>NW_023601104.1:99549097-100749097 GCF_014898055.3 Talpa occidentalis
AGAGTATGTTTTGTCTTCCTGTGGAGGATGGTAGAACCTATTTAGAATTGGCAAGTTTGGGGGTTCTGGGGTACCCCTCTCACTGCCCTGTAACAGTACTACTTGTAGGGCACACAGGGAACTGTGGGGATCCCGCAGGTGTTCTCCTCTCAGTCTGGACCTTGAGGGTCAATTTGTGACTATTCATCAAGCTGGACATGTAATGACATGCAGGTGTTTTCCAGTCAGATGGTATTCTTCAATAAAGGCTTAAAAGACAAACAAGAGACAAAAAGCCACGGAAGGTATGTTTTTGGTAATATGTGGGTTCTTTCTGGAACACTGGTTCTCAAGTGGCAGTACCTGTTGGACATGGGTGTCCCTCACCTCATCCTGCACCCTCTCACCATGGGGGACACAGTCTCCCCGAGAACCCCGCTGGCAGGAAGCCTGCAGCCCCAGGGATGCCCTTCTTGCCCTTCAAGGGACCGGACTCCCCCTGCGCTGCAGCTGCTGGCCTGGGTCTGACTGAACAGACTCTGGGAACGTTCATGCATAAAGGGGTGTCCAGTTTGTCTCGGGAATGTGGGCATGGAGGTGCAGGCTGCCCTCGTGGGCTCCATTCTCTCCCTCTGGCCTCCAAGCTAGAGAGGTGGTGCTGGCAGGAGATGAGAACATCCATTGTCTGAATGGATGTTTCTAGTAGCAAAAGCAGACTGGCACCAGCCAGCTTATACCACCTGCATGTATTGTGTGTTTGCCCTGAGGCCTGTTCAGAGCCTCTCATCCCCTCCCTTTACAGAGGGGGAGAATGAGGGCAAAGCAGGTATATGCAGGTGACTCACTCGCATTCACCTGCCAGAAAGAGGGGACTGTGGCTGGCGGCTCGGGGGTGAATTTCAGGCCAGCACTTGACCCCCTGACCGAGGAAGGGCAGGTTGAGGTGGATGTTAGGGGAGGGGGCGTGATGGAAGCGGAGCTGGGGGGAGGGAGTCCTTGCATGGGCCATGAGAAGGGCTCCCCAGCCCATCCCACCCTCCTCCAGTCAGGCCAGGGCATCCCTCCCCCGGCATCTTCTGTGATTACCCCACACCGGCGTGGTCTTGCCTGCTGACTCCCAAGCTGGCAGCCCGCCCCGCCTCCTGAGCTCAGCCCGGGCCCCACACACCATGTGGATGACAACCCCGGAGAGCTTGCATAAAAAAACAGCCTTTATTATCTAGAGCAGTTTTACGGTCACAGCAACATGAAGCAGAAGCTACAGGTTTCTGATACACCCCCACCCAAGCACAACTCCCCCAGAATGGTGTATTTGTCCCAGTCTGAGCCCCGCCGACGTGCCATCATTGCCACGTTCTGAGGGTTACACCAGCTTTCACTCTTGATCAGACACTGGCTTTAATGATGGCGGCGAAAGGCACTGTGCCTCGCCCTGGGAGCCACTGACGTTCTTCCTGAGTCCTTTGGGGCATCTGAGGGGTTGTGCAGGGGTCTGGACCGGTGTGGGAGACCCTGCCCAAGTCCAGGGTGGCGGCCCCCAGCCCTCAGGGATCTTGGGTTTGGGAGGAGGTGCTGGTACAGGCAGATATTATAGCGAATGCAGAGTGGGTAGGGGGAGAGGGGTGGCTCAGTCATGAGTCAAGAGGCCAGGTGAGTCCAGTGGGGTGAAGTACCACCCCACTCTCAGGCTATTTTGGGGGTCCTCTGGGTGAGGAGAACCCAGACCAGGCTGCCCTGCGCTTGATGTCTGGTTCTGACATCAAGACTGGACAGCATCCTGGTAGGAGAAGCAGGCTGCGTGGATGCCTGGCACCTGTCATAAGAGACCTTCATTAGAAACTAGATTTGCTTTGCTTGGCCTCCTAGAAACCCAGCAATAAAATAAATGTAAATGTAGCTAACATTTGGGAGTGGTTTATAAAGCACTTGGAAAAATCCCTCCTATAAACCCCAAGACAGTTCTTCAAGCTGTAAGGATGATTAATTACCTGGCCTTTTATTTATTTATTTATTTATTATTTTTTACAGATTTATTTATTTATGCATACAAGAGCTGGGGTACAGGCCAGAGGTGCGGGGGCTGAGAGGATTCACCAGAGACGGAGTGGGGAACAGAACAGGCAGACTGACTGAAATCCACTGCTAAGGGGGGCAGTGGGAGAAGCAGGAGAGGTCTGCTGCGCCATGGGGGTAGCTCCTGGCCGGCCTGGGATCGAACTTGTGCTGCAGAGGCTGCAGATTGCTTCATAGTGCTGTACTTAATGCCTTGCGCCACCGGGGAGGCCCAATTCCTAGTCTTTTAGATGTGGAACTTTTAGGGGCACAGAGCTATTAACTAGCAGAGCTGGGATTTGAATCTGGGGTGCTGTCTGGTCTGTGCGGTCCCCTGTCCCTATGTGAACCCACACACAGATTAAGGCTCCTTCCAAGAAAGTGCTGGCTAGGAAAGGTTCAAGTGGAGACGCCGGTGCTCGTAGGAGTGGAATGTGCTAGAATTTCTCACTTGTTCTTGAAATAGATGATTGTTCTTGACATTCCTCAGCCAGAAGATGTAGAAATGACCACCCTGATCTGTAGCAGTGCAGGACTGGTGACTTATTCAGCTTTCAGGTCCAGCTGCAGCACCTGCTGTTTCCTGATTCCCACGCTAGAGAATTAGGAGCACGCAATTCCCAGTCTCACTGGATTAAGCACAGTAGTGTCCAGACTGAGCCCTTTCAGGAGTCCAAGTGTTCCGTGTGTGTGTGTGTGTGTGTTGGGGGTGGGGGGTGCCCGCTTTCCAGAGGGCAGTTGCTGATCCACATGCCCAGCAGTCTCCCTTTACTAGTGGATGGAAATGCTCGTCTGTTTTTGGCTGGGGGGGGGGGGGGTCTCTGTGTTAGCCTTTATTTCAAGCAAGACCCCAGAGTTCAGAGAAAGTCTGGAAACCACGGGCGGAGGCAGAGCGAGGCGGTGGGAGTCAGGGCCTGGAACTGGGTGGCCAGTTCCCCTGGCTTGGTCTGGAGGGGTTGGGAGTGTTGGGAGCGGATGAGCTGCTGGGTGAGCAGGCGGGACTCAGGGGAGGCTGGGGGGGGGGGGTGGGGCAGCGGGTTGCTGGGGATGGAGACCAGGCTGTCCCAGTCCACTGACCTCCAGTCGGACTCCGTGGACTTTGACTCTCTCTCTCTCTCTGTCTTCCAGCACAATCGTCAGAAAACAGAGCATTTCAATTTCATTGTTGCTGACCAGTCAATATCCCTCTTTATCCTCCCAAGGCCTGGCGCCACCTACTGGACATGGCCGGTCGTGGTGGGCCCCGCTTCTGGGGTCACTGGGCTCCCTGGGTCTCTTAACACGCCCCCACCTGACCCCATCTTCCAAGAGTGATGCTTGGAAACGTCTAGGCTCCCCGGGCATGACTGGTCCCCTTTCTGGGCTGGTGAGGGACTGAAAGGGGGAGCGCAGGAGCCAGGGCAGAACCTGTCGAGGAGGGGGTGCATTCAGAGGCCAGCAGCAGCAGTTGCCCACTTGGATGGCTGACCCCTGGCAGCACCTTTGTTCTTTCCCTTCTTGGCCCCGGCAGGGTGGAAGGTGCTTCTCTAGGCTCTTGCAGAGCCACCCGGAATGCGCGGGGCTCTTGAGAAGGACTCGGGGTGCAGGCCAGGGACTAGGTGATGTTCAGCCCAGGCAGGCGTGGGAGAACCTGCCTCCCACCCCACTGACGGATGTGGGCAAATGAAGAGGCAGCCGTATCCTGCCCGCCGAGGCTCTTGGAAGACGACGTGTGCGCGTGCAGGCTCGGCGCTGATGGGACGCTCTGGCAGCGCAGGTGGGCGCGCCGGCCTTACCGCTGGGCCTTCTGGACAGCGAGCCCCGTGGGGCCCAGGGCGCCCAGCCCTCCTGTGTAAACTTGCTGCCCCGCTGCGCGGTTTGCTTCTATTTAAGGCAGTAGGAAGATTCCTCCAGCCGCTTGCCCCCTGCCTTTGCTTTGCCCCGGGAAGGCTGTTCCTCACTGGTGAAGCTGAACAGGAGGTGCGCTTCCCAGCAGGGGTCTGTCTGCTCCCACCCCGCCCCGGCAGACCCGGAATGCTGGAGAAGCCTCCTGCCTGCAGGTGCCACGTTCGGTACCGTGACTCGCCACCGTCCCCTCCAGACCTGCTTCCTCTCCTGTTTTCTCCCATCATAATGAAGGTTTCATGCACCCAGCTCCCGGTCACCCCCCAGGCAGCCCAGCCCAGATGCCATCTCCTTCCCTGCCCTGTTGACTCTCCCTTTGGATACTTTCCTGCTCATTCTAGTCTTGGCCCTTTGCGCCCCACCCTCCCCTGCCCCCCAGCCAGTCCTCTGGAGGGCTCCCTGCCTCCCGGCCCACCCCCCACATGAGTAGTCTTTTAGCAAGAACAGGTGAGTCACTCCCTGCTGCCCATTGTCTTCAGGTGAAAGTTTAAGCTGCGGAGAATGTGGTCTGCCCTGCCGAGGGCCAGCAGGGAAAGCTCCACCTGCTGCACCCACCTTCCTGACCCATCGCAGCTGCCTGCCTGCTGTCACCCCGCACGTACCAATAGGCGTCTTTCCCCAGGAGCACACCCCCGCCACACACCCCCCCCAGCTCTCCTCCCGATTCTCAGCTGTCCTCTCACTACCTAGCAAAGAACCTGGCGTCTGGGCCAGGTTTACTGATAAATGATTCTGGTGTACTGACTCTATGCTAAGGTCAACTTCTAAGCCACAGAGTGGTTTTTGAGGACCTTTTAGGGTGCCTGGGTTCCGTTATTCTTTAATATCTGAGGAGTTGCTTTCCCAGCATGACTTCATTCTTCTTCCACACAGCCCCTGCTCCACTGCGGGAGGCCAAGCTGATCTGTCACAAGCATGTAGTTCCCCTGGCCAGGGACTTGCTCCCTGCAGCTGGGGACACCCATGTCTTGCAGTTGATGTAAGCAGAATGAATATTTCCTCTCTCTGAACCTCCTTTTCCTACCTTCCAGGTGCCCTGGGCACAGGGTACCTGGCGCCGCGGCAGCCATTTTGTGCCCATGGGTCATGAGGACAGAAATCTGTCAGAGTAAGCACGGCCAAATGAAAAGTTCAAAAGAGACTGGGTTCTTGCTGACATCAAGCTGTTGAAATACCCTAGAGAATCGCTTTCCTGCAAACTTTCCAAACTTAGGATTTAAGCCACCTTCAGTCAGCATTTCTTACAATCAAACACATCTTCACAGATTACTCTGAGCTTGGCTGCAAGATTTTTTTGGTGGTTACCAAAGGTCAAGTTCACCTCTGGGTATAGAGCTGGCTGTCGTTGGTGAAGGCTGGGGGCGCCGGCCCAAGGGAAGAACCCCAAGTCTTCCCCTGTTGTCACCACTTGTTTCGAGTGTTCAGATGCCCAAGAAATGACCGTGGGGGTCAGGTTCATCTGGACTTAGGTCCTGTCAAAAAACAAATCGTGCCTGGCGTGTGATAAACCTGAAAGGCTCTTTATTTAGGTTGTAAGCAGTGGGTTTTCAACATGAGAGAAGAGACTGAAGGAAATGTGCATAAGTAGGATTTATTAGCACATGTCTGAAAAAGTCCAGAGGCGTGTGTGACAGGTTTCAGGCCATCCTGGACTCAAAATGACGTCATTAGAAATATTTCTTCACTTCTCAGGCTGGCTGTGTAGGTAATGCCGTGGCAAGGTTGCCAAGTCGTGTGGAAAAGGTTGCCAGCAGCTCCACCCCATCAGTTTAGCCTTGCAGGAAGCAAGTGTGACTCTTGCCTCCCCAGCCCCCTCAACTCCGGCAATCCTCAGGCTGCTGACGCTTGTTGGTGAGGCCTGGCCTGCTGGGTGGGTCCATACCAGTCCGTTTCCTAGGACTGCCGTAACACAACAGGAGACATGGGCGCTTCTGGAAGCTAGGCTCGGGCAGTCAAGGTGCTGGCAGGCTCCCTCTGCTCCTCTGGCCTTCCCCAGCTTCTGGTGGCCCCACCCCGCTACCTCCACCGCTACCTCCACCACCACGTGGCCGCGCTGTCCACGCTGTCCATATGGATGTCCTTGTCTTCCTGTGACTTTCTCTTCTAAGATCCCTATCACATGGGATCAGAGCCCACTCACCTCAACTTGGTCACCTCTGCGAAGACCCAGTTTCCCCGGAAGGCTACCTCTGCACGTACGGAGCTGAGGACTTCACCCCGTCTTGTTGGGGGGGGTCACAGCTCCACCCACATCTTCTCAAGATGTTCCAAAGACGAGATGTTCTGATGGCACAGGCCTGAGTCACTTGCCCACCTTAGACGTGTATAGGGGCCAGCCCTCCGGAATTATGTGACTTAACAGCCAGAGGGGAAGGTTCTCCAGGGGACTGGGTCGCGGGCAGGCCACGGAGGCCAGGCTGGCGGAAATGGCAGTGCTTGGCCAACAGCCTGGGCCAAGATCCCGCTCTTGCCTGTGAGAGGCCTTTTGGCCTCTGCTCTGATTCTTCTCTCCACTTCAGCCCTTTCTCCCCCTACCCCCTTTCTTTGACCTCGAGAGAGGACAGTTGGTTCACCTGGGAGGGAATGGAGGGGGACGCAGCCATAGCCCTTGTAGTCTCTGCGTTGGCCACTCACCTGGGGCCCGGCCGGGTGGGGGGCCTGAAGCTCAGGTTCACAGTGACCTTGAGGCCAGGTTGTGCCTCCAGGCCTTGGTTGCCCATCCTTCAGTGGTCCCATGGACAAGAGCTCCTGACATGGGGGGCGGCCCAGGCAGGTTCCTTAGTGATCGAGCTTTGAGGACAGTGAACAGTCTGTTTGCTGTTTTTGTTTATTGGCGAGGTTGTCAGTTGCTGGGAGGCAATAATAATGGGGGGGGGGGCGTGGAGCATGGAAAAGACCTCTTCCCTGAGTCTGCCCTGCTCCCCAGCTGCCAGCTCATCTGGCGATGTTTTGGGCACCTCCCTCCCTCGGACGCCCCTGAGCTCTAAGTCGTGCCTGGCGGTTTCACCACTTCCTCTGCGCTGGCCTTATCTTTTTTATGACAGGGACATGGTTCAGCTTTCTTTTATCTCGAGCACATGGTGGGGACTTGGGGAGAGGACACTCAGCCAGGAGGACCCAGCACAGACTCCAGTGCCACTCCCCGGGGCCCCGGGCCGGGGTTTCTTCCTCCACTTGAATCAATGGCAGTAGACCATGGGACCAGCCCACGGCTGCCTCCTGCGCGTGGGTTTCCTGCCAGCAAGGTGGTGCGTGTCGGGGACCCTGAGCACCGCCCACGAGAGAGTCTTAAGTTGTAATCCTGTTGAGCTGGGACATGAGCTCGAGATGTTCTGAGGAGCGAGATGAGTTCCAGGCTACACGGGATGTTCAGAAGCACACGGTTACTGCATATGAATCAGTCGCAGGCCCTTGCGTGGACAGTGACCGGTCATTTGTCTGGAGGGCCCTGGGATCATCCAGTGACCTAGTGTCCACCTGCCACCAACTCCATGCACTACCTGGGGCCACCGCCCAGCAGGTAGGGAGGTGTTTATTAGCACTGGCCTAGTCTTTGGGCTGAATTTTATCCTGGACTGTTCTTGGTAATCGCTGGCATGATCTTTGTCATGTTCCCCTTCCTCGTGGCTGCGCCTCAGCTTCCCCATTTGTTCAGAGGATGTTGGACCACGTCACAAGGTCACACAGTGGTGACTTGGACAGTGTGTGACTGCAAGTGACTCGTTTGGCCCGTACAGGACTTTTACACCCTTTTTTTGGAACTAGTTGCCAGTATTTAAACCAGTTGCCCCCAGTCCCTACCGTTCCCTATTGCCCCACACGACCTGCGTCATTGTTGGCATTTCTTCTGGGTACCTCCACTTATCCCAGTCCCTCCCTCATCAGAATGCCCCTGTAGCCTCTCACTCTTGACTTCTGGGTGATGGGCCAACGAGGAAAGCGGGCAGGGGTGGCCATTCATCAGCCAGATTCCAGAATGATAGGAGTCAGGGGCTCTGGGGAAAGGGAGAGGTCCTGTTTGCGCAGCGCTCAGGGTGGGGATGGTGACTAGTGGCCTTTGAGGCAGTAAATATTTCAGGGACAAAGTTGAAACCAGACCTGCAGAGAGGTGTGGGTGGGGCTGTCAGGTGGATGGGGGTGGTGGATGCAGGCCCAGGAGCAGCTCCTGTAGGATGTTGGGCAGGATGCCAGGCCTACCGCTAATGGGTCAAGAAGAGATTGTGGTTTGGGCATGATCTCCAGAACCCTGATAGGCTCTGGTAACAGGGGCTTGATTACTGTACCCCCAGCCTTAGGGCTTAAAGATCTTGGTAATGGAGTCTCCCTTTATCAGGCCACAGATAAGAATTCTCTGCCTCCCAGCCAGACAGACCCAGGCTGACCGAGGCCTGGGTGCACATTCCTGCCTGGCGTACTTTGTTCTTCCAGCAGGTAGAGCCGGGCAGGGTGGGGCTGCCTGCTGCTGCGGACCCAGGATGGCATTTCCCCTGCTGGACAGGGTTGCATGGAATTTCCTTTGGGGAATAGCCCAGAGGGAAAATATGGTCAGTGGGTTGGCCTGGGCATGTCTTAAATGTTTTCTTCAGTGACCCTGGAGAGCTTGCTGGCTTTTGCAATCTCCTTCCCTGCCTGACTTCTTTCCCAATGGTTTTTCTCTAGAAATTAATTTGACCGGCCTTTATATCTGCGCACCCCCACCCCCTTACCTTTGCCCTCTGCACACAATGGGGGTGGGTTTGAATCCTGGCCTCCGTGGCTGTGTGGTCTTAGGGCTCGCTGAGCCCTGGCTTTGCACCTGGAACCAGGTGGCCGGTCCTGGGTCAGTATTTTGTGCCAGTGCTGTGAAGTTGCTGAGCCTTTCCGCAAAGTGTTGGGCCTGGAAGGCAGCCTGGTTTGGGATCTGGCAGTAGCTGAGTGAGAAAGGGTTGGGCTGCAAGTCAACTTGTGGGAATAGGGTTGAAACTTTATTTCTCTTCTTGTCTGACATCCTCTCTTTCTCTGCTCACTAGTGCCTCCCACTGTTCCTGAGCGCCCCAGCATCATGAAACCAGCACCAGGGTCACCCCACAAGCCCCAGTTCCCATGGAAACATAGAGTGTGGGTCGAGGTTCAAAAGGCTTTTCAAAGCCCTGTTATGGCCTAGCTCTGCAGGCTCCACCCTGTCCCCTTTGAGGAGACCATGTTTGACCACAACCCTCCCGGCCAAAAAAAAAAAAAAAAACAAAACAACCAAATCCTTTAGCCAAGTGGCTAAATGTTAGGGGTTTGGGTGACCTGCAAAAGTGCCGGGCACTTTCCAGACCCTCAGCATCAAAGCCCATCCAGGGATTGGGACTGACCTCCCTGGCCAAGGGGAGGGACACTTTCGTCCTCCGCTACTCGCATGTGGTGGTGACAGGTGCGTAGCGGGCACTGTGCGCCCCGTGGGGTGCAGGGTGCTGGGCAGCAGGGCCCGTCTGATGCCTTGTGCTTCAGACTAGCCCAGTGCCTCCTTGTCTGGCCCTCTTTTTGGGCCTGCTCCCCGGGCTTCCCGCGCCCTCTGAGCTGCGCAGTGGCCCATGGCCCTTCCTGTGACTGCTCATGGCAGCTCCAGCTCTGCCTGGGACTCAGTGGCAGGTGCTGAGCAGGGAGGGCAGGAAGGGTTGCGGCCTCTGCTTGTAGGGGAGGCTCAGGGAAGGGTTCTTGGAGGAGGGGGCATTTGAAGGAAACTTTGGGGATAAAAGCCTTGGTGGGAAGAGATGGTGGACAGTTTGGATGAAGCGTGACTGATGAGAGAACACGGAATCCAGTTATGCACGGGGTTATGTCCTTCCTTCTCTCGCCATTCCTTTGCAGAGATTACTGAGTGGGGTCAGCTTGCCTCCTCTTTGCCTAAGCCCTGCCCTTTGTGGGGGCAGCCTGGCCTCCTTGGATCTCTCTCCTCGAGAGAAAAGTATACATGACAGCTAGCCCACCACACACAGGGTCTTGGTGAGGAGCAGAGGGTGCCGGACACTGTCTGGCATGCAGTAAGTTCTGGGTAAGGCCAGTGACTCACGCCCAGCAGTGCTACGTGCTGGGTGCCCTTGGGAACAGAAGGCCCTGCCTTGGCCTGCTGACGGCAGTAAGAAGGCCCAAGGTAGGCCCGGCCCCTCGGCCCCTCTGCTGACTCCTGCCAGAAGATTAGGTTCATGGCAATTGTGTCAGATTAGCCACCCTTTCTCCCCCCAGCTCCGTGAGATCGGGGCGCTGGGGGTGGGTACCCCAGCTGCTCTGCGCTGTGTGCTCGTGCCCCGTTGGAGCCATGCCACAGCTGGACTAGGTGGCTGGGGAGGTTAAGTAACATTGACTCCCAGAGTCATTTAGCTGGGGGGGCCAGTGCTCTCGCTGGGCTGCTCCATGGCCATAGGCCCTGCCTGGGAGATGGGGCGGTGGAGGGGGTTGGGGGGGAGAGAATCGGAACAGGCCCTCGGAGAAGGCTGGGAGCTCCGAGCTGGGGAGGCAGGGAGAGGAGCACCACCCCTGGCCGGAACCAGCCTTGGGGGGGAGCTGTACTTAGTGTGACTCCTGTGTACCGCGTCGGGGTGGGGGGCTTTTGGGCAGAGTGGACAGAGAGCTGTGGTCAGGGGCTTGGACTCGTGGTGTCCTTGGAGGGAGGTGTGCAGGCAGCCAGCGGCAGAGTGGGCAGAGGCTGCCACCGGCCCTGGCCAGCCCTGTACCCAGCCCCTTGCCCCCCACCCCCATTTCATAGCAGGTAGCTCACTCCCCTCCACGCTCACACAGACCCTCAGGCTTCAGTGAGGCTGTAAAATGGGTGTGAAACCACCTGCCTTCTCCCCTCTCAGGGGAGCTGAGATGAAGAGCCGCCAGATGTGTGAATATGTCATGTTTAAACTCAGGCAGCTTCTCGCAGAAGGAGCCAAATGTTGCCTGAATTAATGGGAGCTGCACCGGGTGTCTGGGTGTCCTTTCGTAACCTGCCTGGAGGTGAGGCCCTTCCTAGCCTGGTGGGGGCTGGGGATAGCAGCGTACATACGCTGACCTCATCCAGGGAGTTCTGGAGGCAGGTGTGCCAGGCAGGGCACCCTCTGGAGAAGTCCCCAAGGGGTGGGGCTGGGGCGGTCCTGGGGGGGGAGTGAAAGTGCCCTTTGTCCCCCACCCCTGGACTGTGTGGGCGGCAACTGTGCAAACCAAGGAGAACTGGGGCTCTTGCGACCAGTAGTGGTGCGGGGGCCACCTGCTGGCCCGCGGCCACTTCTCAGGGACCCACTGAGGCGTTGGTGTCTCCCTGCTGCTCCGCATTCTGTGGTAACCAAAGCTCTGTGGGGTCCGGTGGCCGCGCAGGCAGGGTCGGTGGGTCTACCCCCAAGCACTTCAGGTTTATAAACATGCAGTTCCAGAAGGAAGGATTCTCGTAGAAAAGAGGATTCTCTGCAAAATGAGGAGGTGGGAGGCTCGGGATGTTTGTGGGGAGCAAGGAATCTTGCAGCAAGCGCATTCCAGCAGGTGCTTGGAATGAAGGGGACAGGGCGCCGAAGGCCAGATCCCACATGCAGGGCAGGGACAGGGAGTCGGAGGGGGCCGGAGAGGGCAGTGTCCCGTGAGAGCTGACGCAGGAAGATGCTGGGGCAGCAGCAGGCCCTGATCCGTGGCAGTAACACAGGGAGCCCCCTCCTCAACTTGGGGGACATCACTTGGGGCTCAGTTCAGAGAAGAATAAGCAGGAAGGAGGTTGCAGGTTTAAGAACAGTTGTGCATCGCCTTGCGTCAGGCTGGCCGAGGAGACACGTTTCCACTACACGGATGTTGTAGGTAGCGGCGGAGACCTCACCTCTTGGTCCTTTGTGAAGCGATTTCCCAGGTTTCAGCAAATATCCTGCTCTTCTTTCCCCTTTAAAGGAGCGGATGGGGCACAGTTTAATCCTTTTCCTGTGTTTCCAGTTCTGCAGTTAGAACAACCAGTGTTAAGCGGCAGGGAGATGGTTAAATAAATCCCACCGTATCCCTCCTCCAGTGACATGTTAGAAGCACCATCGCGCTCCAGGGAAGTGTTTGTTATGGCGCGTTCCGTTAAATAGGGGGGCCCAAATATGTTTGCACAGTGTGATTCCAATTTTGGGAAAAATACATCCACGAATTGGAGGGATGTGTAGCAAAATGTTATTGGTTATCTCAGATCAAGGAAGAATTGTCGGGTGTGAACAAGTAACTTGGAATGAAGCATCCCTTACAAGGAACCTGGGCCCACCTGACCAGCCCTTTTTTTTGCCTTGAGCCACATTACTTCGTAGGGTGGGCTGAGGGCCGCCCCTCCTCTGTGAGACTCCGGGATCTGAGCTCCAGGTGGGCCCTGCATCCCCCATGTGGCCTTACTGCTCAGACTTCCAGACCGCACCCTCTGAAAGCTGGGTTTGTATCCGCCCAGCAGTCTCCACCTGGGTGTAGTCGAGTGCTGGGCCTGGCTCCCTTCTGTGAAGTAGGGGTCCAGCCTGCAGGTGCTGCTGGGGATCAGGCTGCTTTGTCCTGGGCTCAGATGGAGCCTGGCTGCCTCTCCACCATTTTATTCCAGCAGCGCCAGCCAGCCTCCATATTTCCCGACATGCCTCTATAACCTACTCGATCTTGAATTTTTGTTAGACGTTGGTGTGAGTTGGACCCTCGGCCATGTCTCAGCCCTCTCTCCCAGCCCCTCCCGCTGCAGCAGGCAGGTGGGGTCCGGCCTTCTGGGGAAATGTGCTTGCCTTCTGTCCCCAGCTGCTCAGAGACAGCAGGGGGCTGGGCTTTGCCCGGGGCTGGGTTTGGCAGGGCGGGTTGCTCTGGTGGGAGGAGGCTCCTGGGTAGCCCCAGACATTGCCAGTGACCACTGGGCTCCCTCAGAGCACGAAGCCGTGCGGAGAGCAGGGACAGCTCTCCAGTGTGGCCTTGTCCATCCCCAGGCCTCAGCTCCTGAGAACAGCCCTGAGTCATGGGTCTGCCCAGGGAAAACGGGCATTTTATTGAGTGGTGGGAACCAGAAGAACACCAGGGTCATCACAGGCGAGGGGGCCCTGCTCTGTGCCTTTCCCAGCTCCCCAGCGGTCTGGGGCTTCCATAACCCCCAGGTGGTCCTTTCCTCCCTTCGTGAATGCCGTGGCCTGCTGGCCACCCACTTCTCAACCCTTCTCGCTCTGCTTCTGTGAGATTCTTCTCAGCACTTCCCGGGGCCTCCCCCGCCTCCGGGTGCTGAGATCAGTGGCAGAGAAGGCAGCGTGTTTGGGTCGAGCCCCCGAGCCAAGAGGAGGGTCGGCTTCCAGAGCGCTGGGCCAAGTCTCCGGGACGTAGTAGGCAGAGTGAGCTGGGAGATCCCTCCTTGTCGGGGCGGGGGGCTGAGGAGGCTTTGGGGCAGCCGTGCGGGGGGTGCTCCGGACAGACAGAGCAAGCGTCTTGGGTCAGATGGGCGCCTGGGAGGAAGGCAGCTGATGGGCCGCCTGAGACGGTGGCTGCTCTGTTCTCTCCGCATCTGGTTTTGCACTTCAACCTCAGCGAGATGTCTGCAGCTTTTCTCACGCAAAGGGGGCCAGGGTGGCCTTGACCTCATGCCCTCAGGCCTCCTGCAGCCCCTCACTTGTGAGGGCTCCTGGGGCCGGCTCCGCTGGGTGCTGCTGGGAGTCTGCCCCTCCCAGTAAGCCCTCTTCTGGCCCCCGCCCCATGGCCCTCCAGGTTGCCAACACAGGCCCCTGGGGTGGGGGATGGATTTCGCTGCCGCCCCCGCAGCCCCCGAGGCTGTTAGCCACCTTGTTTCTTGGGAGGGGTGGCCTTGGTGAAATACCCCCACACCTTAGAGGAGCTCACTGTCTCCTCTCAGGATGCTCCTTGGGAATAGGACAGCCTGGATTCGCCCTCAGCCTGCCCCGGGGTGTGGAACAGGAGGCGCGCGCCAGCACACACTTCTTCCCGCGGGCCGTGTCTGGACCGTTCAGGCCACAGTCCATGCCTCTGGGCCCCAGGCTGACCTGGGTTTGGTGGGATCCTGGCTCTGCCCTCTCCTGGTCCCCAGCAGGGTTAGACAGTTGCTGTGCTATGCCAGCTGGCGGCGCCTGCATCCTGGGGGTGGGGGTGAGGTGCCTGCAGACCACCTCTTCCCCAGGGCTGTGTCAGGAGGCAGGGTCTCTGCTGCCTCTCTGGCCCCTCACTCACCTCCCGTTCTGCCCGGTTTCTAGAGCGCCTTCCCGTGCAGCGCCTCCTCTGGGGCAACCTCCTCACCCACCGGCGTGAAGACCTGCACCTTTCTGTGTCCCTGCTGTGCTCTTTGTGGTCATTCTGGAAGAGCCCCTGTTCTCCAGGCCTCGCTGTCCAGGCGGGACCTCCTGCCTTCCCCACGGCCCGGTGCGGGTAGGCACACTGGGAGCCCTTGGTTTCTGTGAGCAACCGCGTGCGGCCAGGGTCCCAGAGGTCGCCGATAGACGAGTCATGGTGTTTGTTTCCAAGAGGACAGTGAGCAGGACGTGTCCAGGGAGGCGGTGAGGCCAGTGTCTCACCATGGCGTGGGTGTGCAGGCTGTGGGTGTCCAGAGGGCCAGCGTCGGCGCTGCCTGGTGTAGGGTGGAGTAGGGGAGACACCCCCCCACCAGAGGCCTAGAGTGAGGGTGGCAGAAGGGGGCTCACTGAGGTGGATGTCCCCACTGAGGCCTGGGCCTGTGAAGTGGGCAGGGCGTGGGCACTGGCACTGCCCTCAGCCTTGGTGCAGAGCCACACCAGCCTTCTCTGCACAGGTGTGAACCCCTTGAGCCCTCACTGAGCTCACTCCTGGGTCCCATCTCAGCGTCTGGCTTGACCCCATGTCCATTCAGCCAGACAGACGTTCACCAAGTCCCAGCCTCGCTCAGATTCGAGGGCCAGGGGCCCCAGCTGACGGATGATCCCATATCTTTTAGGTGGAAGCACAGTGGACAGATCATCCCAACCCAGGCTGAGCCACCTCCATTTCCCATGGAAGGTTCTAGAAAAGCACACAAATGCATGAGTGAAGGCATGAACTGGGCAGACGGACTGGAGCCACCCTCTGAGGAGGCCAGTCGGGTCCCCAGAGGGAAGGAAAGTTTTCTGGGTGAGAATCTCAAGATGCTCAAGAGCCCTTTACCTTCCAGTGAACCAGGTGGCTTTGCCTTTGTCCTTGTGGGTTTTCCAGAGCCTTCCTCCTCCTGCAGAGAGAGGAAGGGGTGGTTGCCATAGGAACCACTGGCTGCTGCTGGGGGAAGCTCCCTCTAAATCAGTGGACCTGTGGGGGCCAGTGTGGGGGCTGGGAGCTGAGGGAGAGCCCCTGGGAGGCAGTGTCTGGCCAGAGCTCAGGAGGGACCTTCTTGGAAAATACTGACTGCAGACTGTTCTCGGGGGCTCACACTTGTGGTCAGGCACCCCGGAATATGAGCTCACTCTTGTCTCCCTCATTCCCGGCTTTGGAGAGAGGCTACTGCCAGCACCCACCCGCCGTGTGCACCCTACCCGTGCCCCGCCCGGCCACCCCTGCCTCTTCTCCTGCCCTCCATTACTGTCCTCGTTCTGGACCTTCTGTCCCCCCTGGGCTGCCTAAGAGCCCTCCTGTGCACTGGTCTCCCCCATTTCAGACCCTCCCTGACTCCTGGCTCCTTGGACTTGCACCCTGGTCCTGTTCTGATAGCACCTCTATTCCCTTCTCATTTCCTCTGTGGAGGCCCTCGCGTGGCTCCCCTGACCCCTCACAGCCCTGCCTGGCCACCCTGGTGTCACTGTCTACTGTCAGCTTTTCCCTGCGCCTGGACGGAGGACAGGGCCTGGCCCAGGGGAGGCCCTGGGAATGCTTGGGGGACAGAGGCGTGAGCAAGCTGTTTGGTATGGACAGCGCCTCCTGCTATGACGAGGAAAAGGGACTCTGTCAGAAACGGTGCCCGTCAGTACAGGGGCCACCTTGACTTCCTCTGGGGTGCGTCACTCACTCAGGGAAATGTCCATACCCACACCTCCCCACCCCAGGCTGGGTTCCGCCCGGCCCGCCTCTCACCCTAAGGACTGCAGTCGTAAGTCACCCTTAGTCATGGGTCTCTGAGCAGAATCTGTGACTCAACTAATTGGAATTTGCTGATTGACTGTGGACCCCGGGAGCCACCCAGGCCTGATGTCAGTCCACCTGCCGCTCGTGTCTTACATGTCTGCCCCCTCCCTGGGTCTCTAAGCAGCTGCCCCACAGTGAGAGGAACTGCCCAGGTGTCCCCCAGAGGGCAGGGCTGCCTTCCTGGGGTGCAAGCGAGGCTCTGGCCCTGACACCTGTTAACCTGAGTTTAACGCAGCTGCTCCAACCTCAGCCTTCACTGCTGCCCGCCCAGCGCGGCCTCTCCCCATCACGAGTCTTAGCCACTCACCAAGGTCACGTGGCAGTCAGGGTCACACGGCAGGCGCTTGCTGCCCCAGCTCATGGCTGCTCAGATCTTCAGGGCGCCCAGCTGCGCGCTCCCGCGTGGCCCTGGACACTTGCTCCCATCGTGGGCTGGGCTGGTCAGAAGCATTTTCCAGCTTCTCGGTGGTGATTCAGTCGAGTGTCTATTTTTCTGTGACTCAGGATTGTGCTCTGGAATTCTCTCAAGTGAACTCAGAGGGCTTTCAGCGTCAGCTTCTTTGTCCATCTCCCGTGTGCACAAGCATTTTAAAGTACCTGAGAAATTTAACTTGACCCAACCCAGCACTTGATTTTTTTTTAAATTTATTTTTATTTGTTTATACAAGCACTGGGTACAGTCAGAAGCGCGGGAGGGTGAGAGAATCCACCAGAGCCAGAGCGGGGAGCAGAGCAGGTAGACTGACGAAATACACTGCTGAGGGGAGCAGCGGGCGGCAGGAGAGGTCTGCGCGCCATGTGGGACCCTCCTCCGGTGGCCGGGGAGCAGCCGGGGATCGAACCGGCGCTGCAGAGGCTGCGGGCAGCTTCGCAACCCAGCGCCCAACCGCTGCGCCACCGGGGAGGCCCAGCACCTGATTTTGAGCAGCGAACTGCTCTTGTTCATGGAATGTCAGAAAATGTTTTTCGTCTTCCTTCGTTAACATCATATCAAATACCAGCCTCCAGGAATGCGCGCTCTGGGCTGGCAATAAAAGCATAGAGAAAGCAGACTGCTTCAGGGCTTGAAAAATAATCTGTGCAGGCTTTATAGGCATCTGCCTTCAAAGTTTTCCTTCCTTGTTGTTCAAGAAGATGTATTTTTGGCCTGGGGAGTTCTTAGCCACTTGTGGCCTGGGCTGCCAGTTGCCATTCTGGGGGGAGCCTGGAGATAAAAGAAGCGTCGAGATGCGTTTCCCGGTGTCAGCAGGAAAAAACCATCCTGGGCTGGGAGCCAGGGGCGAGGGAGGAGGGAGTGAGGTTTGGGATCTAAAGCGGGGGTCCCAGCTGGGGGTGGGCAGCCAGACCTATGCCACGGCTCTCTCTCCAGACCCGGATGCTTCCGTGGGATCTGGGGGCTCTTTGTAAAGATCACAGCTTGCAGGCAGAGAAATGGCCGGTGCACATGGTGCCAGCGCCAGGCCCCTGCCCTCTCTTCAAAGGTCTTACCTAAGTGCCATGTTCCACGGGGCCATAAAAAGGACAACTGCCAAGTATTAGGTGCTTAGAAGCGGGGTACTGGGCAGGGGGTGATGCCCAGAGAAAATGAATCTCCTCTCTGTTCTGGAGGCTGAGATCAAGGTGCCGTAGGGTCGCTTCCTCCCGAGGGGGCGTCCACTCCAGGCCTCTGTCCAGCTTCTGGTGTCCGCAGCAGACCTTGGCCTCCTTGGCCGGTAGGCGCCTCACCCTGACCTCTGCCCGTCTCTGCCCACGGTGTTCTCCCCCTGTGCTCGACGACCCGTGCCCGGATTTCCCTTTCATGAGAATGTCCGTCATTTGGACGAGGGTTCCCCTGCCCCAGGATGACCTCACCTTAACTAGTGGCATCTGCAAGGACTCTGCTTCCAAATAGGTCACATCTGAGGTGCTGGGGGTTAGGACTGTAATATAACATTTTCGGGGAACAAAATTTAGCCCATAAAACGGGCCTTTTCTGAGGGGTGCCCCTCCTTCCCATCTTGTTCTCTATATGGATTTTGTTAACACGATTTTGTAACACAATGGCCCCAGAAGTTATTTTATTTATTGATTGTTCATCTCCCTCTACTAGAGTGTGAGGTCCTGAGGAGAGAGACCTTGGTTGGCGATCTTGTGTTCCATGCCGGGCGCAAAGCAGCCACTCATAGTAATTCCTGAATGGATGGGTGGGTGGGTGGTTGGATGGGTGGGTGGGTGGATGGTTGGATGGGTGGGTGGATGGATGGGTGGGTGGGTGGGTGTCTGGGTGGCCGGGTCCCGCATGGATGAGTGACTGAAAACCGCCCCGTGAGGCAGGTACTCTTGTCAGCCCGCTTTACCACCCACATATCTGTGGTTTAGAGAAAAGAACACAGCAGGGAACAGCAATCGCTGTTCCTCTTTTATCTAAACCTTACAGAGCAGAAGCCAGGATCGCTGTGGTTGCATTCTTGGTGTTTCGAGAATTTGTCAGATGGGACACATCTCGCCTCGTTTTCTGTTTGCACACTCTGCAGCGAGTTCTGCTGAATGTAGATGTGGGCCCCGTGGGCCACCGCGTTTGCAGAGCATTCGTCTGTGTGAGGCCACGGGGGTGGGGGGTACAGCACGTGCTGGACACGGCTGCAGGCTTATCATCTAGCACAGAAGGTGGGGTCCAGGTCAGTGCATGACCCTCCAGAATCCTCTGGGACGTGCCAGGAGAGGGGGAGAGACGGGGGGTGAGGAGCGTGAGGGGAGGCTGCATCTGAATTTGTCTGGTGGGGGCTCTCGTGGTGATCCATACTCTCCCACAGCTCACACCTTTAGCTGTGGGGTGTCAGGTGGGGTGAGCAGAGACGCTGTCCTTGTCCTTCTGCCTGGGTCCTCCAGGGTTAACTCTGATCCTGCGTTCTGCTCAACTCCAGGCAGACACCCAGAGTTGGGGCCCTCATGCTCACAGGCCACTCGGGAAGCAGGTTCCCAACGGTGATGGAGGGAGGGACCAGCAACAGAATCCAGGAAGGAGCAGCTGAGCAGTGCCCTGCTCTTGGGCAGGTGCCTGCTGGAGGGAGGGCCTGCCCATCCGCACGGTGCTGAGGCTTTACCAACAGTCTCGTCCAGTGCTGGAGGCACTGTCATCTGCTCCATTTTATAGATGGAGAAACAGGCACAAAAGGGTGGGGTCAGTGACCGAAGGCCCAAGCTCTGTCCACAGCTGCCTGCCTTCCTCCCTTTGCCCCCAACACTGGAGTCCAAGCCTGGGGTACACAGTGACAGATGCCCTGGGCAGAGATGTTCCTGCTCAGCAATGCAGGATGTTCGTTTTTTTTTTTTTTTTTTTTTTTTTTGTTTATACATGCACTGGGTACAGTCAGAAGCGCAGGAGGGTGAGAGAACTCACCAGAGCCAGAGCGGGGAGCAGAGCAGGCAGAAGGACCGAAGTACACTGCTGAGGGGAGCAGCGGGCGGCAGGAGAGGTCTGCGCGCCATGTGGGACCCTCCTCCGGTGGCCGGGGAGCAGCCAGGGATCGAACCGGCGCCGCAGAGGCCGCGGGTAGCTTCGCAACCCAGCGCTCAACCGCTGCACCACCGGGGAGGCCAGCAATGCAGGATGAACTAAGCCGCTGTAACAAGCAGTCCTGACGGCTCTGTGGTTTAACATACAGGAGGTCTTGTTTGCAGCTCGGGTACATAGCGGAGTCTGATGGCCTCTCCAGGCAGTGAGTGGAGACTCTGTGCCCCTTTCATCACGTTCCGTCTAGTTGCATGGGTGTCTGGGGACTGTACACTGGTCATCAGAACTTGAATTGTCATGGCCTGGAAGTTGCCTTCTCTTTCCTCATGTTCTGTTGGCCAGAATGAGCCTCAGGGCCTCAGGCCACCTGTGAGGGGCCTGAGAAATGCCAGGCCCCCTGCGGGTCTGTGCTGGAACGAGCAGGTGCCTGGGCCCCGGCGCTGCACATTTCCATGACGTCCTCATTGTGGAACACCAAGGGCCAGCTCCCTAGTCTCCCTCAGTGCTCTCCAGTGACCGAGTACTGCCACTCTGGCCGATGGCTGGGGAGAGGAGGGTCAGCAGTCCTTCTCACACCTGCACTGGGACCTAGAAGTTTCCCATGAGCCCCTTGCTCTGCTCTCAGCCTAGCCAAGCAGCGAGGGGATGGGACCAGCTGGACGGCGGCGGGACCATGTTCTTCTCCAGCTGGTGACGTTGCTTATTGCAGGCTGGTGAGCCCAGATGTGGGGTGGGGGTGGGGACAGCGATGACTTGCATGTAGGGGGTCTATCGGGGCTTTTGGGGTCAGGTTCTCTGGTTGTCTAGCAAGTCCGCCTCCCTGGCGCTTTCACTGGAGTTAGTCACCTTCTCCTGGCCTCCTCGGTGTCCTCTCATGTAGAATGGGGACAGCCGTTGTCCTGCCTCCCAGGGCCGTTGTGAAGATGAGATAACTCGTGAAAGCACTTAGAGCAGAGCCTCGAATCACCTGATAAGTCAGAAATAATAAGGGACACGTCTCACTGGTTGGCAATGCCAAAGCGCACATGTGACTCCCTCTCTCCCGGCCCCCACCTGCCCCCTCCCTGGAGGCTGCCATTTTGACCAGATTCTTGTGAACATCCTAAGACACTGGCATATTCGAGCAAATGGGCACGTCCGTCCTGTTCTCTCCCTGCAACAGCGTTCTGTGCCTGGTGGCCTGCACCGCTGGGAGACCTCCCCGGTATCAGTACACAAAGTACTTGCTTCCCTGTTCTTTTTCATGGCTGGGTGGTATTCCACTTCGGGATTACCACAGTGAGTCAGTCTGTCCCTCTCCATGGTCTTTAGTTCCCTCTCTCTCCCTGCGCAGCAATGCACAGCAGGTGCAACAGCCACGCACAGCAGTGCACCTGCTTTGGTGGGTGAGTGCACCTGGGGCCAGGCCTCAGAAGTGGCACCTCTGGACTGGAGTGTGTGCATGTAAAATCCCTACGGACTCACCACTTGCTTCCTGTTAAGACAGCTGGAACTGCATCCTCCAGACAGGTGTTTCTAAGTCTGTTTCCCTGCACTCAGGTCGAGGGGGTCTTTTATCCAATCTGGTGTACGAAAAAATGGTATCCTAATTCAGTTGTAATTTGCATGACTTGTGAGTGAGATTGAACAATTCCTAATATTTATGTTTGGAGTCATTTTTTATTTAGTTTTCAGCCTTCTATCGGAGCATACCTTTTGTTCATTTTTATTTCTGTTGTATTGGTTGTCTTTTTCTTACCAGTTTGTAGAAGCTTTTTAGGCATGCAGAAAATCAGCCGTTTGTGATGTGAGCTCCAGGTTTGGCATGCCGGGTTCTTCTCAGTGAGGAAGATTCAACTCAAGCCATGGGTTTTCCATAAATAGTCTATAAATGTAACTCAGCCCCAGTCCTAATCTAAAAGGCATGTTGAGAAATGAGTGTGCCTCTCAGGAAGATTCTGGGGTAGGGGAAGGAATATTGATGGGAACTTGTTTTTCTCAGTGTTTTAAACCATATCCTAAAGCTGCTGTAATTAAAACAATGTGTGCAGGGGGAGCACAAACCATTGTGAAGCTGATACAAGACTACAAAGGAGCATAGACCGTAAGAGTAAATATGGAGTAAACACTTGGAAATCATGCCATTTGAAAACCGTGGATGAAAGATGGGTTGTTAACAAATAGCATTATTGGGCCTCCCTGGTGGCGCAGCGGGTTAAGCACAGTGCTGTGAGGCTGTCCTCACAGCCTCTGAAGCACGGATTCCATCCCTGGCTGGCCAGGGAGAGTCCCACAAGGCGCAGCAGACCTCTCCTGTCTCGCCCGCTGCTCCCCTCAGCAGTGTATTTCGTCAGTCTGCCTGTTCTGCTCCCTGCTCTGTCTCTGGTGAACCTCTCACTCTCCTGCGCCTCTGGCCTGTACTCCAGTTATTGTATAAATGAAAAATAAAAAAAAACAAACAGCATTATTTATGAGTGGCCTTTGACCCTCCCCCCTGTGGTGCAGACCTGCAGCCCTTTTCTTGCTTTTTGCAGGTGCCCACCCAGGGCGGGAGGGTTTGGTTCCCACCGGCCTGCGGGCTCCACTGTGAAGCAGCCCTGTTGGCTGAGTCACACGGGGTTGAGGGACTTGTCTCCAGATAAGGGTCCTGCCCAGCAGGCTTTTCTGGGGTGCTGCACCACTCCTTTGTGGTGTGGCTCTGTTTCTGCCTTCTGAGCCTAAGGGATTGGACAAGTAACCCTGGTGGGTTAAATCCCTATGGTTGTATTTCCTCCAAATGCTGTAGTGTGGCTGAAAAAAATCCCACTGAAGCTTTTGCTCAACCTGGCAAGTTACCTGTGGGGGCCTATCTGCTTTTCTCCCCCAGCCTCCTTCCCTTCCATACTTCCCTTTTTTTAACAAATAGGAAAAGAAAAGCCCTCGGGGGACACTTTCCTCAGTGGGGCTAGACTAGGCTGTGCTGTGTGTTTTTTTTTTTTTAAGATTTATTTATGCATACAAGAACTGGGGTACAGGCCAGAGGTGGGGGGGGGTGGTGAGAGGATTCACCTGAGACAGAGTGGGGAACCGAACAGGCAGACTGACTGAAATACACTGCTGAGGGGAGCAGCAGGCGAGACAGGAGAGATCTGCTGCGCCCTGTGGGTATCTCCCTGGCCAGGGATCGAGCACATGCTGCAGTGGCTGTGGAGAGCTTCATAGTGCTGCTTCTTAACCCCTTGAGCCACCAGGGAGGCCTTAGGCTGTGCTGTGCTAACCTGCAGCCCTGAGTTAACCTACAGAGCTGAGTAGCTCCAAGCATTGGGCTGTCGTGTCTCACTCATGCGGGAGGCTTCCATTTGTAGTATCGGCTCAGAGAGCCAGGACTGAACAGCCTCTATTTTGAACATTTTCAATCTGGGCCATTTGAGGAAAGTGATAAAAGCTATAACTGCACCTGCAGTTGCAGGCTCTGCCAGGAAGGGTACAGTCCTGCCAGGATGTAGAAAGAGGCTTCTGTGCCTTCGTGATGCTATGCCAGCACCGCCCAGTCTGCAGACCCGTGTTTCCTCGCCAGCTTTGCCCCCAGTAACCGTGGTTGGTT
The DNA here is from genome assembly GCF_014898055.3 of Talpa occidentalis. Taxonomy (NCBI): domain Eukaryota; kingdom Metazoa; phylum Chordata; class Mammalia; order Eulipotyphla; family Talpidae; genus Talpa; species Talpa occidentalis. The sequence goes on from NW_023601104.1 coordinate 99,572,113, forward strand.
GTGATACAAGCCCCCACACTCATTGTGTCCATCTCAGTGGCTCTGATGTCCCCTGGAGGTGGCTGGACAGGTGTTCTGTGGCCTTCCTCTTGGTGACAGGGCCTCGTGAGTCTCCCTGGGCCAGGTGTGGTTTCACCTGTGAGTTCCTTCCTTAGCCAGCATCCCGGGAGTGGGCTTGGTGGGTCCAAGGGCACGGGCGTGTTTGTCCTTTCAATCTGCCCTTGAGCCTGGCTCCTTGGCCTTGGCCGTGGGCAGGGGCTTTGCTTCCCCTGAGCCCTGGGGTCGATCCCCTACTTAAGGAGCTCCGACTGCTGAGTGGGCATCACTCTTAAACTGGCTCTCACAAACCCACACTTGGAATTGTAAGGTACCTTCATCAGCAGGCTGTTTAGTTGGCTAGTCGGCCATGGGGTGAAAGATTATTTGCTTTTCTGCCTTCACCAGATTCCTCCTCCTGCTCATCATTCCAGTGATTAGAAGGCGGTTCCTGAGAAACTGGGAATTGGGTCAGGGAGCGTTTGTGACACCCCCTTCCCTGGCCTGGCCCTAGTCTGCTGGGTGGCCAGCACTGTCCTTGACCTAGCCTACCAGTCTGGTGGGCGCCCCTTGTGACTTCCACCTCCTGACCTCTCTGCGGGACACTCGAAGTGCCTCGGGGAGCGAGAGTTCCTCTAAAGGCCTTGTGCCTGCTCTCTCCAACTTGTCTTTTGGAACCCACCCAGCTGAAAACCCAGCGGTGGGGCAGTTCCTCTGAGGCCCGGCTCCCGTTTGATGTGTGTCTGTGAGACGTCAGACCCACTCTCCCTCAGCAGAGCCCCGCCTCTGCCCAGCAGGGCTGAGCAGTGGACACTGGAGAGGGCAGTTCTGCCCAGATCCTCAGATCCGTGGAGAGCAGAGGACCGAGCCAGACTCTGCCCACTCACATTCCATCTGGGTTGTTTGCATCTTGGTTGAGACGCAACTTTTGATCTAGTGACTTCCATTTGAAGTTGAACAGCTGAACACGTACCTCTCTACAGGGGCGAGTTGAAGGGAAGAGGATGGAAGGAAAGCGGCAGGGACTCGGACACCTGTGGGTTTAGGGGTTAATTGTCTGGCACTGGTAGGAGAATGACCTGTTATCCCAGGCGGCTGTGTCTCTGAGCTGTTACTGAGCCTCACTGGGACTCACTGTCCTCAGCTGTACCTCAGGCGGTCAGTGCTCGTGAGCAGAGCGTGTGGCCCAGAGTAAGAGCTTCGTCAGATGGTAGTTGCATCATTGACCGTGGCCGTGAATTTTACGGAGGTGTCTCACAAGAGCGCGTGAGAGGACCCTGTCTCTGCAGCTCTCAAATCCTGGCCTCCGCCTGAGCTCTGACAGTCAGGGAAATTTCCACTGCTCGGTAATAAAGCGGATAGTAGAAGAGGGGAGTGTAATAGCTGACATTTATCGAAGGCATGACTGGGTAGGAAAAACACACCTCCTCTGTTTCTCCTTTACTATGGCACATCTGCCACGCTCAGCGCCCCGACACCAGATGTGCGGGAGCTTGCTCCGCAGCGAGCAATGCTGCTTCACCAGCTCTGCGCCCTGCAGTTTCACCCCGGCCTCCTAGACAGGACTGCCGCCCACCCCTCAGAGGCCTGACTCAGTTGGGGGGTGGCCCATACTCCTCACCAATCAGCTGTAGATCAGAGGCCCTTTGGATTTAATTTGCTCGAGCAGCTTACAGAATGCAGGAAAACAGCCCACCGGCTCACTGGAAAAGGATACGCGCAAGGAGCGGATGTCCAGATGGCAGGGATGAGTGGGCGGCGAGGTCTGCGGAAGGTGGCCAAGCCACTCTCCATGCCTGCACCCCCATGTGGTCCCCACCCCGAAGCTGCCCACCCCCTACGCCTTGGGGAATTTTATGGAAGGCTTCAGCATGGAAGCGCCACCTGTCACTCACTTAACTCCCTTCTTGGAGGATGGGACAGGCTAACAGGGCCACGCTGCTGATCGTGACTTGGTCTTTGTGGTGACCTGCCCAGGGGTGTCACCTCTGCAGAGCAGCGGATGCTCGTGCCAACCAGAGAGCCCCAAGGCTGTTTATTCACAGCTGTGCTCACTGGTGGGGGCTGTGCTGTCCTCAGCCTCTGTGCCCTGGGTCCCATCACGCCTGCTGTGAGTTAAGGAATAATTTGTGAAATGTGCTTAGAGCAAAGCCTGGCATGAGTGAGTTTTCGAGAGCTGCACACAAGTGCCGGGGCTGGGATGGGACGCAGTGACATGCTAGCCCCTGTCTGACTCCCCCTGGCTCTGCTTGCAGCCTGTCCGGGCTGTTCAGAGAGTGGGATTTTCTTCAGCCACCTGGCACGCCCGTGATAGAACACTTTGCATTTTGCCTTCAGAGGGTGAGCATCCCTGGCATGGGATGGCAGCCAGCTGTCCCAGGCCCCAGTGAGCCCTGGGGCTGGTTTGCTGCTGCTTCCACCTCTAGCCAGTGCCTGGGCCTGTCAGAGAAGGTTGGGAGCAAGTGTCTGCATCCTTGATGCCTTTCTTCCCTCTCCAGCCACATGTTCTCTCCCTTGGGACCATATTCCAAAGGGCGGCCTAATTGCTATAGCAGCAAGACCCAAGTTTGGCTTGACACACCCAGGAGCTGTCAGTTCCAAAGCAGAATTCTGGCCTGTGGCGGTGCCTGCCCCTGGGCCCACAGGGTCTTCTGCTGGCTCCTGTGCCTCCAGCCTGCAGATGAGTCTGGGAGAGAGACGGGCCTTCCGCCCCAAGGTGCAGTCAGGGCTCCAGGCTCTGGGCTGCAGGACATGCTCTTGCTGCAGAGGTGCCTTAGGCTGTGGGCATGACAGGTGTTCGGAGAGTGCCTGATGCAGGTGTGCTGCATTGTTCTTTAAAGTATGGGTTGTGGGTTGCTCCCTGACCGGGGATCAAACTCGTGGTACAGTGGCTGTGGATAGCTTCATAGGTTGTGTCTTAACCCCTTGCACTCTCACTCTGTTTCTGGTGAATTCTCTTGCCCCCCCCATCTCTGGCCTGTACCCCAGTTCTTGTATGCATAAATAAATAAATCTTAAAAAAAAAAAGTATCAGTTGTATTTATCAAATATTCCCCAAGCTCTCTCCTCTAGCCCCTGCTCCAGGTCCTGGGGCACCAGCCCTCAGCTCTCATTGTTGGGGATCTCAGGGTTGGGCAGAAATATGGCACCATCCCAGAGGATGCAGAAGGGTTTGGAGGCACAGGTGAGAGGAGGGAGCCACTCATTCTCCTGGTTTGCGGTCAGTGAGTTAAGTCTGTAAAGGGATTGGACTTTTGAACTGGACTTGGAACAGGAGTAAGAGGTCACTGTGTGGACAGATGTGAGGGGCCTGGTAGGTGGTTTCGCCATCACCTGGGTCTGCTTCCGGAGCGGGTCAAGAGGGTCACGCGACTGACTGGGGCCCTGTGAGGAGAGGACCAGGGCGACGTGCCCCCCTACGTGGCGCTGTTGGGCAGGCTGAGGGGAGGCTGTCCCGGTGCTGCTCCTGCCAGCGTCCCACGTGTCGCGTCTGTAAGCCAGTGTTCCCACCTACCAAGGTGCCCTGTGCAGTGTAGGGGAGATTCAGTGGTGCCCTCATTTTAGGAGGAGGGAAACTGAGGCAAGGAGCAGTTATGTCACCCGCTCCAGCCCCGAAAGTGGCTGAGCTGGGTTTCCAGGTATCTCCTGTGCCCATCCCCCTCCTGGCCAGGTGGTGGGCCTGGTAGAGCCTGGCTGCTGGGGTACCTGGCTGGCACTGCCAACTTGCTTCCTGAAGTCAGAGGTGACTTCCAGGCCATTGGGGTTTACAAGCCTGCGTCCCGTGGCCTCCCAGCCCTCCCTGCCCCCTCCTGTCGGCCCCCCGCCTGCTGGCTGCGGGAACAGTGGGCCCTTGTTTGCTCCGAGCGCCGAGTGCTGCTCGAGCGGCGTCCGCGCGGCCCCACAGGATGGCGTGACTTGGAAGCCTGGCGCCCGCAGACCTCTAGCCACAGCGGGCGGTCCTTTCATCTGAGACTCCCTTGTTATTGGCTGAGAGGGATCGGTCAGACCCCTTCCATGTTAGAGAACCACAAGTTCCTGGGAAAGTTCCCTTTTCTGGGGGCTGGGTGGGGTCAGAAAAACAAAATGACAAAACAGAAATGTGCTCACTCCCACCTGAGCACCCCTCCCCACCCCATGTGGGAGATGAGGTCCCCAGCCCCCTTCCCTAAAGCACCCCCATCCTAGCTTGCCTCCTCTGCAGCATCGCGCTCCTAAGGGTCCCCTCTGAGCGTCACTCCTGGGGGTGTCGTGCCCATGTTCCCACACTGCACCTGGACCTGCCCGAGCACCTCCTGCAGGGTGGGGGGGAGCTTCCCCTTGCTGGCAGGGAGCTTTTCAGGGGGTAAGCCCCTCGGGGGGATGCAGCCGGAGTGCCTTCTGGAGCTGGGCAGCTCCACCTAGGCCTCGATGCGGCAGGGACACTGCAGCGAGACACGCCAGCCCGGATCAGGCCTGATGTGTGTCCCAAGTTGTTCTCGTGAAAGGGTATTACTGGCAAAAAATACTTGGAAAATGCACAAAGGAAGGTGGCCGGCGTCCAGAGCTCACTGTTTACCTTCAGCGGAGCGGCTGGGAACACGGGGAGCTTATTTTCCAAACAGCCCCTGGTGGTGAGGCCCGTGGACCTCAGGCTGATGCCGGGGTGGGGGGTGGGGGGCGGGATGAGCTGGGGCAGCTCCTCTGCTCACCCACTTCCCCTCCTGGGACCCCAGGGCTCCTCTCAGGCTGATTTCTGTCCCCTCTGCTGCACAGGAGACCCGGAAGGTTCTCCAGAGATTGTGCCAGCTGGGATGGAGTTTCCGACAGGCCCTGGGGCGCCCTGCCCAGCATCGCCGTGTGACCCAGTTCTCTCCCGCTTGCCTGGGTCTGAGAATGTTGGCCTCTTGTTTGTGGGGCCTGTCACGGTGGAGCCACCAGCACAGCAGACATGGTTTTGGGTCTGTGGCACCTTCTGAGCATTTGCTGCCCCTATCCCCACCGACTGGTTTCTTTATCTTCCTTCAAATTGCTTTTTTTCTGGAAACTCTTTCCCCATTCTCAGATAGGAAGGTTGCACAGAATCTGCAAATAGAACCAGCGAGGCCCTTGCCGTCTTTTGTTTGTATCAAAGGGGAAACTGAGGCTCGGTGAAGGTGAGCTGGGTTGTGCCCAGGTGCCTGGTTGCTGTTTGGCCTCCATCCAGGCCCCACTGGGTCACTTCCAGTCTTGCCCGGTCATTTTGCTTCCTGGACTCTGGTGTCCTGGTCTGCAGAGGTGGGGCCGTCGCCCCTGCTCCTGGGCGTGCCGTGAGGACGCCCCTCCATCCCTCATCCGGGAACCCCAGAGAGATGGTCAGCATCTCAGCAGCGGGTCTGAGTTTTGTTTTATTTTGTTTTGTGCATGGGCTGGTCAGCAGGAGGAGGGAAGAGTCGTCTCCAGTCTTCTTATTGTGAAGTCCATGGGCTTTGTTTTTGTTTTTGTTTTCCCAATAGGGGAAATCCCTCCACATCTTTCCTGGCAGACATTTAAAAAGAGGAGTTAAAGATAATAGCGAGAAAGAGCTGGCACATTTTAGCCGTGAGCTCCCAGGCAGGTTTCAGAAGTCTTTGTTCTCCAGGGTTTTCATTTGTGAAATCACATGGTTGGAAGTAAGATGAAACCAAGGCATGGAAGTTTTGAGCAGGACGTCTACCTAGAGCGACCATTTGGAGCTGCTTCTGGGCTGTGAGGCCAAAAGGCACCTTGAGCCCCAAGGGAGAGCCCCCCCTAGGGTTGGGCATGAGGGCAAATGTGTTCCTTCCTTCTCTGGCATCTGCCGAAGCCACCCGGGGGTCAGCCAGGTATTGGGATGGCGCTGCTGCCTCTGAGGGCCTGGCCTTGCAGGTGGTGGTGGCTGCGTGCCGGGTGGCAGGCATCGGGCGGGTCAGGAAGTGTGTCAGGCCGCCTGGCTGCTGGCAGGTGCTCCTGACTTGGGGTCAGATGGTACCGACTGTGCATCAGCCAGCGGCGCCGACTCCCTCGCGACCGCCATCTTCCTGAGCCCGTCCTCTTGAAAATGAACATGCCCGGATGGGGGGGCAGCTGTGCCTCCCGGTGACATGACCAACCCCAGAGGCAGCTGCTGGGCTCAGAGACCGGCCGCTCTCAGGCGCCGGGGCATTGCAGCTCGGCCAGGACTTGGTGTTGGGTCGCGGAAGGATGGCCGCTGGCTCTTTGTTCTGGCCTGGCTGTGCTACTTCAGTCTTTTGACCTCAGCTCCCCCAGGCCTGTTTCCCCAACCTGAAAAACCTGGTTTGTCGGGAGGGAGGGAGTTGTTCAGTAAAGGCCTCTTCTGGGCAGCGTTTCACAGGGATCTGCTCCCTGGGCCCGTGGCTCCCATCACCTTGACTCCATGGGGTGTCTTCTGTCTCCTGGGAGGTGTGGACTCGGGGCAGAGGCACAGATGGGGCCTGCCCTGGGGGAGCCCTGGGGTCTCAGCTCTTCCCAGCTGTGTCCCCTACGAAGGTGAGGTCCCATCCTGCCCCATGCAGGGCATGGGCACCGGGTGGGGCAGTGGGTTCAGCACCTGAACTTGTTCTTTTTCTCTGTGCCCCAACAATGCAGCTGAACCTCAGCCGGCCGATCGAGGAACAGGGTCCCCTGGACGTCATCATCCACAAGCTGACCGATGTCATCCTCGAAGCGGACCAGAATGACAGCCAGTCCCTGGAGCTGGTGCACAGGTTCCAGGTGAGTGACGGGGCGGCTGTGTGTGTCTGAAGCTGCGGCAGCTGCCTTGCTGCGTGCCCCGCGGAAGTGGCTCTGCCATTGACAAGGCATGGCTGGTGCATCCCTGCCAGAGCTCATCCCCTGGGTAAACTGCGATTGATCTGTGGTGGGCACCCCCTCTGCCTGCATAGACGTGATTCACTGCCAGCCCAGGGGCCCCCTCGTTGGCAGTCACTCGCAGCCACGGCCAGAGGCAGAGAACATGACATAAGGGTGGACCCTTCTCACCACCCTTGAAGAAAGGGCCCCCAAAGTCCTTGGAACTGGAACCGCTGGCCTGTCCCTGAGTCCTGCCGTGGTGGAGAACCTTCCTTGTGCTCACGACCTTGACCCTCATGTGCTCATCTCCGGGCCCAGCTTGAGATGCCCCTTTGGGTCTCATCTGTCCCCTCGTCCCTGCCCTGCTTCCCCTGCAGCCCCCTGCTTCAACCTCACGGCGACCTGTCCACCAGCTTGGGAGGCCACTGACGTGGCCTGTGTTGTCTCTGTTGTGGACGAGAGCACGATTCGTTCCTCTGAAGGTGGCTCAGGGCGTGGAACGTCGAGTCATATTATGGGCGGAAATGTGGCCGCTTTGGAGCCTCCTGGTGGGAGGCACTTGAGCCGGCCTCCACCGTGGGATGGTGATGTTTGGGGGGTCAGCATCCCGTCCCCCCTTTTCAGAGCACAGGGGCTCTCTTTCCCCCTGCCAGCCAGTAGCCCCCTGCTCACGGCGTTCTCTCCCCCGTGTGTCAGGGTCACTCCCTCAGCCTCCCTCCCACGCCGCCGCCTCAGTTTCCCATCTCCTGTGGGCATGCACGGTCCCCTGCTTGCTGCAGTGTCTGCTCTCGGGGGACGGGAGGCTACAGCAAGGCGCGTCCAGGCTCTTCCAGGATCTGGTCCGTGAGCCTCAGTTTCCTTCTTGTGAGTGAGTCCAGGAAATCTCAACAGAGTGGGGAGGTGGAGGGACACGGGGTGGTGGGGGTGCACTGTGTGACTCCCTGAGCCCTGATGTCCTCTTCTGTGACACGGGGGTACTCATAGCTTCTGCCCCCTCAGGCGGGCAGGTTGCGGGAGGGGTCCATATGTAGGAGCTGGTGCCCTGGGCTTGCTGAGCTCTCAGAGCTCCCGCCACTAGGACTCCTGGGATGGCCACCACTGTCCACCTAGCAGAGACCACAGCCCTGGCCAGCCCAGGGGCCTGGGAATTACAGACCCCTGTCCCCCAAAACACACAACCCCGGGCAGGATATGGCTGAGCAGCAAAGGAGAACCTCATCCCCGGTGTTCCTGTTCCTGATAGAGATGATGGTGACAGAGAGAGCACGTCCGGGGACCTGTAGCTCGCGGGTTTCAGCCACAAGGTGCCTTTCCCAGGAAGGGTCTTGGCTGGGACCCTGCGTTCTGTCCCCCCAGAGCTCACACACCCAGTGGCCCTCATGACCAAGGTGACCTCTGGATGACCTTCCAGCCCTGGTGTTCCTGGGATAGTTTTTCGTTGCAGTCTGTGCTCTAGCGGGAGGCCGGATATCTGATAAGGGCAGGACGTTTCCTCCTTTGTGAAGAGAACAATCCTTTGGGGAAAAGGGTGACAGACTTTGCTTTGCAGAGGCCCCAGGAAGAGAGGAGACAGGCCGGGTGGTGGGGAAGGACCAGGAGACCCGCGCAGCAGCACCCAGGCCGCCTCCAGCCGGCGGGCACGGGACTGGCAGGCACGGGGCTGCCGGCCCCGACCTGGTCTCTCCCCGCTCACCTGCGAGACTCAAGTTCAGGTCCAGATGAGTCAGACAGACGTGTGGCCCTGATCTTGCCTGTTTTCAGAATCCTGGGTTAATAGTTGTTCGAGGGCATTGACAGACGGGGCCTTGGCGTGGGTGGGAGAGGCACAAGGATGATGGGTCCAGAGGGAACCTGCCCCTCTCAGAGGGACCCGTGACCAGGGCCAGCGCTGGCCAAGCCGGCTTTTCTACATTTCGATGTGAGCAGGGACAATTAGATGCTTTGCGTCAGGAGGAGCGCAGCCCCCACGGGCCTTCCCCAAAGTGGTGTTCAGGTCCCTGGGGGAAGTGGTTCGGGCTGCGCGGGTCAAGGAAGATGGGATTGTGAGAGGTTCTGGCAGCCTTAAAGCCTTCCACCCACGCCTCCCCCGGCTGCAAAGACGTCTGGGAGCTGAGAGCTGTTTGCTTTTCTGGCTGCCCTGGTGGACAGGCTGGAGGGTGTGGGCCTGGGGCTTATTGCAGAGCTCCAAAGCTGTTGTCATAGAAACATCTCCCCCAGCGGGGTTTTTTTTTTTTTTTTTTTTTTTTTTTTTTTTTTAATACTGGCCTCCAGAGAGTTTGGCTGCAGAATCATTGGGACGGTTCAGTTGTTTGTTGGTGCCAGGTTCCCGTGCAACCAGCAGCCCGGAGCAGGGAAACTGAGGCAAGGAGCAGTTATGTCACCCGCTCAGCCCCAGCTATCAGAGAGCGCACCTGGGCAAAGGTCCCTCGGGGGCCCTGCCCACGTGGGTGAGTGGGGCTGCTGCTGGCACGGTGGGAGGGTCCCTGTCCCGTTGTTCAGGGGTCTCGAGCTGCTTCCTCGGGAGCAACAAGACCCTTCTCACGATGGCATCCAGGCCCCCCAGGGGCGGAGGGTGGTCCTCTTTCTGCTCCCCCTGCCAGCCCCAGGATCGCCCAGAAGGCTTGTGACTGTGTTTGGGGGCGTGTGGCGTTTTCCCTGCAGCTCCAAGATGGAGGTTTGAATCTGAACTGTCACCCCACCCGCCTCCCCCAGCCCATTGTGACTGGCTGGAAGGACATTAATTGTCCCCCTCGTGGTCACTGGCTCCCAGTTTGAGCTCAGAAACAGCTTCCTGCTCTGTGGCACTTTCTGCTGTGCACTGTCTACGTGGACTCCCAGCTGCGGGGGGAGAGCCGTGCGGAAACCAGGCGTTGCCCTCACAGCCCCAGAGTGATCCAGAGTGATGAGTTAGGCCGGACTCTGGACCTCTCACTGCATGTCCCAGCTTAATCTGAGCCACACCCTCTCCTTGTCATAACAAAGACTCATCTCCAGGTGAGGACCCATTAAGCCTGCTCAGTCTGGCAGCTGCCTCCCTCCCTGGCTGCTTCTTGCCCCATCTGCCCCTTCCTTACCTCACTGGCCCCCGCCCCCCAAAGCAGCTGCTCAGGCTTTGAGTGTGCCCACTTCAGTGCCTTTGTACAAGCTGTCCCCATGCTTGGAATTCCGTCCCCACCCTTGGCTCTCAGTCCAGATGTGTCTTTCTCAGGGATATTCCCTGAAGGGACAGGACACGTCCCCCATCTAGTGCTCGTAATCCTGTGTTTTTCCTTCACTCCACTTGTGGGGTTTGGCTCTACAGTGGGCAGGGCTGTCAGCCTCACGCTCTCCATTGCTGCACGTGGTGCCTGGTGCAGAGGACTCGTGCCTGTGTGCTTGTGAAGCGGAGGAACGTCTTGCTGGCCTCGTGCAGGGTGCCCTGCTGGGTCAGCGGAGGGAGTGAGCAGCTCCAGTGGGCAGTGGGCACAGGACACGAGGAGGGAGCGACCAGGAGGGTTCGTGGGCAGGTAGCACGGCCTGTGGGTGCACATGGAAAGCCTCCAGGCTTTGGGAATAGTTGGAGGCTGGAGAAGGGGGCTCTTTCCTGCCAGGCCGTGGAGCTTGGACTTCATCCTAGGGCCAGGGGTGAGGAATCATAAGATAAGGCCCTGCTGGAGGCGGGGGGGGGGGGGTGGGGGTGGGGGCGGGGGGAGTTATCAGTGCAAGATGAACTCTGAGCAGGGAGGGCACCAGAATGTCTGGGACTTGGAGGTTTCTGACATGAAGTGAGTGCTCATGGAGGTTCCTTGGGGCCCCATCCTCACCCCGGTGCCCCAGTGACAGGACCACACCCCATTCACCTCTCAGGTGCCTGTCCGCTGCGCATAGGAAAGGAACTGGGATGTGAACTCTGTCTCCACTGTGAGTGCAGAGCACATACCTTACCCAGGGGTCCTTTACCAGTGTTCCTGAAAGGAGACTGTGTCGAATCGACCTTCAGCAGCTCGCCTCCCGCCCTCCACGCAGTTAATCGTGACACAACTCATAGACCGCGTGGTTCACTGATTTTAGTGCTTTGTCGTGTACTTACAGAGGCCTGTAACCACATTCAAGTTTAGGACAGTTTCTTTGCCCCCACCCTGTCCTGAGCACCCACCATTTTCGTCTCTGTGGGGTTCCCTGTTCAGGGCTTCATGTGAATGAGATCTGGTAATAGGCCATCTTCCGTCTGCCTTCTTCCCGCTAGCGTGGTGTTTTCCAGCTTCGTGTTGCGGTGTGAATTGGGGCTTCATTCCTTTTTATGGCTGCGTAGTATTCTACTGTAGGCATGGACTGCATGGAGGGTGTCCTCAGCACCAGCTGATGGACCTTTGGCTTGTTCCGGCCTTTGGCCATTGTAAATGGTGCTGCTCGACACCTGCCTGTGTGCTGTTGTGTCCACTCGTGTTTTCATTTCCCCTGGTTGTGCACCTGAAGTGGATTGTTTGGTCCATGGTTGGTGGAAGACCCTTAGGCTGTTCTCCCTGGTGGCTGCATCATTTCCCATGCCCACCTGCAGCGCATAAAGGCTCCCGTCTCTCCTCATGCTCGCTGAAGCTGACTGACTGATCTTAGCCATCCTGGCGGGTGCAGAAGGGCTCCTTGTGGTTTTGATTGGTTTCCCCGGCAGCTCACCATGTCAGGCCTCTTCCTGTGCCTAGTGTGCGCTTGCGCGTAGTCAAGGAAGGAGCCTACCTTTTAGTTCATGTGCAGTGTCTGTAGCCCGCAGACGTGCCTTTGGACTCCCGAGCCAGAGTGGTCAGGAGCGCCATGCTGGAGCCCGGGCCTGGCTTCAGAGCTGTCCGCCACTTCTTCCTGCTAGCCTCGGGCTTGCCTTCTGTCTTCCCTGCAGGTCAGGCCCCTCATCTACAACCCCAGGACAGCCTTAGAGCCTCGCTCTGTGCGGGCCCCAGCGTACTTTAGCACATGGGGAGCATTGCAGCCCTGGGCACCCAGGCGTGATGACCTTGGGTTGCAAGGTAGCCTCTGCTAGGGACTGGCCAGGGGGTGCGGGGCCAGGGGCGGGCAGGACCTGCGTGGGGCCCTAGCCGTATGGCTGTGGAGCATCCCTTGGCGGGGTGGCTCTCAAGGCCCACCCTGCCCGGTCTATCGGGGTCCATGTGTGCGGTGGTTCTGGGGGTTGCTTATAGCTCTGTAGTGCACCGGGACCCAGGTGACGGGGCTGCTGCTGGCAGGTGATCGAGAGGCAGGTGCGCTCCGGAGGCCCGCCTGGCTCACGGTCTCTACCCCAGGGGCCTCACCGATCCTCCAGCCATGACTTTGGAGGGTGGGGGCAGGAACCACCTGCAGACCAGGGAGCTGAATCTGGTGAGCCGTGACGCAGCCTCATCGTGCCCTGCTCCTTCTTCCCGAAGAGTAAGAGGGAGTCCAGCCACATGGGAGGCTTCTTGTGAGGATGAAGCCAGTGAATGCGCTTGATGCTGCAGAACCAATGCGGGGGGCGGGGGGTGAGGCCCTCAGCACACACGCAGCCCAGGCCTGGCCGGAGAGTCACTCAGTCGCGCTGGCATGCCGTCGTCGTCACCGTGACAGTCCCACTTAGGCCGTCTCCGCCCACTGTCGGCCCTGATGCCCGGTGCTCAGTCACAGCTGCAGTCCTTGGATGAGGCCGTGCTTGTGGAGGTGTTTTCTAATGGGGATGTGAGCTCCATGGCAGGGGAAATGTGGGCTGATCTTAGCCTCAGAGGCAGGGTGTGGGGTGGGGGGACACGGGGGCTCTGCCTGGCTCCACCCCTCCCCAGCGGACACACTGGCCTCAGTCGCCCTGCGTGCTGCATGGGGACCTTGCAGATGAGATGACGCATTGAGAGCAGCCGTGTCCCCCCAAAGGGTGGTTGCTGGGACCAGCGGCCATCACCTCTGGGACCACAGCTCTGCTCTCCTCCCGGAAATGGTCCCACAGCTGCCTGTACTCCAGCGCTGTCAGCCGTAGACATAGTGGAACAGCTGCCTGCGCCTGCTCGGGCTGGGCACTGCCCGCTCTGGGGAGGGCGTGGAAGTAGAAGAGAAAGCGTTTTTGTTGCTCTGGGCCTGCTCGTCTGATTTAGTTTCTGTGCATCTGGGGGCCTGAGCTTGGTGGCGTGTGGGCTTCCTGGCTGGCGGGTCATAACAGGGTGCCTGGGTGCCCACAAAGGGTTTGGGTGTCGTCGGGGGCCTCCGGGGTGGCCCCTGCTCCGCAGGCACCTCCCAGTGGGCCCTCTCTGCTTGGGGTACTCCACATCGCCTGGCTTATTTGCTCCTTCCATCAATTCCTGGGGAGATGGAATCACTTCCCCACTTTTGGCGGAGGTAACCAAGGCCCAAGAAGTTCGGTTGTTGCCTGGGGACCATTAGTCTATGGCAGAGCTGAGATCCAGAGTGTGCCCTTGCTGACGCGAGGCGGGAGACAGCAGCTCGTGGTCCTCAGGGTGAGGGGGCATGTGAGGGCCAGTGAGTCAGGGTCAACTGAGGAAGGAGTCACCGACCGGGATTGCCTCTGGCCTGGCTGGTGCCACATGATGATCAAGCATTGGTCAAGGGAGGCAGGACAGAGCGTATCTGGTGGCCCTGACCCCAGAGACTGATCCTGTCCTGGGGTGACTGGGAGGTCAGCCCTCTCCGACTGCTCCCGGGGTGCATCGGGGCCACACAATCTGCCCATTGTGCTCCAGGCCGGGCCAGGCGGGCAGTGGCTGTGAATCGCTCTTTCTGTGCTGGGGAGGCTGGTGCCATGTGGTGTCATTAGCCATCTGCAGGGCTCTTCCCATGTGGACAGGAAGGCCGACCCCCCAGCTGACCCACGACTTTTTGACCCTGTTAGTAGCCCCGAGCAGAGCTGGACTTGGTATGGTGCTGGGCGGTGCCGTGGGTGGCAACGGCTGCCGGAAGCCTGAGCTGCAACCCGACTTGCTGGCCGGCCGCGTCCCGGTGTGTGGACGTCGGCGCCGTGCAGCGCGGGCTGGGAGGCGCGTGGGCCAGTAGAAATGTTACCCTTTGTTGGTAACTTCTCCCCAGAGGTGTGGAAGGAGCTTGCATGCACATTACTTTGGGTTGCTTGGTTCAACGCTGTTGACATGTTGGGCCAGATAATTCTGTCTGGGGGGGGGGGGGGCGGGGTGCAGACCCGTGGGTTGTAGGGTGTCTGGCAGAACCTTGGCCTCCACCCAGTGGGTGCCAGTAGCACTGCCCCCTCCCTCCATGTGGTCCCAGGCGTCGCTGAGTGTTTGGTGGTGGAGGGGGCAGTAAGTTAACCCCAGTCGAGATGCCTTGCCTTTCTCCGCACTTCAGTGGGTCAGCGTGGGCACCTGCGTTCTGGCTGTGAGAACGTGTGCACACCTGGTGAGGCAGGCGGGTGCCTCCTCGGGGAGGCCTCAGCTTGTTCTGGGAACCCAGTGAGACTCTGGCTGAGGGACTGTGGGTGGGGTTGGGGTGGGTGCGGCTTGGAACCTGGGACGCTGCCCCAGGGAAGGTGCCCACTGGCTCCCCCGAGTCTGTGCTTGGAGAAGGGGTTGGCGTTCTGCTCAAAGAAGCGTCTTCTGGCCTCCCTGAGTGCTCCTGGGGTGTAGTCACTAGCTTAGGAGGGAGGGAGCTGCTGGTTAGGGAGTGACAGCACTTTGTGAGCTGTCAGTGTGACCGCTGAGACCCCCTCCAGTTCCCACAGGGGTCGCTGAGTACATGCCAGCCTGTCCCCTCCCCCGCGTACTTTGGCGTAATGAGAGGCCTTCCCCTTGCCAGCCCCCACCCTGCAGATCCTTGCCTGCTCCTGAGGCTGTGTGTGTGGCCTCCTCCTCTCTTTGCCCTGAAGACCTCGGTTGTACCATGGCGCTGTGACAGGGCAGGTGACATGCGTCAGGTGGGCAGCCTGTGCTGGCAGCTTGCCAGTCTCCATGAGATAGAGAATGCATCTTAGTTTGGTGCTGAAATCTGGGAGCAGAAAAGGAGCCATGGTTTTCAGCAGGGCCTTGGGAAAGAGCAGGAGGTATTTGCTGTCTCCAAAGAATAAAGTGTTGAGCTTCCTTCCAGACCTCTGTTCCACAGCATTCCGGGTTGTGCTTTGGCTGGAGGTACATTTTTCACTGTTGCCAACTCTCTGAGTGGTGGTTTCTCCCTAAAGGGACCCCAGTTTCTCCCTGTTGTGCTCACTGCTGCGGGGGTGGGGGCTGATGAAGTTTGTGGGTAGCTTCCACCTTGGGGATGACGGTGCCTGTGGCTTCACCCGGGGTGACCGTGCAGTCAGACCTCCAGAGAATTGCTGTTTTTCTGGGTGCTCAGCCCCACTCCACCCTCCACGGCTCTCTTAGCAGGCCCCTGGTTGGAAAGGGCTTCCCTCCATCCGTGGGTGGTGCGGGCTGCAGGGTGCATTCTGGAGGCTGGGGCCCGGGTGGTCCCACCTCGTCCTTTCTGAGCCCTCGTGTAACTGTCACCAGCAGGGGTGGCGAGGGTGGGGGTTGTTGCTGGTTTTCTGGGCCAAGGGCACTTCCTCTGCCTCCGTGGGTGCCGGTATCTCTCTCACCCCAGCCCAGTCCGGGACCCGAACATCTCCCATCTGCTCCGGACTGTGATTCGGGCAGATCCTGCGGCAGTGGCCGCGCCGTCTCTGCTCGGTGCTCCCCTGGGACTGACCCACTTCAGCCGGAGGTAACGCGAGCCTGTGGCATGAGCTCGAGCATGGTCTCCGCCTGCTGCCCAGTCGGCTGGATCCGTCCTGTCTTGGGGCGGTGGGGGGCGGCGGCCTTCGCAGGGGCGTCCCGTGTATGTGAACAACGGTGGCCTTCCCCCCTCCGCCCCCACACGAAGCCATCGTTTAGATTTTTGGTGATGATTTCTCACCAGGCCTCACTCTTCGCCGGCCACTTGGCATCTGTTTCATGGCCTCAGCAGCCTCCGCTTAGCCAGTTCTCTGCTGGTGGACACCTGGGACAGTCTGCTTGTGAGCGCGAACTGTCAGCGGTGATTAAATATCGTTGGACAGAGAGCTCTGTGCCCACGTGGGGAGTTCCGCGGGATAAATGCCCTGAAGAGAAGTGTGCTGACTCGGGGCATTCTGCATTTTGGCCATTCCCCAGTTTCTTTCATTAAAGGCTGTACCAGTCACACCCCCACCCACCAAGTTGGTCCGTGTTCCACCACTTTTGGAGGTGTTGCTAGTCAGTTTAATTTGGCACAGAGTCACGGAGTGTGGGAAGAGCCAGATTCTGCCAATCCCTTCCTCACCCTACTGTTTCAGCCCCTGGGCACCCAGGCCTCTGGGCAGAGCAGCGTGTGCCAGGCTCACATGCCCGTCTGGACCTTGGCCCCGGGTGATCTGCTCCTCTCCCGTGCATGTCATCCTCGCCTTTCTCCCTGCACTGATGCCGTCAGGGGCTGAGCCCTCCAGCCTGGCTCGTGGATTCAAATAATGGGTCTGAAGAACAAATTGGCCAAGGGGCAAATTATACTGTAATTTCCTCTCCCCAGCTCTGCCAAGTCAAAGAGATGAGATGGTGCCAAAGGTCAGGCGGCATCTCGGTCCTTCCGCAGCCACAAAGTCCAGGGCCTCCCGAAGGCCAGCACTGTGTGGGACGCGTGGCCCAGGCCTCGTCCCGGGCGCACCGCGAGCCTTGTCACTGCGGCACTCGGGGCCGGGTTGCTGCCCGGCTCAGGACCCTGTTGCTTTAGGAGCAAGTCCAGGCTCCTTGGCTGGTCTCTCTCCAGCTGTCCCTCCTGCCCTCTGCCTAACCTCCCCTGTGGCGTCTGCCCCGCCTCGCTGGCTCTCTACCCCACGCTGTTGCTTTTGTTGTTCCTTCCGCTTGGGGTGCTTTTTCTCCCCACGGCCCGTGCCTGTGACCTTTGTGGCTCATCCTCACTGGCCTCCAAGACCCCTCTCTCCTCTACCTTTCCCACCTCGTCCACCCTCCCCGCTGTGCATCCCCTTAGGACAACACTTCCCCGTTCTCTTACCATCCACGCCCCACGTCTTTCCCCGATGAGGAGTCCCCGGTGAGCGTGGGCAGCGTTTGGCTTCTCTCGAGCTGAAGAGGTGACTCCCCCCAACACACACACGCACAGACAGCCTCCCAACACACGCGCACACACACACACACACCCCCGCAGGGGCTCTCACTCTTCCTGGGCTCATGCTGTCTGAGAGGCCTCAGGCTGAGCGCTCAGACGCTAGTGATCTCTCTGGAATACAAATGAGGGTTGATTAAGACCCAGGTTTCAGCTGAGGGGGGAACTTAGCTCTCCCAAGGAGCCATTGCAGGGAAGTTGTTACCCACCAGCGGGTTGTTACCTGCCCGAGCGGGTGAACGGGCGTCTGTCCTGACACAGAGCGCTGTCCGTCTGTCCCTCACCTGCCTTCCTGCTCACTCTCCCCCCAGGTGATGGGCAGGTTTCATTGTCCTGCAAGATGAGCTTGGCCGCCACAGTGGCTTCCCGGTGTGGACGTGGTGGGTTATTCTGATGCTCGTTTTATAGATGAGAAAATGGACGTAAAGTAGCTTCAGTGACTGTCAGAGGACGCATGATGTTGGTGGCAGTTCTAGGATTTGACCCACATTTCTTGACTCTCCCTTTGCCTTAACTTTCACAATGCTGGAGGCTCTCGTGCTGGGCTTGGGACTCGCCTGGTGTGGCTGGGCTGGAAGGGGCGACCTGCAGGTGACTAGAAAGCAGCAGTTGCTGCTGACCGTCTAGGCCTGGGGCACAGTCGACCACTGTACAATCTGTGGTCGACTCTGAGACCTGCACCCGCGAGGCTGCCCTTGGTGTCTACTGGATGCCGATGCAGCCTCAGTTGACTCCTGGGAGCCTGCCTACACCCAAGCTACACGATCTCCCCCGCAGTCCTATGCCAGTCCTAGCGACCCTTCAGACCCTCAGCCTGTTCTTGGAGAGCAGCATTTAGCTAGGGTTGGCTGCCGAGCATGTCCTGTTAGCTCACGGTACCTGGGCCTACTATGGATTCCAAGGACAATGGAGCGTGTGGTTATCTCTAAGCTGTAGGAAAAGCCGGGTATTCTGGGTGGTGCCTGGGGAGCCTGTGGCCCTGACCGTGGTTATTTCATGTCCATCCGCAGTGGATTTCAAGGCAGCAGTAGTCCTCCCAAAGGCCTCTGCTCACTGTGGCCCACTGCCTTACCCTCAAGTGGAGCTGACCCCCAGGGACAGGTTGTGCTTTCTTGGAGGCAATATGTGTCTCCAAGGGTGTGATTATGCGTGACACCCGGTCTTCTGTTGGCCTCCCTTTGTGGGACTCCTTACTTGAGGCACTCTTGTGCCTCCAGCAAAGGCCTGCTCGGGGGCTGCCGAGGGCCCTGCACGTGACCTCACAGATGCCGAGGTGGACCCTGGCATCGGTCATGTCCTTTGTTTGCTCAGAGTTGGGCTCAGATGCAGAAATGCAGGGCCAGGGTTGTGTGTGTGTGTGTGTGTGTGTGTGTGTGTGTTGGGGGGGGCGTTGGAGAAGAGTGAACCAGGTGTGGGGTGGGGAGGAGCAGATGGGCCTGAAGTCTCGGCTCTGCCACCTGACTGTGTGACCTTGGGCTAGTTTGCTCCTCTTTTTGAAGGGACTGGCTGAACTAGGGGACCCTGGGGTCTTGCCAGGTCTGACCATCTGTGACTGCGACCTGGGAAAGGACATTGCAGACCCTCCCTGCCTCTCTTTCCTGGGGGCTTTGCCTTGTGCCGCCTGGTCTAGGCCGGAGCCCCCAGGGGAACAGGCGAGGTTTGCGGAACCTGAGAAGGGTGTACTTTTCTCTTTTTAATATAAATTTTAAAAGAATGCCCCTGCAGAGCCTTGGCCCTGGCAGGAATCGAGGTCCTTTTCATTTAGCCAGGTGTTCCTTCCGTGCCTGGAGCCACACGGGCCCTGGAGACACAGAGGGCCCTGGAGACACACGGCCTGGGGGCAGGTCCCATCTTGGCCGCCCTTAGCTGCAGGAGTGTGGGCAAGGCTCGGGGGTATTCCGAGTCTCAGTGTCCCTAGTATCTGTCCCCTGGGACCTACTGCGTAGTGTTACTGAGGAATAAACATGTCAGTTCCTATAAACTATATAATATTGTACTGTACTTGGTGAGTGTTTGGGAAAAATTAGCTGCTGTCATCGCCATTATTGTGAGTATTAATAGTAACAACATCCTAGAATCTTGCCAGGACCCCCATCATGGTATCAGGACCTTAGGAATTAGAAGCTTCCTGGCTTCTGCCTACCACTTGGGGTAGAAGGAGTGAATTTAAAGGCCAGCCTTTGTGCCTCAGCTGGAAGGCCTGGCTTGGGCCAGGTTCTCAGGAAGAGCAGGTGTGAGATTCTGGTGAGTAAGCCAAGGTCACCTCCTTTTCCATCGAGGCCCCTGGGAGTGATGTTCATGGCCGCAGAAGCCACTGCAGTTCTTGCCCAGCACTTGCTGGGTGGCTGAGTGTTACCTGGAGCACGCACAGCCTGACCGCTGGATCCGTGGCCTCACCTGAATGCTGACGCTTGTCTGCTGCAGAACCAGGTGATGGCCAGGATTCTGAGGTCCTGCTGGGGTTACCGTCCCCTGTGCTGGCTGCCTTACCTGTGCCCTCGGCTGGGGTGGGCAGGTGGGGCAGACATGATGGAGTTGTGCCCCATTTTCCATCCTCGGTTTACTCCGCCTAGCAGGCCACGCTGTGGGCGGCACTGGCACTAACTAGGACCTTGCTGTCTAGTCGGTTCTTGCTCGCTTTCTTTTTAATCGAGATGGAACACACACATAGGAGAGCATCCATGAGCAACGTGCTGAATTTTCACAAACCAGAGACCCCGTGTCCCCAGTGCTCCATTGAGCGGCAGGCAGCGCTGCTCCCCAGAGGTTACTCACAGGCTCCCTGCCCTGCCTTTCCCCGCCCCACCCCACCCCACCACTCCATGCCTTTCCTCCCACTGGTCATTGCCTGGCACCCTGCCCGCCCCATGCCTCTTTTTCTTCTTTTTTCTTCCTCTCTCAGCAGCCCCGACCTCCCCAGCATCTGTACCTCCTTCCTAAGCATAAGCACTTGCCCAGCTACCTCAGTGGGCTCTGCGTTCCTTTCCAATGCTGCATGACAAGCCACCACAAACGTAGCAACTTAAAAGGACATAGTTTGCCGTCCTGTCCGCCAGACGTAGCCTAGCAGGGCTTTCTGCTTCACAGACCTCCAGCCGCAGCCAGGTCCTGGCCAGAGCTGTGGTCTCATCAGAGGTGTGACTGGGGAAGGCTCTGTGTCCCTCGGGTGACAGCAGAATCCACGCCCTTATTGCTGTAGTGATGGGTTTCATTTTTCTTGCTGGAGGCTTCCCAGCATGGCTGCCTCCCTGGCAGCTTGCAGCTTCTAAGCCTGCAAGGGGGGGAGCAGGAGGACAAGTCTTAGGTACATAGTCACAGGCATAGCATCTCCCATAGGCCGGAAGGGGCCCAGGTCTGGCCCACAGTCAAGGGGAGGGGATCGTACAAGGAGGACCAGCGGGCGTGGGGGTCACGGTGCCACCTGCAGTGGTCAAGTCCTGGTGGCCTAGCGATGCCAATGCCACGAGGTCCAGGGTGAGTCAAGCAGATGGGGCAGGGGAAACCCTCCCTGGAGCCTGGGCAGCGAACCCCCTCCTGCTCAATGTGGAGCTCCTGCCCTCCCACATAAGCTCCTTCCCAGGGGTGGGGGCCAGGGGCCCAGGAGGGAAGGGGCCTTTGCCAAACCAGGACATGGATTTTCTCCAGCCTGTGGGATGCTCTCAAATCCCTGTTCCACGAATGGCCACCAGCCCGTTCCCTACTCTCACGCTCCTCTCCTGGAGTTCAGAATGCTAGGGTCAGGCTTGCCCTCGCCGGGGGACTTGCATCAGGGTTGCCCCCCAAGTGCCCACTGAGAGGACAGCCAGGAGCCCGTTGTTCCAGCGCCGGGCTCTGGAGACCCAGCAGGAGACTCTGCTCCTTCTGCGGAGGCCTGGGCCACTCCCATCTTCTCAGCCTCGGGCCCAGGTCCTCGCTCCTGTTCTAGGCCCGCCCGTGGACTGGTGCACAGTTGCAGACGGAGGCTGGCGCCGGTCTCAGGGTCACAAGTGGGGAAGGCGGGATTTGACCCAGGTCTGCTGGCCTCCAGCTGCTTGTCACCTCCACACAGTGGGCCCTCTTTATAGGGGAGAAAGCCGAGGCCAGCGGGGAGAAGGGGCTTCCAGCTTGTGTGTGCTGCCCCTTCCTCGGGCCAGCTCTTCCCCCAGGGTGTTCCATCGCTCCTCGGCCTTCAGACCTGGCACAGCAGTTAGAGGGCGGTGCAGAGGGATCTCTCAGCACACAGCACAGCGGGCAGCTTCGAAGCCTGCGAGGGAGGGAGCGGGAGGCCGCAGGGGAGCATGTGAGAGGGGAGCCCATCCGGTCCTCACCCAGCGCCCCAGCTCTGAGCTGGGCGTCCTCAACTCACAAAAGGCCCCAATGTTGATCTCCACTTCATTATGCTTTTCCTGCCTGCGTTTTTGGCGTTGCAGCCAAGAAACCACTGTGTGATCCAAGGTCGTGTAGATTTATGCCAGGATTTTCTTCTAAGGGTTTTATAGTTTTCTCTCTGACCTCACAGGGCTTTTATATGCAAAGAAATGGCACCTGAAACCCGCCTTATGCAGTGAGTCCCGGGCAAGGGGCAGTTGCTGTCATTTTGGAATGTTATCAATCGTGATTATTTTGATTACCCTCTTCACCATAATTTACTATTCCCTGGTGTTTCCCATCTGGGTAGCTGCTGCTTGCTCCTTCCTGAAAGATGGTGTTGGGGTTTAAATTCATTTTTGGCGCAACTGGGGGTCTGCCAGGCTGTAAAAAGGCAGGACCTGGTTACTCTCCTGTCCCCCCAGTTTCCCCCAAAACTTTTTGTTATGAAAAAGTTAAACATGCTTGAGAATGCTGCAGTGCCCTTCCGCGGCCCCACCAGCAACTTCACCAAGCAGCTCACAACTCCTCTCATTTCACCCAGGCCTCAGCTGTTCACCCCTCTGCACCTGGTTATAGTGAAGCAAACCCTGGACATACTTATCTATAAATCACCACTTTACAAAGGGACCTGCGGTGGCTGGGGGGTGACTAGGGGCCTCATTACCTCTTGAGAGTCCAGGGTGGGTGCTATGAGAGGGCGCCTCCCCTGCTTCCCTGCAGGAGCAGGCCGGTGGATGGTCTTGGGCACAGGGGCTCTGTCAGGGCCTGTGCCATCCACGGGGCACACCCTGGAGCCTGGGCTGCCGGGGCCTGTGTCCTGCTTGGGCCGGGCAGGATGAGCTTGGAGACCTCGGCCAGGTTTGGCCTGAGAGTCCGTGTGCTGTGGCTCCAAGATTTTTGTTTGCTTTTTATGTTTTTCAGCTCTTTTCATGTTCCTCATTTCCTTGTTGCCCACCGAGCCCCCCAAGGTAGATTTTATTCAGAATGTTCGTTTTGCGCACGAGGGAGCAGGACATGGACTGGCAGAGCTCGGATTTGAACTCGAGATCTCTGCCTGCCTTTTCTGTCTGTTTCACTCCCTGTGCATGTCCTGTCCGTAAGTGGACCTGCAGAGGAAACGTATCTCTGGTGTTCATCTCGGCCCCTCATTTGGCTCAGATGCTCAGTGGGGAAACCTCACCCCCAGCCCCACAGAGGGCCCAGGGCCTGTCTTGACATCATCCTCCCCTGGGGCCGGCGGCCATCTGGCCAGGCTCTGCCCCTTTGTCCCGTCTAACAACAGTCTGCATCCTCCCACCCTCCCCCGGCCCTGCCCCCTGGCTCTGTGTTTCCTCCCCCCGTTTCAGTCTGCGGGAAGCGGGGTTTCCCCTGGTTAATGGCCAGGGTCCCTCTCTAGGTGTTCGGCAGCAGATCCTCTAGAGGAACCGTGCTCCCCACCGGTCATGGAGATGGACTGGGCCTTTCTCCCTCGGAGCGGTGATAAAATGGTCCAGGGCACTCGCCCTTCCAGCGATTTGTTTGGTAATTCTAAGAGACTTGTGAAAAATGCATGAGGCCTGCGGTACAATAGATAAGCTGAAAGGCTTGGAAGAAAATCCACTTGTGGGTAGCGGGGTGATTGGAAAACCTCTTTCTTTACCCTCTCTGTCCTTGTCCCCAAAGAGATCGTATTTAGGAATAATTCTCCTGTTAATTCGGGGGCTTTCATCCCGGGTCAAAAGCTTGTTGGCGCCTGCTTGTCAGATATTTTCCCCTTTGGTTTCTTCTAGCTGTTTCGCTCATGGAGCTGGCTTAAATTCATGTCTTAATGACTCTGAGTTCTCTCTTGAAAGGTCACTGCCCTCCTGCATACAAGTGGAATCAGACCCGGCTTTGTGTTACTGGGCGACCAGGCGGCGCTCTGTCACGAACGGATGGGTGGCGGCGACCGGGGTGTTTTGGGGGCGAAGGAGGAGCATGTCCGTGTTTCACGAGACTCAGCTGTTGGGGAGAGTCAGGTCGAGCCAGCCCATCAGACATGTGTCTCTGGTCTACCTCCTTTTTGAAGGGGGCATTTCCCCAGAGGCTGTCCATCCCGGTCTGGAGCAGCCCCCACGTGCGGCCATGAGGTTGGTCTCTGCAAATGCTGGTCCATGGATGAGGAAAGCAAGGTGCAGAGAAGCCCAGGGGGTTGCCCAAGGCGACACCTTGATGGGGAGCCTGCAAAGGAGAGGTGCTGACCCTCGGGGGAGGCCGAGGCAGGAGATCGGGCTGGGGGGATCTGGGCTGCTGCTTGACCTGAGCGCGGCTCTGGATAAACCTCCCGTAAGGACGCCTCTCAGCTCGTCCCCATGTCCCCTGTGGGTGGCAAACATGGCTCCTCCATATCAGCTGCCCATTCATTCTCCCAGGGCAGCCTCCAGTCCCTGAGCCCACTCGCTGACAGCCCTGTCTCGGGAGGAGGGAGAGGGAGGAGGGAGGAGGTTTAGGTCCAAAGAATGTGTGTCGGGGGAGAATCTCTGAGGGGTGAGAGCCCGCAGCCCCCTCGGAGCTCATGGGAGTGAGAACAAGAGCCCCCCCCCCCCCAAAGTGTGTGCTGACCAGCCTTAGGGGTGGAGAACTTTTTTTAAACGTTCAGAGAAAGACACAAATGTGCCCAGAACCAGATACTCTGGCATAAAATTCAAGGGAAGCAGGTTTCGGAGAAGTAGATACAATCTCTGGCTTTTGTGTTAAGAGCTCTTAAAAATGATTAGTAGGAACCAAAATAGGCTCGCTGAAAAAAAGAAAAATTCCAAGTGGAGCTTTCTTTTTGTTGATAAGATTTACTAGAAAAGAGGCATTATGGCTTTTTTCTCCCTGGCCTTTGCTGACCTCGCAGAAGATCGGGTGGGTGGGCGGGAGGGTGGCGCGGAGGGTGTGTTCAGTCCCTGGGGCCGAGGCAGCAAAGCACCAGGAGGGGTGACTTAACAACAACAGAAATTTATTCTCTCACAGTTAAGTCATGAGGCTGGAGTCCAAAGTCTAGGTGCCGTAGGGCTGGTGTCTCCCCAGGACCCTTGCGCTGTAGCTGCTTCCCTGCCGTCGCTGTCTGTCCTCTCAGGACCTCCTCGACCCTTGAAGACACCAGCTAATGGATTGGGGTCCATCCTAACCCCGGGGACCTCATTTTGACATGAGCCCATCTGTAAAGACTGTTGCCAGGAATATAGGGGAACCAAGTAAGGGATCGGGGGGGGGGGAAATATAATAATAAAAAACAAGGAAATTAACAGGCAACTATAAATCAGAGACACTTTGCGGGGGTGGAACAGGAGAAGTTCAAAACGGGCTGGAAGAGCACAAGGGACTATAGTGATGGTGCAGGGATGACTTGGCGGTGAAAATTCTAGGGGGATTACACCTGAGAGGAGAAAGCACACACTGTACAAAAATGAGCAATGATGTAAATATATATAAATAAATTATATTGAGGAAAAAAAAGACTCTTGTCAGGTTCCCTCTGGGGATGGAGTGTTCCAGGCCCTCCCGCTGGTCCCAACTCAGCTGGAATTGCTGGCCTGGTTTGGTCAGCAGAAAGATTCTTAGAATCTTTCAACTCTAACATATCACTCTATTATATTCTTTCTAATTTTTTGCATAATATTGCTTTAATAATAACAAAAGAAGTTATATAAAATATGGAAGTCCTGATTCTGCTACTGTGAAATTCTCAATTTTTACAGTTAGTGTGATGACCCCTGCAGTCTTGCATCCCCCCTCGGTTGCTTTACCTGCAGAGCCGCCTGGGCCTGGGTCGAGGGCCGTAAATAGAGACACCAGGGCCCAGCAGTGAGCGATAACAAGGGCTCCTCAGCCCTGCTCAGTTGCTGCCTCCCTGCCTGCTGCTCTGCCTGTGTCCGGTCCCCTGATTCAGCATTATAGGCCTCTGAGAGATACCAAAGGCTCCAGAATTCTCTTTTTGTCTGTGTGAATCAACAGTGAACCCACCCGCCTGGGTGGTGGCACAACAGCCCCTTTCCTCTTTCCTAGAAACACTTCGCTGTCCTCTGGGAGCTTGTGGCAGGAGGCAGGTTCTTGTTCCCTGAGTGTGTTAGTGTCGTTTACCCCAGAAGAGTGTAACTTCCTCAAAGACTGATTGTGTCACAGTTGCTCTTGCATTTTCCGTGTGCTCACCGTGGGTATTGAACGAGCTCGTGCTGCAGAGAGCACTCAGGGCCGGGCTGCCATGGGGTGGGGCCTCCCCTCGGGCCTCTGACGAGCCCTCGTCAGCACAGGGTGCTGGGCCACACGCCTCCAGCTCACCTGACACTTGGGACAGACTGGTTTCAGGTGAGGCTTCCCCAGGTGAGGCTTCCCCAGGTGAGGCTTCCCCAGGTGAGGGTTTGGTGCTCAAATGAGCTGTCCAGAGGCAGTTGCCCTCCTTTGCTTGGTTGGACTCCATTTTGTGTTTGGCTCTGTCAGGCGCCTCCTTCCGATCCCAGGCAGCTGCTCCCAGCGGCCCAGCCTCTGCCTCCCTTCTCCTCGGCGTGGGAGGTGGTGTGTTCCGCTCACATTCCCAGCAGGTGTCCCGAGGCTGCCCGGCCTTGGACCAGCGTGGGGCACCTGTCCTCTCCTGAGGACAGGCCGAGTGGTGAGGCCCACGGAGAAGTGGGGGCTGAGGGAGAAGTGGTGGACTCAGGGAGGGCCCGGGGTAACTCCGGCCTGTCTCCCTCGTCTCCCCCCTAACCGGAAGGCGTGTGTTTTCTCTTCAGGAATACATTGACGCCCACCCCGAGACTATCGTCCTGGACCCCCTTCCTGCCATCAGGACCCTGCTCGACCGCTCCAAGTCCTACGAGCTCATCCGGAAGATCGAGGCCTACATGAAAGGTGGGCCCGCGTGGGGTTCGGCATCTGGGGCGGCAAGGGAGGGGCTCACAGCTGGGACAGGAGGAGGGGTCTGGTCTTCCTGAGCCCCCAACGCAGGGAGCACTTGATGTCCCTGGGAAAGGGAAGGGCCTCTCCTCTTGCTGCGGTCAGCAGGGCTGCGGAATAGAAGCGCAGGCTGCTTTAGGGACAGTTTGTTTTGTTGTCTCGGGCCCGTGGAGAGGTGGTGGAGTGTTCCCCTAACACGAGGCTGTGTGTGTGTGAAGAGCTGAGGGCCAGGCGGGCGAGTGGAGTTACGTAACCGGGCAGAGAGACAAACAGAGAAATAAAGGCCTGCATCAGCTGCGCGGAGATATGTGCCGCGGCCGGCCTCTCGGGGTGCCTGTTGTTTTTGCAGATGGGAGCCTCCCTCTTGGCTGCGGGCGCCTCTGCTGCCAGCTGCAGCCTCTTGTCCCTGAGGACTCATCCTCCCCACCTCCCTGGGCAGGGCAGCTCCGAAGGCCTTTGCAGGGTGTTTGATTATGTGAGAAGGGCTTGAAGGGAAGATTCGTGTTGACAGTAAGGGCTTCCTTCTCTCGCCTGGGCCAGGCGTGCCCTGCTGAGGGCTCTTGTTTAATCTCAAGGACAAGGGCTCTGCCGGGACCCGGCTCCTTGAGGTCATCTTAGGAGCTGGGCAGGAGAAGAGGCTCCTGCTCCCGCCACCAGACCATGAGTGTGGCCTTAAAGGGGTGGCCTTGGGTCTTGACCTGGATGGTGACTCGGCCCCTCATGTTGTTTGTGTGCTGATGGCACCGGGGTGGCTTGGTTGCGTGGTTTGGGCCCTGGGACCAGCGGCGGCCTGTCTGCAGGGCACAAGCGCGGGGTGACAAGAGCGGCATCGACTGGGTATTGCCGTTACACCTTCTCTTTACCCTCTCCCCGGCAACTCACAAAAGAGGGCACAGTTAGTGTGGGGTGCTTATGCAGCACCTGCAGAGCATGGGGAACTTGGGGAGCCTCGTGCCATCAGGGACTTCGTTGGTGGGCGGTCTGGGAAGTGAGTTAGTGGGTAAGGAGAGGAGGGTCCATCTGAGACAGATCAGCATCTGACCTGGAGGCAGGTTCTGATGGCCATTACCTGGCTCCTGTTGTAGAGTGACCCCCCACCCAGCCACAAGTGTGTGGGGGGGGCCCAGAGGCCAGCCCCGAGTGGGAGAGTCAGACAGACCCCACTCTTGGGTCTGAGAAACCTCAAACCCAGGTGTCATCGGGTAGGAGCCTTCTGCTGGGGATGGGGATGGGGGTGAGGTAGTGGTGGTAGTGGGGTGTCCCCTCCAGATCCAGCAATAACGTGCTGACTGAACCCTAATGGTGGGCTTGGTCCTGGGCCAGCAGAGTTGTGTATGTGGCCCTGACCGCTGCACCCTGGGTTTTGCTTATCTGCGCTGGAGCTGGGTTGTATTCTTCCAGAGGGCAGTCAGAGACGGGGACTTCCTGGAGCCTTTTCCTGCCCACCCTGGGGCTGTTGGTGCTGCGGAAGCTGCAGGGGCTGGGCCTCTGCTGGCTCCCACCTCCCGCCTCCCTTTAGGATGTTGAGAACTTTCCCTGGGGAGTGCACCCCAGTGCTCCCCTCCCCACGCCTGCTATTCCTGGAAGCAGCCCTTTAGGCATAGTATAAATGGCCATAATTACCCTTTCAGTTCTTCAGACAGTTGTAGCAGTCCCAGTGACACTGCTTCTGTAGTGGGGGGTGGGGGGCAGGGCTTGGTGAAACTTCTTTGTCTCCATCCCCCTGGCAGGGTGATTCCCTGTCATTAGGCACCCTGGGTGGCTGCAGAGAAGCCAGGCCCGAGGGGAGGCTGCTGATGGGAGAGACCAAGACCCAGCCCTGTAATGGGGTGGGCCATGGGCACAAGGAGGGCCTCCAGGAATAACAGGGGGTACACTTGGAGTTGGGGGGGTTCACGTGCTCTCATGTGCTCAGGTACTCAGTTTCCATGCAAGCATCAGCTGGGGGGCTCAGGGGAGGCCTGCTGCCTGGAGCCCCAAGCTGCCTGTCTGAATCCCTGGGCAGCCTTGGTGTTCCACATCCTCAGTTGACATCCTCAGAGCTCATTGTCTTCAAATTCAGAGCCAGCGGGAGGAACCCCTCAGATTTGGTTAGTTCAAAACTTATCGCAACAACAGAGATCTAAAATAGCAGCGGCCTAGGCGAGCTAGAGCTTCGTTTCCGTCTCCTCTGAAATCCAGAGCAAGGCCACGTGGTGCTGGTGCGCAGGGACCCAAGCTCTTCAGGATCCTCGTTTTTCTGTTTTGCCCCCACACCTGTGGCCCTCCTGGTCCAAGGTGGTGGCCGGAGCTCCAGCCATCACATCCAAGCTCTAAACATTGGAAGGAAGCAGCCCTAGTGTCTTTAAGGGAAGATTCTGGAAGCTACCATGTAATGATCTGTTCTCAAGGAGCCAGGACTTAGTCACCTCCCGGGCTGCAAGGGAGTCAGAACGTGGTCTCTCTTCTGGGCAGCATGTGCCCTGCTAACTTTTGGGGAGGTTTATCACCATGGCAGGAGGGAGAGAATGAGTTTTGGGGGACAACTGGTTGTTTGACCCCACACCTTCTGAGAAATGTATTTCTGTCTGGGAAATCTGTGGGTGAAAGACACTTGGACCGACTGTTCCCTTTAGGCCGGCCAGAGGTGTGGCCCCAGCTGTGCACTAAGCAGCGAGTCCCTTCCACAAGCAACTCACAACAGCGTGCGGTTGGTAGGCTTGCTGAGCAGCCCCCCACAGCGCCGGTGACTACGGGTGGGGTGGCACCCACACCCTAAGGCAGAGGTGCAGCGGGCCGTGAACTTGGGCCCAAGCCAAGCGTGGTGCTCAGAAGCCTCCCAGAGGAGAAGCACGGCCTGGCGCAGGCCGAGGGGCGAGGGTGGTGGCCTGTGGAGTGTCCTCTGCTGCCCCCACACGTTTGCTGGCCCTTTCTCTCCCCGGCACCCCCTTGGCTGTGCGTTGCTGGGAGTTTGAGATGGAACCCCAAGACCCAGGCCGGCTGCGCCACCCCAGGCCCAGTGAGTCTCCTGAGCTGGCGGAGCCAGTGTGAGGGAGCTGGGCTGTGCCTGGTGGCATGGCCCTGGGGCAGTCCTGTGAAGGGCCTGGGCCGCGGGGGAAGGGGCTCGAGAGGCCCTTCAGAGGCGATGACACTGCAGGGGAGGGGCCTCCTGGAACCCCACACGCAGGAGCTCTAGAGGGGACAGATGGCCGTCCCGAGGCCACCTCCTGGGGGATGGGGCCTTCCTGCCTGTGGTTTTATGGGAATTTGATCTGCACTCGTCTTGGACGCAGTTTGAAAACTGGCCTGAAATGGAGTCTTCTAGACACCACTGTCCTCAGAGGCTTTCCTCAGAGCTCCCCACAGAACATCTGCCCACCTGGGCTGGGGTGGGCCCAGTTCGGGTCAGAGGCTGCGGAGGGCTGCTGAGGGCTGTGGTGGGCGAGGGCGCTCCCTCTGCCCCGCTCCCTGGGGCCGCTCAGCTCACTCTCCCCCCGGGTCCACTGTCAGGACCCGGGACCGGCCGGGCGCTGCCTGAAGCTTTACTTGTGCGTGTTGGCTGATTCAGTCCTCACGATGACCCAGGAGAGGGCACTGCCCTTACCTCCACGTAGCAGCAGGGACACGGGAGGGCACAGCCTAAGTCGGCCAAGGCCACACCACACAGCTCCCGGGAGCAGAACTGGGATTTGAACCCACGCTGTCGGGCCTGCTCTTAGCCAGTAGCTGCGGAAGC
This sequence comes from Talpa occidentalis, assembly GCF_014898055.3. Classification (NCBI taxonomy): domain Eukaryota; kingdom Metazoa; phylum Chordata; class Mammalia; order Eulipotyphla; family Talpidae; genus Talpa; species Talpa occidentalis. The sequence continues at coordinate 99,601,964 of NW_023601104.1, forward strand.
CTGCTCCAGCCCCCGTGTGTGTTGCCTCCTCCACCCCCATGTCCTGAGCCTGACAGAGGGGCTCATGCTGGGCAGATGGTGGGGGGTGTCTGCTTTGTGGGGGGAGTGATCCCAGAGCCCCTGGTGCTGTGGGCACAACCCTGGCGCCCTCTGGTGTCCACTCAGACGGCAGCTGTGCCTCAGACGGTGGCGAGTCGGCCCTGGGCAGTGACTGAGTCAGAGCTGTGCCCTCCGTTCTGAGGGCCGCAGCGCTGCAGTGGAAAGGCAGGGCCTTTGGTGCTGACCGACCCAGTGACGGGGCTAATCCGTCTCGGCCCCCTGCGGCCCCCAGTCCCTGGGCCCTCTGAGTCATCTGCTCGTCCATGACGGGTTGCCATCACCCCCACCGGGGAGATGTGGTCCCATTCGCCCCAAGTTGGTGTTCAGCATCAGACCACTCCCTCCCCTTGGTCCCATCAGGCTCCTGGGCTTTAGTTGCGGGGGCCAGTGGCAGAAGTCGGTGGTGGGAAGCAGCGCCGGAGTCCAGGAGGTTAGTGGGACCCAAGCAAAGGAGTTTTGAGCTCTTGATGCCCCCGCCCCACCCAATAACCCCAGGAGGTTGTAGGACTGACCCAGGGCCACTCAGTGCTTCCAGTGGCCTGTCCTGTGCCCTTTCAAGGCCCGTGCCCCTGCTGTGCCCTCAGAGGCAGAGCCAGTGAGTCTGGGGTTGCCTGGACTCTCAGCCTCTCCCCACATCGAGCTGTGTGCATTTAGGCAAGTTTTTGGACTGCCCCGAGCCTCGGTTTTCCCATCTGTGACCTGGGGCATCGTGATAGCGGCCCCTTCCACCCAGGGATGTTCAAGGGTTAAATATGGTTGTGCATTTAGGGGAAGATGCTCAGTACACGCCACCCTCCTTGGTGACACTGTCTTGTGGGTCAGACCAGGACACTGTGGGTCCTGGGTCCCTGACTTCTGTTTAGCACCCTTGACTCTGACCTCTGGGACCCCCAGGAGTCGCCCTCCCCCCAGGATATGCCCCTCTGTCAGCCTTCCCGGCGCCAGTCCCATGTTTGTAAATGACAGTTTGGGTGTATTTCCCCAAGCAAGGAGCGTTCAGGGTGAGCCATCGTGTGGCCTGTGCAGGGTCTTGTCATCTCTTTGTTGGCTGTCGCGGTATGTCCGCGTTACAGGTTTATTGTAAAGTGCTGGGAGGTTTCACTTACTTTTAAAGTTATTTTAGACTCAGTGGGGAAAAAAGTGCCCAAGACGGCACCCGCTCCCCGCGTCCCCTCTGCATGGCTGCCTCCGGCGGTAACTAGCGTGACCACGGCTTGTTCTCTAAACCAGGAAACTCCCGGCAGCAGCAGCAGGACTGTTAATTAATGGGCCTGCTGTCCCAGGCACTGCTACCGTTTTTCTGGCCCGGGACCAGTCTGTTTGTCTTCCGCGCCGTGACCCTGGGGAAGATCCCTGATCCCTTGTGCTCTCCCCCAGCTGGGGTTTCTCCATGTTCTCCGTGATTAGGGGAAGTCGCTGCATGTGGCGGGAGTGCTGCCCCAGCCAGGCCGTCCCCTGCACGCGCCCTGCCCTTGGGGGGGCCGCGATGTGGATGCATCTCCTGCCTGGCTAACTGATCGTTGGGGCAGAGTGGGCCCCTCACGTCTTTCCACTGCGGGTTTCTGTTTTTCACTTTGTAGCTGGCGAGTATAAGGAGACAGACATCCCGTTCCTCGTCGTGCTTTTGCCTGCTCTTTTAGCGTCCGTTGATGGTTCTTGAGGACAATGGTGGCTACTGTGGTCTTTGCCAAATGGTCATTATATAGACTTTTAAAAAACGAACATGCCCCCTTCCAGCAGGCATGGTGGCAGAAAGCCACGGGAGGGCTCCAGGCCCTGCATGATCATTTGCAAGTAAAGAGAAAGGCAAAGGTGAGGATTAAAGGAAAGGGGGGTTGTGTTGAAATTTTTCTTTTTTGCTGCAGGACTTCTCAGAGCCTTGAATGTGCTCAACGTGCATCTTCAGCCTCCCAGAGCAGGGGAGGGTACTGAATTCACCCTGACAATAAAATACACCGATGTGTCCACTCCTAAGGAGAAATATTAACGAAATCATGACACTTCAACGAGGAGACAGATATGACCCCCAATTCCCTCTGATGCGGGTGACATACTTCCCCAGCCTCCCTACAGGTTGGAACCCATCCTTCTAGACCCTTCTCCAGCAGTCGGTCACAAGTGTATCTGTATTTAAAACACAAAAAGGTCACATTCCATGTGTTCTCCTATTACCTGTTTTCCCCACTTAATTTCTTGTTTCCTTCTATGTCAACCCACAAAGGGGAGGGGGCTTAGGTCCCCCCCACCCTGTTAGATAATGGCAGCGTATTTCAGCCTGTGAATGAGGGGATTGTCATTTGCTCGATTATACTGGGCTCATAAGGTCATTCCAGTTTGATTTTTTTTTTTTAATTAACTGGACTTTGGTAAACATGGATCTTTTTGCATATTTCTGTAAAACTAATCCCTAGCAGTGGAATTTCTCTGTGAAAGATTATTATAAACATTCTTCACATTGGCAGATATGGCTGGGTTGTTCTTCAAAAAGTTTGAACAAAATTTGCTCCTAATTGTGCTGGGAAACATTCCTTCCATTATCGGCAAGATGGAACTTCTATTCATATGTTTATTGGTCTTTTGCGTTTCTTGTGTGTGCGAATCTTTTCATGCCATTCACCCATTTTTCTGTTGGGGTTGCTGGTTTTTTTCTTACCATGTGGCTGCAGCCCTTTTCATATTAAGGAGATTGTCTTCTTGAAAAATATGGACTGTGTGCTGGGGCCAAGCTAATATTTTCTGTTCTGCTTTTAGAATATGTACTGCCAGAGAGAGCACTTCAAACGTTATTTTTAAAACATCTTAAAAACAGAAAAGGCTGCTGTGTTCTGGGAGTTGGAGCTGAGTGGGGGCAGTGTCTGCCTGGGGCCGGAAGGGGCCATAAATCAGTGGAAGCAGCTGCCACGGAGTTAATCCACGGTCCCAGCAGCCGTCTCCACAAGCCGGAACAGGACTCAGGAATGTCCGTGTCTCCGCCCGGGCTGGTGTCTGGCTCCTCTGCTCCTGGGTGTTGAAACAACAGGTGCCAACAGCTATTAGGGCCCTCGAGATGAAACAGGCCGTCAGCTACGTCGGGCAGAGGGAAGGGCTCATGCAGTGCCCCCGCCTTGTACTGTGACATGACCTTGAAGACAGAACTTGAGCCCCTAGGGCCTCAGTTTCCTTCATGCCCTGTGGGGGTGACAGTTGTTCTCTACCCCTTGGCCTTGCTCCCAGCCCACAGGAGCCAAGGCCACAGGTGCTTGGAGGCTGCCTCCCCGCCCCCTGGAGTGCTCCCCTGGCGCCCGCCTAGTTCTCCTTCCTCGGAGCCTCCTGCTTGGTGCTGCGTGTCATTTCTGAAAGCCTCTCTGGTCGTCCGTCAGGGGAAGAGCCAGAACAGTGGCGTAAGACCATAACAGGCGTTTGTCTTGCTCGTGAATCTGGATCTTGACTGGACTTGGTCAGCAGGTTTTCCCATCGGGCTGCTGGGCTTCTTGGTGGCTCAGGCCCCAGAGGTGTGTGTCCCAGAAAAAGCCTCTTTGGCCTTGCTCTACTTCTGTGAGGCCCATGTCCAAGGGCGCGGCAGTAGGGCCCACCTCTTAGCAGGGGGAGCCACGTTTTTAAGCCTCGAGCTTCCCATGGAGCATGGATGTGCAGGGCTGCGGGGCTGCCAGCTTAGGATGGGCCCTGGGTGAACAGACCAGCGAGATCATCTTCCTGGCCTGTCAGGGAGACAGATGCCAAGCAGAGCTTTATGTTGAGGGCACCGGTGCCAGTACCGAGCCAGCTCTCAGAGGTGGGAGCTTGTCTGAGAAAGCGAGTGAAGCCTCTGTCCAGAGCATGATGGTGGGGGTGGCGCGAGGTGGAGGTACAGCCGGGGCTCCACTGGGAGGATTCACATGCTGGCTAAGGAGCCAGGCCCTGCGCCCGCAAGCTGATGGTGGGGCACCAGGCCCGGCCTGCACCCTCCGCCCTCACCTCTCTGCTCCGGAAGGCCTGACCACATAAGGAAGTGCTGCTTCTTCCCCGCCTCCCGTCAGGGTCCCCAGAGGAGCACAGGGCAGGCTCCTGTGCCCCGAGGCCTCCCCGTCACCCAGATTGGGAGCTGGGTGACAACAGTGGCCTCTTGCAAGGAGGCCTGGCCCTCCCTCACACCCACTGTCCTCACGGGACCTTCTGAGGTGTCAGACCCGTCTTTCCCTGAGCTTGCTGGGTGGGCAGGGGTATGAGCCGCCCGCTGCCCTGCCTGGGGCAGCCTGTCCTCGCAGGAGCCCGGTTCTCTGTGGCCAGTCCTGTCGGCCTGCATCTCTTCTGGCTCCGGGGTGCCTGTGCACGTAGGCCGGCTCCTCTCCCCACTCGCCGGACGGCGTGCCGGACACTACACTGTCAGCTCCTGGGGAGTCCTGGACCCCGTCGGCTCAGGATGGTCCCAGGTCATGGGGAGACCTCAGACCAGGGGGAGCAGAGCCAACTGTGACTTGTGCTGGCAGCGAAGCCTCCGCTGGTGCTCGCTAACCACGCCAGCAGGAGACGCTCGTGACCGGTTCAGTCCTCCTTGCGGTCCCTAGCGTAGGTGCTGCCGTGATTCCCATCTTGCAAATGTGGAAACTGAGGCACAGAGAGGCAACCAGCCTAGGGTGGGACCAAGGACCTAAGCCGGGGCACCTACCCCAGGACCTCGCACACCCGTCGCCTGCAGGCTGTGCAGCCACATCTAACCCCCTGGGGCTGGCCCCAGTGGGCCAGCTTACCACGGTTTCTGTCAGTCACCACCCCCAGGGCATGAGGTTTGAAGGCTGGAGCTTTTACTGTCTCAAACAAACCCTGTTGTTTCAATTTCATCTCATCTCCTTGGGGCTTCGAATGGATCTAAAGAGACACAGGACCCGTTGTTCCCACCCCTTTGAAGCCCACACAGATCCACGCCACAGGGCTGCCTGCCTTGCCTCCCCTGCTGGAGGGTCCCTGGGGCTGGAGGGAGACAAGTCACCTGGTGGTGGAATGAACCCGAGGTAGGTGTCAGGGGACGTGGTGGTTGCACAGAGCAAGGGGCAGGTGGAGTCAACAAGAGGGAGAGAGAGGTTCTGGGTTACCAGAGGAGGGCTGGGTGGCAGGCATCCTTGCAGAGGATGGCCTGGGGGGCGTGAGGGGGAGGGTGGAGCAGTACTGGGGCAGGGCCTAGCTCTGCTGCAGCGGGACGTGGGAGCCCTCCTGGCCAGGCTGGGTGGACAGGGACTCAAACTGGGACAGTGGGAGCAGGGAGTCATGGCGAGGGCAGGGTTGCCTTCTGCAGGCCCTGATGCTCTGATGGGAGCCAATTCCGACTTCCATTTCCCCTCATCCATGCACCTGTCACCAGGCCCTTCCTGGCTGGGGCCTGGACTGTTGCAGACGATTGGGTGGCTGCCACCATCACGAACCACAGAGCCCTGGTTCCGACCTGCTGTCAGGCTGAACCTTGGTTAACCCAGAAAGCTCCAATGGCTGGGCTGCTGGCTGCTGTGTGCAGCTCACTTGGACTCCAGCGCCCACTTTCCCGCACGTGTGCACTTGTCAGAGGGGGTTCGTACAGCTGCCTCCTCTGAGCAGCGCTGGACTAGGCCTGAGTCCCGACCCCAGGGAAGCCACCGCCTCGTTGCTGTCAGAGTCCAACATGTGAGGGTACCGAGAGGAGGTACCTTGATGCTCAGACTCGAGCACGTGTGCTGTTCTGACAGCATCCCCGGGCACAGGCCGAGATGACGGGTCTTGCTGAGCAGGCTGCCCAGGCTGGTAGAACCCCACCTCCTGGCAGGAAGGGGCTGACGAGGTGCTGATGGGGACCGGGTGCCCAGGGAGGGTGGTGTGGCCTCTCTGGGTCCCTGTGACCGCCCTGGGGGTGGGTTGTGCCACATGTGAGAGAATGGAGCAGAGAGGGTCGGTGGCCTGGCCTGGCGGCACGGTTCTTAGGGTTCGGGCTGGCTTTGGGCCGCAGGGTTGATCCTGCCATTACCACCCCCACTTAGCTTTCTGGGCTGCCCTGTGTGGTGACTGCCTCCTCCAGGCAGTCTTCCCTGACTCCTGTGGCTCTGGGCATCATTGTCAGCAGTGGACATGTCTGGGGTGCATACTAGGCGTTTGACCAGGTGTCCCTTCTGCACCTCAGTGGAGCCTCTTCTGCTGGGCAATCCATAATTTTACCCCATCAGTCAGTTCATTTCTGGTGAAACAGAAAAATGCCTGAAGCCAATATGGCAAAACATGAACTTGTATTCCTCTCCTGTATCTGGGAACCCATTTGTCAATTCTCAAATCCGTTTTCTAAATGTGCGCTAAGGGCAGCAGTGCTGCAAAGTAGGTATTGCCCTCGTGTTCCAGAGGGAAACTGAGGCAGAGAGGTCAAGTCACTTGCCCAGAAGCATGTAGGTAATAGGAGCTGGTGTCAAATCCAGCAGCCCGAGCCCCACCCCCCCAGACCCTCCAGGGACGCCCACTCCCTGCAGAGGCGGACACACCTTCATCACCAAGAAGAGTGCGGGGGCCTGGGTGAGCCCAGCAGAACTGGCCTCCCAGGTGTGTGTGTGCGGCGAGGGGATGCAGTGGGAGGCGGCGTGATAAGCAGGAGCTCCTGGGCTCAGAAGGGGCCGGAGGAAAGGGCCGAGGGACCGGCATGCACAGTGGCTCCAAGGTGTTCATTTTACCACCTCCCAGAAGACTGAGGGAGAAGCCGAATCCTCTGGTCACTCCCCGGGATCTCCTTGCCACCTGCTCCTGGCCGCCTCCTTCTGGATAATGTCCTTTCCTATGTCCACCCTGGGCTCCTGGCTGAGCCGGCGCTGTTGGGGGTACCCCCCTGCAGGCGCCTGGAACTCAGATGCTCCTGGCCCACGGGAGCCTCCTCTTCAACTGGGGCCATGTCCCTGGGACTGGAGAGGTGGGCGCCTGGGCTAGCACGTGGCCCATTCACCCCATCTCTCTCTCCTGGGGGTGTGCTGTGAACGCCATAGCTGAGGCCCCTCATGGAGCCCAGTTTTCTGCCTGAAAGGTGGAGAGCCAGAGGGTCCCTGCTCTCTGGCCGAGGCAGAAGGGCTTGTGTAGTTTGAAACTTCCCACCACCAACAAGGCCCCCCCCGCATGTGGCCTCCACCCAGGGAGCCTCGGTCTTCAGGGACGCAGGTAGCGCCCGCCCTGTGCAGCCACACGCCCCCTGCACTTGCGTGGGTCCGCGGAGCTCAGGCTCCCGCTGGCGGGGGTGGCCGCGAGGGGGTGCGGATGTTTGTTTAAGAGCTGATGTTTTAGCGTTTCAAAGAGCACTGCCTGTCTTCTATCTAAAAAAGGCCCCTTTCCCATCCAGAAATAAAGACGGGGGATAAATAAGCAGCAGTAACCTTTCTTGGGAACCAGAAATAGCTTCCCGGGCTCCCAGGGCTGACTTCCAGAGTCTTTATTTGGGCAGGAGCTGCTGGCGTGCGGCGAGGTTCCCATGGCTGCTGGAGGAGCCTCTGCTGTCACTGTCCCTCCGTGGGCAGCGGCCCGTCCCTCACGTGGCCCGAGGCCCTGGTGGTGCTGCAGGGCCTGGCTCCTGCCTGGCTCCCCGACTTGGCCAGGTGACCTCTGTGTCCAGAGCTTGGCCAGTGTGTGCATCGGAAGCAGCAGGGGGGTGGACAGCGGCTGCTCCCCCCCGCCAGGAGGTGTCCTCGAGGGTGGCCCTTCCCTGGCCCGCCCCTGTCCTTGCTCAGAGAGGTGCTTCCAGACACCCTCCTCCCCTGCACCCCTGTGCTGGTGCAGCATTTTACTGGTCCCTCTGCTTTATTATCTGGGCCCTTCGCTTGGGACCTCAGATCCATCAGGACAGGGGGGCCATGTCGCCTTCCTGGCTGCCTCTGGCTCCTGAGATTTCCTGGAGACGCGTCACATTTCTTGTGTTGGTGGGAAACTGTTCTGGAAACCAAACCAGCAAAAGTTGTTTCCAATCTACTGTGATGTCATGGTCACGTCCAGGTGACTGGGGCTCCAGCAGGAAAGGCGTATGGACCCCTGTACCAATGTGCAGAGTGGGGCAGGGCCAGGCTGGTGCTGCCTGGGCCCAGGGTGGCCACGGCCTGCAATCTCAGGGCCGCCCCCTCTGGGGTGACTGAGCCAGGACCCCGGCCCGTCCTGAGGTGAGATCCGGCCAGTTTCAGACCAGGCCCAGCCCAGGAGAGGGAGTGGGGTGGGCAAGCTCCAAATTCAGAAAAAGGAACAAGACCCAGACCGTGTGTCTGTGCCCCTCAGTCTTGGCACACGTGGCTCTTTGTTGCATCTTCAGGGCCCTGCCGCCATCAGGCCCCACCTCACACACGGAGCCCAGGGAGGGGTGGGTGGGGACCGCGGGGTGCCTGGCTTCATGCCGGATGTGGCTCATTCACAGACCACATCATCCTTGCCTTTTATCTGGACCCCAAACATCCCTGGGAAGCAGTGCCCATGTTCTTCTCTGGCGTCAGCCTGGACCCAACAGAGTCCGGAGACGACTGCAGGTTTGCTGGGGGTTGAAGGAGACACTTTCTTAGCCCAGTGCAGGAAGCACATGCTTGATGGGTGGCAGCTGCTGCTGCTGATTCTTAGCAGGTTTTAAAGTGGTATAATCCACATACCATAAAATGGACTGTTTTCAAAGTATGCATACCATTTGGTAGTTTTGAACATATTCACAAAATTGTGGCACCATCTCTTCCGCGCAGGTCCAAAACATTTTATCACCCTGAAAAGAAATGTACTTGTTCGCGGTCACTCTCCACTCACCTCAGCGCCCCGCTGTGCGATGACCTGTCCCCTTTCTGTCTCTGTGGACTTGTATGTTCCAGATATTTCAGATAAATGGAGTCATCTGATAGATGGCTTTTGCGACCTGCGTTGTGTGTTTTCAAGTTGTCATAGCACATAGCAACACGGTCATGAGACATTTCACGATGAGAATATATTCTTTTCCCCCACAAATTTTATTGATTCGCCAATCGCTGGCATAACTACGTAATTTTGGGAATACCGCCTCACAGCTCCGTGTCACATGCACGTGCTTCACTCACCCGCCATGAGCCTCCAGTGCCAGTCCTCGCCCCTCCACTGGTGACAGGAAGACATTCAGAGAAATACATCTTGTTAGGCCATGTCATTGTTGTGTGAACATCCTCGAGTGTGATCACGCCCAGCTGGACGATGGTGCCTACAACACACCTAGACTCCACAGTGGAGCTTGTTGGCCCCACCGTTGTATATGCCAGCCATCATTGGCTGAAATATCTTTGAGGTACACATGGCTGTACTTCATTCCTTTTTTTTTTTTTTTTTTTGTGGGACCCTCGCCAGCGGCCAGGGAACGAACTGGCGCTGCAGAGGCTACGGGCAGCCTCGCAGCCCAGCGCTCAACCGCTGCGCCACCATGGGAGGCCCAACTTCATTCCTTTTTATGGCTGAATAATATTCCGCTAGGTGGATAATACTGTTCTGTTTGTACTTTCATCAGTTGGTAGACATTTGGGCTGTTGCTACTTAATGGATAAATCTGCTCTGAGTATTCCTGGACAGGTTTTTGTGTGTACAGGTTTCCATTCTCTTGGTGATCTCTCTAGGAGTAGAATTGCTGGGTGATGTTTTAACTGTGTTTAGCTGAAGAGCTGCCAGACTATTTCCCAAAGCAATTGCCTCATTTTAGACTCTCAACAGCAATGTCAACACCCACTGTCTTTATTTATTTTAAACATTTCTTTTCCCCGTCTTTTTGACTATAGTCATCCTAGGTGTGAAGTGATATCTCATTGCGGTTTTGATATGCAGTGCAGTTTTGATTTTCCTGATGGCTAATGATAGAGAGCATTTTTTCACATGCTGATTGATCATTTTTATGTCTCATTTTGAGAACTGTATATTCAAATACTTTGTCTACTTTAAAATTGGGCTGTTTATAGATGACTGGATTAAGAAGATGTGGTACATATATACCATGGAATATTACTCAGCATTCAAAAAAGATAAACACATGCAATTTGCAGCAACATGGATGGCACTGGAAGGGATCATGCTCAGCGAAATAAGCCAAAAAGAAAAAGAAAAATACTGGATGGTCTCACTCATAGCAGGAATCTAGAAAACTTAAATAAGGGACCAGGAAAATGAATAACTATAAGAAAGCAAAAATCAAAATCAACAAAAAACTATGAACCAGAGACACTTTTTGGGGGGTGAGGGGCGGGAGGGGAGGGATTGGGGTCAGAATGGGAGGGTTGCAATTGTATGGGGAATATAAAAATAAAATTTGTTATTTAAAAAAAAAAATAAAAATAAAATTGGGCTGTTTATCTTTTTATTGCTTGTCCAGGCTCATTCTTTTTTCTTGTGACATCCAGTTGTCCTAGCAGCATTTGTTGAAGAGAATATTTTGCAGTCTTGGCATCCTTGTGGAAAATTGACTGTAGATATATGGATCTTTTTCAGAGCTCTCAATTCTACACCACTGATTGTGTATCCAACTTTATGCCAGTATCATACTGTCTTTTTTTTTTTTTTTATAGAGGCATGTTTTATTTATTTGTTTGTTTGCTTGTTCGTTTATACATGCACTGGGTACAGTCAGAAGTGCGGGAGGGTGAGAGAATTCACCAGAGCCAGAGCAGGGAGCAGAGCAGGCAGAAGGACCGAAGTACACTGCTGAGGGGAGCAGCGGGCGGCAGGAGAGGTCTGCGCGCCAGGTGGGACCCTCCTCCGGTGGCCGGGGAGCAGCTGGGGATCGAACTGGCGCCACAGAGGCCGCGGGCAGCTTTGCAACCCAGCGCTCAACCGCTGCACCACCGGGGAGGCCCAGTATCATACTGTCTTGATTACTGTTGCCTTGTAGTAAATTTTGAAATTGGGAAGAGTGAGTCTTTTAATTTTGTTCCTCTTTTTTAAGATTGTTTTCATATGAATTTTAGGATTAGCTTGTCAATTCTTGAAAAAAAAGCAAACTGGGAATGTGATTGTGTTGAATCTGTAGATGAATGCAAGAGTATTGGGAGCTTAATATTAAATTTCATATCCATGAACATAGTATGTCTTTCCATTTAGTGAGGTCTTTAATTTCAATAGTATTTTGTAGTGTTCAGTTTTTAGATCTTTGTTAAATTAATTTCTGGTTTTTTTAATGTTACTATAACTTGAATTGTATTCTTACTTCACATTGGATTGTTCATCCTAAGGGTATAGAATTCAATTGTTTTTTTGTATATAGGTTTTGTACCTTGCAGTTCCTTTTCTTAGTAGTTTTACTTCTACCTTTCTAGTCTGGATGCCTTTAATTCCATTTTCTTTCCAAATTGCCCTGGCTAGAACCTGCAGTACAGTGTTGAAGAAAAGTGGCAGAACAGTCCTCTGCATCTTATTGTTGGTCCTAGAAGGGAGCACCCTGTCTTTAATTGTAAATAGGGTTTCTGTAGATTTTTGTAAATGCCTTTAATTCAGGTTGAGGAAATTTCCTTCTATTTTTGGTTCAAGTGTCTTTATAATAAGGTTTGTCAAATGCTTTTTCTATCTACTGAGACGATCATTTGACCGTTGTCTTTTATTCTGTTATCAGTTTTTCTACTAGGGAGGCCATGGTCAAAACAGGGACTTGGGGGCCAGTGAGACCCCCCCACCCCCAGCCCAGCCACTCATGTGTATAACTCTGGGCAAAATTTCTGCCTCTCCATGCTCCTAGCACATAACAAGGGCATTCAATCAAGATGTTGACAGTCTTCAGGGACATCATGTGAAAGTCTTGATGGGCTGGGTGGGAGGAGATATTGTTGGGGGTGGGGTGGGCATTGTAGTCAATCTGCGAACCATGCTGGTTCACCTGCTCTGATACACCTGGTGGTAGGGCTTCCAGATGTTATTACAGGAGGTGGTTTGATTTTCCTGGGGGGCTGGGGTCAAGCTTGGTCCAGGCCCCTGCCAGGTCAGGTGCCTGTCTTAGCCTGCCTGCTGCAGAATCCCCCAGCTAGTCCAAGTCTGGGGTGTCACATCCGCTGGACTGGGCTGCAGGGACTGTGTGCTCCAGCGATGTGCTTCTCCGCAGAAGGTACCCCTTCTGCCACCTGCCACTTCCTCCCTCAACAGCTGTGGGAGAGCCCACTGGTTCTTCAGCAGTGTCTGCCCAGGCTCTGACTCTGGGCTGGGGTGCAGAAACGGGGCCTTGTATCAATAATGGCATACAACCAAGAGGCAGGACATACCCTGCCCTCCCCCAGTATGACCTCTCTTTACCTGGCCTGCCATGGGAGCGTAGCTCTTCCCTGCTCTGTTGTTGACCATCATGTGACCTTGGGCAAGACTGCCTCCCGGGGCTTCTGTTTGGCATCTGTCCACGGGGACTCGGTCACAGCACTGGGACTGGGGTGTTGCGGGGGTGGGAGGGGCAGTCAACCAACTGTGCAGAGGACCTGCAGCTGTCTGCCAGGCCCACACGCACTGGCTCCAGACCACCCTCCTGGCGTCTCCAAGAAGCTCTGTAGCCCCCCAAGTCTGTCAACACTCTTGTACCTATTTGAAGTTTGGAATTTGCAGGTGGGGTTGGGGAGGGAGATTAAAACAGTTCTAATAAGCCCGAGCAGTTCATTCGCGCTTGAGGCCCGCAAAGCTGGCTCTCACCTGGGGTTAACGTGCTGACCTCCTCCTGGGAGCTCTTGGAGACAAGCCAGCTGCTTTGCTTGTTTAATCCGGGGCTGGTTTCCGAGTATGTGGGTGGGGGCACCCTCACCTCTCTACTGCTTAGTGTTTCCTGACCCCTGTGCCCAGAAAGGCAGGGTGGTCCTGCCTCCTGAGAGACTGGTGGTCTGGGTGGGGAGGGGATTCGGCAATGTCACTGAGCCATCGGCAGAGAGAATCAGAGCACATTCCGCTCACCCACAGATTTTTTTTTTGCTCCCCAGTGCCTGCCACAAGGCACGTCCTAGACAACCACGTAGATGTGCTTCTGGAAGTTTTCAGAGAACCAAACGTACCCTGGACCCCTGGGTGGGTGCCTGGGGGAGGCAGTGCCCTCTGAGACAGAAACTGGGCAGCCAGGGTGCCTGGGCCGGCGGCTGGCAAGGCCAATGCGCCGGGCTGGGAGCTGTCGTTAGCCTCCCACCTTCTGCTAGGTAACGAGGGCTGGGGGCCTGTGGTCTCCACTTGAGGGAGCGGGTGTGTAACCACGGCACATTTGTTAATCTCTGCGACCTCAGCGTCCTCTTCGTGGGATTATTTTGCAGATTTCAGAGGTCTGCGCGCCCTGGCATGGTGCTAAGCGCGTGGCCCCTGCTGAATGCAGCATTGTTCCTGCGATTATTGTTAAGCGGATGCAGCCTATGGTGGAAAAAGTCTTTCTAGAGCCAGAAAAATGGTCATGGTTTATTGAGTGAAAATTCGGGTTGCAAGACAGTTTCCTGTTGTAAAACCGTGTGTGTGTTTAAGTGTCTACGCGCCCGAACCGAGGGCTGGGAGGTGGGGGTAATAGTGCCGCGTGTGTGTCTGGTTTTCCCTTTTCTTTGATCTTCAAGTTTTACAGTTGGCCGTATTGGTGTTTGTAATTGGTTTTATTGGTTTTGTCATTAGAGGGGCCTTATTAGAAAATGTAATTAAAGAATGCCGTTACTGTGTGTGTGTTCCTATGCGACGGCAGAGTTTGGGGCATCTGACTGGGGGGGCAGGGGCTCTGCGGGCAGCCCCAGGAGAGGGTCTGTCCCAGGAAGCGGGCCTGGGTGGCTCGTGGGCAGGCGAGCTCACCGGGCTTCTCCTCGGTCCCAGATGACAGGATCTGCTCACCGCCCTTCATGGAGCTCACGAGTCTGTGCGGAGAGGACACCATGAGACTCCTGGAGAAGAATGGCCTGGCCTTCCCCTTCAGTACGTACCACCCCCGGCGGCCTGGTGTTCGGGCGAGCCCTGGGCCCCCCCAGCTGCACCCTGGAAACAGACCCTCCTGATTGTGGGCGGAAGATACTGTTTGGCGTGTCCTGGCAGTGTCTGCCCAGGTCACCCTGAATGCAGATGCCAGCCATGGTCACGTCAGCCCATCCCCACCCGCTTCCCTCCCGAGGCGCCGCAGGGGTAGGAGAGTTGCACCCTGTGTCTGCCAGGCGGGCTCGGCGGGCGAATGACCTTGCTCACCCTGCTGTACTTTTCTCTCTCCCACCCACAGTTTGCAAAACCAGAGTGGCTCATGGCACCAACTCCCACGAGGTGAGTGGAAGGTTCGATGATCTGATTGCCGGCCAGTCTCCTCCCCCCCATGCCTCCCACCTTCTTTCAGCCCACAGCGTCTCCAGGGGAACCTTCTAGAGTCTGTGTGCCAGATCCCCTCCCTGTTGCTCCCACTCCCTGTCTGCTGTCTCCGCCCTTGCCCTGTGCCTGTCCTGTCCCCAAGGCGGGGATGGGTGTGCCTCTCCAAGCGCGAGCCAGGCATGCCCCAGCGTGACCTGTCCTCGGCCCCTGACCCACCAGGAGCGGTCACTCCCTGGGCGCCTGCTGGGCCAGGCTCTGGGCCAGGCCTGAGGGCTGTTCACTGGAAAGGTCCCGTCTTGCTGAATTTAGAAGGTGGGCAGAGGAAAGGTCACGGCCTGCTGACCTTTGTTCACCCACCCCTCACTCACTCATTCACTCAGGGTGTCCCGGCCCCAGCTCGGGCGCCAGGGGAGGGCGGGTGTGTAAGATGTGGGTGATGGGGATGGAGCCCTAGAGGGTGGAAGACGTGTCAGCGTCACGTGGTTCCAGAAGGAACAGAGGAGCCTCTTGGGGCCTAGAGGAGCAGCCTGGGTTGGTCCTTTTGGGTCTCCCCAGCTTCACATTCTGGGGAACCACACCTGGATATTCAGCTGGGGTTGTAGGACCCCAGCCGCCCACACACAACTGCATTTCACACCCTTGGGGAGGACATTTCACACCCGTTTCAGGACTGGAGCTGGTTTTGCCAAACCACTTTGCATTTTCGTTTGAAATCCGGCTGCCCAGGTCCGGCGCCAAGACTTGCTGCCCCTCATCCCCAGTGCTCTGTTCAGGGAGGGGGTCCTCTCTTCCCGGGCGCGGGGAGTCGGGAACAGAGCCTCTGAGGTTGGAATCTGATGTGTTGGAGACGCCCAGGGAGCTGCTTCCCAGGAGGTCCCTGCTGGGTGCCCCTTATGACATGACCCTGAGGGCTGGGAAGGGCTGCTCACCTGTTTCAGGAGTTCCTGGGGACGCTCAGTGCAGCAGGGACAGAAGACACCTTTGAGTTGTGATTGGCTTTGAACAGAGGGCCGGGCTTTTGATGGGGGTGCAAGGTCGTGCCTCAGCCTGCCTCGGCGCTGCCGCTGACCCACCCTTCCCCCGCTGGCTCAGCCCTTCAGGACCAGGACTAGTTTTGCCAAGCCACTCTGCGTTTTCATTTAAAGTCCACGGAACTGCTGGGGGGTTACTTTGCGTCTAAGCTGGTGCAAGCACAATGGCTTGCCCCGCCGTGGAACACCCCCCCTTCTTTTTTTCAAACCACTAAGCCAAACCTCAGCGTGCACAGAGGACCCCACCATGGTTATGGGTATTGTTGCTGTTTTGCAGGTGAGGACACAGAGCTTGTGCGGCCAGTGCTGGGCTGGGACTTGACCCCATGCCTGGCTCTTATTTTTGTCTAAAGGCCCAGGAGATGTTTGCTGTGGCATGCATGCATGCACACATGCACGCGCACACACGCACGCACGCACACACAAGTACTTTTGTTTCTCCGTGTGGCCTAGTTCTCTGCTTTTTCTCCTGCCCAGCTGGGTGCTAGGCATGTTGGGGTGACCCTCTGTGACGGTTGAGGGTGGCAGCGGGCACAGATATGGGCAGCCGGCTGTAGGAGTCCTGATACCTCCTGGGCATCTGGTGGCTCCCTCCTGGGGCCTGAGCAAAGGACCATCTTTGGTTCCAACCCTGGCCACTCACCTGCGCTGTCCTGGGGGACCCAGCCTCAGCCAAAGTGGACAAGTTTCTCCAGCTGTCCCTCGGCCTTCCGGTTTCAGCCCCACCAGACCTTCCCATCAGGGGCCTCTGTCCCCAGAGGAGTCAGGGACCGGGAGCAGCATATTCCCGCGTCTCCCTCAGTGTGGCTCACTCATAGTGTCAGAGGCGAGACTGCGTGCCAGGCAGACCCATTCCATTCCCAGCTCTGTTGCCTTGCAGCCGGCCCCTGAGCTGCTCAGCTTCCTCTTCTGTACAAGAGGCATGACGCTAGTGGTGACAGAGTTGCATGTGAGGACACACCAGTGGACTTGCATAAATGCCTCCCATGGGCCCTGGGACACAATAGGAGGCAACCTCATCATTGTACAAGCCCTCACCCCAGGCCTCCCAACCACCCCACCTCTCCTGGGACTTGGAGGCGGGACCTCTAGGATGTCCTAGGGTTGATGAGCACGCATCCCAGGGGGTCCTCTTCCCTGGACTGCAGTGTGAACAGTGGGCTTATGCAGTGCGCAACCTGCTCCTCCCTACTTGGCACACCTGCTGGGGTCAGAGTCCCAAACCCTGCCATATTGTGGATTGAGCCCCACCCCACGCACCAGGGACTGAGAGTCTTCTTGGGAACCCCCACCCACAGAGCCAGGGACGGGCCTTGGTGGCAGTGTTCTGGCCGGGTGACACACTGTGTCTGAGGCTGGAGGGCTGGTGGACCCTGATGGAGTGTTTGGCCTCCTGCCTCCCCAGATGGCCATCGTGTTCAACCAGGAGGGCCTGAGCGCCATCCAGCCGCCCTGCGTGGTCCAGAATTTCATCAACCACAACGCCGTCTTGTACAAGGTGTTTGTGGTGGGCGAGTCCTACACCGTGGTCCAAAGGCCTTCGCTGAAGAACTTCTCCGCGGGCATGTCAGGTAACTGGGCCTCGTGCTGTTTCCGGCTGCTCCGGCCCTGGGCACGGCGGGGATTCAGCATTGGCCGTCTGCCCCTCCAGGCTTCCCACTGCCACACATGTGATTTCTGGAGGGGAGGAGGTGACCTGAAGGTTGACCGAGTTGTGAAGTGGTTGACACAGAGACCTTGGAAGGGGAGCGACACCCTGGTTCTGCCGGCCGTAGCAGGGGCTCTGTCCTCTGGCACCACCGAGGGGTTTCTACAGCCAGGGCGCTTCCTGGAGTGAATGGACTCGAGCAGTGCTGGAATGGCCCTGGCTGGCCATCTGCGAGGCAGCAGGAGGGGGCTGGCTTGTGCGTGGGGCAGAGCCCCGACAGCCTCATGGGGTCGCTTCACCTCTGTTTTCCAAGTGGGGCGCACTGAGTTTCTCGCTGCTTTGGCAGCTGCTGGGGTGAATCTGTGCTGTTTGTAGTCAGCTGTGGTCTGGTTCACGGGCCTTCTTAGCTGTGGGACGTGGGGCGGTCAGAGGGGGTAGTCCCCCCGCTGTGAGCCCTCCCAGCGAGGACCCCATGTCAGTGAGTAGCCGCTGGTCCTAAGTGTCGCTCAGATGTCACCGGTGGGGGCCCTGGCTGACGCCGCCATCCTCTGGAACATCTGAGGGGGTGCTCTAGGGAGGGGGGAAGGGGGTGTGGGCAGCACCAGCTGCACACGGGACGCCAGGAGGCCATTTCAAGAGCTGACACTGGATGAAGACTTGCAGGTGTGGGGCTGCTCTGGAGAGTCTCCCAGTGGTTCTGAAGGCAGCTCTGAGGCAAGTTCTGGAGCTTTGGCATGGTAGACATGTCTGGGAACAAGCAGGCTTTCCCGGGGCCCCTTGGGGGACGGTGGGCTGTCCTGGCCTGTGCTCAGCGTGCCGTGCATTGCTCTGCCGGGGACCTGCCGCCGCTTCCTGAGCGGCCTCGGCTGCTTTAGCTCCTGAGCAGCAGGTGTGTCTTCTTAAAGTCCTTCCTGCAACCACCACCTGTCACCGTCCACTCTTCGTGGCTTCAGGCCACGCCTCTTGAGTAAAGTTAGCTGCTCCTGTCTCCCTCTCAGCCGCCTCCCCCGGGACGGTTTTCCTTCCCATTAACCCAACACAGAAAGCGGACGACAAAAACTGTCTGTTTTGCTTCCCTGAGAGCAGGTGGCCTCCCAACTGGACGTGGGCTCCAGGCTGCATTTTTAGGGTTCCAGACAACCCAGCCCCCTGAAACATGAGGCGATCTGGGGCTGAGGGGACCAGTGTCCGGATGGTTCTTCCATATGTGATCTGTACCAACAAGAGGCTTTCTTACCAGTTGTGGGGTGGAAGAGACAGATGTTTTATAAATTCTGTTTCCTGATTTTTAGAAATATGTGCTTTAATTTTTAGAAATATTTTTAGAAATATGTGGATACTTTCTTGAATTAAAAGTTGTTTAAAAAAAAAAAACCCCAAAATGCAAAATCACTTCATTTCCAGCCAAAGGTGTCCCTTTTTTCTTGGGGTGCTGGCAACGTGCTGGGCCAGTCTCTGTCCAGACGCAGAAGCCGTGGCCGCCTGTGTCTGTGTCTTCTCGTTTCCAGGTTGCCAGTTTTCCATAAATTGCAGACTGGCGCCGGGTAAGAGAGCAGATAAACACACAGAGCTAATGGAGAAAGGCTGATTATGCTCAGGCACGCTGAGTAACTTTCAGTGTGTCCATCCACCCGTGCCCAAAGCCGATTTCCTGTCCGCTGTCTTCGGGGCGCCATGCCAGGGAGGGAGCTGCCGTGGGCTTTGTTCTTTTTACCCTGGTTCTCTCTCTCTGGGGGAGAAGCATGACCAATTGGGGCTCCAGGTTCTTTCCAGCCTCACCCTGGCTTTCTGGTTCCCGCTGCCCAGCACGGCACCCACTCCCCCAGTCTCCTCTGTCTAGGTGGGGAGGTAGGACCCCTGAAGTGTGGGTTTTTCTGGATCTGGGTGCAAACAGAGACACCAGCCTTCCCTCCACGCTGCTGCACGCTTCTGGCTCAGATTCACAGGTGTACTTTGAACTCACCTAACGTCAACCATGTCCTCCATGGTGGCAGCTCCCAGTGACCTCAGCGGGGACTGAAGTCAGGTGCTTAGGTGCTCGGCGTTAGTCTCGCTCCACTTCTGGACAGGTTTAGTTCTTGCCTTGTTTCCTTAGTGGGCCCAGCACCTTGGTTGTGCTCTCCTTCCTGCACAGTAGCCCCTTTTGGGGTGCACAGAGCAATGGTACTGCTGACGTCAGCGAGCAGGGGTCCTGCAAAAGGACCCGGTAGTACCTGTTTCCAGAAGGCCGGGTAGTACCCGTTTCCGGCTCAGTTACGATCAGTCCGTGTGAGAAAGCAGCTGGAGACAATATGGAATCGAACGGGCCTGGCTGTGTTCCAGCAAAACTTTATTACAAACACTGTGGCCGGCCAGCCCTGGCCTGCAGTCTGCGGTGCCCTCAGCTCCCAGGCAGTGCCTCCGAGGTCCAACAAAAGCCTGCCGTGGGGCCAGGCTGTGTGCGCCATGCCCTGCCCTCATGTGCTTCCCTTCTAGAGGAGAAACTGCATGCAGGGAGGGCAGTAAGGTCGGGGCCTGTGGTGGTGCTGCACCCTGTGGAGTGAGGCAATCTCCTGCGCAGTGACCAGGGGTGGCCCACAAAAAGTGATCCTTGTATGGAACGTGAGGGCAACACCGGGACGTTCTCGCCCTTCCCCAGAGAGACTTGAGGGCGAAGTGAATGAAGCTGTGGCCGCAGCTCCCGGCTGCACCGCCGAGTGACTGGGCTGTGCGGGGGCTGCGCTCGTCATTTGCTCCTTTGAGCCTGTGCTTTCTCGTCTGCACATTGGGCAGAGAGATGCTGGTATTCCTCATCGCCCTCCCTGCCGTGCTGCTGGTGGTGATTCTTTGCCAGGGATCTGTGTGTTTTAGACCTAGTCTGGGAACTTTAGGGACAGGGCCCCCAAATCCAGGGGCTCCTGGGGTCAGAGAGCAAGGCCTGGCCAGGTCCGTCTTTGGAGGGAATACGTAGCTTAGAGCTGCCCCACGAGCTGACGCCAAGGCTCTGGCCGTCTCACCTGTATCGGCTTCTCAGCGTCCTTGGTCCCGACGGAGTGGCGGGAAGCTGTTCCCACGCGCTCCCACCTGTGCTGAGGCTTCGCGTAGACAAGAGCTGAGCCCTGCCGAGTAGTGGCCGGAGCTCCCAGGTCAGAGTTAGCCAGGAAGGACGAGATTTTGACTGATCTTGCCACAAGAAGCTGCTGGGTGATGTGGTCCAGCTCAATGGACGCTGACATCCTGGTGCACAGCTCCCTTCCCTCCCTGGCAGGCCGAGCACCCGCAGTGTCCCCTGGAGGTCCTGCAGGCTTCCCAGCCCCCTGCACGTGGCTATGTCCACCTGTTTCAGGTGGCCCTTCTCCCCCCAGGCCTGTTCTGCCAGCCTGGCCATTGCCCCTGGGGACCCAAGGGGTGGGTGGGGCATCCTGATCTTGATGGGGCTGAGCCAGGCTGGGCTGCAGGGTGAGAAGGCGGGCAGTGCCTCAGAAAGCAGAACACCCATCCCAGCTGCTTGAGCCCTGCTCCGACCTCTGTCCACAGGGCTCGCCACCCACCAAGGCTCACTCCTTTTGGCTGTGGGTGCCCAGGAGGAGAGACCGTGGGGCTGCTCGGCGCAAGTCCTGCAGGGTGTTTATTTTCCCCAGGCTCCTCCCCAGGACCGTCTCTCGTGCCCCCCGTCTGGACTGGCTCTGGTCGGAGCAGCGGGAGGACTGTCGGGCACACCAGGGCGGCCAGGGGCCTGTGTGCCCCGCTAGCGGGAAGGATGCCAGGTACATCTCAGCGCCTGCCTGCTTGGCCTCCGCCCGAATCACTTCCTCATGCATGATCGTTGCAGCGCCGTAGTCCTGGAGCTGGCGGGGTCATTAGCAGCCAGGGCAGGTGTCCCCTCGCCCTGGCCCCTGGCACACAGCCCTTCACTGGGTCCCTGGATCAGCATTGTGTCCTGTGGGGCGGCAGCCACAATGTCCCGGAAGGACTGAGGCAGAGCTGCTGGGGCCACGTGGGGGCTGGTGCCCAGGATGACCCGATGCCATGCTTGGGGGCAGTCACTGGGTGGCGAGAGACAGCTCTGCAGAATCAGCCCCAGCTTGTGGTTTGGTGATTCTTGCAATCGTGTGCCCACGCCTCCAAGTGCTGCTGACCAGCCGATCAACTGGCCCCTGACCTTAGGCGACCCCAGACGACCTTAGTTTACTCCCCAAGGACATTCCTACTCTGGATGAATCAACGCACTGATTGCTCATCGCTCTCATTCTTGGGATTGGTCTACCTCTCTGGGTGCCCCCGCGGGACGGAGGGGACCGGGCTGCCTGGGAGGTGGGCATGGGGCAGGGGAGTTGGGGGTGAGGGGGCAGAGGGTGTTTCAGGAGGCTGTGCCAGCTTCCAGAGTCAGAAATGATGAGGACGCTTGCTTGGATGGGTCCTGGAGAAGCCCATGTCCTGACCAGCTGGGTTTTCCCCTCGGTAGCTGGGGGATGCAGGGCCCCGTGCCCTCCAGGCACTCACATGCTGTGTGGCAGCCCGGCTGTCAACTGAATGCCACCCCAAAAAGAATCCGGCAGATCCCGGCGGGGTAGGGAACGCTGGGTTAAAGGGCATTCACTCGCGTTTGCAGCCCTGGGCCTCGATCCTCGGGCCCACATTTCCCACCCAGCCCTTTGCGCCCCTCGGTCCAGATAGGACGCTGAGAGGGAGACGTGGGCTTGTCGAGGCAGTCGTGTTAATTTGGGAGGGAAGGGCCGGGCACACGTCGCCGGAGGTGTGGTGTATCCCGGTGGGTGCCGCGCCCTGGACGGGAGCCCGCGGCGCCCTGGGCCCCGGCCAGTGGCTGGGATGGTGCTGCCCCCTGGCGGCGGGTGGCGGCGTCCCTGCTCCCGCCTTGAGCGTCTAACGGGCTTGTCTTGCTCTTGCAGACCGGGAGTCCATCTTCTTCAACAGCCACAACGTGTCCAAGCCGGAGTCGTCCTCCGTCCTGACCGCGGTAGGTCCCCCCGCCAAGGTGGCCGCCTGAGGCCGGCCTCGCCTGAGCCGGGGCTGGGGGTGCTGCTCGCTGTGCGGCCTGGGCTCTCCAGCCGGGCCAGGGCGGGGGACCTTTGCCCCCACGCCGGGGCCCTGGCAAGTTCCAGAGGTCACGCTCCTCCTCACTCGCTTGGGCCTGTGCTGGTAGCGCCCGGCAGCCTGCTCGCCTCCGCCTGGAAGGTTCCTCCGGCTGGAAGCTGCTGCCTCTTCTCCCCCCCCCAGGAAAGCCCGCTCACGAGGACTCTGAAGACGGGCGGGCTGCGCCGCCTTTCTCTTCATTTAAACAAGGGATGGGCGCGACACCCCCCGCCCCGCGTTTTCCTTTTTCTCTGCTTGTCTGTGGGAGTCCAGCAACCTGGGTAGCGGCCCCCGGGCTGTGCGCTGAGGCCCGGGCGCTGTGAGCAGGGCGGCCACCCAGAGTCACCGTGAGTGACCGCCGTCTCCCTCTCGGCCGGCCCGTCTGTGAGGTGGGAGGGGGTGAGCCTCGACGCCGCAGGGCCTCCCCTCTGTGTCGTCAGGGCTCCCCAGGGCAAACAACATGTGGGAACAGAAGGGACATGCGTCTCCTTTCTCTTGGGGACAGAAGCCGCCTGCCGGCCACCTGCCGGCCTGGCCGTTGCGTGTCCAGGTGCCTCGTGTCATCCTCCCCCACACCCAGGGTCCCACCAGCTCCCCTCTTGGTGCAGGGAGCCCCGGCCTGGCCTGGAAGCCCCCCATCCCCACTGGACAACCCCAACCCCAGGGTGGACCCAGCCGCCCTCTCAGCCGGCAGGCCCCGAGCCCTAGTATGGGGGGTTGGTTACGGGTGTGAACACTGACGAGACTGCCTAGGATCAGACCCCAGCTCCGGAATGTTCCAGCTGTGTGTCTTCAGGTGAGCCACGCCGCCTCCGTGGGCCTCGGTGTCTCAGTCCTGCCCTGTGGGGTGATTGTGGGGCTTAGGGCGTTTTGAGAGGGACAAGCACGCACAGCCCTGCCAGGCGTGGGTAAGTGCTGGACGGGAACGAGGACGGTCCCGCTGCCCACCTGCTGCATCCAGGACCAGCCTGTGTTTCTGACCCATGCCAGGATCCTCAAGCCTTTATCTTGTCGTGGGATGACTGTTCGGCTTTAGGTAATCAAAGGGCTTCAGGAGGATTTCTGAGATTCCTCCGCTGAGCTGAGAAAGTGTTTTTATAAACAGCATGTCACGGGACTCCAGTAACGCAGCAGCCACGGCTCCCTCTGCCAGGCCTGCCCTGCGAGCCTTAAACATTAGCTTCTTGGGTCCACACCACCGCCCCAGGGCGTAGGTATTCTTATTGCTCCACTCACTGGGACAAGAAAACCAGGCTCTGCAGGGATGTGTTTTGGCTCCAGGCATGTCATGGGGAGTGGGCAGCGCCGAGGCATCTGCTGGGTCCCTTACCAGGGACAGCTGCCCTGGCTGAGCCTCTGGCGCTTCACTGACTGAGTGCCCAGGAGGCGGTGCCTACCAGGCTCCAGCAGGTGCTCCTCGGCAAGCCAGGCTGGCACTGCCCATTAGAGAGATTTGCCTCCCGAGAAGACATCCAGGATGTGGCGTCTTGGGCATGAGGGGTGTCCCTGCTGCAGAGCCGGTGGGCGGCCCTGCAGTCAGCACAGATGGCACCGGGTGTGGGTCCCTGCGCCACGTCTCTGGCTGGAAGCTCCCAGGGGCTCTCCACCCTCCTGTGCTGGGTATGAGCCTGTGTCCTGGGGGCCCAGGGTCTGTTCCGAGCCCTCGGAACCAACTTCGCCATTTATTCTTTTTTTTGTGTGTAATTGAGGTAAAATTCACATCACAATTAGCCATTTTAAATGACCGAGGTGGTGCAATGTCCACCACCACCGCTGACTAGTTCCAGAGCATTCTCATTGCCCCAAAAGAAAACCCTGTCCCCATTCAGCCGTCGCTCCCAGCCCAGCTTAGCTCCCAGCCCCTGGCAACGGCTAATCTGCTTTTCGTCTTCATGCATTTGGGCAGGCCGGACATTTGTGTCAGGGGGTCATATGATACGTGACCCGTTGGGCTTGGTTTTTTTCACTGCCCCGGGTTTCCGGGGTTCACCCACATGATGGCGCGTGTGGCTGGGTGCTGTTCCCTCGTGCGGCCGCCGCCGTCTGCTTATCTTTGCATCTCGGATGGGCTGTCTCGGCCCTGGTGTGCGAGCTCCCGTTTCCAGTCCTCTTGGTACCCGCCCAGGAGTGGCGGTGCAGGTCACGTGCTCATTCTGTCTTTAACTCTCTGACCCGGCTTCACTTTTATTTCTGACGGATCAGCCCTGAGCCCGCAACCCTGGGGCTCCGGGATTTACTGATCGTCCCGTGCTAGTCCTCGCCTGGCTGACTTGTCGGCGACATGCATCATCCCTGCCCTAAAACACAGGTGGAGCACCTCCTCCCAGCCAGGCAGCTGCCCGCCCCTCCCAACCTCCCCCCCCCCGCCCCCCGACCCGGCCCGTCCCCAACTCCGCACCCTCAGGCTTCCTCCCATCAAGTTTGCGGTGGAGGCCTCACTGGTTCCGTTTTGCAGATGAGCAGACGGAGGCTGGAGAGGTGCTTTTCCTTTAAGACCACAGAGCTAGGAATTCACTGCAGGGTTCAAATCCAGATTCCTCTGACTTGAAGTCACTCCAGTGCCAAGTTCTGCTTCCTTGGCGGCCCCGGCAGGGCCTGCATTTGAGTCTCTGAAGACCAGCTGTGACTAGAGCAGAAGATGAGCGTGTGTGTGTGTGTGTGTGTGTGTGTGGCGAGGGGGGCGGTGTCCAGGGCAGGTGGGAGGACCATGCTTGGGGTGGCCCCGCTAGCCCCGCGGAAGCTTCCTGAAGGCCGAACCCCAGCTGGGACTTGTATGGAAGCAGCAGAGTAGCTGCTTTGGGGAACTTGGTTCTTGTGGGACGTGAGTGCGGGAGACTTAGCTGCTGGTCTGGAAGGGGGGTTGGTGAGCCCCTCCCAGGAGCTCTGGGACGCCCCTAGTTCCAGGCAGTAGGTGAAGGCTGGTCCTTGGTGAACCAGCCTGCACCCACAGGTGAACCCTGCACCCACAGCCCTGGGCCTCTGGTGACGGCTGCTTACAAAAGTCCCCCCGTGGTGCCTCTGCCCGGTGTTCAGCTGCTCCCAGCTCCCTCCTGCAGGTTCTTCTGTCGCTTCCACTGTGCCCTGGGAGGTGCCTTTCTCCTCCCTCCCCTGCCCACATCCTCCCCGCACCATGAAGTCTTCTGGGTCCGCTGCAGACGCCCCATCCCCTTCCCCCTGCTGCGGCTGCGTTTCCGAGGCGAGCAAACCCAGGTCCAAATGCAGCCTGTGGGCCTGAGCTGCGTGGCGCCGGCCTGGCCCCTGAGCCTCCGAACTTCGTCTCCCCTGAGTGTAAATCACCACTCGTGCCACCGCCGCGGGTGGTTGTGGGGCCCGCGGGGTCGTGTGCACTGTACTCCTAGTGCCTGCCCCGACCCAGGGTCCCGTCCAGGGCCTCTGCGCCAGTCTGCCCTGCCTCCCTCCTGCCTCCCTCCTGGGGGCGGGCCGGGGCCGTGTTTGGCGTGTTTGGCGTGGCCAGGGCCTCCTGCCCCTGCCTGACGCCCGTGCGTGTGCGCGCGTGTCTCGGCAGCTGGACAAGATCGAGGGCGTGTTCGAGCGGCCGAGCGACGAGGTCATCCGGGAGCTGTCTCGGGCCCTGCGGCAGGCGCTGGGCGTCTCCCTCTTTGGGATCGACATCATCATCAACAACCAGACGGGGCAGCATGCCGTCATCGACGTCAACGCCTTCCCAGGTGAGCCGGGGCGATGTGGCCCCGCTCAGCCTCAGCTGCTAGCGGGGGCCCCTGGCACGAAGGAGGAACTCTTAAAGCCAGGAGCCTCCCAGGGAAGCCAAGAGGATGCCACTTGGGCCACCCGCAGCCATGAGAGCGAGTCGGGGAGGCTCGGGGAGGCCTAGGGCCGCGCGCGTGGCCCAGGAGGGCCAGAGGCCGGGTCTAGGAATCATCCGCCCAACGCCCTGGTGGCACTGCCCAGCCCTCTCAGACTATGCTTTGCGAGCCTGGACTAGAGCGCTCACGGGGCCCAGCCTGAGGGGTGGCCCCGATGCCCCTGCACGCCTGGCTGCATGCTGGGCTCTGGGGAGTAAAGACGGCAGGAGGCACAGGCCTTGTTGGCACCCGCAGCCAGGCCGCCCTCCTCCTCACTGCAGCACCCAGCACCTCGAGGCGCTCCATTCCCGAGGGGGCCTGCAGGCTGGGTGCTGGTGACTTGTGCGAGGAGCCAGGATGGGGGCCCTGCACCCTGACGCAGCTCCCTGCGTCTACTGCAGCCTGTGACGGGACAAAGCCGTCTAGGGGGGTGGTCTCGGTGCTCACCTCTGCACAGTGGGAGCACCGGCTCCCACCGGCTCCCACCAGCTCCCAGGTCATTTGCACAGCGCCTGGCCCAGAGCTGCTGCTCTCCTGGGCTACACAGACACATGGGTTCCCTCCTGCAGGAGCCACGCCAGTTTTGGGACAGGGCGAGCAGACCTTCTCCTGGCACCTCAGCCTCAGGGCTCCATATGCCCCCAGCCCCCCCAAGAAGCAGACACAGCACCCTGGGCTCTGCCCCAAGGGACAGCAGAGCTGTTGCTGAGTAATCATTGATGGTCCCTGGAGTTGGCATGACGTGACTCTCCTTCTCCCACCCCAGCCCGTGTCTCTGCCCTGGAAACCCAGCACCGGCCCCCAGGGCCAGTCCTTCTCTCCAGCCCCAGCTGCTCTGGAAGAAGCCCGGGTTTTGGGGTGGCGAGCATAGCACCACGTGTCAAGGCCCAGACAGGACTGTGGGGCCTGGTTCAGAGCCCAGTTCCGCCCGCCTGGGGTGTTGTGTCCTTGTCTGAAACAGGCTGATCTGGGCCCTGCTCCCCGGGGGCCGCCAGGATGCCACAGCCGAGGCACGTGAGGCCTGCAGCCCCGCAGCAGAGCGGAGGCCTCTCACCACCTCACCTGCCTGCAGATAGTCACACGGCCGCCTTTCTGTCTTTGGACCCGTTATTTAACTGTCCGTGCCTTGGTTTCCTGTCTGTGAAATTCTTAGGGGGAAAAGGCTGTCCTCAAGCTAATCCCATACAGGCTTTGTGGACGCCACCCCCACCCCAGGCCAAAGCCAAAGACACTGGGAACTCCACATCCCATCCCCACCCAAGGGAAGGTGGCTGGGACCTGAGGGTGGGGTTCAGCAGCCAGGTGGGTATAAAAGGCAGACATGTGGGCTTTGGGGAGCCCCCATTTTTGGCTCTCCGCCAGCTGTTATAGGGCAGCCCCGATATTGAACGGGTGCCTGGCTGTGGGTCCTCACCCGCGCTTACAAGGGACTTATGAATACTCCACTGCAGGACACACAACAGGTTCATAAAAGGTTTATTTACAAGAGAAAAGGAAATGAGGAAAATGGACAACTCAGGGAGAAAATAGGGAAATAAAGTCTTTCATGCGTCCTCCCCGATCCGCCGACCTGGAAACCCAAAGGCACTCTCAGAGCTGGCCGGACGCTGCGAGCTGGCGGGGAGCCAACATGGGGGACACCCCCCCAAAGCCCACGGGTCTGGTTTTATACCCACCTGGCTGCTGAATCCCACCCTCAGGTCCCAGCCACCTTCCCTTGGGTGGTGACGGGATGTGGAGTTCCCAGTGTCTTTGGCTTTGGCCTGGGGTGGGGGTGGAGTCCACAGAGCCTGTGTGAAATTAGCTCTAGGACAGCCTTTTCCCCCTAACAAAATGGGGACAGAGTTGTGACGTTTGGGGACCGGAGGTGCGCACAGGAGGTGTGGTGCACACCAGCTATTCACCCACTTCGCCGGGCTCCTCCACCTGCCCCCTCGGCCCGGCCGGCCTCCCGCCCCAGCGGTTGAGAGTATGTCAGCGGCCCCTGCCCCCAGCCCTGGGTGGGCTTTTCTATAAAGGCCACGCGTGACCCATTTCTGACCCTCCTTCTCACCCCACTCGCCCTGATGACTGAGACCAGCCCAGAGGGCACAAGAGGGTTTCAGTTACTCCTCAGCACCCAGCCTGGGCTGTGTGTGGCGGGGGGCGGGGGGGGGCTGTGGAGGGGGGTCAGTGCCTGGATCCCCTCCCAAAGCGCAGGCCCTTGTTCCTTTTCAGGGGTGCACTTCCTGCCATGCTGGGTGTTCTTGGAGCTGTGCGCCCATTCTCATCCCTCCACCTGCGTTCAGGCGGGAGGCAGCATCTCCACCCCCCACCCCGGTTTTCTTTGGGAGTCAGCAAAATTCTTGCCCTTGTTCCAGAACCTGCTTGGTGGCTCTGAGGACTTGTTTGCTGACATTCGCATCTGTGTTGGGAAATGTGGGCCCCAGCGGGCACCAGGCTTCTGCTGAGGAGACCCAGCCTGCTTAGTTAAGGGGTGTGGGTGAGCAGTGGGGGGCAGGGCCAGGTGTGGGTGGGCAGTGTCTATGGGGGGCGGTCTCTGTCCTTGGCCTTGCTGCTCAGAGCCTGCGGCACAGGCCCTCCTTGCATGTATTTGTAGGGTGAGAAGGAAAGACTCAGCCCTGGGAGCCAATCCTGTTACTCGGGTGTCCCATGCCCCTCAGTTGTGCCCATGGAAACTGCCTCCTGACCCCCTGGAATTCTCATTTTACACATGAGGAGGCGGGGCCCAGCCATGTGGCATCAAGGGGTGTTTATCATTCGGAACAAAAGCAGTGTGGGCCTGGCACTGCCGCCTCCAGCCGCCACAGCCCCAGGTGATGGCACCTTACCCCGTCAGGAGCTGCACCCGGGTTTTCTCACCAGCTCCAGTTCTGTCTACAGCTTGTCATACCCCGGGGGTTCAGGGACCAATACTCTGGGGTCCCCTTCCACAACTCTGAGCCCAGGCCATGTGACTTCCGCCGGCCACTCTCCATGTAAACGGTATCATAGAAGCACCCCCCTTGGGTTCTGGGAGTCCCCTCAGCCCCCCAGCCTCGCCTCCCCTGGTGCTCACGCTGCTGGCTAAGCGGCCTGTGCTGTCTCCCCCCACCTCCCCAGGCTACGAGGGTGTGAGTGAGTTCTTCACCGACCTCCTGAACCACATCGCCACCATCCTGCAGGCCCAGAGCGCGGCCACGGCGGCCCCGGGGGACGCGGCCCCGCAGAGGCACAGCAGGCTCCTGGCGGAGCAGGCGGGCAGCCTGGCAGCGGAGCGGACGTGCAGCGCCAGCCCCGGCTGCTGCAGCAGCATGATGGGCCAGGACCCGCCCTGGGCGGCGGAGGCCGACGCCGGCAGCGTGGGCGCGGGCAGCACCGCCAAGCTGCCCCACCAGAGACTCGGCTGCACCGCCGCCGTGTCGCCCAGCTTCCAGCAGCACTGCGTGGCCTCGCTGACCACCAAGGCCTCGTCCCAGTAGCCACGGAGCCCAGGACCCAGAGGGGCAGGTCGGCCTCGGAGCACCCACGTGGGGCAGCGGCTCCCCGCGGTGACGCTTCTACTAAGAATTCCCAATGATCTGATTCTTTTTTTTTTTTTTAACCTGATTTTCTGATGTCATGACCTGAAGGGGGTGGGTAGGGAGGGGGAGATGGGAAAGAACCCCAGGTGGTCCAGCCTCGTGGAGAAGGGGCCGCCCACCTAACGCCTGCTGTGCAGATCTCTTCACTGGGTTTACACACGCTGTGTTTCCAACACTAGGCCTGAATGTGGGGGTGTGTGATTGGTGTGTGTGTGCATGTGTGCGCCTGTGCGTGTGTCTGTGGGGGTGTGTGCGCGTGTGTGCACACGCGCTTGCACCACGACTGTTTGTCCTGATGGCTGCTGTGGACCAGGCCTCGGGGACCCTGGAGGTGCTGCCCGTGTTCAGGCCGTCGCTGACCGGAGCACGTGACCGCGCCGGTCTCCTGTCCAGCCCCCCCCCCGGGGCCCCTGTGACATCTGCAGCTTGGCGAGTGTCCCGCATGGGAGACTGGGCTGTGGTCACCCGCTGCCACTCTCGACAGGGAAGACGGAAGCTTCCTGGGGGGGGAGGCCACGCCCCGGGGTGGCCGCCTCGCTTCACATCCAGCTCTCTGGAGTCCACGTGTCCGAGCAGCCTGCCCAAGTGCGCCGCTGCCTGGGGCTTGGGGTGAGGCTGCCTGGCCGGGAGCCCCAGACCGGTCCCGCCTGTGCCAAGGATTTGTGCCGAGACTGAGCGAAGCATTCCGAGAGTTGCTGGCTGCGTGTCCTGTGTCTGAGGGGGCTCTCGAGACCAGAGGACCCCGAGGAGCGTGCGACACCCTCCCCCCCATGCCACGGCCTTCCTGTCCTCGGAGTGGCCTAGACGAGATGCCCCTTGGCATCTGGGCAATGTGGGCCCTCTTCCTGGGCGGGAGGAGGCTCCCCATACACATCACTCCCGTGCACACCTGCCCGATCACCCTTCCCCACAGGCGCCATCCACCGCTCTGTATTCACTGCGGGCCCCGCACACCGGGCTGGCGGGGTGTGCAGCCAGGTGCCAGGGGCTGTCGCCCAGAGGTGAGAAAATGTATCCCGCCTCTCTCCACCCGCTGGACCCCTCCCCAGTGACAGCAGACGGACCACTGGTCAGTGGGTCAGAGGCCACGGTCCAGCTGGCAGCCGCCTCTGCAGAGAAGTGGGCGATGGGCAGCTCTGCCAAGGGTGGACGATGAACGCTGGGCAGGGGCATCGGACCCCGCGTGGTTTTGTGTCTTAAGGTTCAGTTCACTTTGAACTGAGCGGCCTGCCCCGCTCCTGGAAAGGGTGGTCCGAGAGAGGCTGCTGAGCTGGGCCCCCGGAGGTGCCTTCTGGCCGGTGTCAGCCCGCCCACTGCCGGGGAGGTGGTGACCGCCGTGGGGCCAGGCTGGGGCCGAGGCGGGCTTCGTCCGGACTGGCCAGCTGTCCCGAGAACAGAGGGCCCGCTCGCTAACCGCGTTTACACGACCCGAGTGTTGAACCCCAATTAAAATACCTGTACATCCTTGCCCGGCCCGGCCCCGAGCCCCAGGGAAGCGGGGACGCGTGGCCCCTTGCACTGCTTTGTCTCCAAAATAAACTACTGAAATCAAACCGCATTTCACACGTGTTTACGCAACGTTGCTAAAAGAAAGTGTTCTAATAAAACAGCTTTGCCATTTTGAATAAAATTCCAATCACAGGCTCCTCAAGAACAGGTGGGGAGTGGGGGGTGGCCCCCGCACCCCAGGCCATGCTGTGCTCTGTGTAATTTTCCTCACTCTTGGGGTCCAGGCTCTGCCAGCAGGGGACTGCAGGTGGGGCGCCTTCCTTGGGCCTCCATGCAGAGGTGAGCTGGATCTTTGTTTTTTTCTGGGGGCACCATAAAGGGCCCAGCCCCCACTCCTGTGCCAGGGAGTGTAGACGAGGGGAAGGGGCCGTGGGCAGTGGCGAGGGGCCAGCGGGTGCATCCGACCTGTTTGGGTCCCAAGGTAGTGTCTATAGCATTAGCTCCCCTTAGGCCTCCTGTCGCCGGCCTCGGGGTTTCTGCCCGGGGGAAAGACCCACTCAGACACACTTGGCCTGTGCAGCCTGTGGTTCAGGGTTTCTGGAATCTTCGAGAGCACAGGGGAAGGGACTGCTGTGATGGCACACAGGAGTCAGCCTGGAGGGAGCTGGTCTCATTCCCCAGCCTGCGGGAGCTCCAGGAGAATGAGGGGGGCCACGTTGGCTGAGGCCTGGGTGTATCAGAGCATCGCCAAGGATCTCTGGAGGCACCCTGGGGCCGGGGCCTCGGGCCGAGAGTTTGCTGGCAGAGGTTCTGATTATATAACGATGTGATTCCAGAGAGGCCCCAGCTGCTGCGAGTCTGTCCCCCAGGAGCACCTGGGGCGGCCTCCCGGAGTGGGGGCGGCCCTGCGTATCACAAGGTGCTTGGAGTTGCAGCGCACGGTGGGCGGAGCTGGGCCTGGGGCCTCCCCGCGTCACCTAGCCTGAGTGAGTGGGGGTCCTCTCAGTGGGTCAGCCTGAGTCTTCAGTCTGGGCGAGGGGACAACCTCGAGTTCCCTTTCCCTGGTATCTGGGCACCTATCTCAGGCGGGCAGGCTCATGGTTTGTTCGGGCGCAGGGAAAAGGAACCTTGGAGCCCTCGGTGGATTTGCCGGGCCTTTAATGCTGACGCTGGGACCAGACAGGCCGGCCAGCAGGCAGGGAGGCAGGCGCGAGGGAGGTCGGGGGAGAGGGAGGCAGCAACCGAGCCTCCCCGCCCCCCACCCTGTGGTCTCCACGGACTCCCCCGGCTTCTCTCTCTCCCAGGCTCTGTCCGGGCACCCGTGGGCACACGCACGCCCTGTGCTCGCCGGCTTCTCAGCTCAGGTGTCTGTAATAGGTGTGCGTGCCCCGTGCTGTGCTCCCCAAGCGCTTTTTGCCATAACACGATACCATGCTGGCGATGAAACCTGAGAGGAAAGCAAGGCCGCGGGTAGTGGCTGCCGCGGCTCGTGGCGGGAAGGTGGGGAAAAAAGCCTGATTGAACCCATTTTCCTTACACTGAAGTGCTTGAGTGGGCTTTGTGGGACTCGGACAGGCAGCCGGGGCAGCCGCTCCCAGACTGAGGAGACTGTGCTCGGCCTCGCCCCGAGACAGGTAGGTCCTTGGTGCTGATGTCCCGGGGGTGGATCCGCCTTCCGTCCCCTAGAATTCTGACCCATCACCTGGTGGGACCCCTGACAGCTCCCCTCCCTTCTCGTGCCACAGCTTGGCGGTGCCTCAGCTCCAGAGGCTTAGGGCTGAGTGCCAGCCTCCCTTATAGAGGTACAGCCTCCTCCCACAGGCTCCCCTGAGGCGGACAGGCCCATACTTCCTTGACAGAGGCTCCAGCCTTACCTTGTGGGTCAGTCTGCCAGGCCTTGAGGCCGCACACCGGCCTGAGCAGGCCTGGGCTGAGCCTGAGACACAGGCCTAACTCCCATGACAGGAGGTCTGTGCCTGTCCCTTTCTGCAGAGCAAGGCCAGTGTGGGCCCGGAGTGACTCGCCCCCTGCGCACGTGAGAGCCAGGGCCCTCGGACTGCTGGGCCAGCTGTTGGGACGGTGGCTGGTTCCCAACACCAGGCCCCACCAGACCACCTGGGCCTCCTACCAGAAAGAGTGTGTCCCCTTGACTTCCAGACCTGGCAGCGTGGAGGGTCTGGCTTCCCACAGCCTGCCTGACTTTCCAGGACTGAAGGCAGGGACAGACCCCTCTGAAATTGCTCTCTAGGAGTTTCTCCCGTAGCGACTTCATAATGTTGACGGGTCCTGGTTTAGTGTTCACTCCTGTGCTGGGTGACAAATGCTGTTGGCGCCAACCCTCTTCACAACAGCGTTCAGCAGAGCCCAAGCCGGCGAGTTCTGAACTTGTGTGCACACCCCCGAGATGTTAATGTGAGCCCCTGGATCAGGGATCAAATCACGGGCCAGCACCTCGCCTCTCGGGCACTGCCTCCGACGTGGCTGCCTGTTTCATGGGATGATGCCTTATTTTTTTTTTGGTGGGGGGTGTGGGGGAGTCTTTCAGGAGAAAGCATCCTGATTTCTCATTATTTGCTAAATTGTCTTGGTAGCGGGCGTTGAGATACCTGCCGGACTAACACGCCAGCGGGTGTTCAGGGTCAGGGTTAGGTCAGGGTCAGGGTCAGGGTGACTGTGGCTGTCAGGTGCAGAGCACACCTGTCTGAAATGTGAAGAAATGCTTTAAAGCCGCAGCATGAGGGTCACCCTCAGTGCCTCGGGGCAGGGGCAGGGAGCGGGCATCAGCAGGGCGAAGCCCCTCACTGGCCTCCAGGAGAGGCCCAGGCCAGCCAGGACCCCGCAGTCCCACGACTGCGGTCAGCACTGTGCCAGTGTGGTTTTTCTGGCCAGGCCGCCTGGGCCCCTTGAATCCTCACCGTGGTCTGGTGAAGTGGTCGCTGTGAGCCCCACTTCATAAGTGAGGAAACACTCCGAGTCGCCAGGAACCCCTGTCCAAGCTCTCCTGCTGGGCTGGGGACCCCAACCTCCATATGACGTCAGAAGCCATGTTCTCAGGCTGTGGGCTTCCCGGAGCCAGGGCCTGTCCCGGCCACCCCAGGCCAAGCCTCCCGGGCCCAAAGCAATTGCTCACAACTGTTTGATGACCAAGAGTGCGATCGCCCTAGTAATCAGCCAGTCTGCCCGGGTCTGGCACCCCAACCCTGAATGCGGGCCCGGGGTAGATGTGCACTCCTGCTGGTGGCTTTGATGAGTCGTTTCACTTTCTGAGCCTCAGTTTCCTCCTTCTCCAAACCAAGCCTCGGACCTGCTGGCTCTGGCGAACCATTAGACGTGTAAGAACTTCAGCCGCCTGAGTCAGCAGGTGCAGCAGCTCCGAGCGGGGGGGAGGCTTGCAGAGGAGGGCCCCAGCTCAGCAAGTCCACAGTTGGTCAGGCGCCTGTGGCCTTGGGGCAGCATGTAGGGCGTAAGTGAACTAATCGGCTTTTTATGCCACTAGCCTCTGTGGCCATCCCCTGCGGCCTTGACTGTGCTGATGCAGAAGGCGCTGGGGAGCGTGGGCGCCGGGCACAAGTGCCTGATTGTGGACACCTGCAGTATGCGTGCCCACGCACGCGTAAGTGTGCATACCTGCGCCTAGAGGCCAGGGATGTGAGGGCGGCGTCACTCAGACCGGGACGGCTGTGAGAGGATGCCTGACTACTACGGGAGAGGCGAGACCACGAGCGAATGCCAGAGAGAAAAGGGTAGGCTCGTGGGGGGCTGGGAGGCTCTGTTCCCGCCTGCCTCCCACCCGCCCCAGCCCGGCCTGTGCCTGCCTCCTTGCGCCTGGTTCCCTGAGAGCATTAAAGCCTGAAAAATCCACCGAGGGCTCCGGGGCTCTATCTGGCCGGTCCGCAGTGAGCCTGCCCTGCGCCTGCTGGCCCGCATGCCTCATCCCGGACTGTGAGAACCTCCACCCAGCGTGGCAAGGAGCAGAGGCTTTCCCAAGCTGCTTCCCTGTCTACCCAGCTCAGGTATGGAAGATGGCAGAAGGGGGAGTCCCTTTGCATGTGACCCCCACACACTCTGAGGCAAGCTCTGCACCCACACTCTCCAGGTGAGGAAGCTGGTGCTGTGCAGTGCACAGACACTTGCCAGTGGTCCCAAGGCTGGGAAGCGGCCAGGAAGGTGCTGCCCGGGAGGACCCCGTCTTCCCTCAGCCCTTTGCCTGAATCCAGTCCCTCCCACAAGTCAAGAGGGAGAAAGTTCAAAGAAACAGGAAAGAGCCCAGAGCAGATTTATTTTTCCTTAGATAAATTTTGTACAGAATATATTACAGTCGGGAGTTCTCAGCTTTCCCCAAAAGGTCAGAAGTTATTGCATGTGTGCCCAACGGTTCTGGCGGTGGCAGGAAACTTCTAGAAAGCTGCCTGTGTTCGGGAGGATTATTTAAAGTTGTGGGCCCCCCTGCAGAGGGCTGCGCTGGGGTGGGGGCCCGAGAGCAGACAGAAAGGAGCGGGGGCGACAGAGAGGCCTGGGCCTGGGCGGGCGGGGGGCCGCCTCCCTGCCAGAAGCAGCGCCCAGCTGTCTGGCCAGACCTGCCAAGGGGGCAACAGAGCCAGGACCACGGGTGCCTTGGAGCCCTGGCTGGTGGGGTCTGTGGGTGTCTCAGCCCCGCCGAAGCGCCTGCAGCCGGTGGGCCACCTTCTCCAGCTCTGCCTCTATGACCGACAGGCTCTCCAGCTCCTGGTCCTGGGAGAAAGCATCACGGTCGGGAGGGCGGGCCCAGGGAGCACACAGTCCAGCAGCCCGGTTGTGCCGCTGGTTAGCTGCGTGACCTTGAGCAGGTGGCTTTGCCTCTCTGAGCCTCGGGGCCTTGTCTGCATCTTGGGGACTGTGGTACTGTCTTGCTGGGCTGCTCAGAGGACTGTTATGCACAAGAATGTGGGGGTGCAGGGGCCCTCACCCCACCCCACCCCGGTGTCCTCTTAGACCTGCCTCCTCCTGCACGGCCCAAGACAGACCCGTGGGCAGGGAAGCCTCCGGTGCCCTTCAGAGGCCTTGCAGCCCTCGCGTCCCAGGCCTGGCTGTGGCCACACCTGCCAGGGTGAGGCCAGGTCTGGGTTTCCCGTCTGCTGCCCTGTCAGAGCAGAGAGGCCTCTAGCTGCATGGGCTGGGCCTTGATCCCTGGTCCTAATTGTGGTGGACTCCAGGCTCTGGCTGCCAGGGCGGTTCAGGGCAGCAGGGGACCTTTCTGTGAGCTCAGCTCTGTGCCCCCATCTCGGGAGCCCCTGGAGCCGGGCCTGACACCCACGAGGCATGGCCTGGGACCCGGAGCAGGAGTGAGGCGTGCACGCCTCCACCTTGCCGTGGGGGGGGGCATCTTCCAGGAGTCCCTGCCAAAGGCCAGGCAGCAGAGGGCATGCACCGGGGCCCAGTGGGAACAGATGGACAAAGGCTGCCGTGGACACAGGGGCTTAGGAGCAGGTGCAGGGGCTCAGCAATGCTGCTAGGCCATTTCTAAGACACTGAGTGTGGGAGGTGGCCCCTGCCCTGCCCACATGACTCTGGGATGCCCGTTTTCCACCCTGCAGACCAGGCCTCCCTCTGCAGCTGGAGGAGAGAAGGTGGGGGGGGGTGCACCTCAGGCACCTTGCTCCCTACCGCTGGTGGGGGGGGGGCCACAGGTGCCCAGACCTGGCCTGGGTGGGGAGCCAACTCTTGTTTCCCGCAGCCCCCACAGGCAGAGGCCCTCTCCCAGTTCCAGATACCAAGGAGCCGCCTCCTTGGGCTGCCAGAACCCTGGGGGATACCCAGAGGCAGGTTAGGGCCTGGGGAAGGGGAGGAGAGGCCCCTCAGCAGGGCCCCCAGCTCCCACTTCACCCCCTCCCGTGGGGCTGTGCCCCTGTGCCCCACTGAGCTTCCTAAGCAGCCCTGGGCATGACCGGGCTCCGCGTGTTCTGACCGTGATGAGGGGAGCAGAATGGGCACCTTCCCTCCACTTCACAAATGGGGGAACCAGGGAGGCTCAGAGAAGGGGGATGACCCACCCACAGGCACACGGCTGGCAAGAGGTAGAGCCCAGGTCTTCTGGCAGCCCCAGCAGCCCCCCCACCAGGAGGGTGCTCCTGGGCTGCCTGGAGGCCAGGAGAGGACAGGCCTGACCTCT
This sequence comes from Talpa occidentalis, assembly GCF_014898055.3. NCBI lineage: Eukaryota > Metazoa > Chordata > Mammalia > Eulipotyphla > Talpidae > Talpa > Talpa occidentalis. Next base: position 99,639,013 of record NW_023601104.1, read on the forward strand.
CACATCTTAGTGTCCCCTCCTCCCACCCCCACCTCTTGGGCCAATGGGGCCCGGGCCTGGATGCACACAGCCCTCCCCGGGCCCGTCCAGCATGTCCTGCAGGGTCCGAGGTCTCCACCCAGAGGCCCCAGCCCCACCTGCCGCTTCAGGACCAAGGTGCCTCCCAGCACCTCCGGGCCGGGCCCATCCCTCCACCCGCCCCGCTGACCAGCCTCCAGCTGCGCGGGCGCCCTCTGCGAGCACCTGGCCGCGTCCGCTCCCGCGCCTCCCTGCCTCTCCCCGGGCCACCCCCGGGGCCGCTCCCGCCCGTACCAACCTCTGCTCTGCGGTTGGCGCTGCCCTCCTCCTCCTTCCTCTCCTCCGGGAGGCCGCGCGCCTGCAGGGGCAGGCCGGCCTCCACGCTGTCCTCCCGGGAGGACGGTCTCCAGCCGCGGCGCAGCGGAGGCCTGGGGCCCCTGGGGTCATGGGCCCGGGCCCGGAGGGAGAGCTGCATGGAGCGGTCGGGGGCGTCCTGCTCCCCGGCCTCCCCCTCCAGGCGCCTCTCGGCCGTCAGCTCCTCGGCCAGCCGGTCCATCGTGCTCCAGCGCTGGGCGGCCTCCCACTCCTTGGGGAGCCGCTCCTGCTCCGCCCGCTCCCCGCTCCGCCCGCCCTGGGAGAGGCGTGGAGGGGCCCCGGCCGCCTCCTTCTCCTCTTCCTCCTGCCGGGACGGCTCCTGCGCCCCCGGCCCCGTGGGGGGCTGCGCCTCCTCGGTCCCCGCCTTCCCGGCTCCGTCCAGCGCCTCGGGCCACCCTGGGGCAGTGGAGAGAGGAGAGTGAGGCAGGGCCCGCCGCGGCCACCACCCCCCCCCCCCCCCGCCTCGCCCGGGTCCCCTCTGTGGCCACTGGCGGGGCCCCGACCCCGGCCTCAGGGTCCCGCCGGCTTCTGCAAAGTGGGTTTGACTGGGCGGGGACGGCCCTCCCGCCACGGCTCTGCGAGACCCCTCGGGGCCCGCGCGGGCGGCTGGCCGGGCCGCCTCTGCCTTCGGCCTCTCCCCACGAGCCCGGGCCCCTGGCACCAGGGCGGGGAGGGGCCGGACACCAGCCCGAGCCAAGCCGCCAGGAGGTCGCTCCCCGGCCTGGGCCGCCTGCCCGGCTGTGCCCTGCCCGCCGCGCGCCCCCCCACCCCGCGAAGCCCCCTCCTCCGGGGCTGGGGGTGCAGAGAGGCTGCGGGGAGTGCGGGGCGTGGGCGCAGACGAGCCTGGGCTGGAACCAGCCTTTCCTGTGAATCAGCCACGTGACCGAGGACCCGCGCCCTCTGGGCCTCAGTTTCCCATCTGGAGAAGGGAGTCGTGCCAACCTCCAGCCGGGCGGGCGGGGTGTGTGGGGGGTGTGGGGTTATGGACGAGGCCGCTCCCGCCCGCCCCGCCCCGACCAGGCCGCACCTCTCGGGCTGTCCTTGTAGCCGAAGCTCAGGTGGGGCCCGAAGCCCGCGGTGGGGCCTTCCTCCTCCTCCTCCTCCGGGGCCCGCTGCTCCCCGGCCCCCGCCTGCTCCCGGCCCTCGTCCTCCCTCTTCGCCTGCTGCCCACGCCCGGCACGCGGGTCCTTCTCTCCGTCCTCCAGGCCGCGGGAGGGCCCCGCGCTGTCCCCCTCGGTCTGCGCGCCCGGGCCGCCCCGGCTGGGAAGGGCGGTTGGGAGGCGGGCGGCGGGGTCCTCCTCCCCCGGGGCCTGGCCGTCCTCCACCTCGGAGCCCTGCTCGGGCCCAGGGGAGCTCTGAGGCCTGTCCCCCTCCACGCCGTCGCCGTCCTCGGCCTCCTCAGACTCGCCTCTCTTCTCTGCCGGGCCCCTGGCGGACGTGGCTTCCGGCTCCTCTGCGGACACAGCAGAGCCCAGTCAGGCCCCGAGGGCCCGGCCGCGCGTGGGGTCTCCCCAGAGCCCAACTCAGACGTCAGGCATCGGCTGCAAGCCCTGCCCGAGGTGCGAGGCCTCTCCAGGTCGGGGCCGGACCTGGGCACGACCGGGGGTGCTTCTCGCCTTGTCCTTCTACTTCTTAAAGCAGGAGGAGATTTTTTTATTTTAAGACCTTGAGACTGACCCCAGGAGGCAGAGGTCGGGATGGACGTCGAGGACATCAGCTGGGCCGGCCCCTCACCGCCCTGCGCGGGAGGCACCAGCGCCGCGACTCCACGCCCCGCTCCGGCGGGGCTGCCCGAGCGCACGGAGCAGACGTGCGGTTCCTCGGCAGGCAGAGGGCCGTGGTACAAGGTGTCCTCTCGCGGCCGCCCTGAGGCCAGCTCTTTAGGGAAAACCTCTGCCTGCACGAGGGTGATTTCCAAGCACCGCCAAGGACATAGCGCCCCTGGGCTCCGGGGCCGGTACCAGGGGGCCCACCCTCATGATTTTAACAATGCAAACTGATCCTCAGAAAGGGGAGTGACCTGTCCGAGATCACGCGGTCTGGAGGAAAAGGCTGAGCCTGGCCCAAGCCTCCCAGTCTCCCGCGCTGGGTGCCCCTGCGCTGACAGGGCCGGCTCCCCACACGGCTTCCCCTGCAGCCGTGGCCGGCCGCAGCCCTGGAGCCAGGATGCGGGAGTCCATGCAGCACCCCAGGCAGCCGCTGGGGCGACAGCCGTGGCTCAGGTGAGGCCCCCCTGCACCCCACCCCCACCCCCCTCCTGCTGGAAGACCTCTGAGACCCCCTCCTGGGAACGGCCGCCCCAGCCCTCCTTTCACAAGCCACGAGAAGGGCCTGCAGGGGCAGCTTGCTGCTGCTTCCAGGCGCAAAGAGGTGTGACAGCGCTGCCTTGACCTCAGCCGTGATCTCCTTGACCCCTGAAAGCTCTCTGGCTTCAAGAAAGATCCAGATTCATTTCAAGCTTCCAACCTACTCCTCTGGGCTCCTCCTACAACGTGGCTCTGCTAAGGCGCCCGGAGCCCAGGAGGCAGCTGCAGGGGTGCAGCCCTGCTGCAGTGGCCACCGAAGAGTCAGAGCTGAGGCCTCCGGCCCTGCGCCGCGCAGATGGGGCAGACGGGAGTAAGACGACCCAGGTTCCAATCTCCAGTTACAAAGCCACTGTGGGCGAGGTACTCACAGCTCTGGGCTCAGCTTCTCCACTTGTAGAGGGGCTCAGAGAGGGGCTCCTGCCCCCACCCCGGCATCTCTCAATCCATCAGAACCCCTGTTCCCATCATGTCCTCCCTCCCCCGGCCTCTGGCACTGACCCTTCAGCTGGTCACTCTGCTTCCCCACAACCTCGGAGAGTTCATCTTCGAAACTGCTGTGCTTCTTCTGCTGGTGCGCCCGCTCCTTGGCACCTGAGGGGAGGAAAGGAGGAAAAGGCCCCCTTGGGTCTGAGCCGAGCCCTGCACATCTGGCTGAGAGCGAAGCCCGGGTGCTCATCTGGAAACTGGGTGTGTGGTGTCCTGAGCCTGCCCAGGAAGAAACTGAGGAGTGGAGCTGGGGAGGGGGAGCATGGCGCCCCTGCCGCCTCCCAGCAGGGGCCCATCTCGGCTTCTCGCCCAAGAACGGAGAGCAGCCCAGCCAGCTGCCTCACGGGGCAATAAAGGCTCCGATGGAGCCAGGGTTCCCGGGGTACAAGTAGAGAGCGGGGGCCCCTCAGGTCCTCCCTGGTGGCCAGGGACCCTACAGCAGGACGTAACAGTGTCCACTTGTCTCCTTAGGGGGCGCTTTTGATTCAAGTCACCCCTGATCTCCTTGACCCCAGAAGGCCAGGCCCTTGGGAGAAGGCCAAGCATGTGCCTGTGTCAGCCAGTTGGGGGGACTCCTGCAGATGTGATCGAGACCCCGGTCCCTGCGGTACCCCCAACCAGCGCTGCCTCCCTGCCTGTGCCCACCCATGCCTGGATGGCCCTCATCAGGACAGCTGCAGGGGAGATGACTTTTTCCCATGATGGGAATTTCTGGGAATTTCTGGAATATTCTGGAGGTGCTGGGCCTTAGAGTTCGCCCGGATCCGGCCGCGGGCAGACCTGGGTCCGCACCTCCTGGCCTCTCTCTGTGACCTGGGCAGTGTGGGCGCCCCACAGCTCTTGTCATCTGTGAAGCAGGGTTGTGCATAGCAAGCGCTGAGAGAGGCGCGCGGCGCCCTGGGAGAGCAGGAGAGGGCGCGGGTGGACGGGCGGGATGTCAGTCAGACCGACCCGCGTTCTTTTCATAAAAACGGCGCGTGTGCACAGTGGGTGCTGTTCCTGCTGGACGCACGCACGGGCGCGCTGGGCAGCGCCAGCTCAGGACAGGCCCCAGAGTAGTCTCTGCTGCTATCCTATTTAATAACTGCAGTGTAATAGCAGTCAATAGTTAATTTTTAAAGAGTGTGAAGTTGATTTTTTAAATTGGTTTTTTCTTGGGCCTCCCCTGGTGGCGCAGCGGTTGAGCGCTGGGCTGCGAGGCTGCCTGCGGCCTCTGCAGCGCCGGTTCAAACCCCGGCCGCCGGCGAGGGTCCCACAAAAAAAAAAAAAATGTTTTTTTTTTCTTTAAATTGCGGTAACATGATTCACGACGCTGCCCTGATGTAGGGTGGAGGGCCACCTCTCCCGAGGTGAGGAGCCACACCACACCCAGCACAAAGGACCCCTAATCTTCCACGTAGTCCTTGGGGCCCCTCTCCGCATGGCTCCCCACCCTCACCCTCCACATTTACATTTAAAATCACCGTACTATAGTAAATCAGTTCAAGTCTAGTGTTTTAAAAATACCAGGTTGATGTGGGGAGGATTAATGAAGCAGGTAACAACAGCTCGGGCTCCGCCCCTCCACCTTGCCAGGCGCTCTCTTCAGGCTCCAGGCAACCGCGTGAGGTGCTGTTTGCCCCCCAGGAGGCCGGGAGCGAGGCACGGAGTGGCGTGTTGACCTGGGGCCCTGCTGCGGTTATTTTCTCTGGTTTCCTCTCCAAATCCCTCTCCTGCTCACACGCGGCCTCGGAGCGGGGGCTTCTGGGAGGTGAAGCCGCATCGAGCCTTCCCTGCGCTCCCGCCCTAGCCAGGGCGGAGCAGCCCTGAAGAGGTGTCCTCATTTCCTTTGGACCCAGCTGCAAGATTCACACTCGAATCTCCGGGCGAGACACGGCCCTGCCGCCCAGTACAAGGCCGCTTCCCACAGGGAGTCAGCCTGGCCAGGTGCGGGACCAGACCCAGTTTTTCCAATTTGGCAGGGAGGGATCGCTGCCTTCGTGACCCCAGGAGACGGCCTGGCACCAGGCGGAATCACTTACTGGGGGCTGACATCGGCCTCGCCCTCGCATCCCGCCCTCTTGAATGCCCCGTGGAGCTCACGCTCTCACAAAGCCCCCCATTCTCAAGCATGCGAGCGGCTCACTTGATCTCGGGGAGAAAGACATGCCGGGTTCTGAAGTGCTTGGGTTTGGGGGAAGCTTCCGCGGCTCCCCCTTAAACGGAAACTCACGAGGGCAAAGGGCTCCTTCCCTTGCCTGGAAATGTGTCTGGGTGAACAGGGGAAAGGCGTCCTCTTTGCGAGCCAGGCCTGAAGTCCTCGCCCCGCCGCCCCAAGATGGCCGGGCTCCAGAGACCTCAGGGCGTGAACACAGTTACCTCTGGCCCCGGCATGTCCTTCAGCCACGCGCGACCTTGGGCGAGTCCCTCGAACCTTCTAGGCCTTGATCCCTCTGAGTCAGTGGCAGATGGGCCGGGAGGCGCCGAGCGCCCTGCCCCCCCCCAGCACCCCCACCCCGCCCTGGGAAGCAAAGACCTGAACATCGGGAGGAAACTTCGCTCAACCTTCCACCCTGGTTTTCTGACTCTCAGTCCTGGAATTTATCCAGATTCATGGGCAGCGGCTGGAAAATACCTTGGAGGGCGAGGTCTTGGAGCTCTTTCAGCAAATTCTGGTGTCGCAGGATGGAGAGGATCCGCTCGTCTGCGGTGGAGCAGCGCCGGCACGGGTGATGTCCAGAGAACAGCCGAGAACAGAGGAGCGTCAGTATTTCCAGCTGAGCACATGGAATTCATTCTGCAAACTCAAAATCTGGGTGGCAGCCTCAAGATCGGGTCGAGATAACACTTCTGAAAGCACCTCCTTTCGGAAGTGTCCGTCGGAGAGACCCCTTCTCTACCATCCCAGAGACCAGCGCTGGCCCAGCGCGCAGGCCCCAGCCACGAGAGGGCGGCCCCGGCGGGGAGGGGGCGCCGTCTGGACACACAACTCGCTCCCCACCTCTGGCCTTTGCTGGAGCTGCCCCTCCCCCTGCAGTGCCCGCTCGTCATTTTTCTCCGCACTGATGTCCAGCTTTTCTCTTAAGCCAACCCATTCGCTTACGCGGGGCCCGTCCACCAGCTGGCTGAGACCTAACTGCCTGTGTCCGTGCTCTGCTCGCTGCCACTCCGATATTCATCACATCCCAGCCAGATGTCAAGGGCTGTTGTGGGTTGGGCATTTAGCACACAAACCCTTGTCCACAGGGAGCCACACTCCGGGGGCTTGCTGGGCCCGCCTGCTTGTACTGTGCCCAGAATTCTACTCGGCTGGTTGATATCCACCCATTCTTGCCTCCCAGGGGCTGTGACCTCTTCATCATCCACTCAGACCCCAGCCCGGGCTGTGACTGTTGAATGAGACTGTGGAGTCCTGTCAAAAGCCACACAGCCATCTCCTGCCGCCCCGGCCAGCAGCCCTCCCCACGCCCGGTCGTACCTCCTCGGAGTGTCTCGAAGCACTCCTGGCTGACGGGCATGGGGCTGGGCTTGGACAGTGTGTCAGAGATGACCTCAACGATGCACTTCATCACCTGGGAAGAGAGGGGGGCAGGTTGGAGTTGGTTTGTGCTTGGGGCTCAGCAAGCAGAGGCTCCAGGGCAAATTTCCAATGAGGGCATCAGGGTATTTGCTTTTGTATTCAGAAATCCATGGCTGCCTGGCTCAGGGATAGAGATCTGCTTTCTTAGCTGAATAGTAACAATGATAATAGGAAACCTTCTATGGCATTTACCATTGCCAAGCACCCCAATCATCAGGTGCCCCTCTTTGGCGGGGTAGGTGCCTATTACCTGCTCCTTCCCCAGTGTTACTATAGAAGGGGAAACTGCTCCTGGGCATTGGCGGTATATCTTGCAAAGTCCTTTAGTCTAGAGATGCCCCAAGGGTCAGCTACCTCCAGGAAGCCTTTCTGGAATACGCGGAGGAGAGCAAAGGCCTTCTAGTTCTACCCTGTCTGGAAACAGGATTTGGATTCCTCTCTCCCATCACCCACGGTGTTGTCACATGCAGGGAGTGACAGTCTCACAGTCTGATTCCATGTTTACCCACGGATGAACCCCCTGGGGGGGGGTGGGCACACTCTGGCTACTTTGGGGCCCCATCACAGGCTAACAGCAGCCATATATCTCTGACAGTCTTGTCCGGTGCCCAGCGGAGAGCTGTGGATAATCAGGCACCTGCTAAATGATGACATTTGCATGCGGTGCCAGCAGCGGCGTGGGATGACTAGCCGTGTGAGCTTGGGCATGGGACTTGACCGCTCTGAGCCTCAGTTTCTTCATTTGTAAAATAGAAGTTGAGACTTTCCCAACTCCTGAGTGAAGAGGCACAGATGGGAAAATACTCTCTAAAGCATGAAGTGCCTCACGCACACCCGCGGAAGGATTCACAACTCCAGACCTGCTTCAGCTGCCGAGAGCCAGGCAGAGGAGCAGAAGGTGTGAGACATGCATCAGGAGATGCTGGTGGGGAGGGAGAGGATTGGGCCGTGTCTGTGGGATGCCAAGGCAACTGGCTCCAGGATCCAGAATGGCAACTGGCACACAGACTCTGCAGTAATCACAGCATCCTAGGATGGAACATTCAGGTCTTCACCAGCTATTCTGGTGCCCCTAATTTCAGGATCCCGACTACAATATGATGGCCAAAATGGGGTTTCCCAACAGGGATCTGGCAAAGAGAGCGCTGCAGACTGTACCCCGTGTCTCCCCGTGACCTCAGACCTTGCATGGGGGCTATCCCATCCCCAGTTCAGGAGGACAGACTCTGGGAGCGAGTAACTGGGTATCCCCAAGAGGGCTGGGAAGATCATGAAGGAAAATTCTAGGAATAACTGTGTCCATTTACTGAGGACCTACTGTGTGCCGGGCAGCTACAATTCCTACTCCTCAGAACTCCCTTCAAGGGGAAGGGGGAATCCCCGAGAAGTTAAGGCATTTTTCCAAGATCACACCGCCACAGTGAGTGGTGAAGGTTTAAATCCAGGCCTGTCTGCAACTAAAAGATAGGAAATACAGCTGACCAAATTGAAGCTGGAATCTCTCTGATGTTTTGGGTATTGACCACAGCCTCTCTGGCAGGAAACAGCTACTGGAAAGGTGGGGAATAGAAATTTCTCTGACTCTCAAGTGTGCCTCTTGCTGACCACAGGACCCTCCTGAGGGTCTCCCGAGCCTCCTTGCTGTGTGGCCTCCATCAGCCCCAACTGAGCAGGACCCCGGCTGCAGGAGCAGGACCCACAGCATTTGAGAGAGCCACGGCTCCAGGGTGGTGGGGAAGTTGCTGGCAGAGCCCTGCAGGGAGGGCCTGAGCACAGGGGGAGGCCAGAGCCAGGCAGGGGACAACTAAAACCACAGAGAAGCCTCTCCCCACCACCCCCCAGGGAGAGCCTACCAGATTTGGGGGGTTCAAGGCAGGTGGCCTAGCGCCTTGGCCCGGCAGAAAAGACACAGTCCCTCCCGCTGGGCTGCACACCTAGCTGAGAGGAAGCAGGGAAGTCCTCCCAGCAGGGAGCAGGGGACCGGGCAGTCTGGTATCTTCTTCTGCAAGCTGTCCCTGCTCAGCAGCCGCAGTGCTGGCTCTTGGCTTCATGCCAGGCTCGCTCCCGCAGCTGCCCAGGAACAGGCTGGGAGGTGTCACTAGGGCCTCCCAGCTCCCACCCCGAGCCACCCCCCACCTCCTTACCTCGGTGTCCCCTTTACTCATAGGGGTGTTCACAGGGAGGGCAACAACTGGGGAGAAAAAGAGGGGGGGTTACTGCTCTGCTCTAGGAAGAGCCCAGTCCTTCCCCACCGTGTTCCCTGGGGGCCATTCACCCCAGCTGGCCCCGCACAACCGCCCCAGCCGAGACGCTAGAGATGACTTTGTTTTCCTTCCTCAGCTGCTGACCCCAGGGAGGGCGGAGGCGCCCCCAGAGGCTGCCGCGAGCGCGCCCCTGGCCCTGGGGAGGCGCCCGCGGGCGGGGCGCGGGGGCTGCGTGCGCGCCATGGAGACGGGCCGGGCCGCCGGGACCGGGCGGGGGCGGGGGGAGCGCCCCGGGTGAGGGAAGGCGGGAGGCAGGAGCGGGGGAGGAGGGCGGAGGGGGGCGGGCGCGGGAGCCCCCCACCCCCCCAGTGACCTTGGCCGTCGGGGGCGGGGCCGGCGCCGGCGGGGCCCCCCAGCCCGGGGCGGGGGCGCGGGGCGGGCGGGGCGCTGTCCCCGGTGCTGAAACTCGCCGCGCGCGGGGACGGCTTTGGGGGCGCGGGGCGCGCGCGGCCAGGGGCGCCGGGACCCGCCCCCCGCGCCTGCTCACCTTGCCCGGCGCAGAGCAGCAGCGCCAGGACGGCGGGGGGGCGCATGGCGAGCCCGGGCGGTCTGGGGCGGGCGCGCGGGTGCCTCGCGGGGACGCGGGGCGGGCGCAGCGGGGCAGGTGCCGGGGCGCCGCGGCGGAGCGGGGGGCGCAGGGTCTCTGCGTGCAGGCGTCTTTCGGGGCGCCCGCCGGCTCCCGCGCGGGCTGGGGCGCTGCAGCAGGAGTAGCCGCCGCAGCCGCGCGCGCCCCTTATAGCCGCCCGGCCGGAAATGACGTCATGGGGCCGCCCCGCCCCCTCCCTCTAGGGGTCCCGCGCCTCTTCTTTCCACCTGCTGCATCGCACTTCCTGCCGCCGGGCAGGTGTCGGCTGGAGGCGGCCCGAGGGCCCGGCCCCGCCTGCAGCCTCCAGGGCCCACTCGCTCGCCCTGTGTTCTGAGTGTCTCGGGGTGCGCGTGTCTCGGGGTGCGCGCGGGCCTCCTCCGGGGCTAAAGCCCCATTCCACGCGCCTGAGGTCGCTTCCGAGGGGCGTGCTCCTCCTGAGCGCTCTGGAGGGAAGCCTGCCCCCCATGCAGCACCCCTCGGGGGTGTGGGAGACCCTCCAGAGGCCTCCTGCCCTGTGTCCAAATGAGGTGCCGCCTCCCTCTCTGCAGCCCGGTTTGGTGCCTGCACAATCTGTAGTTGTGTGTATATATGAGGTTGAATTAGAGAAATGAAGTAAGCAGAAGTGGGTTTTTTAAAGAATCAAGACTAAGAAGCCATCTGAAGACTGCTCTGGAAAAACTGGCGGAATTGTAAGGATTTTAACAGGCTGCAGGGAAAACGTGTTCAAGGATTTTTGCAAAGCCTGGGCAGGTGTCATGTGTCCACCGCTGTTACGTATGATTGGGGACAACGAGGGCTGTTAGCATTTACCCTAGTCAGAGCCTCATCTTCTGGGAAGTGGGCGCTGTGGCAATCAAGTCTTTCTTTAAAGTGACTGATTTGCCTGAAGGCAAATTTTTGTTGTTCAAGATGCGGCTTCTTCACAAGACCAATCCAGCTGTGCCTTGACTCTTGGCTTAGCTCCTTCATTGAGACCAGGGAGAGGGACGCCCACTTCTGTATTAGTTTTGGTGAACAGTCTGAATAATGTTTAGTCGCCGCTGCTTTCACGGTGCGGCGTGCAGCCCCTGGCACAGAGTCAAGTGACTCGATAGAGAACTGCACACGGTACTGATGGAAGGTCCAGCCGGTGGATAAGTGGATCCCGGGCTCTGGTCATTGTTGGGAAGCTCTCTTGGGGGCTAGTGAGGGAGGAGTAGGGGGCAGTTCTTAATATCAAACCAAAACAAGCGTTCTTAGACCTTCCAGGCATTAGCTCTATTCAGCCCCTTGGGAGCACCTTCTTGATGCATTTGAGACCATGTCTTGAGTGACCTCAAAACCTGGGTGTGTTGCATATCAGGTTGGATTCCTGGTTTATTCCCATCTTTCTCCGGCAATCTAGGGAAACAAAAACAACTCCATCTCATAGACAGATCTTTAACCCATGAGCAGGTAATTGTCCTACCCTGGGGAGAGGCCAATTTCCCATGTTTCTTTCACGTGTGTTAGCTGGACTGTGATCCCTACACAACTCTTTTGATCTTAGTAGAACAAAGACACCTTGACATGGCCCCTCCCCAGACATCTGGCATCATTAGTTTCACACAGAACGATCACATTCACATTCTGGGTATGTGCACATGCCACGATAGTGCCGTCTTGTCTGCCACTTACGTGTGAGTTGTCTGTCCCCTATAAGATGTTGTGATTCCCTGGTATGTACTTTTATTGTTGTCCTCTTGCCTTGGTAATAAAACAATAGTGACATTTAGAAATTATTGTTAAAAGGATAACTGGCAACATACAGGGTTACTAACAATTTTTTAGGTAAAACACTACAAAAAGTTGTGGGTATACCAAACCGAAACCAAGGATGATGCCTCTGAATATGTATGAGATGAAGAAGTAGAAATAAAGCCTTTACACGATGACAAAAATAAAAAACCCACAAACTACCTGTGGTCATACTTACTAAGAAGGATACAAGATCCCTGTCAAGGTGGGTCGTGTGGATCTGGCCTGTGTATGTAAGTTTTCCTTAATATACTCTAATTGTGCTCAACAGATGCGTCTGCTCTGTTGCTCGGGCTCAAATGACCCTCTTAGTTTGGGGAAACTTATTTGCTCCCATAACCACACAAGCCCCCTTGGAGAGCCTTTTCCACCTGACCCCACTGTCGTGGTAAATCTGTGTCCGGGCTATTGCTTGGCATCAGGTGACATCATCCAGAGCCCCTCCTTCTTCCTGCTGCTGCTATTTCCTACTTCCAGCCCCGCACCAGTGCCCACTCCCACCCCTGAAAGAGCCTGGAAGGCGCTCGGGAGACAGATGCTCATCTGCACACTCGTTCATTCAACAGCTATTTGTTAGGCATCTACTCTGCGCTTTGAACCACACTCAGCTGTTCTAGGTGCTGATGATACAGAAGTGAAAAAATAGATTGAGGCTGGATCCTTTGGGAATTTGCAGTCTAAAGAGTGAAGACAATGAATAAGTAAAAAACAAAAACAACAATGCACAGTATGTCGGGTGGTAACAAATGCTATGAACAAAAATGAAGCCGGGAAGGAGAATAGTGTACAGGGGACGGATAGGTTATATTTAAATTAGATGCATCTGGCCTCCCTGGTGGCGCATGGGGTTAAGCACAGCACTATGAAGCAATACACAGCCTCTGCGGCATGAGTTCAATCCCTGGCTGGCCAGGGAGCAACCCACATGGAGCAGCAGACCTCTCCTGTCTCGCCCGCTGCTCCCCTCAGCAGTGTACTTCGGTCAGTCTGCCTGTTCTGCTCCCCACTCTGTCTCTGGTGAATCCTCTTACCCCCCACACCTCTGGCCTGTACCCCAGCTCCTGTATGCATAAATAAAAATAAATCTTAAAAAAAATAAATTGGGTGCATCTAAAAAGGTCTCATCAGGAGGTGACATTTCAGCAAGGAGCAGAAGTTGGTGTATCCAGGGATAGGGGCTCCGGGTGGAGGAGGGGAGCAGGGCACGTTCGAGGGACAGCCGGACACAGAGGGGAAGGGACGCGGAGAATCCAGCTGAACAGCAGCACATGTTCCAGCCCCAAAACTTAGAAATGCGCAGAAATATGGGGAAACACCTGTACTCAGAGCACCCAGCGCTTATTTTGAAGTGTCTATTTGAGAGTCTCTCTTCAAGTGGCTCCCTGGGGAAATGGAAGATTCTCCTGCGAGACCTAACGGAGCCCAAGACTAAGGACTTCAGGCCCTTCTGAAGCGAGGTTTGCAGCTGCATCTCCCTCAGGTCTGGTCAGAGGATTTGCCGACGCCATGAGTCTCGTGGGCCTCCGGGATTCCGCGCTATACAGATATATCTGTGATACACGTTAGGTTTCTTGTTATTATTTTTGTTTTTGCTGTTATAAAGAAAAATCTTGTACAGAAACCGTGCAGTGATTTCATCTACTACCAGAGAAACTCGTTGATCAAAGAAAGAAGGCCCATTGCTCAACTGCCTTAAAGAAAGTTGAGCCACTTTCCGGGTTCAGTGGACTTCTCTCCTGAGAAGTTTCAGACCCACTGCCACCTGCCCTGGGGCACCAGCTCGCAAGGACCCTGGCCCAGTTTGTCACCTAAAACTATTACCAGGCGGTAAACATGTCCCATACAAGGCCTTCCAAGAGACAGTCCTAGTACCTGGCTTTGCACCATGCATCTTCGTGGCACTTGCAAACGCTCCAGTGTTGGCCTGGAGGCCACCCGAGCTTAGAGTGGGCTTGCGATCCTCTTCTGGCGATTTGTTCATTGAGAGCCAGGATGTCACAGGGGCCTCCAAGAAACCTCATTTCCCTGGATCTGATCTTTGCGCTTTGAACGGTATCAGGTGAGAATAAACTGCTGAACAAAAGACTCCACACTCCAGTGAAATAAAGGTGGGGGGAAGGGCAATGCAAGGCAAGCAGCGTCCTTGCAAGGACTCATCGCGGAGCACGCACGCGTTACTTCTGTCAGCCCACTCTCTAGAACGCAGGCTCTTGGACACACATAGTCGCCGGGGAGGTTGTGCAGCCATTGAGGGTTATTCGATGGCCAGAGGAAGAAGGTGATTCTGATTACCACATGAGGAGGACAACGAGGTTCTCTGCTACCTAACCCGCGGGGAATATGCCAACGAACCCTCCTGGACACTTCGTAGGAACCAGGCGCTGTTCTAAGAGTGTCACGCTACAGCCTATGAGACAGGCGTCATTACGACACCTACTCACAGAGGGAGTTCCAGAAAGGAATTAAGCCCAAATGCCCTCCTTCAGCAACCCCACCCCAAAAGAATACCCTCAGGCTTTAGGGTGTTCTCATTCTTTGAGAAAGACAATTGATTTTTTTTTTTCCAGCCTCAGGTGGGTGCAGCGTGGAGAAAGGCTATTTTTATGAGCCTGGGCCTATGCATGCCGTCTCCAGACCAGCCTGACCTTGCTTTGTCCCTGCAGCTTTGGACAAGTCCCTAGTTCCAATCAGGTCACTGCCCCGAAGTTCCTCTTAGCCTGACATTGTGGAGCTGCCCTGGGTTGTAGCAAGGACCTCTCACCTGGTCCTCCTGGCCAGGCCCACATTTTTCCCCCACAAACAAAGCCTGTGACAGAAAGCCAGGATGTGGTTAAATCTCCTAAGAGAGAATCTGAGAGCAGTGTGGTCTGCTCTGAAGGTGGGCTCGGCAGCCCATCTTAGAATCATGTTTGGGCACCAAGAGCCCAGTAGTTTTCTACCTGCTTGCTGTTAACTATTTGCCCAGGCAGTTTCCCAGACCTGCTGCCAAATTTTGATCCGTGCACAAAATGTATTTTGATTATCGCCAAGTATATAGACTTCCTTCGTTTTGTATGTCAGATGAAGCCCTGAGCTGAGTGGATGGTGGAAGCTCCAGCCAGCTCACCGGGAGGACGAGGTTGAGGGTCAGGCAAAATCAGGAGCTCTTTGCCAGGTGAAAGCATTGTGCGCTGGAGGGCTCAGCCTCCGTACTCACCCTTTTATGGGGGAGGGTAGAAGTCGGAAAGCTTAAAAACTACATTTCCCAGACCCCCTTGCGGGGAAGGACCGAGCAGCTGCCCTTGTGCAGGAAGTGGACCTGGAGGCCTCTGTGGAGAGACACAGGGTGCTGAGTGGCCATGTCCCTGGTGCGGACGTGGCAGAGGTGGATGGTGCTGGAAACAGCGGCTGGAGTGTCAGCTTCCTAAGAGGGCAGGTGGTTTCCTGATCCTGGTGGGGGCCGCTCACCTGGCTTCAGCTCTGAGGTGTGGCTTTGTCAGCTGTTTCTGGAAATAATCCAGAGTCCACTTCCTCAGTCCTCCCTGCGAGTCTGTCAGTCATTTAATATCCTGTTTTGTGCAACCAAATGAAATAAGGAAGTAGCCAGTATGGGCCATGAGCATCTCTAAGAATGAAGAGCAACCTGGGGTGGCGGGGGGCCAGGTGGCGTGCTCGGAGCCCTCTTGTCCCGGTGTCAAAGGAAAGGGACCGCTAGTGCCAGGAACCACTGACTTCTGTATCTCAGACGAAGCTGGGCCAGATTTATCCATGCACGCTGGCCTCGGGTCTCCTGGTGGATGGGTAGTTGTCTGGATTAATGCCTCAGTTTCCAGGCCATTGAGAAACTCTGCGAATGACACTGTATGGCCATCGTCCCGTCCCCGGGGCTCAGAGATGGACAGGGACTTACCCGAGGTCACACGGCAAGTTGTAAGAGTCAACTTGTTCTGCCGACTCCCGACCTAGTCGTTTCACTGCTGCAGTGAATGAAAAAGGATGAAGAAGTGAGCGAGTGTGGCGTGGGGCTAGCGGCAAAATTCACCAGAGTCCAGGACCAACTTGTGGGGTGAAAGGAGAAAGAAGAGGGCCTCCCCGGTGGCACAGCAGGTTGAGCGCAGCGCTGTGAAGCTGTCCGCAGCCTCTGCAGTGCGGGTTCGATTCCCGGCCGGCCATGGAGCTACCCACATGGCGCAGAAGATCCCTCCTGCCTCACCCACTGCTCCCCTCGGCAGTGTCTTTGGTCCATCTGCCTGCTCTGCTCCCCGCTCTGGCTCTGGTGAATCCTCTCACCCTCCCACACCTCAGGCCTGTACCCCCAGCTCTTGTATAATAAATAAATCTTTAGGAAAAAAAGAAAGGAGAGAGTGGGAGCTACACTGAAATGCATGTAAATAATCACTCTTTAGTCAAATTCATAGAGACAGAAAACAGAACGGAGGTGCCAGGAGCAGGAGGGAGGGGAATGGAGAGTAAGAGCAAAGGGGTACAGCTCTTCAGGCAGGGAAG
The DNA here is from genome assembly GCF_014898055.3 of Talpa occidentalis. Classification (NCBI taxonomy): domain Eukaryota; kingdom Metazoa; phylum Chordata; class Mammalia; order Eulipotyphla; family Talpidae; genus Talpa; species Talpa occidentalis. Next base: position 99,654,868 of record NW_023601104.1, read on the forward strand.
ACGGGAAAGTTCTGGAGCCTCTGCAGGGGCTCCTGGGCCAGGAGAGTTCCTGGCAGGTTTGAGGCAGATCAAAATGGCCAAGGTGGCTGGAAAAAGAGAGCATGTTGGGGGGCAGTAAGGGAGGAGACAATATTGGGTCAGATCATGTGGGGCCTCCTGGGCCTTGGAGAGGACTTTGGCGTTTACTTTGAGGGAGCCACAGGCAGCAGCAGGCGGGAAGATGAATTAAACAGGCTTTTTATGCCACGAACCTCTGTGGCTATCACCTGTGGCCTTGATCTTCTTAATGCAGAAGGCACGGGGCACGGGTGCCTGATTGTGGACACCTGGAGCACGGCCGTGGGCATGTGTACGCGTGCACACCTGAGCCTGGAGGTAGGGATAAAAGCCAGGGCGGCAGCAGCAGTGAGAGAAGCAGCCTGACTACAGGAGAGGTAAGGCCACAAAGTGTTGCAAGAGAAAGAACGCCAGAGTCCAAAGCAAGAGCCTAAAGGTTATTTGAGGCCTGGGAGGCCTGCCAGCTCCTGGCCCCCGGCCTCTGGGCCTCCCTGCCTTGCCAGCCTGCAGGCTTGCCACTAGATTATGCAAAGATATTGTTTGGAGGAGCCCATCAGGCCTAGCTAGCCCCCAGCAACCCTAACACCCCACTCCATCCCAGGGGACTTGCAGAGTTGCTTCTGAAACAGTCAAGAGAGAAGAGAAAGCCACTGTCACCACCTGCCCCTGGTGGCCACAAATGCCCCCACTGGTGAGCCCCACACTCCAGGCCATGGCTGGCCGCTCCGGTTGGGGCTCAGGACGTCTCCCTACCAGGGGGTTCTTGGGAAAGTGGCAGCTGCTTATCTGGCAGTGGAACCCAGGGCGTTGGACAGCAGAGTCAATATATCCTCGGCCAAGCTTACAAAATCATATTTTCCAAACACACAGCTTGTCCAAGCCTCTTATCAGGCCTCCAGGTGGCAAAACCCCGTTGCTGGGCAATGTTGTTTTATCTGCAAGGTTTGCACAGAGGCCAGGATGAGGTGATTTCATTAGATCCTCTCCCATCTGTCTCTGCAAACATCCCCAGGGGGCCTCCAATTATGGTTTTGCTTTTCTTCTTTGGCAGATGTTTGTTTTAATCTAATAAAGTAGTTTACAGGCCTCAGTGGGTGGACAAGGGCTTCGATGGGCCCCAGCCCAGGAGGATGATGGGAAAGGCAGGGGAGGGCGCATGGGCACTGAGCCCTGGGCGCTGAGACTTGGCTCACGTGGGCACGAGGCACAGCTTTTGGGAAGAAGGACCAGGCCTGGCCAAAGGAGCTGGAGGTGTTTCCTGGGCCCACCCCACTCCTTCTGCAGCTGTATTGCCACAGGGGCCCACGGCAGCGCCCCACAACTGAGCAGTGTGTCTTCCAGAAGACAACCCATCAGAAACGTCTGTATTCATGGGGGAGAGCCCTGGGAAGTGGGCCTGCAGCGGCTCTGTAAGGGAGGTGCCGTGGAAGAATCATCCAGTAACATCCAACCCCAACGTCATGTCAAGTAGGCAGAACATTGGAAACAAGAGGGCCTTGGGAGAGAGGGTAGGAGGGTGGGGTTCAGTGGAGGAGAGTGGAGGTGCTGGTCTGACCTTGGCCACAGTGCATGGCAGGGGGGAGGTGGGAGGCACCCCTGCCCTAGGAACACGGCCAAAGCAAGACAACTGGGGGGTGTTGAGGACGAGGACGGGGCCGGGAGCTGAAGGCTGAGAATAGAGGATCCCCAGCCCAGTCTCCACCCACACTCCAGGCTGTGGCTAGAAATTGACTTTCAGGGCCTCCCAGGGAAGTACCTTTGGATGGCTTTGGGGTGATCCTGGTCCCCAGAGCCCCTTGCAGAAGCAGCTTAGGATGGTGGAGAGCTGCCCTGGGCTTGAACCCCGGTCTGCCTGGTACCACCGTGAGACTTTGGAAAAGTCACAGCATTCCTGAGCCTCTGCTTCCTAGCGTGCAGACTGGCCCAAACTGCTCTGTGCGTGATGTCTATGGATCTGATGGGGAGAATTCGGTCCCCGTAGTGATCAGGGCCCACGCTGGGCCGGCGCAGGGGTGCTGAGAAGAGCTCCTAACTGGGCTTCCCGGCCCCCCTCCCACGTCCCAGGGACTGTCCCAGCACCCACTCTGTCTCCCTCAGACTGTGCTCTGGGGGTGCCCTGGGCCTGCGCGGTTCCATCTCGTGTTGACTGATCGCCTGCAAGCACCCTGTCCTTCAGGCTCCAGGGCGGGCAGAACTGGGCAGCTCGACTTCTGGGACAGTCTCGGTTTTCCATCTGCAACGGGAGTGTTGACAGTGGCACCTGCCTCCCGGGGAGCAGCTGGGTCAGATGTCCTCACACAGGGCCTGGCCCAGAGCGAGGGCCCTGCCATTATCGGCGCGCCCCATCAAGACTTCAGGATGTGGTCTTCTTGCCGGTGACTGAATATCTCTGATGCTCAGGGTGATTGAGTCCCCACAGCAGTATCTGGTGTCCCCTGAAATTGACCCCTGGAAAAGAAAAGTTGGGAGTGGCCTAGAAATCGAGGGCCACAGGGGCCAGGTAGTGGGTTGATGCCCCACCCCTCAGGCCCTGCCCCTCCTCCACCAGCCAAGATGGGGGTTGGGGACACAGACAGAGGGTCTTGAGGGAACTCTGGCCTAGAGGTAATACAGGGAGCTCCTAGATGCCCAAGGCCTGCCGGGCAGCACACGACCCCTGGTGTCCTGCTGAATGAGCTGAGCGACCATCTCCCCCCAAGAACAGCTCTTCCCTCACCCTGCCTTTGGCCCCCCAGCGTGGAGACTGAGCAGTCTGGGCGGCCCAGTTCTCTGCGTGCCGCCTCACTCTGGGGAGTGGGCACGGAGTCCTGGGCCACGTGGTGCTTAATCCCGGGCCTTTCTCCCAACCAAGACCTGAGTCCAGGTGCTCTCGGGGGGTCCTCAGCTGTGTCCGCTTTCCCAAGACGCCTCCTTCTCCTTCTCCATCGGAATCCCATTGTCTGTGCTTCATCCCTGTGGTCAACGCTCTGTCCCCCCACCTTCACCCCGACGGGAGGGGCCACATGTTAGGCTTTCTTAGTCATTTGCTCTACAGAGTCCCCTATACAAGTCGGGGTGCAGGGCATTGAGCACAGAGGGGATGTATTACTAAGGGGCAAAGGAACGACAAGAAGACTATGCAGAAAAGTGAGGCTTGACACCCTCAGAACGGTCCCCATATTTCTTTGGCTTTCTCTGCTTACTCCCCTCCCCGCCAGGACGGCGTAGGGGCAACCATCCCAGGCCAAGCGGGTTCATTGTTGATTCAGGCAGACAAGAATCTGGAGCCCTCGGCAGACCTGCCACACCTTCAACGCTGAAGCAGGGCCCAAAACAATGGGCGGGGAGGCAGGCAGGCAGCCACGCAGCCTCCCAGCCCCTGCCATTTCTCAAAGCTCCCATCATTGCTGCTTCTCTTGGCCCAGGTGTTGCTAACCATAGCTGTGCATGGCCTGTGCTCCTGCGCCCCAGCATTTTCTGCAGCAGCAGGTTATCACGGGTGGGTAGTGGACCCCAGGAGGAAAACAAAGTCGCAGGCGGCGGCCACAAAGGCTAGGGGTGGAGAGGTGAAAATAGCCCGAGTTACTCCATTTTCCTTCCAGACAGTGTCAGCCACACCAGTCTAAAGACTGTCCTGACAGCCCCCCCATGTCACATACATTCCTGTGTCCCTCCCTTTTTGATACACCCCATGGCTTACTTGTCTTCCCCAGCTTTAAAGCTCAGATCAGCTCCACCTGGGGAGTGTTTTTGATCAGCCCACCCGACACCCCTCATTCTGCTTTATAAGATCTTTTAGCCCTTACGATCAGCCTCACTGTGTGGGTGTTGCGGGGTGCTATATTCGCCCGTGCATGACCTTGTGTGCAAATATTCTAACTGCTCATCTAGACTTCAAGCCTTTGGAGGAGAAAGACACGGCTTCAAATCATCCCCACTCCCACAGTCCTAGCAGCACAACCTGCATTTTTTCGCGAAGGCTAAAGTAGCACAGCTCCAGGCTGAACATGATGGCCGGATGCCTCACCAGGTGGGAGGCAGGTGGGCAAATGGGGGGGGTGTGGTGCTTTCTGGACACAACTCTGTGTTACCCTGTGACTAGGACTCACCCTGGCCATTCACAAACAGGCAAGCGAATTCAAAGGATGCTCCCCAGACTGGTTGACTTGCTGCTGTGAAAGGAGGTGCCCCCCACCACTCCCTTCAGAGGCGCAGGCGCACTAGTGGCCCTGGCCACTGTCCATGGTCCTGAACCATCACCTCCCGCCAGGAGGCCCTGGGCCCTGGGGAGTGAATCTTAACCAGCAGGGCCAGGCCTCATACTTGTACGATCTCTTTCTTTTGAGTGTGTTTAAAGTTTTGAATATTTTTATATCATAACATAAGAATTAAAGTTACATCTTTGTTTCACAATTGATGTAATTAGTTTATTTCATGGAGGTTTTCCTCTTATTTCCTATAGTCAGGCATTTTCCACCTCTGAGAAGTTGGAGGATGTGGAAGTCACATGTCTACCCCAGCAAGCCTCACATGCTGCTATTTCATGATGAGAGACCTGCCTTACTTCATGGGAGCTACCAAAAAGGTAGGAGCCTTTCTGAATCATTTTAGAGACGTTTCCCCTGTGCTGCATCATATTGAGTCATCTATCTGGATCTCAATTTTTTTTCCTTTAAAAATGTCTGAAGTGCTGGGGGGATTTGGACTTGATTATCTGAGACATAATCCCTTTCTTTGATGAAATGATGTCTCCTGAGTCACTCTCTGCCATATCACCACGAACTCTTCCTCCCTTAAAATAAACAAGAAAATCTAGGACATTACCACATCAGACTCAAAAGATTGCTTCTTGTACATGGCCTCACATCTGATTGCTAAGAATAAGGCAAGGGCCTGTCTGTGCTGCCCACTGCACCGTCTTAGAAGGACATTCAAAGCACTGATTCTTCTGCTCTTACACTGAGGTGCTCTAACATCTCAGCTTTCCTGGTAGAAGTCACATGGGGAGAAACATTTGACCCTAAATGTAAACAGGAAATTTTCTTCTGTGCATGCTGGCTCTTCCAAAGGAAATCTGTGCTTGGACAAGAAGTTTTGGTGCCACAACCTGCAATAAAGTAGAGAGTAGTGGTCACCAGACAGTAAGAGGTTGGTAAACAGGCAAAAGGGGTCCCTTGGGTCCACTGTGGTGGCAGATGGAAAGTCAGCATCTGATGGCGAAGAGGTAGTGAATGGATGGCAAACTGTCACGTTGTACCCTTGAAACTTACATAATGTTATAAACCAATATCACTCCAATAAAATATTTTAAGACTGCAGCTTTGGCCTCAGAACCAGGGAACCATCCTATAAGGATGAGGGTGCTCTGAGGAAGGCACAGTGCCCCCCTCCCTGCACCCCCAGTCCTCTTGGCTCACTGATCCAGGCCAGGTGGTTTGAGTAATGGTTAATGAGGCTATCACTTAGCTCCGTACTGCCCCAGGTTGTTCAACCACCTCATCCTGGGATCCCAGGGAGAGATCTTATTCCTGAGGCATTAAATACCAATGAATAATAAATACCAAAGTGGACAGAGAACAATGAGCTTGAGAGGTCAGAGAATTTTTACCAAAGGTGAGAGCTGAGTCTCAAGTGCATCTGTCCCAGAGCCACAAGGCTGGAAAAGGTGCTTGGGAGGTCACTTTTTGTCCCTCACAGCTTCTCTGGTAGCAGAAGGGAAGAAGGAAAGATGCTCAGAGGATTCCAGAGGTCACCAAGTCCTGCCTCACCTTCTGATGACAGCCTGGCCCTCGGCAGGGGCCTGGGGGCCCAGCTGCTCCTCTGAGCAGAGAACTCCCCCCTCATGCCTATACCAATATCTGCAATTCAAAAGGCTGTTGGTCCCCCAAGTGTCTGTGAAGATATGGAGGAACTTGGACTCACATACTATTGGTGGGAATGTAAAATGATCCTTTGGAAAACAGTTTGTGATTTTCTTTAAAAATGACACATGCACTTTCCATAGGAACCACCACGCCACAGCTGGGTATTCACCCAAGAGAAATGAAAACAATCAACACTTGTACATGGATATTCAATTTATTTGTAACAGCCCCAACTGGAAAAGACCCAAATAACTATGAACAGATTAGTAAAAGTTGTAGCATATCCATATAATAAGCTATAACTTAGCAATAAAAATGAACTATTGACAGACACAACAAAATGGATGCATCTCAAAAGAGAAGCTGGACAAAAAGAGAACATATTGTATAACTCCAGTTATAAAAAGTTCTGGAACATTCTGGAGCATCTATAGCAACAGAGAGTAGATCAATGGTTGCCTGGGATGATGACTGTGGAGGAGGGAGGGGAAGGAGGGACCACAAAGGATCAAGAAGAGATTTGGGGAGGTGATGGATGTATATATGTCAGAACTTACCAGATTGTCTGCTTTAAATACGGCAGTGTAAGTCAACAAAGCTGGTGTTTTGTTTTGTTTTTCCAAAGAAGCTGTCACAAGAATGCAGAATGCAGGGAGAATACATGGAGCTGCAGATGTCTCTCAGCTCCAAGCTGGCTTGGTCATCACGGGAGATTTGCTGTTCCCTTTTCACCCACGAAGAACCTGGGCCTCAGAGAGGTTAAATGCCAGGCTGGGGTCTCACGGCCCAGGGTGTAGCCAGTGGCAAAATCCCAGCTTCCTCCTCTGCACCCAGAGCCTTTTCCACGGGGTCCTGACAGTGCTCCCAGGCATCACTTAGAGTCTGTCAACATGCCCCAAACTGAGGGACAGGGTGTCCCTGCCACCTGAACATGTAATCTCCCCTCACATCACGCGCCTCCCCGATAGCGCTCCCTCGGCCTGCGCTTGTCACCAGGAGACTGGATTCATCTGCAGAGAATGGCCGTGGTTACAGCAGCGCCTCTGGGAAGTACCAAAGCTCAGGCATGAGATAAGGGCCAAATGCAATTACCTAAAGAGGCCGTTATCTGTGCAGAGGACACTGGCCAACTGGTGATTCCTGCCCTGTCCCAGCATCCTGGAGAGGCTGGCAGGGCCACCCAGCCCAGGACAGTGCCCTGGGGAAAGCTCATGTTAGGGGGTGGACATGACGGGGGATGGGTAGGATTTGGGTTGGGGCTGGGGATGAGGGTGCTGGGTTGGGTCGAGCACCCCCTTAGTTTTTGCCCACATGTTCTCCCTTTGCTTTGGGGACCCATGATGTTTGGAGTCAGAGCCCGCGAGGAATCCTGGGATAAGCACCAGCTTCGTGCGTGGACAGACCGGGACATGGGGTATCAGCTGGGCCTCAGGGACCCGCCTGTAAAATGGGGGCAGTGATGGTCCCTATTTCATGTGGGTGTCCTGCCCCAGGCAGCCCAGCCCCCCTACCATGCCTCTCCTTTTTCCTTCTCACACTGTGCACACCAAAGACGGGACAGTGTGAGGAAGGGGTGTGTGTGACTCTGGAGCGAGGGCTTGTGAAGGAAAAGGGGGTGACTACATCTCAGAGCCCCACGTATCCCAGGCGCTGGACCAAGCGCTCCACAGGCTGATCCTTTTGAGTCCCCACAGCCACCCGTGAAGAACCTGGGGTATTCACACTCACGCCGCTTCACCAAGGGCTTCTGCTACCTCTAGGTTGTCATTCCTCCAAGGTCAGAGAAGCAAAAGGAGAGAGACGCTGGCCTTGGGCCCAGGCAGCCTGACTCCCGAGTCCCTGGCCTGGGGGATGACTCCCCGCCGAGTATCTGTGGTCTCTCCTTTTCTGAGTCTTGTGCCCGCTGGCCGGGAGGCTTGCCCCAGCTGGGCTCCATGCCCAGATTCTCTCTGCCACTCCAGTTGTCCTCATGAGACCGCATATGTGTGTGGCACTCTGCAGTTTGCAAAGAACTAAAAAACTCGCCTATCACTTACACCCCTGTGGTTCCAAATCCTTTGGGAGAGGAGAGGCTGCTGTTTCCCCATTTACAGGATCTCTCATGATGCGGCTCCCTTCCCGGGGGGCAAAAAGCTCTCCATACATTGCACCACTTTATCTGCAGAGTAAATATCAGCAGGCCCAGTTACTAGCTGCTGAAACTGAGGTCCAGAGACATGAAACATCTTGCCTATGGTTATAAAGCTGGGGCATGGCTGAAGTGATATTTCCTCCACATTAATGGGCTCTTAAAGCTCAAGCTCAAGCTCTTCGCCCACTTTAGAACTGTACTTGAATAGGACACACCCCATTTCAATGAATGGTGTTAACCTCATACAAGAGCTGTTAACACCCCTCCCTTCCTTAGCTCCTCCCAGAGGAAGCGCTGAGGTCCTTTATCAAAGGCCCAGTCTGCCATATTTCTGAATCAATCAGACAGCATCCATCCATCCATCCATCCATCCACCCATCCATCCACCCACCCACCCATAAACCCATCCATCCATCCACCCACTCACCCATCCACCCACCCACCCATCCATCCATCCATCCATCCATCTACCCATCCATCCATCCACTCATCCATCCATCCATCCATCTACCTACCCATCCAACCATCCATCCACCCACCCACCCACCCATCGACCCATTGACCCATCCATCCACCAATCCATCCATCCACCCACCCACCAATAGACCCATCCATCCATCCATCCATCCATCCATCCACCCACCCATCCATCCACCCACCCATTGACCCATCCATCCATCCATCCATCCATCCATCCATCCATCCATCCACCCACCCATGCATCCATCCATCCACTCATCCATCCATCCATCCATCCATCCATCCATCCATCCATCCATCCATCCACCCATCCATCCATGCATCCATCCATCCACTCATCCATCCACCCATCCATCCATCCATCCATCCATCCACCCATCCATCCATGCATCCATCCATCCACTCATCCATCCATCCATCCATCCATCCACCCATGCATCCATCCATCCACTCATCCATCCACCCATCCATCCATCCATCCACCCAACCACACACCCCTAGACCCATCCATCCATCCATCCATCCACCCATCCATCCACCCTTCATTCACTCACCAAATTGCATGAGCATTTGCATCCCATGCAAATGCTCCGAACAGCCACGGAGACACTTGGTTTCTGAGTGTCTGTAAGTCGTGGGTCCTAGAAGAGTTCCCTGGTGAAGAGAGAGAGATGAGCAAGGTGGGTGAGAATCTGCCCCCTTTGTGGGTTGCAAAGTACAGAAGGCCCACATGCACCTTAGCGTATGTGCCACAGAGGAAAACTGCCTATTCTGAGTCTCACTATTCAGCAGTTTCCATGGATACCAGATCATAATAACAATTAGACCAAATCAAGTGCAAATCAAGTGTCTATTGCAATCTTTGATGTCTTCTACTTCCAATCTTTTATCCACTTATTTCAATCATTTCAATCATTCATTCAACAGTGAATGCCTGTAAGACTCTGCACTTGAATGAGTGAGCTAACAGCTATAATAATCATAACAATAATCACCAAAAAAGAGCTAACATTATTGAGAATTTATTATGTATCAGGTACTGCCCTAAGCACTTTACCTACATAACTCATATACCCCACAAGAGCCTTTCGAGGAAGGTCCTGCTGTTATTCCTGAGCAGGATGAGGAAACAGAGGAAGGAGAGAGAAGTTGCCCAGGGACAGTGGTCGTGGGCAGCCTCAGGCGTCCCCTGGTCCGTGGCGGATCCAAATAGAACCCGCTCTGAGGCTTAAGACCTGCCGCCCCATCCTGGAGTCAGATCACCAGGAGGACCCTGGGGTGATGCCCTCCCCCACAGCTGCCTGCGAACTCTGTAGATTTGGAGGGGTGCACTTCAAGTCTGAGGGCTTATGCTTTGAGGAGCAAGACTTGGGGTACACCCTCTGATTCCAGGCACCTCCTCTGTACAGTGGAGACTGCGCCGGCTCTGGCCAGGCGAGGGACAGCGACATGCCCATAGGGCTCCCAGCCAGGTGCTTCGCACACGGTGTTCTGACCTTGGCAGGCGCGGCCCGGGCGCAGTTGCGGTGCTGTCAAGAGTGGACTCGGGGCCTCTGCTTCCAAGGCCAGGACTCCCGCCTGCACCCAGGGCCTCAGCGGCCGGAGCGCCACACGCAGGGCGGTGTCCCCTGCCTCCCGAGGCCCTGGAGACGCTGACACAGGACGTGGCCGACACAGGCCCGTCTCTATGGGTGTCCCTTCGACGGTCCCTGACTTCTGGGGGAGCTGTGCCGAGCCAGCGAGAAGCCGACCCCAGGCCCCGGTGGCTGTCTGTCGTGGGGCGGCTGTTTGCCCTTGTTCTCGTGTGGAGGAGTCACCGCCTTCCAAATCGAGAAAGGAGGTTAGAAGAAAATAGCTCGGCAGCTGGCCCGCCGCGCCGCCCCCGCTGTTTGGCCCGTCAGGGCTGTTTGTGTGGCTCCCATATGCTCTGCGGCGGGCCTGCTTCTCCTTCAGCACCTAGCGATGGTCTCTCCTGCCTCATGGACCCTCCCCTCAAGACACCGGCTGCAGCCTGGGTCGTGGCTTCCCAACTCAACGGCCTCCTGTCGCTCCCATTTCTGCTTCAGCGTGGCCCGGTGCCCTGCAGCCAGTGAGCGTCCCAGGAAGGACCCGCCTGCACTTGGGGAGGACCGTGGTGGTGGGTTCACTCCTCCCACCTTGCAGGACTGTCCTAGGGTACATTTTATGTGGTTCCTCAGGGGGCCCCACGTGGGGGTTGTTCATTGTCCAGTCCCTGGCTGGTTCGCTCACACCTCTGGGGTCAGATCCCACCTAGAGCTTATTCAGGCCCTGCTTTAGGGAGACACCAACCTGCGTGTCAGACGAGCAGAAAGTGTGAGCAGGAAGAGGGCAGATCCCTGGCTGGGCAGCCAGGGCACCCAGTTCCAAACCATCCCTCCTCCATCGGCTGCTTGCACAACAAAAATCAGTGAACTGAATATGCAATGAATGGACGCGTGAAGGAACAGGGTAGATCTTGTTTTGCCTACTTTCCTGATTTGGAAGCTGGGATTGGCATTGTTAAGGCTCACCAACACCTTCTGGGCACACACCGTCATCCTCTGATGACAACAGCCGCCTCCCGCCCTCACAGTCAAGTGTGACCATGTGACTGTCTTTAGCTGATGAGCGTGTGCAGAGTGACGCGAGTCACTCAGGGATGAAAACAATTTGGAGCCACATGTTCCCTGTTCCCTTCCTGTCCTGCTAAACCCCGAAGCGGTGTGCTGAGCTGGCAGCGCCAGAGACTGAAGCAGCTTGACTGCTGACCCACTTCACAGGGACAGTGACCCCGGATTTGCCTGGGACTGGAAATGGATTTATTATGTGAGTAGGAAATAAACTCATTATTTTGAGCCCCTGGGGCTTGGGGATACTTGTTACTGCAGCATAACTGAGCTCACCCTGATTGATACACAAACCAAGCCCCAAGGGAGCTGATGGCAGAGCAGGACCTGGCCTGGCGTTTCCACTCAGTCCAGGCAACTCTTGTGCCTGCGATTTGCCTCCACTCATGTGCCTGTGTTTGGAACAAGGCAGTGTGGCCAAAGGGGTGGTCACTGCCATTCTATCCCTTTTGGCCAATTCCAAGTGAGGTCCTTAGAGGCTCTATCCCTAATCCACACTTTGCCTCAGTTTACCCATTTTTGCAAAGAAGAGGCTGGGCAGGATCAGGGGTTCTGAGACTGTGCTCTGCAGAACCCTGTTCCATAGACGGGTCATGGGTGGGACTGGAGGGTGGTGGCAATGCTCGCTGCCTTCCTCCTTCAACGGGAGTTTTTGTATTTGGGGGTTTTCACATCAGAGCAGATCCATCGAGAACCTTTTATAAACTCAGGCCGGATGACCTGGAACTTCAAGATGAGGCGTTTTGACTGCAGACACTTGGACTCATCTATCCCCACCCTACTCCATCCAAGCGTGACATTTCAGGGCCTCATCCCTGACTCCCAGCCGTCCCCTAAAAGCTGAGATCCTTGGTGTGAAGAGGCCACTTTCTGCAGACATGGCCCCTGAGTCTTGGGTATGTGAGCCACCAGGTTTCTGAGTGGTTCCAAGGGTCAGCCAGACACAGAGCTGCTCCCTGGGCTGCTGGCCTCCCTCCTGGCCCACGCGGGGTCAAGGCCTGGAGGCCTGGCCTCTAACCCAGCTCTACGCCTCTTTCACAGTGGAATTCCGTTTCCTTTCTAGGAGTCCCGTCGCACAGTTGCGAGCCAAGCCAGCACCGCGCTAGGCAGGTGGGATGCGAGGGTGAATGAGGCCCTTGGGGGTGAAAGAGGGAAGGGTGGGGGCTTTTACCTGCAGGGACAGTGTCAGCGAGCACATGAGAGCTGCCTTCAAAACCACCCGAGAATCAGCCGGCAGGGTGGGTCAGATGAATATTTTTTCTGGAGGGCGTCAGATATTTTTCATCATAGCAATGATTACGGCCAAGCAGTGTTTTTAGTTCCTTTATCTAGAATGTCAGCCCCATGAGGACAGCTAGGACCTCGTCTGCCTTTTTCACTGACATGTTAGGACAGAGGCGGTGTGCAGTAGGTCCTCACTCAATGTCTACTGAATTACTCTTGTCCCCTGCGGCTGCCAGAGGAGGAAAGTTTCAGGGGGGCCACTGATTTCTCTCTGCCCCCACCCCCACCAGTGCTGCTCCTCCGCCCTCCCCCTGTACCCACTCTGAGTCAACCGCTTCCTCCCTCACTTGCGGTGCGAGTCTGACTTCCTGTGGCTCACTCAGGGTGGCAATTTTGGTCAATCTAATCAGGGCTGATGGGGAGTGATTAATTAGCTAGAGGCGGGTGGTTGCCGAGTTGAGTTGAGCAGGGAAACAAAAGGAAATTATTCCCAGAAAAGGAAGAGCAGCCCCACCCTCACGGTACTCCCTTTACCCAACACCATGGCTGTTGAGTTGTGACCATCCTTATGTTGGTGGCAGCGGGAGGTGGGGGTGAATCGGGAGATGAATAATCACAAATTAATTTCAAGGTATGATAGAGAGGGTGAGCTCAGGGTGGGAAGGTGCCCCGCTTTCACCTAAAGATCAGCAGGATCGATCTGCTTCTACAACTGGGAAGAGGAACGGCTATTTTGGGTTGTATTACTAAAAGTCTATCACTAAAACAAGGGAGTGCATATGCCACTGACTAAGGCTGACTAAGCTCTGGGGGCGGAATCCCGTCCTGGGGACTGGAGACATGGTCCTGAGCCCAACACCCTCCAGCTGGGTCTGGCTAGACTCAATGTGCCAGAGCTGAGAGGTCTGGGAATGTAACAGATGTGGGATTCAGGTCCCGCCTCCACCCCATAGCGGCATGACATTGGGCAAGTCACATAAACGTCCTGAGCGTCGCTCTCTGAACGTACAGAAAATGTGGCCAGTGATACCTGCCTTTGGTTGCAGAGATTAAATGAGGGAATACAGATGAGTGTAACCCACATCCCTTCCCCTCTGCCCGCCTCTGTGCCAGCCTCACTCCCCCCACAGCCCACCTGCTCCCCCTCTGTTTCCTGACGGGGGGAACTCTGTCCTTTTCCTGTTGCCAGGATTTTTTTGACTGCTGGCCCCGCCCCCGTCCCTGACAGGCCACCCTCCAAAGAAGGGTGTCCAGGGGTCCATCCATGAGCTGGAACCTGAGTCAGGATGGAATCATGGCATCCATACCCTCCTATTCCCAGTAGGGTAGGAATAATTTGCATTTTACAGACATGGAGAGTGAGGGCGCTTTGCCTGAGATCCTGCAGTTGGCGAGTGGCGGCTGCTCCCATTCCGGACTCAGGATGCCATGTTTGCAACCACCCTGCAAACCGGCATGTGGGAGTTTCAGCTACTGCCCTGAGGAGGCAGTGATTAGCTATGGGACATTCAGGAGGACTTCTTGGAGGAGGTGACCTGAGTGGGACGCTACAGAACAAAGGGGAGTTCAGGTGGCAGAAGAGGAGAGGAAATTAAATTTCAGATGGAGGGCACAGTCCCAGCCGAGCAATGGAGGAGGCAGTTGAATGTTGGCAAAGTGTGGGGGAGGCAAGGCTGGCAGCAGTGAAACCTGCTGGGAGGTGGCTGTTGTGACTCGGGAGAAGGCATGATGGTGAGGAACAGGACGGAGACAGCGGAGGGGAGCGCTATGGGCGGGCCTAGGACTAGCTGGGAGGTGTGGATTCCGATGCGGGTGATCCTGTGGCTGGTGCCTCGCGCTGCTGCAGTCCAGAAGGAGTGGGGTGAGTGAGGACAGCGTTGGCCATGATGAGGTCGAGGGCCAGCGGCCCCAGGCCAGTTGGAGAGGTCCCGAGGGGCTGGACGAGCACCCCAGAGGCGCGGGTGCTACAGGGGACAGGGAGAGCGAGGCCGTGGAGGCCGCTGAGATTTAAGGGACAGGTGGAGGACAGGACCCCAGGCGCGGGGGACCCTCCGCTCCCCTGGCCGGGAGGAGCGTCCCTGACAGCAGCATTCCCAGCCAGACGGGACCACGCTGGGGCCCGGGTTCCGCTGACCCGCAGCCCCTCTGCAGCCTACCCCCTCGCCCACGTCCTTGCACGTCTGGGAGCCTGGGATTGTGCAAATCCAAATCCCGTGCCCCTGTCCTTCCGAGTCTCGAGAGCTGCTGGTGGGCTAAGTCTGCTCTGGCTTGTTCAAAATTTGCTTGAGCTCATTACCTTTGTGTCCTTTGTAATGGAAAGAAATCACACGGACACCCCCTCCCCAGGCTAATGTCTCTTGCACGTCGTTCTTGAGTCCTCATGGGAAGCCCTTACTTTCAAGATTTTTCCAGAGTGCTCAGGCTACACCCGTCTCTTTCCGTGGGAGTCTTCTATTCGCATGCGTTCTCGAGGGCTGTGTAACCAACGGCATCAAAACCCAGTGACTTGAAGCAGTCGGTGTAATTAGCCTACAGTTTCTGAGGGGGTGGCTCTGGCACAGGGTCTCTCGTGAGGCTGCTGTCAAGGGGTCCGCAGAGGGCAGCATCTCATCTGAAGGCTCCACGGTGCCGTCCACTGTGTGCCAGGAGAGGTGCTGAATTGTCGATGACCTGCTCTCTTCCTCAAAATCCTTCCATAGCTCCTGGCCCAAGGCAATGACCTCTGCCCAGAAGCTGCCCCAGATTCCCAGGCCTATGGGAGAGGCCTCCTTCAAACTCCACCTGCCCCCTCGGGGGTTCCTGTCTTCCCACACGCCTGCCCTGACAGACCCCCGAGTGCTGGAGGCAGTGGGCTACCCATTTCCTGAGGCATGAAATGAAGAGAGGCATTGAAAACCACCGGTGCACACAATAGGCTCTGTGGGATCGCACCCCAATTTCCTAAACCTCATCCTCAAGAGGGTGTGAGGTTCGCCCTTGGCAGGACCGGGGCTGCCCTGTGCCTCTCTGTGGCCCTGCCCCCTGCAGCCTGCTGTGGCTCGGAAGAGATGCCAGGGTCATGAGTCCTTGGCTTCCATTTTTCCAGGTGGCTGGGGAAGGAGGCTGGTTGGAGGGAGCTGGGCGGCTCAGTCTAGAAGAACTGGGTGGGCTGGGTGGGGAGGAGTAGGCCAGGGCCCTGGGTTCCTGCGGTGGGGTGGAGGCGGCTGTTTGCTCTGGCCTTCACTCTGAAGCCCCACTCCCTGGTTGCCTGGCAACCATTGTTCGTTTAATTGTCATTGACTTTGAAAATAAAAATCAATGTTCTTCATGAAGTGAGCTAGAGGGGCATATTAACCCCCAAGATTAGACAGACCGATTTTATTGCTCAAAGATTTATGAACCAGGAGGTGCACAGCATTATTTTTAATAGAGCAAGTGTTTTCGGAAGGTCTGTCAGGTGGGGTCTGATTGAATCGAGGCCCATTCTCACCCCCAGAATATTCTCCAGCTAATACAAAACAAGGATGCCGGCAGGGCAGCTTCCTCACAGTGTAAGTGAAAAATAACAAACAGGTCACAGCACAGCGTGTGTGGAGCCCTGTCCTTTTTAGCTAATGAAAAGGGCGTGTGGGTGCGCACGTGTGCCTCGCAGTGAAAACGTTCTAGAAGGATACACAGCAAAATGTTAACAGTGATTGTCCCCTGGGATTGGGATCGAAGTCATTTCAATCTTCTATCTGTTGCATCTGATTTGAGAACTGAAACAAGCGTGTGTTAGTTTTCCAGCTTGTTTTCACACAGAATTCCGGCTCTGGGGGTCGGGGCTTGAGCCTACGTGACCAGCAGTGGTCAGGCTGGAGCTGAGCAGGAGCGCAGGGGACGGGGAGACCGATGCTTTGCCAGGTAACAAGAGTCCTTCCAAGTTGAGAGTTCCCTCTCTGTCCTCTGGGGGGGCCCAGGGATGCCCGGGGTGGGGGGCCCTGTCGTGGTGGACGCCGGGCCAGGTGCCTCGTGTCTTCCAGGGAGAGGGGGGATTGGACCAGCTCATGGAGAGGAGGGAGGGAGGGACACCTGCTGGGCCAGGCGGCAGAGGAGCCCACCCCCTTTGACAGCTCTTTGCCCCCCAGGCTCCAGACCATTAGCCCTGAGGCTCCCCCTTAGCTGGGCACTCCACGCCCTTCTGGGGGTCCTCACTCTTGCCCATGGCTCCCGCTGCTTCCTGGACGTGGGCCATTTCGCCCCTGTTCCCTCGTGAGCCGACCTCCTCTGCCTCCCTCCTCTTCCCACAGGCTGGGCTTGATCAGGTCGCTCTCGGGACTAGAAGCCAAGGATTTTACTTTCCTAACAGGCCGGCCTGGGGGAGATGAGGTGCCCCAGGCTGTGGGTGCTCCTCCGTACACTTGAGAACACAGGACAAGATCTGCCAGCTGAAAGAGAAAAAGGACAATTGCATTTATTTATACAGGGGGTGAGAAGTGGGGAGCAGGGAAAGACAGAGAGAGAGAGAGTTTGCAGGCTGGCGCGTGGCCAGATACCCTTGTCCTGCCCCCCAGAGCACCCGCTGAGTAGAGACCTGGGCTCCAACTAACCATCGCTCACCCCCCACCTGCCCGCTTAGCCCTCTGTCCTCCTGCCGTCCTGTCAGCCTTACCTCCAGCTCTTCCTTCCAACCAGCCACTTCTATCCACTGTCGATTTCATCCTCTGTTCATTCATTCTTTTCTCTTTCCATCTGTCGCCCCCCTATTGATCCTCCCCCTCATCATGTGCCCATCTCTGCATCCAGTCATTTCCCCAACTAGTCGTTCTTCCATCCGTCCATCATTTTACACAGCTCTTTCCCTGAGGCCCTGGACTTGAGCTGGGGACACAGAGATCACAAGACATCGGCCCTCCTGGGGCTGACGGCAGCCTGCTGGAGCGGGGGTGTGAGAGGCCCCGTGAGAAAGCACCCAGGGGGTCTCTTGGTGCCTGGAAGCGCATCGGACCTGGAGCTCCTTGGTTAGGTAACTTGCCAGAGTTACTGAGTGGGGGGAATGATCCCCAGAGCCCCAGCTTCCAGTGAGCTTTTCACCCACTCTTCACCTCTCCTGACACTAGCCTGACCATTGTCAGCGGGAGGGAAAAAATGTGACGGCACAAACGCCAGACCATGACTTTGCACCATGAGGACACCTTGCTGGCCATCCTCACGGTGACCCATGACGCCAGCGGCCTCTGCCCAGGGACCAAGCAGGGAGCAGGCCAGTGGCCCGGTGCCCGCAGGCAGGAGGCCGCACAGGGAGAGGGAAGAGTTAAGTCATTAGTCACGTAGGCCAGCCAAGTTTTTCACATTAAGCCCCTTTATCTCCTTGCCTGTGCAGCTGATCAAGGCACTAGAAAGCAATTTGGTTAAGTGGTGAATTTAATCACGCTGCAGCCATTCAGAAACCACTTAACGCCTGTGACTGTGATCGCTGTGCCCCTGGGCTCTGCTTACCTGGAAAGCACCCTTCTTTAAACACAGGCCTCTTGTTCTCAGCCCCCGCTTTGTAGGAAGAAAACAGTTCAGGGCAAGAGGCTGTTCGGGAATGTCTTTTTGCTTCAGTCCTTTCATCCCGAAGTGCAGAGAGAGCAAGAACATGATGAATCCTGCGTTTCCTATCTGCTGTCCCCGTGCGCCCTGGGCCCACCTGCACCTTCATCTCCCAGAAGCTGAGCTGCAGCTCGGAGAGGTGCACTCCCTCACCTGAGTTCAAATCCCGGACCATCTTATGTGCAAGTTTTTGCCTCCTGTTGGTCGGAGTCATTTCCTAGTAATCATACTTCACATGTGACTATGAAAATTTAAAATCCTCCATCCTACTGCTAGGCCTCCTGCCGAGTTTCCCCCACATTAGCTCTTATCTCTGTCCACGAGTTGCTCCCCCACCGCCCCCTCAGCCACCGAGTTCAGGCCCACATCGTTTTGTGCCAGACCTGCTACCACCCCCTATGCCCCTATGGGCTCTGGTTGTGCCACCTTGATGTCCTCTGTGTTTCTGCTGAATCACTTCCTGAGAGCGGACCAGGCCAAGTCTCCCCTCCCCCGCCCCAGCCCTGGAGCTGTTCCTGGGAACCTCGAGAGGTAAAGTGGCCAAGGAAGCACCTGGGCTCCTTTTTGTCCTGTTAGAGGTCACACACCACTTAGTGACATTTTGGTTAACAGTGTGTATACAAGGTGGTCCCACGAGGCCACCATAGTGCCCAGGGTGCCGTGGGCTGTATTCCATCTGGGTCTGTGCAATTGAGCTCTGTGATCCCCGGTCAAGGTGAAATTGCCTAGACACATTGCTCAGGAAGGGTCGCCATCATTAAGCGATGATCTAGAACACAGGACTCATCCACAACCGTTGTCCTCAGCCCAGAATCTGTCCACAAGCACCCCCAAACCTCCCCCACCCTTCTGCAGGGTGAAGTCTAAGGATGTTGGGCACCATTCCAAGCTCTCGCTCTTTAACCCTGTTCTGACATCCCTCCCACCCCACAGGCCCACTGCCCAAACAAAACACACTTGCAAGCCTCGTATTTAGCAAGTCTCAGGCCCTTTGCCCATGCTGTTGTCTACACTCCGCCCCTGCCCAAGATCCAGCTCTTCTCCCTGTGCCTTTCTGGACCTTCTCATGACTGGCTGCATCTCATACTTAGGTCCTGGCTTCAGGATTATCTCCTCGCAGGGGTTGCTACGTCAGGCTCACCTAAAGCAAACCCTGAGATGGGAAGGCATGGCTGAGTGATCGGCTAAGGAGGTGCTGGAGTAGGAGACAGACAAGCAAAGGGGAGATACCAAGCAAGCAGGTGATCTCAGGCTTGGCCCCAGGGTCAGCGCTGCTGGGCAGCCAGGAGTTTTCTTTGATGCCCGGGTGAGAGGTCCTGGCTTTCCTCCTGCCTTGGTCAGTCAGTGGCTGCGAGGCCCCAGAGAGGGACCCCATTTTTGAAGGTCATTTTTCTGGCTACCAAGTGATCCAAAATGGCAGCTATGGAGCAGCCATCACATTAGCATTTCTAGCCAGTAGCAGGAAGGAGCAGAAGACAGATTGCAGAAGTTTCACATGAAGCTTCTATTTACTTCTCATGGGTCAGAATTTAGACACATGATCCCTTGCAGCTGCAAAGAATGCTGAGTAGCAATATACTCAGCAAAAAGCAGGGTTCTGTAATTAAAGAGGAAAACAGAATGGATTTGGGGTAAGCAACTCTCAGATCTGCACAATCTTTATTATTTGGAGATGTTTTGTAGGTTCTGGCCAATGCAAAAGACATTAAACAATATTAAGAGGTATGAGTTCCAGAAAAGGATAGACACAGCAACATTATTTGAAGAATGTATAACTTGATTACCTGTAAAACCTACACGCAGTGAATCTCTATGTGAGGGGGATGTCCTTAAAAAGCTACTGCAGGAACTTTGGATACCAGATTTCATTAAAAAGCTACCTGAGGAAAATAAAAGATAATATGAATATTGAGCAAACAGAGTGAAATACCAGGAAAGTTCTATGCCTTTCAATCTTGACATGATTACTTTAAAGTTATCATGGGAAAATAATGGTAAAAATAGGATTGAAAAAGAGATGAACCTTACCTGATATGGAAAGAAAAAACAACGATAATTAAGATAATGCTTCATGGAAGTGGGCAGGTTGATAGCCAGAACAGGTATAACTGAAGTGACTCTAACGGGTGATAGGTAGCTATAGGGAGCCCAAGGGGTGATACTTCAACAGTACAAAGCAAGAAGCAAGCACATCTCTGGGATGTGCTTTTTTTTTTTAAGATTTATTTTATTTATACAAGAGCCGGGTTATAGGCCAGATGTGTGGAAGGGTGAGAGGATTCACCAGAGACAGAGCTCTGGGACTTTAAAGAGCTATAAACTTGGAGTCAAGAGCGCCTACCTGGGAGAGCAGGCAATATTTCATTGCATTGCATTGATTTCTTCATCTGTCATATCTGACTGTTGGAAGATAGAAAAAAACACTTTAAATGGTAGTAAGGGGAAAAAAAACTCATGATAAACAGGTATTCTGGAACCAAGGCCTGAGGTGTTGAGGTTAGTCAGAACCTGAGTTATTACCAGCAGAAAGTGGATTTTTTCTGAAAATCAAGCTGACAAGCCTTACCTTTTAAATGGCAATTTTAGTTCATTTACTTTTATTGTGATGTGTGATCATTTGAATGTATATATAAACTTTCATTGTTCTATTTATCTGGCTATTTCATCTTTTCCCTTCTTTATACCTTTTATTAAGTTCATCAGGTATTCTTTAATCTCTTTTGCTCTTCTAAATTTGTACATATTATTGTGCTATTTTTTTTTTCTTCAGGAGTCACTCGTCAATGTTTAACACATTGACTTAACACAAGTCACAGGAAAGATTTTTAACACAATCTTTTTTTTTTTTTTTTTGGAAAGTTCAAGTTTGGTCAGAATTTCTCTTTCCTGCCAAATAATAAGACCTTCAAGTATTTTCCCTCTAATCCTGCCTGTTGTCTTACATGTCGTTATTCATCAATATTTCCATTTTCAACCCCCCATTGTTATCTTTGTGATTATTTCCTACATGAATATTTGTTTAAAGACTCAATGTTTGCCAATTTACGTGATCAAGATTCTTTCTTACAACCTGTTCCTTCTTCCTGGTCTGGGTTTTGTTCTTTAGCAGTCCTTTAACATGTGGTGGTAATAACTGTCTTAGTCTTTAAATATTTCTCATTTTAAAATTGATACTTATGTTTTCCCCCAGGACTTCAAAATATTAGTAAAATATGATTCCGCTGTTATTTGGAATCCATGGCTGTAACTGACAGACTGTTGTTCTTTTGGAGGCAATTTGTCTTTTTTTCCTCTGAGCTTTTTGACAATCCTCTACTTTGGGTTCTGAAGTCTCTCTGCAGTGTGTCTGGTTATGAACTTATTTTTATCCTGCTCAAGACTTCTTGTGCTGCTTTAACTTGAGGATGTGTAGCTTTTCCCCCGGTTGGAGAATCTCAGCCATTATTTCTTCCATTATGACCTCTTCCCCATCCTACAGTCTCCTCATTCCATCCTCCAGGCCTCTCCCTCCTGCCTCCATACCCACCATCTCTTGAACTGCTCCATATCGTCACCTTTTCCTGATCACAAGTCTATATTCCCAGTGTATGAAGCTGAGCATCCTGCCTGCCACACACTGCACCCCAGTGTGCTGGGGACCCCCAGGCACCAGCAGAAGCAAGGCCAGTATGATGTCCCAAGTCGAGCCCCAGAAAGGGCCAGCAGCTCCTGGGGACCCCATGGACCCTGCTGTGGTGCTGCTTGGAGCTCATGGAAGATGCCAGGAACAGGAGAGAGACCCCTTCCAAGCTGCCTCAAAGTGGTTTACACGATGAGCGCAGAAAGTCCCAGCCAGAGGCGGTCAGGGAGGACTCTTTCTCTGCACGCAGGGCCTGGGCCAGCTGAGTTGCTCCCTGCATAATCCAAATGCCCAAAGCCCAGTGCCCCAGAGTGATGCCCAGGCTGCGGTCCCAGGCCTGCTCATCCTCACTGTGTGTGTCCCCGCCTTGGGTCCCTGGCCCCCAGCCCGCCCGCGGGCTCTCACAAGAACCCCACTTCCAAGCACCCCTGCCTGCTTAAAACCACTCCTGGTCTCCCTTAGACACTCGGGCCCTTGCCGGGTCCCCACACATCAGGCTGTTCACGCCCTGCTCCAGTGCTGAGAGGCCTGTGGGGGAGCTCAGGGTGGACCTCCCAGGAGCACGCCTGGGAGCAGGCCAGGAACCCGCAGGGCGCAGGGCAGCTCGGGATGCCTCGCTTGGGGTGGGGTAGGTTGTTTTACTGGGAAAATTCCGCCTCCACACAGCATGAAGCTCCGTCTCCAAATCACGACTGCTCACAGGTGGAAAACTTACTCGACCAGCATTGCCAGACTCCCAGACCCCGGGGAGGGCAGTTCCTCCGTCAGCTTCGCAGCTGTGCTCTGCGCGGAGTGTTGGCTTTTCAGTCCTGCGAGTGGGGACGATGTGCCTCCTTTCACGCACGAGGAGCGCCCAGGGGGGTCAGGGAGCTGGCCCAGGGCTGCACAGCGCATAAGCACAGGGTGGGGTTGCGGACCTTCTGCTGAGGCTGCAGGCAGAGGAGGAGAAGGGGCGCTGCCGCAGCTGGTCAGCGGTGCAGGCCTGGGTTCTGGGCTCCCCTCCTCACCTGTGTTTTGTGGGTCCGGGGCCGGTGGCTCAGAGGTGGGCCCTGCTTGCTGCAGCTCTGCTGCACCCCAACCCTTTCCCGGGACGGGAGGCTGAGGGCAGCCCCTCACTGGCTGGGGTCCCTGCAGGTTACCTGAAATAGCAGCTCCCCCTAGTGCACTGAGCTCTGACCAGCCTGATGATGAGAGAGGAGGGAAGAATCAGAGACGGGAGTTGGTGGGGGAGAGCCGCGGGGCAGAAGAGGGAAGCCTACTTCTAGGACCTGTGAATTGTGCGCGGGGAGCTCTCTGGAGTGATTTAAGAAAGGAGCCAGCGTTCTTGGGCGCCTCAGCACACAGTGTTCCAGTAAACGTGCCCAGGAGGCAGGCGATCCACGCACGCTTGGACATCTGCGCTCACATGACCGCCAGCCTGCCTTCTCCGTGCCCACTCAGGTTGGAGAAGCTCAGGCCAAGCTCAGGCCAGCGGAGAGTCGCCCTATCCCCGTAGGCTTCCTTATCTAATCCCAGAACGTCACCCTCCCAGAGGAGCAGGAGACCGCACGTCCAGCTCCGGCACTGAGGTCCTCTCCCACCCAAACTGTTGGGGGGTCAGTTACAGCTGAACTGTGACTCCCGGCGCAATCGTCCAGCCTCTCAGTCTCTTCTAACTTCCAAAGCCTCTTTCAGGGAAATCCACACTGACTGAGGACCCCTCCGAGACAGTCTTCCCACGGTCAAGCTCGAGGTCTAACTACTGGTTTTCAGGAAATACAGAAGACAGAGGGACTCAAATGACACTCTATGCTGCAGAATGCACAGCCTGTGCAGGGCAAATGATGCAGTTTCTTCCACAAGTAAATTGCAAGGAGGGGGAGGAATGAACGAGGAATAAATTCAGAAGCTTAAGAGGCGTGTGGCCCAAATGCCAGATGCCAGCCTCATTAGGGTCCCGACCTGAACAACCAACTACCGAAACTAAAGGACACGGAACGCCGACAAGCGATTGTCCTAAGAAGCCCCCCTTGTTTTTAGGGAACCCACTGGGGTGTGACCAGATGCAATGAGAACTGCCAGGGGGTTCATTGTCCCCTTTTATCTAACTTTATGTGTTTGAATTTTCTCTCATTAGGGAGAAAACAAGACCTGAAAGAAGGGAAAAAATAGGTGATTCAGAAGAGACAGATCCAGAATATTGACTAATTTCTTTTTCCTTTAGTTTCCTGTGCATGACTGCACAGAAGGGTGATAACTGAGTTGACACCATCTACATACAGAATCACCATGATAAGCAACAAGAGCGCATGGCCTCTTGGGCTGTAGCCAGAGTTTTCCTGCTGATGTCTCAGAATCTCTGGGATTCAGCGTGGGTGTCTTTCCCGAAGAGGAAACAGGCTGGCCAGTGTTGAGGGGCTGGTTCGGGTTAGAGGGACAAAGCCCTGGGGGGCCCGCCATTGCTCCACGACCCTTTGTCCTCCATCAGACCTCTTGGGGCCTGATGCCAGACCCCCTGGAGAGGGAGGTCCGCAGCCCTTGGGGCGGCTGACGCTCAGCAGGAGGCCTCTCGGAAACAGACCTGGGGTTGGCGGAGGGTCAGATCCTGCAGGAAATGTCAAACCCAAACAGGAATCATGTTTGTCCTCCCTGGAGTTTGGAAGGATGGATGGGTATCCTGCGTGGATCAGACAACTGGACTATTTCAAAACCCAGGCCGAGAGACTCATCCCAGAACAGGGCCCTGGGATGATCCCGGGCGGCAGTTCGACCCCTTTTCCAGGCTGGGGGCCACTTGTGAAAGATCATGTCCGATTCCTAATGTGCTGGTATAACTCCATGAAGGGCACAAGAGGGGTGGCCAACAGTCAGTGCACGGAAGGATCCAGACACCCGTCCGCCCACCAGAAGATGTGCAGCTGTGCCAGAAACTGAGGAGGTGGCAATGACAACAGGGTGCAGGGCTCCTCAAGTTGGCAAAGGTTTTAAAAACAGATATTGCTCCAGATTGAAGGTGACCAAGAGACCTGGCAGCTGCACCCAACACTCTGGGCCCCGGGCGGGTCCCGCATGGGGCAGGGAGGGGACACTGCAGAGAACATTATTGGAAAAAAACGGTAAATTTTGAATATGGATCATGGCTCAGAAGGTAGCAGTTAAATTTACTGATCTTTATAATTTCACCTGGCATAGACGTTGTTAGGAAACTCTCACTGGAATGTAGCAGGTAAAGGGTCCCACCTGCAACGTTCTCTCCAGTTGTTCAGGGGAGGGGGTGGGGGGAGGCGCAGGAGGACAGATCGGGGAGATGTCAGCACCTGGTACATCTGGGGGGAGTGCAGTTCTTTTTTTTTTTTTTTTTTTTAAGATTTATTTATTTATTTATACAAGCACTGGGTACAGTCAGAAGTGGCGGGAGGGTGAGAGAATTCACCAGAGCCAGAGCGGGGAGCAGAGCAGGCAGAAGGACCGAAGTACACTGCTGAGGGGAGCAGCGGGCGGCAGGAGAGGTCTGCTCGCTGGTGACTGGGGTTTGAACCGGCGCTGCAGAGGCTGCGGGCAGCTTTGCAGCCCAGCGCTCAACCGCTGGGCCACCGGGGAGGTTCCACACAGAATGTTGGTCAGTTTCCCTGCAAATTATTTAAAACAATACATGCAATTACTTAAAACAACTGTGAATTATTTAAAACAATAAGAACAAAGCAGGGGGGAAGTAGTTTTAATCTCAGGGGCCTGGGGGGCAGGACTCTGGAAGGTGCTCAAGGTTACCTGAGGCCTTGTCCCTCTAACACTCCTGCAAATCTCCAGGTCTCTCAGTGTCCCCAAAGCGCAGCCACACAGGAGGAGCTGAGCCCTGACATGGTCCTCTCCTGGCCTCTTCCCCCATCTCGGGGGCAGGCTGCCTGGTACCCAGCACGGAGGATGGGCCAGTCCCCTCCCAGCAGGCCACGGACCCAAGGGACAGCTGGCAGGGGTGGGGAGCCAGTGAAAATCTCCCAATTGACAGATGATGTGAGGCTGGAGCTGGACCTACCGTGGGGCTGTTGTCACGGCCTCTGTCCTCCACCCCGTGCCTGATGTCGAGCCCCTTCCCAGTCCTCGACGCCTCAACACTGCCTGAGGATGGACCTGCCCAGGGGATGAAACTCAGTGTCCCCTGTCCCGGGAGTGTCTCTGGAGAGCTCAGAGCATCCAGCCAGGATGAAGAAGGGCGGCTCTCAACTCCTGGCCCAGCCTTGTGGCCTCCCTGGCACCGCGCCCCCAAGTGCCTGTGCAGACACCCCGCCTGCGGCCTGCTCGCCCAGGATGACTGCTGACAAGCCAGAGCTTTGTTTCCAATAACAAGCAAAATGAGGATTAAAAAAATTGAATAGCCCCCTTTTTAGAACAATTTTGATGTTACTGCTAAGCTGAGCAGAGAGTAGAGTTTCCAGCTTCCCCACCCCCTTCCGCAGGAACAGCCGGCACTGGGGTGACGGGCGTTAAGATGGAAGGGCCGGGGCGGACACATCATATCACCCACAGTCCACACTTCACAGAATTCACTCTTTTGAAGAAATTATGATGAAATACACATGACATAAAATTCACCATTTTCAACCGCTCTAAGCGTGTGGTCAGGCGGCGGGAAGCGCGCACTGCCTGCAGCCATCACCCCAGCCCCAAGGGAGACTCGTCCCCAGCGCCACGGGCCAGTCCTTGCGTCTTGACAAAGGTCGTGGCCTCTCCACCATCACAGCAGGGCGCAGGCCCCCTTCACTGCCTGTGGGGTCCCCTGAGGCCACCTGGTTCCGCCCCAGCAACCACCCCCTGGTCTCCAGAGTCCTGCCTTTTCCAGAATGTCACACACGGGTCTCCTGCGCGGGGCAGTATCCAGGCCGGCTCCCTTCACTCAGTCTAACGTGCCTTTTGGGAGCCCCCGTGTCGTCTCATGAAATGAGTCCTTTCTTTTTAGCACCGGATAACTCTCCATTGTCTGGTTATACCCTGGTTCGTTATCCAGGGATGAGGACTTTTTCATGATAAAGAATTAAATGCTAAGTTTTGGAAACAGAAAAACCAAGAGAAAGGGAAGAAAAAGTCCCTTATAATTCTGTTATTCAAGCCCTTGCTGTTAGCATTCTGCTCACAGCATTTTTGATTTGACACAGCTCTGGTCTCGTGGAACGCACCAATGAGATTCCTTGTCTTGCTCATTTTAGCTTAGCTCTCTTCGTGTTGTACATTCTCCACAAGCATTTGTTCTTGTTCTTGCGAATGTCTGCAGAATTTTCCCTTAACTGGAGATGTTGCAGTTTCTCAACCATGCCTCTGTTCCTGGCCGTCAGAGTTATTTTCAATTTTGTGCTATTAAGACTACCTTGAACTGCTGGCACTTAAATGATTGCACAGACGCCCCCCTCCGTGCACGCGTGCACACACTAAGAGGTGGAATAGCTGAGTCAGAAAGCTACTCTATTTTAGGGGGAAATGCAATTTTTTCATTGTGGTTAAAAACGTAAAATATGGCCACCATCACCGTTGCTCGGTTATGTTAAATATATTTAACACTCCACAAATTTTTTTTTTATCTTGAAAATTTAAAACTCTATACCCACAGAGCCCCAACTCCCCATTCCTCAGTCCCCAGTCCCAGGGAACCCCCATTCTCCTTTCTGTTTCAGTGAACTTGACTGCCCTAGATAAGGCATGTGCGTGAGATCCCACAGTATTTACCACTGAGTTCCTTCCACTCTCAGCTATTGTGACGAGTGCCGCTGTGAACACACACCAATGAATGTGTGAACAACTCCTGTTTGAGCCCCTGCTTTGAATTGCTGGATGATAGTTTGTCTTGTCATTCCACCCACAGTGCACACGCCTTCCAGTTTTGCCACATCCTCACCAGCACTGGCTGTTTTCTTCTCTTTTTAGCTTTCTTTTTAAGAGCTGGAAGAACCATTTCTCAGTGGTTCCCACACTTTATGACACCCTTTGACTTCATTCTTCAAGAGATTTGTGTCATATTTGACCAAGAATTCATTGCTTTCCTGTCTCTACCCCTTGGTCTGGCACGTGGGGCTCTGGGGATCCCCCTTGGGGCCAGTAGCTGGTGGTGCTCCCGGCTCTGTGCCCCCTTCCTCCTGGCATGTTTCCAGCTAGACACGTTTCCCAGCCACCAGCGGTGGCCACAGCACTCTTCTCACGAGTGGCATGGGGACAGGAGTGGCACCCAAGCTTCTGCCCGGACATCTGAAGGGCTTACATGCCTGAGCTTTCTCTTTCTCCCCTTCCTGGGGCCAGCACACGGGATTGGGAATGCTGGACATTCCTGTCCTGCTGATGAGGCTGGTTGTACTGGCATCTGGTTCTCTGTTGCAGCAGTTGCCCTGTCCCCCAACGAACACAACCTTACAGGCACAAATGCATGCTGCATGCACACACGCATGCATGCACGCACACATGCACACACACATGCACATACGCGCATGCACACACAAGACCAGTACTCATTGTCCCTTCAATCTTATTCTCTGGGCCATTCTCTGCAATAGCAGAATATTGGAAATGACCTAACCGTTCACTTGCAGATAAATGGCTGAGGAAAGAGACGCATCTGTTCAGTGGAATTCCATGCAAAACAATGAAGAAATTAAAAACATTTTTATTAGGCTTTTAAAGAGCAGTTTTAGGCTCACAGCAAATTTGAGCGAAAGGTACAGAGATGTCCTGTGCACGCCTGCCCTCCGCACGCACAGCCTCCCCCACTGTCAACACCCCCACAGAATGGTTCATTTATTGTGCAGATGAACCCGCATTGACACATCATCTTCACCCAAGTCCACAGTTTACACTGGCGCTGGGGCTTGGCTTTGTGAGCTCTGTGGTTTTGTTAGGGGGAAAAGGCGGTCCCAAAGCAAATTCCATACAGGCTCTGTGGACTCCACCCCCACCCCAGGTCAAAGCCAAAGACACTGGGAACTCCACATCCCATCCCCACCCAAGGGAAGGGGGCTGGGACCTGAGGGTGGGGCTCAGCAGCCAGGTTGATATAAAGCCAGACACGTGGGCTTGGGGGGTCCCCTATTTTGGGCTCTCCGCCAGCTCGCAGCATCCGGCCAGCTCGGAGAGTGCCCCCAGGTCGGCGGATCGGGTAGGACGCATTAAAGACTTTATTTCCCTATTTTCTCCCTGGGTTGTCCATTTTCCTTATTTCCTTTCCTCTTGTAAATAAACCTTTTATGAACCCTTTTGTGTGTGTCTGTAGTAGAGTATTCATAAGTCCCTTTAAAGCGCGCGGGTGAGGACCCACCCCAGGAACCCGTTTAATATCGGGGTTGCTCTATAACAGCTTGGACAGACGTGTGAGGACATCCAGGCAGCATCCATGAGTAACGGCGCAGTTTCATTCCCCGAAGAGAAAGCTTTACTGCAAAAGGGGGAAAAAAGCAGCCAAGCAGTGTATGTATATGCCAACCCTTGCGCTTTGTAGAAAGGTGCGGGAGAGGGTAGGTATCTGTTTGCTTGTATGTGCAGGATGAGGCCTCTGAAAAGGATCCCAGAACCCAGTCTCAGAGCTTCCCTGCTTCACCCTTGGGAGGGGAAGGGGGGGCGGGCCCTGGGCAGGTGTGGGTCAGGCTTGAGTTCCACAGTTTTCTTTCCGTATATTTTGCTGCTGTGTGAACGCGGTACCTCTTCAGAAAGTGAGTCTGAATGAATAAGAACAGTACAAAGTGGAAGTAATTCGTTTTCGCATTTTACCCTAACTCAAGTTCTGATGTGACCTCCCTGGGCCCTCAGCTGCCGCCTCCAGCAGCTGCTCCAGGTTTGGGGCCCGCGTGGCCTCCAGGCACACAACACAGCACAGCCACAGCGCCCCCAGCTTCCTGCCTCCTCTCTGACCCACCTCCTGCCAGCTATGCCCAAGCAAGACCCAGCCCTCCATCTGCAACCCCAGATGGGCAAGCTGCTCACCCCCTTCCTGCCAACTGAGCATCCTAATTACGCGATAAATACTAATTGCCCGTGACGAGGGTCTTCCACAGCCACAGACCTTAAGCAAAGGCCCGCCTAACGAGCCTCGCCGCTAATTATCTGAGCTCACTGCTCCAGGATTTAATTAAACTTTGGCAGGAGAAAGCAATCCACGTCGGAGGAACGAGGAAACCGAGACCCCTTTCTCACAGGTGGCCTGGCACCCGGCTCCGAGTCTTCCTTCCAATCCCCTGGGGTTTTCCCCGTGATGCGCAGGAGCCACCTGGGAGAGGGGCCGTGTTTAGCCAGCACCTGCTGTGTGCCAGGCAGGTCCAGGCACCGTGGCATACGTCATCTCAGCCATCCTTGCGGTCACCGTGGGAACCGGGCCCCCACTTTACAGACGGGGAAACAGAGGGTCAGAGAGACTCAGCGACTGGTCAGTCGATCGAGAGAACTACGTCTGTGGAGGTACAGGCTGGAGGGCTGGGCTTATAGCATTGTTCTTCTAACCTGGACCTTGGGTAGTGTTTTGGCTTTCTCCCAAGCGTCCCCAAGCTATAGCTCACCTTACTTTCACATTTGTTTATTAAGAAAACAAAAAGCTGAAGAGTGTGATGCCTGGAGAGATTGTGATGTACACACAGCTACACCCCCAGACCCCACACTCCCAGGGTCACGGCCAGGAAGACATCGGAGCAGGGTAAGAGACTGCCCCTGGGCTCAGACTGCTTGATGCCAGTCCCAGCTCCATGTCCTGGTGTCTGCGGCTCTGGCCAGGCTACGTGTCCTCTCCACCAAAGATGTGTGGGTCTGGCGGCTCCCACTTGGCAGCCATGCACGGGTGTCTGCATTCCCTGTCTGGGACGCCTGCCTCCAACACCTGGGTCGTTCTGGAGACCAACCAGGGTCGCTATATCCTCTGCAGCTTCCTGGGAGTGTGTTTCAGTGGAAACAAATTGAAAATATCATTTCTGCAACTTAATTGGCCTTTATGATAGATTGAGAAGGGTGAGAAGTGTTGTTGGCAACCTCCAGGATCACACTTGTCAAAAAATAAAAGCAATTCCTTTGTCCTTCTTCTTGTGCTTTGCTCCCTGGTCCAGCTGAGATTCATTTTTAGGGACACTGGAAGCAACAGGTGGGAAATATTTTGGAGTTGCTTAAAACAACAACAACAACGACAACAACAATGCATCAAGGTCAGAGGCCCTGGAGTCACGGAAACTGAATTGGAATCTGTTGATCCCTGAAGGAAATGAGGGTGTCCGTGCCGGTGGCCCTGAAATGTCACAGAGTTCTGCTCTCTGGGAGTTGGGTGTGAGTTTTGGGGCCTCTTCCCGATTCCCTCAATGCAGCCCGCACTCTAGGTGGGCTCTCCTCCTGCCCCGCCCCGTCCCACCCAGGACCAGTCCTGGCCGCCCTTGCTTCTTTCTGGGGGAAGGAGGGAAAATTTCCCTCTGGGCTGTTCTTGGGTTGGTTGAATAATCAAATTAACATCATACAGATTAGTAGGAGGAAAAAAACAAATTTAATTATGTGTATGTGGGCATTTATGTGGCTACAAAGATCCCAAAGGCAATGGGGCAAAATAGGGGTACATGTCTTGAGCTATGAACGGGACAGGAGCCCGGGGCTTCGCGCAGCGAGTGGAGGGACTCACGTGACAAATGGGACGCTCGAATTAGATGTTTGTCCAGGAACACACAGGTTTTTCAGATAGAAAGTTTATCTCTGATAAAAACCCTAATTCCAATTAAGACCCCAATTTTCGTTCCTCTTGGTAGTTAAGGGAGGGGTAACATTTTCTCATCGGCCTGCAGGGCTTCGAGTGCTCTGCTCCAGATACTCTACATGTCAGAGCAGCACAGCTTGGGGAGGCCTGTCCGTCACTCCCAGGCTGCCTGTGCTTTGGCCTTGTCCCCAGAATCTCCCCAGTACCCACCCCATGCCCTGCTTCTGCTCACTCAAGAGCTCTCTCGAGTCCTGAGAGACAGAGTGTGTCTTGTCTCCTCCATGGAAGGCCGTCCCTCCCTCCCTGCCCTCTGCGCCCCACCCAGGTGCACACCGAGGCCGTGCCGGACAGGGTGAGAGCCGGGCCTTGAGTCAACAGACTCTGGGGTGCCTCTGACAGTGCTGAGCCTCACATCCCTCATCCCTGCAGGACAAAGCTACCCAGGCCACAGGGTGCTCCAGGGCTGGAGGGAAGAGCAAAGGGGAATTCTCCATGAGGGAGGGTGTCCCACAAAGTCAGTCACTTCTACACATGGGGCTCCTGGGTACAACCACGGACTCCCTCACCCCCCACAGAACCCTCACAGAACTGGGTCACTCTGTTAAAACACTTATGTAATCATCACAGTAACTATTGTTTATCTAACAATTGAGAAGGGAGGTTACTTAGCCTCTGGGAGCCTCCATTTCCTCATGTAAAATGCGGCTCATGATGCCCATTGTTTTGGGTGGTTATGAGGTTTTGAATAAAATAATGTGTTTAGTGCAGGGCCTGGTGTGTCACTGGCATAACTATAATCAAAGTAAACGAAGACGAAGACGGCTGACATATAGAGGGTAATACAGAGAACAGGGTGAACGGTAAGTTTCATGGACAGCGTTAGAAGGGCCTGGCGTGGCTCACATAGTTTCTCTTCACTGTTGTCTAGGGGGAACATAACTATTATCCCTTATTATATAAGAGGAAGCCACAGGTGGTGAACATTGGGGTTGCATCTGAACCAAATCCATTGCTTTGCCCCTGGTGAAGCAGCCCCTTGCAGAGGCCTGGCTGTACCTGCTTCAGCCCCATGAGGGTCCCCAACAGCAGGGTCTGCATCTTTGCTTCCACTGCTCTGCAGTCCCCCTGACCCACACACTTGATGCCCTGCTTGGTACAGGTGCCAGGTGTCCCTAGACTCAGCATCTATTTCTTGAACACTTTTTATTTGCCAGACATCATTCTTGGCTCCAGGGATATGAACTTAAAGTTCTGGAAATTAAAAAAAAAAAATTGAAGTAAAAAATGGTTAAAAAGAAATTGGAAAGAAATCAAATAGAACATCTAAAAATGAAAAATAAAGCAATTGAGATGCTCAGGGAAGAGGCTTCCAAGAGAAAACAGGACAAAAAACATATGTGCTTCTCCATTAGCATATTAAAGAAAACAAGCAACACATTTAAAATGGAGATAAGGTCCAGTGCATTTTCCAAAGCTGTATCAGGGTGAAGGCTGCTGCCACTCAGCTAATAAAAGAACATGAAACGGGGATCTTTGACTCACTTCCTTTCAAGGACTGATCACCAAGCCATCGTTGACAGGCAAGGCTGGAAGGCAAGGTCAGGTTTGAGTCACGTGATGCTGCTGTTTAGTAGCTGATCAATAGTTGGGTACACAGGTGCCCAGTAACAGGCCAGCTGCTTCCAATAGGCATCGATAGACACAAGGACTTGGGTCGCTTGTCATCTAGTGGCACTTCAATACCATCATTTCCAAACCTCCAATGAGTGTTAACAGCTCAAGAGATCTATAGTAACTGTCATGTGATATAAAAATAGCTGTGACTTCCATTTGGTAATAAAGTCACAGGCATATAATTGTGCTTTGATGTCTACATGCATAATAAAAGAAAAATGCTAAATTTTAGAGAATAAAGGATATAATACAGCTTCCCCACTGAAGGGAATAGGCCCCCTGAATTCTATCCATATGACTCTCAGGGTCCATATATAGGTTAGAGGTCTGGGCTCAGGGTGTCTGCGCCCTCTCTTCTGAGTCTGACATAGCTGACATCAAGATGCTGGCTGGGGCTGTGGTCTCATCGGGAAGCTCAACATGGGAACAATCTGCTTCCGAGCACATCCAGGTTCTTAGCAGATTTCATTTCCTTGCAGTTGCATTGCCGAGGGCCTGGCTTTCAGTGGCCAGGCTGCCACCAGGGCCCAGACACCACCCACAGTTTCATGACACACACACAGGCTTCCTCAACATGACTGCTCACGTCAAGCCAACACAGAGGTTCCGGCCTGCTAAGATGGACTCTGCTGTAATTCACATTTGCCATATTCTTTTGGCTAGAAGCAAGTCACACTGCACGCATGAGGGATTTACACAAAAGCATGGACACTGAGAGGTGGGAATTTGGGGGGGTTCACTTAGGGTCTATCTGCCCCAAAGAGGGCTGGGAAGAACCCGAATGACTACTTCCACACCTCCTCCTCCCACCCTCAACACAGTGTTTGTGATGGCGCACTACAGCGCTGTGTATATTTATCCCATGTCTTCTGATTTCACAGTCATTATTGCTGGGAAGGTGCTAGAAGGCACTAGAACTCTTTGGTCTATACATGGTATTGCTTGGGGTTCTTACAACGAGCATGTATTTGTGCACAATGTGATTATAATGTATAAAAACACAATTACAATGAAAAATTGTGTATACAGTGTGACTTAAACTACAAGATGCTTTCTCCACTTCTGGACCTTCCTGTGTACACACTCACACACAACAGGGAAGAAAGACTGGAAGGAAACAGGCCCAAATGGGAAGACGGATTAGTTTGGAGCAGTGATTACAGGATGAATAAATTTTCTTCCTTACACTTTTCTGTATTTTTCACAATTAGGGGACATTACTCTAATGATCAGGGGAAAAAAATGATTTGAAATGTATTTTAGATCCAATTTTATGACTAAAAATAAAGCAAAGCCTCGTTTGCCTTCTGCAGAAAGGCAATTTCCTGCTTGGGTGACTGATGGAGTGTCTGCTCCGAGAGCTCAGAGAAATAAATCAGATGTCAGCAGGGAACACACACACCTGCTCCCTCTCACACTGATGGAGAACAATTAACTCTCATCAGAACGTATCTGGCTTCGCCCCAGGACTAAATGTTATTTGAAAAAATATGGCAGCTTTCCCCCAGCACCGAAGAGCTACTGGACGGTTCTAGATAAACTGGGAAATGCAAAGTTAAACTGGGAAATGCAAGACTTTGTTTCGGCAGATTTGGTAAGCTGACGTGATCGGGAGCCAAGTAGTAGAACCTGTGGCTATGTGGGAACAAAGGATGTGTTTGCTCTCACTTTACGGCTGATCAGGGGCCTGGGGGGTCTCTGGACTGTTTGTGAAATTATAGAACTGGACGTGAGGAGCTTCTGTCACAGTCAGCTGATCGAAGACCATGTCTTAGTCCAAACAAATAAAAGTTAGGTTGTCCAAGCTCGCTGCAGCCCTGGAGAGAGAGCCGGAGAGCCAGAGCCGCAGGCGCATCGCAGCAGGTTGGGGGGGGGGACGGGGTTCGGGGGAGGTTGGGACAGTCCCTAGAGGGGCTGGGAGGGGCGTTAAAGAATTGGGGTCCAGGCCTGGGTGGATGCTGGGAGGCAGCAGGGGCAATTTGGTGGCTGAATATGTCAGTGCTGGTGCAGCGTAAATGAAGATGCTCAGGCTCCTGCGCTGTTGGCCTCTGTGGCTCTCACCTGCGGCCTTGAGTGCAGGAGGCGCTGGGGAGTGTGAGCAAGTGGGCACACCTGAGCCTGGAGGCTGAGCCTGGAGGTGCGGCAGAGGCTCTCGCGTGGAGAGCTGTGGAGAACGGCTCCGACAGGGAAGAGCGTCTAGAGATGTGAGGGGGCCCAAGTTGCTGCGCCCCTGCGGGCTCGTGTCCCCTGTGCACTCCTAGAAAACCTGTGGGCATGACGCCCCGGGCTCCAAGCTTCTCTTTTAAGCTGCCTGAACAGATGAGCCTGCCCGGCCTGGGATGGCGGCGGAACAGACGGCCGTCTAGGGGGAGGGTAAGCGGGGGTTCCAGCTGTCGGGGACACAGCGGCCAGGACTTCAGAAAGGAGCGCGGCTCGTCCTGACAGGCTGGGTGGTTGTGTCCGTGCGCGCACGAGCGGCCTTGCCCCACGTCCCGTTCGTGTGATGTCCTGGGAACAGGCTGACTGCGGCTCAGCAGGGTCGTTCTCTACTTTCTCAGCCCCGTTAACTTTACAACAAACACACCAGCCAACAGGAAAAATACTTGATACACTTTTAGCCTAGTGTCGGGCAAGTAAACGAGATCAGGCTTTCCTGCCCTCCCGCCTTGAGGCTGGATGAGGGATCCCTGCGGTCCTGAATGCAGGCCTGACGGCGGCACCTGGAGTGGGGTGCGGGCATGTGTAAGTGGGTGCACCTGGGCTGAGACTGGGCTTGTAAGGGCGGCGTCACGGGGACGCCAGCAGGACCAAGAGAGCAGAGAATAAACAGGAGAGCAGAGAAGCAGAGACCACCGCAGAAAGCCGGAGAGCCCAGATAGAGTGAAGACTTGCTGGGGGCTGGGAGACCTGCCAGCCTCCCGGCCCCACGGCACCCCTGCCTGCTGTGTCCCCAGTAAAATCCCAAAAGCCACCGAGGTCTCCAGGACTCTCCAGGACCCTCCTTTCCCCCGTCGGCTCGGGTCATAGACAACCTGCCCTGTGTCCTCCTGCGCACTGCACTTAGGAAACGCTCTCCTGATGGATGGGGAAAGTCTTCGGCTCTTTCCTACGGCTCCATTCTCAGAGATGAGACTCTGAGGGTGAGAGCTGTTCAGGGACCTTCCCTGTACCGCCGCCGGCTAAGCAGCCAGAGCCAGCAGCAGGCAGCTTTACATTTCTACTTCTTTGTTGTCAATCATCGCTCCTCACCAGTCCTAGGGCCAAACATCACGTTCATGCCAGAACTCTGCGTTGAATCTTAATACGTGTCTTGTTCTCTTCCAGGCTCTGAAGATGCAGCTGTGATGACAGGTGCAACCGGCTTCGAGGTCGCTGGAGTGATGCAGGTGAGAGGCAACTCAGCTCATACGTATCAGGATGTGGGACTTAGTGTGTGTGGAGCTCGTAACAGGGAGGGACGCCGTAGTGTGTCTACACAGGCATTCACGATGGCCACAAACTTGGTGGTTAAAAAGAAACGACTTTATTCTCTGTAGTTCTGGAGGTCAGAAGGCTTGAATCTGGGCGTTGGCAGGACTGAATTCCTCTGAGGAGGCGCCAGGGCTCTCCCCAACTTCCAGAGCATTCCCTGGCTCATGGTGCATTCTCCATCTTGAAGGGCAGTGAGTGACTCATTGTCCCTTCTGCTCCATCATCACATCTTCTCTGTCTGTTGTTTTCATGATGATTGGGCGTAGCCGGGTGATCCAGAGCACTCCCCCGTGTTATGATCCTTGACCATATTGGCAACGTCCTTCTTGTAACATGTTCATAGGTTCCAGGGACTACATGGACATGGTTGGGGGCGGGGTACTTTTCTGCTTACTGTAGATACCCAGCCTAGTGTGGGTTCTTTTGGAGAAGGAATTCTGACTTCATAGTAAAGCGGCAGCTGACACCAGGAGGGAGCGGGAGCCGAGCAGGGAAGTGTGCCAAGCAGAGCAGGCAGGTTGGGGCGGGGGAAGAGAGAGCACTGGTGGGGCACTAGCCCCAGGTCACGCTGCAGTAGTGCTCTCCCGACCTCAGGGGCTGCAAGAACACAGATTTCCTTCTCACTCAAGCTGCCCGTGCATTGTGCTCCGTGTTTGGGTTCTGCTCTGTCTTCATTGCAGGACCTGACGGAGCAGCCCTCTCAGCACATGGCGAGGTAACAAATCAGGCAGCAAAGCCACAAGATGATGCTGGAAGCATGTGCCTTCCTCTCGCATTTCACCAGCCAGAGCAAGTCAGGTCATGTAGCCAAGGCTGCCGTTATTGGGACAGGAAGTAGAATCCTCCCTTGGGAAGAGCAGTGAAGGATTGCAACAGCCGTGGACTAGTCCGGTCCAGGAGCCCGGAGAGCGAAATAAAATGTCGGGAGTGGCTTCAAGCTGGTGGGGTATTGCAGGCCTGATCATGGATGCCTTAAAAGTTAGTCGGCTCCGTAGAGACAAGAATAGGGTCTCAACCCAGTGTTCCTCAACCTTCTCTTTCATTATGACTGCCCCCCTGTAACATCTTCACGCCGCAGACACTCTATGTGCTGCATGCTTATTTGTGCTTTGTAGCCCAAAGCAGCAAGGTTATTTTTGGCCACCTAAGAACTAATTTTTACCCTTGTGGGAGGTATCGCTGCCTGTTGAGAATGCATGTGGTAACCCTGACCGCTTTGCAAAACGTTGCTTTGCAAACCTTTCAAAAGCTGACCTTAAATGTCTTACTGCTTTCGGGAGCCTTCTCCACTGAACGGTGGCTGCGCCGGGGACCTGGGAGAGTCCATTTAGCTTGGCTGTTGAGGAAAGACCTTCACTGGGTCTTTTGTGTTTCATTCCTTATGGCTTTTCCCTCTTTGGGAAACCCCAGCAACCTGTGTCAATGTACCAGGCCTGTGTCTTCTGTGCTCTGGTTTTGGAGATGAGCTGAGCTGCATGAATGGGGCAGACGCCAAGCGCAGGTCTAAGATCTAAAGACACTGGGCATGAGCTCAGTGCTTTGCTGATTTAATCGAAAGTCAGGTCATGTAGCCAAGGTCAAGTTCAATGAACATCGGTTGAAGACCAATTATGTGCCAGGCACTGAGGAGACACTAGTGGATTTAAAAAAAAAGCAGTGTTTGCCCTCAGGGGATGACAGATAGCCAAGATATGTGCGCCTGTGAGCTGATACTTGGCCGGGTGATGCCAGGTGGGTTGGCCGAAGGACGGGACACGCCTGCCCCAGACAGGACAGCTCTCCTCTCAGATTCGTTTCCTCATTGTCCTTGACTCAAGGAGTTGACTCTGGAGGCTCAGAAGTCAGGGGGTGATTGTCTAGATTCATCCATGTGGTTTTCTTTGTCAGTGGGTAGCAAAACCACCTCTCAAAGCAAGTTCTTTACCAAAATGGCACGTGGAACAACTCTGTTTCGGAGTTCTAAAACAGATTTTTAAAGGTTTTTCCTGTTTAAAGAAGGTGGTGGTTCAGGGGCAGAGGGGGCTGCAAGATAGGTTTTCAGATTTAAAGTCAAGTCCTCCCCGGCTGGCGCTGCACTCTGTGCCTTCTCCCTCACTCTACCCAGCCCCGCTGGCCCCGCTGGCCGGGGTCCCCTGGACACACCCACCAGGGTCGTCTCAGAGGTTCTGCACTTAACCTAGGGCTACTCCACTCTGTTCAGCCCAGAGCATTCTCCTGAGGAGCACCCTGCCCTCCGCTCCGCCCTCTACTTTCACCCACTCTTCATCACGTGACGATGAACATGCATTTAGTTTGCCTTCCCCGCTTCAGTGTAAACGCCGTGAGGGCGGGGGCAGCTTTTGCCCACCACTCTGTTCTTGCTGAGAAGGGGCCTGCCCGCGGGGTTCTGGGCATTTGAAATGATTCTGTCGTTTTATTATGACTTAAGATTATTTTACCACCCACTTTTTTTTTCCTGAGACACTTTCCATAAAAAACCCTCTGTAGGGCCTCCCCGGGTGGCGCAGCGGTTGAGCGCCGGGCTGCGAGGCAGCCTGCAGCCTCTGCAGCGCTGGTTCGTTCCCCAGCCGCTGGCGAGGGGCCCACACACACACACAAAAAGCCTCTGTAGGTAACACACTGTTTTATTTTGTGGCGTCTGTGTGTTGAGCCTGTGCCCGCATTGGAAGTGTGGAAGTTTAGAATCACTCCGTCTGTGCTCTTCTCACTCAGGAGGGTTACTGGGAATGCTGGTCCTGTGCTCAGAACCTCCACCGAATCTGTTGTTGCTTCCTCTGACAGCGGCCTAACGTGCCCAGGTCACCAGGCCCTGCCTATCCTCTTTGGCTTTACCAGTTCTTTCCTCCTGCTTCTGTCCAGACCAAGATTCCCTGAATGACCTTTTCCAGTTGGACTGGCCTCTTGCAAGGGCCTTAGAGCCCAGAAAGACCTATTAGTGCAGCTTGGTTTCCCTCCTCCCAGGTTAGCTGGCTGTGAGCTTTCTAAGGCTGGACTGCTACTCCCAGACATTCTCACCACATCTACAGAACATACAATTAAGATGGTTTCTGCCCTAGTTTAACACAACCCATGCTTTGTCCTTTTGATGTTTTTATTCTGTAGGTTTTTTTGAACGGTAGCGTTTGGTAAGCACAAAATCTGGAGGAAAGGCAATTATAAAATGATTGTATTTTCCAGTTGGCAGCTGTGAGTACAAAGGAGTACAAGGCCCTGACAATCCATGTACGTGTAGGCGTGCACACATCTTTAAGCACACTGGATTGAGGGGAAAAACCCGGCTGTCACGCCGTCTTTCACTTAGGTTAAGAAGGTTCAGTGTTATCTGAGGATATGTGAATGGGAGCACTTCAAAAAAATCACCCATTTGTTAGTGATGAAGGATATTGAAACTGAAAACTCAATGACAGATTCAAGTAGCTGCAGAAGAATCAACTCGGAAACACTCCGTCAACTAGTTCCAAATCCAAGAATGTGTAAAGACTGAACAAAAGGTTTAGAAACATCGCTACAAAAGCCAGGCGGACGTGCAGAGACGGGAAGTCTAGCAAACACCATGCTGAAACGTGCTATTTTCCATTTTAAGTATGTAACCTGGTTTTAATCATTTTCCAGAAATGCATCCAAATTAGGAGGGAAAAAAGCCTTTAGGAAATACTAAGGCTAAAGTCCCTTTATTCTGTGTGAGATCAGGCCTGATTCCCGGCTCTGACCCTCGTAGCCCATCGTGTCTGAGCAAGAACGAGGACAAAACACCCACCAGACTTAGCCTCTACGCCCCCCGCCTTTACTGTCTCATGGCCACTGCTGGACATGGGACTGTCTGCCTTTTTCTTTCGTGCATGTTGAAAAATGCCCAAATGTGCCTGAGGTGGCTTTAACACTTCATTTTCTGATGAAAAAGAAATACATAGAGCCACTGGTGTCCCCAAGCTTCTACAGAAACATGCAGGATACTAAAGTCACAGCACAGAGTTTTAAGACCAGGAACTCTGGTCAGGGTGGGTCCGGTAGACAGCTGCTCGATGCAGTGGGCAGGAAGGCCTCGCCCGCGCGGAGCCCAGGGACCAGGGACGAGCACATCTGGAGACAGACCAGCCCGGGGACAAAGTGAGAATCAGACACGGGGGTGGGATGGAGAGCAAAACAGTCATACTGAAACATCCCTTCCCAGAGAAAAACTCCCAATGACTCCTCGCTGTAGTGTTTTAAAAATGCAAAGGCTGCCAGAACAGGTTTGATTCCTAACCGCTCCAACAGGGCTGCAGATGGCCTGAGCTAGAGAAAGGAAAATAGGAGCGTGTGAGAATCAAAGGACGGAGGCGGAGGGCCTGGCCAGCACCAGCGCCGCCAGCAGCTCACTTCTGGTCCGTGCAGAAAAGTCTTGTTTAATGGGGATGAAAACCATCACTTACAAAAAGAAATGAGCATAAGTTGAAGTATTTATAAAAAGATTTATACCAATCAGGCCTTTAACATGTAAAAAGTAAATCTGTATTTGCAGAGTTAAATATATGAAAATACAAAAGCAGACTGAATTATCAAAAAGAAAACATTTTATTTATATCACTAAATACAATTAGTTTCCCTGATTATAACCCACCAAGAGCGTCGCCTTCAACAGGATGGTCTGGTCACGCGAGCAGCCCCAGCCTCTCCGTGTGTACAGACACACACTAAAGTCACTGGTCTCGGAAAAAGCAGAGCTGAGCAAGTTAAATTAATGTCTGTCTAGAAACTCTTACCATTTGAAGGAAATCAGAGGATGATTTAGGTAGCAGAATACTCGTATAACTTAGGGGGTTAAAAGCTCGTAGTGATAAGTCATCTTGTGCACTCTTCTCAGGCGCCTGACCCTTCTGCAGAGCCCAAGCCTGGAAAAAGCCGGCTGGTCACGGAAACACTGGGCTCAGCTCACTTGCCGTGTGGCTGGTCATGATGCATTTCTGGCGTGTAAGTCAAGAGAACAATCATAACCCAGAGGTGAAGCAAAGCCTGAAGAGAGAGAACAATTTGTGGGTTGGCAGATCCATCGACCTCACCAGGGCCCCGCGGTGCGGTGGCGAGGCCAGGAGCTGCGTCTCAGCTCTGCTCCTGCCACCAACCTGCGCCCGTGACGCTGCAGGGCTCAGCACAGGCTCACCGGATAGTAAGGCAGAAACAAACGTACAATCAAATGAGCTCAATGTGAGGCAGAGTAACAGATGTGATCCCTACAGGCTTCTCTGTGAGGAGGAAGGTCCCTCACACGACGCACGTGTCCACACATGGAATCCACTGGGCGACCACACACAGAGCAGCTTCATAAAAACTGCTACACCCCCAAGAAGTTGGCTGGAAAGGTTTTTTAGCACAGACTTAGGGCTGGGGTTTTGAAAGCGGGTTTAGCATGAATTAGCGAAGAGGAGATGGGGAGACACTGTTGACAACATAGTGTCAGGTTTAGAGGTTGACTGGGGTCAGAGTACAGGCCTCCAGGGGTAAATCCCACTGACCCCCTGGCGGTGCTGGGAGGGACGAAGGTGGCGGGGGCCATTGTTGTGTGTCTGTGGTGTCACTGCCCCGGGACAGACAGTGCCCCTGGTCATGACCTCCAGCACCTGGGAAATGACCCCCCAGGTGGGCTATCTGCTCCAGGTCATTCAATTTCCTGTCCGTCTTCTGTTCTCCCCATTTCTCTCTTCTTAAAATTTTATTTCAAGGAGTAACTCTTCCCTCTAGTGGACCACAGGAAGATTTCCAAGTATGATTTTATCTCTTTTCAAGACTTGAGGTCCATTTAGAAAAGAAAGCAAAAGTCATGGAAAGAATTTAAAGCAACTTTACATCAAGATCAAAACGAAAACAACTGTTTTGTACAATATATCAATCAAGGAGCTTAAAAAAATGGAGGTAATTCTATTAAATTGTATTGAAGTTAATTTTATTTGCAAGAAAAGCTCTTGAGCAATTTATATTTCAGACAAAATGAATTGTCTACTTGCACCATAATGGAAGAAAAAACCTTAATGAGCAAAAATAAGTCCTATTTCAAAACTGTGCTCAACTTTTACTCAAAAAGGTCAGCAGTTGAAAAACGAAATAAAAATAAACAACAATGCGGCTTTTTCAAACAAGTTACTTACCATGTATATAATTACAAAAACCCGGGCTATGGGGTATCTTCGGAGAAAAATTCCCAGGCGGATGCTGTGCAAACAGTGGTGGGGAGGGAAAGACAAGAGTTATTCTCACAACTGATCCCCCTGTGGTCACATCTAACAAGACTCTAAAATTTCACTCATTTAAACAACGTGGCCACCATACCAGGAGAACTTTAAAAAACAGATCGTTAAATGATTACTTGAAACAACTATACGAGGGCCACAGTAATAACTACTTCCATCACCATTTGGGGCTTGGCTATTAAACGTCAGCAAACACTTTCTCTTAATTCTTTGGCTACACTTGGAGGAGGCAAAGTTAGTGCTGCTCTGCATCATTTTTTAGGAGCTAAAGCAGTTAAAAAGATGAGGCAAGTGTGAACATGTGAACTGGGGAAAAAAGTTGGCCAGGGATTAATCTGCAAACGGCTAATCCAGGCGCTTTTGCAAGGACGCCTGCTTCCAAAAGGCACAGAACTCTCGGAATGCCAGTGAACGGGCTAAGAGCGAGAAGCAACATGATGTCCGGACCTTACTGCTCTTCTCTGCAGGACGGCTGTTTGCACAGGCAGACACACCTTCCTGCTAAGCCTTGCCTTGCATGTGGGTTCCCTGAGAATTATGATGTACATTAAAAACAGCCTCACACAGATGTGCTTAGCAACCTGGAGATAACAGCCTCTAGGCCTATGGCTTTGGGAGCCGTAGTAAGTCCTTATTTTTAAACACCATAGCTCTATTCTGACACATAAAGGCAAGAAAGCATTGCTCTATTATGCAAGAATTCATTAAAATTATTTAATTATAAACACTAAAAGGCAAGAGTTTAGCATGTTATTTAGACATGAACTTTATCGAGGACTATTAAGACATTTAAAAAATAAGGCAGATGGGCCTCCCCTGGTGGCGCAGCGGTTGAGCGCTGGGCTGCGAGGCTGCCAGCAGCCTCTGCAGCGCCGGTTCGTTCCCCGGCCGCCGGCGAGGGTCCCACAAAAAAAAAAAAAAAAAAAAGGCAGATGCCTGCGAGTGTAAAAAATTTATTTAAAAATACACAGTATACAAAATGCTATTTATGTAGTATACATAAAATACATACTGAGCACTGTGGGATAAAACATTCAAATGGATGTACTTCTATGAGAGAGGTTTTCTCAACCATGAATTTTTAAATAGTTTATTCTAGAAAGAGGAGAAAGGGTGAGGGTTAATGATGTTCAATAAAAGAGACACTGGCAGACCTTTTGAAGTAATTTCAGGACACTGAAAGACCATGAAAGGAATAAGGTAAATGTCATTTTAATTATCAGCGCCGCCGAATGGGCCTGTGACCTGCGATGGAGACCCCTGAAAAAGGCACACAGCAGCAGACGGCCCCTCTCTCACGCCGCCGGCTTTCTTACCTGAACTGGTCGATGGAACTAGCAGCTTTTCGGACCTTTCCATACATTCCCACCAGGTTAGCTTCCGAGTCAGTAAAAAGAACAGGGACGTTTCGCAGACGTGTGCCTGTTTTAAACAAGAAAAGGGCGAACTGATGTAGATACCAAAATCACCTTTCTGACAAAATTGCAGCTGAACATATTTTATGCTACACAGGAATGAAATGCTCAAGGCCAACTTTCTAAGCATTACATTCGAAGCGAAACCATAAAGAGAAGATAAATTAGAGAACATATCTAAAGTTGCACATCCACAAAAATCAAAATTTAAAAACTAAGAAAATTATTTCTCCATGAAATCAGTAAATCGAAGTCTACAGATACTTGGTGTTGATGACTCATAGGCCCCTCCGTCCCGTGCTAGCTGCACCCTTCCTACAAAGCTGAGGACTCCTAAACTCTCATCTCCAGCCTGGACCACCCCCTTAACTCCAGACTCGTCCAACTGCCTATTTCATTTCTCCCTGGATGTTAAACAGACATCTCAAATTTAGTACCCCCAAAAATATGATCCAGATTTTCTGTTCCCGGCCAACTTACTCTTCCTGCAGGCAACAACCCCATCCT
Organism: Talpa occidentalis; assembly: GCF_014898055.3. Taxonomy (NCBI): domain Eukaryota; kingdom Metazoa; phylum Chordata; class Mammalia; order Eulipotyphla; family Talpidae; genus Talpa; species Talpa occidentalis. The sequence goes on from NW_023601104.1 coordinate 99,699,360, forward strand.
TCCATCTGGTCAGGCCAAAAACCTTGACTCCTTTCTTTCCCTCAAACTCCCCATCCAATCTGCCAGCAAGTTCTGTTAGTTTCCCTACAACATAAATTCTGAATCCGCCCTACAACCCCCACTGGCCTGAACCACTACCACCTCTCACATGCATACAACAGTTCCTCCCAGCTCTCCCTGCCTCCACTGGCAGAAATCTGCATTCTGTTCTACAGAGCAGCCAGAGGCCTCTTGTTCAAATTCATGCCCACAGTTACCCCTTTTAGGACCCTTCGGTGGTGTCCCACGTCAGAGTTAAAAGTCCATATTCAAGCCAAACAGCCTCCTCCGTGTTCTCCGTAATCACCTGACATTGCTCTCCCCCTCGTTCTGCCTACAGCTGCACCTGCCTGTTCCTACAACACTCCTGCCTCAGGGCCTCTGTCCTGCTTCGCTCTGAACAGGTATACACGTGAACACTTTTCCCGTAGCCCGCCTCACAGTCACACTGCCCTAACCACGTATTTGAATTATAATCCCGTCTCCACACCTGGTACCCTGAACCTCTCGCTCCTGCTTAATTTTGCTCTGCCCCATATCTCACCACCTCACATAATCCACTTGTATTCCCCACCTATACTCCCCGAAACACCAGCTTGTCAGGCCTGCGGGTAGAGGGGTTGGTTTCCTGTTGGCCTCTGAATATCTAATGCCTACAATAGTACTGGTACCCAAAAGGCATTTAGTAACTACTTGTCTTTAAATTGGCCCAGCAATTCTATTTCTAATAATTTATATCCTGAGAAAATAAAAGCTGTGTACCGAGGGTATTTTCTTCAGCACTGCTTGTATTAGTGATAAAAATGGTACAATCTAAATCCCCAACCACAAGGAATTGATTAAACAAATGATGGTATTTCCATTGACGGATTTCTATGAAGCAATACATAAATTACATGAAATATATTATGAAAATATATTACAAAAATTTAAATTATAGGTACTACATTTATAAGGAAAAACTGAGAGAAGATGATCCAAATTGTCTGATTTCAACTGCCCCTCTTACGTATTTCCTTTCACAGCAACTATATTATTAAAAATATACATATAACATGTATTTTTTAAGTTAAAAAATTTTTTTAATTTAAGCAACAAAACCGTGGTATGTTAAATGACTACTATGCAGACTATGAAGTCCTAAAATTAAATATCTAATCTATTGAAGCTTAAACTAAAAATCCTTAATACCTTTTTATTATGTATTTTGGACATCTATTTTAATTATAGACCATGGATATGCCTATGTGACTATGTATTAGCTGGTAATACCTGAAATTACAGATTGCAAGATTATTAAATTGCATCAAAATTCCCAAAGTCCTTCCCATATTATTTGCCTCTTGAATTATGAGCTTAGCCAGCAATGTCCTGTTAAATGTTCTACATATTTCAATACAGTTTCAGTCCTCAGGCTCCTCTCTAAGGGACATTCACGAAACCATCATCCAGCTCACTAACCACCACAAACAGCGAGCACATGGCCCAGGCCTCACACTAGGAGAAAAGTGCATTCTTTGTTGGATGAAGCTTCTTTTCATTCAAACAACATGTCTTTCTGCAGGTTTCAGTCATGTCTGAATTAGCAAGGCTGTAAATTAAGGCAATGAGACATTCTGCTGAGCGTCCTTGCTTTATTACCTTCCTTGTTTTATTACCTTCACCGCTGTCAACTCCAGACATGTTAATGGAAGACCCGTTGCTCCCACTTCCAGCTACACACTTCATCTGCTGCTCGAGGCGCTCCAGCTGAAAGACCAGAGAGTTCTTCTCTGTGCTGAGATTCTCCAGCATGGTCTGCTTCTGGATGAGTGTCTCTGTGAGCTGATGGAGTCGATTTTCTAACTCGGACTGACTGCTATTGCTTAAAGTTTTATTGGTGAGCTGAAAGGCAAGATGTTCAGAAAATTTAAGTCATAACAACACAGAAACCAAATTACCACATCCCCACAAGTAAACTGCGGCATTAATTGATTTCCAAAACTGTATGATGATTCTTCCATTATCAACAGAAGTAATTTTTCCAACTCTAAGAGTGGATGATGAAATCAATATGGTGGGTCACATCAGCTTTAAAAAAACAGAAGAGCCTGGGATATATCAGATTGCCCAGTACATAATGTGACAATATTATTTTGTGAAGCTTCTGTTTGTGAGAACCTCCTACTCTTTATTCTAGAAAAGTTGTAGCTTAAAGGTTTTAGCTTATATTCCAAATTGATTTTTGTTAACTTTATAAATCTAATTAGAGGATAAAGGTCAAAGTTGATTTTTTCTATTATGTTTTTATCCAGTGCCATACAATAGTTTTGAAAGAATGAAAAAACAGTATAGCGGTAACCTAGTTTTCTTAACTAACATATTGTTCTCCTAAGAGGCCCAACGGTAATAAGATAAGCAGAACCAGATTTCTTATTGTTTACTCAGTAAAAATCTTAGCTCACTCTGATTTTTTTTTAAACAATGTATTAAGATATTGATCTCTTTGTAAATTGTCCAAGTCACCTTATTTCTATGAGACAGTTTTTTTTTCCTGTTCTGTATAGATCAAAAATTTTTAAGAGAAATTCTCCTTTGGCTAATTCTTGATTACAAAAAAGGTACAATATCTTAGTCATAGTAGGCACTCAATGAAAATTTATTTAAGGATTAAATCAATTGGTGGTTTATGCTCCTTTCTTTAACTTTCTGCTAGCAGGGCATGTTATCATTTGTAAGCATTACAGAAATGTAGGCAAGGGAAGGAGAAAGGAACAATCAAATCAGCTGTCCCCAGCTTTTATAAAAATAATTATTTTTCTCCTGCTTCCCTCCCCCATTAAAATATTTTAAAACATTTTAAAATAGCCCAAAATTTAAATTATGGGCTACTATGAAGTCTGAGAACTTAAAAAACTAAAATTATTTGCCTTTTCATGTCCTAAGTCATTAACTAAAATAATCAAACCACCTAAATTATTTAAATGATAAATGCATCTATAATTTGCTAAGTCAATTGTCTGGCTGTAAGGGAGGAAAGACAAAGCACAATTCCAGGATGAGCGAATGCATGACGTGGTCAGTTAAAAACAAGCTTTGGGAAATCTGGGTGGCAGGTACATGTTTTCTGTGCTTTATAGTTTCAGAGTTAAAGTAAGTTCTTGGTGACTTTATAAAGGACTTATCGATCTGTGGTTAACAGAAAATGTATCACTGAGTCATTTTTATAGTAGAAAAGAGAAGCCACCAGAGTTATGAAAATGGCACTCAGCACAACTACCACTGAAGTTAGAAGACACAAATTTGGGGTAGTTCACATCTCCTTGAGCGATTTTGCCAACGATACCTCTATAAGAAGCAAGCCACAGAAAATGGTAAATGCAGACCCACAGCATTAGATGAAAATTTGTATCAGGTTGAAAAACCTTTATTGCACTGTTGCAACAACAGAATTCAGGAAAAAACATGGGCAAAGAAGGTCTTACTAACTCCTTTAAAAAATGCAGTTTTACAATAGTGTCTTTTCCCAGGTGTTGATTCATACCTGATTTCTGAGTTTCTGAATTTCTTCTTCTCGATCTTTAATTCTGCTTTGTAATGTGTTCTTTGTTCGATAGAGATCTTCTTCTATGTAGTGGAATTCCTAGAGTGAGGTGTAATAAGCAACCGCTAAATCAGCATTCTCTGCTCCATCCCCAGTACCTAAAACACTGCGTGCCACATAGCAGACAATCAATTTGCTCTGAGTAAATATACTGAATGAATAAATGAACAGACTTGGCTGGGTCTGGGGAAAAGTCAGTACTCCAGCATGATATATCACTTTGTACATGATGAATAGCCAAGGACAAATCTTAATGTGGCCAAGTGTTTTTGTCCTTTTTGGGTAGGTGTGGAGGAAGAGAACATCATGTATAAGTGCACATCCAACCTCAAAAAAAAACCCTGCCGAATGGTTTTCTGACTTTTCCACAAAAGACCTTTACCATTCTCACAGCAAATGGGAGAGTTCCAGATCCTTCCAACACTTGGCACTGTCACCTCAGTCAGGGCAGCCTCCTTATTGGGTGTGTAGTGCTAGCATGTGGGTCTGGATTTGCATTCGTTTAATGATGCTGAGCAGTTCTTTTGGCACTTATTTGTATCCGACGGTATCTTTACCTGTTTTGTCCCATCATTAGTACGAGAGAGAGAACAGAAAGAAATACCCCAGGGTACTAACAATTGCACTGATGCACTGCCAGTTTGCACAATGGACATAGTCAGAGTCGGGTCTGAATTTAAGAGCAAAACTCACGCCAGGGAAGAAAGAGCAATTAAAGTTAATTAAGCACCTTCAAGAGCATCATGTTTAATTGTGCAGACAATGTAAGTGAAAAGTGCTGGACGAAGAAGTAAACGTGGTATGGAATCCCACTGTGAAGATGATTTTATGAGTAGTTCAGCCTACTCACTTCAAAGATTCAAAAAATTGAGATAAGAAAAGACAAAATTAGGTGGGTAACTGGGCTATAAAAATCGAAATTTACAAGAAGGTTTACCTGGCGGAAGTTTGAGGTTAGCAAAAAATTTAAGGTTAAACTAACGAGGAGCACTAAAGGAATATTTAGTCCCAACAGTGAGTACTTTCTGTTGAGAACAACTGATTCCTAAGAGCCTATAGCTATATTCAGTCCCATTTTCCTCTAACATGGACTCTCCCCTTTTGAAAGGGCAGTAGACGTGGATGCGGCAAAACCATCTGCCATAATGATTTTATCTCATCAACTATCAAGAATATCAATGTTTTGCCTTTTAATATACAGTAGCTCCCCTTCAGTAAATTAAAATGCAATTTCCGAAAGGACAGTTAATCTTTAAATTACCTAAAACAGCCCATGTTGAGCCCTGCAGGTTGCTATTCAGAGAGTTTTGTTCTCACGAAGGAAGCGCTTGCAACTCTCATTATAAAAACAAACATTTTTTTTCCTGAGAATAAAATCAATTTCAGAAATGATAAATCCCAATAGAAAAACAATCTTTAAGAATATAAATATGCAGAGCTGGGAACATGAGTGATGAACTGAAATTTATAAGTTTTCTCTTCCGTAAAATGAAGAGTACAGTGATTTCATTGTGAGGAGGCTGTAAGTACCTATAACAATGTCATTACTCAGGAAATTACAGGTGCTATTAATATTGGATACTGAATCTTATTCTGAAAATGAGATTGTAAACACATTTAACTGTTAATACTGAAACTCTAAGTATGTTAACATATAATTATTGGCTGGGGCACAGATAACTGCTAACTGAAAAATGAAAAATTTTAAAAGTGATCTGAAGAATATAATTTTAAATATCACTTGTAGGAATAGTTTGTATAAGCATTTTCTTCTCAAATATTTCTTTTTTTTAAAGATTTATTTATTTATGCATATAAGAGCTGGGGCACAGGCCAGATATGTCGGGGGGGGGGGGGCGGTGAGAGGATTCACGAGAAAACAGCAGGGAACAGAACAGGCAGACTGACTCTAATACACTGCTGAGGGGAGCAGCAGGTGAGACAGGAGAGGTCTGCTTCGCCATGTGGGTTGCTCCCTGGCCAGCCAGGGATCAAACTCGTGCTGCAAGAGCTATGGATTGCTTCTTAGCGTGGTGCTTAACCCCTTGTGCCACCAGGGAGGCCCTCTTCTCAAATATTTCTATTAAGTATTTATTGTTGTTTCTAGAAAGTACAAATATAAGAAAATACAAAAATCAACTGAGGTTTTTAAGTGTTCTATACATATACTCTCTGACAAGGAGATACAATTAAATGCAGAATAGAGTAGCAGAAATAATTCTGGGCTCCAGGATAGAAATCCTGGGTTCTAGTCGAATCTAATTAGTCATGTGAATTAAGCAGGTCTGCAACTATTTTGTGCCTCTCTTTTTTATCTGTTAAAAAAACAATGAGAAGGGCCTCCCCGGTGGCGCAGTGGTTGAGCACTGGGTTGCGAAGCTGCCGGTGACCTCTGCGGCGCCGGTTCGATCCCCGGCTGCTCCCTGGCCACCGGAGGAGGGTCCCACATGGCGCGCAGACCTCTCCTGGTCCTTCTGCCTGCTCTGCTCCCCGCTCTGGCTCTGGTGAATTCTCTCACCCTCCCGTGCATCTGACTGTACCCAGTGCTTGTATAAACAAAACAAACAAACAAACAAACAATAACCATGCCTCTATAAAAAAAAACAAACAAACAAAACAAAAAAACAATGAAAAGAGTGAGTAGTAATAAGTGGGACTTTGTGGGACTTTGAGGTTCTGTCTACCATTAACACTCTGAGCCCATCCTCTAGGGACTTCAGTGAGTTACTTTTCTGCGAAGCTCCATGTGACCCCTAGTGGACAGAATCCACCTTGGGCATCATGAGTCTAGAACACATACCTGCTTCTGCCGCTCCAATTCTGCCTCTAGTTCTTGTTTGGATGCTTTCTGTCCCGCTATCTGGTCTTGCAGATCCTGTAGCTGTTCTCTGGCTGATTCTGCTTCACTGACCTGCTGGGCCTCCATGTCCTAGAAAAAAATGACCCTTACATGTGAAATCAGTAGCTAACCACTCGATTCGACATTTACTGAGCAATCGTGGTGAAATCCCCATGAATGGGCTCAGCAGGCACTGGAGGGATACAGAGGAGGGAGACCTGGTATCAGCCTAAGAGGAATTACATAAACTGACACTTCATTATATAATATGGCAAATGGTAGGAAAAATGAAGAGGATACTACAGGTGCCACAGCACAAAAAACATTTAGTTTGGTAAGAATGAGGAGCCTGGAGAATGAGGCTCACTAGGAGTTGTTTCTGTTCAAAAGTTAATTTCAAAAAGAACAGAAACAGCATCAATGTAATGAACAGCAAAGTGACTACAGTTAATAATACTGTGCTGAATATTTGTTGCTATGAAAATAGATCTTAAAAGTTGTCATCACAAGAAAAAAACCTGTCAATTATGGATGGTAACTAGGCTTCCTGTGGTGATCATTTTATAACACATACAAATATTAATCATATGGTATGCACCTGAGGCAAATACAGTATTACATAATGTCAATTACATCCTGGGGGTGGGGGTGGGGGGGGAATCTAACAACAAAAATACTTCACTACATTAGTCCCCTGAAACTGCAGTCTGTAATTAGCTTTTGTGGTATGTGGTTCTCGCATCACCTGACATTAGCATATTGTCTTTTTTTTAATGAGCCATATTACTGTAACTTGTTTTTACATTTTCTCATATTTCTTACTCTAACTTCTTCACTTGGTGTCAATAGTATCATTTTTCCAAACTCAAGAACCACCTCTGGCTTTATGTGAAATCTACTAGTAGCAAGGAACATGGCTCTAGATCCTAGATTTCTATATTCTGGAATTCACTATTTTCCCCTATGGGTAAGCATTAATCTATTCATATAGTAATATATAAGATTAAAACTAATATTTTAATATCACTTTTTAATCTTTTGATAATCTGTTATTTCTATAAACTGACAACTTCACATATTACCTGAAAGAACTGACAGATTAACAACAGTCAAAGAATCACAGTGTAATAATCGAAACTCATACAACTTTGTGGATATAGAGGAAAACAGTAATTATTTTTCGCGTTGGTTACGTTTCCAGTGTTATTGATCTTCACCATCAATTTGACTAGATGAGATGAATTCTTGAGATGCAAGAAGCAGGCACAGTGGTTAAGAACTCATGTTCTGGAATCAGACAGACCAGGTATCCTGGCTCTGCCTCTCCCTCTTTATGGCAAATTACTTTCTTCTTCATGCCTAAACTTTTTCAACTGTAAAATGAGAACATCACCTCTCTCTCAGGGTTATGGTAAGAAATAAATGAAAGGATGTATGTCAAGCACTTGGTGCAGTGCCTGGCAGATAAATGCTCAATATGTTATAACTATTATAACATTAACAATTCTTCCATTTTGCTAGACCTAATCTACTATCTTTGAGATATTGTTTCATAAAGTTCTTGAGAAAGTGTAGGAAAATGAGCCAATGTCATCAATAATGCTAGGGTTGGGATAAGATTAAATAAACAAATCATACTTCTCATAATCTCACCCAAAAGACATGGAATTGGCATGAGTAACTTTAGTATCCATGCAGTTTCTAAGTTCATAGGCCTGAATTCTTCAAATTTAAAATTTACAAGGAAAAATAAATTCTGCCTTAAATAATTAGAAAAAAATCCAGAATAACAGCAGCTACTATTTACTCAGTGTCTTATGTGTCAGGAAGGATGGCAGGTCCTTTACCTGCTTTATTCCTTATCCTCAGTAGGCCCCTCTATGCAGGTGCATTTTACAGATGAGAACACCAGGCTCAGGGGAAGAAGTGCCTCCTCGTGTGCTCATCTGTTACATGCCAAAGATGGGATTTACAACCAGGCTGGTCTGAAATTCAAGCTACACGGGATAGTCTATTCTCACAGCTTCCACATTTTCCTTTGTAGTTCATAGACATCTTACAAATCAGTCATTTTCTGAGTTAATGCATAGGTGAATACCCTTTGCAAAAAGCATTTTTTTAAAAAAAAGTCTCATTACCATGTACTTCATTGTCTGTCATTCTCAGGGACTCCTATGATATTTAAGTCAAAGATTTCATGTTTAAATAAAGAGCTCAATTTTATTTTTAGACTAAATATAGTAATTAGACATAAACTACAACTTACATGACTATGCATGAAACTGTAAGTAAAAGACTACCATGATCCCATTCTAATATCAAAAAAATTCCAGTTTTATAGACAAGCCCAAATATAATTTGTTTTTAGCCACTAGATTATAAGATCCACAAATATGAAGATTCCTGTTCTCAAGCGCCAGGCCCAGGAGGTACTGGCACACAGCAGGCCCTGGGCAAGTAGTTGTTGAACAAGTGAATCTGGTGACCACGTTTCTTATTTCTATCCATGGACAAGAAAGCTGCTGCTCATCTTCCAGCAGAAGTTGCACACATTATTTTGTTAAAGTCCTCTCTCCAAAATACAGACTCCATCACCTCTCAAACTGCTAAAAGTGGGAGTAAATAACCATAATAGATCTTACCTGTAATTCGGATCTCAGTTGATGTATCTGGCCCATCAGCTTCTGTATTTCCTCCCTCTGCATCTCCTTCTCATGCCGAAGTTCTTCAAGTTCCATGCTATTAGCAGTGCTGCTATCTAGGCCTTCAAAGCCAGATCCCTCCTTAAGGCTATTAATCAATTTTTCTTTAGACTATTATAAAAAAAGAAATATCTTTAGGCAAAGCAGAGATTAATTTGTACGCTAAGTCTCATCTACCACACAGAAACTGAAATGCCCCAGAAACATTCCAACCCTAGGCTCCACTGATTTAACAGACTGTTAAATGCAGTGGGATAAAAACACAACAGAGGCTTGCTATCCAGTGTCTTTGGATTTTAGTCCCCAGGATCACGTTAGAGTTGAAAACATAACATGATTTTTCTCATACGTTCTTCTCATGTTCCTTCCCTCTCCCCTCTACAATCATATTCCATTCAACAAATATTTATGGAGCATCTGCAAAGGCACTGCGCTCAGTGTCCTGAGTAATAAAGGACAGCACCTCATTCTGGGTAGCACCCCCTGCCTTATGAATCAAAGGGAAGCTACAAGTATCCAGCGAGTGGCAATAACCAGAAGGTGAGAATTCCAAGGAGGAAAAACTATTTGAAGAGGAGGCATCACCTGAAAGAGCATCTATGCCGGCCTTGGGAAACGGCTAAGATTTTAAAAGGCGTAGAGAAAACAGAGCCAGAAGCTGGAAGTACAAAAGCACAGGGCCTCTAAGAAAGTACCATGAGATCAGAAACAACAAAAAGTACTATGAAATGTGCTCAGACAGTGTGTTTGGACCAATCTGTGGGGGCTTCAGATACCAGGACAAAACGTTCACTTTTGCTAAGTTAAAACAAGTCACCAAAAAGTAGACAGGACAGTGATGTGACCAGAGATGTTTTAGGAGGGCTAATCTACAGTGGCATAAAGCAGGTGCCTGCAAACTATGACTGATCTGGCCTGTTTCTGTACAGCCACAAATAAGAATGGTGTTCATATTTTTAAGGGACTGCAAAAAGCAAAAACAAAGACTATGTAATGCAGACGACAGACACAAGGCCAAATGTACTATTTGGCCCTTTAGAGGAAAAAGGCTGCTGATGCCTGGTGTAAGAACAAGTTGGAAAAAGATTTGATGTGGGAAGACTAGTTTCAAAAGTGCTGTAACTCTAGACCAGTAATAAGGACCATCAGCTCTTTCACCTTAAATGCAAGTATTTTAAATTCATTCTCGTCCATCAAAAAGTTTTTACTTTTTATGTGGTAGATTTATAGGTGACTTTTTTCAAATTTTCTATGATAAATACAATCATTTTAAAATCACAAAGCAAAACCCCCAGCATCACATTTCTATCTGGCTCTTATTCTTTCCTCATGGCCACAGTCATCAGTGTCTTCGTATTGACACCTTCCAGGGGACTCTAGAAGCACCTTTTGTGAGGTTCCCAGGACCTCCGACTTGCAAATACAACAACTGTGTTCAGGGCCCCATGGCATGGGCACCCTCTGTCCCACTGATGAGCCCCTACTCTAAGTCTCCCCCTGTGTGGCTTCCCTGAAGGCAGCAGTCTCTTCCTGGTTCTCTGCCAACTTCTGCCTACCCACGTTCCTTCTCAGTTTTTAATTCCTTGGAACAGTCTTATGGAGAACGGGCTATTTGAGGCAGGGTGGGGGGATCAAAGTACAGGTAGACGTTATCCTCAGGAAAAAATGAAAAGACAGTCTTCCCTTTGATACGAGAGGAAAGGAAAGAGAAGTACCTTCGATGACTGCAGTATTTTCTAGTTAAGGGTGCGGTCACCTTAGATTTAAGTGAGGGGAGACAAAAGCTGGATGATGCTTAAACTAGTTGCTCCAAAAAAAGTCAATTGTTAATATTATCATGGTGGCTAGGGTGGTAGGTCAAAGACCTGAAGTAGGTGGTGGCAGAATGAATTAATCCAAAAGAAAAAAATGTGAATAAGACACACTTCATTCTTTTTATTTTTGAGGAGAGCAAGGCACCTGAGTGCACCAGCCCAGCCGAACACAAACAAGTCACCTCACAGATGCATATCGAGTTTCCCAATGCCTCTCAATCAGCTGGCAAATCTAAATACCCACACGTGTACACCTCCCATTTACCTGGAGTATTCTCGTGGCTTTTTGCTTGTAGTCGATTAATTCCTGCTTCGAAGATTCCAAGTTGGACTTAAACGTTTTGACTTGCTGTTGAAGCTCATCAACTCTCTTCTTCTCATCTGAGTATTTTCTTTCTGCCAGAGTAACTGACTCTGCCAACTTCTGACGCTCCACTTCCATTTTATTAAGGCGGGCAGTAAACTCACTCTGTGATAAAATTTTAGATCTTGCTCATTATATATCCTACGTTGAGATATTATTTTATAACCATCCATTTAGATATTTATGGGATTTATTAGCTCAGCCAACAATGTAACGGGAGGGCAAAAATAAATACATGAATAAAACAATAATAAACCAAATTCATCTGTTGGAACGTAAGGAAAAAAACTTAAGGTTGTAGCTCTGAAATACAGCACATCATCAAAATAAGTAGGGAGTTTGGGGCCTCCTGGTGGCACAAGGGGTTAAGCGGCAGCACCATGAGGCTATCCACAGGCACTGCAGCATGGCTTAAGTTCAGTTCCAGGTTGGCCAGGGAGCTAACCCACATAGTGTGGCAGACTTCTCCTGTCTCGCCCACTGCTCCCCTCAGCAGTGTATTTCAGTTAATCTGCCTGTTCTGTTCCCCACTCTGTCTCTGGTGAATACTCTCACCCCCAGCACCTCTGGCCTGTACCCCAGCTCTTATATGCATAAATAAATAAATCTTTAAAAAAAAAAAAAAGTAGGGAGTTTGTTAAAAATACAACCACTCAAGGCCTTTCCTGGCCTCACTGAATTGGAAGTTCCACAACTGGTGTTAGGAATCCATTTTTAAAGACATTTCCCAGGTTAATCTGGTCACCTGGATACAGGGTCTTGACTAATATTAGCTGATGAATGGACAAAAGGTCTAGCGACACTACAAAGTGTTACAAAGCAAATGGAAGAAACAAGTAAACTGCTCCATCTTTTCTGATGTTTTCCCTTCATTTCAAATTTTCTAGTAAACAAGCCAATGTAATCTTTAGCTTAAGAGACTTTTAAAGCACAATCTAAAAACACACGGCCTGTCCCTTACTGGCCGATCCAGTTCTGAGAATTATTTTTTACCTTCCCAAAGTTTCTGCCACCAAAAAAGACCAGAATGTAAGGCAAAAGTCAGAAGGCATTTATTGTTACATACCAGTAACTAAAGCCCACAAAACTTTGCTCTATTGTTAACTCTTACTTTGAAGAAAAGCAGCAAGAGGACCTCAGCTGATGTGTCACGAGCATGTGAAATGTGTCTAACACAACTGAGAACTGTATTTTTTAAGCTTATTCATTTGGATAAATTTAAACATGAAAACTTTCTAACACAATTAGCAACAGATTTATGGAGACATAACCCACATACCACAAAGGTCACCCTCTTACCTGCACAACTAAGTGGTTTTTACTCAGTGTTGTGCACCCACCACCACTATCTAATTTCAGAACATATTCAACCTCAGAAAGAAATCCTCTACCCATCCCGCCTCCTTCTCAGCCCCTAGAAACCTTTAATCCACTTTCTTTCGCTATAGATGTGCATATTCTGAACATTTCAGATAACTGAAATCGTGCAATATGTGGCCTTTGCCTGCCTTCTTTTCTTAGAGTAACATTTTAAAGGTTGCTCCATGTTGAACAGGAATCAATACTCCATTTCTTTTTATGGCTGAACTGCATGTCCTTGTTAAGACTGTAAGACACTTTGTTTATCCATTCAGCAATTGATGGACACATATATTTTTTCCAGTTTGGGTCTATTAAGAATAATGCGTATGTGTACAAGTTTCCGTGTGGACATATATTTTTAATTCTCTTTTGTATACATTAACTAGGAGCACAACTGGTAGGTCATATGATAACTATGCTTAAGTTTTTGAGGAACTGTCTATTACTGGAAAACGTCAAGTATGTTTATAACAATCTGGGTACGAAAATTTACTTTTTTACCTATAGATTTTATAAATTCTAAATACAGCTCAAGCATTTGCAAAGAAAATTTAGTGAATGAATTGTTACACCATATTTTAAAATATTAGTCTGCAAAAAAGAATGTAAAATGTTTGATTAATAACTTTTAATATTACTACATGTTGAAATGATAGCACTTTGGATGTAATATATTCATAAAAAAATACCAGTACATTTTTTAAAAAAACCTACATTACCTGGTATTTATTTTCAGGGCTTCACTACTTTCACCTGTTGAAAAGATAGTTCTAGACTAGGGGTTCTGACCCTGACTGCCTATCATTTACACCTAATACTAGCACCTATGTCCCCACCCCATATAGTGAAATCAGATTCTTCTAATACAGAGACCAGATATCAGAAAGTATTAAAAGGCATACAGATAATTTTAATGTGTAGCCAGGGCTGTGAATCACTGAACTAGATGCAAAAATTCATTTCGGAGTAAAACTCTATAAATACTTTGTATCATTTTCTCTTGAAATAAATGAATCAGACTAAACTGGAATCAGAAAAGGCTTAAATAAAAAGAATAAACAAGATGCCCAAATCATCTTTTAATCAAATAATGGTAATGTTGGCTGTGCCACCAAATTAAATTAAAAGATTTTTAAAAAGATCCTTAATGAATAGTAACTACTTGAACTATTTTTTTAATTTCAACTTATACAACTGAATGCATTTAGCAAGGATTAAGTTTTATTTTAAACCTTTGGTTTATGTCATAAAATTTTCTGAAATGTACTACAGTAGTTTATTAGCATCTAAACATTAAGAAACAGCATAAAGTCACTCCTCAACCAAATCACAAAAGGGAGGTGTCGCCTTCTGCTCTGACCTGCATTTGTTTGTAGCTCTCCTGCTCTCGCTTCAGAGTGGCATCTGCTTCATGCAGTCTCTCCTGAAGAGTCTGCAGGGCTTGATTCTGCAAGCTGCTACCTTCATTGTGATCCTGCAATATCCTAAAAAAAGATCCATCGCTTGAAATAACTCTTATGCACAATGGACAAGTGATAAGGCAGAATAAATTTGAGAGTCCTGGCTTGTTAGTACTAAAAAAGATGGCCTGACTAAAACAGTCTTAGAGAAATGTTTTAAACAAATGTCACCTCTATTTGTAGGCATACAAATGCAAGCACATAACAAATTATTAAATACCAAGACATTAATGATACTATATTCTTCAAATATTTTAAAATTTACAAGTTGTGAACAATGCATCAATATTCACATAAATTCATTTTTAATCACACACATTTCTAACATTACTAAAAAATAAATGTTCCTGCTTGTAAATTTCCAAAAGCTAAATTTTCACAAGATAGGGTACACTGTAATGTTTACCATTATTTATACTGGAAAGAGAATCATTCTAGACTAGAATAATCCTAATCATTTGAGTAGGATGAGTTACCGTGACTTTTCACTCTGTAAGGTCTCCAGTGCTTCTGTGCGTGTGTTTAGTAGCTGATCGGCTTCCTGGAGTCGCACTCTCAGGACAGCCAGCTGGGAATCTTTTGCAGCCACTGCTTCAGTCAGGTCATCTACTTGGGCTCGAAGTTCTCGAGTTATTCGATCACTCTTTGAATGATCAACATTCCACTTTTCAACTCTTGCTCTTGCCTTGTTTAATTCTTAAAAAAAAAAAAAAAGAAGCAAAAAACACAAAAATTCTCTATACAAGTGAACCAATCTTCCTCAGATCACACACAGATTCTCTTTTGAGTCCCTTCTGTACTTATTTTCAAAATTAGGAGTTTACAAATATCTTCAATATTTTTTTTCCAGGTGGAACATCCCTTTTCCAAGGCCAACAAGCACATCTATCTCAGTTGAAAAGGGCCATGAAGCAAGTTGCTCTTCTACAAAAATTTCTTTTTCCCTGGAGATAGATCATGAAGCAACTAGGAACCAAAACCAGTAGGTAGGAGTTCAAAACTCTGAGATGATCAGTGGATTTATGGAGTTTTGCAAGAGACAGGAAAGAAGAGAAATTCAACTTAAAGGTAGATAATGATTGTACAGCCCAGTGAGACCAAAACAAACAAAAACAAAGGATTGTTAAACACAAGAAAGGATCTATTTGCTTCAATGACTGTGGCAGAAAGATATTATTCTCTGAACCTAGGAAATGGCTGTGGGAGAGCCAGGCCGCGTACCCTTCCACACCTCCGTTTGCCGTCTGCAGCTGCAATTTGCCAGCCAGAAAAAATTTTCTTTTGACTATTAAAGCAAACCTTACAGGAGCTCAGGAAAAGCTGTATTTCTTTGTCTAAAGGAATCTGGGTAAAGTGACACTTTTCCCAAGTTCCATTCAGTAAGACTCATACAGTCTTCCTACTGCTCTTCTGCGCCTTCAACCACGTCTTCGCAAAACTCTTCCTACTGTCCCTGCACTTCTAATCACTTCGCAGAGATTTCTTCTTTCTGTTTTCTCCTCAGTCATACTTATATAATTACTAACATAGTCCCCATCACTACCTATCATGGGATTATGTGCTTAATTACCCACTGCTGAGAAACCCAAGGGTTTTCTACTCTAGGCCCCATTCTGTGCACAACTCCAACGGGATGCTATTTAAACTGAATTCCTCAGTCATTTTTTGCTCCCTAAAAGTGCAACACTGTGAAAATGTCCTGTGGTGTCCAGTACTGTGATTTAATTCCACCTTTGGTTCATGAGCAGTCTCCCATGAAGTTCAGCATAAATCAATTAAACGAACCAGGTGATTACTGAAAGTCTGTTCTTTTCAGTTCTTAAACTGGAATGACCAAGTAAGGAATGATCAAATAAGCCAAACGTCTCCATTTTGGAGTGGGAGGATGATTGGTCCTAGATCCAAACCTGGGCCCTGTATTTCTGTGAAAACACTCTGTGAGAAATCTCTAAAATAGTTCTAAATAGCTAAAACAGTTTGGATATTATCAAGCTTTTAGTTTCTTGTTGAACTGATAACATTTTTAATCCTGGGCAATTTAAATAAGATTCTACCTTCTTGAGTTTCCTTGGATCTTTGAAGTAACGAGGCCATTTCTTGATTTAAAGATTGAACTTCATTCCTCAACAGCTGGTTCTCCAGGCGAAGATTAGACAGTTCATGTGATTTGCCATCATCATTAGGTGCCGGATTGTGATCAGCACAGGCATTTGATGGTACATTTTCCTTTGAAGAATCTTCTTGGCCTTCATGGCCAGAATCTGAATTATTAGAAGTTTCTGTAAAAAAGGAATACATTTTCATTACATCGGACACTCACTATTTAAGCACTGATAGCGTGCTTGGTAGAATGCCTTTGGCTGAAGTTGATGGTGAAAGTGAAAATGGCATTGAAAGGAAACTTAAATTCTCAACAGACTTCCCTCCAATAAAATTTCATTCTTATCATCAGTGGAATCTAGACCTCAAAGAATCTTCAAAATCTGAACTCACTGAATGAATGGTGTCAAGAATGGATACAAGAATACAGTTCGAGAAATGAGGAAATCAGAGATAATTTAAATGGAAGAAGGATTTTGTCCTCCCATTTGTCTCCGGATGATTTTTGAAAAACAGAGTGAAATCTCAACATTGAAAATACTGGAAAGGCATAAAAGCAGAGCTGTGGGTTTCAAGACAAGGCCAGAGAAATTTGCTTTATACCAAACTGGAATCTAAATGTCACGCAAGGGCCTCCCCGGTGGTGCAGCAGTTGAGCGCTGGGCTGCAAAGCTGCCCGCAGCCTCAGCATGCAGGTTCGATCCCCGGCAACCGGCTAGGGTCCCACATGGCGCACAGACCTCTCCTGCCGCACCCGCTGCTCCCCTCAGCAGTGTCCTCTGTCTGCCTGTTCTGCTCCCTGCTCTGACTCTGGTGGATTCTCTCACCCTCCCACGCTTTCGACAGTACCTAGTGCTTGTATAAATAAATAAATAAATCTTAAAAACTAAAATAAATAAATGTCACGCAAAATACATTTTTACTTACACTGACCAAAAAATGAAGTATATGCTACAAAATAAATTATTTTCAACCCTACCAATGCAACGAGAAGAAAAAGATTTTTTAAAGAGGTAAAGGGGTAAGAAGAAACCAAACTGTCACTAACTGCCGCTATTACTGTGCATTTGGCATCCTCCATCACTCAGCAGCACTAGGCATGCTAGGCATCTGTTCTTAAACTTGGGTGATTTCACCCCTAAGAGACATTTGGCAATATATGAAAGCTTTTTTACTTTTCACAACAGGAAGGTTCTACTGGCATCTAATGAGAGGCTAGGGATGCTGCTGAATATTCTCCAGAGAACAGGACAACTTCCCACATAAAGAATTGTTCAGCCCAAAATGTCAACAGTCCCCAGGTTAAGAGACTGTATCCTAGAGAAACAAAACTTAATTTTTATAGCTCCTTTGTATTATACTGATAACTGGTTCTAACTCCTTTCTTCCCTGTTAAGCAGGGTCCTTTATAACTAACTGCAAGCTGTTTTCCTTAAAAGTAGAAAAATAATCCATGTCACCCTTAGGCTTAAAAGACCTCTGCTAGCATCACATTGCTGTGGCACATGGACTGCCTGGACAATGAAAAAGTTCCAATGTCCCGACTTCATCCCCAAAAAATCTGACTCAGGAAGTTGCAGGGGACACCCAGTAATTGATTTTATTAACCACAAAGTGATTCTAATACAGGTTGTCCAGGAACCACTCTTTGAGAAACAATGCTTTCCAGGAATAACGGGTTTGAACAAGTAAGGAACAGCATTTTATAAGGGCCATCAACAATAGGCCACAAATTTCCTTGCTGGCTTAGTTTGTTCATCGCCACCATCTCACACGCACTGTTCCCAAGAACTCTCTTATAAACCTTTTTTTACTCTACCAAACTTTTAAAGAATCTGTGCATGTCTAGCTGTGGTAAGTCCTCTGTTCACCATGAAAACTCTTCAGAAGACCCAGTTGAAATTACAGATCCTACGTGAATCTGTATCTGACACGTCAGGCAGTGAGTTATTACCTTCTCGATGTTTCAACAACTCTCTGACCAACTCCATGACTGCATTTATCACACTACCTGTAAATTATCTGTACAGGTGTCTCCACTGCATGCACTTTATCCTAATCCATTCAGTACTGTATGCTGGTACCCAGCAGGTTGTCAACGAATGATTGAATAATTAATCAAAAGCTAGCTGAGAAGAAATCTGTCAGCGTGCATACTCAATAAATTAACTGCTAGGGCATGCTCCCGTCTTGGAAGCCCGACACCCCTGCCTTTTTACCACTTAATAATCTCAAAAATACAAAAGAGATTTTCTTTTCTTTTCTTTTTTTTTTTTTTTATAGAGGCATGTTTTTATTTATTTATTTATTTATTATATTTGTTTGTTTTGTTTATACATGCACTGGGTACAGTCAGAAGCGCGGGAGGGTGAGAGAATTCACCAGAGCCAGAGCGGGGAGCAGAGCAGGCAGAAGGGCTGAAGTACACTGCTGAGGGGAGCAGCGGGTGGCAGGAGAGGTCTGCGCACCATGTGGGACCCTCCTCCGGTGGCCGGGGAGCAGCCGGGGATCGAGCCGGCGCCGCAGAGGCCGCGGGCAGCTTCGCAACCCAGCGCTCAACCGCTGCGCCACCGGGGAGGCCCGAGATTTTATTTTCTAACAGCAAAGATGGTGGGAAAAGTTCTAACATTTAAACAAGTTCTAACATCTTATAGATGTATGAACTGCTGGATGTACTGCTACTTTAAATGCTTAGTAGGTACATGAATTAGCCATGTTACTGTGTTAATCTTATTTTTGCATGTGAGAAGGTATACATGTAGAAGTAATTTCATAGCAAATTAAATAACTGAAAGACCAGAATTCTAAGTTCTTACTTCATTACTTAGCCAATGCCTTCAACCCTTCAAATTGGATCAAAGTGCAGTTTCTTAGTTTTACTTCTGGCGGGGACACAGGGAGTGAAAAAAATATACACCAAAAAACTCACAATCCAGAATATGTGTGACATATAGTCTCCTGCATTTTTATAATGTACTGACAAAGAGAAATGAGGGAGCTCCAAATCCAGAATAACGTAGTTTTTTTTAGATTTCATCCTCCCCTCCTTTTTGGTATCTTAAAATATCTTACAGAATAATTTTTGTCATAACTTCTCAGATGCAGGCCGGGAAATTCCCCTAGGACAACATTCAAAGGCCCCTGTGATAACTGCCTACTAACAGTACACCACGTTCTTTTGCTAATGCCACACATTTCAGAGCCTGCTCTTACACCAGTGGGGACAGTAAATAAAACAGGATGAGCAACATTATCAAATATTTGAGACTACAAAGACACATCCAATTTGCATAACTCAAAAAAAAAAGAGGACTGATGAAGTACCAGCGCTGTGGTTCCCGGAAGGATTTTCCTCCATGGCTCTGACACTGGCTGGGCTGGGTGTAACAGAACTGACGCTTGCTTGAGAACTCGGAAGCACGGATGTCTTGCTCTTTTCTTTTTTGATTTCTACCCTCCCAGCAGGCTCCTTCTGTGAACTATTAAGAAAATCAAATAGCAGCTCATCGTCGGGTTCTGACTTTTTTCTTCGAACAAACTGCGATGAAGGCCTAGGAACAGACGCATTTTCACCGGGATGGGAGGCCTCCGCTGATGTCCTAGATCCTACTTTCAAATTTGCAGTGCCAGCTAAGATGGTAGTTTTTTGATTTCTAATGTTATCAGCTGCCGAGGAAATATAAGGAGCTTTAGATCCAGTCTGGTAAGTTAAATCTGCAGTTTGCTGATGAAGTTCAGGATAGTCAGTATTTTTGCTATACACAAAGTTGCTGGTATTCTCTTTTCTATTGAGAGCTGTTGCAGCCCCTTGATCAACTCGGTTTAAAAGATCTTCTGCCTTTCCAGCAAGATCAGCAAACCAAGACATGATGGTAGCAGGATAATCCTACTGGGCAACCTGTAAAAAGGACATAAAGTGATCAGAATGAGGTAACAGCAGAATGTGTGGAAGACCAGGCTCCAGAGCCAGATAGTGCAGGAATGAAATCCTAATCCTGCCTCTTACTAGCTGTGTCTTAAGCAAACTACTTAACTGAAACTGAGAAACTTTATGTAGAAAATGAGAAATGTAAGTGTATTTACATTACAGGATGGTTTAAACTGAATATATAGAAGTGGTAAGCAAAATGCCTGGTACACCACAGGCAGTCACAATTACAACTACGGCTGCTGTTACGATTCCTGTTTCAGCAAAGGGCAAATTTTAATGTAATAAAACACCCCAAATTATCAAATAATCAGTATGACAAAGCTAAATAAAAACAATTCTCTCAGTTGTTTTTAAGTGCTTGTTTTAAGGTGCCGACACTTGAAAAACCTTTGGACCAACACACAAGCTTTCTTAATGGCAAACTGCAGGACACCAGGATAGTTAGGTGTGCACAACAGCAACCCGATAATTTCAACACTCAGTACCTACTAAGTGTCTGTATTAAGCTAAGTTCAGAATTTTAAAAATGAATCGTCATTCACCTGATGGTTGAATACTTCAAACGTACCACAATGAATTAAGATAATGGTGAAGTAACTAGTCCTCACGATACAGAAGAAAGAATATATGTGTCAACAACCATGTCTTGAATGTGTACACTGTCCCTTTTGCCTGGACTGTCCTTTCATGGTTAACTCTTTCTTATTCTTGGTTTTCACTTGAATGTCATCTGCTACCAAAATAGTTTTTTCTTTCCAACAAAGCCAGATTCTATCATTTTCTGTTCACACCCTATTCTTTCCCTCACAGCCTCTCATGTCTTATGTTTTTTCCGTGTCTCCTTACTGGGGAAAAGGGTTCTGTCAATTCTGCACCCATAAATACTGCCTGATGGAATTATTTTATGTGCTAGATACCAAGCACACATTATCTTCCCGACACCCGATTTCCACAAGCACATGATCAGGAGCAATCATGCTTTTTTCACAAACGGGATGCCAGCGTCTAGACAGCAGCTCAGGTACTCACATCTACGTTAGCCAAACCCACATTTTTACCCCTGCCTTCCCCATTTGGCCTCTCCGTATCTGAATAACCTCAAGAAGAAACTCACCTGGTAAACGTGTTCCTAACGAAACAGAACTAATACATGGCTGTGCATTTCACAGGACTTCCGTGTGCAAGCAAGTAAAAACGGAGGTGAAATGCTCTGTAACACACGAAACTTCCAGAGGCACCTGAAACTCTGAGGTATTATTAGCAAGTAAATATCGGTGACTGGGAGCAAGGAAATATGGGGGTGAATGGGAGCAAATTATCTCTTCTAATAAAGGAATCAAGACACTTATTAATACCTTATTTCTCACCTCCCGTCTCAGAGTTTAAAGGACTTGAGAACAAAAGCCTGAGCCTTCACGCTGCTCACCCCCTGGACTGCCGAGCTGGGTTCTGGCGCTTGCCTCGGCGACAGCCAACCCTGAGAGGCCTGCGAGCCCCAAGCCCTCAGGTCGCTCCAGGTTGGCCCGGCCCGGGGGCCCCCGGGGGGGCCGGGGGGGTCTGCAGGCCGGGCTGCCCAGACGCTCCCAAGCTCCGGAGTCGGCTCGAGAAAGGGGGTTCGGAGGGTGGGCCCGGGCCGCGCGCCCGTCAGCCAAGCAGGCGCGCCCCGGGAGCCGAGCGCAGCCCCGCTTCGCTGCCGCGTCCGCCCGGGCCCGGGGAGGCGCGGCCCGCGGGGTGCCCAGGAGGGGCCCGGGCCGCGCGCGCCGGGCTGCGGGGCTCCCCCGCCCCGCCTCAGCCTCCCGGCCGCCCGGGACCCCGGCCTCCGCGAGGGGACCCGGCCCCGCCGCCGAGGCCGTTAACGCCCCGCTGCCCGTCCGCGCCGGCCCGCCGCCCTCACCTGGTCCCGCTGGCCGCCCGCAGCGGGGAGAAGCCCCGGCCGAGCAAGCGGCCCCAACGCGCCCGGCCCGGCGGCCCCGCTGCTTTTCCGGGAGACGTGGAAGGGCGGCGAGGACCCCAAAACAGAGTGACCTCTCGGCTGCCTGAGCGGCGGAGCCGGGAGCAGCCACGGGCAGGCGATCAGGCGGGGCGCCGGCGGCCGCGGGGTCCTCGCGCTGGCCACGCCCCCTTCCGCCTGCGGCGCGGCGGGGCGGGACGGGGCGGGGCCTGCCTGCGTGTGACGTAGCTCGCCTCCCGGCACGTGGCCGGCACAACATGCGAGGCCACGCCCACAGTGGGCGTGGCCCCCCTGCCTTCGGGCGGCAGCGGGGGACGGGCCTTCCGTCAGCCCGCGGGGGGGCAGGGCCGCGGGGGCGTCCGCGAGCCGCACGCCCGAGAGACGGGCAGGGGCCGCGGTGGCCGAAGCGGTGCGGGAGGCACTTCAAGGGCCTGGTCAGGGACGTTCTCTCTGAGGAGGTGGCGTTTGAGCTGAGAATCAGGTGGCGACAGGCCCGTGACGGCCGCTCCCGGCAGCGCTGGGGTCGCGTCCGCGCGCACGGCCCGGCCGGCGTGTGGCCACTTGTCCGGGGGAGAGGCTGTCCTCAAGCTGATCCCACACAGGCTTCGTGGACGCCACCCCCACGCCAGGCCAAAGCCGAAGCCACTGGGAACTCCACATCCCGTCACCACCCACGGGAAGGTGGCTGGACCTGAGGGTGGGGTTCAGCAGCCAGGTGGGTATAAAGGCAGACCCGTGGGCTTTGGGGGGGGGGGCCCCCATTTTGGGCTCCCCGCCAGCTCGCAGCGTCCGGCCAGCTCGGAGAGTGCCTTTGGGTTTCCAGGTCGGCGGATCGGGGAGGACGCATGAAAGACTTTATTTCCCTATTTTCTCCCTGAGTTGTCCATTTTCCTTATTTCCTTTTCCCTTGTCAATAAACCTTTTATGAACCTTCTGTGTGTGCCTGCAGTGGAGTATTCATAAGTCCCTTGTAAGCGCGCGGGTGAGGACCCACAGCCAGGAACCCGTTCAATATCGGGGCTGCCCTATAACACACTCAGCGGCTTTCAGCGAGGCTGGGCTAATCGGACCCTCAGGACAAGCCTGAACATAAGCCTAAGGACCCCCCCTCTTCAGGATGAGGAAAAGAAAGGTCAGAGGTTGAGCAACTGCGGTCACTGCCCCAGTAAGGAGTTCACACTCCTCAGAAGCCTGTATCCGCAGACTCAGTGTTTTATTGTTTCCAAATTAAATTGCAACTTCTTTTCTGCCGCCAACTCAAGATTAGCCCAGTCCAGTGAACAGAAAAGAGAAGATATTCATGACACTACTATTCTCCGCCACTTACTGGGCCCTTATCAAGTGCAGAAGACTGTGTCACGCTTCGGGCATGCTTTAGCTCTTGGAGTTTTACAACAGCCATAGGAAGGTACTGCTTCTATCTGGTGGTAGGTGGTGGTGATCCCACCCATTAAGTAGCTCTTCCTTTTAGGGTTACACTTTGCCACCTGTTGCCATGCCGCATCCTTAGGGAGTGTTCTTTCCAACCTCGCTGATGTCATGCTTGATCTTGTGACTTTCTTTGGCCAATGGCACGTGATCAGAAGAGCCTTTCACCACATGTGACTGGAAGTGTAAAGAGCCAAGATGTATTTCCACAAAGTCTCTTGATCTTTTTCCTCTATCATGAGAATGGCTTATGGAGAGAGGCCTGCTCACTCAGCCTGCACCCTGCAAGGAAAAAAAAAATGTGAAGTGGTCTATATCTAACATACAAACAAAAGACAAACCTTTGTTTTTAGATGCCACTGAGATCTGGGATTGTATCTTACACAGCATTACCTATAAAAGCTGACTGATACTTACTCCCATTTTACAGGTGAAGATACAGAGATTCAAACAGATGCAGTTACTTTTCCGTGTTCACAGGATGTAGTAGCACATCTGGGAATCAAATCTAAGTCAGTGTGACTCTTGAAACAATGCTCTTAACTGTGGAGAGGATGAAAATGAAAGAAGTTGAAGCGGAATCCCAGAGCCCTAGAAGGTCAGATAAATTAAGTCACTAGAAGCTAATTAGACAAATAAGATCCCAGATCATCTGAATTTTTTGAGGGTTTCAGAGAGGAGAAAAATATTTGAATAAAAAATGGCCCCAAACTTCCCAAATTGATGGAAACATTAACCTAGGCATCCAAGTTCCATGATCTTCATATAGGATAAATACAAAGACACCCATCCTGTATATAACTATCAAACTGTTGAAAGACAAAAAAACAAAGAGAAAATCTTAAAAGTTGCAAGAGAAAAAATGTTTCATCACATCCGGGAGGATAAGAGTACTAGCTGACTTCCCATCAGGAACAGTGAGAGAGAGAAAGCAGAAGGGATGGCATATGTAAAGTGTTGGGGGCTAAAACTGCCAACCAAGAATTATTTTTCCAACAAAAGCATCTTTTGAAAGTGAAATCAAGATAAATGCATCCTCAGATAAACAACAGCTGAGAAAATATGTGGACAACTGAAGGTGGCTTAAAGTTAGGGGATCAACCAAGATAGCCTTGAGGAAACATTCAGAAGGAAAAATGAGAATTGGGAAAAATATATAGTGGAGCAGAGTTTTTGGAAGAAGTTGGACAATTTCCTGTCAGTTCCCCCCATGAGTTGAGACTTCCTAGTAAACTGGCTACTATAACTGTGCCTAAATCACACAAGTCAATTCCAACTCCTTATCACACAATCATCCATCATCCACCCACCCACCCATCCATTTGATTGTTTCTCTGAAGAACACTGAATAATTACCAGGACCTTCCACGTATATGACACCTCCAGACAGGTAAATTCCAGAGACAAACCAGATTGCTGGTTGCCAGGGTGTGAGGAGTGAAGGGGCATGAGTCCAGAATTTTCTATGGGGGGTGAAGATGAAGATATTTTGGAACTTGATTTAGGTGATGGTTGCACAACGTTGTGAAGACCACTAAATTGTACTTGAAAATGACGAATTTGGAATTATGTGAATTTCACCTCAATTAAAAAATTGTGTGAGAGATCAAGCACGCTGATACTTGGGAAAAGAGCGGTGGATTTAGTGGTGTGGCAGTCACAGCTGACCTGGACAGCGGTGGTTGTGGTGGGCGTAGAGCAAAAACTGAGAGAGAGTGAGGTCAAGGGGACTGGCCACAAGGGGGCAGACTCGAGGCCACAGTTCTTCCAGGAACTTTGGCTGCTTTTCCCAGAGCCGAGGTTGGAATATTTTCTGTCAGTTTTAACAATTCACCTCAGGTCTCCCTCTCCTGTGGGATCTCCTTTTGTCCTTGGCTTCAGAGCTTTCTCATACTCTTAACTTTCTTGCTTGCTCTTCTGTACGCTTAAAATGATGGTTTTGTCCAACTTTACAGTTTTGTCACTGTGGCTTCTAGTATGTAAATACCATATCTAGATATGGTTGCATTACAGATGCATTTTCTAAGTATGTAAAGTGAATATGTAAAATATGTGTATATGTAATACTTCAAGAAATATTTTATCTAGTAATTTTAAAGTGTTTCTAATGTAGGAAGGGCTCAGGATATTTTATCCACAGCTGTTTTGAAAACAAACTCCTGCATTTTATTTTTTTAAAGATTTATTTATTTATGCATGCAAGAACTGGGGTGCAGGCTAGAGGTGCGGGGGGTGAGAAGATTCCCCAGAGACAGAGTGGGGAGCAGAACAGGCGGATCTACTGAAATACACTGCTGAGGGGAGCAGCGGGGAGACAGGAGAGGTTTGCTGCGCCATGTGGGCCAGCTCCCTGGCCAGCCGGGGATCGAACTTGTGCTGCAGAGGCTGTGGAAAGCTTCACAGTGCTGTGCTTAACCCCTTACGCCACCAGGGAGGCCCCAAACTCCTGCATTTTAACATCTATTTTTACAGCAAGGAAAGTACGAAATACATATGATAGGCTCTCCAGATATGGGATTGCCGGTGCTTCAGAACCCCCTGAGTGTTTTTTCCTACCACAACCCTCTTCTGTGCTGGAGGTGATAACTCTCCTTTTCTGCAGCCCTGTCCTCTAACTTTGCATAGCTGCACAATCTAGCTTAGTTTCACCTGTTCACTTTCCATGCCTGGAGTCCTTGTGTGGATTTTCTTCTGTGGCTGGCTTACTTAGTCTATGTCAAGGTAAGATGGATCCACATTGTTGCCGGAGGAATTTTTATTGTTCTGTGGTCACCCATGTCTCATTACACCCCATTGATGTGTCTGTATAGACATCAGCCGTCTACCAAGTGGCGCAGACAGCAGGCAGTGGGACACGTGAGCCTGGGTTCTGTTTGGGGGGACTTAGCTAGAGAGAAACGTGTGGGGTCGGCAGCATGTGGGTGGAAAGTCACACCGGTCAGGGAACAAGTGGGGCCGGAGACAACGACAGTCCCGCCCTGAGGCCTGGACCCGCCGATGTTCAGAGATGAAGGGGGGAAGGGGAAGAGGGAGGAGGAAAATGGGAGCATGTGGAATCCTAGAAGCCGCCTGGAGAAAGCCTGTGAAGTCATGGGGAGGAAGGGATGGGCGCGCCAAGTCCGTGAGGGCTTGGTCCCGTGTACACGGAAGTGCCAGAATATCTGACTCCTGGGAGAGGAGGAGCAAGTTGATAGGGTGGGGTGCGGGAGGAAGGGAGCTGTTTAACAGTTACAGGGTTTTTATTTATATACAGGAAATCTGTTGTAAAGGAAAAGAAGATAAATGGGCAGTTTCTGGGGGGGCATGGTGGGGTCAAAATAGGCTCCCCCCACCCCCGCCTTTTCCATTTTTAAGGATTGGAGAAAAGAACAGCATGGAAAAGATCTCTTTTGAGAAATATCCAAAAGAGAAAGAAGGGTTGCTACTGCAAGAGCCAGAGGGAGAGGAAGCCGTGCCACGGCGCTCAGGGAGGACCTGACCGTGAGGAGAACCAACGCTCCCACCTCCTCACAGGAAGCCAGGCCCGGGGGCAGGTGAGCGGATGTGCGGGTGAGCTTGTGGACGTTCTCTGTGAAAAAGAGAATTAGGTCACCCGCTGAAGATGAGAATTGGGGAAGAGGCCCAGGGGTTTTAGGGGAGAAAAAGTGTGAACATGTCAGCAGAGTGGGAACACGGGGGCAACAGGAAAAAACAGATGATTCTGGGCAGCCTGCAGGCCAGGTCCACTTGACGTCAGAGGTCAGGAAAGCCCAGTGAGGTGAGTCAGGCTGGTCATGTGACCCCTCGGTGTTTCTCCTGCTGCTGGAGCGCTGGTGCCCAGCAGGTGGAGCGATGGACTTAACCCCATAACTCAGGATTTAAGCCAGTAACAATGGGTTTAAGCAGGATTTGACTCAGCTAAGCAAGTTCAAGGAATGTGTGTCCCTGAAATAGCCGTGGAATTTAAAGTAGGATAATGGGAGTGAAGACGTGAGGTAGGGGGTAGAGAGGGAGACAAGCTGGTACAGTGGATTGGAGGGAGACAAGCTGGTACAGTGGATTGGAGGGAGACAAGCTGGTACAGTGGATTGGAGGCTCTGGAGGGTCCAGGACCTGCTGAGGCTGAGGTATGGGAGTGGATGGGAGGCAGGAGGGGGTGGTGGAGGGCGAGTCACTCAAAACAGAGTTTCTGGTGGGGGGGTTGTGATTCCTGCTTGTTACAGACTGAATTCTGTTTCCCCCAAATGTATATATTGATGCTATACAAGTGCCGTGTGACTATTCGTGTTATAGGGCAGCCCCGATATTGAACGGGTTCCTGGCTGTGGGTCCTCACCCGCGCTTACAAGGGACTTATGAATACTCCACTGCAGGCACACACAACAGGTTCATAAAAGGATTATTTACAAAGGAAAAGGAAATAAGGAAAATGGACAACCCAGGGAGAAAATAGGGGAATAAAGTCTTTAATGCGTCCTACCCGATCTGCCGACCTGAAAACCCAAAAAGCACTTTCCGAGCTGGCCGGACGCTGCGAGATGCGGGGAGCCAAAATGGGCCCCCCCCCCAAAGCCCACGTGTCTGGCTTTATACCAACCTGGCTGCTGAACCCCACCCTCAGGTCCCAGCCACCTTCCCTTGGGTGGGGATGGGATGTGGAGTTCCCAGTGTCTTTGGCTTTGGCCTGGGGTGGGGGTGGAGTCCACAAAGCCTGTGTGGAATTAGCTTTAGGACAGCCTTTTCCCCCTAACACTCGGAGATAGCCTATAAAGAGGTATTAGGGACAAGTAAAGCCATAAGGGTCTGGCCCTGTAGATACAGGATTAGTGTCCTAATGAAAAATACCAGAGGGCGCTCCCGTGGGCGCCCATCTCCCCTGCATCAAGTGAGGACACACTGTGGAGGCGGCCATCTTGGAGAGCAGGGAGGAAGAGAGTTCTCGCCAGAGCCTGAATGGGCCAGCACCTTGATCTTGAACTTCTAACCTCCAGGACTGTCGGGAAAAAAAAATATTCTGTGGCGTGAGCTACTTAGTCGATGTTATTTTACAGCAGTGCGAGCAGACAAGCACACCAGCACAGATGCCTGCTGGTCTAGGATAGGGCATGGGAATGGCAGGCGCAGGGCACGGGAAGGATTAGCTGTGAGCATGCTGTAATCACCACGAATCACGACGGGCATTGTGCAAGGGAGCGTGACAGTGAGTCAGTCCTAGGAATGAGGAGCTCACATGTTAACTAGACCGTGGTGCTCATTTCACAATCCACACAATATAGAATCATCATGTTGGACTCACGAAACAAATATAATAAGTCAAATAAATCACAATTAAAATATACAGATAGGTAAAGGAACAAGAGTTTGATTCTGGTGTCAGCAAAGGCCCTAACAAGGAGAAACGGAACTGGGTAAGTTCCGAGATTCAAAACTGGACATTTTTAGGGAGGAGGCAAGAAGGGACAAAAAGATTCTGAGGCCAAGGTGGGAGAGTAGAACTTCTATCCAAAACCTGGGTGGAATCCGGGGAAGGGGTACAGGTCCAGTCTTGTCTCTCAGTCCCCGGAGGCCTGCTCCCAGGCTTGTCAGAGAGGGAGTGAGATGGTGCTGGGAAGGGCAGTCAGCCTCGAATTCTTCACATGTTGGAGGGGTTGTAATCTTGGCTAAGGACCCACCCACCAGGCCTCGAGCAGGCAAGGAGTATGTGTTCACCTTGAAGATGATGCCGTTTTCACCCTG
Source organism: Talpa occidentalis (assembly GCF_014898055.3). Classification (NCBI taxonomy): domain Eukaryota; kingdom Metazoa; phylum Chordata; class Mammalia; order Eulipotyphla; family Talpidae; genus Talpa; species Talpa occidentalis. The sequence goes on from NW_023601104.1 coordinate 99,728,648, forward strand.
GCAGTGTGATCGCAGTGGGTGGTTTGGAAAATCACATGACAATGTCCTTTCTATGGCGAGCTCTTCCATGGAAAGTGTAGCAGAGCCACGGGCCCACACATAACCTCCGTGTAGGGGAGGGCCCATGTGGACGGGCCTGGGCTGACTTCCATTGCATCTTCCAAGGAGGGCACTTGGGGTACAACTGTTACTCCTACCTCAGGGCCTTTGCACTGTTCTCTTTGTGGCAGACATTCCCAGAACTGGTCCTCTCGTTTATTTATTCAAGCTTCCCATCCCGAAGGCTCAAGCTCAGACAGCTCACCTCAACCTCTCACTGTTTGTTTATTCTGCTGTCTCTCCCTTCATAACATTTACCGTCATCTACCATTAACATTTTTATTTGTCCATTTATTTTTGTGTCAACACTGCAAGGTAAGGCCATGAAAGCAGGCACTTTGCTTTGTTTCTGTTTCTAGATTCAAAAACATCTATAGCAGTGGTGGGTAAATATCTTTTGAAGATGAATGAATAATCTTAATCCTGAGGAAAGTAATCTGGATAGGGTTCTGAAGTTAGATTCCTTGACTAAAATAATGCCTAGGCAAAAACACAAGAAGAGGCATGTCTAAGCCAATTTACGGCAACACTATTTTTAGTAAGAAAACCACCCAGTTGCCTTCAACAGCGAGTTCGTTGAATAAGTCCCATCCCTACTGCAGCCACTAATCTACTCAGTCTCCATAGAGAGGCCTCTACTGCATGCTTCCTGTAGTGGAATCATCAAGATATGTTCCTTTATGAGTAGATGCTTCAATACTTCATTCATTGTTACAGCTGGACTCTATTATATGGCTATACTGTTTTTTTTTTTTTTAAAGATTTATTTATTTAAGCATATAAGAGCTGGGGTACAGGCCAGAGGTGTGGGGGTGAGTGGATTCACCAGAGGCAGAGTGGGGAACAGAACAGGCAGACTGACTGAAATACACTACTGAGGGGAGCAGTGGGGAGTCGGGAGAGGTCTGCTGCGCCATGTGGGTCGCTCCTTGGTCGGGGCTCGAACTCATGCTGCAGTGGTGATAGCACTGAAACTTAACTCCTAGGCCACCAGGGGTGCCCCTATACCATTGTTTTTAGTCCATTCAACAGTTCATGGCCATTTTGGTTTTTTTCTGCTGGTCTGTTATGAGTAATACTGCAGTGAACATTTATTTGCAAGTTCTTGTGTAGACATAGGTTTTCATGACTCCTGAGTATACAGTAAGGAGTGGAGCTTCTGCTGATTACTGAAATCTTGAGGTTTTTTTTTTTAATTTTTAAAATTTTAAAACATTTTTTAACGTCATTTTTCATTTTCAAACGATATTTGTTTCCCCCCACCCCTCAGTGTAGTCCCCATGGAGTTTCCTTCCCCAGTGCACCTGTGCACCATCCCCTCGTCCCCTGGGCTCCTCCCTCCCTCCTTCTGCTCCCTCTCCCGCCTCCTCCCCTGCTGGATGTCTCTGATTCATAATTGTCTGTTTTTGCTTTGTTGTGTTTTGTACTGTTATTATTTTTTTACACTGATATCTTATTTGGTTCCCCTATATTCCTGCTATAAGTGAAACCATCCGATATTTTTCTTTTTCCTTCTGGCTTATTTTACAGAGCATCATTCCTTCGAGCTCCATCCACCGTTGCTGCGAATGGCTTTTCTTTTTTGATTGCTGAATAATATTCCATTGTGTATATGTGCCACATCTTCTTGATCCAGTCATCTATTTTTGGGCATTTGGCTTGTTTCCAGGTTTTGCCTATTGTCAATAGTGCTGCAGTAAACATAGGTTACAGGTGTTCTCTTGAATCAATGTATTTGTGTCCTTTGGGTAGATCCTTAGTAGTGGAATTGCTGGGTCGTATGGTAGTTCTATCTTTAGCAGGTTGAGGAACCTCCACACAGCTTTCCACAGTGGTTGGGCCAGTTTGCACTCCCACCGGCAGTGCAGGAGAGTTCCTTTTTCACCATGTCCTCGCCAACATTGGTAGTTGCTTGCTTTTTTTGATATGTGCCATTCTCACTGGTGTAAGGTGGTATCTCAGTGTGGTTTTAATTTGCATTTCCCTGATTATAAGGGATGTTGAACATTTTGAAATCTTTAGGTTTTTTTTGTAAATCTTTTAGTTCTTGGAGTATTTGTCTATGGGAATGGGCAGTCAAATTATTTTCTCTTAAAATAACTAGCAATAGTTTCTGTTGGTGTGGTTATACTATAACTCAATACACAACTTTTATTTCATTTTTTTGGTTTTGATTTTGAGGGGGAAATTCTTATAGAATTTCATTTTGTTTCATATCTATGCAAAATATTCCTATGGGCTTCCCATTTCCTCACTTGCTACCTTTAATAAGCCTGTGGAAAGTGGCTAGAAAGGTCCAAGTACAGAAGGCAGCCAAGAGTGAAGGTCAGGGATCAGCTGAGGACCCCACAGGTCAGAGGCCTGGCAGTTGGGGTCTTGGCAAGGAAATTGGGCAGTGACCAAGCAGGGTTGGAAGATTTGTTACAGAAATTAGGATTGAGCAAATATTTAAATATCTTGAAGATAATGGATCACAGGAGGCAGGTGTCTCCTTGTCAAAGAAGAAAGCTGCAAATTTGAAAAGGGGACAGTCTGGAATGAACCTGGTGGTGGTGAATTGGAACTGGCGATACTGGTGTGAACTCATGGTTCTCAAACTCTAACCAGACACAGAAATAAATAGCGAGCAACTGTATGCACACCGGGGACCAGATCTGTGTTCTGAATGCCAACGGGAACCACCGCTCCTTGGGTAAATGACAGATTCTAGGATGGGGACCCAGAAAGGATAAGATGAGCCTGACATGTCTTATAGTGCCAGAAAGCAACAATGTGCTCTGAGAATGAGAGTGAACTGTCAGAAGGACAGAAGGATTAAAAAAAAAAAGATAGAAAAGTCACATTCTAGGAAATGACATGAAAAATTTTTTTATGAGAGCTCCAGATTACATTCCATTGGATAAAACTGGACCCTGTAAGTCTATGTTGTATCAATAAGTGAATGAAGAAATGAATGCGGAGAAGAGAAAGCACTTCCTTGCAGGAAAAGGCCAACTAATAAATGTAGAAGGAAAATGGACGCGGGAGGCCATCCTGTGGCCTTCAGTGCAGCAGTGATTCACTGAGGCAAGAAGCATCGATGGACACTAAATCTAGCGGGTGAACGTTGCGGGAGAAAGAGGATATTTATGTGATCTGGAAGTACCTCCCTACAAAATATTTATTAACTCTAAAGGGAACACAGATAACTTTCTGGTGGAGAGTCTTGGCAGAGAGGATCATGTCCTGCTGTGAGTCTGCGCCATGCAGCTCCCTGTCGTGCTGGTTTCCTGGGTTTCCTAGGAGTGTAATGGCCGGTGGACTGCGGAGGAGCACTCTGGGCGCTTTGGTGGTGGAAAAGCTCTGGGGACCACACTGATGGGGGAAATTCTAACAAACACTACCAAGGAGGTGAAACAGTGGTACCTTAATAAAAAGAAAGAAATTTTAAACATACCGCGTCTGTAAGTGCCAAAACCCCTCCTCTTATCTTTTAGAGAGAGGGAGAGATTTAAGTATTTATGGACAGTGCATTGTTTGTTACTATATAACAATCCATCAAAACACAGTGACTCACAACAGCAGTAAGCACTGATTATCTCACAGTTTCATGGACCAGAGGCTGCCTCACACTCTGCCCTTTGGTCCCCCATGATTCAGTTCTTGCGCTGTGAAAAATACACTCACCACCTCCCTAGGTCCTCAAAAATCTCGTTCCATTACCACATCAATTCAAAGTCCAGAATCTCACTATTGAAATCATACCCGAGCTCTCCAACGGTAGTTACTCTTAATCTGTAGATCTATGAACTAAAGACATTTATCCCCTTACCAACTGCTCTGAACCAGGCCGAGGATATTGGTATAGATAGTGCTATGCAGAGATGGTAGCTACACAGGAATTGCTGGTGAATGGCAGTGGATTCTGAAATCCAGCAGGGTGGGTGTTGGTTCGTCCCTTGACTAGGGCTCTGGGTTCAGGAAGACTCCGAGGGCTCTTGGCTCTACCTCTGATCATCTTTCCTTTTCCTTGAAGGGTAGCTTGACTTTCCTCTTAGGTAGCCCTATACTGCTTTCTGCCTATAGAATTTTGGAGACTCAAAAATACCTTAATTTATATGATCAATCCTAACTGGTGGTGTTTCTGTTGATAACAATTGTCTGTAAAACTTTGGGGGTCACTTATGAACATTTCCCCATCAGCCAACATTCACAAATCTCTGTGACCTCAGCTCTTTGGTACTTGAGCTTTGCCTGAGGCTAAGAACAGTGCCTTTAAAACCCCTAGAAGATCTTTTCTTTTTTGGAGAAAAGGCAGCACCAAACACTTTTACGGCAGTAATAAAACTTGAAAGTCATGTAGTTGGGAGGTGGGGGTGTGGCAGGCAGCAGTAGTTTCTCTCAGCAGATCACTACCCAGGACAGCAGAGGGGTGAGAGGGGAAGGAAAAGGCAGGGAACTTTGAGATCAGCAGGCGGAACCGAAAGTCAAAAATACAGAATATGCTGCAGCAGCACTCACCAGTATCCTTCTCTTACAAGAAGTCTCCAAGTTTATCCTGACTATGGAGCTTTCACTGGGTATTAAATGTCTGCAAATAGCACCTTCAATTTAAACTTTCATTAAAGTCCTTAAAATTTAGGGAGAAGTTTGGACAGCTGTGAGATCACAAAAGTCCTGAATATCTATGAAAACACACACACACACACACACACACGATGGGGCAGAGGCAGGCCACCCCCAAGCAGGTTTCAGAGGTCCCCGCTAGCCTGGGGACTGATACCTGCAATGTCCAGCATCACAGTGAAAAGGACCTGCTTTCAACAGGCAGAGGATTTGGGGTGGGGGGGTGAGGCAGGGTGGTGGAGGCAAAGGGCTACTCCCTCCTTACTTCAGTTTTGGGTTGGGCTTTTCATTCAACTCAAGGACATCACTCAACTTGGGGGAAAATTCTACCCTCAGTAGTGCCTCCAGTCTGCTATGGCCTTGTAGCACTGTGGCAAGAAAGTTTAATATATAATTGATTAAAGTTTCATCCAAAAAATAGTCTTGTAACACACACACACACACACACACACACACACACCAGTTCCTATTTGAAAGTTAACTCATTACTTCTGTTGTTAATGCTTAATTGAAAACCTTTATCTAAAAACATGAAACTGAATCTTCACCCCAAAATGAGAGCAAAATAAAATGAACAACTTGAGATTTATGGCATATCATTTTGGTCAAAACACATAAAAGAAGAAGGGAAGAGCAAAGCCAGGTGATGCTTCTATGGGTAGATGCTTATACAGTGAGTGGCGCATCAGGAAAATCGCCATGTGGCTTTGTGTGTGGGAATATGCGGGTGCTGGTTTCTCTGTGGAACATCCCAGAACCCGGGGCTAATGAGGCAGCCAGTCCTTTCATTCTAGATTGAGAAGTTCCACATCAAAGTTGAGGCCAGCATTTGGTGGGATGGCACCTGGGTGCCCAGTGGCATCATAGGCATAGTCTGGGGGGATAGTTTGGCTCTGACTCACTGTGGTCTGGCAACCCCTTCTGCCCAGCCTCAGATCACCTCCTGCTTGCCTGGCATAAACTTAAAGAGCTTATTTCTGTCCAGAGGGGATTAAATTCTTTTTATCTTCAAGCTGACCCAGTGCGGTGTGCCATGCATTACGCTAGCATAGTGCTCACTGCTGGCTACGCTTCAGGAAGGTGCTGGGGTCTGGGTTACCTGGTCTCCACCTGCACTCCCCTGGCAGGGGCAGCAGCCCAGGGGCAGGTCCCGAGCTCTGTTCTTTGAAATTCTACCTGAGGCACTGCCTCTCATCTTTTAAAGGATTTTATAATCTGCCCTTGATTTTATCTTTAAACCATGTTTTCCAACTTGTGCTCTAATTATTACCTAGAAGAGAATCTAGGAATTCCCAAATCTGGCAAGTCCTAACAATTTTATGTTTTACAGTTGCTTTTGATTTTGTTGTTTTTGCTTATCTCTTTCCTCTTGCACTTTGCTATGGGCGCAAGAAAAAGTCAACTAGGAACTCTCTGCCTGCCTATCACATCCCCTTAGGTAGAGCACCCATTCATTAGGTAGATTTTCTACTTTCCATATTACTGTGGCCACAGTGTGGCTAAACTTAACCATTAAGCACCTTTCTTCCAGTTTTTATCATATTTTCTTCATTTTCCTTCAAGCCTTCCTAGTAGGCCACTTGAAGGCCATTAAAATACTTTTAACTTCCTCTTTTAAATTTTCATTAACACACGTCTCTTAATCCTTGCAGTTTCCACCCTTTTCCTAATCCCAAAACCATTCCCACATTTTCAGGGTTTTGTTTAGGCAGCACCTACTTCCAGGTACCAATCTCTGTACTAGTTACCTATTGCTGCATAACAAACTATTGCCAAAACTTAGTTGCTTAACAATACTGTGTTTACATATTATCTACTATGGTTTCATGGGAAGGGACTTGGGACCAGTCTGAATAAGCAGTTCTGGCTTATGAGCTGAAGTCATCTGAATTCTTGAGGGGGCTCATGGATCTAATTCTTACATCACTCACTGGCTGATGGGCGACCTCTGTCCCTGTGCCCCTGGGCCTCCCAGTAAGTGTGCCTTAGTGTCCTCATGGTATGGCAGCTGTCTGTCCCCTTGACTTCAGATATAAGTTTTTAGGGCTCAGAAGCAGATATGGTATTATTATTTGGTAAAGCTGGATGGTGAACATATGAGCATTTGTTATTCTGCAGTTTGAAATGCTTCATAATAACAAAGTAATTTGTTTCTAAAAAAGCAGGGGTACCTACTGATATTCAACATTGTACTAAAAGTCTCAGCCAATGTAATAAAACAAGAAACAGAAATAAAACATTTTAAATTTTGGCAAATGATCCAAATACTACCATAGTACCTAAAGTAAGGCATCTTTTAGGGGAATTGAGGAAGAGTTTTTTTTTTTTTTTTTAATACTATAAGAATATTTCTTCAGGGATAGGAATAATACGAAGACCTCAGGCTCCTTCCTTGAATGACATAAGGGAAGGTAAGGGACCATGAGAATTTATTAGCATAAAACATCTCCAAAAGGCTGGGGATTGAATTTCCTCATACACTCTGCCTAACTTTTCGATTCAGGGTCTGTCTACTCATTTACAGAAGCATGAAGGTGTTGGGAGTCTCTTACTGATGACAATGCTTTGTCAGTCATTTGCTGCTTCCTGTTTTGACTTTATGTCCTCAGTCAGCAATCTTACTTTCAATCAAGTTATTTTTCTGTAGAAAAGAAGGAAAAACAGGAACTCTGATCACATGTTGACTATTTTTATGTTTGAGCTCTTGTTAATTACCGTCTTTGAGTTTTACTGAAGATCACAAGTCAGCCTTGCTATTTATGCATTTCAACCCTGGTTTGGGGAAGTCCTGGGTTCCAGCATACCGTCCAAAAATAATAGTGACTTCACCAACTTCCTTTCACGCTCAACATCTTTTCATGCTCATGGAAGAGTGAAGATAGACGATGTAATAAGAGATAACGATAGTATTTATTTGATTTACTCAACCCTAAAATTGAAAAAGAGCTTGCATTTGGGAGAGGAAGTACAAGAAAATGTCCCAGATGATACCTGGAACTTGAGACAACAAGTGATTTTTAGGGTATCGCCGGATTCAGCCCAAAGTCTTAAATTATTTTATCTGTAGCAACTTCTCGAGGGGCTTGTGGGCTGGAAACTAGAAGAGATGGGTTCAAGTCCTGCCTTTTGGCGAACTAGCTCTAGGACCTCGATCGTCATGTTTCCTTCAATATCTCAATTTCATTATTTGCTGTATCATCTCCAAAGTATCCCAGGTCCAAAATTCTATGTCCAGAAGTCAGAAGGGAACTTTGTTTATTCTAGAAAGAGGTCATCAGAAGTTGGAAACTCTTCTGACTTGTTCTTATGTGTTAATTTGATATTCAGCCAACACTGTTAAATATTATAATAATTTGAGGTATTGGATAAAAACACTTAACGGATCATCATCCATGAACTTGGCAGTGATTTCTGAGAAAGATGTGGTAAGGGGGAACTAAATCCAAGCATTTTGGCCATGGTCCAGTATCTTCCTTAGCTAGGAGCTTGGGCAAAACTTTCTTGAACATAATCCTCCAGAGGGGAGTTTTCTTGAAACCTTTAGCTTCAGCTCTATGAGAAAGCTAATCTTAAGTACTCTGATCTTTTAACAAGGTTGATGGAAGAAAGCAATATCTTGTGAAAGGTTTAAGCAGATTTTAGTTCCACTGCTAGCACAGGCAATTGATGTTCCTTTGTTTTGGGAAGACCATGTCAACAATGGTGAATAAATGATTCCGAATAGCATTTCCCACATACCAACTATCACATAGAGTCCCACTCAATACCCACATTGAATCCTCATGACAGAGTGTGAGGTCGTATTATTATTAACCCCATTTTATAGTTGGGAAGCAGAGGAACATAAAAGATTAAAAAACTGACTCAGTATCACATACAGTATATAGAAGAGTTGGAATCTGAACCCACACACCTGTAAGAACTGTGCCTTTAATTCCAACCACTGATGTCTAAGTGGGTCTATCAATAATGTCAAAGTAAAGCTAGCATTGGCTTGTCCCATTGCATCCGAGTCCTGTGACTACTGCAATAAGTTGCTACTAATTTAGTGACTTAAAACAATACAAATTTATTTTCTTGTAGTTCTGGAAGTCAGAAGTCCAGCATGGGTCTCTGTGGTCTGTAATAATGGTGTTAGCAAGGCTATAGTCCTTCTAGAAGCTCTAGGAGGGAATTTATTTCCTTGCCATTCCCAGAAGTTACCTACTTTCCTTGGCTCATAGCCTTCCCCCATTTACAAAGTCAGCTATCACTCCGTACAATCTCTCATGCAGCACTGCTCTCATTCTTTCCCTTTGATGAGTGGGCAAAGAAAATGCAGTATATCCTTCAATTAAATATTATGTATGGTGTCGGCCTCCCTGGTGGCACAGGGGTTAAATCTCAGCACTATCCAGCCACTGTGGCATGAATTCGATCCCCCGCCAGGGAGCTGACCCGCATGGTGAGGCAGACTGCTCCTGTCTTGTCTGCTGCTCCCCTCAGCAGTGTATTTCAGTAGATTCTCCTGTTCTGCTCCCCACTCTGTCTCTGGTGGATCATCTCACCCCTTTACCTCTGGCCTACACCCCAGTTCTTGTAGAAATATTATAATGTCATAAAGGAGAATGAAGTACCCATACATGCTACGACACAGATGCTATTTTAAATGAGAAGCCAGATACAAAAGACTACATAGTACATAACTCCACTGTATGAAATATCCAGAAAACGCCAATCTGTTGGAACAGTAAGTCAGTTCATGGTTTCCTGTACTTGATAGGGAGCAAGGGGAGGGGAAGGAGCAGGGGGTGCCTGCAGACCGGCATAAGAGGTGTTCGGGGCTAATGTAAATGTTTTAAAGTTAGATTGTGGGTATGCTTGCACAACTCTATACTTTTATTATAAATTATTGAATTGTACTCTCGAAATGAATGAATTGTATGAGTGTTGATCAATCTTAGTCAAGGTATCTTTAAAGAAGACTGAATGAATGCACTCATATGTTGAAGTGAAGTGGCCCACCCCTCTTCTTTACAAGCACTGTCTTTTATTCTGAGTTTGTTTCCTTTCTACCTTTTCTTTTTTTTTTTTTTTAAAGTTAACATGTTCTTTATTTCTGGAAATGATATAATAGCAAATGGCAGCAACTTTGCTTTTTTTTTTTTGTTTTGTTTGTTTATACAAGCACTGGGTACAGTCAGAAGCGCGGGAGGGTGAGAGAATTCACCAGAGCCAGAGCAGGGAACAGAACAGGCAGACTGACGAAATACACTGCTGAGGGGAGCAGCGGGTGGCAGGAGAGGTCTGCGTGCCATGTGGGACCCTCCTCCAGTGGCCGGGGAGCAGCCGGGGATCGAACCGGCGCCCCAGAGGCCGCGGGCAGCTTCGCAACCCAATGCTCAACCGCTGCGCCACCGGGGAGGCCCCAGCAACTTTGCTTTTGACTGTCCTTCCTTGGAAAGTAAGATAATAAAGACTGTGAGACTGTGTCATTTCTTGGACATGTGTGCCATCTCTACTAATCCACGAAATCCAACCATTTGAGAAGCCCTAGACCAGCTAATGTGTTAGAGCTGGAAGAAGTGTTAGGGATCACTGAATTTAACCCCATCATATTCAAGATGAGAAAGTGTTAGTGGCCCATAGCAATGGAGATGGCTCTCTGGATTGCCCGGCCAGTCTTGGGGTCATCCATTTTCTCTGCCTCCTCCCAGGTGCCTTCTGATTCCAGGAATCTAAGAACTCTTTATCAGGATAGGTACTATGGGCTCAGCAGGTCAAAATGTTAAAAGGCTTCATTCAGGACATGGCTTTAGGGGAAAGACTCATCTCCACTGAACGGAATTAATCTGGATAGGTCAACTGACCAGACCAGTGTCCACCAGCACATGACAGTCAAAGATCATTTGGTGAATCTGCCAAATGACGGAGAAGTGCTTACTAGCCCAAAGGGGATGTTAACTGTGTTGGTAACTTAGGGTATTTCTGCAAGGCTCAGCAGAGTGGGACATATGACTTGTCCCACTGAGGTTGGACCCCAGCACAATTTCACTTTCACTCTTGCTGCTGAAAATATACTACAAAGGTATCTGAAAAATACCTAGACCCCCAAGGGTCCAGGGACTCAGAAATACAAAGATGAATCAGGTGTTTCTGTCTTTTTTTAATCCACAACCAATCTTGTTCCAGAAAGGATTGAAGGCAGCTTTCAAGGATGCATAAAATTCAGAGTGCACATGAAAAGGGAGAGTGAGGGCCTCCCCGGTGGCGCAGTGGTTGAGCGCTGGGTTGCAAAGCTGCCTGCAGCCTCTGTAGCTCTGGTTCAATCCCCGGCCACCGGGTGAGGGTCCCACGTGGTGCGTAGACCTCTCCTGCCGCCCGCTGCTCCCCTCAGCACTGTATTTCGTCAGTCTGTCTGTTCTGTTTCCCGCTCTGGCTCCAATGAATCCTCCCACCCTCCTGCACTTCTGACTGTACCCAGTGCTTGTATTAAAAAAAAAAAGAAAAAAAGAAAAGGGAGAGTGATCCTGAAGTCATGTAAATGTAGAAGTCATGTTCTGGTTTGAAACCCAACTTTTGATTAAAATTGTAGATAATATTTAAGAATTTTAAAAATCTGTTCTTGGCTCTACAGTATAAAATTTAAAGTATTTTTATTGAGATGTAATTCACATACCTTCTTATAAATTGTACAGTTCAATGATTTTTAGTTATAGACCCACCACTGTCTAATTCTAGATAATTCATCACCCCAAAAGAAGCTCTTTACCTATTAGCGGTCACTCTCCATTCTCTTCCAGGCTGGCAAAAACTTCTTCCTCAGCTACTTTGTGACTCTGTGGATTTACTTATGGACATTTCATATAAGTGGGATGGTACACATATTATCTCCTTTCACTGTTTTTGGGTCACAACCTCCCAATAGTTCCCCAGGTGTAATCTGAAATCGGCTCCCTACATGCAGAAGGCAGGAAGAGATGAGAGAAGACATGGCACTCTACATTAGCAGGTGACAATTTTAATGAGCATGGAAACTTACAAGGCTGGTGGTGGGTGATGGCAAGGTGAATAGTTTCTACCTCACCCAACCCAAAAATCTCAAAAATTTCATAGCAGTCTTATCTGACTCAGCTATAAATACAGTCTAGATAGTCTCAACAACACGTTAAAAACACATTTTTTCAAAGCTGTATCTTTGGAACATCTTCTGGGAACAAGGGGCAGGGCTACGATGTGCATTCCAAGGGGAGGGGCTGAAGAGCCTCCGATTGCCCAGGTCCAACTTGCAGGTCAACAGCCAGTCATGCTCTTTTAATTACCTTTCCCGACACTCCACCCTGGACCAGCTTTTATAGTCACATGCGCCTCTGCAATGTGTCTTGAGCAGTCAGCAAACTAGTTCACTAGTGGAGGAGGCGCATTGGACAGAGCTACTAAGCTGCACTGAAGTCAGATGCCTCAGCAGCAACACAGGCATTCGCCTGAAACAGATCAACATGATCATTCTCAAGTCAGTGACAACTTTTTCCTACCAAGAATCCCCTGATTTGAAATCATTGATTTACTAAGTCCCCTCTGGGGGGTTGGGTCATTCAGGGTTCTTATGTCCTCAGGTGATTCAATAAAGATAACACATTTGAAGATTCATCAGGTGTGAACACACTACACTGTTTGGATAATGGCACAGGCGACTCCCTGAGGAACAGTAATAGTGTGCAAGGCCATTCTGTTTTGGAGGGCAACTTTTCTCAAGTGAAACGTTTCAGGGTACACTAAGGATGGGTTTTATTGGCTATCATTCTAGCCTTGCTGAGTGGATTGAGTAAGGGCTTCTCTGTTCAAACAGAAATGAGGCATTTTTAGGAGCTTGACCTGATTGCTGATTGTATATACCATACATATTGTCTGCAGTAGGGGGGGTGGGGTGACAGCACTGTCAAGTATGAAAGGGGCTGGGGCAGGATATATCAGACCAGGGCTCATGTTTTTTCTCCTTTTTAAATGGTGCAGGTTCATTCCAGGCATAGTGCGTTCCAATAGGCCCAGCTTGCAACAGGACAGCAGGATCCCTGTGGAGACTGAGTAGTTCCCTTTACCCAGTGGGTAATGTATCTCACCAGTCCTGGTAGAATATTTCATCGAAGATTCAAGTAGTGTGATGGGGCTTGGTTTCCTCAGTAAGCATGTTGCTCCTGGCTAAGAGTTAGGATGAAATATCAACTTCATGTCAATGAAATATTAAGAGCTAAGGACTACAAATCCTAGCATGCTGTGAACCTGATGCCCTGAACGAAGGGCCAAATTAAGTGGCCACACTTGGCTTATAACTGAACATATATGTGTGTGCTCACTCTCTCTTGTTTTTCTGGCTTCAACTTCATGCATGCTGGTATCTCAGCTCAGGTAGCCGTGCTGGAAGGAAATGTCAGTCATTTATACTTTTCTCTTTCTCTTTCTGTTTTCCCTCTTCTCATTTCCCTTATAAACAAAACTTTTACAAAAATTTCTCGTTGTGTGTCTGCTTTTATCTCACAACTTATTAAGTGCGTGGGGGATGACTCACAATTCGCATCATCCTGTTTCCCCCTGGGGTTGCCTGTAAGAACTTGGTAACCAATGTGGTGTCATCACATCTGTGGGTGACCAGCCTACATGATTCTTCTTTGCATTGGCCACTGTAAAGTCTGGTATATGGAACACTATTTTGGTCTTAGGAGTTCCTTTGGGCATACATTGGGACTCAGCTGCAACCTCCAATTTAGGATTTTTCCCTTTTGGGTATCTTCTCAGCCATGTTCATAAGGATTTTCTATAACTTTTTTTGTTCGTTTGTTTGGTTCTACTTTGAATAAGAGTCTCCTGGGACAAATTTTGGATGCCCTCCATAAGCTAGGCTTAGAAAAGACAGAGGCCAATTGGATGGCACAAATAAGGGTAAAGTAGCCCCCCCCCCATCCTGATAGCAGTAATGGTGAGGAGGAGGGGAGGAAGAGGAGAACCACTACTTACTGGAGGTTTTGAGCCCACCAATGGAGACTCCCTTTCAAGAGGGTAGCATCCCTCCTGGGGAAGCTGCAGAGGCTCTGAAGACCTTGTAGTCACAGTCCCCAGGACTGGTGGTCAAGAATGTGCCAGCATGTCCCGGGGGACACGCTCAGGGATGAGTTGTGGAGCAGGTTTGCAAGGCAAGACTCTGCTGCTCAGTGAGCAGCCCTCTTGCTATTTATTAGCAGAATGAACAAGCATGATCGATGATGTGACAATGGCAGGAGGAGCAGGGTCCAGGAGAGACAAAGGGTAATCAACTTTATGGGGAACAGGAAGGGACATGTTGACCATGTATACAGGGAGGACTACCCGAGCAGGCACTTGGTGTAATTTTGAAGCTACTCCCAGACCACCTGAGACCATGGCCACATAGTCAACGGCTGCCTAGGCATCCCTGGCTGCCTCGTGCTGTGGACCATTGTCTTAAGGCAGTCATGCAGGAGTGCCTTATCCAAATCTTTCACAAATACACACATGCATATAGAGGCCACACACACACAGGTGCAGAGGCCCTAAGTGGTAGAGAGGCCACACCCAGGTTGGAACTAGAATGGTGCCTCCTCCTCATACTAAACAAGGCACCCAATTTGGCCAAAGTAGTGACCCTAGGGTAGGACAGTTCCCTCTTTGCCAATTCCCAATGGTTGGATTGAATGAACAGAGGCAACCTATCAAACATTATTTTCCACTGGGGACCTCCCTAATTGGAGAAGTTCTGTCCATCCCTACTGACAGGATCCTAAAAGAATGGCTAGTTTGTTTGCCTCTATTCTTGCCTCCCACCAGTGTACCTGGGTGGACCTACAGTCAATGTTACATATGATATTAACATCAGCTGAGTGGAAAATTGCATTAGTGAAGTCTAGTGAAGAGGCTCATTGACTCCACCAGGAGGATCTAGAAATCCCTGAACAACACACTGTTATGGTATCATTACTAAAGGTAAAAACTAAGCCCCACCCCATGCTCAACAGGCAAGTTTGGGACACGTGAATGTGGAGTGAATGGGACTACCAGGTGAACTGGGCCCTTAAGCTTATCCAGATCATGAATCAGGGCACGGTCAAGGCTAGATATCCTAGCCAACCACTGATGCCTGGAGTCCAAATAGAGCCTCAGGACACTCAGCCCAGACCTCCTGTCCCGTCCCACACGCTGCTCCTCTCAGCAGTATATATTCAAGGCCAAGACACCACTTTAAAGTTTGGGGGAGCCATTTGGACAAGTAAGATCTGTGTTGGGAAGAATTGGGGTGCAGGCTAGAGGCTCAGGGTGAAAGAATTCATCAGGGTAGAGAACAAAAAAGGGGGATTCATTAAAATAAACTGCTGAGAGGTGCAGTGAGTGGGACAGGACAGGTGGTCTGGGCTGAGAGGGTTCTGAGGCTCTATTTACACTCCAGGCATCAGTGATTGGCTAGGATATCTATATCCCACCCCTAGCTTCCTTTCTCCCTGCCTCCCACCCCAGCTAGGCACGCTGCACAGGTTCTAAACTAATGCACTGAAGTGGCCAGCGTTTGTAGAGTGTCCCCACATTTCTATAATGGTCCCCAGCATCTGCATATTGCCCACCCACATAGGGGCTGATGACCCTCGGGATTTCCCCCATGGATGTCTTTTCCCCTAGGTTAGGGAACTTAAGAGATTTGTATAGAAAACCCCTCCCTAATAGAGGCCCAAGGCCAACCGGGATTTCCCCTGCAAATGTCTCTCTCTCAAGGCTGATTTCTTGGGCCACCCCACATAGAGGTTAATGGCCAGCCCGGAATTTCCTCATTGCATGCCTCTTAAGAATTTTCTTAAGATCATTCTTAAGGAACTTATGGGATTTATACAGAAATATGTGTCTTTCTCAAGGTCCAGTTCTGGCTGACTTGCCATTGCAACCTTCTTGGAGCTTCCCAGGTGTAATCTGAAACTTGTCTTGGGCAGCTGCAAGACTCGTAAGACACACAGCCTTCCCCAACCTTTGCCCGCCTTCTCCCACATGCCTCGTCAAATCTTTAAGGTTTTTGTCTTTTAAAGATTTATTTTTTTTATTTTATTTTTTTTAAAGATTTATTTATTTATTTATACAAGCACTGGGTACAGTCAGAAGCGCGGGAGGGTGAGAGAATTCACCAGAGCCAGAGCGGGGAGCAGAACAGGCAGAAGGACCGAAGTACACTGCTGAGGGGAGCAGCGGGCGCTGCAGGAGAGGTCTGCACGCCATGTGGGACCCTTGCCCGGTGGCCAGGGATGGAACCGGTGCTGCGGAGGCTGCAGGCAGCTTTGCAACCCAGCGCTCTACCGCTGCGCCACTGGGGAGGCCCTTAAAGATTTATTTTTATATAAGAACTGGGGTATAGGCCAGAGGCACAGGAGGGTGAGACCATTTACCAGAGCCAGAGTGGGGAGCAGAACTGGCAGATGGACCGAAATCCACTGCTGAGGGGAGCAGGGCGAGACTGGAGAGGTCTGCCGCGCCATGTGGGAATCTCCCTGGCTGGCCGGGAATTGAATCTGCGCTGCAGAGGCTGTGGACAGCTTCACAGTGCTGTGCTCAACCTGCTGTGCCATCGGGGAGGCCCAAATCTTGAAGGTTTAATAGAGGCCTACATTGGGTCCAGCCACAGTTCAGATAAGTCTCAGTAGCACATTACACGCTACATATGGCAACACTTTTCATCAAGCGGTATCCTTGTAGCAGCTCCTGGAAGGCACATTTCAAGGCTATAGAACATTCCAAGAGGATGGGGTGAGCCTCTGATTGCCCAGGTGCAGCTCTGGGGTCCCAGGCAGTTGATTGCCTTCCCCAACAACTTCCTATGTTTCCAAGACTCACTTATGTCGAGAAGGAGACTTATGAACAACCCAATTTAAAAATGGGCAAAAAACCTGAACAGACCCTTCAACCAAGAAGATAAGGACATGGGGCACAAACATATGCAAAGAAAAAATATGAAAAAAATGTTCACAGCATACGTCATCAGGGAATTGCAAAACGACCTTGAGCTACCTAGAGAACAGCCGGAATCCCAACACTGACAACACCGCGTGCTGGGGAGAGCGCAAGACGCTGCAGCAAGACACCTGGCAGTTCCTCGCGAAACAAAGCAAACTCTTACCACATGACTCAGCAGCTGCTCTCCTTGGTATTTGCTCAAGCAAGCTGGAAGCTTAAGTCTAAGCTACCCCGCACATGCGTGTTCAGGGCGACTAGTGCTAATTACCCAACTTGGAAACATTCGAGCTGCCCTTCACCAGGTGACAGAGCAATGAACTGTGGCACTGCCGCCAAGAGGCTAGTAGCTTACGAGAAAGAACTGAGCTGTGGGGTCATGAAAAGACAGGGAGGAAACCAGAAGGCTTATCACTAAGGGGAAGAAGCTAATCTGAAGAGGCTACATGTCGGGTAGTGAGGGCTGGAGCGGCGCCTGAGATAAGTGAAGGCCAACATGTCCAGGACACCAGGAAAATCCTGCGGGGCTGATAAAAACATCACGGGGCACCTGTGCTATAGATGACTAAAATCACCCTGTGACTATGCAGGTGACGCTTTTCTTTAGCCTTTTCCTAATCTGTCCTTTTAAAATGTTAATTAAGGGCCTCAGTCTGCTCCCCAGCCACCAGGAGGAGGGTCCCACATGGCACGCAGACCTCTCCTGCCGCCCGCTGCTCCCCTCAGCAGTGTCCTTCGGTCCTTCTGCCTGCTCTGCTCCCCGCTCTGGCTCTGGTGAATTCTCTCACCCTCCCGCGCTTCTGACTGTGCCCAGTGCTCGTATGAATAAATAAATAAATCTTAAAAAAAAAGTTAATTAAAAAAAATCAAACCAAATCACCCTTGTGGACAATCCCCCCCCCCCCCCCCCCCGCCAACTAGCATTGCCATTTTGATCCCCGCCTTACTCTGGCCCCGATGATGCCTGCGATGGTTCTACCAACTGCCAAATAAGGACCGGCCTTCCCCCCTGGCCGCCCCACGCCTCATACCCCTACCCACTGAAGGGCAGAGCATGCGCCAGAATTGGGTAACTCCAGAAGAGGACGGGGTGCTGGTGCACCTCAGTTAAGCCAGGGGCCCGTTGCCATTTCGGGCAGTTGTTGTCCTGTGGACACGGTCTGCTCGGACCCCTTCCGCGAGGACTGTCACTAAGTAGACTGCCCTTGTGCTTTGCCTGGACAGGGCCCTGAAATCTTTCCTAGACAGTAAGAACCCGATAACATACACACCATAGGAGTTCAACTGTAGGATGTTCTGGAAAAGGCAGAACTACAGAGAAAGTGGTTGCCAGAGGCTAAGGGTGAGGCAGGGATGAATAAGGAAAGTGCAGATGATTTTTAAGGTAGTAAAACTATTCTGTACAATAATCGTGGAAACATATTATAGATTTGTAAAAAACCCATAGAATGTAAAAGACCTTATTGTAAACTATGGGCTTGGGTGCGAATGCCCTGTCCGGTCAGGCGCACTGATTGTGATGAATGCCCAGTCTGGTGCAAGATGGTGGCCGGGGTCTGCCCGTGGGAGGCAGGGGAGCATATGGAAACGTCACTCAATTTTGCTTTGAACCTAAAACTGCTTTAAAAAGTAAAGACTATTGGGCCTCCCCGGTGGCGCAGCGGTTGAGCGCTGAGTTGCGAAGCTGCCCGCAGCCTCTGTAGCGCCGGTTCGATCCCCGGCTGCTTCCCGGCCACCAGGCGAGTGTCCCACATGGCGCGCAGACCTCTCCTGCCGCCCGCTGCTCCCCTCAGCAGTGTGCTTCGTCAGTCTGCCTGCTCTACTCTCCGCTCTGACTCTGGTGAATTCTCTCACCCTCCCACGCTTCTGACTATACCCAATGCTTGTATAAAATAAATAAATAAATCTTTAAAAAAAAAAAAAAAGTAAAGACTATTAAAGAAAATCTGAATAAATAGAAGAATACATTGCCAACTATTCTGCACACCCGGCGTCAGCATCATTCATAGACTGATGGCTCCAGGGTCCCGTCACTGGGCTGTGCGCTGTCTCCTGCCCGCAGTGGTGCTGGTACTAGGAGCTCACTCTGTGCCCCACTCAGCTGGGTTCCCACTGTTCCCCAGGGCCATGGGAAGCCAGGAGATGCCCGAGAAGTTAGAGCTCCTCTTTGTGAGCAGTGATTGACTGATGTGCTTGGCCCTCCTGCCTTTGAGTGGAACAACCTCAGTTGTACAAGTCACGCTCCAGGACTCATTAAGGTGTCATGCCGAGGCTCACCTCTTCCCAAAATCTCCATGTTTGCAGGATTCTTCCTCTGTCCTAACACATCGCCTCCCATCCTGCTCCCCTGGCCTCTCCTGAGAGCCTGGCCTCAACAGTGCACAAGAATTGCCTCTCCAGCTTTGCTTCTAGGATACTGATCTCTGACAGTTCCTATGGTCTCTGTCTGCCTAGTACATCCTTATTTGTTTTGCAAGTATTACATGGGTGGTCACCTTAGAAAAGGGTTAGGTAATTCATTTGTCCACAGTGTTGCTTGACACAAACAAAAGACCTTGAAATATTCTTTCCCCATAGATGGTAAAAGCCAGACACACAGCAGTGCCTATGAGCCTAACTCTGCAAAATCAATGCTTTTCCTCCCAAGGACAGTCTTTATATTAAGAGTGGCTTTAGGGGGTGAAGGTAGAAGAAAGAACAGTGCTGATGACAATGTGGCCAGAAATGAGTCTGAATATATGAGTTTCCTTGGGGTGGGTCACAAATTTTTCAGTGAACACATACACACCCCCCACACACACATGTGCACACACACTTATCAGTTCATTTATACAATCCCAGTGCCTCCCCTTTTGGAATCAATTGTATTAAGACCAGCAAGAATTTCTTCCCTGTCCTTCTGAAAGCATATCCACCAAGGAAGAAAACACAACCTTTCTGGCATCTTTGGGGGAGAAAAACCTCCGCCTACCTCGATGCCTGAGCTCTGCTCGTGCTCACCTCCCTTAGAGAACTTGGGCCATTAATTTGATTTCTCTGAGCCTCCATTTTCCCATCTGTAAAATGGGAATAGTACTAGTTCCCACTTCACTTTTCATTAATTAATTCTTTGTAGAGCATTAAGTGATAAAAACGTTCTACTGATAGCTCTTGAGTAAGCGTTAAAAAGCATGATTGCTCTTACTAACTTTATACAACAAACGGGAAAAACATTTTGCAATGAGGATCACGAGGTCCTTGGCTTCAGGCCTGTCTCTTGTTATCCTACCATCTTTCCTCCTCTTCTGCTATCACCTGTTCTCCACAGGGTACTCTTGGGACCTTGGCAGAGGCAGCTCTGGGATGACGGTGCATGTTGGCAGCAGACCCTCAATCTCCCTCTCCCGTGGCTGAGCTCAGGCCTGCTGGGCGTTCTGGAACAGAACTTACAGAGAAGCAGAAGCTATTGTGTTCCTTTATTTCCTTCAGCTGGAGCTCGAGCCCCCATCTTGTAGGGTTGGAGGGCAAGAAAGGAAGGTGACTTAAAGTTGACAGGAACTCTTAGATTCTTCTGGTATAAGTCATTTTTCCCTAGATTCTTTTGAGGATATGATTGGTCTTCCAGGTTTCTTGGTGGTGGAAATGATTGACTGCTCCCCAACATCTGCTGATTCTCAGTCTCTCTTACTTCTTGTAATAACAGAACTTTTGAGTATTAACCAGAGACATGGCTGCCTAACTAGACACTCCATACCCAGCCTGCCTTTGAGCCAGAGTGGCCACAGGACTCTGGTTCTGGGGAATAGGATGTTATATTCGTGTGTATTCTCCAGCCTGCTGCCTGGAATGTGGCATCCGAGATCAGGAGAAGGCAACAGTGGAGAAATAGAAACACTCAAGACAGAGGGAGCTGGGTCCCCGACACCAAGCTGCGTCCCTACCAGCTCTGCACTGCTGACAACTGGAGTGCTTCATGAGAACAAACCTTTCATCTTGTTTATGTCACTGTCGCTTTGGTCTTTGTCAGCGGTGATTCTGCATTCCAGTAATACACTTCCTATTTCCGCTTCTTTTCTACAAATGGTGTCTAGCGACAGGGTAGAATTAAAAAGCCTCATGGATGTAAGTAGGTCCCTTTCCTACATGCCGTCCTCCAGGATTTCTTGGCCTCTGATGCCTCGGCACTGCCTGGTCTAGTTCTCGGCTGTGTGACATTGGGGCCTACTTTGCTGATACCACTTAGATTTCAGGTACTAAATTGGGACTCGCTGTCAGCACCAAGCTGCTGCTTCAGAGGTTGCTTTTCATTTTTGTGCTTTTTGAGCCTCTGGAAGCTCTCAGCTGAGGTCTCCAAACTATGGTGGGGCCTGTAGACCCCTGTGGGCTGCTCCCAGCCCACCTGCGCACCTGCCTAGACACCTTCCGCAGTTGTTTCTGAGCTACCCCCAAGTGTGCGCCTCTGCTCTAGGGCTTGAATATTCCTGGTCTTTATTGACCTTGAAAATCCTTATGTATTAGGGCTCCCCCACAACCCTATCCAAACCCTAGAAGTCCCATCTGCAGTTAGACCTCAGGATGCAGAGGAAGGAAGGCAGGATTTGCAGTGTGACCTCTAACCCATTTCTCTCTCACTCTGGAGAAAAATGGAGACATTCTATCTAGCTCTCGTTTTCCTCTTTCTCTGCTCTTGACCTTTGGGTGAGTGCCGACACTCCAGCCCCTTGGTAAACTTTAAGCCTTGGCTTGGTATTTCTCAACCAGGAGTGATTTTTGTCCCCTTGAGGACATTTTGGCAATGCCTGGAGACATTTTTAAGTGTCACGGTTGAAGGAGGATAGGGGGCCGCAGATGTCTGGTGTGCAGAGATCAGAAGTGCTGCTAGGCATCCCGTAACACGCACACAGGCCGGCATCCACACAAGACTTGCCCTGCCTCCAGCATGGGCAGTGCCCGGCCTCGCCTGGCTCAGCCTTCACTGCGAAAGGCAAAGTGACATGCAGGCAAGGGCCAGAGAACCAGGCTCAATAACCTTCCCCACCGCATGTTAATAAAGCTGGGTTGGAAACAGCATCCAGTTCATACACAGAACATAAACCTGGGCTTTTCTAAGGCTATTCAACAAGTATGTTGAACACGTCCTGCTGACCAGGATCCGCTCTGGGTGTCAGGGGTACTGAGGTAAACAAAGAGATGCAACTTTTCTGGAGCCCAAACTCAGGCAGAAAACCAGACACTCAATAAACACACTCCCACAATGTATTCCAGGTCTGCACTTGTGCGACCTTAAGTGTGCAACATAGTCTCTCCAGCCTCAGTGTCTGATAGCACCTGCCACACAGCCCTGCTCTTCATCAGATGCTCATCCACAGACTGGACCTGTGTAAACTTCTAGACTGCAGCAGGTATGTTAAGAAAAGAAAAACAGGGCCTCCCTGGTGGCACAGGGGGTTAAGACGCAACCTATGAAGCTATCCACAGCCACTGCAGCAGGCGTTCGTCCCCAGCCAGGAAGCTACCCACATGGTGCAGCAGACCTCTCCTGACTCGCCCGCTGCTCCCCTCAGCAGTGTATTTCAGCTGGTCTGCCTGTTCTGCTCCCCACTCTGTCTCTGGTGAATCCTTTCACCCACTCCCCCACACCTCTGGCCTGTACCCCAGTTCTTGTATGCATAATAAATCTTTAAAAAAAAGAAAAGAAAAACAACTCAGGCAAATAAAAATTACACTGTCACCAGAGACATATATAGACTATTTTACAAACCAGGTAAAGGAACAGAACAGTAGGTGAGGCCCCAGGTTGACCCACTATCTATTCTTTATAACATCCAGGGAAACCTCCCTGAGACAATGACATCAAAAAAAGTTGAAAACCTCACTTATCCTGTGCGGTAAGTTTCCTACGAGAAACACACACACAGCTGGCAGGTGTATAAACCGAGACAACCCACTTGGCATTCAAAAAAAGTTGAAAACCTCACTTATCCTGTGCGGTAAGTTTCCCAAGAGAAACTCACGGCTGTGTGCACCAGGATGCAGGGATCATGACATTTATATGGCTTTGCCCAAGCCTGGGACACCCCAGGTCTATCAGCCATAGAAAGAGTCATTGGGAAATAATAGGACATAAGACAATAGATGGAAATGAACGAAGTGCTTCTCTAAGCAGCCGTGTGAAAGGTCGCCACAATGAAAATGTTTAGTGAAAGGATCCAGGCATGAGAAAACAGGGTGTCCCGATCACGATCACGTAAAGTTCAAAACCAGCCAACACCAACCAAACTAAGTGGTTTGAAGACTTAGGTGTCAAACCTAGAAAGAAATGCCGGAAGTAACGATCGTGGTGGTAGGGGTCTCTGGAGTGGGAAAAGGGACCAGGTTGGGGCACCTGGTGGTTTTCGAGGTGTGGGTGATGTTTTATTCCTTGATCTGATCGGTAGGTACTTGAGCGATTTTGTTTCACAATTCTTCACTCACCTGCATGGTTGATTTTTATGCCCCTTTATGTGTACTTATTATAGTTCATAAATAATAAACGAATCAGTCAGTCTTGAAGTTTGGTTGGAAGAGCCTTCCAGGCAGAGAAAAAAGTTAGTGGAAGGGTCCCGGTAGGGATGAACTTGGCATGCTTGAATGTCGCCAAGAGGCCAATGTGGCTGGTGAGGAGGAACGAGGGGCAGCTGGTTGCAGACAGGGTCAGAAGGAAGCTGGGCAAGAGGTCAGAGGGCCTCGGAGGCCGTGGAATGGTTTGCTTGGGGCCGTGAAGCGATCTTCTGAAAGTTTAAGATCTAAAAATGTAAGAGGTCTGGCTGCTGTGGTGAGTACAGGTCACAAGGGCCATGGGGGTGGATGGAGAAGAAAGAAGACAATGGTGGGGCAGCTACTCTGTGCCTTCACCTTCCCACGCTTGTTTCAAGTTAGCATCATTTCCCTTTTATAGACAAGAACACTGAGCTAGTGAGCGGTGGAGCTAGGATTGGAAGTTGGATCTTCCTGACATAAAGAGCAAAGCTTGTGCCAGAGGCACCCTTCGCCAGCTGGAAGTGGGTGACCTGGGTTTCCGTACTCTCTCTGCCTCTCCCATTCATCAGCGTAAAGACAGCAGGCAAGTTGCTCCACTTGCTTATAAAGTGGGAGCTATAATCCCCCAGAGAGTAAGGTGCATGAACACTGAAACTGAGCGTAAGCAGGGGAGTCAGTGGTTCTCACACCTGTGCAACAGAATCCTCTGGAAGACGTTTTAGAACTCAGGTTTCTGGGTCCCTGGTTCCTGATTTAGGAGGTTTGTTTCCTGTTGCTCCTCTGACAAATCATCACAAATTTAGTGGCTTAAAACTATAGAAATTTATTATCTTACAGCTTTGGAGTTTTGAAAAATGAGTCTAATGAGGGCTAAAGTCAAGGTGAAAGCAGGGTGTGCCCCTTCTGGAGGGTGCAGAGAAGAATCCATTGCCTTGCTCCTTCAGGTTCTCAAGGCTGCCTGCCCCCTGCATCTCCCTCCATCTTCAAAGCACAGCACCCCAACTTTGGCTTCTATCATTGCATCTCTTTTCAAACTTCTCTTGCCTGCCTTGTATACAGACACCTGTGACTGCATCAGGTCCACCAAGGTCATCCAAGATCACCTCCCCATCTCAAGCTCCTTGACTTAATCACATCTGCAAAGGCTCTTTTACCATGTGAGGTGTCAACATACAGGTTCTGGAGATTAGAACATGGACATCTTTGGGGGCTAATGTTCTGTCTTCCACAGTTGATATGGATGCACAGTTTTAAGGAGAGGCCCAGGCACAATAGAAACTTATCTCTTATTCATTTAACAGTCCTGGGTGGGTGGACATGTCCTTCAAATACTCATTTAGAGACTCAAGATGAAGGAAGTTCTGTCAACTTCAACACAAGCTTCTAGTGCCGTCTTAGGAGAAGGAACTTTGAGCAACAGTGAGAGTTTTTTGTGGGTGGGCCTAAAAATGGCTCACTTAAAAATGGGTATGCTTGCATTATACAGGCCAGAACACAGCCATATGACCACAGGTGGTCACAAGAGAGGCTGGGAAATGCAGCTCGGTGCTGTGCCCAGGGAGGAGAAAGGCTGTGTTGTGGTCAGCAGCTGGCAAGCTCTGTTCCAAATGCAAATTCTACGCAAATAAAAAGAGAACAAAGTTTAAGCCAACTGTAAAGTCAGGACTGGACACAGTGCAGGTTTTCTGATCCCATGCAGACCGGGTAAAGGAGGAGTCAGAGTCCTCAGTAGTTTTGCAGGTCTTCTATTTGGGGTTCACCAGGCACATGGCAGGCAGGGGTGCTGGCTGGCCTCCCAGCCCCCAGCAAGTCTTCACTCTATCTGGGTTCTCTAGCGTTCGTTCTGCTGCTTCTCGGCTTCTCTTTCGGCTTCTACTGCTTCGGCTTCTCCTGCTGCTGCTGGCGTCCCCGTGACCCGCCCTTAAAAAGCACAGTCTTAACTCAGCTGAATCCCATCTACCTATGCCCACACCCTATTCCAGGTGCCCGCCATCAGGCATGCATTCAGGACAAGGATCCATCATCTATCCTGATGGCGGAAGGGCAGAAAAGCCTGACATTTTCTCTACCCTATACCAACTCTGAGTTTTGCTTTTCCAATGCTGGGGGCACTTGCCAGAGAGTGGGAAAAATGTGGGGAGCATCTGGGGTGGGGGGTCCTTGTGAGACTGATGGTCAGGGGGCCCTGGAGCTGGCTGGGGCCTGCAGAGATGGGGCAGAGGGGGCTGTATTCATTTCTCATTATGACAACTTAAAACAACACCCATTTATTATCTTACTTCAGGGAACTCTGGGTGAGCTCAACTTGGTTCTCTGCTTAGTCTCACAAAGCTGAAAACAAGGTGTCATTCTGTCTGGGCTCTCACTAGAGACTCTAGGAGCAAATCCACTTCCAAGTTCCTTCAGGCGGTTGCTAGAATTCAGGTCCTGTGGTCTAGGACTGAGGCACCATTTCCTTGCTGGTTGCCAGCTGGAGGCCTCTCTTAGCCCTTTGGGGCCGCTCCATGCCTGTGACCCCTCCCTCTTCAAGTCAGTTTGAAATCTACCAGTAGCCTGAGAAAATGCTGCTTTTAAAGGGCTCATGGGATCAGAGTAGGCTCACCTGCCCAGGCAATCTCCCTTGTGCCAAACAATGTGACATGATCGCGGGGGCGATTTCTCATATTCAGGTTTTACCCACTGTAGGGCACGTAAATGATAATCAGGCTTTCCTGCCCTCCCACCATTAGGATGGATGATGGATCCCTGAGGTCCTGCGTGCATGCCGGATGGCGGCACCTGGAGTGGGGTGTGGGCCTAGGTAGATGGGATTCACCTGGGTTGAGACTGTGCTTACAAGGGCGGCGTCACGGGGACGCCAAGAGAGCGGAGAACTAATGGACGAGAGGAGGGCCACGAGAAAAGCAGAGAAGCAGAGACCACCAGAGAACGCTGGAGAGCCCAGATAGAGGGAAGGCTGCCTGGGGGCTGGGAGGCCTGTACCCCTGCCTGCCGTGTACCTGGTAAATCCTAATAAAAGCCTGAAAAGCCACTGAGGGCTCCAGGATTCCTCCTTCACCCCATCTGCTTGGGTCCTAGAGATCCTGCTCCGCGTCCTCCTGACCCTACACCCACACGGGAAGGAAGATGACACATCACTGCGGGTTGGGGGCAGTGTCATTCTGTCTACTGCAGCCTTCAATAAATCTTACTGACTTGAAATCCTTAAAAAAAGCCAGGAAGAGATGGTGCTCGCTCTGTATGCAGGGGTACAGCCAGCTGCTCTGACCTTAGTGTGCCACTTAATCCAGTCACCACTTACTGAATACTCAGCGTGCTCAGAGAGTTCTGCATGACAGCTACTGTCCTAGGCACCGGGAATGTAGAAATAACTAAGACAGGCAGGGTCCCTGCTCCCAGGTGTTTAAAATTCAGTGGAGAAGCTGGGGTTCAGATGGAGTTTGGTGTTGGGGGCTCTTGGGACCTTCTGAGAAAGCATTCAGCAGACACTCCCACTCATCAGCACACGGCAAGTTTATTAAGGAAAGCTGCCCGCACAGACGCAGCTGGGCAGTGGGCTGCATTTTGTCAGAGCAAGGGGTATTTTTTTCATAGTGTTCATGAAATTATTGTGGAATTTATCTCCTTGGGATCAGGTTGGGTTGGTCTTCTACAGTTGTTAATCTTCTCTGCCCCCATCTCTGGCTGATAATCTTTACTGACCTTATCTCAGGTTCCTGGAAACTTCCATAACAGGTTTAGTTTAAGATTCATCCATTGCCCCTGTCCTCACGTTTGGTGTTTGTTCTTGTGAGACCTTCTATTGTAACTTTTTTTTTTTTAAAGATTTATTGATTGATTGATACATACATACATACATACATACAAGCACTTGGCACAGTCAGAAGCACGGCAGGGTGAGAGAATTCACCAGAGCCAGAGCGGGGAGCAGAGCAGGCAGAAGGACCGGAGTACACTGCTGAGGGGAGCAGCGGGCGGCAGGAGAGGTCTGCGCGCCCTGTGGGACCCTCCTCTGGTGGCCGGGGAGCAGCCGGGGATCGAACCGGTGCTGCAGAGGCTGCAGACAGCTTCGCAACCCAGCGCTCAACCACTGCGCCTGTGGGGAGGCCCCTATCGTAACTTTTCTTACTCTCAGCTTCCATCCGAGAGGCAGGACATTAACAAATGTTTACGTTGAGATTATAAAGCAAGAGAGTGACAGAGAGGGGTGGTTTCTGTACTGAGTCCTGCAGACCTAATGCGCTTATGGTGACCAACGCAAGGAAAGTTACTTTGGGCTGGTCCACCACGGGTGTAACTTGGAAATCACGTTGGGTGCCACACTTACAGGGCAGCCCCGATATAAAATGGTTGCCTGACTGTGGGTCCTCACCCGCGCGCCGAAAAAGGACTTATCAATGTTCTACTGCAGGCACACACAAAAGGTTTATTTACAAGGGAAGGGGAAATGAGGAAATGTACAACTCAGGGAGAAAAGAGGGAAATAAAGTCTTAAATGCGTCCTACCCTTTCCGCTGCCCTGGAATCCCAATGGCATTTGGAGAGCTGGCCACGAGCCGTGAGGCCAAGAAGGCCCCCAAGGCCCACGTGTCTGGTTTTTATACCCAACCTGGCTGCTTAACTCCACCCTCAGGTCCCAGCAACCCCCCACCTGGTGATGATGGGATTTGTCTTTCCCAGTGTCTTGACGACTTTGGTCTGGGGTGGGGGTGGGGTCCACAAAGCCTGTATGGGATCAGCTCAGGACATCCTTTCCCCCCAACAATGCGAGTCAGCTGGCCCAGGATGTTACTGATTTTGAATGATCTTTGGCTTTTACCAATTAACTGCAGACACATTCTGAAATAGCCAGGAACTGGTTTCAAGTGAAGAATATTTATTGTGGATCTCTCAACAGAGAAGGGCCCGCAGCCACCAGCGGCATTTTATGGGGTTGATCTCCAGGGTGGGAGAGTTGGGGAGCAGGGTATTGGCTGGCTGGGGTTTTCTAAGCAGGGTATTGGCTGGCCTAGGAGGTTTTCGAGCTCGAGTTCCAGGACCTTTAAGCACCCACAGGTGCTTTAACCTGTCTCACATTTTTTTAAACATTTATTTATCTATGAATACAAGAACTGGGGTACAGGCCAGAGGTGCGGGGGTTGGGGGGAAGTGAGAGGATCACTAGAGACAGAGTGGGGAGCAGAACAGACAGATTGAAATACACTGCTGAGGGGAGCAGCGGATGAGACACATTTACTCACTCCTTTATAAGAGGGTAAGCTCTTCGCAGTTGATTAAGGTTTTACTAACAGGAACATAACGGGCCACACACACAGCTACTGCAGTAACACAGAGAATCAGGTTCCAGCAAGGACAGCCGTGCTCAGCTGGAGGTGCCTGTTGAGCAGGCCAGCTGTGTGACTGGAGGAGGCGGTGCTTTCCCGGATGCATAGACAAAGATTAGAAGGCCGTCTGGGCTGGAGTGCAAAAAGTGAAGTGGCAGGGAATGAAGTCATGAGGAAAGGCAGGAGTCAGGTGATATCAGCTGGGAGGGATTTTATTCTAGGAAGGGTGGGACAGATTTGGAGCTGGAAATCATAGTGAAAAGTTTTGGAAGTAGTATGATGGTTGCACAATAATGTGTGTATAATTGTCACTGAACTACACACATAAAAATGGTTAAAAGGGCAAGTGCTATATGTAGTTTACTATTCTAAAAAAGGTATTTTTAAAAAAAAGTAGTATTGGGTCAGAAAACACACAAAGGGTGCTGGGGGGGCAGAGGGAAAATAATTACTAAATGCTGTGGGCAAAGGAGGGTCTGAGACATTTAAAAAAAACAAACAAAAAGACAAGTGGAAAGAGACGAGAGGGAGGTTTGAGTGGTTCATTTTGTGAAGATCCACTGAGCTGTACATTTATAACTTGTGCCTATGTTCAGTCTGTGTAAGAGGGGGGAATTGTTACGGGGCAGCCCCGATACAAAACGGGGTGCCTGACTGTGGGTCCTCACCCGCGTGCTTAAAAGGACTTATCAATGCTCCACTGCAGGCACACGCGAAAGGTTCGTAAAAGGTTTATTCACAAGGGAAGGGGAAATGAGGAAATGTACAGCTCTGGGAGAAAAATGGGAGACAAAGTTTTAAATGTGTCCTACCTGATCTGCGGATCTGGAATCCTAAATGGCGCTCTGAGAGCTGGCCGCGAGCCAGGAGCCGTGAAGCCAGGAGGCGAGCAACAGAGTGAGAGAGAGAGACCCTAAGACCTACGTGTTTGTTTTTTTATACCCAACCCTGGCTGCTTAACTCCACCCTCAGGTCCCATCCACCCTCTCTTTGGTGATGATGGGATTTGTCATTTCCAGTGTCTTGATGGCGTTGGTCTGGAGTGGGGGTGGGGTCCACAAAGCCTGTATGGGATTAGCTCAGAACATCCTTTCCCCGGAACAGGGGTAGGATTTTTATTGCCCAGTTCAGGGCAGGCCAAGGTGAATTTTCTCTTGGTCAGCATGACTCAGTTGTTCTTGTCTCCTGGAAAAAATATTTTCCCACATTTCCGTGAAACTGATGGGCACTGTGTGGTCTAGGGGAGCAAGTGGCCAGGGTCTGCATGGCCTTATGATGCGACCTTTGTCTTCCATTCAACTGTGAACAAAAAACAATTTAAAAGGAGTGTGGTCAGTGCTGGGAGGCACTAACAGTTTAAGGCCATTTAGGGAAGTTAATAGGTTAGCAAGTGGAGGAACAGAACTGCAGGTTATGTTCTAAAGGTTACACCAGTGGCTAGCTCTTGCAGAAAGCTGTTTTTGTGTTTCTAATTCTCTGGACCTTGTTCTAAGTTTTTTTCAAGTATTAATTCATTTGATCTTTACCACTCTTAGGAGCACACAGAGGTGAAGGGCCTTGCTTAGGGTCACACAGCCGGGAAGTGGCAGAGATGGATTTGAAACCTAGACATTTGCGTCAGCGTCTGCACCTTCCACCATCCCATCTAACCGAGTGAAGGAATGGTATGCTCTCTGCGATTCTCTCTAAGCCTGTGGTTCTCAATATGTGTGTGCGCAGATTTTGTCCTCTGCTACCTCCTCCCCTTACCCTGCCCCCCCCCCCCATTTTGGCAGTGTCTGAAGACGTTTTTGGTTGCTTCCCACTGGCCCAGCACGTCCCGCACTGCCCTGCCAATCCGCGGGGACTAGGAGCACAGGCAATGCCAGGGGCACAGAGCCCCACCCTGTTTTCCCCACCGGGATTCTTGACCCAGTACCCAAAGGAGTGCTCCGAAGTCACGGAGTAGTCAGTCTCTATGGCACTCACGTGGTGCTAAGTACCGCGTTACATTTAATTTTAAAAAAAAAATTATTTATGTGTGCACACAAGAGCTGGGGTGCAGGCCGGAGATATGGGGTAGGGGTGTGTGTGTGTGTGAGAGGATTCACCAGAGACAGAGCGGGGGGAGTAGCACAGGCAGACTGCGTGAGCTTCCCTGCGGAGGGGCGCCGCGGGGAGCCAGGTGGGGTCTGCCGCGCCCTGTGGGTATCTCCCCGGCCGGGGCGCGAACTCGCGCTGCAGAGGCTGCGGATTACTTCACAGCGCTGCGTCTTAACCCCTTGCCCCACCAGGGAGGCCCCAACTTTAAATTTAATTCTGAGAAAACGT
Organism: Talpa occidentalis; assembly: GCF_014898055.3. NCBI lineage: Eukaryota > Metazoa > Chordata > Mammalia > Eulipotyphla > Talpidae > Talpa > Talpa occidentalis. The sequence goes on from NW_023601104.1 coordinate 99,759,457, forward strand.
CTGAAGCGGGTGCTGCGTTTCCACGTCACAGCCGGGGCACTCCAGGCCGAGCAGCAGCTCGCGCGGGCCGGGCGTCCCCGGGGGCCTGGCGGGCGCCGGCCGGGCCGGGTCTGGGGGAATCGCGGTCCTCGGCGCCCGCCCGCCCCCGCCCCCGCCCCCGCCTCCGCCCGCCCCCGATTGGCCGCCGCCACCGCCCGCCCCCGGGCCAGCCAGTCAGGGCGGCGCGGCGGCCCTCAAAGCCGGCCGGGGCCTGCGCCGCAATCACTGCAGGGAGGACGCCGGGGCGCGCCCGCTGAGGAGCCCCGCGGCCCGCCCGTCCCGCCGCCGCCGCCCGCCCCCGGCCCGCCCGCGCCCGTTCGCCGCCCCCGGCCCGCAGGTGACGCCCGCGCCCGTTCGCCGCCCCCGGCCCGCCCGCGCCCGTTCGCCGCCCCCGGCCCGCCCGCGCCCGTTCGCCGCCCCCGGCCCGCCCGCACCCGTTCGCCGCCCCCGGCCCGCCCGTGACGCCCGCGCCCGTTGGCCGCCCCCGGCCCGCAGGTGACGCCCGCGCCCGTTCGCCGCGCCGGGGCCTCGGGCGGGGATTTTCGGTTCCCGGCGCCTCCGAGCGCCCCGCCGCGGAGCATGTCGGGAAAGGATGGTCTGGGGGAGACGCCGCGGGCGGGGGGGGGGGGTCGTGTGGGGTCGCGGGGGGCGCGTGCCGTGGGAAGCCCGGGCTCCTCCTCCAGGCGGGGGGGACGGGCTCGAGGGGGGCTAGGGGAGTCGCGCTGCCGGCAGGGGCGGGCCGGGGGCCGGGGCCGGGTCCCTCGTCACGGCCTCAGGGCACGAGGCGGTGGAGCTTCTGCCGGGAGAGCGCTCGGCGTCCAGCCGGTTGTGCTCGTCTCGGGGGTACCCAGTGGCGCCCCCCGGGGGCCGGGGCCTCGCTCCCCGAGGTTGGAGCCGCGGGGAGTCGCTGCCCGATCCCTCCCCACAAGGAGGGGGAAATTAGCCGGATTAGCCCCCTGCTCCTCAGGGCTGGTGGGAGTTGGGGCTCCAACCTGGGGCTGGAGGAGGAGTTTGCGTCACGTGCTTTGACGGGAAGGTGAAAATAAAACGCCCCGTGACAGGCGCCCCAGGTGCCCAGCTCTCCGCCGCAGGGCTGTCAGTTCACTATTGTGGAGCGCGGGGCCTCCCTGGTGGTGCAGGGGGGTGGGCACCGCCCTATGACGCTGTCCGCAGCCTCTGCAGCACGAGTTCGATCCCCGCTGGCCAGGGGGCTACCCACATAGCGCGGCAGACCTCTCCTGTCTCCCCGCTGCTCCCCTCAGCAGTGGATTTTGGTCAGTCTGCCTGTTCTGCTCCCCACTCTGTCTCTGGTAGATCTTCTCACCCCCCACATCTCTGGCCTGTACCCCAGCTCTTGTATGCATAAATAAATCAATAAACCTTTAAAAAAATAAAATAGGTACGTTTATTTAAAAAAAATTGTGGCGCTTACTAGCTTATTGGGCAGGGATTGTTTCTGGAAGGGGAGACAGTCTATGGCGAAGTACCCAGTGTGACAGGTACAAGGTTTCGGGTTTGCATGGCGACTGCATGGAACCTTGGCGGGAAGCATCTAGCCCTGACTGGGGAAGGGGCAGAGCTGCGCAGGGAAGGGATGCTTGAGGGACGGGCGGGGGCAGCCGGACGGGCAGAACCATATTTCATCTGGTAAACAGCGCAGGGAAGGCCTGGAAAGAGCCTGGAGCCCCTTGAAGATCGGGATTCAAGTGGGTGGTGGATTTCCCCAGCTGTGGGAATGAAGAAGCGAGTCTTGCAGAACCTCCTGTGCAGCTTTAAAGGTTGGGGTTTTTTCCCGAAAGCCCTGGCAGTTGTGTGTCCTGTTCGTCGTGTATCTTAGATACTCTGCAGTGCGGACAAGTACTGAAGAGAGGCCGCCCAGGGAGCTCATTACGGTAACTCCCAGGAGAGCTGCTGAGGGTGTGAAGACAGCGGCGGTGGGAAGGGAGAGATGAGTGGCCGGGTGTTAGGGCTGGGGATGACACGCCGCCCAATATCGTGCGGTAACAATGTGTTGACGTGAGCTCTGTCCCTTGAGTTTCTAATCTATGACAATCTTCTGAGGAGCTGCCCAGCATTTCTTTGAAAACTGCCGTGACCCCATCCTTCAGTGTCATCTGTTTTCCACCTCGCTGAGTCTCCACCCTCTCCACTGCCTGAGGGATGACGCTCTGGCTCCCAGGCTGTTGCGAGAATGGGAAAATGTCTCCCCCATCGCGAGCTCAGCGGGTGCCCAGGATGTCCCTGGGCCCTGCCTCCCGCAGCGCATCCACAGGCGCTTCTCGCAGGAGGCTCTCCTCAGCCCCGGCTACAGTAATTACTGTGTCATTTTCTTCCTGCAGACTAAATGCATGTTCCCTGGCGCTCCCCTTGGAGGTCATTCTACTCTTGGCTTATTAAGATCTGCCTGATCTTATTTTTAAAGGCTTCATGTATCCAAGACAAGGATGTGCCGTAATGGATTCACCGCGGTCCCCTATTGACGACCCTCTGTCGCGTCCAGTGTTTTCCTGTTACAAACCAGTGGGCCTCCTCACTCCTTCAGATCGCCCCCTTTTGAAAGTGGTACCTCCCGCTCCTGCCACGACTCCCTCCCCCTGTCTTATTTTTCTTCCCGGTGCCCATCACCCGTGTGTTTCTGTGTCTGTCTCTTCCTGCTAGAATGTCAGCTCAGTGAAGGGTTTTGTCTTTTGCTTCCCTGTTCTGTGCCATGGGCATCTGGTGTGTGCTCAGGCAGGCCATGTTTATTGAATGCATGGTTGGGGAGTTCCAAGGATGAGTTGAGGGCAAAGCAGAGGATGATGCCCGCGTGCCAGGGCCACGGAGGGCTACACGCAGAAATGGCAATCATGAAGAATTGCGGGTTTGGCTGGGATCATGTACTTTCTCTTTATGAATTTTTCCCTTTGCTAAAATAAGAATAATAGGTATGCTGCAAGATTATTTGTGACTTTGTTCTGATCCAGACTTTGTCAAGAACGGTGCTGCTCTGGCTGGCTGCTTTGAGCTGTGTTATTGCTGAGGGTGATGGAATGACTGTTCTGTTCATATTCTTCTTCCCCCCAGGACCTAAGGTTTCCCCACATACTATTTGGTATCTCTGTTTCCCTAAGTGACATTTTCTAATTAGTGTCACACTGTGAAGCTTTTAACTTTTATTCAAAGTAAAACTGTGTTTATAAGGGGAAAAAAGGAGGGGATCATTGCCAGATGTTAACTGGCACTATCACTTGTGTAGCAAGGCACTTTCCTCACTGAGGAGTAACTTGCCAATAGGAGAATGAAAGGTCGACTTGACTTTTCAGGTTTTATTTAGTCCCTTTGGGGGTGGTGGCGGGAGGCGCGTGAGAGCCTCCTCAGGACTAAGTCACTTGACCCAAACTCAAAATCGCCTGGTGAGCAAACCAGGGAGGCAGCTTAATGATTGTCGGAGAAGTGTGAGGAGTCCCCGTTGAGCTCCAGCCGTCCTGCCCCCCAGGGCGGGCCAGAGAGACTGTCACCTGATCAGGTTTTGCTGGCTTCACAGTCCAGCGGCGGGGTTGACTATGGTGACAGATGACATCACCGCAGAGCAAAAATATTCACTCCCCAGCAACGACAGTTCGTTGCCTGCCCTGGGGGACGCCTTCACTGCAGACCTCACTGTGGCCGGAGGCTTCCCATGAAAGCTCTGAGCCAAAGAGCTGCCCATGAGGGAGCCCCAGCATCATGTCCCCGGGGTGAGCCCTGGGGGACTTGGTGCTTTTGCTCCTTGGCTCTCTCTTGTCTGACCTCATTGGTGCTTCTTCATACTTTTGTGTAATTGTGTGAAAGCCCCAAGTGAGCCATGTGGGGTGGGGTGGCTGTGGGGAGACTCCCTGGGTGCACATGAGCGCGCTAGCAGGCCGGCGGGTGCCAGCATCAGGGAGGCCTGGGCAGCCCACCGCCCTCATCTGTTATATCCCCTGCAGTCGTAAACAAACAGTAAGAAAACAAAAAGCTTAGTTGTTTCAGGATAATCTTAAAACGCAATCTGGGGCATCTAGTAGTTTCCTGGCCAAATGGGGACCTTGTGCTGGAGCTGAAGACGCCGGGATCTAGCCCCTGCCCAGGCTTCGAGATTAAGAATGGAGTTCCTGGGAGGAGGTATCTGGGGGTAGAGGATGGCGTGGGCAGTGGTGCCCTGCTAGGGTTAGTGGCTGGAGGGGCTGCTGTATCGGGCCCTGGCATCCCCTGGAGCTTGCTGGAACTGCCAAACTGGGCTCTGCCTAGGATGACTGCCTTGGAATCTGCATTCTAACATGCTCCCTGGTCACCAGGATAGGATGCACAGTTGAGTTGGAGAAGCGCGGGCCTCAGGTGCTTTTAGCTGGCTTTTTTTTTTTTTTGCACTTATGGGAGAATCCATCATTTTGGATTTTAGCACAGAATGCTGAGGATGAGGTCAGGCATAGCCTGAGCTCCGTGATGACATGCAGGGGCTTTGTTTTGCCAAGTGGCATTGGAGGCAGTGGCCAGCTCCAGACTTCGTTGTTCTGAGCCCCCCAGCACGGAGTCCTCCAGCACAGAGACTGTTTTTCCTCTTATCTCACAGTGACAGGCCTGGCTGCTGTCACAGGAAGGCTGTATTTTGTTTTCTTTTTTTTTGAATAACAGGGCAGGGTCTGATCCAAGTAGTGCTTAGCCTCTGTGGTCAGTCCTGCCCTTTGCTCTTTAAAACTTCAAGTTTGGCCATGAAATATAAAATCGAGCTTTTTCTTCATTAAGAATAATTAAGTTTTCTTTTTTAGAAAAATGTTGCTATGGAGATTAAGGAGCTAATCTTAATTGGGGAGCTGATAAATAACACACTTTTGCTTACTTTAATAAAACACTATCCCCAAATGCACAAGCTACCCTTAGCTCTTGAAGCAGTGCCTTTCCTATTACTGAAAGTGTTTATTTTTATTTTTATTTTTTTTTTATTTTTTTTTTTAAACCTATGTTTTGCTTCAGTGATTTTTTTTTTTTTTTTTTTAAGATTTATTTATTTATTTATACAAGCACTGGGTACAGTCAGAAGCGTAGGAGGGTGAGAGAATTCACCAGAGCCAGAGCGGGGAGCAGAGCAGGCAGAAGGACCGAAGGACACTGCTGAGGGGAGCAGCGGGCGGCAGGAGAGGTCTGCGCGCCATGTGGGACCCTCCTCCGGTGGCCGGGGAGCAGCCGGGGATCGAACCGGCGCCGCAGAGGCCGCGGGCAGCTTCGCAACCCAGCGCTCAACCGCTGCGCCACCGGGGAGGCCCGAAAGTGTTTATTTTTAAATGCTCTCATCTGACCTGGGATAATGAACAAAGCTTGACAAATAATATGTTATAAACCCCAAAGATTTTAAATCAGAAAAGTCTTCCAACATGGAAGCATCCACATGAAACTTCCAGTTTCTCAAAAAAGAAAAACAACGAAACACTTTTGTTATGTGGAGTCTTTCTCAGCTGCCACCCCACCAGCCAGCTAACATACTGGGGCCAGCTGCCTTGCCCCCCCCAGAATAATTAAGTCTTGTGATGCAGGGCCATGTAGAAGAGACACTGGGCCAAGGACTCAGACGTGTTAGTTTACCAGTTACCAGTCAGCTGGTCTCGGCCACAGCTGACTCTCATGGATATCGAGCAAGTCACTCACTCTCTTGTGTCAGCCTCATCTCCCTGAAAAAATGGTGTAAAATACGCACCCTTCCTGATGCACAGAACACACACACACACACACACACACACACACACACGGTGTCATTGTTATATGCGGACATTATCTTGGGCTAGCAATTTCTGACCGTAGCTTATCCTGAGACTTCACTCACAGACTTGTACTTTGCCCTTCAGTGTTTGTATTGAATTTTGCAAACATGACTGTATACTAATATACATTAATTGTAGTAAAAAGAGGCAAATATGAGAAAAATCATCTTAATTTCATCTACCCCTCAGCTGTGGCTGCTGCTTCATGTTTGTCTGCCTTCCACATTTTTCTGTGCACACATTACATATATCTTCTCCTAAACAGTTTACAAGACGTGGTAGACATTTTTCCAACACTTGAATTTTGTTGGTGAGTTTTCTCTGCCTTGTTCCAAGTTTTGACAAAAACCTTAAAAGAGCTTTCTTAATTTTTGGTTTAGATTTGCAACCTCATGTAGTGAAATTGGGGGGTGTGGGCAATTCCTTTCTCCACATGAGGAAAAAGCACAGAAGAGCAAAGAATAAAATTGCTGTGCTATCACTTTTCTCCTCTGCATGCTCTGTCTGATGACTAATTGGTCTTTTTTTTTTTTAAGATTTATTTATTTATACAAACATAGGGTACAGTCGGAAGCGCGGGAGGGTGAGACGATTCACCAGAGCCAGAGCAGGGAACAGAACAGGCGGTTCGACTGAAATACACTGCCGAGGGGAGCAGTGGGCGGCAGGAGAGGTCTGTGCGCCGTGTGGAACCCTCGCCTGGCGGCCTGGGATCAAACCGGCGCCGGCAGCTTCGCAGCCCCAGCGCTCAACTGCTGCGCCACCAGGGGAGGCCCTAATTAGTCTTTTTGACGTGCTCTCTGTTCTTGGGAGTTTCTTGGCCTGACCCTGCGCTTTTCTTCCCAGATTTCTGCTGTCAGACCCCAAGGTGCAGGATGATTTGGGGAGTGACCGTGTTGCTCAGCTTGGCCCTGGCCATTGGTGCTGTTCCTGTGGACGATCCCGAGGACGGGGGCAAGCACTGGGTGGTGATCGTCGCAGGTTCCAATGGCTGGTATAATTACAGGCACCAGGTAAGAAGTGACACTTCTTTTTTCAAATGACACTGGCATTCTCTAGACCGTGGTTGTTAACGAGTAGGTTTCTTAAAGGCCATCTGCGCTCCTATTTGGCTGGGATACTTGTGGTGGTGACAATACGGGGAAATGGAAACCCTCATACATCGTTGGGGGCAGTTATAAGATGGTACAGCCCCTCTGGAAGTTTTGCAGTTCCTCAAAATAGCCCCTATGGGGTCCCCTCAATCTCATGTAACGATATTTGGGGCCAGATAGTTCTTTGTTATGGGGTGTCTTGCCAATTGTAGGATGTTTAGCAGCATTCCTGGCGTCTTCCCAGTAGATACCAAGAGCTTCGCTCTCCCCACCAAAATTGTCTTCAGAGGTTGCCAGACGTCCCCAGGTGAGATCACTGGTCTGACACCTTCATTTTATAGAGACGGAAAATGAGACTTATCAGGAGGAGGTGATGCACCTGGGGCCACACGGCGGGTGGACGCCCGACGGGACTAGAGGTTGGGGCTTTGGTCAGAGCATCCCCAGGCCTCTGCCCTGCCTGCCTCTGCCCTGCTGCCATTCCCCACTCCCCAACCTTCCTGGCATTTCCTCCAAACCAGCTTGGCAGGTGTGAGGAAAGGCTTCTCATCTGGACACACAGCCAAGCGCAGCCGCCCCCTGGGAAAGTCGAATGGGGAAGCCGCTTTAGAAACAGTCTGGCTGTTCCTCAAAGGGTGGGACACAGAGTCAGCACGTGACCCGGCCACCCCCCTCCTGGGCACACCGCTGAAGGGGACGAAAATCTCTGTCCACACAGAAACTAGTACCCGATGGATCCTGGCAGCTTTATTTGTAATAACCAAAGGTGGAGACAACCCAAATGTCCACCGCTAATGAGCAGGTAGGCGGGCTGTGGCCTGTCCGTGCAAGAGGACAGCATTTGACCATAGGAAGAACAAAGGATTAACACATGCTTCAGCATGAACGGACCTTAAAAACATGCTGAGTGAAAGGAACCAGACTCAAGGACCATGTATCACAAGATTTATATGGAAGTCCAGAGATGGGGAATGTGTGGAGACAGAGTAGAGCAGTAGTTTCCAGGATCTGGGCGGAAGAGAGAGTGGGGAGTAACTGCTAATAAAGTCTCACTGGAGTGATGAAATTGTTCTGAAATTAGAGCTGATAGTTGCACAACTGTGTGAATATACTAGAGACCACTGAATTATATATTTTAAAAGGCTAACTTTAATGGTGTATGATTTATATTTCAAGAAAGCGGTCCTTAGGCATGTCACTTAATGTATTAATTGTCAGAAACAAGATGCACAGCCTGTCCATATCTGTGCTCTCTTGTAAGAGCCCTTGACCCAAGTGCACTTAGTGAGCCCCCGCAGTGGAGCTAGGTGTGGCAGCATTGGTTCTTATTTCCCTTTTACCTGGGTGGACTGAGGCACAGGAAGGGTCAGCACCTTGCCTGTCATGCCACAGATCACCGAGGTCGAGCCAGGATTCAAACCCAGGCTGACTGGCTCCAGAGCAGTGTGGGGTGACAGGGAGAACCATAGAGGTGAAATCAGCTTTACTATGTCTTAATTAATCCAGTATATCCAAGTTGTTGTTGTTTCATTTATAGTCAATATAAAAAGTTAAGTGATGCCTTACATGTCACATGTGCCAAGATACTGAGGTCCAGCGCTCATGGACATCCCTGGGGCATTTATCTTGGACTGGCCACCTCCACACTCCATGGCCACATGTGGCTGGTGCGTGTTGGACAGTGCAGGCCTGGTGTCGGTGCTCCCACTGGTGTGGCAGTGCTCCCTCAGGTGTATTCCCTGCTTGGGTATCAGTTTCCATGTCTGTTAAATGGGGCAGGGGGCGGGGGGTATAGACGAACTCCCTGCCAGTTCTAATATTTGATGATCATTGGTTGGCGTCTACATTCAGTGACTTATGTGTGTTAACTGAATAGGAAATTTGGCTTGATTAAAAAGCCATTGTTATCATGAGATGATCCCTCTGCTTTTTAATGCTTAGCCACAGACCTGACCTATTTGCAGAGGAGCAACCTGAGGATGAAACTGCCCAGCTCTCAGTTTTCGCCTTTCTTTTTGAGCAGGAGGTAGAAAGGGGAGGTGTTAAATGCAGATCCTGGGACGTGAATAGGTTTACCTGTGTTTATATAACCAACTTGGGGAAAAAACTTTGGGTAAACATTATTAAGTATGGGCTGACTTATTATCCTTTACTCCCAGAAAGCCTTTTTTAAAGAACTGTTGCTAGATTTCCTGGGTAAAATACTCAGTTTTGAAATATTAGAATGAAGGGAAGCAAGGCAAAAGCCTTGCCACAGCCTGAAATATTTATTAGCTAGGCAAGAGGATGAACGCGCTGAGGCTGGACTGAGGGGAAGTGGATGCTGAATCATCGCTGGCCTCAGTCCCTGGCCCTGCCGGCTGGGTCTCTTCTCAGCCAGTGCCAGCACAGGCTTTCTTGACTTTGGAGGTTAATCTTTAAAAGAGCATCTGAAGGAACTTTCCTGTAGATTCCATACAGACTTGCATTAATTATCGAGACGTAGATGTTTCTTGGATTAGTACAATACTCATCACAAATTCCTTTTTTTCTTTTTTTGCTAGGGAAGGTTAACATAGCAGGTGCACTTAAAGCATTACTAAGTGCCATGTGGTGCTTTATGATGGTGATTTTTTATTTATTTTTTCTCAAAATTTATTGGTTTGCCAATCTTTACATAACTAATTTTGGGAGCACATTTTCACTCCTCATATGTGCACTCACCCTGCAGCCCCCACTGGTAACCAGTGTATTTTTCATAGGGTTAGAATTAATTTTGTTTTGCCAGTTTGTTTTGTTTGATAGTTGATATTCTGCATTTAGTAGAATAGTTGATATTCTATACTTACGTAAGTGTAAGTATTCTACACTTTTTTAAGTGTAGAATATCAACACTGGCTTATGTCACTGAGCTTTAGCTCAAGATCCATTCACTTTGTCCCTAGCAGGAATGCTAAGCAGGCCATGCCGAGCCTGCGCGTCACAAAACAGAGGCCTTTACCGAGGCAGGTTTATCATAGACATATACCTTGCCCATTTCAGATGTACACTCAGATTTTTTTAGTAAATTTGCCAAGTTGTGCAAACATCACCATGCATCAGTTTTAGGACATTTCCATCCCCCCAGTAAGATCCTGTGGGCCCACATTTGCAATCTCCACCTCCAGGCTGCCACGCGTCTGCTTTCTCTTTATAAATTTATATTTGCCCTTTTGGAACATCTCATAGAAATGGAGCCAGATAGCACGTGGGCCTCTGTTTTTCAGGCCTCTCTGTGTCCCGGGAGGTGTCAAAACAGCATTCCTTTTTATTCCCAGCCCGCAGTCCGTGGCGTGGGTACGGGCAGCCTGTCCACTTACGTGGGGGTGGACATTGGGATGTTTCCCAGGTCTGACCTATGTGTACGAACCTTTGTTGAGTGTTTTTCTTTCTCCTGGGTGGATACTCAGGAGTAGAATTGCTGGGCCATGTGGCAAATTTATGTTTAACTTTTAAAGAAACAAACTGTTTTTCCAGAGTGACTGCTCCATTTTACATTCCCACAAGCCGCACAGAGAGGTTCCTGGCCTCCACGACCTCCCAGCGCCTGTCACTGTCTGGCTCTGAAATGACTCATTGTGGTTTTAATTTGCATTTCCCTGATAATGATAGTGAGCATCTTTTTACGGTGCTTATTATTAGCCATTTGTACATCTGCTAACGTGAAATGTTCAACTCTTTTATCTATTTTTGGTGGGGTTGATTCTCATCGAGGTATCAGAGTCTTTTGCATCTTTTAGACACAACGTTTTACAAATATTTTCTTGCTCTGTTGCTTATCTTTCATTTTCTTAACTGAGATGTCTTCAGCAAACATGGTCCTTTACTACTTATTTTAATAGTGTCATTTGAAGCACTAATGCTTTTGATGATGTTCAATTTGTTTATTTTTTTTCTTTTTTTTTAATTTTCTAGAGGCATGTCTTATTTATTTATTTTTATTGTTTGTTTGTTTGATACATGCACTGGGTACAGTCAGAAGCGTGGGAGGGTGAGAGAATTCACCAGAGCCAGAGCGGGGAGCAGAGCAGGCAGAAGGACCGAAGTACACTGCTGAGGGGAGCAGCGGGCGGCAGGAGAGGTCTGCGCGCCATGTGGGACCCTCCTCTGGTGGCCGGGGAGCAGCCGGGGATCGAACCGGCTGCAGAGGCTGCAGGCAGCTTCGCAACCCAGCGCTCAACCGCTGCGCCACCGGGGAGGCCCTATTTTTTTTTTTTTTTTTTCTTTTATAGGCCATGTGCTTAGTTCATATCTGTGACATCTTTACAGTTATAACTTAAGGTTCCAAGGACTTTCCCTATGTCCTGTTTCAAAAGTGTCACTTTGTTTTAGCCCTTACCTATAGCTCTGTGATCCAATTTGCATTGGTTTTTGTGTGCGGTGTCCAGTGAGGGCCTGATTGCATCTTTTTGGATGTGGCATCCAAACTGTCCTAGCACCATTTGCTGAAAATACTCTTCTTTCTGCAGTGTATTTTATTTTATTTATTTATTTTTTTTGTTTAGTCTGTTTGATTTATTTCTTTATAGCCCACATATGAATAAAACTATTATTTGTCTTTTTCCCAACTTATTTCACTTAGTATATCACTTACTATATAATATCATCCAGGTCCATTCACATTGTTTCAAATAGCAGAATTTCATCTTTTTTTTTTAATAATTGAGCAGTGTTCCATTGTGTTTTATATTCCATATATATATTATTATGTATTTAGCTCCACATCTTCTTTATACTCTGGACCTTTGAGTTATATGAATCATGAGATAATAATTTGCCTTTGTCTTTCAAATATTTTGAAATTAGATTATCTGTCAATTATAATATAGTGTTCTGACTGAGAGTAGGCCACAAAGTCAATTTTTTTAAGACCTGGAAAACCTTAGTGCTAATCTTAGTTTTACCATGGGCAGGTGATATATTTTCATTGGAAAAATAACTAGAATGTCCTTCACTTAATATATTTTCTTGGTGTTCAATAGCAACAAACACATATTGCATTTTGGCAGATAAGAGGTTTTCCTGCAGGCTTTCTCTAACAACTTATAGCTTCTAAAGGAACAGCTATCCCCTCTGCAGTGTATTTTAAGACCAGGAAGTGAGAGTCCTCTGTCTGCTGTTTTGAGATTGTTTTGGCTACGCTATGTCCGTTGTGATTTCATATAACCTTTAAGATCATCATAACACTTTCTGCAAGAAAACCTGATTTTTTTTTTTTAAAGAATTAAGTCTTCTGATTCATGACTATAAGACATCTCTGTGTTTAATTACATCTTTAATTTCCCTCAGGAATAGCTTAGCATTTTCAGCGGATGAGTCTTACACTTCTCATGTTAAATTTATGCCTAAATCTTTTTTTTTTTTTTGATGGACACACCTTTTCATGTCTGATAAGAGAAATAAGTAATAGGACGATTTGTCCTGGGGTGAGGTCATTAGGGGTAGGTTAAGATGTGACATAATGTTTGACATTTTTCATTATGAAATTGAAAACATGACATGTTCAATTTAAATAATAATAATAAATGATTACCTGTGTACCTTGTGCCAGCTAAAGAACAGACGTTACTAGTCCCATGTCTGTGTCCAGTTGGAGCTCCCTCCCTGCAGGAGAGCAGATTTCTGCATTTCTCGTCAGTCATTTAAAAAGATTTTATTTATTTATTTATTTATTTCATTTATTCGCTTTGCTTTACATTCTTACCACGGGTATACTTGACTGTAAGCAACACAATGTTTACTGGGTCTCTTTTGACCCTTATATAAATGTTGTCATGGGGAATTTTTTTTTCTTCTACAACTTTTCCTCATTTTGTTGCAGAGATTCAACTATTTTGAAGCATGGGTTGCTTTTCACTCATTTCACTCATGTTCTATTCTGTGCTCATAAGACAGTTTATTTTTCTAGCTATTGAGGGTCCTTTTGATGGGTTATTTCTTGATTTTTGCTGTCGCGGTGATGCTGTGCACAGCCTCCTGTTACACGTGGGTTAGACTTCTCTAGGGTGCATGAGGCGCAGATTGCTGGGTTGGCGGGTGTATGCTCGGGTAATGCCAAGATAGTTTCCCCTGTGGAGTGGGGTGACACTGGGCTTCTGAGTCGTCGTTCATCATCCTGAGTTCACTGTTTTCCGGACCTGAATCAGTGTTTTCAGGAGACTTTTATAAGGTGTGGGAAAAGAACATTCAAAGGCCCTTGTGACCTGAAGGTGTGGTGGTGGCTTTGTGTGCGTGTGTGTGTGTGTGTGTGTGTATGCTTGTGTGCACACACGTGTCCTACATATACTAGCTGCCTGATGAATAGGAGCTTGGATAATTGGGGGCTGGTGGGGGTTTCTTTAAATTCAGTTGAGGGCCTCCCTGGTGGCGCAAGGGGTTAAGACACAATGTATGAAGCTGTTTGCAGCCATTGCAGCATGAGTACCATCCCCGGCCAGGGAGCTACCCACATGGTGCAGCAGACCTCTCCTGCCTCCCCACTGCTCCCCTCAGCAGTGCATTTCAGTAGATCTGTCTGTTCTGTTCCCCACTTTGTCTCTGGTGAATCCTCTCACCCCCCACACCTCTGGCCTGTACCCCAGTTCTTATATGCGTCAAATAAATCTTTTTAAAAAATAGAGTTGAAAAAATATAAATGTATGTATTTTAAAATAATTCAACTACCTGATTCACAGCACTTCTTTTTGAGAAAGAATATGTTCATTAGAACAAAACCTGACTCTTGCTGGGCAAAATCTCACTTGACAAAATGGTTTCTCCCAGGCTGATGCTTGCCACGCCTACCAGATCGTCCATCGCAACGGGATTCCCGATGAGCAGATCATTGTGATGATGTATGATGACATCGCCAACTCCGAAGAGTAAGTAGGGGGCACCTTGAATTTGGTAGGGGAAAACTTAAGGGCATTTACAGGAAAAGGCATAAAGGCTTGCAGGCACCCATAGAGTGGACCCTACAGTAGAATATAGACAGATTCTCAGGTGAAATTGCACAGGCTGCTCCAGTAGTGCTTTGGACATAACTCACGGGCACCTTGGCAGTGGCTGGAAGTAGGAAATGGGCGCTGCAGGGGATATGGGCCATTGTGCTGGAACTCTCTCAGCTCGGAGAGCTCTGTGTTGGGTCCTACAGGGCTGGTTCCTAATCCCTGGGTGGGCATCACAGAGCCCCCGACACGAAGGCTGGCTTGTAGGTTATACCCTCAGGCCCTGCTTTCCAGACTATTGACTTCCGTTATTTGTTGATTTGATTTCACAGATAGTTCCCTCCTGTGTACTTCTGGAGAAAGGCAAATAGAGGTACTAGAGTAACCAGCTCTAGCCTCCCACTCCTATCACCCTGCTGTGGCCCCAGCGCAGGGTGTGCCCTTCATTTTCTGTCCTGAGCTTTAACCCCTCAGCTTTCGTATCGAGGCCTTGTCTTCTGACCTGCCCTTTCCTGCAGCCCTGTTCCTCTGAGAGCTTTCTTGATGAGACCTTGTCTCCTGGATGCCTTGTGACTTCCACTGGGAGGCCAGCACACCCTGGCTTTGGTCCGTACTCAGTTTTCAGAGCTCAGCCCTTCATTGCTCCTGCCAAGAGCTGGAGTGTTGGGGGCACCCCGAGCTGCTGAAGTCACTTATGGGTCGGTGGCCATTCGCAATGAGACACGTGGACCACAAACAGGATCTTTTACTGCTTTTGTATGTAAACGGGTGTGTTTGTGAGGAGACAGGTTTGAGAACCTTCAGGTCAGGAGCTTCAGGCGTGTTCTTTGATTTTCAGCAATCCGACCCCGGGTGTCGTGATCAACAGGCCCAATGGCTCGGACGTGTACGCGGGGGTCCCCAAGGACTACACCGGCGAGGTGAGGCGGTGGGATGCGGGTCGATTCTCATTTCAGTGACTTTCTTCTCCTTCCTGTATTTCTAGGATCAGAACCTCACTAGATTTCAGGTCTCTGTTTCCTGTCAGTATTAAGACTTTGGAGAATTTCAAAAGACGGGGGGAAAAAAAAGGAAAACTGTCAAAAATAAGTTGTAGTTCACCACCTTTCAGTTTCTAGTTTTCTTAGACTTTAAATCTGAAATATTTCCTTCAATAAGACCTCAAAGTCTTGAGGAGTTGCTGTTCATCTAATTATAATGACCAGCGTTCTTTCCTGAAAATCACGTATTTGGGAGTTCTCCAGCGCCAAGCCCGGTGCCGCGAGCCTCTCCTCAGTGTGCCGCGATGGCTGCGTGACGTCGTCATATCACCCCCGCCACTGAGGCCGTGCGGACTGACACATCTTAAGAAACACCACCATGACTTAAGTCTTGTGATTTTCATGGTCTCTTTCTTAATTTCCTTAAGAGGAATGTTTTAGGAACTAAATTCCTCACGATAAAGAACATTTATCTCAAGTTTAGCAACTCTTTGTTCCATTTTTTTCGTCTTTTGAATTCAAGTGCAGTGAAGTGGAACACGCTGTACATGTGATAGTCATCCCTTTTTTGTGAAATGATTTCTATAGCGTTACATGGAAGTGTCTAGAATTAGATGGTAGGAATTGGGTAATTTTATTTCTTTTGTAATTTTCTATATTGCTTTTTTAAATGATCAGGTATAAATTTTACAAAATTTCCTTTAAGGACATTGCATGTCCTTGGAACCAGCCTTTCAGATAACAAACTGGATGCAGAGGGGAGGTCCCAGCGCTGATATGTCTGCCTCCCTCTTGCTGTCTCTGAGGTGGTGTGCTCGTGTGGCCTCTCTTACTTATCCCCACCTTCTGGCATCTTTGGGTTTCTCCACGGGGACTTCTATAACTGTCAAGAAGGTCTGCTGAGTTGCCACTTGTCAGGCTTGCTGAGTTGCCATCAGCCAGCGACCCAAGATGGCATTTGAGATGAGCTCACGGAAGTGCCCCAAAGATGCTGACCTTGCTTTTGGAGCCTTCTTAGTCCCAAAGTATCTGCTTGTAAACCTCGAGCCTCAGGGATGTGTGGGCCGGGGCCTCCGGTCTGCCAGGCTCAGCAAACACTCTGGGCAAGCTGAACAAGCAGCTACATCTGATCTCAAATTCCAATTCTTCGTAGGATGTCACCCCACAAAATTTCCTTGCTGTGTTGAGAGGAGATGCAGAAGCAGTGAAGGGCAACGGATCTGGAAAAGTCTTGAAGAGGTAACGTCTATTTTATGGAAATCACACTTTTTGGAATGACTTGGAACCCCAAAATAGAGAATCAGTGTCAAGGTTTTTTCTCCTTTTGATTTCTTCTCTGACCCATTGCTTGTTCAGGGGTGTGTTGTTAATCACATACTTGTGAATTTTCTAGTTTTCTTCCTGTCACTGATTTTTTTATTTATGCTATTGTGGATGGAAAAGGTACTCAATATGATTTCAGTGTTCTCAAATTTGCTGAGATTTCTTTTGTGACCTGGCACGTCTATCTGGGACTGTCTTCCATGCATGCAGGAGAAGAGTGTGCTGTTGGGTGGAACACTCTGGTTATGACTGCGAGGTCCAGCTGGTTTAAAGAATAGCTCAAGTCCAATGGGTCTTTATTGATTTTTCTCTCTAGATGATCTGTTGCTGAAATTGGGGTATTGAGGTTCCCCAGTATTATTGTATTGTCTACTCAGAATAGTGAATTTAAGCAGACATTGTTCTTTGCTCCTGACTTGTTCACCATAAGAATGACAGGATCAAGAACTTTGTCTGACTCCCGACAGGCTGCCAAGGCTGATGGCTTCTTTTGACAACTCATTTCTGTACTGAACTAACCACATGATCCATGGTCCCTTGTTATGCTTAACAAAGTGTTCCCGGTCACTTAAACCCTCTTCTCTGCTGCCCACGAATCCTGATGTTGGCATTTCCCTCATCCAGTGGAACAATCTGAGACGGGCATGAAGTGCTGTGGCTGTTCAGCCTGCAGGACCCACCACTGCCTCCAGCCCTGTGCCCTATCACAGCCATCTGGCGAGGAGCACCTTCATGCACACAGCTAACCTTTGTCTTCAGGAGCCAACCCCAGTGCTGCCCTGCAGCCTGTGGGTGAGAGCTGTCCTAGTAGCATGGCTAGCGATGTCAGGGGTTTAGCAGCATGCCTTCTGAGGGCCTTGAATGATAGCGTGTAGAGCCCTGGGCACAAGTGGGCTTGTAGGCATTAGTGCAGAGACGGACATCTGTGTGGGTGAACCCCATGGTCTCCCATGCTGAACCCTATGGTGAATGATTACAACTCTGCAGCCTGGAAGAGGGCGCCGCCTGGGGAGGGCGCAGGGTACCTTCCCAGACTGTGCAGGCCAGTTGCCTGGTGGGGTGTCTGAGCTGCAGGTCTGTGTTTGGCGGTGTGTCTGGCTCCTTTGCTCATTTGGGGGGAGATCTGGTTGGAGAGTGTGGCTTCCTGGGAGGAGGCCCAATTCCCAAAGGACCCCATATCCAAATCACACCTTTTCTGTCTGTGCTACCCCGAGGGGGCCTCTCCTCCTCCCACCCTCATCCCAGGCTCCAGGATGAGCCCTGTGGTTCAGGAGAACATTCAGCAGAGCAGAAAGCCCAGAGAGCAGGCCCTGTGCGCCTCTCTGTAGTGGTCAGGAGACGGTCATCCCCACTCCTCTCTGCGTCTCAGTTAGGGCACCTTTAAATTTAAAAAATTAAAAAAAAAAGGAAGTAGAACTAGAAAAAACCTTGGTTGGCACTGACGCTTGTTCTCACCTGCTGCCTCCTCCCCCTCGGCAGCGGCCCCCGGGACCACGTGTTTGTCTACTTCACCGATCACGGAGCTACTGGAATACTGGTTTTTCCTAATGACGAGGTAAGTTTTTCTTAACATCATAAAGACAAATTAGGAGAATGGCAGACAAAACTTCAGTAGTGTCCCGGGACCTGTAACGTGTTCTGGGACCTGTTTGTCATGTCCTGTGAGGGCGGGTCCTGGTGGGTGGCGGGTGAGTGGGGCACCAGCAGCCGAGTCTGTCCCGGTCAGGCTCCCGGCAGGCCCCTTCACGCCCCGGCGTCACCAAGTGTCTCAGCACTTGGCGCCTGCACCGACCCGCAGTAGAGCCAGCCTCTGAGAGCGTGGGCCAGAGGACATGCGAAGCCGCGCCCCCGCCCCCGTCCCGCTTAGTTATGGAAGAAAACACTTGGCCGCATGCTGGGGTAACATTTGCCGCAGTTATGCCTACAGGTTGGCAAATGAGGATCTGTAAAGCAACAATAGGACCTTACTAGTGGGTTTCCCAGCCAGTGGTTCTCTGGGTGTGTTGGTCTGAATATCCGTGTTCTTACCTTTCAGCTCCATGTCAAAGACCTGAATGAAACCATCCAGTACATGTACGATCATAAAAAGTACCAAAAGGTAAGTCAGCACTTGGGGCAGCACTTGGGGCTGCCTGGGGTGGGGGAGCAGCTTGACGAAGGCAGTGGGAATGAGCCCCTCATTCTCGTCAGGCCGCCCAGCTCCGACAGCTGTGCTCTCTGCAGAGTGCCCTTTCAGCCAGTCAGGGAGGCCAGAATTTATCTTTCGTCTTATGGCACTTGAGCCATTAGCTCAGAATCACCAAAGATCTTGTTAAAGCACAGACAGGGGGCCCACTCCCAGAATTTGACTCGACTGTGCAGGCTGGCCTGAGAGTCTGCTTCTCTGGGCGTCCAGGCGATGCTGAGGCCACGGTCCAGGGGCCTCACTCCCAGAGCTGCTGTCCTGGGACTGGGGCCGACTTGGGGCCATCAGGAAGGAAGGTGCCACTCTTGTTTTCTCTTTGGCCCTTGCTCGCCCCCTCTGTAGACGCCAGCCAGGTATATCCACATACATAGCATGTGCGTGTATGGTAACCTGTGGCGTGTCCTGCCTTGGTCTCCCCGTGTTGGTCAGTGAGGCAGCTTTGCTCAACATCATCTAAAGATTCATTTTCTCTGCTTTATTTCACTTGGTAGATACTGAATTCTGTCAGTGATGAAAGTATGTAAATGTGAATAACGCTGTGTAACAGCAGCGGTGCTGCCTCTTACAGCAGAACTATCTCCCAGAAGCAGCCATAAAAGACGCTTAAGAACGGGTCCAGACATGGGCCTCCCTGGTGGCGCAGCGGTTGAGCGCTGGGCTGCGAAGCTGCCCGCAGCCTCTGTAGCACAAGTTCGATTCCCGGCTGCCAGGCGAGGGTCCCACATGGCGCGCAGACCTCTCCTGCCGCCCGCTGCTCCCCTCAGCAGTGTCCTTCTGCCTGCTCTGCTCCCCGCTCTGGCTCTGGTGAATTCTCTCACCCTCCCACGCTTCTGACTGTACCCCAGTGCTTGCATAAATACATAAATAAATCTTAAAAAAAAAAAAAAAAAAAAAAAAAGAACGGGTCCAGACAGCAGGCAGTCCCAGAGCAGCATTTCCCAGAGGACTGGGCCTGCTTAGGTGCGCGCTCACCTGTCTCGTTCGCCCTGCAGATGGTGTTCTACATCGAGGCCTGTGAGTCTGGCTCCATGATGAAGCACCTGCCCAAAGACATCAATGGTAGGTGGTGGGCGCGGGCTCTGGGCCGGCGGGTGAGCGGGTGTCTCAGAAGTGCAGTGGGCGTGAGACACCGGAGCTTGGCAGGGCCCGGACAGCCTGGCGTGCGGGGGTGATGCGCGGCCCACGGCTCCCCTGCCCCTCGCCTAGTGGTCGGGGTAAAGAACGTGCACGTGGGCCTCACACACTCTCCAGGGCCCTGTGAAGCCTCTCAAGCCCCAGTTTATAGTCCAGACCACCATGATCCTCTGTAACGCATTACTTGTGGCCCTCTCTGATCCTCACTCTTCCCTTCTGTAAAATGGGGATAAAGATTGTGCCTTTCTGTTGGCCAAGCCACACTTTCAGTGACAACATTTGTCCAGCACGCCTCACAGCCCATGGCAAGCTGGCTAGTATAGGGCAGTTTCCAGTCACAGTGTTTCTTCAATAAATGTTAACTTCCTCAGCAAACAAAATTAAGTCTGTTCTTCAAGTTTCTGGAGCTGTTAGGACGTTTCAGCTTTACTCCAAAATAGCTTGATGTCTCAATAAACTTGAATGGTTGCTTATGGCTGCAAAAAGTGTCTATCAAACAGCTCCTCTTTCTTCCACGTTCAGTTTTCCACAAGTTACTGTAACGGAGTGAACAGAGCCGGGCGAGCTGCGTTTGCCGCTCTCCTGGCTGAGGAGGCACCAGCCAAGGAGGAGGGACTGAAACTTCCAAGTGGAATGACAGGAGATTAAAAACGTGACTAAACACTGTCTTTAATTCCTCTAGTTTATGCAACTACTGCCGCCAACCCCAAAGAGTCGTCCTACGCCTGTTACTACGACGAGAAGAGGGCCACGTACCTGGGGGACTGGTACAGCGTCAACTGGATGGAGGACTCGGACGTGGTGAGCTCCCGGGGCTGCTGCTCGCGGAGGCGTGGCCACGGCTGGGATGGGCGGAGGACTTGAACGTCTTCATTTTTGCAGGAGGACTTGACTAAAGAGACCCTCCACAGGCAGTACCAGCTGGTGAAGTCGCACACCAACACCAGCCACGTCATGCAGTACGGGAACAAGGTGAGTCGGGAGCCTCGCAGGCTGGCTCACCTGGCAGCGTGTCTCGTGGGGGTGAAAGGGCATTTGACTCTGCCAGTTCAGGTCACGGCCGGGCTTTGATCAGACCTCGATAGGTTCAAACTCATGAAGTTTTGAGACTTCAAGCAACCGGCTTAGCCTCCCTGGATCTGTTGCCTCCTTGCTCATACCTAGTGTACAAGGAGCGCTGAAGAGGTGGTTTGTCTAAAACACTAACGTGGGGGCCTCCCCGGTGGCACAGTGGGTGAGCGCTGGGTTGTAAAGCTGCCCGCAGCCTCTGCGGCGCCGGTTCAATCCCCGGCTGCTCCCCGGCCACCAGAGGAGGGTCCCACAGGGCGCGCAGCTCTCTCCTGCCGCCCGCTGCTCCCCTCAGCAGTGTACTTCGGTCCTTCTGCCTGCTCTGCTCCCCGCTCTGGCGAATTCTCTCACCCTCCCGCGATTCTGACTGTACCCAGTGCATGTATAAACAAAAACAAATAAACAAACAAACAAATAAATAAAACATGCCTCTATAAAAAAAGAAAAAAAAAATTAAAACACTAACGTGGGCCCAGCACACAGTCAGCTGCCCAGTGGGAAGCTGCTCCTTGGGCTTCATGGCCTTGTCCCGGAGAACCCCAGCCCTTGAATTCTCGGGGGTTTCCAGGATGTCACCTTTACCTTTGGGCTATCAGAGACTCCTCCGCACCCCGCTCCAACTATGTCCGGAAGGAACCTAGGTGGTTAGATCAGTCAGTTCATCGGGCTGTCTGGACAGGTCGCAGCAGGTCGCTGCTGAAGGTTGGTGCCTCCGGGGTGCTTCCCTGGGGCTGTGTGCAGGAGGCACGTGGTGTGGGGTTCCCCAAGTGACCTGGCACCATCTGAGAGCTCACTAGCTCAGAGCGGTGCCTTCTAGAGGGATTTGTGAGCCAGCAGCACAGCCACTTTTAGCCCTTCATGGGCCGGAAGGCCTGTGAGCCAGCAGGGTGGGCACAGGCCAGGAGGAGCGCACTTGGCATGCCACGGCCCCGTCAGGCTTCAGGTGCGGCAGAGGAATGATGGAGGAGAGAGAGGGCAAGAGGCCGGTCACTCAGAGCTGGGGGCTTCCTGCGGGTCTCGCCGGGGATGGGAGTGAGGGAGGGAGACCCAGCAACAGTCCCCTGCCCTGGATTTTCCATCCTCTTGACAGTTTCCTCAGCTTTGGCTGTTTCCAGTATGGGCTGAGGAGGCCGGATGGATCTTTTTCACACCAGCACCAGTGTTCTGTCTCTTGGTGGATGTTTTGTTTTGTCTTAGAATTGTTTTTGATTATTCCTGCTTGGTTTTGGAACAAGAATGCTTGTAGCTTTTCTTTGGCTCTTGCTGGGATCCAGTCTGTAGCGGCCTCTGTGGTCAAGCCGCGCCCAGCAGTTAGGCCCTGGTTCCAGCCCAGCTCTGTGGCCTTGGTTCTACCCGGACCTCAGCCCGGACCTGGACAGATGCTGTGCACCCTCCTACTCCTGTTACAAGGACAGGTGGGGCGCACGGCCCGAAGTCATTGCCGGCTGAGACACCCTGGTCCGAGGGCCTTGTGACGGGGGCAGCATTTACTCTCAGATGTGAGGGGACACCCGTCCCTCTGCCCTGGATGCCCGACACCCCCAGAGTTCATCACTGGTGAATTTCAGGTGCTCAGATCTGTTGCCTCGTCCAAGCTGAGGGCCAAACCCGTGTTTTCAGGCTGTGATGTGGCCTTCAGTAGTTCCCGGGCCATGGGTGTGACCTGTGAGGGTACGTCTGGCGCTTCCACTCTGGCCACTCAGACCGACTTTCTCTGCATGTCTCTCCCCAGTCCATCTCCAACATGAAAGTGATGCAGTTCCAGGGTGTGAAGCACAAAGCCAGTTCTCCCATCTCCCTGCCTCCAGTCAAAAACCTTGACCTCACGCCAAGCCCCGAGGTGGTCCTCTCGATCCTGAAAAGGAAGCTGATGAGAACCAATGATCTGGAGGAGTCCAGGAGGCTTGTCAAAGAGATCAATGCACACCTGGAGGTCAGTAGTGAGAAAGGAAGCCTTTCCAGGCCTGCTTCCAGCCCCCAGGCCTGGTGCCGGTGCTCCCTCCATGCCCTCCCCCCGCCCCTCCCCCACAGGCACGTGAGGAGGAAGCCAGCCTTTGTTCTCTGTGTCGCAGAGCAAGTGAGCAGAGCTGCGGTTCCTCCTGGCCCCTCTGGTAGCAGGGGGCAAGGAAACGGGGACCTTCTCCTGCATCCTGCCAGGCGGCTGTGGGGGGGTGGGTGTGGCCCTCCGTTACGCCCGGTTGCTTACAAGACATTTTTATTTTGCTGCTTGACAAGTTTTTAGCTAATCATGTGTCTAAAAATTCCACTCCACAAACATCTCTGCCTTAGGAAGTCACGGCCACAGTCTAGAGTGCTTCCTGAGATGTTTGAGCTATCTCTTCCCATCGCTGAGGCTTCGTAGCGCGTCCAGCCCCACAGCTGCCCTATCTGGACAATCACGTCAGCTTGTTGGGTGGGGCGGGTGCAGCCACGCGGCCAGGGAATCCAGGAACGGGCTCCGAGTGTGCTGGACAGAGGCTGTGCCCCCACCCAAGCCAGCCCGGGGCTGCTCCTGTCCCAGCGTCGGCTCAGCGCAGGCCTCGTGTGCTAGGACAGCCTGAATTTTCATGAAAGATCTTTAAAACCCTCTGTGACCAGTTTTTAACTGATAGCTCACCGTCCTGCTCATCAGGTCTCCACAGCATGCTCCGTGAGCAGGGCCGATGTCTGGGTGTCACAGGTCACAAGGCCAGCCTCCGCCCTCTTAACACGCCTGGACGACGGACCCCAGAGAGCCTTTGGGATGGGTTGTATTGCTATTCGCTGCATTAGAAACGAAGACTGAGATTTTCAAAATACGAACTCATTTAGAAATAACAAGCCATTTTGTGTTAATGCAGACACGTTTTTTAATGAAAAATAGTCATTTTGAGTAACAATTATTTTGCTGCGAAGAGCAGCATTACTCCACCTTTTCCAAGACTCTTCTGCCCAGAGTGATGGCATCGCTGCGGTCACTTCAGCGGATGGGCTCTGTAGTTCTGGCTGGAGTATTTGAGGAAAACCCAGCCTCCCACAGATACCTAGCCGGGAAAGGGTTCTGGGGGCCCCTCGTGCTTCTGGCCCCCTCTTCCGACACACCGTGGGCAGCGAGTTTTAGTTGTGCTCAGACGTGAATTGAAAGACTGGGTGGGGGGGCCTGGAGAGGGGCAGTCAGGGGCCTTGACCCTGACCTTGGTCAGGGGAGCAGCAGCTTCCTCTTAATCATGCCAGTTTTCATCTTCTGGGAAGAAGCTGCTCCCTTTGGGCCCCTCTGTCCAGCTGTTGGGTGCTTTCTAGAATGGACAGAGGTGCCATGAACACACAGCAACTGTCTTTGGGACACAATTTCTGTATCTCCTCCTTCCTCAGAGTGGCCAGGCCTGCTCCTCAGGTTTTGGGATTTACATGTTTCCATCTTGCCAGCAGGGCCCTAAAAGGCCTTTGTGAAGTCTTCTAGTTGTTCCACACACTTCTCTTGCACATCTTTCCCCTTCAATTTTTACCCTTTGGGTAGAAAACCAGCTGCTCAGCAGTTGGGGTTCTGTGGAACCTGCTTTAAGTGAGATGCATTTCCAGAAGATATGTCTCTTCACAGGCCAGGACTGTCATTGAGAAGTCGGTGCAGAAGATCGTCTCCCTGCTCGCGAGGTCTGATGCTGAGGTGGAGCGGCTCCTGTCTGCACGGGCCATGCTCACGGCGCACGACTGCTACCAGGCGGCTGTGTCCCACTTCCGCTCACGCTGCTTCAACTGGCACTCCTCCGCGGTGAGCCCAGACCCTGCGGCTGCTGGCTGCCGAACCCACCTTCTGGCCTCTCTCTGAATCTGAAACCCAAAAGCTAAATTAATATTGTCCACTGGCAGTCAGATCAGATGTATTAACATCTAGAAGGTTCCATCCAGGCTAAGAAACAGTGCGCTCATGTCATAGGCTTTTGATGGGGAGAAGATGAAAGTCATCCAGGCTCACTGGCCCTAAGCCTTGGCCACAGACGCTGAATTGCCCCTGTGGTTGGGAGCGTTTGCCGCTCCTGGATGCCAGGAGCTCTTCACTTTGCTGTCTCTGTCAAGACCCATTCCTCATACCAGCCACCCAGGACTTCTTCCTGTTTGGTCTGTTGTGACCTCTCTCCAAGGCGTACTGATGACGTCAGGCCCTGGCCCGTGGAAGAGAAGCAGGGACCCACTTTCTGCAGGCTGTGGGATGTCCAGTGGGACTCACCCAAAAAGCGCTGTCTGTACTGTGCTGCGTGACTCCTGCTCGGGCAGGGGTGAGCACACGGCTACATCCTCCCACAGCTTCCTGGCTCCCTCACCCTGTTTATATTAAAATATGGCTTTATTGGACACAGCCGCCCTCTCCGTGGCACGCGGAGCCCGGCCCTTTACAGATGCCGCCTGCCTCGGAGCTCTTCTGTCCAGCACGGCAGCCATGGGCCTCACGTGGCTGCTTAAACTTGAATTTTAGATAATTGACGTGGAATAATATTTAAGCCCAGTTCCTCAGCTGCCCGGATCACATCTCAAGTGGTTAGTAGCTGCCAAACATTCCCTGCCTGCAGAAAATTCTTTGGGCCGTGCTGTGAGGCCCATGCTGGACAACTTCCAAGGGTGATCGGCCGGGGACATGGGGGGCAGCTCTCCATTATTAGGATTTTATGTTTTCATTTATTTAACAAAGTATTTTTCTTTATCTATTTAATAATTAAGATTTTCCCATTTAATAAGGGTCTCTGCTTTATTCTCTGGTCTTTTGTGGCCTGTGGGGAGGGCTCACACCCAGTGAACCACTTGGCTCTTTCTTGTGAGGGTTCTCCTACTGCGAGTTCTCAATAGAAACATCCCCGTAACTTCGGTGTCACCTTCCTGTGGCAGTCGGCTTGGCGTTCACTGGCCATCCGTCTCGTCATCGGTGTGTCCCTCTGGGAGTGAGGGGCCCAGAGCCAGGAGCTGGAGGATGAGCGATCCCTGGTACCAGGGGGCAGAGCTTGGGGTTCTCATCACCAGTCCTGCTCGAGGAGGCCTGCCAGGCAGGCACAGGTGCCTTTGTCTTGAGAGATGATCCGTAAATCTCCCCAAATGATCCACCTGTGTGGAAAGGGGGTGCGTGGCCCCCAAAAGCTCAAGAGCCACAGGTCTAGATGCCTCTCCTCTGTCACCAGAGGTGGGAGGCGCCCAAGGTGAATGGATGGAAGTGGCATGAGGTTGATAATGTGTTTCGGTCTGTTTTCCAGCAATACGAGCATGCGCTGAGGCTCCTGTACGTACTGGTCAACCTCTGTGAAGAACCTTACCCAGTTGACAGGTAAGTCAGCGCGGGAACGCTCTGCTCTCCCATCTGCAGGCGGGCAGCCGTCCTGCCAGCTGCTGCTGCGGAGGAATCAATTGAGACGAATCCCCACGGTCATGGTGGGGCGGGTCTGTCACCGGGGCTGCCTGTCACATGTTGGTTTTGTCCTCATTCCCTGGGGATTCGCTGTGGCTCACCAGCATCTCCTGTTTCTTACAGAATAAAGATGTCCATGGACAAGGTATGCCTCTCTAACAACTGAAAGAGCACACCCCGGATGCCTTCCAAGTGTGAACACCCCCGTAGCATGTGCCCTGCTCAGACTGAAGAACCGGAGCAGGAGGGAAGCTGAGCTGCGGCTCCAGGCCTCCTGGGCTCGCGGGCCAGCCACTCCGGGGCCCTGCCAGGCCTTTTACCAGATAGCTGCTCACCTCCGCCTTCTCCCCAACCGCAGGTCCTGTGTGATGCTTGGAAAAAACTCTTTGAGTTTTGGGTGGGCAAAGCTCTGTGTTGAGAAAGGTTTTCATCTTTGCCGATTGTGTGTAATCTTTGCCCAGGACGCTCGCTGGGGCTTCTGTGTCCTGGGAGTCTTTGGTCTGAGGAATTTGAAACGGAAACCTTTAAGAATGATTGTATCGAGAGGGACGTACGCCCCAGATGAAATCTTATTTTTAGAAAATATTAGGAGATTTGATTTGATTGCTTTTGTATTTAATTCCACAACAATGGATAAGTCTTAGGAAAATAAAGATTTATAACTGAGCCTGAGTATTAATTTCTGGCCCCTGACTTGATAGTTATGCTCCTCCTCCTCCTGGTAGGGCTTCCCCTCCCCCTTGTTCTGCTAAGGGCCTCTTTGCACTCCTGGGACTTAGCAGCTTCCTGTGCCTTTGCTACTTGCTGCTCTTCTTGTGCTGGTGTGCCTTTCCCTTCCTCTGATATCCTCAAGGTGGAAGTTCCTCCTTTTCCTCAGAACTGCAGCTTCCTTTTCTTTCCACCCATTATAAGCCCCTACCTCTTACCGTCTGCATTTTCATCCCTTCAGCATGTGTCAGGATCTGCCCTTAGGGAGCTTCTCCTGGGCTAAGGCTTCCAGCCTTGACGTTGCTTCCCTTGGCCCAGTGCTCCCCACATAGGGAGGTATTTGAGATGTGTTTGGTTAATTATGTGCAAGTGACACTAACGATACTCAGGCCGTGGAATATTATGCAGTGAGAAAAAGGATGAAACACTGATATGTGCTACAAGATGAAGGCAAGTGAAAAGCCAGTCAGAAAGAGCATGTCTTCTGATGCCGTCCATCAAATGCCCAGAATAAGCAAAACTAGAAGCCAATCTAGGTATGTGGTGCCTAGGGGTGGGGAAACAGTGATACCGATGGTGCGAGGCTGCTCTGTGGTGATGGTTGTACAACTGAATATACTAGAAGATGTGAAATTGTGCTTGTTAAATGGGAGCATCATGTGGCTTGTGACTTGTATGTCAACAAAATTATTTTTAAGAATAAACCACACAACTGTCGAGAGAGAGAGAGAAAGCAAAGAAACAAGTAACACTAGCCCCTGACACGTAGGACAGCCTGCCTTTATGTAGCGAGGCCTGTCTTGCTCAGCCGTGATGGACCCTTTACAATTCACAGTTCTGAACAGGAAGCTGAGATCCTGGCAGGTGGTGTGATGCCTGTGGCAAGTTCAAAGTGATACTTACCTTCCTAATGGGCTCATATTTTTTTATCAGCACAGATGACCTGAGTGAGTCAGTTGACTGCAGGATAAAACAAGCTGTCGTCCTATAGATTTGGGGGAGCTGTACGGTTTTAGGTAATAAGTACGAGCCACTCAAGCATAGCGCCGGGCACGCCTGCGGGCTGGCTGAGGTGTAGAGAATGCAAGTACTGAAAAGTGCAGTTTTTAAAGGGAGTATCTTAAAAGACCTCAGGATATTGGTGGTTAAGAACCCCGTACCACTGCTAACTTCCCATGGTGCCCTGCTTCTCTTTTTTGTCTTTCCTATAGAACCAAAGTCTACTTATCTACTTAATAAATACAGAAATGGGAGTGTGGGTGGCTCTAAACGTTGAAAGCAGCCATGTTTCATTTCTCAAATAAATACGTTTCACAAGTCACAACGCCTTGTCTCTTTTTCTTCGAGTTATGGAGGCTTGTGGACCCCAGTAGACATGGGCTTTCTCCCGTGTTCAGCCATTTTCTATTCGATTTCTAACAAAGTGACTTTTCTCTGTGTATTACAACTAGGACCAGCACCCCCCGCCCCCTCCATTTCATCCAAGACGTGCTAACGTGCACTTCTGGCATGAGAGGTTGCTGGTACAGAGACGTTTGCAGCAAAATGTGGTCATTCCCTCCTCCCCGAAATCCCCTGAGTCTAGTATTCACACTCGGCCGTCCTTTCTGTGTACTTACACACCTGCACAACACGTGCTTTTTTACTTTTTCCATGTAAAGTAAAACAAAACCACACGAAACAAACGTTTAGTGAACGGCAAGGTGAGACCCTTGTGACCACGCCCAGGTCCAGAAGTAGAACTTCACCGGGTGTAGGCGGCCGTGGCGCAGCCTGTTGGGCCCACCTCGCCCGTGCTTGGCTGTCCTCAGTGCTGCAGGGAGACTGGCTCCCGCGACTGGGGCGGCTTGGTAAGTCCAAAGTGTGCGGGTTGGAGACTCGGAAGGTTGCAGCTCCAGACCTGACTCTTGCTCGGGGGAAATCAGTCTTCGTTCTTCTAAGACCTTCACCTGATTGGATAGGACCCACCCATGCTGTGGGGGTAACCGCTTCCACTCAGTCCACCGGCTTAAATGTCACCCTCATGCAGAAAACATCTTCACAACAACCAGAATCGTGTCTGACACATCTCTGGGCACTGGGCCCAGGGGTGCTGGCATGACCCAACTGAGTTGCCACAGCAAATCGACCATCCCAGACCCCCAAATCCTTCTTTGTGCTCCATCCCGGTCCCAGCTCACACCCCGGCTCCAAGTAACCACCTCCTGTGTTCTCTGTGACTTCATCACGCGCGCGCCTGGGCACCGGGTTCGTCTCGCCCACTGGAAAAATGCTTCTGTCACCTTTCATCTACAGCCTCTCCTCCCCTTGCATTTCCAGTTTCTGTTGAAGAAACCAGACCATCGAGCTGTGGCGTTTCTCAATCAGGATTGTGTTGACTGCACCCTCGCAGCGCTCTTGGTAAGTTCTCACACCTCACCTCCCCAGCCGCAGCGGACCCGCGGGAGAGCCGGCTGCGTCAGTCCCGGGGCACGCTGGCTGATTTCCACTCTTTTTTGGATGTTACTTGCTGTCCCGTACTTAGAGCCGTGAATTCACGGCGACACGGCAGAATGGAGACATTCTTGTCCTCTGTTTTCATGTATTTATTAGGAGACGCTTCCCCTTACTCCCATACCCACCGGTGTAGCGCGGGCAGGAACAGAGGGCAGATGCCAGTCCGTCCTCTTATGTTCCTGATTTTTTAAATCGGCTCCCTTTCTTCCACACACTGACCAAGGAAGCTTTCCAAACGCCATTTTGATCTCACAGGTGTAGCCGTATCTATGGGTTTAAGTCCATTACATTTCTTGTCTTCATCGAAGCTCAAATTGTGCATCTTTGACCGGTGGAATCCTCCATGACCCGAAGCCCTTTGACGCGCCCCTAGTAAACGTGAACAGCTTCCTTCCATCGGGTATGTCAAATGTCCCACCCCTATCTTATACGTTTTCTTGGCCCCAAAGTTGGGGGTCAGCAATTTCTCCAGGAAACCCTGATTTCATGTCACAAGAAATAATATTTCAAGACAACCTGAGCGCCAAGAGTGCTTGTGGCTATGCTGCCAACCAGGTCCATCCAGGAGCCCCGGCTCGGCCTGCCCCACCCCGCAGCTGCAGGCTGCAGGGCCCCACCCTCTCGAAATGGCCAGCCCAGGGCCTCCCCAGTGGCGCAGGTGGTTGAGCGCAGCGCTGTGAAGCTGCACACAGCTTCTGCAGCGCCGGTTCAATCCCTGCCAGCCGCGGAGATGCCCACATGGTGAGGCAGACCTCACCTGTTGCGCCCGCTGCTCCCCTCAGCAGTGTATTTCGTCGGTCTGCCTGTTCTGCTCCCCGCTCTGTCTCTGGTGAGTCCTCTCACCCTCCTGCACCTCTGGCCTGAACCCCAGTTCTTATATAAATAAATCTTTAAAAGAAGGAAATGGCCAGCCCAGCGGACAGCACACTCTTCTTACATTTCCTCTGACTCTTCGCTTTCTTTCATCTTCCTTGTTAAGAACTAGTTAGACTTCACCCCACTTGCAAGCTGACAAGTTTACCTGGCCTCGGCTTGAGGGTGCAGGCGGATGATACGAGCCTCCCGGGATAGAGACAAAGGACCTTATCTCTTCTGACACATGGGTGGCGTTACTTTGCTTTTGCTTCGACTCTCCTGCCTGCCAAGAGGCCCAAGGGTGACGTGGAGGTGGCCAGGACAGGTGCCTCGCACTCCGGCGTCTGGATCAGACTGAGAAACCTTGCGCACAGAGACCTCCAGCTGTTCAGAGAAGGCTGCCGAAAACCTGGGAGGCGCGCCTGTCTTCCACGGTGACAGGCGTAATTTTATTATCCTGGTGTGTGAGGGGGAAGCTGCTTTCTTCCCAGGAGAGAGACATGACCTCTCTTCCAAGACTTAAAAAGATGGTCTGGATAAAGCCGCAGTGGCCCTTCCCCAGATGCAGAAAGGCCAAGGCCCTGGAGAGCCGCTCTGAGCTGTGCCAGCTTCTCTAGCCCCGCCTGCTCCTGGCCAGCTCCTTGTCCTTCAGACCCAGCGTGGGCATCCCTGCCTCCTGGCAGCCCTCTGGTTCCTGCAGCTGCCTTACAGGCCCCATGACACCCTGGGCCTACCTACTGCTGTTGTCCCATTAAACTGACAACAGGCCCACGGCTCAGCCACCCCCAGATCTGAAATCACCCGTGCGTCCTGCAGACCATACTGCCCCGCGAGAGGTGGCGTCCCTTCCTCTGGGTGCCCACAGTCCCGCCCAGGGTACCGTCCCCCTACACCCTCAGTCATGTAACTGTGGCAGTGAACCCCGCCCCCTGCCCATCTGCACTACCCTGGACTGACTTTTCAATAGATCTTGGGGCTCCACGCTGCCCCCCGCCCCGGCTCATACGGGCGCTGCGGCAAGCCTGGGACGCCAGGCCCGAGCGCGCCCATTTTGAGAATGGGGAAGCAGCACAGAGACGGGAAGCAGCGTGTCGAGGGCTGGCAGCTGGCCCCCAGCCCGGGCTCCTGACCCTTCCCCTGTGCTGACTGGCGGTTCTGACTTTGCGGTGGCCGGGCAGCGGCCGGGCCCTTGGCCTAGGGCCGGGAGGGTGCAGGGGCGGTTCCTGGAAAGGGCTGCTCAGCACCCTCTTCCCGGTCGATAGCGAGCCATGGGGGGTGCCAGGGCAGCCTCTGCTGTGAGCTGGCATTTTTCCACGCGATGCCTGGCTCCATGTGACCTTCCTGAGAAGGAAGGGCCTGGTTCCTGCCACAGCTGCCCCGTCTCCCCACCTCAGATGACCCGGGTGAGCAGAGAGTGACCTCGGCCCAGGATTCTGGCCAGAATCAGCACACGCGGCAACCGCATCTGCCAGCGGGCGTCTTCCAGACGGGCCTGGGGATGCCTGGTGGGAAGCGGGGCATGGCAGGCTGGGCTGGGGGCTAGGGGCCTCTCCACCACGCCCCGAGGACCTCCCGCACCTCCCTGTCCCTCCTCCTTCTCAGGCCTTGCCCTCCTCTGCCCGTCTCCCTGCAGGCCTGGCCCCCGCCCACGGCAGAGACGCGCTCACGCTAGGGCAGGTGGGGCGCACGCTCAGGGTTTCCCAAGGGATCTTTACACACGTGGGCAGTTCCGAGACTTTCCCCAAAGGGCAGGACTCCCCTGGCAGCTGTCGCTCATGGGCAGCCGCGGGGCGGGAGCAGCAGGCAGGCCCGTGGCTTCGGCGGCACTGCCCGTGTGGAGAGGAACAGGGGGCCCTCGATGGGGGGAGGGCAGCCTCGCGCAGCGCAGCCTCGCTCTGGCCTCTAGCGCGCAGGTCGCCTGCCCCAGGTTCCACGGTGTCCTCCAGGTTGGCAGGTGGAAGCCCCAACCCCACGTATCCTGAATGTGACCGGAGACAAGGCCTGTCACGAGGTAACTGGTTCGCAGGCCCGTGTCCTTACCAGAGAGTGACCCCAGGGACTCCCCGTGCAGAGAAAAGGCCACACGGGGACGCAGCGGGAAGTGGCGTCCGCGAGCCGAGCAGCAGCCCGTGAGCAGCACGGGAGGTGCGGGAAGGGGACCGTGTGCACAGCAGCTGGCTGGGGTCACGGCTGGGTGTCCGTGGCTTTTGGAAATGTGCCTGTTTCCTCCTACCTGGTCCACGGATGCCCGGCCTGGGGAGTCCTCCAGGCCTGGCTGTATCCGGGAGCACCCCCTGCATCTCACACAGGCCTGGGGCCAGAGTCCGCAGACGTTTGTTGACCGACTGAACGAGCTGGCGGATGCCCAGAGACTCAGCTAAGTCCTGGTGCCCTGCGGCTGCAAGGGAGCCGTCCGCTGTCTTCTGCCGTTTCCCTGGACCTGCGGCAGGGCTGGCACCGAGCAGACACTCAACAGACAGGGGTCTGTGATCAGTGCTGAGGACACGGACACTAACCGCCCAGCTCTGGAGGAGGAAGCAGAGGTATCAACCCACAACTGCCATCCAAAGGGTAACGCTCGTCAGAGGGACAAGCCCGGGGCGCTGCGGGAACATGGACAAGGGGTACCAGGCCCGCCTCGGAAGTCAGCCGGGAGCCAGTGGGCTCTGAAGAAGGGGCGGGGGCTGAGTGACTCCTACAGGGAATGGCATTCCTGGGGTAGGCAGCAGAAGCACGAGGGTGAGAGATCATTCTGGAAGTGACACGCGGGGGCCACGGCCTCTGGTGGAAAGTGTGGGGGCCTCCTGCCCCCTCGCTGCAGAGGGGCGCAGGCTGCGACTGGCCGCTGGGCAGCGCGCGGCCCCTCCCGAGAAGGCGATGCCGCTTTCAAAAAGGCTTTTATTAAACTCCCCAGGGAGCTTCTGGCACCACCACGGCCACCTCGGGGCTGGCCCCCCGGGCGGGTCAGCGCGGCCCTGGGGCGGAGTCTCTCTCGGGTGCCCGCGAGGGGCTGCCGGTGGGTGCAGGCTCCCCACGGGGCTGGGGGACCCCTCTCCTCGGCACACACCCCGAGGCCCTCCTGAGATGCCGGTGGGTCCCCAAAGTCCCGGGTCCGTGCTGGGAGCTCCGGTGGCCGCTGTGGCCAGGCCGCTCGGGGGACAGTCCCGGGGCGGGGGGAGCCGCGGGGCGCGGGGCCGGCCGAGGCGGGGCGGGGCGGGGGGCCGGGCGGGGCCCCCCGCGATCGGCTCACAGGAAGTTGGGCTCGCGCACCACGAGGCAGGGCGGGCCGCCGCCGCCGTCCAGGGGCCGGTACACGAAGTGGAAGTCGCGCTTGGGCTCGCTGCGCAGCAGGTAGCCCTTGATGCGGTGCGGCAGCGCGTCGTCCGCCAGCTGGAAGCCGCGGCCGTCCACGAGCACGAAGAGCCGGTGCTCCCGCGGCTGCGCCACCGCGAACTTCTCGGCGCACTGCGCGCACAGCGCCTCGGCCGGGGTGTCCGCGCGCGACGCCAGCGTGCGCGCCTGCCGCTCGGGCTCCAGGAACGACACGCAGATGAAGTCCTGCGGGGACGGCGCGGTCACCGGGCGGCCCCCCCTGCGGGCGGGGCGACCCCCCCAGCCGCGGGCGCGCGCCCCCTGCGAGGCCACGTCGGGGCGCCCCGGAGGCGAGCGCGCGCCCTGGCGCTTTGCCAGCCACGCCGTCTCCGCGCCCCCCGGGCCTCCGCCCCCCGGGCCCCCGCCCCCCCGCCCCGCCCCCCGGGTCCCCGGCCCCGGGCCCCCACCACCCGGGCCCCCCGCCCCCGGGCGCGGCGCTGGGCGTCGAGGGCCGCGTCAGTGAACCCCGAGGAGCAGCCCCGCCGCAGCGGCCGCGGTCCGGCTGGGGGCTCGCGGGGGGCAGCCAGCCCCAGGGAGGCGCAGGCGGCAGGGAGGGGAGGGGGGCCGGGGCAGGGGTGAAGCAGCGTCGCGGGGCCCAGGCCGGAGCCCGCACGTGCCCCGCGACACGCGCCGCCCCCACCAGCTAGAGGGGTGCGCGGGGGAGCCCCCGCCGGGCTCCGCCTCTGTGCCCGCTCGCGGGGCGGCTCGTGCGGCTGGACCTCCCCGGGCCTGTGCCTCCTCGAGCGGCTCCTCCCCGCCTGCACCCCGGCCTGAGGGCGCGTGTGCGGGGAGCTCGGGGGCTGCAGGAGGCCCCCACCTTCCCCCACCCGCAGCGCAGCTGGGACACGGCGGGGTGCTGCCCTTGTGGGGGGCCGGCGGCAGCACCGCGGCGAGCAGAGGGGCGCCTGCTCGGCGGGAATCTCCCCTTCTTCCCGCCAGGGGGGAGCCCAACCTCTTCCTTGGGTCTGCGTGGCGGCCTGCACCCTCCCTGCCTCCTGTTCAGGCCTCCCAGGTGCCCTGCACACCTGCCGAGGAGCCGAACTCTGAGCTTTCACTCCCCGAGGAGTGAGGGGCCCGGGAGGGATGGCCAGTGGTGCTCCCCACACCCCAGAAATAAGGCTGGGGGGCTCCCTTCCCCCATCCCTGGCCTCTCTCTTTAGCGTCACCTCCCCAGGGGTGCCCTGCCCGGCTGAGCCCTGGGGTCCTCCAGGGTGGAGGCGAGAAGTAACGAGTCCCTGGGTCAGGCCTGACCCAGAGCGCCAGGTGCCCAGAGCTGGGGGGGAGCCGGGTGTCTCCGGGGAAGGGGGGAGCTGGCTGGCGCCCTCATTTGCTGGCTGACACTGGCCTGAGAAGACCAGTTGTGGATACTTCTCCGCAGTTCCCAAAGTCAGTGATGCCAAGTGAGCAGCTTGAAGTTGGCCACGGTGGGCGTAGTTACATCATGGACACTGACAGAGGGAAAAGCCTACAACGTGCTGGAGACAGCACTGATGGCAGAGGAGAGGGGCCTGGGCCTAGAACACCAGCCCGGAACAGGACCGGGTACTAGAACCAGGGCGCACCTGGGCCACCGTCCGCCTGTGCTGACAGCAAAACTGAGTTTCAAAGAGGGGCGGGGACTGCTCAGGGCTGGGTGCTGATCTCGAGCCTCTTGCCTTCAGGGCCTGGGCTCAGCCATCTTGGAAGCCAGAAGTGGAGCTCAGGTGCAGTGTGCTCCGGGCGCGGGTGGGCGTGAGGCTGCTCAGCTGTTATAGCTCCACATGGCAGCCCGGCTCCCTGTCCTCTGCTCCGCGCATAGGCTAGTCCTGCGTCCCCCCAGATCCTGGGCTTGGGCCCTAAGACATGTCCTCCAAAGACCACAGCTTCCCGCATGGATGGGGACGGCCCGGGCGACGTGTGCGCCTCAAGGGGAAGTGCCGCAGGAGGCACAGGGGACGGCGGGTCTCACGCAAGCCGTAGGGATGGGGCTCTGGGGACGTGGTCAAGGAAGATTTGTCAGAGGAGCGGTGGCGGCTGGAGACCACGGGAGGACACGCCCGCCCGGGCAGAGTGAGCGCAGCGTGTTCTGCAGTCGGGGGTAGCGGGCTGGGGTGTGGGGGTGACAGGAGTGGGGGAGGAGACAGGAAACAGTGACTGGAAAACAGTTTGTGTAGAGAGAGGTGGGGAGCGCCGGGTGACTGGCTTGGAGGGGCAGGCCAGGGGCAGCCAGCAGGCCAGGGGCAGGCCAGGGGCAGGCCAGGGCAGGCTAGGGGCAGGCCAGGGCAGGCTAGGGGCAGGCCAGGGGCAGGCCAGGGGCAGGCCAGGGCAGGCCAGGGCAGGCTAGGGGCAGGCCAGGGCAGGCTAGGGGCAGGCCAGGGGCAGGCCAGGGGCAGGCCAGGGCAGGCCAGGGGCAGGCTAGGGGCAGGCTAGGGGCAGGCCAGGCAGGCTAGGGGCAGGCCAGGGCAGGCTAGGGCAGGCTAGGGGCAGGCCAGGGCAGGCTAGGGCAGGCCAGGGCAGGCCAGGGGCAGGCTAGGGGCAGGCGGACTCTTGCAGCTGCTGCACTTGTCCAGAGACGGAAGGTCAGGGGTGTGGATCAGCCCCCCAGCTTGGACTGCAGTGACCACATGCCCATCCCCAGCCCCGGCTGTGCCAGGACAGAGCCGGTGCCGCGGACTCTTGGAGAAAAGCCTCTCCCCCCCCCCCCCCCGCGGTGGTGTCCGCGCCCCGACGCCCGGTGACCTCCCTCGGCCCGGCGCCCGGCCCGGCACACGCCGGCGGGCGGAGCTGGTGTCCCGCTCCCGAGCCCGCGGGCAGAGGGGATGGCGGGGCCCCCGCCGCCCCCGGGGTCCCCGGCGCACCTGCACGGAGGAGCGCGAGGCCCGCGCCTTGTTGAGCGTGCGCCGGCGCTCCCAGCGGTGGATGGAGTCCTGCACCTCCACGCTCAGCTGCCGCGTCACCGTGATCTTGTCGTAGTTCTTGATGTGCTCCAGGGCGCCGTAGGTGGTGGTCAGGTAGTAGGAGCCTGCGGGAGACCGGCGCCTGCGTGGGGCGGAGCTCGGAGCCCCGCCCCGCCCCCGCCCCACCCCGCCGCGGCCGAGCCCCGCCCCTCGACCAGGCCCCGCCCACCACCGCGCCGAGCCCCGCCCCTCGCCCAAGCCTCACCCACCGCCGCGGCCGAGCCCCGCCCCTCGCCCAAGCCCCACCCCGCCGCGGCCGAGCCCCGCCCCTTGCCCAGGCCGGCCTCCCCCACCACCCCCGCCGCGGCCGGGCCCCGCCCCTCGCCCAAGCCCCACCCACCGCCGCGCCTAGCCCCGCCCCTCACCCGAGCCCCGCCCCCGCCCCCTGGCCTCTCGGCTTCCCATGGCAACCGCGTGGCGCCCCGCAAGGCCCGGCCCGGCCCCGCCCTGAGCCGGGGCGCGCTCACGTGTGGAAGGAACCAGAGTTTCAAACGAGTTTTCAAATGTCTCACAGAGGATCCGCAAGAACCCAGGGGATGTCGGGGGAGAAGGGCGGCCCGGAGGCATGGGCGGGCGGGGCCTGCTCACTGTGCGCGGGCACACACACACACACACACACACGCGCACACACACGCACGCGCACACACCCACACACCCACACACGCACACGCACACACACACACCGCGCACACACGCACACACGCACACCGCGCACACACACACACACACACACGCGCGCGCGCACACGTAAGCACACGCACGCACACACTCGCGCACACACATACACGCACACACACCCCCAAAGCAATTTTAAAGAAGTGGAGAATATTGTAATTGTGGTTACACGGTTACTTAAAGATTTAAAGTAAGTGAAAGAGTGACTGGCTCATTTCTCATTAAAAAAACCCTTTAATTAATTCACATGAAATTTTAATACCTGGTGTTTGCAGTTTTGAGATAAAAGACCAGCCAGACGCACACGGGGCACCTCCTCACCTCTGAGGGCTGTGAGGGAGGCACCTGGCTGAAGGCCTGGCCTTCCCAGCCCTTTGGGAGGCAAGAGGGTGACTTTTGACATGAGGTCAAAATGCTAGTGGCCCGCCCGAGTCCCAGCTTCTCTTCCTAAATAACTGAACTCTGCTTTCTGGGGAGAGGGGGGGCAGGGGACGGATTAACATTCACACGATGCCCTTCCACTCTGGGTACAGGCAGGAGACCCCGTCCTGATACGTGGAAGTCCCTGGATGGAAACTTCAGGAAAGCCCTTTGAAAGGGCCAGCCTCAGCCCATCTCTCCCCTTGGGTGTTGCCCAGCCCAACCCCTTCCTCCCGCCTGGAATAGAGAGAGGAGCCTGGAGAAACAGCGGCTCTCTTGTGATCAGAGGCGACAAGCACAAAGAGGGATGGAAAGAGCTGGGCCCACAATTTCCCACTGGCAGGGCTAAACCTGCCGTCGCTATCAGTGCTCACCTCAGAATTTCTTGGTGTGAGAGATCTACCAGCCCCCACTCTGATTAAACTGCTATTAATTACATCAGAAGTTATTCGCAGCCCAAAGCATTCCTAACCCCTGCATCGGATGAAGCTGCCTAACAGACCTACAGATCCCACTACAGGAAAAGCCCACAGCCCGCAGGGGGTGGGGAGCGAGACGAAGGGCTGGTCGCCACGGGCCACGCCCAGTCATGCAGAGAGCAGTGCAGGAAGGACTTTTTTTAAAAATAAATATGTCAAGGTTAACACGGAATTTGTCCTTCGTGAGAGAAGAGCCACTAAACTAGTCTCGCGTCCCCCCTTCTGGCTGAGCACAAGGCCCACATGTTCCAGGAAGGCTTCTGTGTTCTCTCACCCTTGCTGTCTGGGAGCAGCTGGTCTCTTTGGGGTACCTCCATGCTGCTTTCCGTCGGCTCCCCAATGAGCGACAGAGTGCAGCGTGCGGGTTGAAAATATTCCCTTTTGGCGTCAGAGAGCAGGTCAGGTCTTGCCCTCAGCAGCCAGCCTCGTGATGTCTGGTGCGTTACTGTCCTCTCTGCCTCAGTTTCCTCATCTGCAACGTCCCCCACCCCCATGTTGGCATGAAAAGTAAATGCGATGAATATCACTAAGTGTATTGCTCTGCACCTTGTGAGTGATTGTGGTGGTTAGGTGACCCAGGGGAGGTGCTCTGGAGGTTTCTCAGCCTCTCTGGTGAAGGGAACCCCCCCAGCAGCGAGTCCTCTCTGCTCCAGCCCCCTGTCTCCCTGGCCTTGGGGACACCCCTGCCAGCTTCTTCCATCCCCAGGATGGGCCCTGCAGTGCCTGACGTGACCGCTAGGTGGCAGGCGATCCCGCTCAGCGCGAGCTTGGGAGCAGGTTCTTCTCCTGGAGGACAGTGTTGTCCTTTGACGGGAAGGACGCACTGCCCTTATTGAGATATCAGCCCCGCAGAGCCAGCCCTCAGCTGAGGGGGGAGGAAGTGTGAACAGGAGGCCATGAGGGAGCTTCTCAGGGGCTTGTCCTAGGAAACGGGGTGCTCAGGCTTTGGACAGGAAGCCGGCCCTACTCAGCGCCCTGGATGGAGCCTCCCTACCTCCCACTTGATTCCATTCTCTCCCCCTCAAGCTGCAGGGCCTACAGGAGACAGGCCCGTGCTGCCTCTGCCACCCCCACCCCTGTGGTGCTTCTGTGTGCCTGCTCAGGGCTGGGGAGACCTGGGAGACTTGAGGGGGAGGCCCCAAAGTGTGGGGCCTCCATTCATTCTCACAAGACTGCCAGCCTTGCCGGGCTCGCCCTGTCCTGAAGGCACGGGGTCTGGCACAAATAGGGGCCCGCTGAGTAGCTGCTTGCTGCACGGATGAATGAGTGAGTGGACAGATGGAGGGGCGGGTAGGTACGTGGGTAGTGGATGGAGGGAGGGGTGGGTGGATGGGCAAATTTATGGATGTGTCGGTGGGTGGATGGGTGGGTAAGCGGATGGACAGGTAGGAGGTGGAGAGAAGAATGAATGTGTAGGTGGCTGGAGAGGTAGATGGGTAGGCGTGTGGGCAGGTGGGCGGGCGGATGGACGGGTGGATGACTGAGTGGATGGATAGATGGGGGTGGACGGATGGATAGGTGGGTGGGTGGGTAGGTGGGTGGCGGCAGTGGGTGCATAACTGGATAAATGGATGGGTGGAAGGTGGGTAGATGGAGGTACCGGGTAGCAGATAATCACAAGAAATCACCCTTGACTTCTACTGAATTCCCGCACCCCCTGGAAGGCAGGTTATTCCAACTGCAGGACAGATTTAACTAAAGAGAGAAAAACAGCACTGGAGGCCCCAGAGCACAAGGCAAAGTTATATATGGCAGCAAACGTCATGGCTTTACATGCTCCCTGGAGCTTCTAGAACTCACAGCCACGTCAAACTGTCACCCCAGAGACTGACACAATCTAAAAATGCAAACAGATGCAAAGAGGGCAGGCTTATCTCAAGAACCACAAAGCCCACAGGGGACACTGGGGCCCGAGAAGTCCTCTCCATCCTTTGAGGCCCTTGTCTCAGCCTAGAAGGCTCAACGCTCCCTCAGAGCCAATATCCGGGCTGGCTGGACCTTAGGGATTCTTGGTGGAGGGGGCTGAGGCTAACTGGGTGGGAGGAAGTGGCGGGAAGGAGGAAAGGGGAAGGGAAACCAAGGTAGGTGGAGCAGAACACTCATGCCGACGTCCTCCTGGGGTGTGCGGGACCCTTGGCCCACGGCCTTAACCTCCTCCCACTGAAAGAAGCCCTGGCCCGGGGCTGTAGGAGCCTGGCGCTGAGAACCCTCAGCATTGCTGCCTGCCACTGCGCTGCTAGCAACTGCTGTTCCCCCTGCTGAGGATGCCTTTCCCTCTTTATCAGACTGGCTCCAGTTCATCTTTCAGTGCTTCGCTCAGGCAGGTGTCCCCTCCTCCA
The DNA here is from genome assembly GCF_014898055.3 of Talpa occidentalis. Taxonomy (NCBI): domain Eukaryota; kingdom Metazoa; phylum Chordata; class Mammalia; order Eulipotyphla; family Talpidae; genus Talpa; species Talpa occidentalis. Next base: position 99,799,625 of record NW_023601104.1, read on the forward strand.
GGAAGCCTGCCCTGCTGGCTCAGCCTGGATAATACGATCCTGTACCCTCTGGATTTTCCACCATCCCAGCACTTGTCAAGCAGTGGTGACCTGGTCTCCTTACTGGCCTGGCTCCCCTGTTAGCCTGCACGTTCCCCCAGGGCAGGACCCAGGCTCCTCCCTTTCCAGCTCTCCCTCCTGCTGCCTGCTTGACAAATTCACATCATGCAGACACACCCAGAAGCAGCCAAATAATAAGTTTCCTTGGGCTCAGTGGGATCTGGCATCTGGGAGGTGCCCATTGGGCTGCCCAGCTTGCCAGGTGGGTGACGGCAGGCATGGGCCTGGGCTGGTGACTCACCCTCCCCCAGCTGCAGGGCGGGGTCCATGAGCTCCATCATGTACTCCACGTTGAGGAGCATCTCCGAGAGGTTGCTGCGGGCCAGCACGTACATGAGCACGGGGAGGAAGTCGTCGGCCCCGTAGGGCTTTCCTGGGAGGAGGAAGGAGGCAGGAGGTGGTGAGTGCGGGAGGGAGAGGCGCTCCTTGGAGCTGGCCCCAGCCTGGGGAGGGGAGCTGTGGTTGGCAGGGCAGGAGGGTCACCCAGCGAGGGCAACCTTCCCGCTTTCTCAGGATTCCAGAGCAGGACGACCCCCCACCGGCCTTCCCTGGGAAGCTCGAGATGCAGTCGGGGTTCAGGCAGAAGGAACTGAGGGGTATCCCTGCTCAGTGGGCAGGTCCCGGCCCCTCCCTTCCCAGCTCGCCCCTCCACGGCTTGACAGTCAGTTTCACATCACACAGACACACCCAGAGGCCCCTGAGTAACGTGGGGCTTTTCTGGGAAGGTTCCCCCTAGCACCGTCTTTCCACGTCAGATCGGAGGCCTCCCTCCACCGAAAGCACTGGCTGGACACCCGTCCACCCTCCTCTTCTTGGGCTTCCTTGAAGGGACACGTGTCCCCAGGGAGCACCTCCCTGCTGCTCCGTGGGTGGGAGTCGCGCCCGGCTCAGCACACACACCTGCACGGTAACAGCGGAGCCAGGGGCCCGCCTCGCGGAAGAGGCAGGCGGAAGGCAGGTCTCTGAAAGGACCAACTGGCAACACAACATCTAAGTTGGGACCCGAAGGGGAAGAATTCCAACAGGGACAGGCCAGGCCCCCGGGCTCCCGGGGTGCATGCTGGTATGCAGGGTTCCTGGAGAGTGAAAGACTGGCCACGCAGCCTTGCACAGGGGGACTGGCCATGCGGGGTCCCCAGGGGCTCTCTTACCTCTTTTTTTTCTGTTTTTAAAGATTTATTTATACAAGAACCGGGGTACAGGCCAGATGAGCAGGAGGGTGAGAGGATTCACCAGAGACAGAGCAGGGAGCAGAACACTGCTGAGGGGAGCAGCGGGGAGACAGGAGAGGTCCGCCGCGCCATGTGGGACCCTCGCCGTCTGGCAGGGATCGAACCGGCGCTCCAGAGGCTGCGGGCAGCTTCACAGCGCTGCGCTCAACCGCCTGCGCCACCAGGGGAGGCCCCTACTTGATAAGTTTTATAAAGGCTTTTATAAAGGTGATGATGGGGAAATACACAAGATAAAACAATAAGATCTAAATAAAAAAGCGAACATACAATGAGCAGCAGCACTGTATGCTTTAAGAACAATGAAAACACACATAAGCAAGAACCCACACAACTGCTCTTCTCAGTGCCACAAACGGGGCTTCGCGTTTCCTAGTGGCCACGGTGAAGAAGAAAACACAGCTACAGCCTCATTGTCTAGGAGGAGAAAAAACACTCATGTCTTGGGGGAACCAAATAGTATTTCTAACCCTTAAGGTTACAATAAAAATTTTCACCTGTAGCTTCACTTGGGGGACACCACTGGCAGGCCCCTGCACACACACGGGGTACATTTCGCAGTGATTCTCATTGTCTTGCCTCCAGGGCTGCTGAGGGTAGGGCAGCAGGGTAGGGCAGCAAGTGTCAGAGTTAACGCCGTAGGTGCTCATCTGTTCCTCACAACCAGGGCATAAATACATGCTTTCTGGCCCACCTTGCTAAAGAAGAGACGGAAGTTCGGAGAGCTTGGGGGACTACCTTGTCCGCATTTGAGTCCAGAGAGACCTGCGGTGGCGAGCTGGGCCTCTGGCCTCGGGCCCGGGTTCCCAGTCACTAGCTCTGATCCTAAGAGGTTCCTTCTCTCCTCCCACCTTGGCAGGGAGTTTGGAGAATGAAATGAGGTTTGAGGATTAAATGAAATGATGTGTGTGGTTCATGCTGTGTTGGGGCCTGAGGCCAAAGGAAAACTGTCTTCCTAGCAATACCAAGATAGCCCCTCATTTTGAACCAAGTCGGAAAAGGGCATGAGCGCCCCACAGAGCACGATTGTATGTAAACCCCGGGGTCGGCCATGCGCTCGTGTGGGCCTCGGGCGCGCCGGCTGATGGAGATGACTGCTGCGTGATAACACAGGGTCCGAAAACAGAGGCCTGTCTTTGCTTCAAATGTTGATATTTTGTTCATCAGGGATTTTTTGTCTTAATTTTTATTTTTTAAAACATTGCATTAAAGTGTTACTGTATCCTACCACTTGACGCCACCATGCTACGCCCAGGTCCCTCCCTTGAGAAGTGGAAACCTGGTCACACAGACTTGTGCACAGCTGTTCACTGCAGTGGGAGGCAGAGTGGCCAAAGGCAGAAACAGCCAGAAGGTTCATCAGCTGGTGAATGGATTGGTAAAATCTGGCCTATCCAGACAAGGAACACTGTTTATTTAAAAATAAAAAAGACCATCTTGTACATAGTGAATAATTTTACTTCTAATGAAATGCCCACGAGGAGAGAAGCAGTGGTGCCCTGCACTGGGGGAGCCGGGAGCGGGAGTGATTACACAGCGGGTGCGGTGTTGCTTTTGCGGCAATGAAAAAACTCTGGGATACAGAAATAGATGACTCGATCAAGAAGACGTGGTCTATAGACACAAGGGAATATTATTCAGCCATCAAAAAAGACATGCCATTTGCAGCAACGTGGCTGGAGCTGGAAGGGATCATCCTCAGTGAAATAAGCCAGAAAGAAAAAGGAAAATACCGGATGGTCTCACTTACAGGAGGAATGTAGAGGATCCAAATAAGGGATCAGGGGGAAAAAAGTTATTATAATAAAGTGAAAATCAAAATCAACGAGTATCTGTAAGCCAGAGACATTCTGCAGGGGGGAGAAGGGAGCAGGATCAAAACAGGGGTGGGACCATGGTGGTGGTGCACGGGTGAGCGGGGTGGGGTGGGGGGTGGGCGTTTCACGGGGACTGTAGCCGAGAGGACAAAGCACACATTGTACCCAAATGAAGACTGATGCAAAAATATATAAAATAATAATTAAAAAATACTCTGGGCTAAAAGTAGTTTTGGCCACACAGTTTTGTGACTATACTAAGAGCGGCTGAATTGTTTTTAAAAACGTGCCGGCGCACATGATTCCGTGTCTGTTTTATATGTATAATATGCATAATTTTATTGTTTTTAAAAATACATATCATGGATTTCTAGATACTTATGCTGATTACTGAGTTTAGGGGCGTCCCCTTAAGTTTTGCATCTGAGGCACAAGGCTGACCCCACCCAAATCTGGCCTGGCAGGTGGCGCTTAGGGCGGGGCTGGCACCAAGCAGTGCAGTGCGGGGTGACAGGCAGCAGGGACGAGTGGGCGCTGGGGTGGAGCCGGGCACGCAGGAGACACAGGAAGAGAGTCAGAGCTGGTCCCTGCCCTCAGCACCCCGCTCAGCCCGGGTGCATGGCCGTGCCCGGGACTGTGATTCTGGGGTCACACCTCCAAGGAAGCCTGGTACCCTTTCGCCGCTCAGCCGTGTTCTCGGCCAGCAGGCGTGCCAGAGGCGGCCCTCCGTTCCCCCTCCCTCAGGACCCCGTCTCTATTCTCAGGGCTGACTTTCATGGGGGACTAAGCCATCCCAAGTAAAGACTGCATTTCCCAGCCTCCCTTGCAGCAGACGGCGCAGTCCTGGCCGTGGAGTGGGGGGCAGAGAGGGGACACGGGGAACTGATGTGCTCGGCTCCCAGGTAGAAGGCGAGGCGCAGGCAGATGGAGGGAACACTGAGGAAGGTGGAACAACAGAGAGGGCGGCCTGGGTCTCTGAGGGAGGAGGGGGCGGAGGGAGAGGGGTCAGGCCAGCCCGGCTGGTGTGTGAGAGTGAAATAAACTCCGTTTTCTTTCACCCGCCGGGGTGTGTGTTGGCAGCATCCGCGCCGTCTCCGGACAGCCACAGGACGTGAGCCGCCGGGCCCAGGAGAAGTGCCCCCAGCGAGCAAGCTGTGCTCCGGGCGTGAGGCATTCCCCGTGAGAGGCCGGCCAGGGCCGACCTGCTCGTTCACTCATTCGTTACCAGGAACCTAACTACCCACCCTACGCCCAGGCAATAAGATCTGACTTTTCTGGATTCTGATAGGGGGCAGGAAAGCCAAGCGGGGGAAAGGGTGTGAAGGAACTTTGAGAGGAGGTGGGAACTCAGTGTTGGATCCAGCAGGCCCCCTGGAAGAGGAATTCTCTCCTGCTGCCCGCGGCGTCCAGACAGGCCGGCACCCTCTGGGGCGCCGGCTCATCCCCGAGGAGCAGGCTTGGGCGCCACCGCAGCGGACTCACGGTGGACACGCCCATGGGCGCACACCAGGCCAGCGGTCCCTCCCACCTCCTCTGTGGCCCTCCAGGGTGCAGGCAGCATGAGGGGCCTCCGGGAGTTTGTCTGAGGACCGCCCCCCTTCTGCACACAGGCACCTGCATTCGGTTTCCTGGAACAGGGTTCCTTGCACCTGCCTACTAGGCCTACATCTACAAAGCGGGGGCTGCACCCCAGCCCCGACAACCCGCAGGGCTTTCAAGAGAACACAATGAGAAAAGGACACGAGAGTGATTCAGAACCAGAAAAGTGCTGTGGAAAAGTGAGCTGTTCTGACATCTACGTTCTGCTTTCTCCAGGGGCCTCGGCCTCTCCACCTGCGCCTGACAGCTGAAGGGCACGGGCTGGAGTAAAGCCCCCGCGTGTCCGCCCCAGCCGTGTGACCTGGGGCCAGGGCTGCACCTCTCTGAGCCTGCCTTCCCAGCCATGTGCGGACAGACACAGGCCACCCCTGGGAAATGGTTCATGTGGAGGCGCCCACCCCACCCAGCACCCACAGAAACCCCCTTCCTGTGTTCTGAGGCTCTCTGAGTATTTGTGTCAAGGTTACCGTTCCCCTCCTGGCACGGAATTACTCCATTCTGGAGAAAGCCTTCCCACAAACTTCATGTGCTCCAGATACCACCAAAGCCTCCCTGGGGAAGCGTGATTTTGTGTTCCGAGATGTTTTCCGTGTCGATGATTTAATTTCCGAATCCTGGCGCCCCGGAGGCTCTCTCCGTGTTTGATCACGGCTTAGGGAGCGAGGCGAGTCCAGCAGCACAGGCCTGAAGCCCAACTGTCAGGGGGCGCTCCTGACATCTGGCCAGGGAGGCTGCTAAGCACCCCAAAATTCACAGGACAACCCCCACAATACAGAATTACTTGGCTCCAAATTGTCTCTAGTGCCAAAGGTGACCCTGACTGTCAGTGACGCTCAGCCAGGACGTCTGGCTTGGCCTTAGCCACCTGGCCTCGGCTTTGTGCCCCAAGGGCGGGGGAAGTCCTCTGGCCTCTTTTTTGTTCTCCTCAAATTCTTCTTGAGAATCTGAGTTGAACCCTAAGGAAGGTCTCTGGGGTCCAGCTCCTGGTTCTCATCACACTGTGTTCACTGCAGGGGGCACCCACAATCCTAAGTCTGTGCCTCCAAATACCCATGAGCTCCTCCCTCTATACCCCAGTACAGAGAGCATGCTAGGACCAAGGTACGCAGCTGATGTGCTAGATCAGTGGATGGAGGATGGATGGAGGATAGATGGATGGATGATGGATGGAGGATGGATGGATGGATGGGGGATGGAGGATGGATGGACGCTGAGCTCTCAGCCAAACCCCAAGTATGTGTCATGGCACCAACTCAGATGGGACTCTCTGAGGCCCCTGGAGTCCTTCCCCATCAGGGGCCAAGCCAAGTGTGTGTGATCCTAGAAATCTGTCCTTTTTGGGGCCTCCCATTTCTGTCAAGGAGCCCACTTACCCCCATTCCTGAGATACAAGGCCTCGGACATCCCTCTTTCTCTGGGGCTCTCTGTCCCCCACGGCCCGTCAGGCCAAGGTCCCAGGTGAGTGTTCCTTCCCGCTGCTTCCTGCCCTCACCCACTGCTTTTCCAGCCCTGCTCTCTGAAGCCAGCCCGCCCAGCAGGGTCTCTCCTTTGATCACTTGGTCCTGGAACTTGTCCCCCAAGAGCCAGCTCTGCTCAGGATCTAGTCTCAAGAGCCATCAATGGCTCCCCACTACCTGGAAAACACAGTACAGTTCTCTTACCCTGAGGTTCAAGGTCTTTCACCATGATTGACCCGACCCTTTTCCAGTCACAACATGGAGTCCTGGCCTCAGAACGGGCCTGTACTCCCGCCCGAGGTTTCTGTCCACCCAGCTCTGTGAGCCCTTGCTTGCCTGCCATGAGCCTGTGGAACCATTTATGTGATCCCATTTTATAAACATTTTATTGCTGAACTCCTCAAGCATGCAGGTTAGCTTCACTGTGCCTGCTTCCTAGATGAGGCGTCTCAGGGGCTCGCCTGAGGGCCCGTGGCCAGGGCGTAGTGCTCCCTCTCCTATCCTCCCGTGCTCCTGCCATGTCAACCTCCTCCACGAAGTCTTCCAGGATGCCCTGACAAGGGGCATCCCTGCACTCTGCTTTCCACCTTTCAGCTCAGAACGAGAGTCTGCTCCGTCACCCGCGGGCCTCCCGGACTCACCAGCGCCGTTTCACTCTCTCACATGCAGTTCCCTTTACCTGGGTCCCGCCCCTCCCTGGCCCTCGTCCTAACTTCTCCTTGTCTTCTTCCACATCCTCAAGCCCAGGAAGAGGGTACCTGCTCCCTTGACCTTCCCCAGCACCTGCCTTTATCCTCAGACTGTGAACTCCCCGAGGACAGGGCCGGAGGCTGTGTGAACGTGGGCCAGTGACCTAACGTCTCTGAGGCTCTGCTCTCTAACTACCTTGGAACGCTGATGCCCCTGGTGGACAGAACAAGACCCCGGGTGTGTTCCCAGGGGACACTGCTCTGTCTTGCCTGGGGTGGGGTCAGTGTCAAGGACACGAGGACCTGCGCGATCTTTAGACAGTGGTGTGTTGGGAAATACTGAACGGCCGGCTCTCTGAAGGAGAAAATAATCTTTGATTTATAGTGTTTGCCAGTTTCCATGGTATCCATATTTCCACAATGGCCCGTTTCAAGCCACCCTTGTGAACAGAGCGGGGAGGAGACACACAGGCTCTCACGAGATGGTACAGGCTGACGGGGCATGTCAGCGGACCTGGACACGTCAAGTCCAAACTCATTGTGAGACATCTGAGGCCCAGAATGGGAGACCCTGGCTCGAGGACCCACTCACTGTTGGTCAGTGGTGGAGCTGGGACCTGAACCAGGTGGGTCTTTCTCTCCTGACGTGCACTGGACATGCCCACACGGGCCCTCTGGCCTGCAGCTACTTGTGGACACACACACGCTTCAAGCCCTGCACCAGCTAGAGCCAAGCTCCAGGGACAGCCAGGGAGGCTTCTTTCTTCTGCCCGAGAAGCCTGCAGCCCAAGGCTCAGGCACTGCCTGCACATAGTGGGGCCTTAAGCAGTTCCCTTGGGGTGCTGGGGCACAGCTGCCAAATAACTCTCCTGTGCTCAGATGCCTGTGTGTCCTGGACGAGAGGTCAAGTCCACACGCTGTGTCTGAAGCCCCTCGCCACTGCCTGCCTTTCCTGGGGATGTCTGCTTTGTTTTCTGCCAGTCACACCTGCTTTCCGTCTGTAGCTATGGGGTGGGGTGGGGAGCTGGCCGGGGCCTTATGCATGTTTCATGGGCTGGGAGGTTTTGGAGAGGAAAGACTCTCTTGGGGGTGAAAATAACAGAGAGCGAGGCACACTGGCTCAGGAAGCCCCTGCGCTGCCTCTTAACTAGCTGTGTGATCTGGGGCCACTCACTGAACCTCTCCGAGCCTCCGTTTTCTCATCTGAAAGCTGGGGCTAATAATAAAGCTTCCTCAGCCTGTTATGCAGGACCTTAGTGACCACTGATTGAGCTGCTGGTTAAAAAGGTTTTGTCTTCTAGAAAGCATTATGTAAAACTGGCGTTGGCAAATTTTTTCCATAGAGACTGTCAAATATTTTTAGTTCCGTAGGCCTCACGGTCTCTATCCCAACCAATGAGCGCAGCTGCTGTAACAAAAGCGGTGGAGACACTGCACACCTGGCCGTTTAAATAAAAACTAACGACAGCCAGGTGCTGGCCAGAGTCGGCCCGTGGGAGGTGGTTTGCAGACTCGTGATCTGGGGGATGGTCCAGCATCTCATAACCGCCCTCCAAACCTGCGGCCGGGCTCTCTCAGGAGGGAGCAGTCAAAGCAACAGTCCTGGTGCAGCACAAGACTGAGGCCTGGAGTCTCGGCCAGACCCTCACTTAGAGCCACTTCCTCCAGGAGGGCTTAACTGAAGAACCCCCTTTACTCCTTCACTGCCCACCGGCTAGGCCCCAAGGCCTCAAGGTGGGTTGCCCTGGCCTGGTCATTGAGAACGGAAACACAAATATGTCAGCTCAGAGAGGCCGCCCCTGGCCTCCCCACCCAGGACAGCGAACCCCTTTGAAGTGCCCTTCACCCTACTTATTCATCAGATGCTGAAATATATTTTGTATCTCTTTTTCCTTATTCATCACCCGTTATCCACTTTCTGCGGGCAGGGATGTGGTCCTGCTACTGTTTATACCCAACGCCTCCAAGGTGCCTGGCCTATAGGGGGTGTTTAAAAAGATGTATTTGCTAAATGAATGGATAAATATCATTTATCATGCTGTGCACTTGGTCCTTGTTTGATGCTTGAGTTGTGGCGATGGGTTTTCCTGGTAGCACCTGCGCGGTCTATCCACGTCGGCTGGACAGCCGATTGTCTACATTTATTTCATAAAGACATAGATGGCAGGAAGTTGTGAGCTTCTAGAACACGGGCTTTTAAATGCCCTTTTGTCATGGAAGCTTTTGGTGAAGGGGTGTTTGATACAGAATGTGGCTTTTCTGGTGGATTCACAGTGGGGGCTGGCAAGGCTGGCTGCTGACTCCCTCCCCCTTACCAGGGAACCCCAGGCTGTGTCTGTGGTCCTGAGGTCTAGTGAGGACCTAGCCTGGTCTAGTCAGGACCCTCAGCTGCACACAGGACAGAGCGGGAGCCCGGGATGGAGACATGACGTGTCAGAGGTTCCCTACAGTCTGCGGCTGGCATGGTGTGAGGGGCCAGGCCCCTCTTTCCACTGAACTCCCCTATTTGGTTGTTGGTGCTTTTTGCAGAGTTCTGCTTGTATCTCAGTTCTGCTTTGAGTCACCCACGTCCCCGAGGAAATCACTCCAGCTCCCTGGGTTCCTCTTCGGAGAGAAACCGGCCAGCCAACCACACGGGCCGAGGGTCTGGGGACCTGAAACCAAAAGTCCCAGTCCAGCTCGAAAAGGCACGAGGTCAACTACGACTCAGGCCTGAGTTCTCAGAGGTCATCGATGACCCACGACACCCCTCACGGGCAGGGGACACACGGGCTCAGCACAGCACCAGCACCCAAGTGCCAGATATAGCAATCACCCCTCAGAGTGACCTGGAGGTGCTGCCTAACCCTGCCAGGCCCAGTTTCCTTCATTAACTTGGCTACCAATCATGTTACGACCTTGTGGGGGGTTATGGGGGTTCAATGCCAGGACAGATGGACATGGCTGGTGGGGGGTTGCTGGCAAGTGAGAAATATTGGACATGGTTACTATGGGAGACAGGGCGACATGTCTTGTAATCCTCAGAACAGGACATCTTGGAGGGCCAAGCCCCATCTCTGTGGTGGATGGCAGGAGCAAGAACGCCTCACTTTCAGACCTGGCCATATGTCTGTCTCTCTTCTCTCTCCCCTGGATGTCAATGCCCAGGGTCACCTAGAAGCCGAGATCCCAGAATGACTATATGGAGCAGAGCCCCCCTCCACACTCTCAATTTGGTTGGGTTTAATATGAGTGAGAAATAAACTTAGCTCAGATCAGAGACAGCACGGCTGATCTCTCTAGCAACTCTGCGCCTCTATTTCATAAACACCAGAAAGCAGTCCACCCAGTCACCTTTTCAACAAGGAACATTAACTGCTTTTGTCATTAGAAGTCAGTTTAGATTTTTAAAAGCCATAGGCTGATGGCCCCTCTGTTCTCTTTACTCGACAGTCACATGTCTGTTTGGCTTCTCCTGGGGTCTCTCCACAGTTCCCTCCTCCGGCCCAACCCCGCTCCTGGGCCCCGGCCTGGACCCGTTGCCGATGCTGAACAGGTTGAGGGGTCTCTGCCAGGAGGTGGAGGGCGAGGCCTTGGGGACTGACTCTGGGACTCTGAGTCTAGCCCTCTGGCCCCCCACATCATGGAATTTAAGAGTCAGTTGGGATCTAGCTGAAAATGCACAACCTCAATCTAATTGTGAGGAAACATCTGATACACACAAAAAGAGGAACGAGGAACTTTCATTAAAAGTCAAAGCGGTGGGGGAAGTGAGGAGGGAAATCTGAATTTCTTAAAAAGATCAATGTCATAAAAGACAAAGGCCTTGGAACTGCTCAGATTAAAGGAGGGAAAAGACACTGGGCAGGCCAGGGGTGGGCGGGGGGGGGGGGGTTGCTGGGGAGGAGCCTGAGCGTAAGTTCCATCCGTGAACTGTGAAGCGGAAAACTGAACCGTGGCTAATAGCTCAGTCTTAGAAAAAGAGTTTGGGGGTAAAGGGCGAAGATGTCTATCACTTGCCCTCATGCGATTCAGAAAAAAGAGAAAAGGTGTTTGCAGAGAGAGCATGAGGGGTGCCAGTAATTAAGCCAAGGGGAGACGCTCCTAACAAGCCGCGATTGTACTCCGGACGCTCCTCTCTGCTGTGCTGCTTCTATTCTGGAAGTTTTTGAAATCTGAAATTGTTTCCAAAACGAAAGGCTTTGAAAAGCCTTCCCCAATTTAGCAGCAGACTGCTTATTTCACACAAGAACTCCTTGTGTGATGCCAGGACAGGCAAGGTTGTCTGGGGTGAAGCTGCGTAGGGCCCGGACTGCCCTTTGGTGGCCCGTGGGGTGCTTTGTGGCACCCAGCTTGGAAAGCGCTGATTGAGTTCAGCTTGCACGTTTCTGGGAACACGGTGGGAGGCAGCTGTTTCTGCATCCAAGCGTCTACTGAACATTTACACGCAGACGCAGTTGCATCTGACCCCCGCAATCACCCCGAGAGAGGAGGTGCTACCTTTCTTTTATAAGCGAGTTCCCCAAGGTTCTGAAAGGAACTACCTCCTTGGGCGCCTACATGTCCAGGAGTTTCCTGTATGCCCCCCGGTCCGGTCCCTGCTCGGCCACCCTCGGAGCAGGACACCTGGTCCCCGACTTAGACACAGGCGGAGGCCCACGAGATGCATGTCCCAGGCAACAGCACCAAAGCTGGGCTTCAAAGCTGGGTCCAAGAAGAAACCCCAAATCCTTGAACCTGCTTCCTCTCAGTGAAGAAGCCGAGGCTCTAGAAGGAGCAGCCCGGCCAGTTGAGGGTGAGGAGAAGCTGGGAACCGCTGCTCCCCCATCAGTGGGAGGGAAACATCACCTCCTGTCCCGTCCCGGTGAGGAGCCCATTTGTTCCTGGCGGGGAGTCTCCCTCAGAGCCCTAACTCCTGCCTGCACTTCTGGGCTGGGCCTCTCCCTGCCTGGATTGGCTTCTGAATCAGACAGAGGACCCAGACTCCCTGCCACCCCGGGTGGGGAACAATGAGCCCCCCTGTTCTGCTCTGTCCTTTCACTTCAGTGCCTGGCATGACCTCTTAAGCAACTGCTTTTCTTTTCTGGCCTTCTCCCCCCAAATGAGCCATTCTCTCCCCCATTCCCTGCCCTCTGGTAAGTTTTTAACAAACAATTCATTGTCAGCAAAAAATCGCAGTGTTTGAAAGTCACTGGTTGCTGTCCAGAGAGTGGGTGTTTGAATGCATTCCAGGAAGCCCCAGGCTTCTGAGAACCAGCACTTGCTGATTATAGAACTGCCCTTTCAACCCCCATGCAGCCTTCCTGATAATGTCCCGGGTCGGACTGCCTTGACCCTGACTTGGTGTGACTCAGGGAGAAACGATTCCGCCAGTAGAAGTCCAGGTGTGGAAGGTCACTGTCCTTAGGAAGTGCAGGTGGCCGCCCTGGGTGCGAGCTGAGACTTATCTCAATGACGCTACCTCTCCAAGCCAGCAGGGTGGTGTCCGCTTAACACGGGAAACTGAGGCTCAGGGTGCCTAACCTGAACACAGGCACACAGTTGGGAAGGAAACCCCAGAAGGAGGGGTTTGCCAGAGCACCCCAATCTCAGCTGGATCTCTTGGGCACTGTGGGATAAAAAGGAGACCCCTTTCTCTTCTGAGTTCCTCCAGCACCCCAGGGGCAGCCTGTCTGTCCTCTCTTTGGGGCCGTCACATTTCTGGCTCTGTTCAATTTTACTGCTGCTCCCCCTTCTCACCCTGCAGGAAACGCCCTGGCCCACCCCTCTCCCCACTGCTGCAGATCTGGGACTGCCTCACTTGGAGACGGTCTGAGAAGGTTCTGGGCTTGTTTCTGGCCAGCGCTTTGCCAGTCCACAAGGGGGTCTTAACCCTATACTTCGTGTCGCTGATGCGAGGTGTGCAGACACTTTGTCAGGGTTCCCCACCGCTGAACTGACCACGTGAAGCTCTGAAATCTCAGGGTTCTGCAGATTGCTCACCAGCCCCCCACCTTCCACAGGGATTTGTTGGAGATTATTCAGTTGTGATGGTCCCATTTCTGGGGCTGTTCTCTGGACCCCAAACTGTACAGGACAATGGGTCTCAAAATGTAACATCCACAGCATGAAGGAAACCCTCTACTTCACTGTCCCCTCGCCCACCCTCTTCTCCAATCCCACTTCAACACCACGAGGAAGGGCCCGCGTGGTCTAACTCAGCGCGTAGCTGCTTCTGAGGAAGGATAGTCTCCCTAGCAAATGGCCCCTAGAGCACAAATCATTTTAATCCAAAAGAGAGACTCCAGCCTGGAGTCTGGAATGTGGCCTGTTTCAGACCTGAGAGGCAACTCTCCGAGGCCCAGGGGAATTTGCACCCCAGCCACACGCTAACTATGGCTCGCTGTTGGCTTGTGGGGAAAAACTCCACTTCGACATTGTGTCTGCGCATCTCGGAAGCAGATGGGGAGCCAGCACCATCGGCTGAACCCAACATTCCAATTCACATACGCTGTTTCCAATAGTCACAAGCGACTGAACCATTAGGGGTCTGAGTGCTCCCTCTCTGAAAAGCAGCTACCTCAAGTGAGGAAGGAAACTGGGGCTTAAGGGGTTAAGTAAGTCATTCGAGGTGACGCAGGTACTGAGTGACAGCCAAGGAAAATGAATCGAGGTCTGTGGGTCTCCAGAGATCACAATCCCTCCACTCTCTACACCAGGGCTGTCGTGTGCAGTTCCTCAGGTTGCTCACTGTACAAGGGTGTCTAGCTAAAGGGGAGGAGACCCAGCCAGGGTGTACACAGGGTGTGCACTATGGTGCAGCGATGCCATTTGGTGTCTGCCTGGTACACTGATTAGAAATGATTCCACCGACTCCCCTCCCTCTATCTGCACCCCCTGCAATGAGACTCTGCAGCTCTTTTCCATCAAGGAACAAGCCCTTTCCTTGTTTTCTGCAAGGAGTTCCTCACTCCTCACACTGGGGCTGGTCTCGTGACTAGACAAGTTGTGCAATATGTTAGATGGCATCGTGTCAGTTCAAGTTCAAGCCCCTGAGATCTCTAGAAGGCTCTGCCTGCTCTCTAAGGCCCCGGTTATTGCCATGGGTACAAGCTCTGGCTAACCTGGTCTGGTTACCCCCACTCCAGACCCATCAACAGCCTCTCAACCACCCAACATAGAAGCAAGGCCCTCCTAGGCCAGCCAGTCTCCTAACGACACACGCTGGCCTCAGACACACAGGCGGCCCAGGCACACGGGACCCACCAGCAAACTGCCAAACAGGCGCAAGAATGAGTGCCACGTGATGAAGGGGCTGCGATGGGTGGAATTGTGTTCCCCACTTGCTCCCCATTTATATGTTGAAATCCCAACCCCTTTGGAATATGACCTTCTTTGAAAACAGGGTCCTAGCCTTGCAGATATAGTGGGTACAGATGGAGGGCATCTGGGAGCAGGGAGGGCCCTACCCCACATGACTGGTGTCCTCCTAGGCAGGGGGCCGTGGACAGGACAGGCATGCAGAAGGCACGCAGGCGACGGGAGTGGCGCTGCCACGAGCCAAGAACAACTACACGTGAACAAATACACACCTCCCGCAGGCCTTCAGAAGGAGTGTGAGCCTCTCCACACCTTAATCTCAAAGATCAAGTCTCCAGAACTGCGAGAGGAAACACTTCTCATTGTTTAAGCACCCGCTTCGTTCGAGCTGACCTAGGAAGCGAATTTAGCCGCTTTCCCTGATTCACATGGCGGCACGGTCCGGCTGGCTTCCTCACCTGCCCCCAGCGGGCAGCCAGGTGTGGCCCTCCTCTTGGTCCCTAGACAGCCCCTGAATTTTAAGCCTACCTGGCCCAGTCCTGCCCCAACAGGACTCCACCTGGCAAGGCTTCTCTAGTATCTTCCAAGGGCTCTGGAGTCCTGGAATGGGGGTGGCGTCCCACACCCATAGAATCCCGCACGCTGGGGCCTGGAGAGAGCCCCGGTTCAGGCCCCTCCCAGCTGCCACATACCTGGGTTGCCGAGCGCCATAGAGTCGTAGATGAGTTTGCAGGTCTTCAGCAGGATGGCAATCTTCTTCTCGGGCGAGTAGGCCTTGTGCATGCTGGTGAACTTCTGCAGGATCTTCTCCATGACCGCCACCTCGGGCACGCTGGTGGTCACCCCCAGGTCGGTGGTGGTGGTGGCCAGGATCACCAGCTGGTTGTCCTTGAGCTGCTGCATTGAGCCGTCCTTGCTGTGGATCTCATGCAGGCAGGAGTTGATGGCTTCCTTCAGGGGCTTCAGGACACACTTGTACAAGGCAGACTCCACAATCGCTTCTGTAGGTGAGAAAAGTGGCCTCGGAAATCCTGCCCCCATGCCCTGTTGCTCACGGGGGTGGCCATCCCTGTCTTCTGGTCCCTGGAAGGATGTACTCACAGCCCCAGCAGTACACCTTCAGGTCTGACCCCCCAGACACTTGTACAGACACTGGGAAGACACTGGCCAGGACTGATGCATTTTATCATCACTATTTTCACAGGGTGTGGTACAGAGTAAACTCTCTGGCTGCTTAGCAATTCATAACTTTCAAGGATACCAGTCACACTGGAGTTGTGCAGTGTACAGCCTGTGCAGCTGTACAGAGAGGGCCTGGGCACCCAATATGCTTGGTGGAATTATTCAATTCCCAAATCCACTTGACTCCAGCCTCAGGAAAGCTGTGCATCTGGAACCTGACTTCTCACCACCATCACAGTACCACCTTCACTTGGCTGCTACCACCTCTTGGCCCGAGTTATGTCAGTAACCTCTCACCCTGGCCCCTTTTAGTCCCGTCTCAACACAACAACCAACGTAATCCTGTTAACACATGTTTGATCATGTCATTCTGCAGTTTAGAATCTTCCAGTGGCTCCCATCCTATGCATAATAGAAGCCGAAGACTTCCCCATGGCTCACAGGCCCCCTCTGGGATCTGCCCCTGTGACCTCTCTCACTTATTACCTTGTTCACTTCCCTGTGCCTGTGCTGCTCCAGCCACCCTGGCCTCCCTGTTGCTCAGCCAACCTGCCAGCCTGCTCCTGCCTCAGGACCTTTGCACTGGCTACTCCCTTGGCCTGGAGAAGTCAGTCCACACAGCTTATCCTTTACTGCTCCACTGTCTGTTATCCAAGAGAACACCCTGATCATCCTGTGGAAAGGGGGTCAGTCGGCACTGATCTCCCAGCAACTGTACACACAGGCCATTACCTCTACCCTGCAGATGGCCCGACAGGCTCTGGGGTCTGCGTCACAGGGCTGGCTGGGGGCTGAGCAAAGACCTGGGCCTCTGTCTATATGTTCGGTTGCTTTGGGTGACAGTCGGGAAATATTCTTGGGAAGCCTTTGGCTCTCCCCTGTCTCCAGGGGGAAGGTGTTGGCTATTGGTCTAGTAAGGGGAGATCCCACATCCTGTCCCTCTAGGGAGACACCTGAGCTTCCCATTGCCGGAGGGTGAGGGAGGCTTATGCTTCCATAGTTGAGTCTCCAGAGAGGCCACAATTCCCTTTCCCCACCATGCAGGCCTCGGGTTGGCGCCCGTCCTGGGTGCGGATCCTGCTACCTCCCTCTTCCCTTCTGCTTCAGCAGTGTCTTCAGCCAAAGAACGTATGGCTGCCCTTGTACCCCTCCCACCCCCCCCCACCCCACCCCTGTCCATCCTCCTAGGCCCACATCACCAGCCCATAGTCCTCAGACCTCCTGTCAGTGGAGCCAGGTGACTGGGGGCAGGGTCTTGCAGTGGTTCCTCCCCTACCCCTCACTCCCACGTGACCTTGGCCAAGTCTTTTCCCCATTCCAGGGCCTGTTTTCTATGTGCAAAATGAGAGGCTGTGCCCAGGCCCTCCAGGGTCCTTGGTCCCTGAGAGCCACCAACTCCCCTGCAGAGACGGCCCCCGGCCCTCAGCAGCCTTTGCCTCTGGTTGCTCTTTGTCTCCCTGGTGGCCCAGGGGCATCCTGGGTGGGAGTGTGTGGTGGGTCCTGCCTGGTCTGTCACGTGGTTGCAGCTCCTCGCCCATCTAACTGGGCACATGGGCAGAAATCCAAAAGGCCGGGCAGAAGAGCAGAGCGGCTAGCACGTGGGAAAGGCGGAGGACACCCTGGGCCTCTCCTTCCCTCCCGCCCACGCCCAGCCCGGCCCGGGACTGACCCAGCTCCTCGTCGGAGTGCAGGGTGGGGTCCACCAGCGCCTTGAGCTCGGTGCTCTGCAGCAGGTAGCTCTTGAGCTGGGTCATCATGGTGCGGATCTCCTGCAGCATCTCGGTGCTGGAGGTCTGGCGCGCCATCATCTCCAGGCTGTACACCGTGTAGTCCCGCACCAGGTTGCCGAAGTACGAGGCCTTGTCCTGGGCCAGCTCCACCACCTTCTTGTACAGCTTGCGGTTGGTGGAGAGGAAGGCATGGAAGACGTTGCTGAAGCTGGCGAAGCTGAGCCGGTGCCGCGCCTTGCCCAGGATCATGGAGGGCTTTTTCCTCACGCTGGGGCTGCTGAACTGCTCCACCTCCTCCTCCGCGCTGCTGGTCGAGTAGGAGTCCTGGTCCGTGGCGCAGGCGGGCGAGCCCCAGCTGTCCGCCAGGGAGGCCTGCGAGCCCTTGAACTCCGGAGCGCTCTGGGGCCGGGCGCCGGCCTGGGCATGCGGGCTCTGAGTCCTGGCTCGGGGCACAGGGCTCGGGTCTTCTCTGGGCGGGCCCGGGGCGGGCTTCTCGGGGGCCGGCTGCTCTGTGGAGAGCTCGGCGATCTCCACGGGGCTTGCGAGGCCCGAGGCCAGCTGCCGGGAGATCCGTTTTTTCCTAGGGGGCGGGACTGGGGGTGGTCGGATCTTCCTCCCCAGCTCTGGCTGGGCGCCCAGTTCGCTGGCTTGGGCCGCTGCTTCCTGGCCCGGCTCCACGGTCCTCTGAGGCGCTTCCCCAGCACTGTCAGGGGGCGCCTCGGGAGGCAGGCTGAGCGGGGGTGCCGTGGAAACACCCAGCGGCTCCCCCTCTGCTGCTGTCCCCCGGCCCACCTTCCCCACATCCTGGTCCTCTAGGGAGACCCTCTCGGAGATGCGGCGTCGGGGAGGAGCAGGAGGGGGGTTCTTCTTTGCTGGGACCGGAGGGGCGGGGGCCTGCTGCAAGGGACCGGGGGACGCCCCTGGCTTCATCTCTTCCTCCCTGGAGGGGCTCAGGCCTGCGGGAGGCTGTGGGAGCCTCTCACAGGCTGTCATGGGTGGCAGGCTTGGATGGTCTGGGGGGCCCGGGGCATGAGGTGCAAGGTGGGGGGCCGAGGCTGCAGGAGGAAGGGCTTCTGGGGGCGGGGAGGCAGCAGCCACCGGGGGAGAACTGGGCAAAGGACAGGCTGGAGGAGCAGGCGCTGAGGGCAGAGGAGGCTGAGCTGAGCCGGTGGGGTGAGAGGGGGAAGGTGGCGGAGGGGGTGCTGGGCGGCGAGGGGCCCACCTGGAGGTGGGTGAGGTAGCGTCAGAGGTGGGAGTCGGCGGGCATGCAGAGGGGGTCTGGTCGGCAGCCAGGGTGCTGCCACAGTCCTCAATGAAGATGGGGTTCACAAACCACAGGCGGTCGCTCCCCAGGGACAGCTCGATCTCACACGAACAGTTTGCGTGATGGGAGGCCGACCTGAGGCTGGAGGCTGGGGGCGTTCCGGGGGCTGGGTCTCTCGGGGGCTCCGCTGGGCTCCCACCTCCTCGCCGGGGGTTCAGGGAGGAGTCCCAGAAGCCTGGGGAAACAAGAGAGGGAGAGGCTGTAGCTTGGAAGCAGGTGTGGCAGGAGGGCCGGGGCGGGCGGCAGGGCCACGCCGTCACAGCATCTGCTTTGAGGCTTGTTTTTCCCCTCTCCGGCTGTTTTAAACCTCTCCCACCACTTCCTGCTTCTGGAGGGGAAGCCCCACGCAAGCCTCCCCCTCGGTGCTGGGGTGGGGCTAGGACTTGGCCTCAGCTCTGACCCTGGCAATGGGGGCGCCCACCCTGGAGGGCACTGACATGGCGGGGGCAGGGTGCAGCCTGGAGAGCCGCAGGCACGTGTGGGGATCGCGGGGACGGCAGGTGCCCGGTCCCTCATGCTGACCAGCTGGGTGCTCGGGGGTCTGTCAGTTGACCTTTCTAGGCCTCAGTCTCGTCGTCTCTAGGGTGACCTAGAGAAGGTGCTCTGGGCTGGTGTTGGCCACCACGGTTGTTCCAAGCAGGAAGAACCTGTGGATTGTGGCCGGCGAGCTCAGACCCGACCGTCTGAGTGGGGAATGCCTGCCTACTACAGAAAGATCCTGACACTGATTAATCTCGGGTACAACAGGAAGCTGCCCCCGGTGTGTGTTGGTAAAGGGGGGGCTCAGAAGCAGGGGTTCCTGCACAGCTGAGCTCAGTTCCAGCACAGGTGTCACAGATCCAGCCCAGGCCCGTGGCCCCCGGAGCGGCCTGTCCTCCCCAGCTTTGTTGACCACGTCGGGTTGGACATGCTCAGGGACAGGGGACACCTGAGCTGAAAGGCATGGGGGATCCACTCACTCAGAAATTCCTGACCAGGCCCTAAGGAGAATGTGGTGGAAGCTCAGTGGCTAGCAGGCGACTCTGAGCTCACTCAAGCAGCTGCTCCTGGACAGGGGCCTGGAAACCCCGTCTCTTTAGGGCTCTGGGTTGGGCACTGACCCGGAAGCTCACTGAGTCCTGGCTTGGGAGGCGGGCTTGGCCTTTGATTCTCAGTGAGAAAACCGCCAAATATAATATCAAGGACAATAAAGGAACAGACATCCATTGAGTTCCAGCTGTGTGGGCTGCCCCCTTTCAATGGCTATGTCACCGAACCTTCTGGAAGTCCTAATATTATCCCCAGAGCACAGGTAAAGGTTAACAATCCAGAGAGATGAACTTGGCCGGGTCACAGGTGAGTGGACATGAGCAGGGCCAGAGCAGGGATGGGAGCCAGGCCTGCGCAACTCCTAAGTCCCTCTGCTCGGCCCCGGTGTTAAGGGGCCCTCCTTCAAAGGAACTTGCAACACTTCCCATCTGGGTTGCTGAGGGGGAGGGTGGCATGCACTCCAGAACTGGGGATGTGGTAAGAGCATGACAGGCTCCTGACATCGAAATAAAGGAGCATCTCGAGATGGTAGCTGTGTGCACACCTGCCCCCAAAGATGGGCACTCTCAGGGATGCGGGCAGTGCCCACCTTGTTGGCCAGGGGGGTCGCAAACCCAATCAAGACCAGCAGGGTGACCCCAAGGCCATGCAGCTGCTGAGAGCGATCAAGAGCAACCCCACCCTGCGCCGTGAGGCGGGGCTCAGGTGTCAGCCCTGTCCTCCATGCCAAGTCCGGCAGCGGATTGAGCCAGCTGTCTCCACAGTGAGGATGACAGACTTTCAGGTGACTCTCTCGACATGCAAAGCTCTGAGCACCTCTGAGGACGTGGTGAGCCCAGGCTGGGAGGCCGGTTGCCAGGCTCTCCCTTGACCCAGGCCAGCTGTTCCCCGCCCCCTGCACCTTACTCTCCCGCCCAGCTCCTGACCCTCCAGGACCGAGCACCCCCCTGGGGGTGGCACACAGAGAAGATATTCTGGCCCTGGGGACTGATCTTTTGAAGCACCGTGCCCCGTCTACACAGGCCCAGTCTCTCTCCTCTCAAGTTTCCCAGAAAGGACCAGCAGGTACCACAGCGACTCTGAGGAGAGCTGGTAGCAGGCCCTGTGAGAGCAGAGGTGCCCGGTCCTCACCTCCAAGCTCCCAGAAGACCCTTGGATGCAGGAGCCCGTCAGGGGCGAGGCAGTGTACAGAGCTGCCCGCCATGGCTGGACACTCGCCGCATCGCTCTCGCCTCACGCCACAGCCTGCCCCGTCCTACCCATTCCCCTGCAGCACTGAGCCCCCAGAGCAGGCCCTTGATTGCGGGTTCAGAGTCACTTCCAACCCCTTAACCTGGCCTTCAAGGCCCACAAGATCTGGCCTGGACTTTTCTAGCAGCATCTCCTGAGCCTTTACCCCACTCTCTGCAGTTCAGTTCTTCCTGAACACACCACAGGCTGCCCTGCATTCAGCTCTCAACGATGGCGGTCCTCTGTTTAAAAGAGCATGCTTCTCCTACCCCCTCCGCCTAGCAAGCTTTTACTCATCCTTCAAGACTCAGGTCAGGTGTTACCTGCTCGGTGGGGCCTTCCCGACACCTTCAGGCCTCACCGACCCTCCTCTGTGCTCCCACGGCTCTGGTGCCCACTCAGACCCAGGGCACCACTGTCGGGACTGTAATCCTCCGGTTTCTCTGGCTCTCCTTCCACACCCCGCCCCTCTGTCCCCCACTCTGAGCTTCCGGGAGGCAGCTCCATGCCTCCTCCATCTGAGCATTTGCAGCACCTAAGACAGTGCCTCAAACAGGCCAGCAGGTTTAGTGTGGCCAGAGCAGAGGCAGGGGCCTGAGGAAGGGCCACAGGCGAGACTATTCTGATGGTGAAGGGCGAGGACAGCAAGAAAACAAGAACACACTTTCCATCACTCAGATTTAAATGCTGGTCGGTGTGGAGCAGACACTTGGTTCAGATAAATGGGCTCTGGTCCCAGGGGTCTAGGAACTGCTCCCCTGTCCCCAAGATAGGCCTGTGGCTGTTCCTGGCCAAGGTAGCTGCCTCCAAGCCAGTGCCGCTCTGAGGGTGGAGCCAGCAGTCCTTACACAACCTAGGGTCTGGGGGCCTGTGAGGGAACCACAGTGGCACTGCAGGGGTTTAGGCTCAAAAAAGGAAGTAGGTCAACTTTCTCTGCAGTCTGCAGAATGCCAAAGCCACAGGAGAAGCAGAACATGGTCATGCAATCCTAGTGGTTGGCAAAGCTGCGGGCACCTATGCCTGATAGCATCATGCCAAGCCGTGGCTCAGCTGCAGGGGTTCCCCTATGGCTTTCACTGCCTCCGTGCTCTAACCCCCACCCCCTGAGACCGAGGCAGCACAGCAACCTCTGTGACCTCCCACACCTGTGGCGGAGGCTGGGGACACCTCTGCAGATGTCCGTGCCTCTAAGCCACGGCCTGGGTGGAGCCAGACCCTGGACTGGCGCCCAGGAGGGCAAAGTCTAGGAAGCTCCACACTCAGAGAGCCCCAGGCCAGCGGAGGACAGAGAGGGGTGGATAAAAGCTGTAAAATATTCCAGATGCCATGGAAACAGCTCAAAAGTGCATGAGTTCAGTGAATAAATATTTATACGGCATTCCAGAGATGGGCTGCTAGAGACTCACTTGAACTCGAGCGCTCGATGAATTTTTTAACAACAAGGAAAATTATTATATGATCTCGAGGAAAAAAAAAACAAGCTACAAATGCAAACTTGAAAGCGTCATAGACAGGCCTTGACTACATATTTTTGGAAGATTAAGGCTCTGTACACGGCAAACGTGCCTGAGAAACTCTGCTCGCGCCTCCCTTCCGTACACTGCCGCACGGTCCTCGCGCGCCTCCAGCCCCCCCGCACAGACTGCAGTGCTGAGCTGCCCTCTACGTTTGTTTTGTGGCACCAATCTCCCTTTGAAATCCAAGCTTTGAAGTCCAAGGTATCTACACAGTCTGCCTATTTTTTTTGAGTAGAAGAACTGGGGTGCAGGCCAGAGGTGCAGCAGGGGGCTGGGGGAGACGGATGGGGGTAAGAGGATTCACCAGAGACAGAGTGGGGAGCAGAACAGGCAGACTGACTGAAACACACTGCTGAGGGGAGCAGCGGGGAGACAGGAGAGGTCTGCTGTGCCATGTGTGGGTCACCCCCTGGCTGGGGATCGAACTGGGGCCCTAGCAGCATAGTGCTAGACAAAACCCTACGCCACCAGGGAGGCCCCCTACAGCCTGCCCTTTGGAACGGTGGCTTTCCAAGGCCATCCTTGGACTTTCCACATCGTCAGCTCCAGAGAGAACACTGTGTTTTTACCCACTGCAGAGCCCGGTGCTGCCCCAGTGCCTTGATCCCTGTCTGCCTGGCAAGGCACGTGACCGAATCAGAGATTCATCACATTTGACTCCATTTGTAAAAGGTGAGCAGAATGCCAGAAAAATAACATTGCTGACACTACTGACAGGAAACACATATGCCCCAGGAATCTATTTCAATGGCAAGTTGGTCAGATGGCCTGAAAATCCGCTCAATCTTTACCCTTCACGAGATCCTTAGCTCTCGGCTCTAGGGAAAAATGGAAAGGTTAAAAATGTTGGAACAAAACGCAGCAAAATGGCAAGATACAAAACCGCACTTTCCCCAGTGTGTGGGCATAGTAATGCTTGGAGGGGATGCCCCACCCCCCAAACACTTGTAGTGGTGGTGGGGTTATGGCTGAGTTCCGTCTTCATCCTTTTTGAATCTTGTTGGTTAAAAAAAAACAAAAACCCAACTCCAAAAACGGGACTGCAACACGCCAGAAAAGAAACTAGACTCCTATACA
Source organism: Talpa occidentalis (assembly GCF_014898055.3). Lineage (NCBI taxonomy): Eukaryota > Metazoa > Chordata > Mammalia > Eulipotyphla > Talpidae > Talpa > Talpa occidentalis. The sequence continues at coordinate 99,822,882 of NW_023601104.1, forward strand.
CACATCCACATACGTATACCATATACAAAACCCAACTCAAAATGGATAAAAGACTTGATTATAGGACACAACACTATAAAATAGATAGAAGAAAATGCAGGCAAAACACTCCAGGACATAAGCCTCAGAAACACCTTTGGGGATTCTTCTCCAGAAGCGAGGACAACACCGGAGAAGATGAACAGCTGGGGCTGCATCAGCCTGAAAAGCTTCTGTACAACAAAAGGGACAATCATCAAAACAAAGGGACGTCTTACTGAATGGGAGAAGCCTTGGGACACCACACGGTCGCAGAGATCTACAAAGACGAAGGGATGGCTACCAAAGATCTACAAAGAACTTGCACAACTCAACAAAAACAGAGCAAACAACCCAGTCAAAAAATGGGCAAAGAGACACTTCTCCAAAGAAGAAACGCAAATGGCCAACAGGCATATGAAGAGATGTTCCACATCACTAGTTACCAGGGAGAGGTAAATCCAAACCACCGTGGGACACCACCTCGCTGCAGCGAGAAGGGCCCACGCTGGGAAAACCAGAACCCACAAATGCTGGCGCGGAGGGGGAGGGAAGGAAGCCTCTTACTCTCCGGGGGGACGTACGCCGGCCACGAAGGAAAGCTGTGTGCAGTCTCCCGGGACACCAAAAATGGATCAGAACAACAACAACAACAAAATGGAACCCTATGACCCAGCGATTCCACTCCTAGGAATCTACCCAGAGCCCAGAGGACGCAAGACACTACATTTTTTTCACTGCTATATTTCTTGCCACACTACGCGCACTAGCCAAGGTACGGAGACAGCCCACAGACAGTCACAGACGGCTGGAAAAAGGACAAATTCATGGCAGTTGCAGCAGCATGGATGCACCTGGAAGGGACGCTGGGGGCTGAGTGAGTCAGAAGGAAAAAGACCGTCACAGGACGGGCTCCTCGGATGTGTGAGGCGGAGAAACAGAACGAAAGGTCAAGAAAAAGTCCAAACCCGCAAGCTGGCCAGAGACCTGAGGCGTCCAGCAAAGGAGGAGGGGAGGGGTGGAGACCCAGGGAGGGGTGGCCACAGGGGAGGGGGTGCCAGAGAGCTGTGGGGACCACAACCACGCAAGAGAAGGAATTAATTCATTTTAAAAAACCATAGGAAAAAACCCAAGACCAAACACAACAGGCTGGACTTAGAGTGAGAAGAAGCTGTAATGAGAGAGAAGCAGGTATGGGGTGTGAGGCAGAGGTCAGGGGTCTCGTCTCCCCATCCCCGTCCTTACAGACCCCCTGAAAGGCAGGGCACTACCAGCGGCTTCCACTGGGGGTGCTGGAAGCACGTGGGAAGGGCGGGATATGGGGGTGTGGTGGGGTGTCTCTGAGCCCAGGCCTGGATGCCGCTTCTGTCACCTTCCAGTGACCAAAGTCCTTCCGTCCCTTTCAGGCCCCCTCCTTTCTGGGTAAGGGATTTATTGGGATACACGTCACATCCTGGACAGCGCACCCATTTAAGAAACAGCCCGGGATTTGGGTTATTTCTTTTGTGTATTTGCCACTATTAATTTTAGAACATTTTCATCACCCCAAAAAGAATCTCCACACACAGAGCAGTCCCCCCACTGACCCCCTCCCTAGCCCCGGGCAACCACACGTCTGCTTTCGGTCTAGAGTTGCCTGTTCTGTTCTGGACACGTCACACGTGCTGTGTGGCCTCCCGCCTGGCCCCGCGCTGAGCGCATGCCAAGGCTCCCGGGTATCTCACGTCAGGCTCTTTGCTGTTGAGCAAGCCCTTTAGGCCCTTCTGAGTTTCCCTTCCCTCAGCTGTGAAACGGGATTGTGCGACAACCAAGGGAGATCAGGCCTGCGTGGTGAATACGTGACGGGCTTGCCCGCCACTTCCTTTCAGTGTTCCCTGAAACACGGGCTGTACCAGGGTGACACCCAGCCCACGGGCACCCCATCACCACGCCGGCCAGCGATCATCCTGATTCTCCCAGGGAAACCCAAGTGAGAGCCCGGGTGGGAGGGGGTGGGGGGGTAGGGCTGTGACTGGAGCCTGGCAGGTGGGCAGAGAGGGACGGCAAGTTAAGGAGGAGGCTGAGGGGACAGGTGTGTGCAAAGGCACAGCTGCTGCTCCCCACAAAGCCATGTGACCTTCCTGCTCTGTTTCTTGGAGGAGCCCAGTGTCCTGTTACTAAGTCCCTCTTACCACTGGGAGTCTGCATAGGTTTCAGGTTCTCTGCACTGAGGGCTCTGCTGAAGCATCACATGAGGCCCTGGCACAATGCCTGGACCGTGGCACAAGCCGCTATCTGCAGAGCTATGGTCACCGCTGCACAAGCAGGTCAGAGAGCCGAAGCCCGTGCATCTGCTGCCCAGGCCTCTGGCCCAGCTGCGCTCTCTGCTCTGCAGCCCCATCCATTCAGGGCCTGGACTGAAACATGAACCCCTGGGCTCCAGGGAACAACTATTCAGGTAGCCCCACTTTCTGTCGCGCCACCCCTTGGGTAGGATACCAGCTCTGCTCAGAACCTTCTAGTTCCAAAGTTGAACATACCCAGGTTTTATTTAAATCCCCTGCTCAAGGACTAAGTGCAGACAGACAATCTGAACTGCTGCGGACTCCCCGACTTGCACCTCCTTCCCCCACGTCCTCATCACACCAAGGTCAAGTCCCCCAGGAGAGAAGGGATTATCTAGTCTAGAAAGGAAAGTGGTTCTCCCAGGAGCAGCAGCAGCTTGTCTCAAATACAACATGTCCCTAGGTCTTAGGGGCAACCATGATCCTCCAGAGACCTGCAGGGGACCCCGACAGTCCCAGGGATGCCCCCCTGCACCCAGCAGTGGGGTTAAGGGCTACAGCACAGCAACCCCTCCTCTGAGTGCTCCTCCCCAGACCCAGGCCGTGCATCTCATTTGCCCTCCCAACTTGGCCTAAAACTGGTCATGGACTGCCTGTTGCAAATAGAGCGGAGAAGGTGGTGGGGCAGCCAAGGGCAGCGCAGGGGCCATGCATGCCTGGTGCACATCCCAGCTGGCTTCTTTCCCACCAGGGGCGCCAGGGACTAGTTTCTCTGCTGTGTCTTTAAGGCAGGGACACAGGATTGCACAAGACAATGTCTCCCAAGGGCGCTACAATCAATGAATGCAATCCATGCCATCTGAGGGCAAAGTTCAGTGTTTATTCTCAATATCAACTGAAAAGTGACCCTAAGAGGCTTGGGTGAAGAGCTCCAGGGCAGCAAGAGAGGGGGGGTGGGCGCCACAGCCCAAGAGCCAGCTCTGCTGTGGTCTGCGACCTTGGACATGTTCCTTAGGCTCTCCTGCCTCAGTTTCCTTGGCCATAAAACAGATGAGTGAATCAAGAAGATGTGGTCTGTATACATCATGGAATACTACTCAGCAATCAAAAAGGATAAGCTCCTGCCACTGGCAGCAACATGGATGGAGCTGAAAGGGATTATATTGAGCAAAAAAGTCAGAAGGAGGAAGATAAATATTGCTAGTTTCACTTGTATGTGGAATAGAGAGAAACAAAGGGTCAAAGACAAAAGAGCTGAAAGCTGACCATAGATCTGAGGCATCCAGGAGGGTAGAGGAGAGAGAGATGTGAGAGCAGGGGTCGGGGGGAGCACAAGGGGCTTTGATGATGGACTGTGGGTGCTTTGGTGGTGGGAGAACTGCAGTGGCCACACCCGAGGGGAGAAACCTTGTGCCGTCAAAAAATTAACAAGGATGTGAGAAAAAGGTACTTCATTTAACAAATTAATTAAAAAAATAAAATCTAAGGGATACTGTAAATAAAAAAAAAGAAATTCTCTGGTGCTGACTAGCTGACAGAGGCTGCCAGCCTGGCTTCCAGCGGCTGCGGACTTGGGCCGGCTGGGCCTCCTCAGGGCTGGCCGGGGGGCTGGGCAGAGGCGGGTGCTGGCTGGCTGCATCCTCACAGCCCCAGCAAAGCTCCCCTCGTGGAGGGGGCTCAGGAGACACGCGGGCTTCCTATGGGTGCAGGGCTGGGGGCAGGAGCGTCTGTCTCTGCCTCTCTTTTCTTTTCCCGCCCCTCTTCATCCTCAGACGGCCAGAGGGTCCGGGGGAGAGCGCTGGGCAGGGGGCAGGCAGAGGGAGTTGCCATCGCATTCACGCTGATCTGCTGCCAAGGGTGAGGCTGGGGCTGAGATGCCCGGCTCTGTGCCACGGAGGAGGATTCTGGCCTTTCTCCAGATCCCCCGGAGCCACTTGTGAGGGTAACCAGCCGTGCTGGCCTGAGGGCCCCAGCTGCCTCAGACCCGCCAGGGGTGTGCGTGAGGCCCCCTGGAGAGCAGCTAAAAGGTGCTGCTTTGAACACTGGGAGAATCTCCCCATCACGAGGGCTGGGGCAGGCGTGCGGGTGGTTCCGAAGAAGCGGGTCTCAGGAGCCAGCCTGGTGCCAGCCTGAGGCGGCCCCTCTGTTCCCGGGCCAGGGGACTGTTCTGGGGTCTCTCTCTCTCTTTTTTTTTTTAAGATTTATTTATTTATTATTTTTCATTTATTATACAAGCACTGGGTACAGTCAGAAGCGCGGGAGGGTGAGAGAATTCACCAGAGCCAGAGCGGGGAGCAGAGCAGGCAGAAGGACCGAAGGACACTGCTGAGGGGAGCAGCGGGCGGCAGGAGAGGTCTGCGCGCCATGCGGGACCCTCCTCCGGTGGCCGGGGAGCAGCCGGGGATCGAACCGGCGCTGCAGAGGCTGCGGGCAGCTTTGCAACCCAGCGCTCAACCGCTGCGCCACGGGGGAGGCCCTGTTCTGGGGTCTCTTTGCCTAAATCCCTGCCTCCTCCCTGACCTCTTGGAGAAGACTTACCCAGGCCCAGGGTGGAGATGGTCTCGAGGTCCGTGAAGCTTCTGGCCTCCAGGATGGCCTGGGGCAGCCTCAGTGTGAAGGGCAGTAAATCTCTGTGGAGACATGAGTGGCCAGAGGTCATGCTGGGGCGGGGAATCATGGGTGTCCATTCCCTGGTTCCACAGCCCCCAAACCCACAGCCCCCAAGGGAAGCACCCCAGCAACCCCGCTGGCTGCTGGCAGAGCTCTGAGGCTGACGGAGCTTCCAGTCAGGTGGGGCCCACAGGGGTGGCCATGCGCTAAAGGCCGTATTCTGGGTAAAGCAGACCCTTCTGGGGAATGGGGGGTTCATTTCTTCCCAGTTTTCCTGGCCTGTGGAAAGCCCAGCAGCTTCTGCTAAAAGTGATATCCTGGGTAAAGTGGGTGTAAGGGGCCTGCAGCTTTTATGCTTTCTCCGGTGCCCCCTGCCAGCTCCTGGATGTGGTCACCAGCGGGGAGGTGGATGGGAGGGGCAGAAAGTCCCATCCTCTAGTCCCGTGGTCTTCCTGCCACCAGTGCCATGATGGCCCCACCCTCAGTCACCTCGTTAGTATAAACACTAGTGTGAGTGGAAAATTTCCTTCAGGATAATGAAAGACACCCCTACTGTGGGGGAAATCCCAAGGAGCTCTGTGTCAGGAGCCTGGACAAACACCAAATGTGCTTTCGTGTTAAAACACACCCCCTGATAGGCGTGACCCGCAGAGTGAAAGACATTATACACCACGTACGTCAGTCACCACTTCTTTGGTACAGACTAGTTCTCCCTTCCCCGGGGGGCTCAGCACCCGCTCCTGGTCCTGGGAAGCTTTGGGGTGACCTGGGAAGTGCTCTCAGGATGGGAGGCCCCATCAATGGGAGTGATACCAGAGCCCCCCTCAACGGCCCATGGCACCCCCAGCAACACCTCAAAAGGATTCTGAGGGATTCTGTGGTTTTGAAAATCGATCTCTGTAGAAGGAAAAAAACATAACCTCATTTTGGTCAAAATTTTTTTTAAGTGAAAGAGGAAGAAAAAGAAAGTCACCATGGACTCTGGGATTGACAGCCCCAGTTGAGACCCCAGCTCTGCCGTTCCCAGGAGTGATGCTCCCCGCAGTTCTGGGTCTGATGGGCACCACGGTCTTGGGGTGGTTTTGACGATTAAATGGTGGGATGTAGAAAACAGCACAAGCACAAGCACCTCATGGGGATGTGCTTCCTCTTCCTAAGAGCCAGTCAAGGGCCCTTCTGGGGACGTCTGAGCAGTGGCGCCAGGCGTCTTTCCTGTGCCCAACACCCAGGACCGTGCAAGGCAAGATGGCGGCTCCCGGCTGGGGCAGCTGGGAAGGGAGCCCGAGACACAGGAACAGCCTCCTTCAAAGGCAGAGGCCAGGCCTCTTCCTGCCGCCCTCCTCAGGGAAAGCAGGGAAGCAGCTTAGTGACCGGCTGGGTGCCTGGCAGATCTACGGGGCAACTCCCTCCCTTACTCATTTCAGTGAACAGCACCCACTTTCTGAGGCCACTGTCTCCCGACCCCAGGGCACTGAGGATTGGGGCCCACGATCCCCGTAAGAGGCTGAGCAGAGTGCCCAGTGTGCAGCAAGGGCATCGGAACAACCGAGTGTGTTCAAGTTCCTGTTGTCCAGGATAGGAACCCCTAGGCCCCCCTAGGTCCCCCCAGTCCCCCTATTTTGCAGTGGCTGCCCTCCCATCAGTTCCCCCAGGCTACCCTGACAGGCACCTCCACATAGGACTGGGAGGGCTGCCGCGGCCCAGCCGAGGCCCGGCTGGTCTCCACTCTCCCCTTGCTTTGCTCCCAGCCGTGGTCTTCCCAGTAGCCCATCTCCCGGTGTGCCCCGCTTCCCCACGAGTTCCTGAGCGTCCCACTGCCTTCCCGCTGCCAGGCCTCACCCACGCTGTCTCCTCATCCTAAGTTCTCTTCCTCCCTCTGCGCCATCTCCAATGTCACCTCTTCCTCCCAGAAAGCCCAGACTTCCCTAGGTGACGGGGACGGCTGGCGGGGGAGCAGCACGCACCCCCGAGGCTGCAGACCTGCAACAGTGTGCTGGGTGGACGCCACAGGGGCTCAGGAGCCAGACACGAGCGCGTTCATGTCTGGTCAGCACCTAGTGGTCAGGCCCGAGGCCTCAGTCTCCTCACCCCCATCAGTGGTAAGAACGTGCCCGATCGCTTCTGGACCACTCGCTACGCGCCATGTCTCTGCCAGGCCCCGACAAGCCTTGCGTCTGACCCTCAGCGCACCCTGGGGCTGCAGATGAGAACAGCTACCCCCAGGGCCGCTGGAGGTGGGGAAGAACTCCTGGGGAGGGGGCAGCCCAAACCTCATCTACTGGATGCCCCTCCACGGGAGCTGGGCCAAGTGGACACTGGCCAAGTGGACACCGGCCACCCCACCCAGGCCCCTCACATCCCCTCGTGGCCCAGGCTCTGGGGGGATTGCTCCTGTGAGCTGGCACCCGTGACCCTCACAGGTAAGGTTTGTCCTGCCTTGTTTGCCCCAGGAAGAGCCACAAATGTCAGGGTGTGCCACAGGTCGGGGAAGGTGGCTGGCTGCTTTGGGGGTACAAAAGCCCAGCTCCGTGGCCTTACAGCAGATAACCCTCCATCCCGGGAAGGGGTCTACTTCATGCTCTGGAGCTGCCCTGGCCCTCACTTCCTCGCTGGACTTCTCTCCCTTCCCCGTCCGGCTCCCCACTCCCTTGCTGCTTTCTCCTTGGCAGGAAGTGCCCTAACCACACCTGTGCCAGACGCCTCGAAGTCCCCAGCTATTACTATCATTGCCCTCGGAAAGTTCCCACACCCTGGTCCACAGACGGGCGGGCTATAAGCGCAGGCTTCATACCTGTGCGTGTCCTGCATGTGGACACTGCGCCCAACCCCAGCCCCGCTGAGTCAGACTCCTCAGGGGGCCCAGGACACTGGAATTTTCACCACCTTCCCGGGCCACGATGGACCAGCGGGTCCGGGAACCCGCCCCACAGCTGTCACGCCATCCAGTGGGAGCGACGGGGCTGGTGTCAGGGTCGGGGTGAGCACCCGGAGCAGACGCTGCCTTCCCGTTCCCAGGGAGAGGGGGCAGGGGGTACATGGGGGACGGGCCTCCTGCGGAGGAAACCTCCCTCCCCCTACCTGACCACCTCAGGTCCAAGCTCTTGTGGGGGATGTCCTGGCCCCAGCCCAGGCCATCGGGCGCCAAGGACCCACGGGTCTGTGGGAGGAGGGCCGGGGGGATCCGCGGCGGGACCCTGCCTCAGGCTGGGACGGACATTTATCACCTGGGGGCTCAGCTGTCCTCAGAAGCCGCCTGGGCCAGGCCTCGCAGCCAACACAAAGGCCTCCCACAAGCCCCTCTGCTCCGGCTCCGTCTGCTCCAATGTTAGGTCTGACGGCACCCGCCCCTCGATCGCAGGGGGACAGCACCCCAGGGCTCCTGCACTTCGGGCTTCCCTCCTGGCTGTCATCCCCGTAAGAGACGAGGCAGCAGGCCCAGAACAGTGGGGTGACACTGAGGTCCCGCAGCCAGGTACTGCGTCTCCACTCCCAGCGCGGGGCTCTTCCTCCCAGGGTCTCACTTCAGAGGTGGCCTTGGGGCTGATATCCCCCCCGCAAGTACAGGCACGCCAGACCCCATGCCCTGTGACCATTTTGTGGGCTCTCTAAGCTCCTGGGGGCAGGCAAACGGGCGCCTGCTTTCTGGGTCAGCCAGACCCCGTGCTTGGTGCCTTCGTCTCAGTAAGAACTCGCCAGGGCAGGAGGGGCTGTCTCCGGGGCGCTGGGCCTGTGGTGACGTGCAGAGGGCCGGGCCTCTGAGCGCTGCCTTGCGGGCCTGGGGGGACACGCTCCTCCTGGACTCGCGGGTGTCCGCAACAGGGTGGCCCGCAAAGATCAGGGACGTGGGAACTTTATCTGCTTTGACTCTGCTCTTGGGAACAAGAGCGTTGCTTCACGGAAGACATGCCAGGCTTAAAAAGAATGTGTTTGGGGGCCTCAGACAGGGCTGGGGGCCTGGACAGCCCTCGGGAGCCCTCTGGCAGCTGTCATTATCAGCGCCACCTTTTCTGCCCACCAGGGCCCAGGAGGGTCCTGGCGGGTGGGGGGTGTTCTGGCCGGGGTCGGTTACCCCGCAGGCTGGCAGCGTGGATGCCTCCCTCCGCAGCAGGGAGAAGCGGGCTCCAGACATCCTGCCCCGCCCCCCGGCAGCCCTTGTCAAAGCCCCAATATGGTACCAAATGTATTTTTAAGTTATTGTTGACCTGTAACCGGTTCTAAATAAATAGAGCAGCTCCGAGGGTGGTTACCAGACACCCTCTCCACCCAGCAGCTGCTTCATGGTCACAAGTTTGTTCCCACGGAGGGTGTCAGCTCTTCCTGTGTCCCTACAGGAAGTTCCTTTAAAGCCCTGTGAGGGGACCTGTCTGGTCCACACAGGACCCCAAGCTGTCCTGGAAGCCAGGACACAGGATGCTGGTGTGTGAGCGGGGGGCTGGGTGCTGGTGAGGGAGGGGGCTCACCCGCCTGTGCAAGGAGGCATCAGACCCAAACCACACCCCCAACCCCATGCCTACCAGAGCGAAGCTGGGGGTTATCCCCTCTCTCTGCTTCCTCTAGGCTGCACCCTTCCATCTGGGGGCCCTCTTGAGACCCCTGGCCCCACACACGCTTGAAAGGGATGGCCTCCTGGGGGCTGGCTCTACTCACCTACTGACACAGTAGAACGCGATTAGCCTGAAGATGTCCTCAAACACAAGAACCGAGCCTTCCAGGTACAAAACTGAGGAGAGATGAGAAAGGCTGGGGTGAGTGTCCCTGTCAGAGGAGGAGGCTGAGTCTGTTGCCTGCCCTGGGGCTCCTGTTGCAGCACCTGGCCTGCCACAGCTGCACACATGGCACTGCCCGCTGGCCCATGGGAAGGGAGAAATGCCCCTCACAGTGGTCACCCACTGAGATTTCGGGGACTAGCTGGCATGGAATATGGTGGTCATCATTTTGGGCAAAACAATAAAGACTCTGGATGGTAAGAGCAGAATTAAACATTTACTTGTGAAGGTCACCTCAGTCAACGGTGAAGTCGGAGAGTGTCCAGCAGGGGGAAGCTACCAGTCCTGTCCTCCAGAGGTCCACTGTCCAGGGTGCTCAACTGGGGCCACCTGTCTTTCACCCAAGAGCTTGTAAGAACCTCATTTGATCTGGCTGCATGGGTGAGAGTGAGGGAGACCTCAAAATTCCCTGACAAGGAAGAAGGATGAAAGTATTTGCCCAAGATCCCATCCCAAGGGCTCCAGAGAAGCTGAGGGAGACCATGAAGTTCCCCGTGGACCCACAACTCAGCATCATCCTTCCGAGGAGTCCCAACTCTCACCCTGGGCTCCACATGCCTAACATGGGATGCTTCCTGCACTGGGGATCCCCACTGTGAACTTTCTTAGGCATCAGCAAGGCCAAGAAACACGGGCATGTTGTACTTTAGCTCCAATGTCCTCAGTTCTTCTAGCGTCCCTGTGCGGGGGGAGGCAGGACCGGGGCTGGGCCTCTAGGGTTAGCAGCATGACTCGGGGTTACCCCTCTCGGCCCCCCCACCTGCAAAGGGAAGGACCCGGAGCCTCCAGCAACAGGCCTGTATCCAGGTGCCAGAGTAAGGCCAGCACCCTCCCTGCTGCGCTGGCGATCTGTGTACCAGGATACACGGGCCACAGGTTCTGTTCTAATAGCCTCATTTTCACATTCATCCTGGAGGGGAGGGCCCTGCTCACAGATGCCTACAAGTGACTGGAGTCATTTATTCTACATAGTTCACATGATTTTTTTTAAGTTTACATTCATCATGAGTTCCTGGCAAAAAAAAATGGTTCCTCACCAGGATAGATGTCAATAATTGTAAAAATGAGTTTAAGAAAAATATGCAGTAGATTACAATACAGGAGGTGCTCAGCAGATGCCCACAGATGACCAGCCTGAGGGTGGAATGACCAGGCTCTGAGAATGGGGGGCAGGGGGGTGGGGGTGGGGTGGCCCACAGTGCCACCTAGTGCCAGCCTTTGGTGCGTCATCTGCTCTACACAGGCACACAGACTGGTCACCCCCACCTGGGGTCAAAGGACTTCTCTGGGCCAGGAGAGGTAGGGCGAGCACCCCTCTGTCAAGTGGGAACATAAAGAGCTCCCCCACGATGTACACAGGAAGCCGAGCTGTGCCTACCAGGCATGCTCAACAACTAGCCGCTGTCCTTGGAGAGAGGCTCCTTTGCGCAATGCAGCAGGAAACTTCCGTGCCCTCTGGCACCTCATATAAAGCTTCTTTTAGAGTTAGTCATACTTGGCTTGTTGGATCAGCTTCTTGGGAGCAGGGACCAGGCTTATTCATTTTTTAGCCCAGGGCCCAATACAATTCTTTCCTATTGGCCCAATAACCTGCTTACTGTTCAAACTAGATCTGTGCAAGCCACAAAGCTGTTTGCTTCTTTGGAATTAGGAGGGCCCCACTGCTGGCCCCGTCTGCACCTCTCCCCACCCTGATCATGGGAATGCACCAAGGCCACACCCGGAGCTCCTGCAGGACAGGGCCAGGGCTTTGCCCACATGCAAGTCTCCCACAGCACCCAGCACAGCGCCTGCATGCAGCCTGGGAGACCAGAGAATGTTTGCTAAGTAGCTGTCTCAAGGGACACCCCAGAGGGCAGAGGCTCCAGAGTCCTGGACCTCTCACCAGAACTCATGGTCCTTCCCTCCAGGGTGACCCTGGACTTGAGGGGCTCCCAGCAGACAGCCTCACACCATCCTGCTGCTGAGGTGACTGCAAGGGGGTGAGGTAAACAATCCCTGGTTGCTTTGAGTGGTGGTGGTGGGGGTGATGACTAGTTTCCAGGGCGTCCCGTGTCCTGCACCATCCTGCTGGTGGCTGGTGTGTAGGCGCCCCGGCCAAACTGAGTGTGACTGAGTGTCTATCATGTGCCCTGGTTTCCTCAGCTGGGTGACAGGGTGCACAAAGGATGCCCCTGTTGTGGGTTGAGTTGTGTGCCCCTCAAAATTTATGCTGGAGTCCTCTCTCCTGGTACCTGTGAATGTGACCTCCCAATTTGGGAAGTGGGTCTTTGTAGATATAATCAGGATGAGGGCAGACTGGATCGGGTGGACCCTAAATCCAACCTCTGGGGCCCTTATAAGGAAACACGTAATGACATGAGACATAGACATGCAGAGCGGGGCCGTGGGGACAGGGAGGCAGAGATCGGAGAGGGGTGTCCAGAAGCCAAGGATCACCAGGGACTGCCAGCCACCCCAGAAGCTAGGAAGAGGCACCAACACGTCTCCCCAATCTCCAGAAGGAACCAGCTTTTCAGATTTCAGATTTCTGGCCTCGAGAACCATGAGAGGACAGCTTCACCTGCTTTCTACCAGGGGGTGGTGCCTCACTGCAGTGCCCCTGGAGACGAGGCCCCGGCTTGGAGGAAAGGGCGGGTAAGTCCGTGGAGCTGTTGCAACAGGGTGGCCTCCCCCGCCAGCGGTGCTACGGCCAAGCCTTTGAGCAAGGAAGACCATCGCGGCACGGAGCAGGGTCAAGAGGAAGGTGTTCCTGTCCTTCCTGGGCCTCATCTTGTATGGCTCCTGGATGGAAACCCGTTCCCTGCAGGACTGTTGTCCTCCCACCCCACAGCCCTCATCTCTACCTCCAGGCCTCGGCACCTGCTGTTCCCCCAAGCTCGGAGAACAGGCCTTTGCCTTTCCCTGCCCTCAGGCCTCAGCTCCAGGTCCACTTCTGCCCCAAGGCCTGGCCAGGTGTCTGGCTCTCTCTTGTGGGAAGGCTGCACCCGGGGGCACCGTGCAATCCGCACGAGCTTGCAGCAGGGAATCCTGGGATGTGCTAGATGGCGGTGCCAGCCCGGGGTCCTCAGACCAGGAGACGGTGGGCTCACTGGGGGCAGGAGTGGGTCTGAGCTTCCCGGCCACCTGCACTGGGCCAGGCACCCAGGGAGGACTCTGCAGGGCCCGTGGGCTGACCAGACCCGCTGCTGCGGGAATCAAGGGTGGACCAGACAGAAGTCTGGAGAATGAGAGCACATGAGCGGTCGCTTCGGGGAAGGAGAGGGGAGGAGGCTAATGGGCACAGAGTTTCCTTTTTGTTGTGCTGAGCCATAAAAAGCCTAGAACATAGCCTGTCAGCCACTTTCAAGCATGCGACGCAGCGGCATTAGGTACATGCACGTCGTGCAACACCGGACTTCCTTTTTGGGGTGAGGAAATGTTCTTAAATTAATTGTGGCGAGGGCTCCACCATGGTGAATACGCTGAGAGCCGCTCCGTCGTGCGCTGTCAATGAGCAGATTGTATGAAACTGAATCCCAGCTATAAATACCTCCCCAGACGGCCGCCATTAAAAGAGAAAGACGCAGGCCCGCAGAGCGCCGCCCGAGTTTCACTGCTCTGTGAGATTGTCCGGCATTTTGATACCGAGGCTCGATGAGCTCCAAGTGGAGAAATTACAAGAATTTTCCAACTTTTCCCCTAGTTTTTCTAAATCGCTGTGTAGCCTTTTCTCTAAAGCCGCCTGGTTTCCCATGTCCTCACAGCTCACGCTGCTGTAGACCCTGCTCATAGCCTTGTGGGGGGCAGGGGACAGGCCCTGTCTGCACCCCCACGCCACCGCAGCTGGCCCCTGCTAAGGGGTCCAGTTGCCCTTAAGTCACCAGTGCTGTGGGGTGTGCCCGCTCTTGGCAGCAGCTCGGAGCCGGCCGGCGGCTGGTCCAGACAGACATGCCCGTTCAGCCGGGGGCCTTGAAAACCGGGCAGCAGCAGCCCCAGGCCCCACTGCGGACCGTCTCCCGGGGCCTCCGGCAGAAGCCTCGGTGCCGACCCCCAGGCCCCGTCTGAACGAGTTGCTCCTCCTTCAAAGAGGAGGAGAGAGAAGGGGCACCCGTCAGACGCGCCTGGCGCGTCCCCAGGTGATGACTGGCGACAACAGCTGGACCCTGCGTCTGCCTAGAGAAAAGGGAATCTGTCACCCCTGACTCACCATCCGGCCGAGTGCCCGCCAGGTAGCGGCGCCGGCCCACACGCGCCCACTGCCTCTCGCACTTACAGTCTCGGCTTCAAATGAAATGTCCTCAGAGAAGTGGAAGCTGGGAGGAGACTTTTTTCTTTTAAAAGACATTTTATCCCTCACGAAGACAAGTGAGCTGCCCGGTCAGGGACAGCGTGTGAATCTCGTTCTCCAAGTCACCCCCAGCCCCGGGCAAGGTGCTTATGAGCACACGGCTGGCTCCGGATTTTATTTATTTATTTAGAGAATATTTTATTTTGTAGTATTAACAGATTCACAGCAGGTGGCGGAGACAGACAGGCGGCCCACGTGCCCTTCATGCACCCCCACCCCAGCCCGCCTCCTCCTTAGGGATTATGGTGCTAACCAAAGTACAACATCAAAACCAGGAGCTGACCCTGGTGCAACTCACAGAACTCACTCAAAGAGCTTCGCATGGACTCGCGTGCGCACACACGGGTGGTTGTAAGGTACACTATGTCACGTCACCCCTTGTAGCTGCCTGTAATCACCACTGAGTTCAAAATATTTCCCTGTCCCCTCACCACAGGCCCCTCACAGGCAGCCTTTACAGTCACACCCACCTCTCCCCCGCCCCAACCCCTGGTAACCACCATCTGTTCTCCATCTCTGTGATCACACCATTTCATGAATGTCATGTAGCTGAATCACACAGCATATATCCTCAGGGACTGATTTTTCACTCAGCATGATTTCCTCTAGGGTTGTCTGAGCTGTTGCATGAGTCAATACCCCATTCCTTTTCAGGGCTGAGTAGTATTCTATGACCTAAATGGACCTTGGTTTGCTGGGCTATTCACTCCCTGAAGGACATTTGGCTTTTAGTTATTATGTACAAATCTCCCGTGAATATTTGTGTACAGGTTTCTGGATGAAAATGTTTTCCTTTCTCTGGACTGTAAGTCCAAGAGAGCAACTGCCAGCTCAGATGTTAAGCCCATCATCAATTTCCAAAGGAACCACCAAACTACTTCCGCAACAGCGATACCGCTTTACATTCCCACTGGCAAAGCGGGCGTGAGTCAGCTTCTTCCCGGGCTCGCCAGGTTGGTGTTATCACTGCCTTTTATTTCAGTCATTCCAGTAGGTGTGGGACGAGACCTCACTGTGGTTTTCATTTCCATTTTGAAACATCTGAGTTTTGTTTCATGTGGTTATTTGCCCTCTGTCTCTCCTCGCTGGTGGAATGTCTGCTCGTGTCTTTTACCCACTTTCTAATTGAATGGTATAATGTAATGTTTTTGGTCATTGAATGTAACACACAGAGAAATATAAAATGTACAATTCCATGCTTTTAGTGTCTTCACCGAGTTGTGCAACCATCACCACTATCAATGTTAGAATATTTCCAACATCCCCAAAAGCAATAGTACAGACCCAAGCCCTTCCAGCTTCAGTAACCACCGATCTGCTTCTCTCTATGGCCTGGTCAATTTGATGACATCTCATATCAATCTCCTCTAAAGGTGGTCCTGTGTGCCTGCTCTACTGAAAAAAAAAAAGGAATGTTGGCAATCAACTCCCAGCCTTCAAACTATACTCAAAGCCCATACATCATCAAAACTGCATGCTATTGGAACAGAACAGACATCACATGACCAAGGAATCAGATAGTCCAATCCAGAAATAAAGGCCTGGCCAGGTTTCTGGCTCTCTCTAATCTTTGCACCCGGGGGCACCGTGCAATCCGCACAGCTTGCAGCAGGGAATGTTGTTCAATAAATGGTGCTGGGACAACTGGGTCCTGCACCAGGAGAATGAGCTTGACCACTACCTGCACCACCATACACAAAAATCCCTCAAAATGGATTAAAGAACTGGGCATAAGACCTGAAACCATAAAATACATAGAAGGAAGTATGGCGAAACGCTACGGGATTTTCAGGGGAAAGACATCTTTACAGAGAATCCTTCAAGTTGTGTAGTGAAGAGAAAGATAAACCTAGACTACATCAACTTTCAAGCATGCGACGCAGCGGCATTAGGTACATGCACGTCGTGCAAAGAGGACTTCCTTTTTGGGGGAGAAATGTTCATTTTTGCGAGGGCTCCACCATGGTGAATACGCTGAGAGCCGCTCCGAAGCGCTGTCAATGAGCAGATCGTATGAAACTGAATCCCAGCTATAAATACCTCCCCAGACGGCCGCCATTAAAAGAGAAAGACGCAGGCCCGCAGAGCGCCGCCCGAGTTTCACTGCTCTGTGAGATTGTCCGGCATTTTGATACCGAGGCTCGATGAGCTCCAAGTGGAGAAATTACAAGATTTTCCAACTTTTCCCCTAGTTTTTCTAAATCGCTGTGTAGCCTTTTCTCTAAAGCCGCCTGGTTTCCCATGTTTGGCGAGGAGGCTGTGTAGACCCTGCTCATAGCCTTGTGGGGGGCAGGGCAAACTGTCCACCCCCACGGGCAGCCCTGCTGTGGGGTCCAGTTGCCCTTAAGTCACCAGAGCTGTGGGGTGTGCCAGCTCTTCCAGCAGCTCGGAGCCGGCCGGCGGCTGGTCCAGACAGACATGCCCGTTCCAAAGCGCACCAGCAGCCCAGGCCCCACTGCAGGACCGTCTCCCGGGGCCTCCGGCTAAGCCTCGGTGCCGACCCCCAGGCCCTGAACGAGTTGCCTGGATCCAGAAGATGTGGCACAGACGCGCCTGGCGCGTCCCCAGGTGATGACTGGCGACAACAGCTGGACCCTGCGTCTGCCTAGAGAAAAGGGAATCTGGCACTGGACTCATCATCTCGCGAGTGCCCGCCAGGTAGCGGCGCCGGCCCACACGCGCCCACTGCCTCTCGCACTTACAGTCTCGGCTTCAAATGAAACTCAGAGAAGTGGAACTGGGAGGAGACTTTTTTCTTTTAAAAGACATTTTATCCCTCACAAGACAAGTGAGCTGCCCGGTCAGACAGCTTGAATCTCGTTCTCCAAGTCACCCCAGCCCCGGGCAAGGTGCTTTGAGCACACGGCTGGCTCCGGATTTTATTTATTTATTTAGAGAATATTTTATTTTGTAGTATTAACAGATTTACATTATTGCTAACCAAAGTACAACATCAAAACAGGAGCTGACCCTGGGGATTATGGTGCTAACCTCACTCAAAAAAGGATGGACTCCTGCGCACACACGGGTGGTTGTAAGGTACACTATGTCACGTCACCCCTTGTAGCTGCCTGTAATCACCACTGAGTTCAAAATATTTCCCTGTCCCCTCACCACAGGCCCCTCACAGGCAGCCTTTACAGTCACACCCACCTCTCCCCCGCCCCAACCCCTGGTAACCACCATCTGTTCTCCATCTCTGTGATCACACCATTTCATGAATGTCATGTAGCTGAATCACACAGCATATATCCTCAGGGACTGATTTTTCACTCAGCATGATTTCCTCTAGGGTTGTCTGAGCTGTTGCATGAGTCAATACCCCATTCCTTTTCAGGGCTGAGTAGTATTCTATGACCTAAATGGACCTTGGTTTGCTGGGCTATTCACTCCCTGAAGGACATTTGGCTTTTAGTTATTATGTACAAATCTCCCGTGAATATTTGTGTACAGGTTTCTGGATGAAAATGTTTTCCTTTCTCTGGACTGTAAGTCCAAGAGAGCAACTGCCAGCTCAGATGTTAAGCCCATCATCAATTTCCAAAGGAACCACCAAACTACTTCCGCAACAGCGATACCGCTTTACATTCCCACTGGCAAAGCGGGCGTGAGTCAGCTTCTTCCCGGGCTCGCCAGGTTGGTGTTATCACTGCCTTTTATTTCAGTCATTCCAGTAGGTGTGGGACGAGACCTCACTGTGGTTTTCATTTCCATTTTGAAACATCTGAGTTTTGTTTCATGTGGTTATTTGCCCTCTGTCTCTCCTCGCTGGTGGAATGTCTGCTCGTGTCTTTTACCCACTTTCTAATTGAATGGTTTTATGTAATGTTGAGGGGTTTTTTGGTCATTGCTTAATGTAACACAGAGTTTACGAATATAAAATGTACAATTCCATGCTTTTAGTGTCTTCACCGAGTTGTGCAACCATCACCACTATCAATGTTAGAATATTTCCAACATCCCCAAAACAGATCTTGGACCCAGTAGCAACCACTTCCCCCTTCCCCTTCTAGCTTCTAGTAACCACCGATCTGCTTTCTGTCTCTATGGCCTGGTCTATTCTGGACATCTCATATCAATGGACTCCTCTAAGAGGTGGTCCTGTGTGTCTGCTTCTCTCACTCAGCATCGAGTTGTCAAGTACTTGTCGATGTTGTAGCAGTATCAGCCCTCCCTTCCCTTGTGGCTGAAAAAAATCTGTTGTGTCCAGACATCACGTCTTGAAAAAAGATGAAGTATTGCTACTTGTGACAAGTTAGATGTAAGTGGAGGGGATTATGCTACATGAAATAAATTCGAAGACAAACCAAATACGTGGAATAAAAAAAAAAAAGCGCAACTGTTTTTTTAAAAGGACTGTACCGTTTTGTATTCCACCAGCAGCGGATGAGGCTACAATTTTTCCACACCCTTGCTAACACGGATTACTGTCTCTGGATTACAGCCATCCCAGTGTGTGTGGTGGCAGCTCATGTGGTTTGGATTTGCATTTCCCTAGAGATTAGTGGTATCTTCTCATGTGTTTATTGGCCATTTGCATGCATTCTTTGGAGAAATGTCTATCCAGATCCTTTGCCCATTTTTAATGGGCTACTTGTCTTTAATATTGAGTTCTAGGAATTGTTTCTATATTCTAGATACAAGGCCTTTGTCAGATGTGTGATTTGCAAAGAAATTTTCCCAGTCTGTAATTTATCTTTACATCCTCCTAAGAGATTCTTTCAAATATTTCCTTTAAGAATGAAAAAATGAATGCTGTCCAATTTTGTCTGCAGAATAGCAAGAACTTCAACCTGTGGTGCATACATGATTCAACAGGCGTTATTGCAACCTGCTTTAATTAAGTCAATTCTGATTTGTATTGGGTAGTAGCATATTGTTATAGTTAATATGTGATGGGCCTTTAGCCAGGTATACCTCTTATCTAGGCCAAAGTCCCCTAGTCTCTTGGTAGATTTATCCTCTTAGCAGATACTTCCTTCATAGATGAGGCAGAGGTAAACTTTGGACGTGCTCAGCTTTAATTACCACAAATCCCCAGGGGCTGAGGTGAGTGAATTTGACAAAGAAAACCTGTTCTACACCAAGTCCACCTTAAGCAGAGAATGGCCATGGCATGTGCCTTCACTGGGGTCGAGCTGTCCTTGCTAACAAATGAAGAATGAACATTTTCTCATTTTAGTCTGACCCTGGTTTTTGGTGGGGAAGAGAACATTCCATGAAAACATGGAGTGGGGATGCCCCTTGCTGAGGGTTTTTAAGACTGTGAAGTGTGGGCCTCCCTGGTGGCACAAGGGGTTAAGTTTCAGCACAAGGAAGCTAGCCACAGCCACACCAGCATGAGTTCAATCCCCACCCAGGGAGCTGACCCACATGGCGCGGCAGACCTCTCCTGTCTCCCCACTGCTCCCCTCAGCAGTGGATTTCAGTCAATCTGCAGTTCTGCTCCGCGCTCTGTCTCTGGGGAATCTCCTCAGGCCCTCCACCTCTGGCCTGTACCCCAGTTCTTGCATGCATGCATAAATAAAATAAATCTTTAAAAAAAAAAAGGCTGTGAAGTGTGGGCTTTCTGAAGAAATACAAACCGAGTCTTTTGTGTCAGCAAAAGGCCTTCCTTGTTAACCCGAGTCATTTCTGTTTAACGCAGTTGGTTGACAACAGGAGTGGTTGTTAATAACTTTCCCGGTCGTGACCCTCATCTGAAGGCCTGGGTCAGAGGTACTCTTTAGCTAGGACATTCCCACTGGGTATTCATTCAACAGCACATACTTACTGTGCTCAGACTCTGCTCACATAAATGGCACATGGCATGGGAGCTGAGAGGACACTTCAAGACAGAGTGACAGGGAATTTGTCAATGGTCTGGCTATAGGGACTCTCTGCAACTCCTTCCCGAGGGGTAGAGATTCAAAACAATGGCCTCATTTTCCTTTGCTGACTGAAAATTTGGTTGGGGTGGGGGATGGGGTGCGAGAGGCATTAGTTGATTTTAGCTTAGAGAAAACCACGTGTGCAGCAAGGCCTCAGCATGCTGGTTATGGAATGGGCACTGGCTGGATGAGAGGTGCCCCAGGAGGAAGATGGGACATGGGAGGTTGGGACACCTACAGTCTTGTGTTGGCAGGAGAGGTGGAGTTCCTGATGTCCCAGAGGACTCAACCCTGGAGAGAGGGGTCATCACACCTGGCTGGGGGTGGGGAGGACTTGGAGGGCCCCAGAAGTGGTCCTACCCCAAAGCCTTCTGTGACACTGCTGAGTCAACCTTCCCTGACACCTGTCACTCAGAATGCATTAGGAGACCCTGTCCTAATGGTTTCTTATGCTCCTTCATAAAAAGGGACTCTAGATCACCACGCTGGGTCCCTGACAGGAAAGATTGGCAGTACAGACCCTGAAAATAAAAACCAACATGACAAGGGGCTGGGGAGTGGGTCCCAGCTGGGAAGCAGGAGGGCTGGCACCTGTAGCCCACTCATCCCTGTGCCCCTCACACCCCCCTTGGCTTCTACTCACTTTGAAGATCACAGTTGCCTTTTGGTTTGTACCCACTGCTGCCCGGCAACACCATGGTTGCCAGGGGAACCACCACATGGACAGCTTGTGGCTGAGGCGCTAAAAAGACTGTTTGCTGCTATCATCAGGGCTATCCAAAGGCCCAGTTTTCTGAAACAGCAGCATGGAGTGGGCCAAACCCTTGTTTCTACTTCAGGCGAGCCCGAACCTGGACAGTACTGACCAGGCGTGGGCTCATGCCAGGCACCCAAATCCTCAGACAATCTTTCTATTCCTGCCAAGGGAGAATGAGAGGAACCTTGGCCTCCTGGGCCCTCTGCCTTGCTACGCAGAGGCCAGGGTGGTACCTCACAAGAGGCTCTGAGAAAGGAATAGCAGCTTCTCCACCAGAGCGAGCACAGGGGCGTAGAAGGGCTGGGGGAACTGGAGGGAGCACTGATTTGAAAATGTTGGGGAAACAGCTCCCTTTCTCTCCCCGGCCACTCTTCATGGTTCAGGGTGGACACCATGGCCTCTGGTTCACTGACTCTGGAGCCCCTTTGGTGTTTACCAACCTCCCGGAACCTCTCTCTGTAAAACCACACACTCACTTTGGCCCCGAAGTTTCTCTATTGAAATAGAAACCACATGAATTGCCAGCTTACACTGCTGGGAGGCCTGAGGGCCTTCTGTGCAGGGGGTGGGGGTGGTGTTGGGGTGAGGGAAATGGTGCCTTGGCCCCACGTACCCTTGGTTGGAGGCTAGTAGACAAGGACAGGGGAGGGCTGGGCAGTTGTGGTCAGGGTCCTTCCAAATGCTTCCAGTGCCCTGCTAGGGTCTCATAAGAGAGCAGAGAGGTGTCCCCTCCTCGGGGAGGCTGCGGTCAGCACTAAAGTATCCAACTCCACAAGCAGGACACCAGCTGGACTTCATCCCCACTAATGCACCTCGCAGGCACTTGGGGGCAGTGGTCAGCTGTGCCTCCCTGGGTGTCAGGCCCGCTGTCACTGCTGGTTGTGGGTGTCATAAGAAAGCATTCCTCCTGGATTGCACCATAGGAATTTCAGGGTGAAAAAGGTCCAGCAAAACTTTTTTCACTAGGTTCTGTTTCCCACCCCACGTTTGCTCGATAAGAGACCCCAAGTGTCCCTCACAGTGGACGGGGGGTGGGACTGGACAGCAGTGGACAGGGAACCGCTGAAAGCCAGAATGGAGGCCCCTCGGAGACAGCCCTGGTCAGCAGCCTTCCCCACTGCACAGACAGGGAAACTGAGGTCCGGCGAAGGCGTATCCTATGGGAGAGAATTAGTCTGGGTGCTTTCCAGAGCTGGATTCTGGGGCTCTCTGGAATCTAGATTCTGCTTCTAAACCACTGTTGTTCTGACTCCTGCTCTCTGCTCCCCCGGCTGGGCTCTGCACAGTCTTGGGCCTCCTCCCTAATAACGGACAGTAACTGTTACCATAGTTTTAATAATAACAATGATGATGATGATGACATTATCATTTACCATTTACTAAGTACCTACTGTGCCGGCTTCTGTAGCATCAGGAAAACTCCATTATCCTCATTTTATAAGCCAGGCAGCTGAGGCTGAAGGAATCGTGCCCTGGGCCACGGGCATGGCCAGTTGCCATCAGCATGCGAGCCTGGTGCATGAGGCACCTTTTGTTTGGGGGAGGAGGTGTGGGGTGAAGGGAGGGGGTCTCAGTGTCAGCGAGCAGAGGTGCCGTGGGCCCGTCTCCCCATCACCAGGCAGGTCCCTTGTTATCCCAGAAGGCTCTAGAAGCGAGCACCCTGCTGCCTCCCTCTGGCCCTGGCACCGGGCACACACTCACATCAGAGCATGATTGCCCCACGTCATGAGCTGCTCCCGGGCCTGAGCCTGGCCCAGCGTGAAGCTCTGGACAGCGGGCAGGGCTCCTTTCTTTTCACCGTCCCGGATCCAAGACTCGCCCGAATCACATCAAGTGCTTAGCCGCGCGCGGTTGTTGAAAGCATTGTCTCTGAGCCCCGTGTTGGCAATCACATCTGTGCAACTGCCACTACACTGTTCAAGCTGCAACAAACGATTCCTTTTCTTAGACACTGCTCTTCCATATTTAGCAACTGTATAGATGAGGATTTAAGTCTGGGAAAAGGAATACAGAACAAACTGTCACAACGCAGATGGAACTTTGCCTGGGAAGTATTTATAGGCTCAGATGCCAAAACAGAAGGGGAGACGTAGGACAGATGTGAGAATTTCCAAGCGTCACGGAAGACTAAATAAAGAGTAAGCAGACAGGGAGGTGTTGGGGTGAGCGAACAGTGCGGGGCGGTGGAGGAAGAGGCACACCAGTGGGTCTGAGTTACCCATAGACAGGAGCTGCGCGTCTGGAAAACCATCCACCTGCTGCTCTGCTCACACAGCAGGAACCAGGGAGCGCCTCTGACTGTATCCATCATGAAAAAACACTGTGATCTCTTAGGGAGAAGACGGTAAAAGGGAGGTGGCCCCGCCGGGGTCAGGCCACTCTGATGGTGGGAACAAGCCAAGAGCACAGAAGGTCTCATCAAGAAACAACACCGTCCAAAGAACAACCTAGCCTCACCTTCAGGACCTTACAGCTCGTCCCAGCCCAGAGCACAAGAAGTCTCAGAGCTCTAGAAGCAAGCGCCTGGCACTTAGGAGAGCCATGAGACCTGGGGTGGTCAGTGCCTTGCTACAAGTCACACACCCGCAAGACAACATCCACACACTAGATGGCTGACAAGATACAGAAAAAAACCACAGCAGAAACAAACAACCCAATCAATCAGTGGGCAGCAGCTATGAACAGATGATTCACCAAAGAGGATATTCAGAAACACTGTTCATCGCGGCTTCTAATAAGAGACATGCAGGTTAAACCCACGCGGATGCCATCTCGAACACCTGTGAGAATGGCGCACATTATAAAGACCCCCAACAACAAGGGCTGGGGAGGATGTGGAGAAAAAGAAACCCTATTACACTGTTGATGGGAACAGAAACGGTGCAGCCATCATGGAAAGGGATCTGGATGACCCTCAAAAATGAAACCTGGAACTAGCATACAACCCAGCAGCCCCGGCTTCTGTATCTATCCAGAGAACATGAAACCATCAATGCCAAAAATTATGTACTTTACAGTGTTTATGTCAAGTGGGAGAGGGAGAGACAGGTCAAAGGGGTATCGTTGGTGGTAGTGGGGAGTAAAATACAAAAGCCATATCAGATTATGTCCTTTCATCCTTAAGTTCTTTCCCAGGGGGTGCCCCATGGCCCTCTAGATAGAGGTTGAATTTGAAGACCCGGGTGTGCCACGCCCTGTGATGGACCCCCAGCCAATGGCTCCACTTTCTGCCTGTCCCTCCCTTCCTAATCCAGCCAACTGAACTTGCCCAGGACACAACCCATCAGCCTGCCATTCTCAGCCCTATCCTGCCACCTTCCCCGAACTTCATCCAAACAGGACATTTATATTCCTCCTTCAAGACACAACTCACGTATCCTCATCCCCCAGAGCCTTCCCCTGGGGCCTCACTCATCCTCCATGTTGGGGGTCCTTCCTTGGAGTAAGTTCCTAACATCCTCTTAATAATATAATCTCTGTCTCCCTAGGAGCTAGTGTCCTTAATTTGAGTAAATGAATAGTAGAATGTCTTATGTAATTCTCTAATTATTCAGTGTGCATGATCCTTACATACCCAAGTGGATAAGAAGTTTCCTTGAGAGAAAAACCATTTTTTCAAGTCAAGGGCAGCACGGGGTAGGGCTGGGTAGCCTGGGTTTAAATCCTGGCCCCACCACTTACTAACATGTGACCTTGAGCAAGCCACTTGGTTTTTTTGTGTTTCAGTTTCCTCACCTGTAAAATGGAGGTTATGCCTGTTCTGGTTACCTGTTACTGTGTAACAAACTATTTGCAAAATTTAGTGGCTTGAAACAACACCCGTCTGATTGTAATTCACCATTTTGTGGGTGAGGCATTCAGGCAGGGCTCAGCTGGGAGATTCTTCTGCTCCTCGGACACTGATTAGGTCACTTGGTGGTCAGGACTAGTCTGGTCCACTAGGTCCAGAAGCTTTCAGTCATGGTTGCTGCTTGGGCTGGAACAGCTGGAAGCTTAGATTCAGCAAGGCCTTTTAACCTTACTAGATTCGGGGCAGGCTGCCCCCAAATATGTCAAAGTGGCACACTGATTATTTTGGATTAAAGTTGCTTGAAAAACAGTCAGGACTCTTTGACTTTCTTCTCTAAATCTCCCAGGTCAAAGGCACTCTCCCTGCACTGGGGGTAGAGAGGCATCCTTATTGCAGAGATAGGGAACTCAGGGAAGAGAAATCTGTGTAAACAAACTCTGTTTAGTCCTTTGCTAGCTAGTACTCAGGCCTAAAGTCTCTTTTCTTGTTTGTGCTTCACAAATTCAGTGTTTCTTTATTTTAAACTGATTGCTTTGGTTATTTCGTAGGCCACATATCTTTGAGACCTTTATATATATGAAAATAAATGTTTTTTTTTTTCTCCTGTTAATCTGTCTTGTGTTGATACAATTACTAGACCAGCCGATATATTTTAGAAAGGGAAGAAAAGTTTTTCTCCCCTACAGATCAGTGTTCCTATAGGATCTGGGCCAATCCAGGCAGTCTTTCCAGTGTGGGGATCACTGGATTTCTTACATAACAACTCAGGGCTCCCAGAGTCCAAGTAGAAGCTGGTGGTTCTCTTAAAAGCTACACACAGAGTCACTTCTGCCTTCTGGCCAGAGCATATGACCATGTTCTCTTGGTCAAAGCAGTGCCAGCTCAGTCCAGATTCAAGGGGAGAGGCTGGAGTCTCCACCTCTCAGGAGGAAGGTCAGAGAGTTTAGCTGCCTGCTTCTTCTCTTTATATATTATATATATATATTTTTAGATAACCTTGGTTTATAACATTATATATGATTCAGAGGGATAGGTTCAGACCTCTTCAGATGTGTGTTACCATGCCACACCTCTTAGGTCCTTTACCCCCAAGGCCCAAAGGCCACTAAGAAAAGGGCTCTCAGGCTTCCACTGGAAAGTACCTCATGATGTGAAATGTTCTCCCATGATGGACCTGCAGGCTCATATTACCTGGGAATGTATGCCACGCCTGGCCAAGTTGGTAACACAACCTGATTCCAATTAGTTTCCCGTTTTTGTAAAGATAGTTCATTGGATGATTTCAACCATGTGGAATGTAAAGAAACAAAGCAAAGAAACAGGTAAAACCAAACTAAAATTGATACAGCATTTCATGTATGAATTACAACACATTACATGTAAAAACACACACCATGCTTTAGTTTGCAAAATGCTCACATATACGTCACTTCCCAACAGGTCTATGAGGTGGGCATCACCAGCCCTGCTGAGATGGCAGTGCTGTGCTGGTAAATGCTGAACAACCAGCTCTCTAGGGGAGGCAAAGCATGGTGTTAATGCATCTGCCAATTTCCAAAATGTTAGCATTGCAAGTGTTGGGTTGGGAAGAGATGGACACAAGGAATCTCCACCAAGACCACAGCTCAGACAGACTCTTGTATGGTCATAAGAGGCAGAGCATTAAGAGGCTAGAGATAGCTAAGCCACCGGCTTCAGCACCCTCCTCACCATGCTGTCCCTGTTGGAGCCTCTAGTCCTGTCTGCTCCCGTTCTGCTCAGCTCTGGTTCTTGACAATGAACATGAAGCACTGGGTTTAAACTTAGCTCAGGCCTCTGACTCTGAGGGTGACTCCAAAGCTCCTCATGTAACTCAACAACCCTCTGCTCTGCTCCCTCTCTCGTGTCCTTCCCTGACGTGGAGAGCCTTGTGCACAAGACAAGAAAAACCCGGCCCAGGGCAAGGAGCTTGGAAATGGAGTCCACCGCCCTGGAGCCAATCCCAGTTCCATCTTGGGATCATTTCCTGGCAAATGGGGGTCACAGCACCTGTCACGGGGCAGTGGGGAGACAAGAATGAGCTCGAATTGCCACCCAGTGCCTGGTAGACAGTGAGTCCCCAGTGACTGGGGGGCTGAAGGCTCTGTAAGATTTCACAGAGGGGACTAGGTATTGGGGTGCTCAGTTCCACCTGGGGAATCCCAGGGCAGCCTTGGACTGGGAACAATGACTGCATTAAAGGAACATTCCAGCAGGGGAAGTTCCACAGGGCAAGTTCCCTATAAGTTTCCGTTGTGTATACCACAGCCCAGACAGCAACGAGCACAGAAGGGATGCAGTGCAGTGGGATGGGGACTGTGATAAAGCAGCACACACCACCTGCTGATTCTCTACAGCTAAGGGGAGGTGGCCATAAAGAACCATGGACGATACCACAAAGACTCCACATCTACAGAACTTTCCGGAAAGTCTCACCTCTGACTGCTTCCTTAAATAGTTTGGGTAGAAAGGAGAAGCTGGTGGGACTGGCATAGTAAAATGGCTTCCCAAGAGGCCAGCTGGGTTGCCTGGATACTGAGCAATAGGTCTTTTCCTCAGCTACAACGAGGCTTTATGATTCAGGTGCTTGGGACATCTGGGGTCAGGCAGACGAAGAACAGCACCTTCCTCTGTGTGGGGTTTTATCTTTCCAAAGATCTGTCTCTTGCTGGGTGACGTCAGAGATCTCTATCCCATGGGGCTCAGAGACATGGAGTGAGTTGCTTTAGGTCACACAGAAAATTACTGGGGGAGCCAGATCAGAACTCATCGACATCCACCCTGGCTGTGCACCAGCTCACACCAGCCCTGACACTGCTCCCTCCTCCTAGGGGTAGGAACCCCTGGGGACTCCCAGAGCATAGCACCTCTGGGAGGCCCTCCAGAGGTACTCAGAGGTAACGATCAATATTCCCGCTTGAGAAAAATGAAACAAAACTGAGTTCCCTGGGAACAACCCCACTGAGTTCCCTGGGAACAACCCCCTTAAAATCTAGACTGTGGGGGGTCCTCCACCCAGCTGCACAGGGTGGCTCTGAGAACCACAAAGCAATGCCAAAGGCCCTTGCCTGGTGTCCGCCACGCCTGTCCCGATCTGCTCAGCCACGCAGCACCCCATCTGTCATGGCCCAGGGCTCAAGGATGCTCGTTACACCTGCACGGCCACGCTGGCTTTCCTGCCGGGCTGAGGTGTGTTCTCATGTTTCCTTGTCTGCTCCTCACACCCGCTTCCTCGGCGGAGGAGCTGACGCTCGCGCGGCTGGTGGAAGTGAGGCCTTGCTTTAGTTCACAGAGCAAGTGAACCGGCAGGACGGGACACAAATCCAGGTTTTCTAACCCTCACACCCGTGTGGCGTGGATTGCGGGGCGGCGAGGGAAGGAGCAGCGGCTTTGGGCCGGAGGGTACAGTCAGCTGACGCTGCGTCCAGCCGGCCGGGAGACGACCAAGCTGAGTGGGGCAGCGGTGATGCCCAAGCCCTCCCTGCTGACGGGAGGGGAGGCACTTGAATTCAGATCCACTGGGTACCAACGCCCCAGCCATCTCTCAAGTGTGAGGTGCCGCCTACCCCACCTTGTGCTGGGCTCTGGGGGGCCACAGCTGTGGTGCCAGACTCACCGGCCCCTCAGCAGTTTTCCGGGAGATGGGAAAATGTGAAAGAGACAAGGAAGGACAAGAGGACCCGACAGGCCAAGAAGCGTGGGGGTGCGCCCAGCGGACGAGGACACAGCACAGTGCAGAGGGGGGGCAGGGAGCAGAGGGCGCCATTTGGGGATGTCGGGATTCTTACTTTTCTAGGGAGGCTCCGCGCGGCTGCAGCTGGAGGAAACTGCCTCAAGCAGGTGAGAGACATTCGTGAAATGTCACTGAGTACCAAGCCCTGCCAGGAAGTCGGCGGCCTGGTGGCAGTGGGCACAGGAGGATGTGGTCAGTCAGGACGAGGTGGGTGCAGAGCTGGTATCTGCTGCTTCAGGATGCCCGGCTCAGCGGCCTCCTCTGCTGCTGAAGCCTGGGGGTCCGCCCGCGCACCCCGCTCCCTTACGCGGTGCTGTCTCTCACTTGCGGGCATAAACCTGTTTGCTGAGTTGGGAATTTCCAGAGTTGGTTTCCATGGAGGAAGGGGGAGGAGGTGGAAAGGAAGGGGAAGGGAAAGCGGAGCCCCAGAGGCTGAGCAAGCCAAGCCCACACCTGTGCTGTCCCCGGACAGAAGGCCTGACCCCTGACACCGCCATCACCCCCAAAGGAGGGCGGCTCTGAGAGGCTCTTGGCTCTCTGAAACAGTAAAGTTGGACTGTTTTTCCTTAGACACAATTTCTGAAGGTGCAAACCCCCCAAAGTGGACCACGGCACAGGGGCGGGGCTGGCATGGAACCCCACACCTCTGCCTCCCCTCTCTTTCTGGAGCGTTCTCACATGGCTGCTAAAACCTCCTCCTGTGGTCCATTTCCTCAGGGTGAAACAAAGTCCAGGCAGCTGTGCGTTCGTTCAGCTTCCTCACTGTCCTCCATCCCCAAGAAGGCTCAGCTGCCCGGTCTCCCTTACTTGGCCTCGCTGCCCACTGCCCAAGATTGTTCTTGAGCAACCACCAAGGCCATTGTCCCTCCATCCTCCTCTGTCCTGCTCTGGGCACAGTGGACTCTCCCCTCGATCACCCACACCGCCCAGCTCTCTCCTAAATCACCGATCCCACGGGGCCACCACTGTCACATCTTCCCACGATGATAAAACAAAACCCCTGGCACCACGGGTGGCTGTCAATGCCCTTTGGGACCTGACTACGCATGCTTCTCCCAGCGCCATCTTTGATTCTACGGCCAATCACATGGATTCCACTTCCTCACCCTCAACATAGCTTCTGTCCACTGGTTTATGGGTATTCTGTCTGTCTGTGAGCCAGTGCAGAGTGGGGTCTCAGGTAAGCATGCCCTGTTCCCAATTTCTCGTTCTTGCAATGATTTCTCATCTCCCAAACCCCAAGAAGGCTTGGACTGACCAGTCAAAAGAAATCAGTTCTGAGTTCCCCAGAGTGCACACGTCCATTCTAGCGCTCACAACCATCTGGCTTGTGTGTCTGCTTCATGGGCCTGTGTCTGCCCACCCCTAGCTCCAGTGCCAGGGACCATTCAGTACACATTTAACTGGGCACAAAGTCTTTGAAGTGTTTAACAACAGAGAAAACTCATAAGACAATGTTTATGTGAAGAAAAGGAAGGCAAAAAACTACAGGTGCCATTATGATTCAAAATCGATTTAAGAAAAAAAGAAATTCACCGTTGGAAAAATGAACTTTAGGAGAGTTAAATTATCCAATGACGTATGTTTTCCCTGGGCCACCTCCATTTTGGAGGCGAAAATGGAACTGCTAAAAAGAGAAAGAAACAAACTGTGGTTAGTCTTAAGCCAAAACCTCCACGGGCAGTAACCAACGTGAGATAAGAAGAATGAATCAACTTCTTTTTATTTTTTTTTCCAATTTGGGTTTATTGCGATGAAGTAGATTTATACCTTGGTGTCTGTGCAGGGTTATACATTCCATCCTCTACCAAAGTCTCTCTCTCCCCCTACCCACCACCAGGGCCCCCACCATCCTCCACCATGTTCCATTGGGTCCCTTCCCTCCCCATAAATCAACTTCTTAGAGTGAGTTCTCCAGAGCCAGGGGTTGCAGGAAGTGATGGTTTAGAGGTGTGAGCTGCGAGTTACTCAATCTCCATAGCTAATTATAGCTGCTAGAACTTACCGCGCATGCCCTGCGTGTGGGCATTACGACAGATTTTCCCCATAAAGTCTCCATTTCATTGAGGAGACAACAGCGTGGTCTGAGTTACTCTGATTCTGACATCGGGTCTCCCCCAACCCCAGCCCCACCACCAAGCCATTCACCGACACCAGCAGGTTATCCTATAACTCAACTCCCTTCTGACGCTCTCTACCTGGAGATAGTGTCAGATCCCACAGGTTAAGGGCTCGGTCTCTCCAAGTTCAGATGCCAACCTCACAACCACATCGATCCCTATGCTTGGCACATGTGGGTGCAGCGTCTAAGGCTCCTTTCAAGGTAGACCCGAGCAGGGTGCTTGATCACCCTGGGGCCATGTTTATACATCACGAGGTCTGACCCGGAAAGCCCAGGGACTGATGAGTGAAATGCCTTGTTGATCAGATTGGCGCCATGGGTGGGGGTCGGAAGTATATCCGCAGACTCACTCTCCCTACAGCCCTAAATTCAGGTTCTGTTTGACCTTTTTTTCTGTCAATAAAAAAGGCAGGATCTTGCTCTCGAGCAGTGTCCTGCATCCCACAGCCTGCCCCACGACTCCTGTTGCTTTTCTTTATCAGTGGGGTGCTGCTGACGCCACAGCAACAGATATGGCTCAGAGGGTCCAGTGACCCCCTTCTCGGGCTCAATTAATTTGCTAGCGCAGCTCACAGAACTCAGAGAAACACTGTATTTGCTGGAGAAGCGGCTTATGATAAAAGGATGCACTTCAGGACCAGCCGGATGGGAGAGAGGCCCAGCCGTGGGGAGCGCGCAGGAGCTTCCACACACCTGAGCACACTCTCCCTGAATCCACACCTGTTCGCCAGCCTGGCAGCCCTCCGCATCCTGTCCTCTGGGTTTTTTTTATGGAGGCCTCCTTACAAAGGCATGATTGATTAAATCTTATCACTGTTATCACTTAGAAAATTCCAAAGAACATTTTCGGATTTCTGTGCCAGGAATGAAGAAGACCAAGCCTATATTCCCCATTAGGAACCCCAGTATCGAAGTTCTATCACATCACGAATCCCAGTGTCCCAGTTATGATGCTGCCATGCACCCCACGTGCCAGGTGTCACGTCCCATGGCCCCTTGCACTCACTCATCCATCCTCCAGCCCTGTGTGGCCAATGTTCCCATTTTGCAGATGAGGAAACTGATGCACAGAGAAGTAAAGTAACGCGTCCAATGTCACCAGGCGACAGACACAAATCCCAGAACAGCCAGCCTTTCCAAAGCGCATGCTCTCAAAGGAGGCTTAGACCAGAAAGCAAGACGCACACGGGCAGCGCTGCCTCCCTCATTAAACACCGGGTTTGCCTTGGCCCTGCCAACCCCAACTTCGGTGATAATCATTTCTTACCCTTTGGTGGACTCAATACGTTCCCATTCAAGAACAGGTTCAACCCTGTTCTAGGATAAGGGGTGAGTTGGCCAAAGGGTCAAAGCCACGAGCGTGAACGGAGGTACCCGGAGCCGAACTCAAAGGCGACACTCTGCCCCACATGTACATCTCCACTGCCCAGGAGGACTCCCTGGGTGTCTCCCCTCCTCAGCCCTTGATAAGAACCACCTGTGCCAACTGGCACACCTTTCACTGAGTTTGCCCGTGAGGTGGGCTTCGTTGCCAAGGACAAGTGTCTCTGTCCACTTCAACTACTTGACCTAAAACCTGGCCCCTAAGAGGGGAGATTCACTCCGGGCAAGAAGCCCTGAGTGACCTAGCGAGGCCAGGGTCAGCCCAGCGGAGGAAACGGGCAGTGAGCAGAGCGGGGCTGCCCCAGAAACTCAGTGCTGGGCAGTCGCTTCCCATGGGGGCCAGACCGCACCATCCACTACCATCTTGTGGTTCCTCTTCCAGAGACAGGGCCTTCTGTCTGGCTTCCTTTCACTTTTTTTTTTTCAAACTTTTTTTTTTTTTAGAGGCATGTTTTTATTTATTTACTTATTTGTTTGTTTTTGTTTATACAAGCACTGGATACAGTCAGAAGCGCGGGAGGGTGAGAGGATTCACCAGAGCCAGAGCGGGGAGCAGAGCAGGCAGAAGGACCGAAGTACACTGCTGAGGGGAGCAGCGGGCGGCAGGAGAGGTCTGCTCGCCATGTGGGACCCTCCTGTGGTGGCCGGGGAGCAGCCGGGGATCGAACCGGTGCTGCAGAGGCCACGGGCAGCTTCGCAACCCAGCGCTCAACCGCTGCGCCACCGGGGAGGCCCTCCTTTCACTTTTTAACAGCCTGCAGAAAATCACCACCTTATGGATGTGTCATTGCGCTCATCTTCCAGGGTGCAGAGCAGCAAAAGAAGAGCCAGACTCCCCAGCCAGCTGGTTCATGCCGGCCGCAGGGGGTCAAGGCTGTGGCCTGGAAGTCGGCTGGCTCCGTCCACCCTGCGCCTGCTCCTTTGTTGACTGTGTCCCTCCCCCACGCCTCCTCTGCTGGGTCTCTGCACACACAGCTGGCCTCAGAGGGTCCCCGATAAGGCAAAATGTTGACTCCAACACCTCATAGGCCCTTGTCACTTTGGCGCAGTGTAGAGGGGCCTGCGGATGCAGTGAATGGTAGCACTTGTTCAAAATGGCTGCTGCCCCTCCCCGCGGATTGCCCGGCCCCCGGAGGATGGCACCCCCACCCCCTGGCATCTGGCTGCTCCGGTGAATGAGATGTGAGGGGAGGTGACACCTGCTGCCTCGGAGCAGAACGTTCAGAGCCCCGTGGAATCCCACCACGTGTCTCCTGCCCTCCTTTCGGCCTGGACTGCAGAGCAGATGCTTGTGCAAGGCGTCTCCACATACCGTCCACGTGTGAGAGACTCATGTGGCTTGGTGTGCGTGCACACCCCTGGGGTTTGGGGGTGTTTGTTACTGCAGCATAGCCAGACTGAGTTGACTGCGCCAGGGTTTGATGGTTCCTCTATTTTGAAGTTGCCTGGACTCGCTCCTGGTTCAGGGAAACAAGAAAGTGGAGGGCCGCCTAGAGCCGGCCAGGCGAGTCTGCTTCAAAGCAGAGTGGGGACACAGTGAGGCTGACCACTCACTTTTGGGGGATGCCCCTGTCTTCTGCCTGAGCCATGTGGGGAACCCCAACAAAAGGTCCTAGTTCCAGGCCCTGGGCCTTTCCCTTGCCCACTTCCTCCTCAGGCCACCCCCTCCCCTGGCTCCAGGCACCACAGCAACAGGAAGACTCAGCAGCGCCCTGCTTTGGGGAGGCGGGTGGCTCTCTCCTCCCACAAGGGACATGTGGAGGCTCCCACTTGCTCGCCTGGGTTTTACCCAGAGCCTTGGGCCCCTATATGAGCAGCAGGGCAGTGGCCTAGCAGCAGGGCAGAAGCAAAGGTGGTGGTAGTAACTGGCAGCCATGTCAGTAGTAGTGAGAGCAGGAGCAGCGATAGCAGCAGCACCGGGAGCAGCAGCGGCAGTATTAGCGATTGTGACAGTGTGGGAGCAATAGCAGGAGCAGCGGGAACAGTAGTAATAGCAACTACTACTATTATTATTATTAAGCGACTACTACAACTATTATTAAGTAGTAGCGGAGCCAGAGCAGTGGTAGCAACACTGGCAGCCCTCCCCTGGGCTCCAGCTACTGTCCTGTGCTCAGGTGCACAAACTCCTCCCAGCACCGCACACGGGAGGCACCGTTACCATCCACTAAAAGAAGCCCAAAGAGGCTAGGTAACATGTCCAGGGGCCCATTGTAACAAGGTGGTCCCCAGGAAAAGGGGAGGTGCCAGGTTCCCTGACCCACCCCAGGGAGGGTGGAGCTGAGCAGGGAGGAGAAGTTGGGGAGGAGCCTGAGAAGGAAGGAGGCAGGATGGAGCCAGATGGGGGCCCAGAGGAGGCCTGTGGAGCAGAGACGTGTGAAGAAGCTGCGCTTGCTTCTTGGTCCTGGAATGCTTGAAGCGTGCGGGTGAGAGGCCCGCGGGAGGATAACAATGGCAGCTTTATCTTGATTTTGATTTTGCTCTTTTCCTCCCAGACTTGTCTGGCTGTTTCTGAACCTTTTCTATGGGCCCCCGCCAGAAGGTGCTTTAGACTGGTGGCAGCTTTCGGGCCTTGTTGTGGGTGAAGCCTGTTTGGGTGGGCATTTACCCACGAGGGGCCGGGTAAGTTCAGGTGCTTGTTTTGGAAACTATATTCTTTGTCTTGTCTGTACTGCACAATTACAGTTCCTTTCCATTAAAGATTTTATGTGTTTTGGGCCTCCCTGGTGGCGCAGTGGGTTGAATAAGTGCTGTGAAGCTGTCTGCAGCCTCTGCAGTGCCAGTTCGATCCCCGCTGGACAGTGAGGGTCCCACATGGCGCGGCAGACCTCTCCTGTCTCGCCCGCTGCTCCCCTCAGCAGTGTATTTCTTCAGTCTGCCTGTTCTGCTCCCTGCTCTGTCTCTGGAGACTCCTCTCACCCTCCTGCACATCTGGCCTGTACCCCCACTCTTGTACAAATAAAATAAATCTTTAAAAAAAAAGGCAGATGGCAGAAGCTATTTACAGCAGGCAGTTTTGGGGGTTCTGGGGTGCCCGTCTCCCCACCCTGTAACACCACAAGTAGTAAAAGGCAGGGCTGGGTTGGAACACGGGTTGTGTGGCTCCCATCATCAGCCCCCGTTCACAGGCGAAGGGAGAAGGCACGGAACAGGGAGCCGCACATCATCGCGGCGGGAAACCCTCCACCTGCTTGTGTTTTGATGCTGCCTGGGTTCCCTCCTGGGCAAACCTCAAAGGTCCAAAGTTTGGCGCTCAGTGGAAGAAATTCAAGAGCCAAGCAAAACATGCAAACTTACAGAGGGCACGAGTCGGGTGGCTGTGAGTGGGCGCCAGTCATGCCCGGAAGTTGTGTTACAGGGAGGATTTTTGATTTGAGTTGTGATGGTCTCTTCAGCAAAGTTGAATGCTGCTTTTCTGAAAGTTTAAAGATGGAGCATAGGGCGCCACCACCGGCCCCAGGGGAGGAAGACACAAGCCGCTCTGCGAGCTGCCTCGCCCCCGAGTGCCCTGCTTCGACCGGGGCCTTCTTACCAGGAGCAAGACACGCGCCGGGCCTGACCTCCCAGTCCCGGGGGCGAGGCTGGCGTGTGCTGTCTGAACCATTCCGAAAGGCCGCGACAACTGGGGTGGGGGGTGCAGTGGCTTGGAGAAACCTGCAGTGATCACCCTGGATACGGGGGCAGGGAGCAAGAAAGAAGCCTGGGGGATTTAGGAGAGAAGCTGAACCTCCAGACACTGTCTAGTCTGGAGCCCTTTTCCTCCAAGAAGCTCCCCCAATGGGCTTGCGCTGGAACAAAGCCCCCTCAGGACCTGGGGAGCACATCACCACTCCCCACTTTCAGACACTTCCCCAACGTGGGGGTCACTGGCGTCCAGGAGGCCAAGTCCCCGAAGGCCCAGTTATGCGCAGTGCGAGCGCAACCTCTTGCTGGCAGGACCACATGGTCCACAGCAGACAGGCTGCTACTGTCCTCCTGCCACAGTCGGTGCAAACCTGTCATCTTCACCCCTTCTGCAGAGGGAGCCACGTATCTGATCCGGAAAACTAAATTCTCTCTCTTTGAGATTTCCTACACGTTTTTCCCTGTTCGAGGCAGCAGAGAGTTTGTACATAAGTTAACAGCCTTCTCCCTGCACCGGCCCCCCCAGCCCCCCAGCCCCCCGCACACACCATGGCCCACTCCCAGGGCGCCGGAAGGAGCTAGCAGTTCACCAAGAGCCTGGACACACGCTGGACCAATTTCCCAGGCTCCCTTGCAGTCAGGTATGGTCACGTGACTGAGTTCCAGCCAGTGGGTGTGAGCGCAGGTGACACGCCCACCCCACCTAGGCCTGGGGGGTGAGACTGGTCAGAACTCCCCCAGGCTCTTAGCCCTCGTGGCCATGCAGCAGAGGGAGTGGAAGCTGCGTGCCAAGGTGTGGAGCCGGGTCCCTGAATGAGCCTTCAGGGATCTTGCAGGGGGGCAGGAAACCACTTTGCTATTACAGCAGCTGGTGGATCTTCCCAATTCCACTTTCTCCACAGCCTGACCCTCTGTCTTGAAGCTGTTGTTACCAGGTCAGCCTCCTCTGTCACCTGCAGGCGAGCTCCGAGAGGCGGGGACTCTGCTCTGCTCCCTGCTGTGTCTCCAGCGACAGAGCAAAGCCTGACACAGAATAGACACTCAATAAATGAGTGGATTATGTGGCACCCATTCTGCACGAGTCAGGTCCCCATGGATAGGCCCCCTTTTCTCAAGAACAGGAACTTGTCTCTGCTTTCACTTTCTCATCCACCTGTGGAGCTAGAAAACCAGCCCTTAACTAACACACTCACCCTCAAGGCCCAGGTTTCCCCCCTTCTCTGACACCCTCCGAGTCCCACATGGTCTGCATCTCCTGAGCTCCTGGGCCAGGGGACCCTCAGCAGTCACAAGGCCACTTGTCAATCGGCCCAGCAAGCACCGATGACCGAGTCTCTCCCATCCAACCGGGCCCCCACCCCCACCCTCCAACTAGACTGGAAGCCTCTGAGGCCCCCTGACCTGTCTTTGTCTCTTCCCTATGTCGGGCCCGAGTGTTCCTGGGGAAGCAAACACTCCGGAATATTTAGTAAAGATCTTAAAATATTTATTATATTTACTTAATGTTTAATTATGTAAGTATATTTATAATTTATGCTTAGAATATTTATGAAACACTTAAAAATATTTTATTATCTTATTTAACTGTTGTCACTCTGTTGCTAACTGGAGGTGAAAAGCTTCCTACACTCGCGACATCCAATTTGAGGAGGACCCGGCTCAGCATTTGGAATGTTCTAGAGTCTTCGACAGCTTTTTTTGACTTTACTATCTGGCATGGCCCATGAGTGCAGGGGGGAGCTGGAAGCCTTTCATCAAGTATCAGTACCAACTCACCCTAGATGGGGAATGCCAAGACATTTTCCCGCCGAGGCCCAAGCCTTGCCTGGCAGCCCTGTGCACATACAGGACTCTGACCCTCGCAAAGGCCCTGTGATACAGCTTGGATGGCGATGCTTATTGCCCATTTGACAGATGAGAAAATAGAGGCTCTGAGAGCTTAGGTGACATTTGCAAGCACATGGCTGGAGTGCATCCTGAGCCCTTCCTAGGACCCAGAGGGCCAGCCATCCCCGCTCCTTTTCTTCCCTTTCTCAAGCCTGAGCTGACAAGAGGAAACTTCACCGGCAGCTTCACTACGAGGAAGCCAAGACAACAAGCCATGAGTGACAAGGCTGAGCGGAAACTCTTGCCTCTGAGCGATAAGCTGAGTTCAAAACAAACGTGGCCAAACAACTTCAGCGGATGCAAAGCTTCCCTCCCTTCTTCTAATTTTAAACCCCTCTACCTGACAGCAGTGGCTGTGGTTACGGGGTGCAGTGTCTGCTGCTGCTGTGTGGTCGGGGGCCAGAACGGGAAGACAGGTACTTACTCGATTTTTCTTCTTTGATGGCGCACTCGAGCACATCGGACGAGCTCTCCTGCAGGGACGGGACGTGGACACAGAGCACCAGGCGCTTCAGGCTGCTGTCCCTGCGCACCAGGAACGCCTGCGAGGAACAGGGGAGAGCACCCGCGTCAGAGAGCTGAGTGAGGTGGAGGTCAGCAAGTGTTGCCGAAACAAGAGGCAAGGAGGGCCGTCAAGCACCCCTCAGGAGAACTGGGCTTCTGCCCCAGGAGCCAGGTGTCACCTGGTCCACATCCCCAGATCAAGTCCTCGTTCTCTCATGGAGGGAGGTCCACGAAATCACCGTTTCCCAAAGGTGTCTGTGTTGTAGGCATAGAGCTTGGCAGGAGGGGCTTAAAATGCAGATCCCTGAGTCCCCCCAAGAGGCTGTTTGGGAGGGGGAGAATCAGGTGATTCTGATCTGGGAGGTGGTCTGGGGTCCACACTTAATAAAGCTCTAATACATGGGGAGTCAAGTTAAATTTCAACCACCCCAGCACGTATGCTCTGGGGGAGGCTGCTGGAAACAATCACAGATATTAGTCAATTCACACTTTATCCCCCACAGAAATAAAAATAGCTAATAAATAATATAGACTTTTCTCTGAGACAGGAACTATTAAGAATTCTTTGCATACGCACACTTGCTCCCGCCTCTCGGCCCCGCCACGGGAGTCTTGTGGTTATCGTAACTGTGGATAAGAAAACAAGGCCTCTCAGACCTCAGCAGGGGCCCACTCCTCGAGCTGGTTGAGGGCGATCAGAGCAAACGCGTCGCGTGCGTGGGCTGAGCCCACAGGACACACGTTGGAAGCTTAGCCCGCCGGCCAAGGCCTCGTGGCTCTAAGGGGCAATGCTGGGAGCCAGGCCTGGACGCCGGTGGCCTGGATGCCACTTCTCCATGGGCAAGCCCTGCCCAGTGAGGGGAGGGACTGGTCCTCCCTTCTCAAATGATTTCATCCCGGTCTGATAAAACAACGCCTCTGGGCCCTGGGACATATCTGTGCTCCGGTCACCAAGCTTCACCCGAAGTCCAAACCCAAGTGGGGGGACTCAGGTTTCCTCCCCGCTACTCCCGTTCCGGCCGATGGCTTTGCTCAGCCGTGACTCCGAAATTTCCCACTGTCACACCCACAGCGGCCCCCCACCCTTCAGGACCTCATGGGGAGGGCCCCCTCTTTCCTCTCACAAACTGTCTTTTTCAAATGTCCTTTTTGTCCCCTCTGCCCCACTCCCAAGCTCGTCCCTTCTTCCAGGGATGATGACACTTTACGGAATGGCCCCGTCCTTGGGGCCTGGCTTCCTGGGGAAGGGAGGGGGTGTCCCTCAGCCAGTGAAGGTCACTCCTTCCTTTCCTGAGAAAGGACGTGGTCGCAGTGTCCCCCTTCTGTCCTGCTCTGTCCCGCTCAGGCCCCCAGCACCTGGGCTGGCGCTTAGGAGACCAGGAGTCTGGCCGCGTTGCTGAAGGAGAGCTGGGGAGCAGGGTCACCAAGAAGTGCCGAGGACGGGCCCCAGGAATGGGAGGTGCTGGGGGATCACCAAGATGTCACGGCTTCCCTTCCCCCACCAGCCCTAAGGGAAGTTCCGAATTCTCGGCCATCATTACTGATTACGATTATAATCATATCACTACATTATAATTGTTCCTGCCATGGTATTACAGCTGTTAGTGAAAACATTACAATAATATCATTATTGGTGACTAATGACAGCTGACACACACTGGCCCTCACCCCAGCCCATCGGATTCCACGGTCTTACTTGAATCTCCTACGGGAGCCATGAGGGTGTGCCATCATCACCCCCACCTTATGAATGAGGAAACTGAGGCAGAGAGCGGCAAGCCCACAGGGTGAGGACCCACTGGAGCTGGGGTCTGAGCTCAGCCCCTTCCTCTACTTTCCAGAAATCACCCACCCTCCATCCGGCCCACAGTGGCTGGGTGTCCTGGCTTAAAATTTTGCTTTCCATGAGCACGTGTGTCCCTTTGGGAGCAAGAGAGTCCACAGAGAGTCCATGGTCGCTGGGCCTTGGCTGGAAATGAGTTTACCAGCAGTTTGTCCAGCAGAGCAGGGTGGAGAGAGCATGAGAACTGGGGAGGACGGAGGCCGCTGGGGGAGCGGCTTCTCGGGCCAGCGGTGGTGAGGAGGGGGAGATGGCACAGGGCGGAGCTTGCAGCCTGGGACCTGCCCAGCCTGGACGGGAGCCCCGCCCCTGGGGCTCCACAGGAGGCTCTCCAGAAGCCTCCTCGCCCTTCACTCAGAGATCACGCCTGGCCCCCAGTGCGGCCTGGCCCTCCCGTGAGCCGCAGCTTCACTGAACTGACTCGTCACCTTCCTTTCAAAGAAAAGAGGTCGCTTTGCCTCTTCCTCAGAGGCCCCTGGCCGAGCTGCCCCCTGTCCACCGAGCAGGCGGGGACTAGCGGTGTGTGAGGGAAGGCGAGGGTGGGTGTGAGCGGGAACGGGTGAGTGTGTCTGAGAATGAGTGTGGTATCATAAAAAAATTACATCTGGTCTTTGTCCCCAGTTCCTGACACAGAGCTTGGCATTTGCTGAGAAACAGGAGTGTCTTGTTGGTCGTCAGGAGTCCCTAGGGACTGAGCCGAGTTGACACGACAGGTGACTCACGGCGGCCTCGGCTTCACAGGGGGGCTGGCCACGGAACACCGGGCCACGGAACACCGGGAGCTTTCGGTTCACCCCGACCTCAGGCGAGGCAGCGGCTGAGCGCATGGCTAAATCACTCACGGCCACACAGCGAAACTTGGCCCAGCCTCTGGACGCTGAAACTCAGCAGAGCTTCGGGGTTGGGGGGCATGGGGATGTGTGGGAGGGGCGGGTGCCCCAATTCCACGGGAGCTGGGTGGGGCCTCTGCATCCCCCCACTCCAGGCCTTGGCCCCTGCGGCCCTTTTATTAGGCCGAGTTGCATCCTTCAGCATAATGTGGTCCGCAGGAGGCAGCTTCTGCTGAGTTCTGGAGTCCTGGCGACTCACCAAACCTGAAGGGTTGTGTCCATAGTCAAATCAAGCAGAGACACAGGTGGCCGGGCACCCCACTTGTGTGAGGCATGTGAAGTGAGGCAGTCCTGTTGGGGCTCCTGCCTTTAACCTGTGGGGTCTGTGCTCCCCAGGTGGGCAGTGTCTGGAGAATTAAATTGTCAGACCCGTCCCCCCGGGGTGCGGGAGCACTGCTGTGGGTGGAGTGAGTGTGCATGCATGTGAGGGCTCGTGAGTGTGTGTGGGGTGAGTGTGGAATGAGGGGCCTCCCTGATGCAGCCCTGGGGAGCTGGCTGCCTTGGTGACCCCGGGACAGACGACAGTAAACTAGGACCCTTGACCCTGAGCCAGGACCGGAGCTGAGGTCAGAGCCCGCCTGAATGGAAACCAGAGCGGGGTTGCTGCAGGGAGGCGGCTCCCTTGGTCAGTGAGGAGCCGCACCGCGGGGACGCGAGCCGGTGGCAGAGCTGCTCCTCCAGCCCAGGGGTCGGGAGGCCACGGGAAGAAAAGCGGTGCTTCTCCAACTGTGGGTCGTGGCCCATCAGTGCAAACCCACCCACAGACCCGCCCCCGCCCCCCACAAAAAAAAAAAAACAATCAAACAGAAG
The DNA here is from genome assembly GCF_014898055.3 of Talpa occidentalis. Lineage (NCBI taxonomy): Eukaryota > Metazoa > Chordata > Mammalia > Eulipotyphla > Talpidae > Talpa > Talpa occidentalis. Next base: position 99,864,098 of record NW_023601104.1, read on the forward strand.
AGGCTTGCCCCGGAGGGCGGCCTCCTGGGGAGGGCCACGGGTGCTGCTGGCTGCAGACATCAGCTTCCAACCCCGCGCTTGTGACGCTGTCTCCTCTCTCCCTCAGGAGACTGCAGGGCAAGTCCTGGGGCCAGGCTCAGCGTGGCTCTTTCACACCCAGCTTGGAACGCTCTAGATTTCCCCACGGTTCTCCCCCTTCCTGCTCCACGGAGAGAAAGGAGAGGAGCCGGTGGACAGGAGCCCCTGCGGGGGACAGGAGACAGTCACGACCTGCTCCTTTTTGGGTTTCTGGGGGCCCTGGCAGCAGTTCTGGGTGCTGTGGCCCCGGGAAACTCCGCAGCCTCAGTGTCCCGATGGGCAAGTGGGGCGTGGCCGCCTGGCAGAGACAAGGAAGGAAACCAGAGCTCGAGATACAGTGCAGGGAAGCGCCCAGCGTCCCCACAGGCGCCCACGCAGGCCGAACCCTCCATGAGCCCCTACTGCCTCCCCAGGCCCCAGACCATGGCTGGTTCTTCAGCCTCAGTCCCAGGCTCCGCCTAGACCCGGGGTCCAGTCTACACACGCGTTTACTGTGAAAAGGGGTCAGAAGGGATTTCCCTGGAGGGTTCAGGCACAAGGAGCCAGTAGCGGCTATGCTCTGGGCCTGGCGCTCAGGCGTGGCGTGGCCCAGTCTCAGCACAGCCCTGGGAGGTGGGCGCTGTGGCCCTCGCTCCGCCGGAGGGAGACTCGGGACGCAGAGAGGCTAAGCAGATCCAAGCCAGGCAGACGGACGTGCAGGAGCAGGACCCAGAGCCCCTCCTTATCTCTTAGCATCATCACGTCCGTGCGCCACTCAGGGGGAGCCAGGGTGTGGACGGGAAAGTCCCCCAGGCCAGACTCTGACAGGTCCCCAATTCTGAACAACCTGTACGCAACCTCTCAGCGCAAGCTGGTGGCAGCACTGGCTTCCGCCATCGCCGAGTCTTGGGTCTTATGGGAAAAGCCCAGATGAGGAAGGCTGGCGGGGAGAGGGGAGTTGTGCTGTGGTTGGGGGTGGAAGAGGCTCTGCGTTAGCGGGGTGAAGGGGAGGAGTCTGAGCTGGGCCTGGCCACAGGAGCCCTCTGGCCCTTGCTGCCCAGATGGAGCGGGTGGGGCCCAGACGGCAGAGCTCCAGCCAGCAGCTTGGCTTGGCCGCGGTCCTTTGGCATAAGATGGTCTAGTTTGTGTTTCCCTTCCAGGAGCGTCAGCGGCCCAGCGAGTCGAAGGCCCTTTCTAGGAAGCGCCCACAGACATCACTGCAAAAAGAGCGTCCCAGGGAGGCCAGCTGGGCAGGGGCAGGTGCAGAGGGGAGACGCCTGCAAATTGTTCTCGATTAGTTCAAATGTCCCGCACTACGCCTGGCAGAGTTCAGCCGCAGCCACCGCCTGGCGGAAGACCATTTTGTGAGCTGTCTGTCTGCTCCCCCCACCCCACACCCCCCACCCCCCACCCAGGGCTCACGGTTAATCTCTAAAGAAGGTTGCAGGTGAGAGCAGAGGGGCTAGGAGCGCAGTCACCCGAGCTCTTTCTCCAGCACCCTGGCGGGTCCACACACACATTCCCCAAGCCCCCGGCTTCTCTCCCTACTTCGGCATCTAGCTTGCTCGGGACGCGTAGGACTCAAATCCCAGCCCTGCTACTTAGGAGCTGTGGACCACAGGCAAGTTACTTTCATTTCTCTTGAGTGTCCACTTCCTCCTCTGAGCATGAGAACCATGAAAGTCATCTTTCGGGACGGCTGTGAGGATGGCTGATCAGTTATATAAAATACCTGGCAGAGAGAATGCACTTCCTCGATAATAATAACTACCATTGTTATTGATGATAGATTGATAATTTATAATACTAATAATCAATAATATATTAATAGTGATATAACTATATTATCAACATTAATAACTATATGATATTACATACCCTATAGCCTATGTCACAAATATTATACATTATAGATTCTATATACATTATATTATATTATAATAATTACTGTTGTTGTAATTAATAATTACTATTATTATGGATTGCTAACATTTGCTGAGCACTAAACCTCATGCTAAGATTTTTATACGCATAATCTCATTTGAGATTAAATCTTTATAAATAAGATTTTTACTCTGTATCTTTTTCTGCTTGCGTTGGACCAAACAGGAGATAGGAAAAAGGCCTCAAAGACCACTCGTCTATGTGGTAGATTAAAAACAGCCACAGACTCTTTGCAACTCCTCCCTCAAGAGGTCGAGCGTATTTCCCCACACCCAGCGGGGTGACCTTGGGACTTGCTAGTACGGAGAGGAGGCGGCAGCAGTGGCACCGTGGAGGGGAGTCTGAGCCTCAGCCCAGACATGTGTGGGCTTCCTCGCGCCCCCTGGGGTCCCGAGCTGTCGGGTGAGTACGGCTGCGCTAGCCTGCAGGAGGCAGTGGCCCTGCCAAGACCCAGCCCCACCGCCAGCCATGTGAGCGAGGCCATCTCAGCCCAGCTAACTGGAGTCCAGCTGCCAGATGGCTGTGGCTGCTTATCTGACCCCAGAGAGACCAGCTGGCTGGACCCCAAACCCAACTGCTGACCCGCAGAATCGTGAGCAAATCAGATGGTGATTGTTTTGAGCCACTTCAGTTTGGAGCGCTGTTATATAAGAGAAGGTCACGATATCGTTGTGGGTATATGGACACGGGTCTCATCATCCACCCCACTTCCTTCTATGGGGCGCTGCTTAAGGGCCCCAGAGCTCGGTGGGGAAGCTGGAAAGCCAGTGATGTACCCAGCAGCTCACTTTACAGTCAAAGAAAGCAAGACCCAAAGGTGCAAAAGACTTCCTGAGCCCACATCACTTACTAGTGGCAGAGCTAGGACAGGAATGCCAGGCCCTGACTGGAGGCCGGGGTGGTGACCACGACAACACGTGTCCTCTGACCCACCACCCGTCAGCAGAGCACGTGCCTCATGCCACACACCAGCCTAGAGGGTTGAGGTTACTTGCAAGAGATTTGGGACACGCGAGCTGCCGCACCGATGAGAAGCCAGGGTGGGAGAGGAGGGCCTGGAACCCTTTTGTGGAAACTTAGGTCTGCAGGATCTGGAGCCAGACTCTCTGGGTTCGGTCCCTAGCCGGCCCCCTAAGCCAGGGACCTCTCTGGGGATGCTGCTTTCCCTGCACAGTGAAGTCAGAATGGGTCAGAATGGTTCCTGCCTGTGGAGCCCCCCCTTTGTCTTGCAAAGTGACCCCAATCCTGCCCTGGGTGCCATCTGCTCTGCTCCAGAGATGAGTCGTGTGTGGTGGCACTACCACAGCTCTCCTGCTCTCCTTTCCCGCTTACCCTTTCTCCATCCCCGCCGCAGGCAGGAGTGGGCAATGTGGCATCTGGAAAACATCTGTTTCCTGACCAAAAAAAGACCGAGCCCACGAAAAGAAAGGCTTTTGCCTTCAACCTCTTACTTTAAATGGGTGAGATGCCCGGAGCTACAGTTGCTGTTTGTCAGCATGAGGAGACAAACCTGATGACACAATTCAATACCCTGAAGATGGCAGAGCAGAGAGCAGGAGAGAACCCAGGTCCCGAAGACACTACTGAGCTGCTCAACGACTTAGTCCTGGACCCCAACCCCCAGATTTCTCATTAGGGAAACAACAGTATCCCATGGCTGAAGTCACCACAGGCTGGGTTTGTTACTTGAAGCTGAAACCTCGGAGATTGAAAACTATCCAGGTGATGTCAGCTTCTGGTCCCTCTGGGCCCTCCTGCTGTTCAGGGGTGTCTCCTGGAGTCTGAGTGGGAACCCGTGGGTACCCAGGACAGTGAGTGACATCCTGTTAGCAGCTCCAGACACCAGGCCTCAGCCTGAGAGGAGAGCTCAAGGGGAGCAGTGAGGGGGCATGCTCAGGCGCTAGGGCCCTCCCTGTCCAGCCGTGGTTATTACGAAAGGAGCAGCGTACCCCGTGCCCTCAGGGGGGCCTCCATCTCCTGAAATCCTTCCCCAGTGGAGCAGGTCACCAGCGTCCCTGCATCCTCACTCAGCCTGTCTCCTCTATGGGAACAAACATCATCTGGTGCCTGATTGCGCTAACATCTGAGTCAGCAGCTCCTTCTGCTCCCTCATTCTGCTTCCCCACTTTGTCAGCTCCCCCATGCGTAGGATTCGGGAATCTCAGCAAGCAGAGCCTTTCCCCAGTGTTACAGGTGCATGGGAGTCAGGCCCATGCTGAGGGTCCAATTTTTGCTGAACCCCCAAAACTACAGTGGGGTAGTGGGCAGAGCACGGGCTGCAAGGCAGGCTGCTCAGTGTCCTTCCTCGTTTTTTGTTTTTTTTTTTAAGATTTATTTATGCACAAGAACTGGGGTGTAGGCCAGAAGTGGGGGGGGGGGGTGAGAGGACTCACCAGAGACAGAGTTGGGAGCAGAACAGGCAGATCGACTGAAACACACTGCCGAGGGGAGCAGCAGGCGAGACAGGAGAGGTCTGCTGCACCATGTGGGTATCTCCCTGGCTGGGGATCGAACTCAGGCCGCAGTGACTGGGGATAGCTTGATAGCGCTGAGACTGTAGCCCCTGGGCCACCAAGGAGGCCCTCCTCCTGGTTCTGACCCCGTTTGCTGGGTCCTTCAGAAGTCACTTTCCCTCTCTGAGCTGTTGCCAGGCTGGTGAGGGAGAGGAACTGCTCCCCGCAGATACTGTCCCAGTCCAGAGCCCCCGGGCTCCCCCAGAGCCCAAGAGACTTCTTCAAGGGTTAGTTTCACCCGTAGATTAATGCAACCAGGGAGGTGGGGTCAGCCGGCGTGGGATTCCCTCCTGCTGCCTTCAGTGGGGGTTGGAAGGAGCAACGGGTGGCAGCAACGGCTGGGGCAGAATGTGCTTCTGGAGAGAACCGTGCCGCCTGACTCCCGCCTCCTCCCCAAATAAATACAGAAAACCCAAGGCTACATACGCTCTCCGGGCCTTTGGTTTACTCCCCATTTTTGGCCTGGATAATCCAGAGCTGTCTGCTTTTCCACTTTTGTTATTTTAGGACTATTTTCCAGTTGCTCAGGGAAAATTCCTAATCACACCCCTTAGGGCAGGAACAGAAGCAAGTGGTTCTCCGGAGGCCACAGGGCAGGTCGGTTGCCCGGGGCCCAGAGCCCACTGTGCACGAGTCTATGGCAAAGGGCCTGGCATCCCCAGTCCTGACCCTAACCAAGCTCGTGTGTGTGTGTGTGTGTGTGTGTGTGTGTGCACGCGCACATGAAAGTCTGTAAGAAAGTCCAGCCACAAACCGTCCTAAGTACTAAGGATGGGAAGTAGGAGAAAGGGGCATGTTTTACATACTTAAAAGACACACCCCCCCCCACCCCAAGACTTCTGCTTTATGTAGAGGGAAGCTGAGGCCGCCTCTCCCGAGACGTGTAACATCGACAGAGAGTGGAGATACCCACTCCTGGTTGTGCATCAGGCCGGCCTCACTTCAAATCCAAGCAGCTGGCATTTCTGAGGGGGGGAGTGAGGTGAAACAGCGTCTTTTGGGGAGCCCCTGAAGGCAGTCCTTTGGTGCGTTTGAATCCCGCTCCACCCTGCTGAGAAGGCACACCCCAGCTTCTTGCTCCTCAGGCAGGCTTCTCGCCCTCCGGGGATGCCTCGCTTACAGGGTGGGGCCTGGCCCCTTGCTGGGGCTGTGGCACAGAGGAGAGAAGGTGCAGGACACAGAGCAGACCTGCAAGGCCTGACTGTGCCATCCTCCCCGGCCCCCACCCCCGCGGGGTGAGAGACACCTCACCAAAGGCTTTCACCAAACCACGCTCACACCTGGGGCAGGTGCCTGGACCCTTACACGACAGGCTCATATTACAACCAGGTAACAGCAACTCTTGAGCTAACCCCTCCCCACCAACAGCAACCTCACAGCGAGTGGCCTCTACAGAAAGCGAAGAAAGCCTGGGCTTGGGTTAACACTGATGTGTCTATACTGGCTCATTAGTTGTGATAAATGTACCCCGCTGATGTTAGCGGCTACCCACAGGAGAAACTGGGTGAAGAGTAGACAGAGCTCTCCTGACTGTCCTTGCAGCTTGCATCTAAAACTATTCTGCACTAAACTAGCAACAGCAACAGCAAGACATCGAGTGCCTTAAGAAAAAGGGGCCTTTTTGATGGCCTTGTTTCTAGATACACACAAATCAAAAATGTTCCCAACACCTTATCAGAGGCGGCAGGCTTCAGGGGGCGGAGCTGGGGAGTAGCGGAGGGGGTGGCATGTAGCGAAGGTCACACAGACGCTTGGCTGGGTCCCCAGACCCCTGCCATGGCCACGATGAAGTGCTGTCTCTCGCTGGTACGGGAAGGATGGGCCCTTTGAGCGCTCAGCCCTGGGGCCACCCACAGGGTCTGCAACTTTAAAAAAAACAACAAGCCCTTGTACTGGCAAGACTTGAGACAGCTCAGAGGAGCGATATGTAGCAAAGGGCCTTCCTGCCTCCTGAAGATCACACCAGGAGCTCTGCTCTCCTACTAGCTGTGTGACCTGGAGCAAGTGAGTTAGTGTCTCTGTGCCTTCGCTTCCTCATCTAGAGATGAGGACACTAACACCTACCCGGCTGGAACGGCTGTGAAGATCAATAAGATCAGGCAAAAAGCAATTCAGGGGAAATGCCGGCCAATCATTTTAGCAGATCATAAGCTTAGGGTTTTGGTTCTGCTTGAAGACACAGACACTCATGGGGGAAGGTGGGATATGAGAGAGGGTGACAGGAGGTGCATCTGCTCTGCTTCTGTTGTCCTCAGGGTGAGCCAGCTCCTGCAGCAAGGTGGGGAGGCCTTGGGAAGGGCCTGGCCGTACCCCTTCAGCAGGTTCCTATGTATGTGTCTCACTCCTGGGATTGTTAGGGGGAGAGGCTGTCCTCAAGCTAATCCCACACAGGCTTTGTGGACTCCACCCCCACCCCAGGCCAAAGCCAAAGACACTGGGAACTCCACATCCCATCACCATCACCCAAGGGAAGGTGGCTGGGACCTGAGGGTGGGGTTCATCAGCCAGGTTGGTATAAAGCCAGACACATGGGCTTTGGGGGCGGGGGGTCTCTTTTTTTGGCTCTCCCTCCGCCAGCTCGCAGCGTCCGGCCAGCTCGGAGAGTGCCTTTGGGTTTCCAGGTCGGCGGATCGGGTAGGATGCATTAAAGACTTTATTTCCCTATTTTCTCCCTGAGTTGTACATTTCCTTAACTCCCTTTCTCTTGTAAATAAACCTTTTATGAACCTTTTGTGTGTCCTGTAGTGGAGTATTCTTAAGTCCCTTGTAAGCGCGGGTGAGGACCCACAGCCAGGCCACCCGTTTTTACATCGGGGCTGCTGCGTAACAGGATCACATTCAAGACACCGGACACAGGTACCATTTCAGGACTCTGCCTGGAGCTTTCTGTTTTCACACTCAGCCCCTGGATTTACAAGAGCTGCCTGGATACCTCCCCTGGCAGGGTTGAGGGGTCACTGGGCCTCTAGGTCTCCTTAGGCCTGAACTAGGCTTCAAGCCTTGCTTTAACATGGGCTCATCTGGAAAATGAACACAGTCATGCGGCTTCTGCCTCTAGTGGCAGGGCCTGGGCAACCTGCTCAGCGTTGTCAGCTCCCCAGAATCAGCCTCCTCCAGGAAGTCTGCCCCGATCACCCCTACTAGCTTTGTGAGCAAGCAAGTTAGCATCTCTTTTGAGCAAGTGAGTTAGCATCTCTCATCTGGAAGTGAGGACAGTTCAGCTTCTGCTTGCTCACGGGCTACTTCTGGCTACAGTCAAAGCGTCTCATGCTCAGGGCAGAGAGGAGGTTCTGGAACACGGAGCCTAACTCCCCACAGTCTTGAGGCAGTGGCTATCAGAAGTGCGTGGATCGCACCAGCTCCCGAGCTTGCCCCTGGGTAGGATGACCCTGAGCTGAGTCTTCCCCTGGTTCCCACAGAGGCCCAGCAGGATTCGGCTCGTCCTGCAACCCGGGGCAAAGTGGTGACCGCACACGCACTATTGGCTGCTTTCCCTTCTGGGTTTTATTTCCCCGACTGGGGCCTCCCTAAGGTCACCCTCCAAATAAACCACTTGTTCTCAAAACCTCCAGGGTCTGCTTCTGGCCCAAATGAGGGTTCGGCCTCAGTTTCACTACCTGTAAAATGGGGATCACAGCAGAGTCTGCCTCACAGGATAGTCACAGGATTAAACGAGACGCCTTTCATAAAGTTCTTGGCCTAGAGCAGGTTTTAATCACCATGCTCCACACAGAACCACTACTGTTATTCCGAGTTGAGCTTATTTTTAATTTTTTAAGGGAGAACTGACTTCTTTGACAAAGCAGCCATGACGTGTGCCCAGCCCAGCGTGCCCTGGAGACCACCTGCCTTCCCCTCGCCGTCTGGCCACCCCCATCTATACACGCGCTCGGGACACACCCTCCTGATGACCGGATGGTCCAGAGATGTGCCTCAGCCTTGACGCCTTGGCTCCTGGGCCTGTTTATGAGCTACATCATCCCAGGAGGAGAGGGAAGCGAATCCCCTCAGAAAGAGCAGGGGAGGGGGTGAGGCGTGGGGACTCTGGTCTGGGAATGCTGACCTGGACCTCTGCGGCCGTGGGTCCCCACTTTTATTTTCCAAGCAGTTTTATCACCTGTTCTGAAGTTTTGCTCAGTTCAAAACGGAAAACCCTTCGGCGGGAGGAACGAAACAGCAGACCTTGTTCTCCTGAGGGCTACGGTCTCCCTGCCTCCCCTCCCCCGGCTCCCTCATCCTCTGAAAGAGGCAACTGCAGATTCCCACCTGCTGTGGGGCTGAGGTGGGGCTGGGGGGCCCACAGGACCCTGTCTCACTACCTGGGGACGCCTCCCTGGTCTCCAGGGACTCTGCTGGATCTCGAGGCCATGACGGTCCCTGACTCCCTACGGCAGGGGCCTCTGTGGACCCTGCTGGGGCCCCATAAGTCCCAGCAATTCTAATTTGCAGGTACAACTGTTGGCTTGATGGCTAGTCACAGGTGACTGAGTCCATGAACCAACGAGCCGGTGGGCTCTCGGGACATGGGCACGCAGCGCTGCTCGCCACCCGGGAGTGCACGAAGACACGATTTCATCATGTCAGGTAAAACCCGTGGGGTGCAGCACAGCAGCCCCCCAACACCTGGGCTCAGACTCCAGCTCAGGCACTTGCTCGCTGTGCTGGGAGTCACTCACCTTGTGGGTGTCTCAGTTTCCTTATCTGTGAAATGGGCATAAAACATCGCCCTCTGAGGACGCTGTGGGGGTAAATGTGCTCATTCCCGTGAAAATCACAGACCCGTGCCTGGACCCTAGGCCGTGCCGGGGAAACTGTGGGGCATGATGGGAGAACGCACCACGCACTCTGGCAAAATGACTCTGGACGCAGACTGGTTGTGGCCAGAGGCCAAGGCAGGAAGGTGCAGGGAGTGACGGGGCTTTATCTCGGGTGATAAAACATTTTGGAACTGGAAGAACGAGATGTGGCACGACACTGTACACACAGTAAATGGCCCACTTCAAATGGCTAATTTGAGGCGATGTGAACTTCCAATTACCAATACAAGAAAAGGTTTCCAGGAAGAAGATCCGGTAACAAAGAGTAGGTAGAGAAGATTTTTATAAAACACTTTTTACTTTATCTTTATCTGTCCAGCCTGCTTTTTTAAAAAAACAAAACAAAACCAAACCAAACCATGAACCCATATATGGATCACTTTTGTAATTAAACTGATTTATAATTAAACATTTTTAGAAGGTAGTATGTATAAGAGAAAATGCGTGTGTGTGTGCAGGGGTTTGGGGGTGAGGGAGGTTGGTGGGTTGGGGGATGGGGGTGGTATTTGATGAGCTCTGATTCCTATTTCACCATCTACCTATCTGACTCCCCCATAACCTTACCCTACAGGCAGGGGAGCCACAATCATGGCCCAATTTCAAAGTGAGAAAAGTGAGGTTCAAAAAATTTAGGCCTCTTGCCCAATTCACTGAGCCCGACTCAAGAAGTCTTCGACTCCATCACTCATATTCCTAGGTAAAACAGGGGTGTCAAGTGATTTCTCAGGTGCCTCTGGCTCTGATGCGCTCCACCCCCACCCCAAGCCTGGCTGATTCCTCACTGTCAGTCCTGCCTCTCAGGTGCCCAAATGCCCAGACAGCCATGCCAGCCACCCGGTCCCTGCTCTCCAGTGGGGAAACCTGCTCTCCTGACAGGACCAGCCCTTATTCCAGAGTCCAATCCTGAGTTCTGGAAAGAGCACTCTATCAAAAAGCTGAGACAGGAAAGCAAACAGTGCAGCTGTCCCAAGGGGACTCCTGGTACCTGTGCCCATCAACTCCCCCCACCACCCCCCAAGGCGGAGAGACCCAGACTCACCCCAGCAGCCTCCCGGTGCAGGATCCTGGCCACCTCGGCCCGGCCCAGACCCAGCTGCAGCCACACGGGGCAGGTTTTCACCAGCTTCTCCAGCACGCTGATGCCCCGGCGAGGCAGGCAGTTCCTCTGGGTGACCGGCTGACAAGGCCCCATGTCTTCCTCCTCTGCCTCTTCCTCTTGCTTGCCAGCATCTGCAGTAGAACTGAGAATACAATCAAATGATCAGCCTCTCCTGCAGCCAGCCCAGGGAGGGGGTTCAGGAGAATACAGGTGCAGCTCTGAAGAGGGTTTTCTCTTTATTTTTTTATTTTTTAAAGATTTATTTATTTATGCAAGCACGGGGGTATAGGCCAGCGGCATGGGAGGGTGAGAGGATTCACCAGAGACAGAGCGGGAGCAGAACAGGCAGACAGGAGAGGTCTGCTGCGCTATATGGGGAATCAAACCCATGCTGCAGAGGCTGCGGACAGCTTCACAGCGCTGTGCTCAACCCGCTGCGCCACCGGGGAGGCCCCTCTTCAGTTTTTTAATTGCAGTGCAACTATAATAGACGCAGTGAAAGGCATACGTCTTCGGTGTAGAGCTAGACAGATGTCTACACCCGTATCACTACCACCAGATTAAGACAGAGACCTGTGTGTCCAGCACCACAGGCACTAAGCACACGTGGGTATTGAGTTCTTAAAAGCAGCTGGTCTAAACTGAGACGTGCTGCACACACAGAAGACACACAGGCTTCAGAGACTTGGTATGAAAAAAGAATGACAAGCAGCTCATTAAAAATATTTTTGACAATGTAATGAAGTGATTATTTATTGGGTAAAATAAAGCATGAACATTGATTTCACTGATTTTTTTATGTGGCTTCTGAAACATTTGAAAGGACGCGCGTGGCTTGCATTCTCTCTCTACTGATGCACTGAGACAGACAGTTCCAGAAGGCGCCTCTGTGTCCACCCTCAGTCCACTCCCACCGCCACCCCGGGTAACCGCTCAGGGTTGGGGAAGAAGAAGAATTACAGGCCCTTCCCAGCACGCTCACCGCTCTCCACCCCCTGCACACCCTGGTGGGTTTGCTCTGATTTCAGCGCAGGAGGTGGGTTCCTGGTGCCCAGAATTCTGAGCCTGGTGGACTGTACGGTCGTTTGCTTTCTACCTCGGGAAACAAACCCCACAGGGGTGAAAACCTTCACCAGGCAGCAGGGGTGGGTATAAAGCCAGAACGATGTGGTCTCTTCTGCCTGTGTCCCTGCAGGATGCCCAGGGACGCCAGTAACCAGGGTGGATGCTTGCTGTAAGGAGCGCCGGGAGAGGATGCGGCCAGGATGAGCCCTGTTGAAGGCTGGAGAAGTGGACCCACTCACCGAGGGGAAGGCGAGAACGGGGGCAGCAGTGGGACAGCCTCGCCTTGATTTCTGGAGAAGCCTGATTCTAAGGCCAAAGACCCTCCTCTGATGGAGGCTCATGGTGAGCAGCCCCTGGGCACTGGGAGGGTCTCACCTCTGCCCCGGCATGGGGCAGCTGGGAACCCCACACAAACCCGCCGTGGGAGGCCTGGCCCGGCTGCTCCGAGGAGCACAGTCATGAGCAGGGTCACATTTGCTTTGACAAGCAGGGGTGCAGCATGCACTATGTCTTGGGGTAGCCTAAAGGTTTGGCCACCACCCTGCTAGGTGTGTATACACCCACTCAGGACTCATCGAGATGCCCCTCTTCCAGGTCTGGAGTAGATGAGGGATCAAACCCCCCAGCCCCACCCCGTGGTCCTTAACTGACGCTAATCTGAGACCAGGCCGCTGCGCAGCCTCACAAAATCCTTGACTCAAGCCCGAAACCGAGATGGACTGAGGGCAGAGGCCCCACAGCGAGGGAAAGTGTCCTCATGTGCCGTGACAGAGCCAGGGGGGCGGCCAAGGCCAACCTCAGCCCTGCACTGCTGAGCCCCTAATTTGTTTCCCTAATTGTTTCCTATTCTGGAAAAAGGTATAAGCACTTGAGCCCCCACCCCAGCCCCACTCGGGAGGCAGCCAGCCTGGAATCTGATGCCTGGAGCACATACCCAACTTTATTTCTGTTTCCCCCAAGAACATCTGAGGTGCCTGGTCCCACTGGGACAGAGCATGGACCTCTGCTCCCCCACCCCCACCCCCAAAGCAGGGCTTCCATGGGCTTCTGAGCACAAGGCCACAAGAAATAACCGCTCGAGTACTGGGGGCTTCTGTCCCAGGCCCACCCACTGGCACCGTGAACACCGCTTTGCCTCTGGAACAGCACCCCACCCCCTCCACCCCCTGGAGGCAGGAGCCCAGCAGGGGAGGAATCAGGCGGTGGACAAAGTGAATTAGTGGCCAGGTGGTTAGGGGGTGATGGCACCAGAGGAAAGCAAAGGGCCACAGGGTGTGTATGTGTGTGTGTGGGGGGGGGGGGCGCTTTGAAATCTTACAGCTAGGGGAGTCTGCAGAAAAGGAGACTGTGCAAAAAAATAGAAAAAATAGATAAGGCAGATAGGTGATAGGTGGATATTTAGATGGTTGGTAGGTACATGATTGCTAATAAGTAGACGATTGATAGATGATAGAGGATTGATGATGGATAGGTAGGTGGCTAGACAGATGATTGATGATAGATGGAGATAAATATAGGAGAACATGTAGGACAGATAAAGGGAAAAAATGGTGACTTTGAGCAAACACCCCAATGCTGATAACAGGGGAAGAAATTCCAGACACAAGGAAGAGCAAAGGCCTTGAGTTTCTTGGTGCAGGAGAAACCACAAGGAAGCCTGGGGTGGGAGGAGCTAGGAGGGTGAGTGCTAATCCAGATATATAAGCACTTTCCCTGGATTTCAAGCTCCAGGTTGGCCTACACCAGTGGGCAGGCATCCTTGGCAAGAAATGGGCCTCCCCGGTGGCGCAGCGGTTGAGCGCTGGGTTGCGAAGCTGCCCGCGGCCTCTGCAGCGCCGGTTCGATCCCCGGCTGCTCCCCGGCCACTGGAGGAGGGTCCCCCATGGCGCGCAGACCTCTCCTGCCGCCCGCTGCTCCCCTCAGCAGTGTACTTCATCAGTCTGCCTGCTCTGCTCCTCACTCTGGCTCTGGTGAATTCTCTCACCCTCCCACGCTTCTGACTGTACCCAGTGCTTGTATAAATTAATTAATTAATTAATTAGTTAAAAAAAAAAAGACATAGGAGGATCTGAGGGGCTTCTGGATCTTGGGGAGTATTGAGAATCCCCCATCCCTGGAGTCCACCTACATCCTGAGGCACAGGTTGCTGCTTTCAAGTGACCAAGTAGAAACTTCACCCCAGGCTCCGGCATCACAGGGATGGTGCCCCCTCCCACTTGTGATAACACCCTTCACTGCTCTAAAACCTTCAATGGCTCCCACCGCCTGAAGAACCCAGTCCAGCTCCCTCATATAGAAGGCATGTCCTTCTGAGCCGCACCTCCCCAGGCTCCCCCAAGCGCTGCTCTCCTTACCGCAGCAAATACTGCACTTTTCCACCCCACTCCTGCTCTGGCACCCGCACGTTCTCTATTACCTCCTCCCAACATTCTCTCTGAAGGGCAGGCACATGCCTATTGAATTGGACTCAATGCAAGAACCGTAAGTGGAAAGATGGATAAATAATATCTATCAAAATATAAAGTTCTGCCCATCAAACCCTGCAAGTCACCTGGTGGGAAAAAAACATTTGCAAAGCACACATCTCACAGAGAACAAGGAGACTGATTTTTAAAATGCGTGAAAGATTTGAATAGAGACCTCAAAGAGGAAGACAAATGTCCAATTAGGAGGTGAAGCTGTGCCTAACATCGTCAGTCATTAGGGAAATGCAAATTAAAACCACAACGAGACACCACGACACAACCACCAAAATGGTTCAAATGAAAGACTGCTGACATAGCACACTGGTGAGGAAGGGAAATGATCAGAACTCTCATGCATCTTTGGCCAGAACATAATCGGTATAGCCACTTTGCAAAAAGGCAGTTTTTTATAAATCTATGTTGCCCTACCCTGTGGTCTGGACATTCCACTCCAAGACATAGACCCAAGAGACATGTAGGTGTGTGTCCACTCCTAGCAGTGTATGTCCCAGGCCCATTCCTAGCAGCGTGATTCATAATAACCCAAAACTGGTCCCGGTGTCCATCAACAGGACGAGATGTCACACATCACACAATGGAATAGTACACAGCAGTGAAAAGGAGCTGCTGACACACTCAGCCACACTGATGAACCTCCAGTTATCACGCTGAGTAAAAGCAGCCAGATGTGCATGCGTGCGCACACACACACACACATACATACACACACACATACATACATACACACACACACACACACACAAATACTGTAATCCATTTATCTGCAGTTCAAAGGATACGGTGAGAAATGTGTTTATATTTTATCAGACACAAATTTTACATCAGCCCCCCCAAAAAGAGCCATAGATAACTCAGTTGAATAACATGCATGCTAACATATTCAAGAGGCCTCTGGAACTTTCTTTGAAATGCACAAAAGAATTGTAGATGCATGAATGGACAGATATAGAATAATGCAAATATATAAAAAACTTAAGGGTAAGTGGTGGGTATGTTTGTTTGCTGCAAAATTCTCCAACTCCTCTGTATTTAAAAAAAATTTGTAATGAACTATTGGACCTAAAATTCTCCCTTTCCAAAGGTCCCTTCAGGAAAAGTCTGCTAGCTCTACGGGAAGCCCGGGGTTTGAATCCAAGGCTGTGTGATCTCTGGCCAGTTACTTTACCTCCCGGGGCTTCTTTACCTCTTTGGGATTAATTACTTGTAAAAAAAAAAATTGTCCTTATCTGACAGGATTATTGTGAAAACTGGATGAGACATCTGTCAAGTTCTTAGCACATGCACAAAATTCAGAAAAAGTTAGCTGCTGTTTTTCTCTTTCTGACCTTCTAGCAGGAACTATTTTCCTCTTCTCCGTATTCCCCCATTTTGTAGCCTTGGTTTCAGGACTGACCACGTTTGATTAGAGTGGGGTGCACATCTGTGTGTTGCCATGGTCTTGTACTCAAGACAACATCTGGCCCCAGAGGTAACCCACAAATTCAAGCGCTGGGAACCACATGGCTTGACATGAACAAAGCCGTCGATTTTCCTGGCATAGAAACAAACCACTTGGAGGATCCCATTTGAGTCTCCAGTCCAGCTCGTGCTGGTGAAAAGGCAAATAAAGCCTGGGGTTATCCCAGAAACCTTACAGGGCTGAGAGCCAAAAGGGCTAAACTTGGCAGCTCAGACTAAACCACTGGCGGGCCGGAGCCTCTGGAGATACTGCTTTCCAGGAACTGCCCTGCTCTCCCAGTGTCCTCCTGTCTCCCTGGGTGGGCCAGGCAGGAGTAGCACTGCTTGCTTAGGGCCCCGGCGCTGGCTTGGCAGTCACCAGGATCGGAGTTGGAGGGGAATCTGTAAGCGTCAAAGCCTGCAGCTCGGTGGAGAAGTTGGAGACAGAGTAGCTGGGGCAGGAGGGAGGCTGGGCCTCGCACCAGGAGGGCACAAAGGGACATGGTACCTGCTCTGACCAGGCCAAAGGGGGGAATGTGGCCCTGAGCTGCCTTCTAATCCCTGAATCCCTGCTGGCTTTGGGCTGAGGGTCACTTGACACTCTGGGTATCTAGGGCTGACTGCGAAAGGCCTGTGCTGGTGATGGAGCTCAGGGTGGGGTGATGGGGCTGCAGCAGGACGGCAGAAGTGGAAGCACCTGGAGCTGAAGCGGGTGCGGCTCTCAGGGCTGGGACAGCCTGGCCACCCCAGCTCCGACTGCCGAGGACCCTCATGGAGGCCCCCGGGTATCGGATGCGCCTGTCACCTGCTGGCAGAGCCAGTGACCCAGCAGCCAGGCCTTCCTCTCAACAGCCAAACGCCAGCTGAGAGCCCCGCAAAGGCAGCCACAGGGGCCTCGGTGATTAGTGATGCTGTTAGTGCCAAATAACGAGCCTCGGGAACTCTAGAGCTGCTCCCCCCGGAAAGAGAAAACGTTCCATGACTCGTTTCCTTCCGCTCCGGGAACGCAGCAATTAGCTCACCCTCAGGGCTACCAGCCTCCCACCAGGCTGCCCCACCGGAGGCCACGGGCCACACTCTGAGGGCAGAGAGCAGCCCGGACTCAGCATCCCTGCGGATCTGGGGCGTGTCTCGCCAGCTCCTGGAGGAAGCTGTGTCCACGTCTGCCTGGCCCAGCCCCTGCCTCACAGGCCGAGGACGCCTGGGTGAAGGGGGAACGCTCCACTCCAGGACGGAGAGGCTGCCCAGGGGCACCCACAGCCAAGGTGGCTGCACGAGTGTGGGCTGCCATCTGCAGGGAGGCAGGGAAGGTTCCCAGCTCACAAGGTGCAGCCGCCAGCTTTGGGTGGCCTGTGGGGCCCCCAGGGAAGCAGCTCAGGAAGTTTCCATGATGCCTCATTGTGAGGACTGAGGTCCCCTTGTGCAGACTTGGCCAGAACCTGGAGGGGTGTGGGCTGGAAGGGGAGGATCGAGGAAAGGCCACCTCTGTCCCACCCACGACTCTGACCCCAGGCCTCCCAGCTTCAGTAGCAAGAGGGGGCAACTGGGAAGCAGATGCCCGGTGCCCGGCCTCAGAGGGCTCTCTCGCTGGCAGAAGCCAGGCAAGGCTCCCGCGTCAAATGTTAAAGAAGGCCCGATCGCTCTGGATGAGGCGCCTGAGCACAGAGATGACATGGCGAGGGGGCAGGTGGGAAGGGGCCCTGGTAATGCCAATCTGGGCAGCAACTTGCCTGTTTCACATCTACTATGTGGGCGCCTGTGCATACTATGTGGGTGCCTATGTGGGTGCATACTATGTGGGTGCCTCTTTCACCTCTACTATGTGGGTACATACTAAGAACACTGTACAGTCTGTTAGCTCAGTCTTCCTCACCCACAGGGGATGTTGCATCTTGCCTCCCAAAAGATATGCTCAAATCCTGACCCCAGGAACTTATTTATAAAAAGGATCTTTGCAGGGCCTCCCTGGTGGCGCAAGTGGTTGGGCTCTGCGCTGTGAAGCTGTCCACAGCCACTGCAGCATGAGTTCGAGCCCCAGCCAGGGAGCTACCCACAGGGCGCAGCAGACCTCTCCTGTCTCCCCGCTGCTCCTCTCAGCAGTGTATTTCAGTCAGTCGGCCTGTTCTGCTCCCCGCTCTGTCTCTGGTGAATCCTCTCACCCCCACAGCTCTGGCCTGTACCCCAGCTCTTGTATGCATAAATAAATAAATCTTTTTGGGAAAAAAAAAAAAAGGATCTTTGCAGTTGTAATGAAGGATGAGAGCACCCTGGACTGAGGTTGGGTCCTGAGGCCAATGTGAGATGTTTATAAGCAGAGGGAAAGAAGAGACAGTGGAGGGAGGCCAAGGGAGGCCAAAGTTTGACGGCCAGAGAGCAGCATGGAACGGATTCTCCCTCAGAGCCTCCAGATGGAGCCAACTCTGTTGACATCTTGATTTTGAACTTCTGACCTTCAGAATCATGGGAAAATAAGTTTATGTTTTAAGTTGCAACGTTTGTGCTTATTTGTTGCTAGGAAATGAACCTACTTACTCTGTGCCCTATAACCTAGAATAGTCTCCTAAAAAGACAGGACGCTGAGGCACAGAGAGGTTAAGCAGCTAACCCAAGGTCACACACACCAGGATAAGGTCACACACACCAGGATTACAAACCTGGGCAACCTCACTCCAGAGTCTGTGCTGATAACCATTATAGTACTCTAGTTCTGGAAGTAATTTTCAAATGTTCCATGGTGATGTTTCTTCTAGTATTTGACAAAGGAAGAATGCTCACCATGTCTGCATGCTGTTTGGGAATATATACCCCCACCCCCCACAGAGACAGAGACACAGAGCCTGTTAGGGGCAAAGGATGTCCTGAGCTAATTCCCTGCAGGCTTTGTGGACCCCACCCCCACCCCAGACCAAAGCCATCAGGACACTGGGAGAGACGAACCCCGTCACCACCAAAGGGAAGGTGGCTGGGACCTGAGGGTGGAGTTAAGCAGCCAGGGTTGGTATAAAACCAGACACGTGGGCCTTGGGGGGCTCGCTCTCTTGCTCTCTCGCTCGCCTCCTGGCTTCATGGCTCCTGGCTCGCCGCCAGTTCTGAGCGCCATTTGGGATTCCAGATCCGCGGATCGGGTAGGACGCATTTAAAACTTTGTCTCCCACTTTTCTCCCTGAGCTGTGCATTTCCTCCTTTCCCTTCCCTTGTGAATAAACCTTTTATGAACCTTTCACGTGTGCCTGCAGTGGAGCATGGATAAGTCCTTTTAAGCGCGCGGGTGAGGACCCACAGCCAGGCACCCCGTTTTGTATCGGGGCTGCCCTGTAACAAGACCATTTCTGGAAGGCGAGGTAAGACATCATTAAATGCAGTCATTTCTGAGAAGTGTAAAGGGCTTGTTTCAAATTTGTATACTAATCATGCGTTACTTACATCATTAAAAATCATCTTTAACAAATACGTGAAAAAGTTCCAGTTGTCACAGAAAGGCAGGTAGGGTAGGAGCTGCTGGTTTTCAGGTCTCATATCCCAGCCCTGAACTGACTCACTGGGACTTGGGCACCTTATTAACCACTCTGACCTCCGGCTTCCTCCCCTGTCCAATGGGGAACAAGTACAACCAGCTGAGACGGTTTCTCCTGGGAGTAACCAAGATGAGGTGGGGAGGCATGTGGCCAGGGAAGGACTGTCCGCGAGTGGTGATGATTATTGGTTATTAGGAGACTATCTGTAATAGTCGTCATGGCCTGATGGGCTACAGCACCCACCCTTGCACTTCTGAAAGCCGATGTCCCCTCCCTGCTGCTTGACGTGGTACTTCTTTCTTGAGCTGGGCCAGGGCCAGGGAGCAGTGGGAAGGAGGCTTCAGCCACTTCTGTAATGACTAATTTATTTTTAAAAGACTTGAAGCAAATATGACAGAATGACAGGATTTAACAAAGACAAATGATGAGCACTCAGGGTGTTGCTGTGTTTGTCTTTAGATTTCTCTATGCTTAAAATATTTAATTTAAAAAACAGGCACACACCTTCCCCCAAGGTCCCAGAGCTTGCACAAGCTGAGAAGATGAGGGGCGGCGGGGAGGGATGGGAGAGGTGTCTCCAGACACCTAAGCCTATTCCTTCTGCCAGGGCAATTTTCCCAGAAAGACTCCCAGTTATTTTTCATGGCTGTTCTAAAGTCAATACTGCGGCCTGGGGCTAGGGTGGAGGGTAATCTAGACGAATGTCTACAAAGAGTCAGACCCCAGGGGACTTTTTGGGAAATCCTCTCACAGCTGCCACAAGGTGTTAGCAAAGCAATTGTCCAGCACAAGAAAGAAAAAGTCCTAGTAAGAAGCAACTGCCAATTTCTATGGTGTAAAGACTCCCAGCCTCGATAACAGCAAGCTGTCAATGGGTTAATGACCAGCTTGCAAAATTCGTAGGCCTTTACCTTTGTGAGCCTCCCAATTGCAGTATCCCACTGGAACTTTAAGGCTACCATCAAATATTCCCTCTACCCTGGAGACCTCCCTCTAACAACCCAACATAGGCACAGCTTGAAGGTATTTCAGGTTGGGTTCCAGACCACTGCAAAAAAGGAATAGTGTAATAAAATGAGTCACATGAATTGTTTTGTTGCCCAGCACATGTAAAAGTTATGTTGATACTATGCCAGTCTATTAAGAGTACACTAGCATTATGTCTAAAAAAATATATATATACCTTAATTAAATGTGACTCAAACTCGAGTGAGCAAGCCCTGTTAGAAAACTGGGGATGTCAGGTAGGCTTTACACCTTTGATTTGTAAGAAGCGCAATAAAGCAAGATATGCCTGCACATGGCTATCTCTGCTTGAAGCGCTCTAATGACAGGGCACTTCTCATGGGGCAAAACCATTCTTGGTTTTTCTACCCTTTATAGGCTCAGGGATGACTCCTCCCTGCCCCATACAGCCCTTCCACCAGATGAAGGTGGCTGGCACAGGGTTTCTTTTCTCCTGTAGAATAGTTGGGTACTGCTCCTTCACACAAATACCCGGAGAAGCCATTTCCCAGGGGTTCCCCTACAGCTAAACCTTAACTGGCGTTTGACATGTGCTGTCTCCATGAACTTGCATGTGGAATGTTTTGGTTTTCGTTAACAATCTAAAGTGCACGGTTCAGTTGTTTTGGGTATAGTCCCAGAATTATGCCCCTATCACTAAAATTAGTTTTTTAACTATTTTTACTCCCTGTAAAAAGCATCCTGTGCTCTTTATCAGTCATTCCCTTTTCCTCCCAAGATCCAGGGCCTCCCCTGGTGGTGCAGGCGGTTGAGCGCAGCGCTGTGAAGCTGTCTGCAGCCTCTGCAGCACGGGTTCGATCCCGGCTGGCCGGCAAGGGTCCCACATGGCACAGCAGACCTCTCCTGTCGCGCCCGCTGCTCCCCTCAGCAGTGTATTTCATCAGTCTGCCTGTTCTGTTCCCTGCTCTGTCTCTGATGAATCCTTTCACACTCTTGTGCATCTGGCCTGTACCCCAGTTCTTGTACAAATAAATAAATAAATCTTTAAAAAAAATCCAGTCAGTGCCATCACTCATCTAATTTCTGTCCTTACAGATCTGCCTTCTGGATATTTGATATATGGAATCATGGAATGTGTTCTTTCATATTTATCTTTTTTTCAGTATGTAATGTTTTTAGGCTCATCCATGTTTTCACAGATTTTAGAATGTAGCTGTTATTTTATTTCTTTTTATTGCCAAATAATATTCCAAGGTATGGACACATGGTATTTTATTTATTCACTTGTTGATGGACATTTGGGTAGCTTCCACTTTGGGGCCATTATGAATAATGCTGCAATATTCATGTACTAACTTTTGTACAGACATTGTTTTCAATTCTCTTGAGTATATACCTATTGATAGGAATGGAATTACTGGGTCATATGACAACTTATATTTAGCATTTTGAGGAACTGCCAGCCAGGCTGTTTTCCCAAATGGCTACACCAATTTACATTCCCACTGGCAATATATGTGGGTCCCCACTCCACATTCTCACAAACACTTGCTGTTGTCTGCTTTATTACAGCCATCCTAGTGGTGAAATGGTAGCTCACTGTGGTTTTGATTTGCATTTCCCTGATGCATAATTATTTTGAACATCTTTTAATTATTGATGATGATGACATGTGTGTGTGTGTGTGTGTGTGTGTGTGTGTGTGTGTAATCTTTAGAACAAATGATTATTGAGATCTTTAGCCTAATTTAGAATTAGGTTATCTTTTTATTACTGAGTTGTAAGTTTTTTATATGTGCTGTGTACAAGTCCCTTATAAGATGTATGATTTGCAAATATTTTCTCCCATTTTGTAGATTATCTTCTCATTCTCTTAGTGAAAAGATAAGAGTGTCCTTTGAAACAAGAGTTTTTAATTTTGGTTTAGTTCAATTTATCTATTTTATTGTTGTTATTTGTACTTTTGGTGTCATATCTAAGAAGCCATTCCCTAATTCAAGATCATGAAGTACCTCTTACACTTAGCTGTTTCTCCATTTCAAATTAATTTTTGTATATGGTGTGAGGCAGAGGCCCAACATCCTTTTATATTTGGATATCCAGGTGTCCCACACAATCTGTTAAAAAGGCTTCTTTCCCCCATTGAATTGCTTTGGCACCCGATTGAAAATCAGTTGACTCTAGATTATAGAGATTTTTGAGGCCCACATCATACTATTTTTTATCCTTCTGAATATGCTGAACATCCTTCTGCCTTGTACCTTTGACATGTAGTCTCAAACAGGGAAATAAACCCTCAGATGTGCCCTGAGCAGCACACAAAAGATCATGGTCTTTACCTTTTTCAATCTAGATACTCTGCTCCTATTCACATGACCAAGGATAGCATCAGTTTTTTTGCAGTTACACAATACTCTCGGGAAATATTTTTTGATTTTGAAGTTGGGATCATATTGTGGAAATGAAGGGAGAGAATAAGGGTTTATGAGATGGGTAAGGACATGACAAATGCTGTATTTATTCATCAGGAGAACAGGTAGGACATAAGGGAAATGGTACTGAGCTCAAACTCAGGAGATCATGGGTCTGTTTCTGTGACCTGGGACAACTCACTTCCCTTTTCTAATTTCAGTGCCTCCAGGGACATGGGAAGGTTGGACCAGATTGAAGATGATAAGTAGGCTGGATTTCCATTTGAACCCCAATTGATTAGCAGCAGCTATTTGGATTGTTATGATGAAGGCTGGGCGGAGAGCGAATGATGATGATTGTTATGATGAAGGCTGGGCTGGGATCTCTTAGTGATGTCTGCCTGGGGCTCTGTATGGCAGGCAGGCAGCAGCTGGGCTCTGCATTTACTGAGCATGGATCACACCAAGGGAAGAAGTTTCCTTCCAGCACTAAGAATTCCATGACTCTGTCTCAACTGATCCCTGGCTAGGTGCCACTTGAAGGCTTTTCTTCCAAACCAGGCTGGCTCTGCCCCAGCTGACAGCCTGGGAGAAGGCAGCAGCCAGGCCAGCTTCTCTGTGGCTTCCTCTCTGCCAGATACTTTTCTTGGACCTGTGGAAGCCAAGCCATCACAGCTGCCTGGTCCCTCCTCCAGCCCAGCCTTTGGTGCACACTGCTCCAGCTGACCAGGGAGCTCACGTGGTTATGGAACAGAAGTAGCTGCTTTCAGAATCAGAATCTCTCACACGTGTAATGTGCAAACATGTGGCAAATGCTTCAGGCTCAGTTCCACAGGTTAAATAACTGCAGAGGCGCGGTGAGCACCCCCAGATGCAGAAATCATGGGGCTCCAAGGACACTGGTTGGAGAGGTCTGTTCTGAGAAAGTTCGCCCTGAAACCAAATGCCTTCCATGAGAAGATGGCCACAGTTTAAGGCACCCAAGTCTCAGTAGGTCAGCCCCAGAGACCCCAGGACCCGGCTCTGCGGGCCCCTGCCCGCAGATTCTCTGAGGGGAAGTCAGATTCAGCAGGTCTTCCGGACCCCGGAAGTACAGAGAACCAGTCAGACTGTTTGTGACAGGCCACATCAAGAGGTCTAGCAGGTCAAAGACCTCAAGCTTTCCACACCTGTGTGAGCAGCAGGTCTTCAGCCGCTCAGCGAGCCTGTCAGGCACTCCCGGCTCCCAGCCCTGCCTTCCAGGCCTCCTCCCAGTGCTCTGCTATCCTCTAGGGCCTCCACCTGTCCAGACAGAGCCCCCCGAGGATCCTAGTGGAGCCAGCAGGAGGCACCCAGCTTCAGTGCTGAGGTCCCTTGAGTGGCCGCTCCCACCTCGACAGGCCTGGCTCCAAGGCTTCATTTTTCAGACACTCTTAACTCCCTCTGCCTGGCCTTGGACCCTGGCTGCTTGGTGCTCTTGCAGGCCCTGTACACCCACAGCCTCCTGGGAACTGGCTGGGTTCCTCTGTCCTCCCTCTGCAACCGCTCTGGCTCACAGCCTCTCTCCCCATCCCTGCCAGCCTCTGAGCCCAGCCCGACAAACTCAGTCTGCCCATTCTGCTGACCTCCACCAATGCCAGTCCTGGCATAAGACTGTCCACTCCCACTGGGACCCAGCTTATAGACGGTAGCACCAATTCTGTCCTCAGTGCCGTGTGCAAGGAGGCTTTGCAGGGGCTGCGGGGTTTAAAGATGTGATGAAAGCTCTCTTTGCTTCAACTCTCTTGTATTTAAGATGGGGAATATGAGCATTACTACATTATAGGATTGCTGTAAAGAGTTCAGAAGAGAGCCAGGACTACAGCAAACACTCAAACATTAATATCATTCACTCATTCATTCGATACACATTTATTGAGTGCCTACTTCGGACCAGACACCATTTTAGACTCATCATCATAATAATTACAGTATAGACACTTCACGGCACACAGCAATGGTCACTGCAGAAACATGGTTTGGGTGACTAATGTCCTGACTGGGAGCAAAGGCAGGAGGGACACAAGAACCCTGCACCAGGGGCGGCGGGGCAGGCTCGGTGACTACCTGTACCGCAGGGATGTCGAGATGAGCCGAGGCCATTGATGCAAAGAGATAGCAGGGGGCAAGAAAGCAAAGTTCTCTTAAAGGGGATTTCAAATGTGGAGCCGACCTGGGTTCTGCATGAGCAGATCTAGAGAATTCTGCTTTCTTGTTTTGGCTGACATTGCACAGGGGAGCTATTTTCCTTCCAGAAGCTGTGTCAAAGAGATTTTAAAAATGTGAATAAAACTTCGTGGACAAAGACGTTCACTGCAACGTGACTGGAAACAATCAGATGATGAACAGAGAGCCCTGCAGCGCGGCTGAACCCTCCCCCACCCCAGCCTAAGTTCAAGGTGGGCCCTGTCTGCTGCCTGCGTTCCCAGGCCCTGCTCAGAATAGGCGTTCGATAAAAGTCTTTGCGTGATGGAGTGGTTAAGAAAATATTTGTTCTCTATGAAATTGGCAACATTCCATTATTTGGAGTCTATGAAGACAGTAAGATGTTCGGTCTACTACAAACCCTGGGATAATCTATCTGTGAAGATAAAGCTGCATCTGTGCAAAGGGGTGTATGGACAAAGACTCTCCTGGATTCACTGGGGAAATATCTGTAGGGGAACAATCCAAATGCACATCAAAAGGGAAGAGGTAAATAAAGACACTAAGGAACTGGAAATATTCTGCAATTGTTAAAAAAAAACAAAAGGAAGAGGAAGCCGTGTCCTGATGAGGGAAGGGTTCTAGGATATGTGGGTCAGTGACAAAAGCACAGCACAGAGCAGTGTGTTTGCTGTGCTCACCTGTTGAGAAAAATAATAGTTTTTGTATTTGCATAAAGAAATTCTGGAATCAGACATAAGAAACTATTAACTGTGGAGAAGCATCCATGGGAGAATAAAACGGGAAGACTTTCTCACTGCACATCATTTTTTAAGGCATAATTTCATTTTGAATCCTATGAATAGATTATTATTTACTCAAAAGTAAATGAATAATGTTTCCAGATATTTCTGCGTGCCAGGCATTGTTCTGCTTTATGTACTCTGGCTCACGTCATCCTTTCACAAAACCCTATAAGTGACTCTGGTTATCATTCCCATTTTGCAGAGGAGGAAACTAAGACACAGAGAAAGAAGTCAAGCAAATCGTTAAGACTGTGGAATTAGAAATGGCAGAGCTGGCATTTGAACCTTGGCAGCCTCTGAATCTGGAGCCCGTGTTCCTTCGCCAAATCCTTCCCCTACCTGCTTACGATATAAGAAAAACATAAACATACACGATGGGGTGGAAAGGCAGAGACTCTTCGTGGAGGGAAGACAATGCTGCCGAGGCGTGACTGCTAAACAAAAACTACTTGTGGGATCAGTGCAACCCCAGTTAGAACCCAAAGGGGTTCTGAGGAAGGGCACGGGGAGACACAGGGGCCACGAATCTCCAAGACACACTGGAAGAGGGTATAGGATTTTCTCAAGTGGATGCAAGGACACTTGGCTTTAGGCTATGGTGATGAAGATGGTGGAGGGAGACACGCTGATCAATGTACAGAATATTCCAGAAACAGACCCCCTCCACCCCATCCACACACTCACAGTCACTTGATATCTGGATGGCCTCAGCAGAACACTGCAGGAAGGACAATTTGCAATAAAAGGTACTGAGACAACTGACGAGTCAAATGGGGAAAAAATGAAACTTGACACCTTCCTTTCAGGTTATACAAACTCAATTCTAGGAAGCCTCTGTTCTGACCTAGATGTGAAAAGCAAAACAAAACTGCTTCCAGAAGAAAATGCAGAATATCTTCCTAATTTGATGGAACTCCTTAAACACCACACACACACACACACACACACACACACACGCACGCACGCACACACTCCTTCAAAGGAAACTGATGCATGTTTTATAATAAGGCACCAGGAAGCTACCGGCACAGTGTAAGTAAAGACTATATTTTAACGTTTTTATCTATTGCATACATTACTGTTTCCGCATCTGGGGACTGATAGATTGATACTCGACTGCACGAAACAAAGACTTTCTGTTCATCAAGCCACCATTAAGAGTAAAAGTCAAATCCTGAATGGCAGAAACGCACATTTGGAACACACAAAACTAAAGAAGGACCAGACCCAGATTCTATGCAGAACTTTTATACCCCAGTAAGGAAAGACAAGAGGGCAGTGGAACAATGGGCGAGGGGCTTTGCACAGAGGATGTCCAAACGGCTGAGAAGCACAGGAGATTCGCAACGGTGTGGGGTCAGGAATCGAGAGGCGCCCGGGAAAACGGCTGTCACCGAGAAGGCCGGGATGTGGGGGTGCCACGTTCCTGGCCTATGCGGGCAGCAGCGAGAACTGGCCAACACCGGTTGCTCAGCCTGAGATTAAGTGATTTCTTTCTCTTTCATACTTCGCAGTTGATTAAGAAATGTTACATTGAGTGTATTATTATGGATATCAGAAAATAATAGGTGACCATTCCAGGGGAAAAAATAGAAACGGAAGAATACATGTCCCGAGTCGGGTCTCCCAGGCAAACCAGTTCGCTCCTGGAGGCGTCTCTCACATCTGTTATGGTGGAATGTTCGGGATTTGGAAAGCTCACCAGGGCCCCCCACCTGGCTGCCCCGCGCTGGGCAAACCAGGAGGAAGGACCTCTGGCCCGAGGAATAACCTGCTCCAGCCTCCCCGTCACCAGTGCCCCTTTTACCATCGCTGAGCCTCAGTTTCCCCATCTGAAAAAAATAGGGAAATATTCACAGGGCCAAGCAGCTGGAGGTCAGAAGGACAGATGTGCAAATCCATGAAGCAGACCCAAAGGGACCAAACTGATTCCAAGAACTATTTTTCAGTTGGTAGGTTCTGGCCCGCGCTGCCCAAAACCACTGTGTGCCGTGATGGAAATGTGCCAAGTCTGCATTATCCAGCGTGGTCTCCGTTAGCCTCCTGCGGCTATGGAGCACTTGGAATATGGCCAAGGCAACTGTTAGTGCATTTTAATTCATTTAATTTGTAAAAGAGCTGCAGGGGGTTCGTGGCTACCATATTGGACCACACAGGTCTAGATGGTTCTGGTATCGCAATCCCTTCAGTGTGTGCGCGTTCGCGGACGGCACTCCTGGAATGACTTGCTTTCTTCAACATTGTTTCCTTCTAATATGGATGAGGGGAGAAAAGTCAAGTCCTGGCGGGTCCCTGTGTGTGGACTTGCCACGTGTTCCCAGGTCTGGTGGGCATTTTCTGGAGACCGCGGTTTCCTCCCACATGGCAAAGATGTGCATGTGCGTGTCACTGGAGTGTCTTAGGGTGAGTGTGTGTGTGTGTGTGTGATGTATCCTGCAAGAGAAGGGCGTCCTGCCCAGAACTGGGGAGCCACCTTATGCCCCCAGCTCCTGGGATGGGCTTCCCCACATGACTCTGAACTGGAGTAAGCAGGCTGGGAAAAGGAATGAACAAATAAATGAAAACCAATATGATTGTTTAATATTAGAAATGTGGGGTTTTTATTTAGAAGTTTGGTGATTTTTTTCCTTGAACAGAAATGTGCTGTTGGAACTTAACTTTTATTAGTATCAATTAGCCTTTGGCCAAACTGGTTTTGTTGTTCTGCTTTGTTTAAAATTATGGTTTCCAAGGTCCTATGGGTGATGTTAAGTGAGGACTTCCTGTGCTAATATTGGGGGATTTGTTTTTAATTAGAGACAAACAAAAAAGAAATAAAATAAAGGAAAACTATTTGTGTGTCCAGTGTTGCTACCACTAGCCACTACCTTATTCGGGAAGGCTCTTCAGGAAGGAAATTCCACTTTGGTCATCTGTTCCAGCTCTCTCAAGCTGGCTGCAGGCCAAGGCCCCTGCTTGGGTCTGACCTTTATGCAAGGGTCCCAGCCTAGCCTCCCTTGCTCGTCCCCCAGAGCTGCCCGCGTCCTCGCCTGCCTTCCATCTGCTGCCTCCCCCCAGGCCCAGGCCAGGCTCAGATGTCTGGGGAGGTGTGTCCTCAGCCTCTGCCTGCTCCCCTCCCTTCAGGAGTACCCCGCATGTGGCAACCCACATGTCTACCCTCACCCTGGCCTGCGGCCCTGCCTGCTGCTTACTCAGCAGTTCCCCAGCATCTGGGGTGGAGGCAGGGAAAAAGGAAGGAGACCACAGTCCACCCCACCCCCGACACTGGGGCTGAGAACGGGGAGCAGCAGCCCCACAGTGGTTACAACTTGTCTCAGAAGGAGAGACAAGGGGCCCCGAAGCCCCCAAAGCTCCCTCCTGCTGGATCTCTACTGGACTTTTCCCCCGATTCTTAGTGTGAGGCCTGATGGAATTCTACTCTGAGACTGGCCTTTCAATGTCTATGGAGTGAGCCTAAGAACAGTAACAGGCCCCACAGGGATGCTGCATGAACTGCTGTCCCTAGTGAACAGTGGCCGTGGACATTCTGGAGACCTCTACATGGTGCAGAAAGTGCCCTGGAAGGCTGCTGGGTCTCTACTAGCCCCTGCCTCGGGCTTGCTGTGTGTCCTCGGCCAGCTGTCTGTCTCTGGACCCAAGTTCTCTCTGCAGTAAAAAGGCAAAAGCCCTCCCTTGTGGGCTTGAAACATGACCACATGACTTGACAAAGTGAACCCCCATTTCCAAACTGGAGGTGGTGCACAGCAGCAGGGGAGGGCGAGGATGCACTGCTGACTCTGGACAGCCGCCCTCCCCGGGACAGAGCCAGCAGGGGGCTGCAGGGACGAGGCCGAGCCTGCACCGCAGGAAACTACTGCAGCGTCGCATTCCCTCCACCCCGGGTGACACTGAGTCACTCTGCAACCTACCTAACAGTTGTGACCACATTTCCTCTACTGGGGGCTAAGCATGTCACATGTGCACCTCCAGAGAACGGTCCTGACACTTCTGGCAGCTGCTGCCTCCAGGGCCCAGGCCCACCTCGAGGAGAATATGGGCGCACCCCTGCCCCCCTGTGAAGTTCCACCCAGGCACTTTCAGACTTTTGTTCCTTGTCACCATGTTCGCCCACATGCCCCCATCAGATTTGACAGTCTACACAGTGCCTTAGAGTAGGGGAGTCGCTGGGAGAGTTTGCAAGAATAAGGGGCTGGGGAAAGTCAGTTCATTAACTTTGGGGACAACAGGTGGCACTGGGGTGGGGACAGAGAAAGGAGCTGCAAGGAGCAGTCCTGAGGCATGGCAGGCACACTTCATCCCACCTGTATTCAACGTCTCCCAGTGACCCCAAGAATGGGGGGCTCTAGAGACTTTGTCAGAAGATCTTGAGCAGGAAGGGGGATGCCTTTTTGCACCTCTCGGCTTCTACACTTGGTCCATCCATCCATAGAGGCATAATGGTGGGGGAGGGGTGCACTAGGTTCCCCCCCTTAGAGGGGCTCAGACAGCTGGGGGAGGGTCCAGCAGCCTCCCCCCAGGATCTAGGCACCTCTGGATCTAGATGAGGCCACAGGGTCCCAGAACCCAGAATGCAACACAGGGAAGCAGGAAGGCCAGGAGCTAAGAACAGAGCCTCTCATCTTGGACAAACCTGCAATCAGGTCCTGGCTCTGCATGATTGTTGGGAGCTTGCATTGAGTCACTTGCTGTGCCTCAGTGTCCTCCTCTGCAAACTGGGTATTGTACCCCCAGCCTCATAGAGCTGTGGCCATGAATTGAGCAAAAGCTTTTAGCAAAGGGGCCTGAAGTCAACCCTCAGGACACGATCGTTGTAGTTGTCAGTGTCAAGCCTGAGAAGGACGAGAATCTCCTCCCCTTCCTTGGCTTCGTTGATCGGCTGCTTCCTGCAAGATTCTCCTGCGAGGATCACAGAACGGGAAGTGCTAGCACTGACTGCTCCCTTCTTGGAAACCGAGCTTGCCAAGCCTTGGATTTCACTGGAGAGGAAGGAGATCGGAGGGTTCGGTGCACATCCCAGAGATTGTGAATTTAGACAGATGATACACAAAAGGGCACCTCTTAACCCAGAGGGCCGAGCTGCTGCTGGTGGAAGAGCGGGCAGAGCGGGGTGAGGCCTGCCGCCTGATCCACACGCTGCACATGCGGTGGTTCTCGCCCCTCGTGGCTGTCACGTTCCACACAGTCCCGGTGAGCGCCGAGCCGGTGGGGACCATGGCTTCCAGGGGACGCCGGGGTTAGGTTTCCTCCAGCCGCTGGGCTGGTCACAAGCGTTTCAACTCATCAGTACATGACCTTGTTTTATGTGTGCTTCTGTTTAGAGGACCCTGATTTAACACATGTTCTTGATTCATTAATCTTGAAATCATGGCCAAGAGCACCTAGAACTCACACCCAGATGAAGCTCATCATGCGGACACACCTTTCTCTATGACTCATCGCTTCTTTTTGCACTTCGGAACACCAGCCAGCATTCAGCGCTGTGCTTAGGGCATTTTAAAGAGTGAAATCACCCAAAAAAAAAAAAAAAAAACATTAAAATGCAAAAAGGTGGTACCAAGCAGCCCAGGACACTCGTTAGCAAGAAGGCAGAGCGCCCCCTTATTCCTTCTCAGGGGGGACGCGCATGTGGGAAGTTTCAGATAGTCCCTCGCTTGGCGCACGTCCGCGGGTGACTTCCAAAGCACGAGGGCTCCCAGCTGGGGTGCCCGGTTCATGTTAGCAAGTCGGCCCGTTTACAAACACAGAATCCGGGAATAATGGGGATCAGCCACAGACGCCCGCTGGTAGGCTGGCATCCATCACGGCCAGCCTGGACCTGAACCCTGACCGCGGAGCGGGCATCTCCATCCAGCCCTGGGAGCTTCTGTGGCGTTTAACCCTGTGGCTGGGCCCCCGCTCGCCACTGACTGCCACTTCGGGGGCAGCTTCGAGGGAGCCGCTAGCAGCTCCAATGTCTGGGGGTCTCCGAAGAGCCACTCCCTTGGGCCCCCCCATCGTGTGTGAGGTCACCCAGGTAGTGTTTGTGTAGTGCCTACTGTTGGGGGCACTGCCAGGGCACACTGCTCCTCACAGAGCCTGGCTCACAGAGTCTTTGTACCTCCATGCTGTGTAAATGGAGAGGCGCCAATCAGAGAGAGCAAGGAGCCAGCCCGGGGGTGCAGAGGAAGGCAGGGCAGACGTGGGACGGGCCCAGACAGAGCTACCCGGTCCCCCAGAGCCACAGGGGGCCTGCAGACAGGCTGGTTGTAAAAGGGGGTGAGTGGAGTGGACACGAGGGTTGGGATGCTTCAGAAGACGACAGATCATGACTCCCATTTCTAGAACACTCACCACGGGCCAGACTCTGCTCAAGCTCCTCATGTGTGTTATCATGTACCACACCAACGCCACAAACCAGGAACAACCAGCACCCCATTTTACAGAGGAGGAACCAGAATGAGCGGGCAGGGAATGGGAGGTGAACCCTGCAGTCTGCACCAAGGCCTGCACCCAACCACACTGCCGGCCCACACGTCCAGACAGCCACGCTGAGCCGTGGCAGAGGCCACCCTCCCCGGGGACACAATCCAGGTAGCCTCCTGACCCCCGCAGTCCACACCCGGTCCACCCCAGGCCGGCCCACTCTGCCCCTGTGGACCACGTCTCTCCTGCTCCTCTGCTGAGACCCTAGAACAAGCGGCCACTGCTGCTGCCTGGACCCCTGCAGTACCTCCTTCCCGTTGTCCCCTCATCTGTTCCCCCAACCCCCCGGCCCCTGTGCACACAGACGGTTCGTGACTCGGAAACCAACACCCCACATGCAAAGTTTGCAGCAGTTTGATTTGCAACTGCCCCAAGCTGCGAACAACCCAAATGTGCTGCAGTGAGGAACAAACAAACTGATGCATCCACGGGGCGAAACACCCCGCACCATGACAAGGAACAGACCCCCGAGCCGCACGGTCTCCGCGCATTCAGCCCAGCGCACGGAGCCAGACGCACGAGGCAGCTCACGGGCTTCCCTTGAAAAAGTGAAACATAAGGGTGGAGAAGTGAGGGGCTACCAGGATGTGAGGGGGGCGGGTGGGGGGCTGCACACACGAGGGAGTTTGGGGGTGACGGAACTGTTCCGAACCTGGATTGGGGTGGCAGTCATCTGGCTGTCTGCACTTGCCAAAGCATGGAGCAAGGGACACACTGAAAAGGGTGAGCTTTACTATAGAACGTGTAGCTTGTTAAAGATTGAAGTGTCCCCCCAAAAATGTATTTGAAGTCCTAATCCCCAGCACCTCCGAATGTGGCCTTAATTGGAAATAGGGTCCTTGCAGATGCAATTGGTTAAGAAGAGGTCAGACGGGAGCTGGGGGAGTCCTACCCCGCATGACTGGTGCCCCTGTCAGAGAAAATACGGAGACTGGCACAGGAGGAGGCGGCCCCGTGAGCCTGGGGCAGAGCCCGGAGAGAGGAAGCTGCAGGCCCCGGGCCTAAGGATGGCCAGAGGCCAGCAGAGCTAGAAGAGGTACAAGAGGAATCTACCCAGGGTCCCGCAGGGAGGGCAGCCCTGCGCCTACCCTGGCGCTGCCTTTCTGGCCTCCAGAGCTGTGAGAGGAGACCCTCCCCTCCATGGTGAAGCCCCCCAGTCTGCAGCGCTCTATGACAGCGGCCCTAGGAAGTGAACACAGGGCTCAATTTTTAAAATGGGGAACAAAACCATCATCTTCATGGCCTTCCTGACACAAGCGAGGCACCCCTGCCATCTGGCCTCCAATCCTGCACCCCCATCCCCCATCCACACTTGTGCAGACACAAGGCACTCTGAGACCCCAGGTTGGCTCACCCTGCACCCCGTGTTTACCTGGGGACTCCCAGACATCATCTGGCTTGGCTCTTATCTGCCCAGGAAAGCTCTCCCAGATGCACCCTAGTCTGAGCCGGTCACCCTCACTCAGTGGAGAACCCCAGCACACCAGGTGATCGCCCTAAATCACACAGCACAGCGCCACATATCACTCCTGTGTCCCAGGAGACAGAGGGTCTTTGGAAGAAAAATGAGTAGCCAGGCCCATCGCTGGAGGTACAGGCTGCAGCTGGGCTCCAGGCCTTGCTGGGTGAGCCCTAAGGGCTGGGGAGGAGCAGGGCTGTTTTGGCAACTGCCTCCCACTGGGCCCAGTAGGGCCTGGCCCTGCAGAGGTGAGACCAGGGGGCCACGCCAGGTGTGTCTGTTTCCTCAGTCACAGGCTCTCACGCCCCCCTGAGTTGACCTGAATGCTTCATCTTATCGCCTCCTTCACGCTACCGCTTAGGCCTCACAGCCACACACCCCTTCTCTCCTCCCAGAAACCCTCTGTCTTGGTCAGTCCATGCTCACCACCCTCATTGGCATTAACCTGCCACACATTCATTCAACAAACATTTTCCAGGTCCCAGCCAGGGTGTCTTCTCCAGCTCCTACAACTCTTGCTTAGCATGAGTATGCCCTGGGTCGCGCATTCTGTGCCCTGCATGGTGCCGATTCAACCACCAACCCTTATGCCCCACCAGGAGCCACTGTCCCTGCCCTTGGGAGCTCACAGCCTAGTGGGTCCACAGGCAGAGAATGTGCTGCGGCAGGCGTGGGAGCTGCCCTGGGCCATGATGGCAAGGTAGTCACCTCCCCATGGGTGCAGGCTACCCCCTCATCACCACAACATGTACCTGTTATCACACATGGTTTGGCAAGAGAGTGAAATTTCACTTCCCACTTGCCTCTCTCTCAGCAGGCGCCTTTGTGCAGTGACCAACCTGCACAACCATATGCAGACACACGGAGGTCTGACCACCTGGGAGGCTTTTTGCAGGAGGTGGAGATGGGGTGTGTGTGCTTAGTCCTTGAGTCAGGAAAGAGGGAGGGAGAGAGGCAGCCAGTGAAGGCAGACTTGCCTGTCCCCCATCTTCCAGGCCTTCCTGCAGAGAAGCAACTTAGGTTCCTGCACAGAACCTTGGAAAGAGTTTCTGGGTCCTGCTCGCAGACCTCAGGCCAGCCACTTCCCCTCACTGAACCACAGACTCATCTGTAAGCAGGGGCTGGATTAGGGGGTCTCTGGGGAACACTGAGCTCTGATGCCTGATGATTCAAGAGCCAGAGATAGGAGCTGCTTTGGGCAGTGACTCTCCTTCCTGACTCTCCTTCCACCCACCTCAAGGGGCATGACAACCCCCGTTCAATCATAGGTCACACCTGGGGCCAAAAGACAATCCTGGGGGGAGGGGGTGCACTCAGAGCAGGCTCTCACGGGATCCAGTGAGCCAGAGCGATCCCTGGCAGGGAGAATTCAAGCCCTGGCCACGTTAGGACAAACCTTCCCCAAGGTCAGACAGAGAGGTGTGGCCACCCAAGTCCCTCAGTGGCCAGGGTTCAGGCTGGCCCCCAGCAGGTGCTCTATAAAGAGGCAGTGCCTGAGTGTGTGGGTGATGAGTGGAGGGATGGATGGACGGATGGGTGGGTGGAAGGCAGGTGGCAACCAGCAAGGACACAGGCACAGCACAGAAAGGGCTAAGCTATGAGAGTTCTAAAACACAGGGGAGGAAACTGAGGCTGAGGGAAGAGATGTGACGGCCTCACTCAGGAATTTCTAGTTCTGTCAAAGCTTAGGATTTGGGAATCAGAAACACAAACCAGACTAACTAGCCTGAAACTTCGGGTGAAATCTAAAACTCACATTCAGTGTGAGAAAAATGCCTGCAGTCTAGTTCTTGAAACAAGAGCCTGAGTTGGTACAAAACTTTCTCTTCCTCGTTCCCAACTCCACTAGGTAACAAAGACTTGCAGGTTGTCCTGCAGAGCAGATTGTCCTGCAGAGCAGATTTAGTGTTCGGGCCTACAACCTGGCACTGTGTGACAAGAGATAAAACTTTTTATGTTAGGATTAAGTTTGTTTGCGACAAAATAGAAAATAACAGTGATTTACATAAGAGAGACAGAAATGTTTTCCTCACTCACAAAAAATAATTTGGGCAAATAGTCCTGGGATAACGCTCCAGTGAATATATTGTTGCTCCACCCTGCTCCCACTGTTCAAGGTCACCTCAGAGTGCAGGAGGGCTGCTTTGACTCCAGCCATCACGCCGGCATCCCAGCCATCAGAAAGAGGAGAGAAGAGAAAGCAGACTTTCTTCTCTTGAAGAATATCGCCAAGCAAATTGTACTCCCCCATTTGTATTTCACCATCCTGACCTTAATCACACAGTCTCACCTAATTGCAAGGAAATAGGGGAGCGAACAGCAAAATTATACCCAACAAGAATTCAGGAGTCAATCCACAGGCTCAGCCTCACCCTTGAACTCAAATGCTCAAGGACGATGACACATCCCAAGGAAATGTCCCCAAATGTCCCCAAACCCTAGGCCTCCATAAGTTTTCAGGAGCTTTAAATCAAAAGGGTTTGGAAAGAAGCTGACACATGTCCACACTACCGCCAAGTTTTAAAATGATCAGAATACGGTGAGGCTGCCAAAGACGGTGGGTACGTGAAGATACACACAGCAGCGCGCAGTGACTTGTGTATAGGAAATAACACTCAGGGACAGAAGAGGGACACAAAGTAACACATCCACAACAGATCAAAACTGCACACAAAGGGGGCCTCCCTGGTGGCCTAGGGGTTAAGTTTCAGGGCTGTCACCACTATGGCTTGAGTTCGATCCCCAGCAGCTGACCCACATGGTGCAGCAGACCTGTCCTGTCTCACCCGCTGCTCCCCTCAGCAGCGTGTTTCAGTCAGTCTGCCTGTTCTGCTCCCCACTCTGTCTCTGGCGAATGCTCTCACCCTGTGCACCTCTGGCCGACACCCCAGCTCTTCTATGTAAAAATTAAAAAAAAAATCTGCACACAAAGACCAAAATTAAGTAAACATGCACTTCAGCTAGGTGTGGACGCACAGAGATGAAAGTGTTGGATGCT
Organism: Talpa occidentalis; assembly: GCF_014898055.3. Lineage (NCBI taxonomy): Eukaryota > Metazoa > Chordata > Mammalia > Eulipotyphla > Talpidae > Talpa > Talpa occidentalis. The sequence continues at coordinate 99,900,296 of NW_023601104.1, forward strand.
TTAAATTTCACTACGCTTGCGTGAACTTTTTCAGGTCTATAATAAACCTTTTCACACACCATCAGCATCAGCGGCGCCCCCATATGCATACGGCAAGGTCCCCAATGGGTCTCACGGTTCAAATAGGTAACAAAACCCTCTCGTGCGTCCCTGACAACAACCCTGCAAGGTAGGGCTCATCACTCCACGTGGCAGAGGAGGAAGAAGAAGGTGTCCTGGCAGGTCCTACGCAGAGCTTTGCCCCGCTGCCGAGTGGGGAAGAAGACCCGTGGGCTGCACCAGCATGGAAATCCGACGCTTCCACCCGCAGCCAAGTGGGTCCCAACTCCTTCCCCAGACCCATCCCACACAGGACCCTCCCTCCCTCTCCATCCCCTACCAGGTTCTCCAGGGCCCCCCCACCCCCCAATCCATCTTTCCCTACTCTCCCACTCAGCTTTCTCCTATCTGGGATCTCCATCTCTGCAGATGCCCAATTTCAGCCATTAGAATCTTACTTATCCTTCCAGACCCAATCCAGATGCCGCCTGTACCAGGGAATCCTCGTTTACCACAGGCAAGCGTGCCAGAGCCCAGTGAATCACCTTCTAAATACAGCGCCTTGGACTTCAACGATGCCCGTGGCCCACTAATTTTCCCTAGTAGAAGCGCTGGGAACTTCAAGTTGTTCGGTGGGTGGGTGGGGGGCGGGTGGGGGGCGGGTGGATGGCTAGATAGCGGATGCACGTATGGAATGGCGAAGCCGGATGAGAAAAGATGGCTGAGAAAAGAATCGCTGAATGTATTTTAGACGGATGTTCTGTCAAAAATGTCAAGAACAGAAGAAACAAGGACAGTAAAATCTGTCACCAGCAGAGAGCTGCCATCAGCAGAGAGTAAGTCCTTGCTCTGAACTGCAATATCCCCAGAGGAATTTGCATCCCCAATCTCTGACACTGATTAAGATTAAGGAGGCTGGGGACACGGAGGTTGAGGGACGAGTCCCCAGTGAATTTCCTCTTGACGGCTTGCTCCCGAGCCGGAGATCATCAGGTAGCAAATTTCAGATGCAAGACCCTCGATTCCTTTGGTCCCTGGAAGTGGGTGAAGAAGCACCTCACTGACCCAGGTAACAGCGGAGCCCTGGAGGAGAGGAACGTCTGCTGTGGCCTTTCTTTCTTCCGGGCTGTCACTCCATCCCCCACGCTCTTCTGTTTTATTCAGGAAGCAGGCTCCACCGGCCCTGACCCTGGGAGTGACTGTCTCGCAAGGAGTTGGGGTGCTGGTTGTCATTTAGAGTTTCATCTCTTAATTAGGGAATCAAATGTTCTTGGCTTTAATGAAGGTCCCAGGGCCAGTGAGGAAATGGGAGGAAGTGTCCCCCAGGAGGGCCCTCCAGGGCAGCCTCTTGGCAAGGAGCTCAGAGGTCCCCATTCTGGCCTCTCCAGAAACCCATCTCTCCCGGGGCTCCAGGCCCGTGGATGGAGTCAGGTTCTAGGGTCTCACTCTGCCTGGTCCCAGGGCCGAGGACGCAGGCTGGCGCCCTTACCCCCATAGGATGTGGCCTGAATGTGCGCTGCTGTCGCCGCCGCGCAGATGCTAGGCCTTGACCACAACCGCTCCTCGGGCCGTTTCTTCTAAAAGGAACTGCCATTTCAAAGCAGGTTGGTTCATTCTTATAAACACGTACTGGCTGGGGTGGGGGCACCTCCAGGGAGTATGAGCAAGATGGGGATGTGGGGTTCTGCTGCCACTTCTGAAGCTCCTGTCCAATTAAGTTGCTTCAGCTGGCGGGGCAGCCCCTCCAAGCCCCACCCTTGTGGAGAGCAGAGGTGCCTGAGGCTGCACTGGGCCCTTACTGGCATGTGGGAGCTGATGGCCATGATGGCAGCTTCCAGATTTTTCTCCCAAAGGCCAGTGACTGAGAACCACAAGGATATGGACTCAGTTAGGCCCTCCCTGCTGCCCTGTGGACCTCCAGGCTGAGGTGTCCTTCAAGGCCACCTGATAGGAGGGAGGGACTGGCGTCACTGGTGACACTCTCTGTGTGTGGCAGATGGCTCCCCAGGAACCCAGCCCAAGCTGCCTGCATGGAGCCCCCACCCTTAGGTTAGGTGCCCACCCAGCCCCTCCCTTGCTGGTCCTTCCCTCAGACCTTGGCCCTCTCAAACCCTGACAGGAGCACCTTCCCAGTCAGGAGCCCCATGGCAGGAGGCTGCCTATGATCTCGAAATCTCCACAACTCCCACGCAGAAAAGGCGCCACCTTAGAGGCCACTCCAACACAACCTCCCCAACTCACTGTCCAGTCAGAAAGTCCTACCAGAGAGCCGAGGGCCTTCCGTAAAGCGGCCCCCAGAATCGATGCACTTTTTTTCAAGACTACTTTTTCAAAAATAAAGCCACAGTCATGAAAAAAACATTTCCTTCCAGGCACTTGGTCAGGGTGATGACCCAGATGTCTCCTTTCTGGGTCTCTTTCTAATGCATGTTCTAGGCTGTTCCATAGGGCTGCCTCATCTCTGACTGTCATGTCAACCCCTGAGCTGCAAAAGGCTCTAGGATACTGGCTTCTCCTGCCCACTAGGAAATCATTTGGGGGATCAGTGACTGTCAGGCCGGGCAGGGATCTTAGCGATCTCATTCCTCAGGAGGGGAAGCAGGCCGGGGAAGAAGAGAGAGCTTGCTTCCTAGGGTACAGTCTCCAGTCACCAGAGAGCACCAGACCCCAGAGATCGTCTCCAGGCTTACTGAAGCAAGCAAGTCCCCAAGCATCTTCCAAGTCAGCAAAGGACCACACAGTTGGGGCCACTCGCTGATGGCCAGGCACGTGGCCGGGATGGAAATGGGGGAGCGCTGGGGGAGGGGTCACAAAATGGAGCAACTAGAGCAGAGTTCTCAGACTTCTGTCCAACAACTTTTTATTTTGCCAGCAAGACATTAAAAACAAACAACCACCATCAAGTCACTGAGTCATTTCATCAAAGAAAGGAGGCGGACAGAGGAAAAAGATGTAATCTCAGGGTGAAGTACAGTTGTACCACCAACAGAGGTTGGCAACCTTGACTGATATGTGCAAAACACACACACACATGCGCGCGCGCACCCCACTACCACCACCACCACCACCACCACTGCTGCCCTGGCTTCTCAGTTTACCACATTTGGGGCCCCCAGCCCAGCCAGGGTACCCCCAGAACCTGCACACCCAGACTAACCTCTAATCTTGTGACTGAGGAGGCAGCATTACTCCATGCCCTGAGCTGGCTTCATCTTCTCCCCTATCTCAGAGAACTTGGGGTACACAGCTGGGAACTGGGGGTTACAAAGCATCCCTACTCCATTTCCTAGGTGCCAGCTCCCCTCCTCCTTCCAGACTGGGGAGAAGGCGTAATGGCCTCCGGGGTAACCACCTGCTGCAGAAGGAGAGGTGGGCCCCTTCCTCCCAGTCCTGGGCTCCCCCTCTTGGGCTCCCTGCCCCCACTTTGCTCTGGCTTACAAATTCAGAATTCCAGGTGCTTTGGCTGCAAGTGGTTTGCAGAATCCCAATCAGTGTATGTCCTCCCCCAGCGGGCCTGAGGGAGTGCAGCTGTGTCCAGGACAGAGTGATATGGAACTAAAAGTGTCCTTTCTTTGCAAGTTTGTAATCTACGCAGGCAGACATGGTATTAAAAGCTTCTCTAAAAGTGAGAGTAAACAAATGCCCCATGCAAAAAGTTTTCTGAGAAGCCCAATAGGAGAGATCCCTGGAAGGAGGCATGGATGGGAGGCTTCATGGAGGAGGTGGCGGCATCCCCACCAGAAGGAACTTTGTGGGCCAAGGGGGGAGGCTATGGCGGTCCTTCATGTCCGGGAGGACTGAAGAAGTGAAGCTGTGCATTGGTTTCATGCAGGACTGCAATGGGGTACACAGGGCTCTCGAGGGGCCTTTTAACTATGGGAGCGTGGCGCCTGAGGGTGTTAGGAGGCATGGAGGGGCGGAGCCGCTGTCCCCCGGAGCCTGACCGAGCCCTCGTGGCTGGAGCAGCTGTCTTCCTTCTCGATTAGCAAGAGCCACAACACCCAAAGGGCTCATTTGGGGGGTGGGGAGGGCAGGAGAGCTCAAACAGCTCAGAACCGTCATGCAAGCCGTGACTTCCATCTTCAGCTCCAATCTAAAGAGATTCCCATGTTTCAGACGCCTCTGGGGCACGGGATAGACAGCAGGTTCAGGGTACTAGTGACACCAACCTGAGAGTTCTAGAATTGGCCATCAGGGCAGCACTAAGCATCTCTAGCAGACTTCCCAAGGACAGATGACTTCTGGGTCCTGTTCCCTTACAAAGGTGACTTGCTAAAAGGGGGGGCGGGGGGGAGGGAGATGTAGAAAGTGAGGAGGAGTGAGCGGAGAAAACAGAAGTTGGGGCCTCTTCTGGTTCCCCATGCTGGGGCTCTTCCTGGGCACCTCCTAACCCTAACCCTCCTAGAGGAACCAGGGTCCTGAGCATGGGGTCCTTGAGCAGGCCCTTAACTACTCGCAGCCAAGAAACAAACCTTCCCCTCAAACCCTTTATCTGATGACCCAGGGGGAGGCCCCTCCCTCCCCAGCCCTGCGGGGTCCCGCCTCAGAGCCTTGCTCAGGCCCTTGTCTCCTCCAACCTGCCCTTCCCTCTTCACTGCTGCAGACCCAGTTGGCCTCATCACCCCTGCCCAGGGGCCAACTCGGTCAAGGAGAATCCTTGGTTACAGACTGAACTGCTAGGGTGGGAAGGACCGAGTGGGGCTGTCGCTCCTTCCCTCTGCTCTACTTCTGTGGCAGGAGGTGCCACAGGCCACTTGAGACTCTATAATGGAGCTCCACGGAGGCCTGAGAGGGCAATGAGGGGCCTGGCATAGGCCCCTCTCAAATTTCACCCCCATTTCCAGTCAGTTTCTGTTTTTGATTTCTGGGTCTCCTGGGTTAAAATGCAGGTGCCATTTTAAGCTTTTAACACTTGCTGCTTCAGTAAAGATGACTGGATAGGCGCCTAGGCCCAGGACTGGGCCGGCCAGTGGTAGGGGAGACAGAAAGAGGGGCCTTGGGACAAATGTGCTGAGACTCCCCCATCCCAAGCAGACCCATGCCCCCACCCCCTGCTCCCCCAGGAGCTGCCCAGGGGTGCACTGGGGCTTCTCAGGGCCCGGAAGTAGCGGTGGGCAGCCCGCTACCACCTGTGGGCAGTCTTTCAGGGCCTGCAAGAGGATGGGTCTCCCAGCTGAGTGCCAGCCAGGACCACCTGAGAAAACCATCCCCGGAGGGAGGCCCAGGCCGGTGGGCAGAATCTGAGCTGGGAGCCGGGATGCTGGATTCATCACCGGCCCCTGCTCTGGTGGGCCCCACCGTGGAAGAGCCCTATTTTAGAGCCAGAATGGTTGAGGGGCTCCTCTCAGGGGCCTCAGCCAGGCCCCTGCATGCTATCAGGCAAGAGACAACATCCCAGGGCTCTCCCAAGCCCTGGAACCTCACCCAGACCAGGCCTCCCTGCAGGCCCAAGGCTTAGGAGACTCAACTTCTAGGCCCAGCTCCTCCTCGACCTGGGGAAGGCACTTCCTTTAACTGCGTCTCCAATTCCTTGTCACTAAGTTAGGGAATTGGATTAGGTCTGCAAGGCCACAGTTTTTCTAAGAGTAAATATCTTTGAAATAAATGCTTAAGCAGATCTTGAATTGATCAAACTATGAAAGTGTGAGCTGAGGGCACAGATCCTCGTGAACCCTCTGCAGAGGTGGGAACAGACGGCTTGTAGGTCCGAGGAGGGCCTGGGAGGCAGCTTCTCCCATCACCCTGATCTCTCAGTGCCCCCTGTCCTCCAGCAATCAGCAAGCCTGCACCTCTCCCATCTCAGTCCTCCACTGCCCACTCCATCCCGGCCACCAGCCCTGTCTCCCGGCCACCACTGTGGCCTCTTGCTTCTGCTTCTGTCCCCCCTACAGTTTGTCACCCACATGCCCCAAATCCGCATCAGCCACCACTCTGTACAACCCCCACCTGTGGCCCCCTGGTCACTCAGAATACTCCCCAACGCCTCCTCGCCACCCACTTGGCCTGCTGTCCTATCTCCTACAGCCACTCGGGTCTCCTGGCCTCAGGGTTCCCAACACACCAACTTCCATCCCTCCAGGGATTTGCCTCCCACTTCCTGCCAGCCTCGGCTAAACGCCACTTCCCTGGGGTAGCTTTCCCTGACCACCGGCTCCAGGCGTCCCTCTGGGTCCCCACACCCTTACCCCGACTGTCTGTCTCCGCTTGAGAACAAAGTGCAAGCGTGCGGGAGCGTGGGTTCACGCTGGCCCCCCTCATGCAGACACTATTTGTTGAAGGAAGGCAGAGCCTGGAAGAGAGGGTGCAGGCAGCCTCTGCATTTCCTTCTCTGAGGCCAGTGTTTTCAATAACAGGTAGACAGCGCTAGCTCGCCAAGAGCCTCTGATTCCTATTTCGGGGGCCAACACCCAAGTGACATCATTCTGGCCCCTGGGTGCCATCACCCTGGGTACCCAGGAAGTTCTAGGAAGCTTTCCCAGGAATCCATCTCTGAACTGGCTGCTCAACCACCCAAGGGGCCGAGGGCGCCCTCCCCCACCCCCCGAACATCCATCCCTCCACCATCGAGGAGGGGCGGTGGGAGCGGGCGAGAAAGACGAGCTCAGCTCATCTGCAGGGTCCCGAGGCGGCCTGGGGTTGGGGTGGGGTCGCGCTCCCTGTCATCTCTGGGCTCCATGACACAGGAGGGGGGTACAGCCCAGGGAACAGGCTGGAGTGGGGTACACTGAGAAGTGCTTTTGAAAACTTGAGAGTAAGAAGATGGGGCTCCAGAGGGAGAACAGGGAGAAAGTGGAGGGAGGTCGCTGCCCCTGAAGCTCAGGTCTATGTGCCTATGGGACGGGCCACCTCCGCAGTCACAGGGGTGTGTGTGTGTGTGTGGGGGGGGGGGGTGTGCACCTCTCAGTAGCGCTGGAATGTGGTGGAAGGATTCCTGTGGGGTTAAACAGAGATACTATATAGGCACCCTCCCAACCCAAGGGAGCCTCTCAAATAAGCCACGTTGACACATTCGGCACTGCACACACCAGGCACTGAGCAGGCCTAAGTTGGCGCATTAACCCTTGGCTGTTTGAGATCATCTACTTAAATATTAACTCACCTAATTCCCTTAAGAAGCCTGTGAAGTAGGTGTTACTATTACCTCTAATTTACAGACGCGCCCAAGGCCAGGCCTCTTGTCCAAGGTTAAATAGCTGGCACATAGAGGGTCTGCCCCCAACAAATGACACAAAAAACCATTAAGAGTTTAGTCTATAGGGTCCTCCCTGGTGGCGCAGGGGTTAATAAGCCAGCCCTATCAAACTGTCGCCAGCCACTGCAGCCTGAGTTCCATCCCCAGCCAGGGAGCTAACCGACATGGTGCAGCAGACCTCTCCGGTCAGCCCTGCTGCTCCCCTCAGCATGTCAGTCAGTCCTCTTTTTCTGTTCCCCGCTCTGTCTCTGGCGAATGCTCTCACCCCCTGCACCTTTGTCCTGTACCCCAGTTCTTCCATGCATAAATAAATACATCTAAAAAAAAGAGTTTACCCTGTAAGTCAATGTGCTAAACTCTTTCTATGCAGTATCTCATTTAATCCTCAAATAACTTCAAAGTGTAGTTACTATTATTTATCCTAATTTTATAGCTAAGTAAACTGAGGCACAGAGAGGTTAAAAAACTGACCCAGTAATAAACAAAAGAAAAGCAAGAAGAGGAAGTGGGTCAGGTTAGGTCATCCCTGGAGGGGAAATAGGAAGTTGGAGAGGTCAGGACACCTCCACCCCCCTCCCTGCTCCGGGAAGCTCCTCCTAGCTCCACCCAGCAAAATTGGGTGTGGCAGATACGAGCCCCTTGGGAGACCCTATCTGCAATGGAATTCTCAGTTCCTCCCCAGGGTGGCCTTTGTCTTTCAAGGGAGAGCGCCCAGGCTGGGGCGCTGGGCGAAGGGGGGAGGGCCGAGGCCTTCAGATCCAGGTGAGCTGAAGGGCCCAGCTATGACTTCTCGCAGAGGAGCGGTCATGTCCAGCTGCCCCCAGTCCCGGGCTGCACAGATGGGCCTAATTCACCTGCTTTACAGAGGCGAGGACTGAGGCCCTGGGACCTGGGGTCATGAGCTAAGCCAGGCAGTGGCTGAGTGTCCACCACAGAAGTAGCCCCGACCTTTAAGCCAAAAGGTGCCCATGGCCCCACCGGAGGTGCCACCGTCAACCTTAGCACCCGGCGAAGTTCTTAGCAGCATTCCCCGGGGCCCAGCTCCCATGCGGAGTCTCCTCGATCCCCCAAGCTTCCCAGGACTCCCTGGGGGCCGGGCGGGGGCGCAAACCTCAGCCCAGAGCAGCGTCTGAGTGTGGGGTGGCCAGGACGGGGTGGCCGGCACAAAGCGACACGAGGAGCTCTCGAAAGCTGGTTCCGACGCCGGTTCCTTTTAGTTACTCTCAGGGGTGCCTGCCCCGCGCCACCACCCTCCCCATATCCCGCAGGCCATGTGCACCCCAGCACCAGGCCAGGCAAGAGCTGGCCCAAAGGTCGCTGTCCCTGGACCTGCCAGGGGGGCGGGGGAGGGGATCCCGCGCATCCCCAGTCTAGGCGGACGATCAGCTGTCAGGCGGCGGCGGGCGCGCGGGTGGCCTGTGCACCCCAGCCCTCAGGGCCCCTCGGGGCGCGGCGGGGCGCGGGGGAGGGCGCAGCGGGGCGCAGGGCAGGGCGCGGGGCAGGGCGCGCAGCGGGGCGCAGCGGGGCGCAGGGCGGGCTCGGCGGAGCGCGCCGCAGGGCGCCTCGGGGCCAGGGTAGGGCGCACGGCGGGGTCAGGGCGCGGAGCAGACGCGGCGGGGCGCGGGGAGGGCGCGAGGGGCGCCGGCGGAGCTGCGGGCTGGCGGGGGCGGCGGGCACACGCGCCGGCGTGCAGACTGCAGGGGCCGCGGGCGGGGGCCCCGTCCGCAGCGCCGTCGGCCGAGCCCGGACGGGGGGCCGAGCTCCCCGCGCCGCCCGGGCTGGCTTCCCGGCGGGCGAGCCTGGGCTCAGCCGGGCGGCGGCCCCGCGGGGCTCCGCGCAGAGCTGGGTCCGGCCCCGGCCGCGGCTCCCCCGGGACTGAGCCGGGGCGCCCCGGGGGCGCGGCGCGGGCGGCGGGCGCCCGCCCCGGACTTACCTGGCGGGGTCCCCGCGCGCGGGCTCCCCCGCCGGCCGGATCATGCCGCCGGCGGCTCGGACGCGCTGCGCTCAGGCTCGGGGCGGCGGGGCCCGCGGCGCCCCGGGCGCCCGCATCCCGGTCGGGGCGCTGCCGGCGAGGGAAGCCCGGGCGGGCCGGCGCGCGTCCACTTCCTGTGGCGCCGGAGCGGGGCGCTCAGGAAGAGGCTGGCCCTGGTGGTCAGGGGGTGTCGAGCGTCTCGGCGGCGGCCGGGCCCGGGGCACGCGGAAGCCGGGCGGCCGCGCCCCCGGGGCCGGGCCTGGGGCGGGCGGTGCCGGCGGGGCGCGGCGCGGGGGCGACCCCGCGGCTCGGGGCGCCCCGAAGGGACACTCGGGGGAAGGCGCGGGCCGGCCAGGGCCCCCGGGCGGAGGGCGGCAGGTGGGGAGGCCCGCGCGCCTCCCGCCCGGGGAACCTCGAAATTGCCCCAGAGCGGCCTCAGCCCGGGCAGGGCGCCTCCTCCTCGTCCCGGCCAGCGGAGGCTCTGCCGTCCCTTGACGGCCTCCAGGGCGGCCGGCGCGCTGCCTTGAGGGAAACCCACGAAGCCCGGCACCTGGCGCGGCTGTGACACTCACCTGTGAGCAGCGGGAGGCTCACAGCGCCCCAGCCCCCCGGGGCCCCCCCCCCCGAGGCCGCTCTTCCCAGGGCCTGGGACCCCAAATGCTTCCTGAGCCGGGGCTGCCCCTGGGCATTGCAGGATGACTGCGCAGGACTGGACGCCAAGGGGCCACCTCAGTCCAACATGTTTCCCAACCTTGGTACTCTTGACCTTGGAGGCCAGAGGATTCCCTGTGGTTGGAGCCACGCCCGCCCCTCTCTTGCGGGATGTCCAGCCACACCCGTGGCCTCAGCCCGCTGGATCCAGGTGGCCGCGCCCTCTCTGGGTAACAACAAAAGTATCTCCAGCCATTGCTGGAATTTTACAGATAAGGGGACAGGGGAGTCGCTAGGCAGAGGCCACACGGCGGGTGGACGCCCGACGGGACTGGAGGTCGGGGCTTTGGTCAGAGCATCCCCAGGCCTCTGCCCTGCCTGCCTCTGCCCTGCTGCCACCCCCACTCCCCAACCTTCCTGGCGTTTCCTCCAAACCAGCTTGGCAGGTGTGAGGAAAGGCTCCTCATCTGGACACACAGCCAAGCGCAGCTGCCCCCTGGGAAAGTCGAATGGGGAAGCCGCTTTAGAAACAGTCTGGCTGTTCCTCAAAGGGTGGGACACAGAGTCAGCACGTGACCCGGCCACCCCCCTCCTGGGCACACCGCTGAAGGGGACGAAAATCTCTGTCCACACAGAAACTAGTACCCGATGGATCCTGGCAGCTTTATTTGTAATAACCAAAGGTGGAGACAACCCAAACATGCACCGCTAATGAGCAGGTAGGCGGGCTGTGGCCTGTCCGTGCAAGGCGCTACTCTGAGGCCATAAGAAGGCATGGGACCCTGGCACCTGCTGCGACATGGAAGGACCCAGGAAGCATGATGCTGAATGAGAGACACCAGACTCAGGGGCACGCGCGGTCAGAGTCTAGTCATACAGTGTCCAGAGCAGGCAAGTCTAGAAACAGAAAGTAAATTGGTTAAAGGCTGGGGCCCAGGAATGACTGGTAATGGAGGGTTTTGGGGTGTGGTGTGAAGATGTTCTCAAATTTATGGTGGAGATAGTTGTACAACGTTGTGACTGTACTGAAAACTGTTGAACTGTGCACTTTAAGTGGATGGATTGTATGGTATGTGAATTATATCTGAATTAAAATATTATTTTAAAAATACAGCCCCCAGGAGGCCACTCTGATGTTCTCCACACCACTCCCCAATGACCATACCACTACAGACTCCCCTCCTTAGGGGGTAATCATGCCCTGCTGACCTTTCTTCTCCTCCAGAGGCTGAATTTTCACCTCCCTGAAGGGGGTCACTTTGCCACACCCCTCTGGACAGGACTGCAGCTCCCTCTTTGAAAACGCAGGTCCTTGTAGGCGGGTGTGGACTATGAGTAACCCCATTCTTCAATGCCTCCCACCCCCACAAAATTTCCGGGTCCCTGCACCACTGCTAAGAAACTCAGGACTAGCCCCTCAAAGCCTGGGTTCCATGAGGCCAACCCCAAGGCTCTCCCCAGGTCCCCAGTGAGGCCTCCATAAGGCGCATGTGCACCTGCTCCAGGAGGACAGAATTGCTCAGGGGCACCCCAGATGAGGCCTGACCTGCCCTAGAGGCTGGTGACTAGAGGCTGGAAGAGGATTTTGCTAAGATTCCAGAAATCTGAGCACCCCTTTTAGCTTGTGACCTGTCCCCATGCAGCATGATGCCAAGCTTGCCCTCTGCCCCCTTCCTGGGGGCCCTTTGCATGCCCAAGTCCTCAGTCTCCCAGTTTTCTGGCTGCGCCTGGATCTCGGGACTACAGCTGGGAAGTGATATCTGCTGCTGATGGGGCCTACAAGCTCCTTTCCCTTCCCTGGCCTTTTTGGGTAACAATACCCATTTTCCCTTGAAGGAGCCAGGCCTCCCCAGTTCTGTTCAGGTGGAGACAACAACCCCAACCTTCCTTTTAGTGGGAGCACGTGATTCTAGTCAGAGCCCTGCACTTACTGGGCACAGTCATTGTTTCAAGGGTGATCACATGAAACAAGCTGGGCCAGTAAGATCCCTCCCTGGGACTTTCTGTTGGGCTCTTTCAGGGAATATTAACCTCTCCCCCAATATCCACCCCAAGCTGATACACTGGGGGAGTATAAATTTGGGGGAGCCAATAACCACATGGGCACCATGTGGTAAAATTGTATTAAAGAAGAAAACCAAAATGGAGGAAAGCAATGAAGGCTGTGCCCTGGAAACATCCTCTGAGGTCCAAATTCTGACACCCTGGCTGCACCATTCACCATTCATCAGTTTAAAGAACTAACACAGATCTTGATTTTTTCCTTATTTTTTTAAAAAAACTCAAACATATCTGACTCACCCAAAGACTCCTGGTTGCCTTTGATTGCAGCCCCTCTGCCATATTTCATTCCTCCTGGCCCAGAGACTGTCCAGTTGGTGGTACTAAGGGCATGAAAGGGTAAGGGCTGGCCCCATGGAATTCCAGGCACCCCATGATATAAGAGACTGGTTTGCATCTCTGGGGTCTTCCTGGGGTGGCTGTCACCCCCACATACTCTTCCACCTCCTCCCTCCACATGAGTGAAGGTCAAGAAAGTCAATCCTGAGGAGGAATGCGGGAATTTTTAGGGGAGCTCCCCTTCAGAAAGTCAACTCCAAGCATCACTGGAGTTTCTGGGGATTATTATGAAGAAAAAAAAAAATCTCATAGCACAACTGTTTTTCAAAGGCCTCCTCACACCTTCCAACTTGGCTCTGAGTTGAATAAGAACCTTTGGAGACATAGTATGTTCTGTCAATAGAAATTTCCCTGCCCTACCGAGCAGTGTATGAGGACAGGGGCTGGAGTCAGGGCAGCATTCGAATCCCAGCTCTGCCCCCTAGTGGCTGCGTCACCCTGGCCGGGGACTTTGCCTCCGTGCCTCGGTCTCCTCATCTGTGAGATGGGATAATTCCAGGGCTGCGAGGGTTGCCCCAGCTAATGTGGGAAGGGGGTTGGAACAGAGCCTGAAGTGAGTGTCACTTATTTCCACTGTGACTAAGGCCTTACGGTAGCAGTCAGGCCTCAAAGGACACATGACACTTCTGACCAGCGTCACTCGAGGGGCATTAGTAGATGTGTCGGCTTCCCCGACCCAGGTGAGGAGCAGGGCTGATGACCAGACCTGAAAGGACAGCGTCCTGTCCTGTGGAAAGACCACCAGAGGACAGGAGCAGGGCCGCCCAGCGCAGGCCGCAGCCAGCTCACGGCGACCCTGGGGGCTGGAAAATAAAGGCTCTGACTGTCCCTCCTCCCGCCAGTGTCCTGCAGTGGTCCCCAATCACCAAAGCCAGCTGTTAGCCCGAGGGCTGGGGCACCCACTGGTCAGTCCCTGTGGGTGTGCACGTCTCATAGGTCAGTCCCTTAGGGTGTAGAGAAGGGTTGGGGGGAGGTCAAGAGAGCAAAGCTGTGGAGTCAGCTCGACTGGGCTCAAACCCTACAAGGCCTCTGCTTGGGAGCTTGGGCACATCAGGCGAGGGCCTGGGCTTGTGGCAGAAGCCTTCGGGATCCTCAGCCCAGCCCATCTGCTCGCTGAATGCCAGGCCGTGACCTCTGCCACGTCACAAACGCAGGAGAACGGCTGAGCCGGCGCTGACGGGTAAAGCTGCACCTGTGATACGGTGGTTGCTGTTCAGGATATTGGGTTTTGCAAAAGTAGACACAGAAAGCAGCTCTTCTGTGACTTTTTTTCTATCTTCTGACCTCCAACAGGCCCTGACATCTCCATTTCCTGTTACTTTTGAGAAATCTTACGGGGGTATTATGATGGCGAGATCCGTGTCCTCAGGTGTGGGATGGGAACCGAATGCCTGCGCTGTTGGGGGAAGCAGTAAGGCGTCCACGAACCAGGTCTGGGGCCAGGGCAACCCCTTCTCTGCTGCCCAGCAGGAATGAGGGCCTGGGCCTACAAGACACCCCCCAACCCCCACACCTTTGTTTTTAGGAAACGCAGGAAGTCTGGATTTCACAGCACAGTTTCCGAGTTCTAAATCATTGTATTCACTGAGCATGTACTTCCGAGGGCCTGGTTTGGGGTGTGACGGGCCCTCCTTGTGCTGAGATTGCTTGTCTCAGGGAGTGTGGCTGGCACAGGCATGGATGTGTCTTGTGGAACTGGGGTGTTCAGAGATCCCCCAGGTTTGGAGGGGTCGGGCCCCGACAGACACGCACTGGGTCTCTCCCCTGGGGTGGGGCGGGTCCCATGGCACTGCTCTCTGCCTCATTGTCTTCTCTGCAAGTCCCATCTTTCTTCCCTCCTCTCTGAAGACAGATCACCCCACAAGCCCCAAATCTGTAAGTCTGTGTCACAGCTGTGTAGAGACCAGTGAGGGTCCCGTAGTCCCCATTCCTAATTCTCTAGAGTGATAATCAGATGGACCCCTCTTGACTTTGAGGGGCAGGCAATCTCAGAGAGAGTGGGTGCTCCCCAGTCAGGGAGACACCCTGGAAAGCTCTTTTGAAGCAGCCCCAAACTTGTGTTATTGGGGTGGCCAGCTTCTCGTCCACTGCCTCTGTTTCCTTGGCCAGCCCCACCCATCACTGGCAGCAACCGGATGCTGCAAAGATCTTTCTCAGGAAACCCCTCTCCTGTCCAGACAATGGGCTGCATGGGTTCCTCTGACTCCAAGATGCACCCCTGCAGTCTGTGTGCTCCCCACTGAAGTGCCCTCTTAACCCGAACTTGTAATATCTTTCCAGACACCACGAGGTCCTCTGGCTTCAATTGTTCTTAGTAAGGGGCCAGGCTTCTCCAGAGCCAGGGAGAAACCTTCCATTTTAATTGTGTCTATGCGCCCCCTGCACCCCGCCCCCCTGTCCAAGATCCCGTGGAGGGCTCTGCAAACTGAAGATGGTTAATAAGCTCTTGTTGGCTAAATAAAAATGACTTAGCACCAAGAAGAAAGGCTTCCCCATTTCTGAGTTTGGGGCCATTGTGAGGGCGGCCCCAGCATGTACCATCCAAAATGAGCTAAACTTAGGGTCACGCATGTCCTTGATTCGGAGTCTGTGAAGCGGTTGACACCAGCGAGGTACTAGAAGGTCACGGCAGGTACTGGGGTTCCCCAGGAACTGTCACAACACAAGATGTGCCATAGGACACACGGAACGGACTCCAGGTGACTGAGTATGAAAGAGACAATCACGCTAAGGATAGTGCAGGCTAGGACAGGGTAGTATGTCAGCTGTCTATGCTGTATAACCCCCAAATTTAGTGGGTTGAAACAACACGTGTTTATTATCTCACAATCTCTGTGACTGGAATCCTGGCATGCATGGAATCCTTGCCCCCACTCCAGGGTCTCCCGTAAGGTGGCAGTCAAGTTGGCGAGCAGGGCTGGGATCTCCGTGAAGGCTCAGCTAGGGAAGGACCAGCTTCCAAACCCAAATGGTTGTTGTTAGGATCAGTGCCTCGAGGGGCCTTGGAGGCTGGCTGGCGGCTCTCTTCCACGCCGCCACATGGCAGTCTCCCACACAGCCGCTTGCTTCATCACAGTGTGCAAGCCAGGAAGATACTAGAGAGACTAAGACAGATGTCATCGCCTTGTATAATCCAACCAAGGAAGTAACCGTCCATCCTCCTGGCCGTTTCATGGTTAGAAGCAAGTCGTCATCTCTGCCGCTTGAGAGGGGCAGGACTAAACAAAGGCATGATGACCTGGAGGCAGGGGTCATGGGGCCCTCTTAGACGCTTCCTCCTCCAGGCAGCCCCAGGGCAAGACAGCTGGGACTTAACAGCTGCCACACAGCACTCAGGTTCTGTTTTACTTGGTCATTCCCATTCATGTAAACAGAAATATGTTAATTTACACCTCTGTAAATTAGCATTTCCATGCCCATCACTCATCAGTTGCAACAATAAGTTTGGTTACGGATACAAATGTATGGCAAACGTCAGTAGAAGTCTTCTGTGAGAATCAATTTTCTGTGGAATTTACAGAAAACTATGCTCTATTTTTTTAACTTATTTTATTTCAAAATTAATTTATTTATGCATATAAGAATTGGGGAACAGGCCAGAGGTGTGGGGGGTGAGAGGATTCACCAGAGACAGAGAGGGGAGCAGAACTGGCAGATCCACTGAAATACCCTACTGAGGGGAGCAGCAGGTGAGTCATGAGAGGTCCGCTGTACCATGGGGTCAGCTCCCTGGCCAGGGATCGAACTCATGCTGCAGTGGCTGAGGATAGCTTCATAGTGCTGCATCTTAACCCCTTGCACCACCAGGGAGCCCCCTATTTTTTTTTAAGATTTATTTTTATTTATGCATATAAGAGGTCAGAGGTGCTGGGGGATGAGAGGATTCACCAGAGACAGAATAGGGAGCAAAACAGGCAGATCTACTGAAATACACTGCTGAGGGGAGCAGCGGGGAGACAGGAGAGGTCTGCTGCGCCATGTGGGTAGCTCCCTGGCCAGGGATTGAACTCATGCCACAGTGGCTGGTGATAGTCTGATAGTGCTGTGACTTAACCCCTGCACCACCAGGGAGGCCCTTGTCTATTTTATTGTTTAAGAAAATAAGGCCATGTGTTGTTACAGGGATAGATCATTTTGCTCTGACAATATGGTCCATAAAGAGTTGACACAGGGAGTCATTTCTCAAAATCCTTTGCTTTGTACCCTCCCCCCAAGGACTGATGGTCAGAGAGGCCTAAAGAAAGAAGTGGCCTTGAACAACTCAGCCCCAGCTGGCTGCAGGCAGGGGAAGCAGCTGGCTCAGGAGACACTTGCACTTGCCTGATTGTCATGTCCCTCCCCTTGGTAGCGCTTGGAGTGAGGGAATGGAAAGACACTTTGAAACAAAGATCTCTGAGAAACAAATCCGCATTTTTGACAAGCAGCCAGATGATTGAGCATTAGTAGCTCATCATCTCTAAGTTGGCTCATCTCCTAGAAGGCAAGCCAGGAGGATGAAGCTGTTCTTTGCGAAGTAGAGCCCCTACTATGTGCCAGAAACTGTGACCCTACTGTGCAACAAGGTGGGGAATGGTCTCCCAAGGGAAAGGCCACGTGATATGGCTCTCGTCCTCTCTCGGGCACTGGTGTTCTGATCGGCCATCTTTAATCATGACTGACTCACCTGTGTGTGCCCAGGTTGGGGGCTCAGGACAGCTGAATGAATAGGTGTATATAGTGTGTTTTCATTATCCATTGATACTTAACAAGCTACCCCCAAATTTAATAGTTTTAAATAACAAAATGATTTAAAAAAAAAAACCTCATAGTTTCCATGGGTCAGGAATTTGGGCACAGCTCAACTGCTTGGGTTTGGCTAAGGAAGTCTCATGAGGTTGCAGTCAAATTGAAGATAGGCAGCCATTTTGGGCTATGAGGCAGCAGAGCTATATGCTGAAGAAGGCAGAACAGCAGTTGCAAAGGATGCTGGGTCACGGCACCATGGAGCGCCACCCCGGGCTGGACTCGCCAGCCTCTGATCTTCTGTGGGAAGGAGAAATAAAATCCTGTCCTGTTTAAGTCACTGTTCTTTGGCCTCTTTCTGGAATAGGATTTCAACAGGGAGAGAAACAGGAAGGGCGTCCTCAGGAGGCTTATATCCTAGTGACTGTGAGCCAAGGTCTGGAGGTAGGACCCTACCTCTCAAGATGGTGTGGAAAGAAAAGACTCGCTGCCTAAGAAGGCCCCCCATTGAGAGACGCAGTCATTGCTAATACTCGTTCATCTTCCCTATTTGTTTTCTGCCCTGAGGGCGAGGAAGGCAGCTTACCCTTCCTTGTAGAGCGTGCGTGGCCCAGATTTATTTCTATCTTACTTCTCCCTTTGGAGGAGATTTACTTCCTCTGGAAATCAAACGTGGTGTCCTCAAGCCTTCGCCTGCGTGAGGAAACCCAGAGCTGTTCATTTAAAATTATGTAAAACAAAAATCAACAGCGAACTCTAGATCAGAGAGTTCTGTAGGGCCAGGGGGAGGGAGAGGGATCAAAAGGTGGGTGAGAAGAGCACAGGGGACTGTGGTGATGGTGCGCTGGTGACCTGGTGGTGGAAACTCTCTGGGGACTACACTTGAGAAAAGAAAGCAAACACTGTAAGAAAAAATAAATAACTAGAGCCTCCCTGGTGGCACAGCGGGTTGAGCGCAGCGCTGTGAAGCTGTCCGCAGCCTCTGCAGCGCCGGTTCGATCCCCGCCCGGCCTCGGAGCAACTCACATGGCGCGCAGACCTCTCCTGTCACACCCGCTGCTCCCCTCAGCAGTGTATTTCGTCAGTCTGCCTGCTCTGCTCCCCGCTCTGTCTCTGGTGAATCCTCTCACCCTCCTGCACCTCTGGCCTCTAAAAAAGAAAAAAGAAATAACTAAATAGAATTTAGTCAGGGCCCCAGAGCCCCGGCCCGCCTGCCTCCTCAGGGCTTTTATCTCACGTGCTTCTGCTCCCAGGAAGAGAGTCAGTCCTGTCACCCACCTCCCTCGCCACACTCTCTTCCGCTCTCAGGCCGAGGGCTGGCCCATCGAACAAGCAGGTCCTCTCTCCCCACCTGGGAGGACACTTCCTCCAAGCCCACAGGCTGGCTCCTGGTGTCCTAGGGGAATCCGAAAATCCTTTCCACTCCCAGGCCTGTGTTCAGTCCAGGAGATCAAGTGTTTGCCCTCCCTCACGCTGGGGAGATAAGCCTCCCAGAGAGAAAGCAGCGAGGGAAGAGGGAGCACCAGTCACACCTCCAAAAGGAGCCTCTTCCTGGGTCCCTGCGCGGCTGGCATGTCTCACCTGCAGGGACGCCATCTGCCTGGGCACTGGGCAGTGGACCCGTCATCTTGGGGAGCCGGAGGGGTGTGCACAGCAGGGGCGTGCTCTTGGCTTTGCAGAGGAGGAGGCAGGTCTCTGAGAGGCTGTCCCACCTCCCACAGCCCACAGGCTCCCCAGACACCCCTATCTGCTCTCCCCCAGGCTTCCCTGTTGGAAAGCTGGGGCCTTCCTCTCCCCCACGTTCTCCCTGATGCCAACAGTTGGTTCCTGGGTCCTCAGGGTGACAGCAGCTAAACTGAGTCAACAGGTCACCCAGCAAGCACAAGCACTTGCGCTTAGCCGACCTCTACTCTTAGCAAGGGTTCTCTCTTCTTGGCTGGGTCTGGGACTCTGGTTCCGGTCTTGCCACACACACCCTGATCCTGGTCCAGCTGTTCTCCCCACTTCAGTCGGCGTGATGGTTTAGCTCTTGAAACGCAAAGCAGCCTTCAGTGGCTCTACCGCCTGCCCCATGGATCCTGGAGGTTCGCCTGTCTCGTCCCGCTCCGACTCTCAGGCTTTGAGCAGTTTCTTGGGCTGCTATAAGAAATGACCACAATGCAATGACTTAAAATACCACAAACTGGGGACTTCCTGGTGGCACAAGGGGTTAAGCAAAGCACTGTGAGGCTCTCTGCAGTCTCTGCAGCACGAGTGAGTTTGATGGCCAGAGAGGTGACCCACATGGCACAGCAGACCTCTCCTGTCTTGCCCGCTGCTCCCCTCAGCAGCGTATTTCAGTCAGTCTGCCTGTTCTGCTCCCCGCTCTGTCTCTGGTGAGTCCTCTCACCCCCCCGCACCTCAGTTCTTCTATGCGTAAATAAACTTAAAAAAATAATAATAAAATACCACGAATTTCTTATCCTGCAGTCCTGGAGGTCACAAGCCCAAAATGGCCCGAATGGGTGTCGGCAGGATTGTGCTCCTTCTGGAGGCTGTAGGGAAATTTCTCCCACCCTTCCCTGCATCGAGAGGCTGCCTGGGCTCCTTGGCTGGTGGCCGTGCATCACTCAGCCCTCTGCCTCCCACGTCCTCACACACTCCTGCCTCCTCTCATGAGGACTCTTGTGAACACATTGAGCTCATCGAAAGAATCTAGAATAATGTTCCGTCTCAACATCCTCTACTTAATCACACGAAGATTCTCCTTTGTCGCATGAGGTACCCTGTTCACAGGTTCCGGGGGTCAGGAGCCCAGGATCTTTAGGGGCTGTCGTCCTGCTGACCAGTTTCCTTCAACATTTCACTCTTTCCTGGTGAAAATCAATCTGCAATGTCAGAAGGACATCATCTTGGTCATTCCAGGCTAATGAGCTTTGCCGGCCACATGTTCTAGGTCCTGGGAATCCCGGGATCATATTTTCTTCTGGGTTATTCTTTGCCTTTCTGTGAATTGTGAGATACTCATGTGATTTGAACGTGTTGTGCTGCCTTCCATCACTATTCCCAGGTCCCCTCACTGATTAAATCTCAGCATGAGTCAGTATTCCCCGACTGTCAGGATGATGGGGTGTCCCTTCCCTGAGCTCCCGCCTCCTGAACTCACTCCCTCCCAGAACTTGAAGTGGTCAGAGGTAGGTTTTCCAGCTCTGCAACCAGCACTTGTCTTGATGCATGGTACAGAGTGGATCTTCAATAAATGTTTGTTGAATGAATCTGAGTGGCAAAAGCTTTGTGCTCTTTCTAACTTCAAGGGTCATATGAGGGATGTCATTTAGACACCCTGTCTATGGTTGGGGCATGGGTGAATATATTTCAAATTGAGACTGTTCTAGAAAATTCCAAATGCAGAATTATCAAATGGTAATAATAAAAAACAACCCTATAAAAGATAACAAAAAAACTCGAGACAGGTGACTCATTCTAGCCTGGGGACCTAGAAAGACCTTGAAGCAAGAAGAGTGGGTCCTCCCCTGTAAGACAAGGGTGGGGAAATTTTTGAGCAGGGAAATTGTCTGAGGACAGGCAGAGTCTCGGAAGCTGCAGGGGAGACCACTTGGGGAATGCGAGACACGCTGTAGGAGGCCTGAAACACCCTTTGAGGCAATGGGGAAGCGTTGCGCTTTTCTGAGCTGGGGAGGCGACATCAGAATGCTGCCTCAGAAGACCCCTCTGGCTGCTGAACAGAGGCTGGACTTCGAAGAGGGCGACTGGAGGCAGGAGGCTAGCTAGGGGCCTGTGGCACGCACCAGTGGACCACGGACAGCTCGCACCTCGACCACGGTGAACGTGGATTTGCCTGGGGCAGCTGCGAGAGCCTGAATAGTGAAGCCGAGTGCAGGTGCGCTCCGAGTGGGGACAGATGCAGCTGAACACCTGCCCCCTTGTCTGGTCCGGGCAGCCCCGGGTGACGGAACGAGAGCTGGCTTCTAAGGCGGCTCTCACAGGGAGAGGCTGGGAGGCCCTGCACACGCGTGTTATTCCGTGTTCCTCATTTCCTCATCTGAGAAGTAGGGACACTACCCACCGTGTTTCACTCTTGGGCTCCCCATTGGATAGGGGGATGCCGGGATCCCCAGGACCTAGAACCTGTGACCGGCAAAGGTCATTAGCCTGGAATGACCAAGACAATGTCCTTCTTATAGTGCAGATTGATTTTCACTAGGAAAGAGTGAAAACAAAAGGGGCTTCTGACCAGCTTCCATCTCAAGTCAAAGTTTTTTTAAAGGTGTTTAAAAATTTTTAATTCATTGCAGGTAAATGTTACTAGAAAAACGCAATGAGTTTCAGATATAAAATGACTCATCACGTTGCCAGTGTTAATATTGTTTCTCTACTCATCTTGCTGCAGGCTGGTAACAGGTGGTGAGCCTGCTCAGGTACCCACTCCACCTGCTGGGTAGGACTAACCTGTTTCCTCACTACTCAAAGGGAACCAGGAGCACCAGCCTCACCTGGGAACTTGCTAGAAAGTAGCATCTTTGACCCATCCTAGTCCTGCTGACCCAGACTGTTTTTAGCAAGATAGCCAGGTGATGCAGGTTTTGTGGCGGCTCGGAAGCAGCTGAGACTCTGGGAACATAGAATGGAGGAATTAACCAGAACCCTGCCCCTCAATCTCAGCTTCCCCTGGCACAAGAGCTGATGGCACAATCTTATTCCTGATGAGAAGGACCAACAACATAATTTGCAGGGCCCAATACAAATGGAAACATGGGCACCCCTTTAAAAACTGTCATTAAAAATTTGAAGATGTTAACAAGCAAGTCTGGGGGTCCTGCTGAATGTGGGGGTCTGGGTGATGGCACGGGTCCCAGGCCCGTAAAGCTGGCCTTGCTAATGGGGGTAGGGAAGGGTCGTTCTGGACTCATTCACGCTACTCAAGATAAGTTATAAGACTTCTGCTTTGTTTGATTCATTACTAATCACTATAATTAAAAAGCTCCGACCCTCATCCTTTTTGAAGTTTATTTTTCTTGATATGCAAATAGAAATGGTTCCAAATGGCTGTTGTTCCAGTGGAAAGAATTCTCTCAAAAAATACAAATAGGATGTGTCTATTATACACGAATGGAAGCTCTATAGAAAGACAACTTGTGCTCATTTATTTTATTGACAGTGTACAGATTTTGATATATTGCATTACAATACTGACTGCTAGATTTCTTATAAAGATTTAGTTCATATTTACTCTAGATTCGTCTTCACAATAAAAATAAACTCATGCCAGTGTTTAGTAACCAATAATAGCAATTCATTCAAATTTTTATGACAGTTTTATTAAACTAAGAATCTCATATCACAGAGCATTCACAGTGCAGGAGGTCACAGTTCTTGAAAAAATAAATAGTGGGATAAATATATTTATTATTTACAACTTTTCAACTCATTGCTCCTGCATTGTCTATGAGAGAGAATGAACAAAGATGGCGGCATTGGGCCCAACATGCTGGCAATGTCTTGTGGGGGGCTCAGGGATAGGTATCAGCCCCACAAGTTCTTGGTTTGGGTTGTTTTAAGGGGGTTCTTGCTCCACACAACAGCCCGCTGGTTCTATCTACCTGCCATCTGGTAAGTCACAGCTGGGCCCCAGGAAGATCCAATAACCCTGTAGAAGTCATGCCCAGCCTGGCTGTATCTGGGGTACCTGGCCTCTCTTGGCCGGGCCCCTTTTTTGGCAGCTTCTGCCTCTGCCCATGGACCTGGCCCCATCTGGCTGGCAGCCTCTTTCCGCTCTAGGTAACAAAGGTCTCTTTGTGTTTGAACACCCGGCAACTATTCATGGCCGCGAGCGGCTGGATGCCGGACACACTCAGAGGACGCTGGACAGGGAGGGTGTGCCCTGAACTGGTGGCCCAGACGAGCAGTCTCCTAAGGGGGATCCCCAAGGACCAGACACAGTTGCTCAGCCACAGCTCTGCCCACTGGGTTCCCCAATATGCTTGGTCCAAGCCAATGGAGGAAGCTCCAGGAGGTGATCAGCACCTCCCCTCCTGAAAAGAGGCCTCTGAAAGGCATGGGATGCCCCAGCAGCCAGCAGAGAACACACTAGAATATTTGGAAAAACAGAACTGCCACGCTCACACCCTGATCATTCCCAGTTGCAAGGGGACTGTGCGCCTGCCTGGATGCGCGGGAATTCCCGCCGTGGGAGTTTCTGGAGTAGGTGCAGGGAGCCCTGGGTCCCTCCGTGTACGCACAGAGGCTGACTATGCCCAAACCACGCAACTAGAAAGCAAACACTGCCTCTCTTGAGAGCCTACAAAAAAGTTTTCCAGTGGTGAGATGGGAAAATTACCTACTTTCTCCAGGATTAAGAATTTTATTGGCTTCAACCATGGAAAAGTCCCAAGCGACATGCTGCATAAAAAGCGACTGTTTGACTGCTGGCAACAGGGGGACGCGGGGCAGAGCACGCCTCGATCTGTCATCAGGCTTTTGATCAAGAGCAGCCAATCCCAGGCTTGCACCCCCAAGGGCTCCACTGTCACCTAGCTAGGTACAGGGTGATTTCACTCTTGGGGCACCGCCCCTGGCCCCCAGTCCTGTACCAGGGCACGAGACAGACAACATTTTCCTCCACCTGAGAGGATGCTTTCAGGTCCTGCTAAGGAGTGTGTGAAAAATACACCACTTAGACAAACAGATGGCCTCCGACGCACTAGGTAGGAGGTGAGAGATGGTGAGATGACACGCAGCACAGTCGCCAGCCCTGGCAGTGCATGAGGGGTTAGCAGGGACAGGGCAACCTTAGCAGAGACAGCGCAGCCTGAAGTCATTTCCCTTTGAAAAATAAAATTAGAATTTTCAAAATCCCCGTAAAATAACCAAAGCCCCAAACCACCAAGCAGGTGGGACGTTCTCCTGTCAGCCTCCAGGCCACGGTGAAGCACAGAACTAGTATCTTGACTTAGTTTTTCTTATTAAGAAGCAAATGGAACAACTTGACACCTTAAATCTCTATCCCCATGGACTGTGCCCCGGGTTCTCTGCGCAGCAGGGAGAGCGCCCCCTCCCCCACCCAGGCCAGTGGGCAAAACCAAGTCCAGTCTGTGGTGGGCTGGACCATGGAAAGACACCCTCGTTCCACCACCCGCATGAGTGACACAGTGGGGGCCCTTCTCCATGCTTTGAGATGGCCCCAAGGGAGGCTTCACGTTTGAGGGGTTCACGTGCCCCTCATGAAATCAGACATGCCAGAGAGTAAGATTTACTCCTGGTGGGGTGCTCAGGAGCTCTGGGAGAATCCAGAGAGAGGGGGGAGGGCACAGAGGCAGCATTGCGGGTCCAGGATGGGATGAGGGATAACAGACTTCCTGTCATCCCAAAGCTGCCCAGGCAGCACTTTTAGAAACACCTGGAATTTTCTAGGGGCACATGCAGCGATGAGGTTGCTGAGACATGGACCCTCTCAGGTGCCCTGGAGGCCTCAGCTAACTGCCCCCAGGGAAGGAAACTCACCCAGAGGTCCTGGTCAGAGGCATCAGCAAGACCAGGAATATTTAAATAATAGCCTGTGAGAACAATGCAAAGATTTTCACCCTAGGGAGCGAGTTCTTTTTGTTTATGGCAGCTACAAACTTTTGCTGAGTGCCTGCCCCATACACAGCACAGCCAGGGAGGAACTCAGCCCACAAGGGAAGGAAGGTGGGGGTGGGAGAGAAGAGCCAGCACCTTCCTCCCTGCCCCTCCCCTGCCCCCCAGCAGCAGGGCCCAGGGAGGGTGGCAGTCCTGTTAGCAGCAGCAACTTCTCTGCTGCTGATTCTCAGGGGTAATGGCCCCACGTGGCAGCAGGGCCACACTGCTCAGCACCTTCACCCCCTGCCACTCCCCTCCTGCCCATGGAAAGCAGCTTCCTCGCTGAAGCTGTGACTCTCCCCAGATCTTCCTGGGACGGGGGACAGCCACCCTCACAGTCCATGCCCCTTTGTCCACTCCCACCTGGAGGAGATGGGAGAGGCCCTGGGACTCGGAGCAGAGAAACGCCCAGAGCAAAGGGTGTTGTAAGGAGCTCCCCACACACATCCTGTCTAGATTTCCAGCCTGTTTGTGGGGTCTGGTGATCTCTGGATCTGGTGATCTCCTGCTGACACCATAAGCCTTGCAAAGCCAGAGGGGGCAGCCCAGGAGGGGGTCTGCAGCACTGCCCAGGAGTGACAAATGCCCCACCTGGCCTACCCAGGAGGGTTAGTGGCTTCTCAGCTGCTCAGGCTGTAAAGGCAGGGGATTGACACAGTCAAGACAGTCCTAACAGGCAGGCGATAAAGAAGAGGTGCAAACTCATAGGGGCCAGCAGACTGGGGGTTAGAGGAGAGGTGGAGGGGACAACTCTGAGGTGCTCTAGTGCCCCTGACCATGGTCTCACTGCCGCTGACCCCAAACCTCCCTCCAGGACCAGGTTCTCAGGGCACCGCCACGCACCTAGCCCTGACCCCGCTGTGCCGGTGAGGACAGGCCCAAACCAGAACTACCTGCTCTTGCTTCTAGAGACATCTTCTGAATGTAGTGATTTTTTTTTTTTCTTTTCTGCCCCCAATTAGAAGAGCTAAATTTATTTCGTCTTAACTGTCTATTTTTTGCAGCAGAGTAATTACCCCATGCTAATTAGCTTCAGGAATAAAATAAAGGAAGTAATCCTGCATAGCGAGGAAAGCATTATTTTAAAGTGAAGGTCTAATTAATCAAGCAACTCTTCAAACTTGTGGTGGAAAAATATTTAGTTAAAAAAGAGACATTTTCACCTACAGTGTATATATAGTTTCCTAGATACAATAGATGCTTAGATCCCTTAAGGAAGTCACATTGGCACATTCAAGTCCTAGGAGAATTAGCCACGAGGAATGCTCTACACACTAGAAATATTTTTTAGTCTCAAACTGTAGCTGTGGTATACTTTAAATCTCAGCTGGAGTCGCTGAGGAAGAGGTGGGTAATCGGGATGCGTTCTCTGAAAACTACGTGAAGATTTTGAGACGTCAGCGCCAGTGGGGACATCACTGGGGGTCCATCTAGTTTTTGGTCTGTATCAGGAAAAAAATGGAGCAATGATCGAATGGGGATAGATACTCGGGTATGAATGTGAGTTAATTAAATAACTGAGTTAATTAAATAAAATTAAATAACTGTGAATTAATTAAATATCTGATGAAGTTCTGACTTAAACAATAGAAGCCAACCACAAGGACAAAGGCATAACTACACCTGGCCCCACCAAAGGGTGGCCTACCCGTGTAACCCATCTAAACTGGCTGAGCTGGGAGGGCTGAGGACCTGGAGCTTGGGGCCTGCTCAGCTACTTGCTGGCCATTGACCAGAATCACTCACCGGGACCTAAGACGAAATTTGTTGTTAAAGATCATAGGGCAGTTTGAGAATCAGAACAGACAGATGCACTTGGAAGCCTGGATGAGTCTATGAGACGGAGAGGACTAGGTCAGCTGTGCTGGGAGACACAGAATGGTCCTGAGGCCTTCAACCCCCCTGGCATCTCCAGTTTACACCAATGACCCTTCAGGTTCCCTGGCCTCCCACTCAGATCATTGCACCATCCTCAACTTGAAGGCTGCTGGGCCCACTCTGCAGGCAGAGCAACAAAAAGAGAAACCTCAACTTGGTGTAGCTACTAACACTGATTCGGATCCAGAACAGATGCCTGTCCTGCCTTAGCCTCAAGCTAAAGGAAACTGACAGGACACAAGCTTGACTGCTTCCTCCTTCTGAAAGGCAGGCGCTGCACCTTCCAGAGCACAGCTGTGAAGTCCAGCGTGGGTCACTACCTTTGTGTCTCAGGAAGCAATTAGCAGCTCACCACCGGGACTAACGGCTGGTGAATGCTAAAAACCTTCCTTCCTCACACCCTCCTGGGCTGTTCCCATCCAGTGTTCCGTGCAAAATACCCCAATAATAAAAGTGCATCAAATTGGATAGACTTTTACAATAGAAACATTAAAAAAATAAAAAAAACCTCTATATAAAATTAATTGTGCTTTCTTTTAGAAACCACGAATGGTTTTGTGTTCATAAATCTCTTTAATATAGATTTGAGAGCTATGAAGCAATCGGAAATGGTTTAATATTTTCCTATCTAGCTTGGAATCAGCCTCCCAGACTTGGCTTTTCATGTGCAGCAAACTAGAAGGTTCAAGAAACAGCTCTAAAAATTCCAAGTTAGGGTTTTCATACTCGCCTCCAGCTAACCAGAAAACAATTCATTGTTTTTCAGGAAATCTCTCCTCTTGTCATTAAGCATTACTTCCGGCACTTTCCAGCTCAGCAGGCTGTGAGATTTGTTGGGCATATAAGCAACTGGGTCTTTCAACTAGGTGGTTCGGAGACAGAGCATTAACAAAGACATGACACACCCAAACCGCCTGGTCGCACGCATGGCCGGGAAGGTCTGGTAGGTACAGCTGTCACCTCCATGGCGCAGTGTCCCTGAGTGGGTGTCCCTTCCATGTGAGTCCTTCACTGGCTTGTATTCCAACCACGCGTCTTAGTGTCCACGCCACGCGGTACACACCAGATTCCCTTCCCATAAGCGTTACCTTGTTTGGGTCCCCACACTGGTCCTTTTTCTAAGGAATGGTATTTTTCAAGTATGATGACCTGTAGGACATTTAATTTTTAATATTTCACTGCTCATTCTCTGAATGCATCAGTCAGAGCGAGAATATTCACCTGTTTTTCTCTTTTCTGCTCTGAAAAGTGGTTTCCATTCTTGCAATTTTGCCCACAAAAGGGGTGGCATGTTTGTCGTCCAAACCCCACGCCCCACAGGTTGAGGCCTGGCCCCTCCAAATGGGGAGTGCTTCCAGCAGAAGTCGGAGGCTCCGAGTAAGTCCCACAGGCCGCCTGAGGGACACACCCCCTGGCCCAGGGACAACTCTGGAGGACAACACTCCTGTTTTGCACTTGCCCGGAAAACCTTGTGTTCACCAACAACCGCATTTCTCGGCCGCTGTGCAGCACAAAGACCAACCGCACACAGAAGTCCTTCTGGCAAAAGTGTCCGAGAGAGATGATGAGACACACCACATCCCCTCGGCTGGCAGCTCAGAGGCCTGCGAAGCTGCTCAGAGAGCACCCCAAGTCTTGCTTGGGGGTGGGAGGGCAGAACTCCCAGGATGAGGAGGGCGCCCAGCAGCCTGGCCCATGACCAAAGACCACGACGGCTCTTCTTCCAGTGTATGAAAGAGGGCAGCTGCCGATGCGGGAGACTTGGGGGGTCAGGGAGAGAGAGGGGATCAGGGCCACAGCGTCCAGAACAGCTCCCAGGGGCAGCAGCTCAGCTTTAATCGTCTTCTCGGCACATGGGCAAGTTGACAAAGGTGAAGACATTAAACTCTATCATTATGGAGAAGCACAAGAAGATGGCGTAGAGGACCAGCACGTAGACGCCCAGCTTCCGGTCCAGCCTCCACTTGTTCAGATGGATGCCGAGGACCTGGGGAGAGAGCGCAAGGATGGGCTCAGGGGCAGGAAAACACGCTAAGCACGTTCACTGGAAAACCACACAGGTTATGAATCCAGAGCGTTCTCCAAAACGGGGACAAGAGTGGAGGTGCTGCAGGCTTAGCCTTGGTTTGACCAACATGAATCCTACAGGCTTGTCTGATGAAATGGAGCACGCCTGGGCCAGCCCTGCTGGCCGGTCCTCACTCATATGGGCTGGAGACCTAAATGCAGAGGCGAAAGGCCACCAACAGGAATTCAAAACTACAGTTGTCTGAAGAAAAGCCTCGATGCTTCTCCATGTGCAAACTGCGCTATAACTAGCCAGTGAACTTCAGTCGGGTCCAGTTTCTTTGCCATTTGCCCACTCTTTAGCCAAAACAATTTAACCTCTTTGTTCTCAACCTTGGCCCTATATACCTACAGAACCTATACCTCATAACCTCCTTCCCTTTCTTAAGAGGGGAGACATTTCCATTTACCTCCTGCCTTCTTGCCAACTGATTTGCAATAAAACCTCCTTTTTTTAAAACCTGGTGCCATGGTATTTTGGCCTCTATGCGCACCAGGCAGTGAGCCTATTGCTTAGTAACAGTACCACTGAGAGGGGACCAGAAGGGGCAGCAAGAAAGAAGGAGATGTTGGGGCCTCCCTGGTGGCCTGAAGGGTTAGCAGCACTATGACGCCATCTGCAGCCTCTGCAGCACGAGTTTGATCCCCAGGCAGGGAGCTACCCACATGGTGAGGCAGACCTCTCCCGTCTCCCTGCTGCTCCCCTCAGCAGTGGATTTCACTAAATCATCTGTTCTGCTCCCCACTCTGTCTCTGGTGAATCCTCTTGCCCCCCCAACATGTCTGGCCTGCACCCCAGCTCTTGTATGTATAAATAAATAAATAAATCTTTAACCAATTTATACGTCTCCTCAGCTTTACCCCTCATCAGCAGGGGGAAGTGAGAGGAGCCATCAGAGACACCGGGCAGAATCAGATAAGGTGTGCAGGAGGCTCCTGTCTGGGTATTGTAAAAACTCACGGTGAGTGCCACGGAGCCCAGCAGCAGGACCACGGAGTAGACCAGCCCCCGGCTGTTGATCCGCACCTGAAACAACATACACAGGTCTGAGCCTCTGGGCTGCTCAGGGCCCCTCATTCCGGGAACTCAATGGGCTTGGGATTTTCCCTCCCACGTGGGAAGGATGGTGGGTATTCCTGGTGACGTGCGGCCACGGGGGGCAGCTCAGTGTGGACCAAAGTCTCGATGTTGCTTGTCTGAGGACACGGGCTGTGAGGTGCAGGCCCAGTGTCCATCCACTTACTAAGGAGCCCAGAGAAACTTACCGTGGATCCGTAATTAATAACCATGGTCTGCAGGCCCCAGGGTATGCCGAGTCCCACTAGGATGTCAAACACGTTGCTTCCTATGGTGTTGGAGACCGCCATGTCGCCAAGGCCTGGAAGGGACAATCAATAACTAACTGTCTCATGAAGAGCAGGTTGCTGGGAACCCCACTTCTTTCCCACAGCTGTTCTACTAGTGCTGCTTCTTAGAAAGGAATTCCTTCTTCATGACGCACCCCAAACCCACTCCCTACATGAAGTCTACAAAGGCCTATTACAGGTTGAACTGGGAAACAACCAAGATTCATATGCTTTTTAAGTCCCAACCCTCAGGACCTCGGAACATGCCCTTATTTGCAGCCAGGGTCTTTAGGGTGATAATCAAGCTAAAGTGAGGTCATTAGGGTGGGCCCTCATCTAGTACGACCGGTGTCCTTATAAAAAGGGGAACTCGGGCCCAGCAGCGTAAGGGGAGGACGCACATGAAGGTGAAGATGGTCATCCACATGCCAAGGAAAGAGGCCTGGATCAGACCCTCCACTCACAGCTCACTCACACCCCGGGGAGAACCAACCCTGCCAACACCTGACCTTGGACTTCCAGCTTCTAGAACTGAGAGACAGTGTCTGTCTTCATGCCTCTCAGTTTGAGGAACTTTGTTAGGGAAGCCCTGGGGATCCAATACAAGGGCCTCCATTGTTTCTCCAGCCAGGTTCATCAGCCAACATTCTCTGGGGACCTACTATGTGCTTCACCTCCTCACTCAGGGAGAGAGGGGACACTGTTGGCACATGGCAGGTGATGGAACAGGTTTGGGATATGCCCAGGGTCACAAGGTTTGGGGGCAGCCCCATGTCCCTCTCTGCCATGGTGTGTTCTTGTGGCCCGGACAAGGGCACCAAGGACCGTGGTTTGGATGATAGAGTGTCAGGTTTTACGGCCCTGGTGGCTTCTGAAGTGTGAGCTCTTTTCCCTCAAATGGACGAGCAGCCTTCTAGAGGTCAGGCCATGCCGTGGTCACCCTTTCAGCACAACTGTCGGTGTCGTGCCAGCCACACAGTCTGAGGGATTTCACCACTTCAGGGCTATTGGAAGTTAGAAAACAAACTTCTATAAATATGCCGCTGGCTAGATGCTGTTCTAACCTGGCCACTTCAACCTACTTTGGCATGACCGTCATAACCTGGCGCAGAGGCAAATGTCCATGGATGACGAGTCTGGACCACCGGTGCCTGGAGCCGTGGCTGTGATTGCGAGAAGCTCAAAGTAACTCGCACCAGCCACCGCACAGCTGACTCACTTCTGACCACCTGCCCTGCAGGTATAAGTCACCACCTCCTCCTGCTCTTGTTGTTTTTACCAGCTCACATTCAGGGCCAAACCCTCCCCCGCCTGCCCCAGCACTGCCGTGAGTGCCTGCAGAATCCTGGCAGCTGAGTCCCTGAGGGACAGCCTGTCCCCGGCCCACCGCCCCGGGTCTCAGTCTCTTGCACAGTGTAGGACGGCGCAGCGATCTCTGCCAACTAGCTACTAATTACTGGCGAGGAGGCAGGTGCTGACTGGACAGGTGGGGAGGCAGAAGGATGCTGCAGTGTGGGAGGAGGGGGTGCTTCTCAAGTTGCGCAGACGCTGCCCTCTCCGCACAGGTGCTGTCCTCTGCTGCCCTCTCCGCACAGGTGCTGTCCTCTGAGGAATCTCTGGGGGCGGTTCTCAAACTTTAAGAGCGCAGACTTCCCTAGGGGACTGGTGCAGGTTTGGGATCTGTGGGTCTGGGTGGGGCCCGAGAATCTGAACTTCTCACAAACTCCCTGGTAAAATCCAAGTGGCCAACCATGGACCACACTGGAGCTGTGAGACTTTTGGAAGAGTGAACCTATTAGAGATGTTCCGGGGACACCCCCACCCCTACTCCAGGCAGAGCAGGCAGAGTGTAAAGCCATCTGCTGCTCAGCCTTCAAGTCAGAACAGGCTCTGTCATGTTCTGTGAGGCAGCTATGCAGGAATCTGCTGCCTGTGGGGCCAACCTTTCACCCCCTCGCTAATGACCAAGGCGCCGGATAAAGACAGTCAGACAGGGGGCACCTGGCCTCTGTATCCCCGGTGGATTCTTTAGAGATCAGGACCGTGATTAAGCCCCAGCACCTGCCCTCTGTGCAGAAATGGCACGGACAGTTCTTTACATCAAGGTAACTAAGGAAATCAAAAGATCTAGATGTACAGAGAAAGACCAGAA
This sequence comes from Talpa occidentalis, assembly GCF_014898055.3. Taxonomy (NCBI): domain Eukaryota; kingdom Metazoa; phylum Chordata; class Mammalia; order Eulipotyphla; family Talpidae; genus Talpa; species Talpa occidentalis. Next base: position 99,932,333 of record NW_023601104.1, read on the forward strand.
GAGGGAAACCGGCCAGGAATAATTGCAGTTTGACATCCGTGACTCACTCTTCCCATCTACATAAACTCACCTCAGACTTGTGATAGTCTGAGCAGTTGTCACCGAGCAGAGTCTGTCAGGCTGCCTGGGTTCCAAGCCTCACTTTGATTATGAAATAAGCTCCTGAACTATCACCGAGACTGATTTCAACCAAAGGAGCCGGGTCGCAGGGCGCCCGTGTCACAGCTGGCTGCGTGGACGCCCCACCGAGGCTTCTGCGTCCTCTGTCGTCAGGACCTGCTCTAACCACGTCTGCCGAGCCTCTGTGGGTCACGTCACTGCCCCCCCATGCCAGCTGGACACTCCGCCCACCGGCCCTGTCCTTCCTCAGCAGGAAGTCACTTCTAAGTTCCACCGGACGCGCTCACAGTGACAGCCTCCTCCCCCAGGGCCCCACCCGCCCCTTATTCCTGCAGAACCCAAGCTCTGGGCCTGCTTAACCTCCCCAGCCCTTAACCTGCTGCCATCACCACCTTCAGCCTGGACGCAGGGCCAGGTGCTTGAGCTTCACATCCGCCACTGCCCGTGTCCACCCCGCCCGCCCCTGGCCTGCACCTGCCCCCTTTCATCTCGTCCCTGGAGCTGATATGACCGAATCCCACCCAGGCTCATGCCAATGAACGTCCGTCAGGCCCTGGTGCTCGTCACTGTCCTCTTCCTCACTGCACTGGGTCGAGGAGGGACCCCCACCCCCACAGCATGTCTATGTGGAACCTGTGCACAGGACCTAATTTGCAAATAGGGTTTTTGAAGCTGTTATCAAACGAAGGTGAGTCACCCCGAATCAGGACGGCCCTCGCCCCATGCCCGGCGATCTCACGAGAGGGAAGTTTGGACACATGCACGAAGTCAGAGGCCGAGACTGGAGTGACACGGCCCGGGCTTTCTACCAAAAGCTAGAAAGAGGCAAAGGCAGGGCTGGTCTTCCCCAAGAGCATTTGGAAGGAGCACGACCCTGGCAACACCCCGATTTTGGCTTTCTAGCCTCCAGACCCGGGAGATAACCCACTTTGGTTGTTCTGAGCCACCTACACGCGGTATTTTAGTTATAATCTCGTGAGGACCTGAACACACTCGCACGAGAGACCATACAATGATTTCTGTTCCCCTTAGGTGCTGCCCCCAGGCCTTCACATTCTCCGCAAGACTCCAGGCTGCACCGACCACACCCCCCACATTCCTTCCCTCAGCTCCCGCCTGCTCAGGACCCGCCACCCAGCGTCACCCCCTTCTGCTCTCTTGGAGGCTAAAATGTCGTCTCCCTCTTTCCAAACCAACTTTCTCCACGAGCGCGTCTCTCCTCCCCGTCTCCTCTGAGATTTCACTCCATCATCGGCTCCCCTGCACCCCCACACTTTCACCTGCGGGGAGCTGTAAAAGTCCCTGCAAGGATGTTATCGCCCGGCAGTAAGAAAACAGGAAAGAGAAGTCGGCTCTTTGTGGCTCTTTCGTTCTGCCATCAAGCAGCAGGTGCTCAGCCTGCTAAACCTGTCACTCAGGGCGCCCCAAAGAAATCCCCTCAGGTATTACACATGTTCTAGAGCTTTGAAGAACAGGAAAATATTGGAGGTATAGGATCTCCCACTTTGCCCTCCTGGGACCGGAGTGTATCTCATTACTACTCCACGGGCTAGAAGAAGTCTGGGGGGTCTGGTGAATGGACCGTGGTGGCATCTCCCTATGGAGGGAACCTAATACCTGAGGGTTCCCAGACATCACTGCGCTTCTGAGGCAGGACCTGTCAGTCATGAGTGACAACCGGGGCGGTGGTGAGAGGTTGCCTGGGGCTGCTAATGGCAGTGGGGGTGAGCGTGAGTCCTACCTTGTCTCGCCACAATTAAACTGGCCATGCAGTCTGGAACACTTGTGCCCGCTGCCAGGAAAGTGATGCCCATGATGACGTCAGGGATCCCCAGTGTGTATCCAATTATAGTCACCTGCAGAAGGAGGGAAACGTGAACTCACAGAGGAGCACCCCTGGAAATTGTGCTCACCCCGAGTGTTGGTAACAATGTAACCAACAGAAAAATCTAGAACATGGTTTTATGTTAAAATATCTTTTGAGTGTCCTTTTTTCCCCTGATATAATGAATGAGTAATAAAAGTTTAGAAAACAAAGTAAAATGAAAATTAAAAATCTCCTACCATTTGTCAAGACCCACAGACAGTCACATAGAAGGGAAACCTTTGTCTTTCTCCTTCTGACTTATTTTGCTTGGCATCATCCCCTCCAGAGTCATTCATGTTGTTGCAAATGGCAAGAGTTCATCTCTTTTTTATCGCTGAGTAGTATTCCACGTACCTATCACGTCTTCATTTAATCATCCACCCCTGGGCAATTAGGTTGTTCCCATAACTATTAGAAGTAGTGCTGCACTGAACAGAGGGGCGCATGTAGCCTATGTTCCTATACAAAATCAATATTTTTGCATTCTTTGGGTAGATGCCCGGAAAAGGGATTGCGAGATGGATGGCAGATCTGTTTTGAGCATTTTGAGGAGCCTCCACACTGTCGTCCACAGCAGCTGGGCCAGCCTTCCTTCCCCCAACATCCTCGCCAACGCTTGTTTTTGGTCTTTTTGATAAAGGCCATTCTCAGGGGTGAAATGTGGTCTTCATTTGCATTTTCCTGATGACAAGTGGCGATGACCTCTTCCCCATGTCCCCGCTGGCCACCTGGACGTCTTCCTTAGAGAAGTGTTTTCTGCCCAATTATTTGGTTGGGCTCTTGGGATTTTTTTTTCTACATTAATTTAAACTGATGTACAGGTACCATTGTCTGGCTATAGAGATTTAATCAATCTCATGCTCGAATACTGACATGCTTTCTTATTTTGTTCTTATAATACCACTGCACAAAGTAATATTTATTGGACACTTACTGTATAACAGATGTTCTACTATTTCTCTAATTTACCGTCCACGGATGAGGAGGCACTGCGGTAAGTGCCATTTTATGCCTTGGGAAATTGAGGGTCCAAGAAGTTAGTAACAACGCCGGCTGGCACAAAGCTGGTGAACAATGAATTAGGAATTCCAAGTCAAGTCTTTCCTACTCTAAGGCTGTGTGTCTGTCACCACCGCTCTGTCTTGGGTATATGTCACTGGGTTGTCATCTTACTGTGATATTTCCCAAGGACAGTTTCCAACAAATAGCAGTGCTGGATACACAGGGTGCCATCACTGCCCCTGGCGCCCCATCAGGGGACAATGAAAGTCAGTGCATGGTCCCAGGGTGTGTGCTTTAGCAGAAGTCAGGTTAATATGTGACTCTGTGGTCTTTATACTTCCTGTGGAGGCCAGTCCCTTCCCCAAACCGAGGCTGGCTGAAGGTCAAGATGACAGGCAGGCACACCCCAGCAAGGTGGTTCCTCCAGGCCACACACCATGCCATCAGCTGCTGCTCTGCCTTAAGGACAAGGGCTGGGGTTAATAAGTCAAGGTGATGGGGTTGGGAGCATTATGGCAAGTCCAAACTCACTGCTAATTAGAACAGATTTAATAATACAGTTATTTTCAGTATTCAGAGATGGAAATTTTTCTTCTTTTGTTCATCTGATCTTCATACCAACTCAGATGTCACGAAATACTTTTTAACTTGTAATGCTTCAGGAGAAGTCAATGGATCCTTTCATCAAATGAGAAGATGACCTGGCCTTTCACCCTACTCAAATGCTTAAATTTTAAAATTCAATTCACTGAAGGCATGGCTTTTTTTTAAATTACCTTTGCTTGCCATTCTTTTTCTGGGGGAGTTTGAGTAGTACTTATTTACAGCTCCTCCCCAACACCCACCCACCCACCCACCCCCACACACACACAGAGGCATCTATGGGAGTTTAACCTTCACCTGCGATGTGCAGTCGTGAACCACCCGCTGTGCTGGAGCTCAGAGCAGGACGCCTGAACAGACATAGGTCATCCTCCCAATAACGTTATTAGATAATGACAATCATCCCCATTTCACAGAGGGTGACTGTGACTTAGGGAAACTGAGCCTCTTCCCTGCACCACTCACCAGCCACACCATCAGGTAGGAGAAGACAGCAATCCACAGGGTCGCGGTGATGAAGGTGACCATGAAGAACTTCTCCCAGCGGGGCTTGCTGCAGTTGGGGATGGTGATGCACAGGAGGAAGATGAGGGGCCAGGTGAACACCCACTTGGCTTTGTCTCCTCTCGACTCTGCCATGGGATGGGGTGCAGGCAGAGGGGGGAGAGAAAGACACAGCTGGTTATACACCTGCTAGTCCACCTGCTGGTTTATTTTTTCAAGCCAAACAGGAAGACATGACTGAGTCACTGACTTCGCAGAATCACAGACTTCTGGAAGCAATCTTAGCAAGATAAGTCAGTAGACGTTTGTTGTTTGAACAACTTCAGTCAGTCCGAATCCCTCATCTGACAGGAAAAGGAAAGTGAGACTCAGAGAGAGAATGGACTTGCCTTGGGGAGCTGGAATAGGGACGCAGAGTGCAGATGGGCTTTGCAACCAGACAGTCCTGGGCTGGAACTCAAGCGGCACTGAGCCATCCCCCTTCCTCACTCCCTCCTCTGACAATAGAGCTGTAAGAACAACTCACAATCTACATGGGGAATGTTTGCCACACATAGCAGGCACGGTGCTAGGCACTCTGCATCCTCTTAGTTTCATCAGTTAAATGGGACCTTTAATGCTTCCTTAGTTGTCGCAAGAAAGGCATGAACCAATGTACACGCAAAACCCAGCACATGGAGCTCTGCACACAGTCGGTGCTTTGGAAATCTCAGCTCTTTTGCTCCAAGGTCACACACTCAGCCTGTGGCAGACACAGAACTAAAATGTGAGTGCCCTGGCAGGCAGGTATTGTTAAAGAAGGCTGGCAAGGTGAGATGCTCATCATGAGCACAGTACTTTCCAGATGCCACCCCCATTTCTGTGTCGCCAACATTGCAGATGCCTTGCACGACAACTCCCAGCACGCTGTGAACCAGAATTCCTGAAGAGAAGGCTACTGGGAAGGAGAGTGAGCTGTGTCGCCACTATGAAAGGGGAAGAGAACCAGACTGCACGTTGGTAAACACTGGCCCTTGGTTTCACACCACACCCCATGGTGTGTACGCTGCTCTCTGGCCAGTTGACACTGGTGGGATAGATAACATCGTCCTGCGGCGACCCTTGCTGCATCCATACCTCGCCAACTCTCTCTCTCTCTTTCTCTCTCTCTCTTTGCACTATCTATGGAAACAAGTCCTTTTGCTAAGCTCCTTTTTCATTTCTGTTTTAGGGTCTTATTTTTTGTTCTCAAGCAGAGAGGATGGATAGGGACCCACAAACCAGTCACCCCCTTCTCCAGGTTTGCACGCTTTCAGTACAACCTCACTGGCCCCTACCACGTGAATTCAGAAAGAATTCATTTCCTCCAGCTAAAGAAAAGTGGCCTGGATCAGCCACTGAGTGGAAACATAAGCCACTGAACACAGTGTGTACCTAGAAGCGCGAAACCGGCTTGCTGGCGATGCCAATGAAATGGAGGAAGGACATCTAAAAATCCTCCAAAAAGCAATGAGAACACCAGCAAAAATGGTGAGAATAAACATTTTTCAGTACTCTGGAAATTAACCAAAGGCTTACAGCAATTCAGTGTCTGGTTAAGAAAATAAGCTGGGTCTCTTTAAGAACAGGGAGCTTTATGATGCTTTAACTTGTCCTAATTTCATTCTCTCTCATTAGCTCTAGAGTGGCCTTGAACCAGCAGTTTGGCATCCAGCAGAGGGGCAGGGCTGGCTGAGTTCCCTCTAAGTTCATTGCCAGAGAACTGCCATTATTTGACCTGTTTGGTGGGGTCCTGTCAGACCCCACTTTCAAAGCGATCTTACTTCACCTGTGTCGGAACTCACCCAGCATGAACAGCCTTTTCCTTGGCGCTACAACAGCGTCATCCCCATGGAAAGGGGAGGTTCCAAGTTCCCTGCCCCACCGAAGGAAGGGGTGGAGCTGAGCAGCAAGGGGACGCTAGAGAGGACTTGGGAGAGAAGGCTGGAGGGAGACTTGGAGACGCATGTGGAGCAGAGACGTGTGAAGAAGACATGTCTCCTGCTCAGCCCTGGACATGCCCCAGCAACTTGGGGGACAAGGAAGGAGACACTTGAAAGAGACATGGGGAGAGACCCATGGGAGGCTGACAACCCACAGAACAGGAGAAAATATCTGCAAATCACGTCAAGGCCTAATGCCCAGAATATATAAAGAAAATTGACAACTCAACAATTAAAAATCAAACCAAAAAGGCAAAGGAATGAAGAGTTTTCCAAACAAGACATGCAAATGGCAAGTAAGCATGTGGAAAGCTGTTCAACATCTTTAATCATTAGGAAAATGCGAATCAAGACTACTTCACCCCCCACAGGTATGACTATAGGGAGCTAGATAATAACAAGCTTTGGGGAAGATGCAGGAAAATGGGAACCCTCATACACTGCTGGGTGGGGGGGGGCATAAACTGGTAAGCCACTTGGAAAACATTCTGGCAGCTCATCATTCTAGCCACACAAAAACTCGTACTGATGTTCATAGCAGCATTATTCGCAATAGCCATGAAGTAGAGACGATCTACGGTATCCATCAAGTGATGAATGAAGAAAATGTAGTCCAGGGCTTCCCTGGTGGCACAAGGGTTAAGCACAGCACTATGCAGCCTCTGCAGCACAAGTTTGATCCCAGGCCGGCCAGGGAGCTACCCACATGGCGCAGCAGACCTCTCCTGTCTTGCCCACTGCTCCCCTCAGCAGTGATTTCAGTAGATCTGCCTGTTCTGCTCCCCACTCTGTCTCTGGTGAATCCTCTTACCCCCAGCACCTCTGGTCTGTACCCCAGTTCTTGTATGCATGAATAAATAAATCTTAAAAAAAAAAAAAAGAAAATGTAGTCTATAGGAAATGGAATATTATTCACCCATTAAAAAGGAATAAGTACTGATGCAAACTATATGGATGAACCTAGAAAACAATGCAAAATGAAAGAAGCCAGTCACAAAAGGCCATCCATTTACATGGAATGTCAGGAATAGGCAACTCCAGAGACAGAAGTAGAAAGTTCTTGCCAGGAGATGGAGGATCAGAAGGAGGGAAATGGGAAGTGACTGATCATGGTCTGGAGTTTCTTTCTGGGGTAATGAAAATTTTCTGGAATTGGATAGTGGTGATGGTTGTGCAACTTGGAAGATACTAAAACCCATTAAATTATGGGCTTTATAAAGGTGATTTTATGGTATATGTATTATATCTCATTAGAAAAAGCAGCAATTGGAGAGTAGGCTGACAATAACTGTTTTGACTCCATCTGGGCTTGAATTACCCTAAATCACTAAAAGGCTATTACTAAGGAAAAATAAACCCCAGCCTGCTGATGAGACGAGGATACAGTTAGCTCAAAGTCAGTGTCTATCCATACATTCATCTTAGATGCTGCTTCTAGAAAAGCATCTGCCTTCCTAGTCTTTCTCCACACACCTGTCTGTGACTTGCAATCCTTGCACGAATGGCAGAATGTTTGCCTACTTGGTTTGTGCAAAAATTCTGGCTCTTCCCTTTTCAGCCCATTCTGACTGACCAGGGTGCCGGAGAAGGCATCGGGCACTCCCAGAAAGGACTGTACACCAGTGGAGAATGTACTCTGCAGGTGCGTAGCCCCAGACAGTAAATGCCCAGGGCTGTCTGCAGACATACACTGAGGTAGCAGCAGAAGGATCATTCAGGTATTTTTTCAGATACCAAATTGCATCGGTGTTGGTCTTTTCACTTGGTGTGGGTTTTGGGTCAGGTTTAGAGATCTATCCTGATCTGCCCCATCCAGCGGGCACATCTCACCGCCCACTAAAGACAATGCTCCACCAGATCCCTTCTGTAGCTGTGTTTTTTGATTTTAAGATTTATTATGCATACAAGAGCTGGGGTGTAGGCCAGAGGTGTGTGTTTGTGGGGGGGGGGTGGCTTAAGAGGATTCACCAGAGACAGAGTGAGGAGCAGAACAGGCAGATCTACTGAAATACACTGCTGAGGGGAGCAGCGGGTGAGACAGGAGAGGTCCTCTGCGCCATGTGGGTGAGCTCCCTGGCAGGCCAGGGATTGAACTTGTGCTGCAGTGGCTGGAGATAACTTGACAGAGCTGTGCCTTTAACCCCTGCGCCACCAGGGAGGCCCTGCGGCTGTGTTATTGAACAGCCGAATCAGACCACTGGTGGATGTGATATCAGTTAAGTGGTTGGCAACTAGCATTTTCTTGGGGAAAAAAAAAAAAAGGAAACATTAGAGCTATTGCATGTAAGAGTTAAATATTATTCCATGAGACTTGTTTCTTTTTTATGGAGAGCTAGGTGCACATGCACACATGTGTGAAATATTTATTACCATGGGTACAGGTGAAGGGTGGAAAGCTCCCACGAAGCTCACTGTGCCCCAGCCCTCAGGCCCCCCACCTGTTTTCAGCTTCCTCACTGTTCTACCTCTCCTGGATGGACTTTCCTCATTAACCCAGCCCTTGGTGATCTCTCTCCTGTAATGGCTCTGAATTTTAAGAACATTTATGAGTTACTGAAACTCTCCCCAAGCTGACCTATGACCTCCCTGCCTGATCCACATACCCCCCTCTTCCAGATGGGGTGCAAATACAGCCCATAGCCGCTCCCAGTGCAGTGGGGCTGTCTGCACCATAGGCTTAGGAGGAAGCAGCGTGTGGTGCAACCTTCTAACAACTGCAATGCATGGTTGATGCTTGGCTGTTTTGTTCCTTAATTGTTCTACATATCAAATGGCAATGATCCAAGGTCAAGGACCATGCAGGCGGTGGGCAAAGCTCTGGCATCTGAGCTGCATAGCTCACAGGCTGTGGGTCGCTGGGCGCAATCCCCCTGTGCCTCATTTCCTTACCTCAAAAGAGGACTGTGAAAATATATTGGGGGCTTGGGAATAAAACAGCATTTGCCACAGACAGTTCAGAGGAGTCTCAGCAAGTGGCACGTCTATCAGGGCTGTTATCAATGACCCAGTTTCTGATGTTGTGAGGCGCTGTCAGGCCACGGCTCTTGACTTGACTTGGGACATACGTTCCTATGTGGGAGTTTACAGCCACGATGCCAGCGGCTCACAGGCAGCGGCCTGCTGGATCCTTCCATGCTTATGCCCTCAGCAGTGCCCCAGCCCCATTCCTGGCTCACACAGAGCTTCACACACAGGAAATGAACGGGAAGCTACCACGTTGGAAACAAAACCAGGAGAAGACCAGTTGGAATGAAAACTAATAAAAAATTACACATAACAGTCATGGTTTGAAATCCCCCAGGAAAGGGTTTCCACAACATTATGCTGATGAAATTAGGTATTTTCTGAACGTCTACCAAAAGAATAGAACACATCGCCGCAAAACATGACTGGCACAGAAACAGAACCCAGCCACACCCGGCCAAAGGAAGGAGGCACGGACAGCCTGGCCACACGCGTTGATATTCCCTCCAGTCTGATCCGTTAGTTGTTTTGCTACAGCTCAGGCCTTGTTGGCTGCCTGGGCATGACAGTCTGAATTCAGGACGACTCCCGGGACACCTCTGCCACCAGCCCCTTACGTAGGGGATATTTTCTCCCCATCCTATTTGTGCTCCTGTCCGTGACTGAGCCAGTGGTGGTTCCAGCAGGAATGGGCGGATCAGAGTCTGTTCTCCGGCCTAGCACCAGCAGGCACAGAGCAGGTTCACTATGGATTGGGCAGGTGGATAAGGAGCGTTCCAGAGCCCTCAATTGATTTTACAGGCTTTAATGCTCTCAGGGAGCCAGGTACACAGGCACACCAGGCAGGGAGGCTGGCATGCCAGGAGGCAGGCAACCGAGCCTCCCAGCCCCCCTCTAAGCTTTACTCTTTCTCTGGGCATTCTCTCATGGTTTCGCCTCTTCTGCAGTCACCCGTCCTCCGTCTGAGTGACACCGCCCCTATATCCCTGGCCTCTAGGCTCAGGCGAGTCCGCTTACACATGCCTGCACCCATGCTCCGGGTGGCCACGAGCAGGCACAGATGACCCGCACCCAGGCTCCCAAGCGCCTTCTGCATCGATGTGATTCACGGCCACAGGTGACAGCCATGGAGCCTCCTGGCGAAAGAAGCCTGATGAATTCATTTACCCTACACCCAGGATGCTGAAACTGGGACCAACTTCAACACGTGTGTGGCTAGAAGTGTGAACTCGGGAGAGGCAGAGGAAGCAAGTCTGAGGGCCCTGATTCAGGACAAGGACAGGGCTGGGGAGAAAACGCGCCTGCCCATCTGGTTCCTGGCTCCACCTGCCCCAGCCCCACAGGTGCCTACTCCGGGAAACACCTTTCTTATGAAGTCCCTCCCTGCCTGAGGAAGTTCAAGTGGGATCACATCACTTGCAACCAAAGCATCCCGAGCAATAGCGTCATGAAGACAGAAGTAGCCCTCAGCAGGGCGGGCTTTGCATTCTGCCACCCTGGCCGGGAACATCTCACTCCTCGGCTTAATCCTGTGCTCACCACGCAGCCTCCTGCCCTAGGGTGAGGTCTCCTGAGCAGACTGGCCCACCAAACTGGGCCTCAAGCTCCTCATTTGCAAAATAAGATGACAAGAGCAATGCTTCTCAAACCTAGCTGGACAGCCACCTCACCTGGGGGCTCGGGGACATGCGGTTTCCTGAGCCCTAGAGAGTCTTCCTAAGGAATTCCTTCTGCTTCACTGTCCTCAGGCTCTAAGGTCGTGCTCAAACACTCATTCTCTTGCCAAACCCACATCTAACGTGTTTGAAAATCTACTCTACATTTGTTTTAATCTGGTCTGGAAAGACACTGACCAGAAGGTCCTATGCTCACAGACCCCACAGAGGAAGTATGCCGTGCAGGGCCACGGGGGAAGAGCCAGAGCAGGGAGGAGGCGCGAGGGGGTGCAGGGCAGGAGCCCGCATTTGCGTTTCCACGTGACAGCACAGGCAGGGCAGCGGGCTTAGAATGGGTCGTGGGAATGATTTCAGGGGGCTCGAGGGTATGGAGCTGACACTAGTTGAGTGCACCTGACCCTGGATGACCAGGGCAGAGGATTAGCTCCTCCTACAGCAAGAGAGCCAGATAAAAGAGGTGGTCGGCGTGCTGGTCTCTGGAGGGCTCATCTGCCTGTGGAAGGCCAGAGGAGAGACGGGACCATGTCTTTCCTGAGGGTCTCCTCCGCCACCACCACCAACCCCCCCCCCCTTTCAATACAACATCGGGGACATCTGCGAAAGGCTCGTCACACACTCCCACTGCCGTGCCAACGTGAGAGAAAGGAAGGCTGTTGTTTTCGTTTCGCTAAACTCTCAGATTTCTCTTTTGAAGTAGAAAATTACAATTAGGTGAAAAATTCCTTAAAATGAACTGTAACAAGACAGATGGCTAATCACACATAGGAAACACGAAGAACAGATGCAGTTGCTGATGAAAACCCTTAAACAAAATAATTTGGACAGTTCACTAATTAGTTACTCCAATTAAAGAAAGAGCCAACTTGTGGCGTGTGAGGGTGGGTGTCTTCGGAGCATGGAGGTGGTGTGCGCCCCGGACGAGGGACTTTTACATAATCTAGAGAGCACAGTTCTAGATAATTGGGTCTCAAGCTTGGGTATAAATCAGAGTCTCGGGTTCTGAGAGCTTTGTGAGGTGATGGGAATCTCCACCCCCAGTTCCTGGCAGAGTCTCTGAAGCCCTTGACTTTCCTAAGTGGTAAGAGCCTAGAAGAATCTCTTGTTCTAAAATTCGTCTTTGACCTCATCCCAGACAAGGGACTCCTAAACCCCTGGTGGATGTCTAAGTGCTAAGAGCACGAGGAGTATCTTTTGGTCTATTCAGGAAACTCAGGGTGGGCTCCTGGATGGGGCTGGTCATGAGAAAGACCAACTCATGTTTACAGCTTGGATTTTTCTAATCATGGAATTTTCCAGAGAGGGGAGAGGAGCTGGAAATGGAGTTAATTGATCGTGCCTTTGTGAGGAAGCCTCTATAAAATCTCAAAAGCACAGGGTTGAGCGTGCTGCCAGGTGGGAAAACACCTCTAAACAGGGGGGTTAATGCGCCCCAGCTCCACGGAGACAAATTCTTGCACTCAGGACCCTCCCTGACTTTGTCCTATGTCTTCACCTCTATCCTTTCTCATACCCTTAAATAACTGGTCAATGTGTTTCCCTGAGTCCTGTGACTTGTTCTGGGAAATTAATTAAACCCAAGAGGGGGCATTAGAACCTCTCATCTACAGCCATGGGTCAGAAGCGCAATCAATAACCTGGGCTCGCAACTGAGTGGAACCGCACATGTGAGGGTGCGCATGTGGTGTGCGTGTGTGGGTGTAGCAGATTTGTGGGGCTGAGCCCTCAACCTGCAGGACCTGACACTGCATCTGGGTAGACGGTGTAACGACGACCTCCTGCTAGCTCCAGGGACAGAGCTTCTGTGAAACACTCATTCCTCCCAGTTTTGCCACAGAAATGAGCTGGACGGCACTGCAGCTTCTGTGCACAGAGGTGGCCAGGGTCATCCCCCCCACCCTGGGGAGTCCTGGAGCTGGGGCTCTGCTCCCATGTGGCCGGCCCAGGACGGTGCTCACAGGCCCCCTGCACTCAGGAGTCCCACAGCCTTTCTGAGTCTGTGTTCCCTCTCTGCAAAATGGGGGTGAGGACAGGGTCCCCCTCATAAGGCAGCCGTGAGGAGTATATAAGGGAGTATGTGCAAAGAGGCGGCAGCTGGAGGGGCTGCCCAGGAGGGACCCTGCTTGCCACTTAGAAGCTGGGTGACTGTGGGCCACTCCCCTGAACTCTCTGTACTTCCCTTTCCTCTGCAAACAGAGGTCACCCCCGCCCCCACCTTGTGTGTTGTTGTGAAGATTTAAGCAAAGAACACAGGGGAAACTCTTGGAACGGGGTGTGGCGCCCCGAAGCCCATAAGAGAATTTCCTATTTTTCACGTAGTGCCTGACATGGCGGCTGTAATAGTGGAGGCCACACGCACCCCACCCCGCACACAGAGGTCACCTGGGGTCCTGCTGCATGGGCAGGGCTGGCCCTTGGGCTGGGCCCCTGTGCTGGGAGTCAGCCACCAACGGGCCGCATAAAGGGCTTTCCCGGGCCGGGTGGGAACTCCGGGTCCACCGCTGGCCATGGCGGGGCTCCCTGGGAAAAGGTGCTCTTTCTCCTCTGCCTCCTCCCCCAAGAGGCCTGACTACCAGCCTCTGTGGCCTGGACTGGGAAAGGCAAGGCGGCATTCTGTGTGCCTGTACATCCTGCACCGGGCCCGTGGGTGCTGGAGCCAGGCTGCTGCTGAGCGCCCACGGGCTCTGGTCTGCCTGCCTAGGGACCCCTGTGCCAACGGGCAGAGCCTGGAGCACCTCAAGCTGTCACTCCCCCTCCCCCTCCATCAGCAGCGTGTGAGGGCAGGAGACAATGTTCAGAGCACATCCGGCAGCTGCCTGCCGGGAATTTCTCCCAAGTCCAGAAGGCCAGGTCGAGGCTGTCCTCTACCCAACTGGGTCCCCAAAGTCCAGAACAGCCCGACACCCATGGCAGGTGCTCACCAGGTGCGGACTCCCTCGTCCTGACCCGAGGGAGGCCACAGCCAGGCCTCTGGGGATTCTGACTCCCATGACCTTTTTAGAATACTGCTGGTGGTCCACGAGGAAGGAGGTGAGACCCTGGCGTAACAGTCGCATGGCTAAAGCATCCCCGATCCAAAGAAACATTTACTGCTACCTACTATGTGTCAGTCGGTGCACACGGGTGATTAAATTATCCTCTTTGCTCCTCAGAGCAGCCCCAGGAGGTAGGTACCCTCCACCCCTCCTGTGGATGAGGAACGGAGGTTTAGGGAGGTGCCCTAGGTGGTGAGTTAGCAGAAGCCAGATTTGAAGCCAGAACCTCTGGACCCCAGAGCTTCCCGGCCTGTCTGTGACCACACAGAAGAGCTATGCCCTGCGGGCCCTGATTCACCCCGACACCTGCAGAGACGCTGGCTCCAGGCTGCCTGGATGGACCACTGCTGCTCTCTCCCGTCACCCCACTGTTACCCCTTCTTCACCCCGGACTCCCTCCTGGGGCCAGCCTGGGAGAATGATCATGAAGCCACAGGAGAGATGAGCTGAAAGCATGAGGTGGGTGAGTGGGTGGCGAGCGGGTGGCCTGGAGTTGCAGAAGTGGCCTTTGCCACAGGAGCCGGGTCCCACAGACCTGCTGCGAGTCCCATAACCCTCTGCCCACACAGGCCTCGATTTCCCTGGCTGCCATGCATGCACGCTGAAACGGCAGCTGCAACCCCACCACAGCTCCTCACATGGATGGGAAAGGGAAGGAGTAACTGGTGGTTTCCAGGGCAACACCTGCAAACACATCGTGGAAACACAAAGGGAGCCGGGAACAGGAAGCCGGGCCTGTTCCTGAGGGCAAGAGGAGGTGGCAGCTCCTGGAAGGAAACACACTTTGCTCTGTTCAGGGCCAAGTCCAGGGGGCTGAGGAGGAAGGGGGACCGACAGCGGCAGGAGGCCCTGCCCCCCCAGGAAGGGCAGTGCTCCCTGCAGAAGGCCTCCCGGTGCAGAGAAGCTGGGAGCTGGCTGGTCCTGGGCAGGCGAGGGAGCAGCATTCTAGGCCCTCGCTGTGGGGTGCCCCGCCCAGAGTGCCCGGAGGGGGCTAGATCTGCTTTCCCAGCCACCTCTCTGAGGAAAACCAGATTCCGGTGCCAGGGCAAGGGGAGGGCATGGCTGGCTCTTGGGCCCACGCCCCATGCCTCCTCCCCTCCCACCCGGCCAAACCAAGGATTCAAGGAAATAGAGAAATGCAGTCCCCGCACATGGCCACCCCTTAGAGTAACAGCTGGGGGCAGCATGGGATGAGGATTCAGATAAATGTGACCCATCACCAGGTCCCAACTCTAAGATGGAGGCGCTGCCACGCCCTGGTGGGGGAGCCTGGCTCAGACAGCCGGCTGAACGGCGGCGCCTCTCGGTCCCCCTCCCGCAAGCCCTCCTGAGTCCTGACCCTGGCTGCATCTCCCTACCCTGGCCACTCCCTGGCCCGCCCTGGCATCTGACCTCCAGACCCCAGGAGCTGAAATTCCTCTGGTGCCTGCAGCTGAGTCCCTGACCTCAGTCCGAGGTGGACTCACTCGGGAGAGGAGCTGGGCTGGTGAGGTGAGGACCTGGGGCTGCGTGGGCCAGGGCTCTGGCCCTCGAAGGAACACACAGCTCGGTGGGGCAGGGACCGCCCTGCTCCGTCAGCCTTGGGCAGGCTGCTCTCTGGGGGTGGACATGCGGCTCTCGCAGACTCCTGCCCTGCAGAGTCCTCTCTCCTGGTGTGTCCACACAGGTGTGTGATGCGGGTGCTCACTCCTTCCTTGTGGTGTGAGAACTGCTGCTGGGGCCAACCTCCCACAAGGTACAGTGGGACCTGCAGCCCACCAGACAAGCCGGCTGAGCATGACCTTTGCTCCTCACAGAACATTCTGGCAGGTGTGCTGATGTGCCAGGATGTATCTGAGGGGGTCAAGACCTAGATCGCCTCAGTGTCTTGGTTGATAGGGGGGCCGAGGGAGGCCTGAAGTCTACAGGTGGTCCCCTGAGTGACCTCGATGAGGGGGAAAATGTGATTTTCTGGGGCTGCCCTTATTGTGAAAAGAGGCTGGAGGCGCTGACTGGGAGCAATTCGTAACTCGGCCCAGTCCCAGGAATCACCAAGAGAAGTTCTGAAAATGCAGATTTGCAGGTCCAAAAGACTCCATCTTTGTCCAGTTTTCAGAACCAGGCCCTGGGCTTTGGGAAGAACCGTAATCAGCATGCCCTGGAGATTAATCTAGAAACTCCAAGGAAGCCCTGTGATCCTAAACACGCCTCTGTTCTCCAGATGCAGCAAGGAGGCAGAGCACCCAGCTGCGCAGCTGCCTGTCGTCTGCTTGGGAGGCCAGACTGCACCCACAAAGAGGGGGTGAGGGCCAGGCAGCCTGTCCTCCCTGAGCCCTCTCCCAAATCAGCTGCCTATGAGCCTGAGGTAAACACTGAATTCTTTTCAGAAATACCCCAAGTTCTGGTCTTGAAAAACCTGAATTCTGCTGCCTCTCAGGGTAGCAAGCCAGCAAGACCTCCAAGATCGGGCCATGCAATCAGGCCTTCATTTCCCACCTCGGATTCAGAGGCTGGCCCTCACAGAGGCTTGGCTAAAGACAAAGGCAGAGTTTTTCTAGGGGGTGTCTGGGGATCCTCTCAAATGTGAACCCCTGACTTTATTTATTGGACAGACATCTACTGAGCGCCCACCATGTGTCAGGCACAGGCACTAGGGACACAGCAATGAATGAAATAGACAAAAATCCCCGCCTTCCTGCAGCTGATTTTCAGTTTGGGGAGACACACAGATGAGAAAAATAGAAAAGATTTCAAGCAGAATGGTCAGGGAAGGCCTTATCACCTCAGTAAGGTGACATTTAGGCAGAGACCGGAAGAAGGCAAAGTGGGCCACATGGATAATTGAGGAAAGTGCATTTCAACAAAGGGCAAATGCAACACTCCTGGGGCAGACGCATGCCGGGTGTGGTCTGGGACAGTGAGGAGCCAGTGTGGCTGGGGTAGAGGGCACGAGAGGGACAGGGCAGATGACACTGGGTATCTGAGATCAGGGTCCAGTGAGAGAGGAGGGCACTGAAGGCTTGGGGCAGAGGTGTGGCCTGAAATGACCTCTTTATGGAAAGCCGATGTGGTCCAGTGTGTAAAGGATGACCATCTAAGGGTCACGTGAGGCCTCAGAGTACCCCATCCCAGCAAACAAGCAATGCACGAGCACAACAGCCTGTCCGCACTGCAAGGGTTGGAGAGTCAGAACATGTCCATTCCATAACAGTGGTGGTTGCT
Source organism: Talpa occidentalis (assembly GCF_014898055.3). Taxonomy (NCBI): domain Eukaryota; kingdom Metazoa; phylum Chordata; class Mammalia; order Eulipotyphla; family Talpidae; genus Talpa; species Talpa occidentalis. Next base: position 99,949,263 of record NW_023601104.1, read on the forward strand.
TTTTCTACTGCAAAAGAAAGACCAAGTGCCCTGGGCATTTAAGGGCTGTCACCCGGGGTTCCCAAGTCTCCAGCCGGCCTCCTGTCTGGCACACAGGCTGTGACTGGTCGCAGCTTTAATCCATGGTCTTAGGATGTGTCCCTAAGCATGCTGGTGACATAATGCTGACACTTCGCACCAGCTCTCGCCTCTGCCCCCAGGTCTCCGCCCTGCAAACCTAGGCTTGGTCCCACAGAACTCAGCACCCCCAGAACTCACCGGGCATGGAAAAGGGGGACAGGAAGCCAGCTTCAACTGGCTCTGGCTCCGGGGCAGGTGGCTGTGGGGCGGGCTGTTGCTCCTGCTCCTGCTGAGGGTCTTCAGGATTTTCCACGGGAACATTCCCATTCTCAATGTTTTCGTGTTTCCCGTTTTGAAGTGGCTTGCTGGTCACACCATTCGCCGAGTTGATCAGTCTCTGTCGCTGTGTGGACAGGAGGCAAAACAAAACACGTGACCAGGGGTCACACGCTGCGCTGTTCCACACAGCTCTTTAAGGTTTCTAGAACACCACTGCTGGAGATGGCACTGCCTGAGGAATGGCACAAGGACCCTGGACTCCACGTAAGTTTGCTCATTTCCATCTGCAACAACACCAGAGCCTTTGGGGATTGATCAGAGCCCTGGACCACCCCTTCTTAGTGCCAATCTGACACCTCAGGCCATGACACTGGTGACAGCGATCATTCCAGGTCCCCTACGGGATGTTAATAAGCCACCTGAGGACAGCCACAGGAAAGGCTGCACGATTACTTTTTTCTTTGTAGCTATATCATGCATAAAATGTTAATGATGCACTTATAAAATTAATGTTTTACACCAAGATGTAGAACATTTCTAGCCCTTCAGAAAACCCAGGCATTTCCCTGGCTCATGTACCCCTCTCTAGAGGTCTGCAATTCTACTTTTAGAGCCATCAATTAGTTTTTCCTGAACTTGCACATCCTATAAATGGGTTTAAATGGTATATATTATTATATGTCTGGCTTTCCTTATTTAATTGAAAATCCACGTATTCATCCACATAGCTGCATATAGTAGTTTTATTTTTCGTGGCTCTATAGTATTCTCTTGTGTGAACAACCCACAATGTACCCTTTGCCTGTTGACAGGCATTTGTCTTATTTCCTCTTTTTGGTTATTATGAAGAATGCAGCTATCTACATTCATGCACATGTCTTTTTATGGATCAATGCACTCATTTCTCTTGGGTGTTTGTCTAGGAGTGAAACTGCTAGGTCATATTGAAGCATTTTATAGTCACAACAGCAATGGATTAGAATTTCAGTTGCTTTGCATCCTGGTCAACACCTGATATTGTTAGTCCTTTTAATTATAGCCATTCTGGTGGACACATTGTGGTATCTTAGCCCGGTTTTTAATTTGCATTTCCTTGTCAACTCATGTTGATGATATTGGGTCACTGTCCATTTGAATAGCCTCTGCTGTCCTTATCTTTCACCATCGTGTACTCTGAACCAGTTGGTTCCCTTCCCTTCCCTTCCCCATCTCACTGACAAGGCTTATTTCTTTCCACCCAAGCAGAAGCTGATCTTCCTCCCCAAGTCTGTGGGTTTCTACTAAGCTGGGAAAGAAAGAACTGCAATCTAAGATATCAACAGGTTTCTTCTCTCCTGAGAACGTTTGCCTTTGCATAGCTCATTTTTACCTAGTGCTCATTAAAAATATTTATGGATCAGCTTTAGGCCTGTGGGTAATAATTGTCATACAGTGGACACATAAATCCTTTCCAATTACTTCAACAGGAGACCGAGAATCAGCAAACCTATCCCCCAGGCTCCAACAATCCTCCACAAGTGCACGCCAACACCCGTCCTTGTGGTGATTGGACGTAAAAACAAAAAAGTCATTCTTAGAATGAAAGCCTTGTTATTTCTCTAAAAGAAAGAGGAATTGACCATTTAACTATGTAATTGTTTTCACGTCAGTTTGAGGCAGGGACTCCTAAATCATGAAGGTTGTGAGGGGTGGGGGTAGGTAGAAATTTCAAAATTTTCCCTCACAAGTTTGTCTCTGGCATACTTTAGCACACCATAAAAGGACAAAGTGGTCTATGCCTGAGACTCTGTGGTGTAATATTTTGCCACCCAAGGAGGGTTAAATAACAGATCATCCTTGTAGTAAAAAGAAACAAGCAAAGTACCTGTATAAGGAAAGAATCACAAGGGGTGGGACAGACATGACTCAACTGCAGCAGGAATGATAGCAATGCAAGGACCTCATAACGCTAGCTTAATAGGAATCCACAGAAAACTGTACCTGGAAATAATATCTTCAGCTATGTGAGGCTATATTAAAAGAGGCATAGATTACAACACATAGGAGGTGATGAATCCACATGCCATGAGAGACAAACCAGGTTTTCATAGGAAAAGAACCAGATGGTGAGCACTGGAACCCTGTCACATCAGGGACTGTGGGAAGTTCCAAGGATGTTTAGATTCAAGGAGAAACTCTGAAGCAAGGGGCAACTGCTGCCTGATAGTTCAAGGACTACAACATGAAAGAGGCAATAAGAAACAACTTGATAAGCAAGAGTTGGATATCATGGAGGAAAGAAAGATATAGACAAAAGGGGCCTGGGGAGATAGCCTAGACCAAGCCCTAAGAATCTGTGCAGCCCCACGCCCTTCATAGGCCAGCCTCAGATTTGGGTTGGAATTCTTGTTCTCCCATCATATTGGTTATGTGGCTTTGGGCAAATTTCCTCACCTCTGATAAATGGAAAATGCCATCATGTGACTCAGCAGATCATTAAGAGGATTAATGCTATTACATGGGCAAACATCCAGCACCCTCCTGGCACGCAGCAGGTGCTCGGGAAATTACATCTGTTTCACCAGCTCAAAGTGACAGGCATCCAGGTGCGAGATGAGAGGGTGGTGGGGAGGGAGGCGGTGGGACCAGATGGGACAGGCGCACAGGGAGGGCACGTGAGACTCTGGGCCCCTTGGCAACTCATCTCAGTGGCTCCAGGTGAGGACAGCCAAACTAGGTCAGGTGTAGACTTAGAAAGAAAAGCAAAGTCCCCTTTCAACACCCCTTATCCCCACCCCGAACCCTCCCTCGGGTACTCCATCCTCTTTGAAGAGGAACAAATAAGGGCATCTACCCCCTAGGCATTTCTTCCATGGATTAATTTCAGCTTTGCAAACGTTTCTGTAACATCCTGGAATCAAAATGACTGCAGAGGAAATGAGACCAAAGGATCTTAAGAAACCACCTTGAAACTGGGCATGTTGTGGCTTTTTAGTCTCCCCATTTCCATTCCACAATGAATTTCCCCAAAGACACTGCGTACTCTCCAGGCATAGCTCGCTGTTGCGTGTGAGTGAAATTTTCAGAGCCGGAGCATCCTGCCCAACACCCTCGGTTAGAGAACCTGAACCCCAGGAAAATTAGGGCATTAATAGCCAATGGGAGGGTCATGTTCAAAATCCCTTCTCCTCAGTCTAGCCTCTGTGGCTCCCCATGCTGCCTTCAAGGGCAGGTGGACGCTAGTGGTGAAAGGATATTGGGGGCCTGAAAACCAGTAATTTACCAGCTCATCCAAATGAGCTCATTATTTTCCTGACATTGTACGCCGTGAAACATATACTATAAACCACACCTCACCACCACCCCAAGCTCCCAGAAGGTACAATTATCACCCTCATGAAAAATAGGCAACATTCAGTAAAGTTCCATGGATTTACCAATGAATTTTACCAACTTGAACCAGGATGACTGAGAATGTTTCAAAGCTTACAGTGTTTCCCTTTGTTAATGCGCCCTGACAGCAAGGGCCCCGTTACATATGAAATCAAAGGAGAAATGTTCAAACACAGAAACTTCCAGCACTGTGCTGCATCATCCCTGCACACGGTCGCTGTGCCAACTACTGTTCCTAGCTGGTGAGTTCTGAGTCCTCCGGTGACTAAGAAACCAAGGGGAAGGACACAAAATCCCTCCACGCTCCTGTACAGCAAAGACTAGAAAACTTGGTGAACAATAAGCACGTTGACTTGGCTAAACTTTTTGTACAGTGAATGATATTCAAGCCTTCTGAACTTTCTGTTCAAAGGAGAAAGTCACTTGGCACAAAATCTAGGCAGAGACAAGAGTACAGAGTGAAGAAGAATCCCCCAAGGCCGCTGCCATCCACCTGCATCTCCACCTCCTCCTTGAGCTGTTATCCACAGAGAGCGTGTGCTCATCTGCTCTACAGAACATTCTAAAGAAGCAACCCATACTTCAGACTGGCCTTTCTCCAATCAGTTCACCTCTAACTCCTGATATAGTACTTAGGGGGCAGGACAGGTGAGTCTTTGCCGCCTGCTTTCTAAGTGTGCACCGATAAATGCCCCCCTGGCAGAGGTTGGCCTGGAAGAGGCCGACAAGCCAGTCTCCTCCGCGGCCAGGACCATCGAAGCCCACGTGTGCTCCCCGGGCTTGGAGCAGACGTACCTCATTGATGATGATCCTGCTGGCCATCCGCAGTCGAGTCCTGGGCCCAAACTTGTTGGTGATCATTATGCGCAAGCCCGCCTCGGGGAAGTTGAACTTGGGTGGGCTGGAGCTCATGACCTCGTCCACCATCACCACTGGATTTTTGCTGTATTGCGGCTCCTCCTTCACTATATTGAGCACAGGGCTGCGGTTAGTGCTGAGGTCCCCCTGGGGATGACACCCCTGTCCCAGGGGGACAGACTTCCCCAGACTGCGGTCCTACAGCCATTGGGGGCCTGGCTTTAGCACCCCCTTCCCTGCCCCCGTTAGCCAAGGTCATCGGTTCTGAAATGCCCGCTGACTAGGAGCACTTCAGAGTCCCGGGGTCCCGCAGTGACAGGGCCACTCACGGGCACACTCTCCCCACCTAGCCCCTCTGAAGTTGACATCACCCCCACTGTCTCGGGCCCCGTCTTGGCTAACAGTAAGGGTTGTTCAGTTCCTCCTCTGAGCCCCACTGGGCTGCCCACCTACAAGAGTCAGGGTCCCTGCCACCCTTCCCCGTGACAGGGAGAGGACTTTTCGCTGCCCCTGTTTACAGAGGCTCAGACGACACTTTAAAACTGGCAACAGCTGCAGAATGGAAAATGCCAGAATGTACCAGAGAACCCTAGTTCTAAACTCCCCACAAGGCCAGCTGCCCTTCAAGCAACCATCTCCACCCTGCCTCTAGCTTTGACCTCCATGAGGCAGGCCATGAAGGCAAAGAGGAACTCACAGGCTTTGAAGTGGCAGCGGAGGCCATGCCGTGCCCAGGCCCGTGGCCTGGTGGGGCAAGAGCGTCCAGCACAGCCGCTGCTCCCTCTGACCCTTTGTGTCCCCTCATGAGGCTGAAAATAAGTCCCCCCAGTGCCCAGATTCCTCCTTGTCTCTTCACAGACATGCTCAGGGCTGGCCATGGGGATTCGACATTCAACTTCCAGAGCCCTGGAAGGGTCTACTACAGAGCCACTGGGGCACACAGGAGCAGGCAGCTGGGTGGGGCTGTCCGAGCAGATGTGGCCGTGCCTCTGCACAGGTCACCAGCTCTGTGAGCGCCCTTGGTGGCTCCAGGGTAACCGAGAGCTGCCCGGAGGGCACACGTTGCAAGAGTTAGTGGTCAGACACGACGCATGCATACCAGACACGCCCCCTCCCACAGGGCTGCAAGGCTCAGCAGACAGGAGGCGGGTGGGTTAGACAGCGCGGGCCATGCATTTTTCGGAACACTCACCTCTGACGAGGCGTGCACTGGGCTCGTGAATTCCTTTTTTTAATGCATGTGTGTTATTGCCTGGATGAGAGCGGATTACTTACAATTTAGAAGAGGAGGAGAGTTACGGAGAGAAAGGCCGAGAGAGATCCAGAGGTGGTTAGCGTGCGGCGGATGCTGAGAGTGTGGGGCGGCATTCTGGATGGCGGCCAGGATGCCAGGGGTTACTGAAGGAGGTGTTAGTAGAGGGACTGCTGGGGCTCTGGCCTTCGGGAAGGCCCCTCTTTCTGGCCAAATTCCACGGCTCTGTCCCACTGTGAGGAGCAGGCGTCCCCATGCCACGCTCCTCCCTCCGCACACGCCGAGCCCCTTCCTACTCTGGGGCCTCCACTTCAGAGCGAGGTGAGAACCGGCAACGCACGTGTAGAAGCAGCCCTGGGGGAGCGACTGGGCTCGCTGTGGAGTGGCAGCTTCTGAAGGGAGAGCCTGTCCCGGGCCGCCCAGCGGGTGACAGCACCCAGTGGAACGTCCGGGTCGGGGTGGCCCAGAAGGCAACTCGACCGCAGTTAACTTCCCATTACCTCAGCCCAAGGCCAGGTATTGCCACCCCTCCTGTGGCTCTAAGCCAAAGTTGGGGCTGGGCCAGGGCAGCTGGGAAAGGCCCCATCGTGAACCCATCTGCGGTCGGGTGGGATCCAGGCCACCTGACAGCCGGCAGGAGCGGCTGGGCCCCGGCAGGGGCAGCGAGCAGGGTAGCCGCCAGCCTCAGTCCTGGGGACCTTTTTGGGTGTAGTTTGATGTGAAAAATCTATGCAAGTTTTAGGGGAAAAACCAGACTATTCAACATGGAATAAAGCTGCAGGATGCGATGCTTCCTCCCCCCTGAAAAAGAGAAAGCTGGGCTGAGCTGACATGGTGAGCTGACTGTGTGACCGCTAAGAACACTTCAGTTCTCAACAGGCCAAGAGTCCCTGCCTGCCAGGAGGCTGGCTATAAAAATCTCCATTTTATAGGGAAACACCGAAACAGCCGCCTTCGACGTCCTCGGGTGGCTGACCATGACCTCCTGGAGGCCGAGGGCTGACCGTGTGAAGAGGAACTCGGGTCAGAGGTGTCCACAGGCCGCAGCTCTGGGCCCCTCACCCCTCCAGTTCCTGGGGTCCCGGCTGGCACCCCACGCAGGGCCTCTGTCCCCTTTATTCAAATTTATTCACCCCAATAAAAGCTGGAGGGATACCTATCTTTTCTCCTTTCCATATGCTTGGGGGGCAGTCCCACAACTAATTTTCTAGAAACTGTCCTGGACTTAGCAATTTGAGGGGAAAGAATGAACTTGTGGGGAGTCTACTTCCCACACAGAAGTGAGGGGGCAGTGCTGTGAGCACCCCAACCCGAACAGGCCCTCAGGGCAGCTGCTGCAGGGGTGCCAGGCTTCCTGCTAAGGAAAGCGGCGGAGGCCCCATCATGATGCACAGGAGGACGCCTCTCAGAGCACCGGGAATAGGTGTCCCCGGTCACCACCCGTGCCTTTGGGCTTCCCGGGTGGCACCTGAGGAAGTGTACGTTCTGCTGACCCAAATGACCTCCCTCTGGACTCTCTCCTCTCTGCCTGCAGGTCCAGAGGCCCTCAGGAGCACTAACCCCATGCAGGAAACTGGATAGGAATCAGCCTCTGTCCTGAGAGACTGTGTGTGGGGACTGAGGCAGAGGCCAAGGAGCCACTGTGTCTGTGGAGCTAAAACCCCAAACAGCAGCCACATGGTTCCCTCCCTTCTGAGGAGGTTGTCCTGGAAACTGGCTCTCCCCTGGGGCAGCCTGCTCGGTGTTTCTGCAACAGGACATAGCCTGCACTCTGCAGGCTCCTTTCTCCATCCCTCGTGGGCATGCCAGGCTGAGACCACACTGGACCTGCACCCCCGCCCCAGTAGGCCTCTTCCTGGCTCCTAGAGGGAGTCATCGCTCACTCCAGCACCTGGGACAGGTGCCCGGCTCAGGGTTTACCTGAGAAAGGACAGGGCATATATGCTCAAATTGCATGTGGGAGGAAGCCCCCACTCAGCGTTGAAGATTGGGCCAGGGCCAAGAGGACGGATTTCAGCTCCCACGTGTCCAGACACAGGCAAACAGGCCCCTCTGCACTACATGGTCCCAGCAGGCGCTTAACAAGGGGATTAAAGCTACCTGGAAGGGGACATGACTTCTTTGGGGTCACAGGGAAAGAGGGAGAAAGACCCTCAGGTGGCCAGTCCATGTTCTCAGCTGGTCAGGAAGCTTTACTCGCGCCTGAGGGGGACTGGAGTCCTGCTTCTCCAAATCTCCATTATTCAGGCTTTAACACGGGTCTCGAGTGGGGAAAGCGTGACCTCTCCCTTCCTGCCAGCTGCCCCCAGAGGACAGCACCTGGCAACTGGCTGGATCACGGAGACTCGAGAGCAACATCTCCAGCAGGCCTACATGACGCAGGAACTCGACAGAAATGACATTTCTGGGTGTCAGAAATGGCTCTGGACACCCACGACCCCCAGACAAGGGGCCACAGAGAAGCTGCGGACACCAAGACTGTGGTCCCGGGGGCAAGGCTTCTTGGGGGCTGGTCTGGGAATTCTCGCTCAGCAACGTGGCTGCCTTCTTAGCCCGACTGCCCCTCTGGGCAATGAGCCAGACATCCCTGCAGAACAGAGTTCTCCAGAACCGGGCTGGCACTTGCAAAACCATAGGGAGGCGCGAGCCTGCTCTGCCACCCTGCCTTCTCCACTGCCAGCCACTGCCTCCTCCACCCGGGTCAGGGACGGAGCTCACTGCATTTCAGAAAAGCCAGGCAGGCCTGGAGCCTTCCTCAGGAGCCCCGGGAAACCCCCGGGGACGGGACTGTGGCCTCTTCCTTCAGTCTTCTCCCAGATAAGCAAAGGCCAATCTGGGCAGCATCTCCGACACGCCTTCTCCCTTCTCATTTAAGGTCCTGCGACCAAAGGGAGGAGAGTGACCATTAAGGGGGAGAGTGACTGAGTGAGTGAGAGTGTGTGTGTGAGTGTGTGTGTGCGTGTGACGGGCGGTGAGTGGCGTCCGGACGTGGCTGGACCCGCTCCTGTCTGCTCAGCCTTACCTTGCCCCAGCAGTGGCAGGGAGGGGTCGTCAGAGCCACTGTCACAGTAGTCATTACCGTCCTCCAGTTCACTGTTCACCGTGTTGCCGTTGGCGATGGTCTTCTGTTTGAGTGTGAAAAAGGCCTGCATCTTCACGTTGTACCTGGAGGTCAGGTAAGGCAGGAGGTCAGACCTGCGAGGAGTGGGCGGCACCCACACCCGCACCTGGTGCACCCACGGCCAGCACAGCCCTGGGAGTGTCCGGAGGGGGCGGAGGTGGTCAGCTGGCCGAGCTCCTCACAGGAACCTCAGAACAATGAGTGGTCAGAGGGGCCTGATGCTACTGAGCTCTCAGCCGCTTCCTGGGCACCGAGGGGCCGTCAGCCCGAGACAAGCCTGAAGCCCACTCGCCCACGTCACAAGCCTGTCCCAGAAACAGTCGCTTGGGCCGGCTTCAGGGACAGGCTCGAAGCGGGGCCTACCAGGCCAGTCCTGTCTCCACGGCCGAGAGTTGCCTGGGGGGCTGCCTCCCTTATCTCCCATACACCCCTATCTCCCACGCACCCCTGTCTCCCACCAGGAGGAACCTCACTCCCTGGGGAGGCCCTCAGGCTGGCTGCCTCTCAGAACTGCGCTCCGGCACTCCGAGGAGAGCGAGTGAAGACAAGTCTCTTGCTGTTTGACAGTTTATCTCCCATTTTAACAAAACATGATGAATGTTTGAGAGCAATGTGGGGATTCGTTGTCTCATGAAACCGGGGTTGTTCTTCTCTGGAGTTGTCTGTGGAGGTGTGAGGAGGGAGAGGGTACCTGAATGCAGCTCAGCTCAGGGGTTGTTCTGTCTTTTCCTGTTAATTGTGGAACTATATATAACACACAATTGCTCTCTCAACTAGTTTCCACTGGGAAGCGCACAGTTCGGCAGCACGCACTGCTTCCGCAGCGCGAGGGGCCACCGCCATCAGCTACCTCCACGACGTCTTCAGTTGTCCCACAGGGAGCTCTGTGGCTGCTAATCAATCAATCGATGAATCGTTCCTACTCCCTCCCCGGAGCCCGGGGTAACCTCTCCTTGACTTTCAGTCTCTGTACTGGCTCCCTTGGGTCCCGCCTTTTGGCAGAATCACATCTGGCCTGTGACTGGCTCCTTTTTTTATATGCTCAAGCTCCATCCGTGTTGGGCATGCCAGGACTTCCTTCCTCTTCATGGCTGAATATTGTACCTCCGGGGTGGCTGTGAGATGATCTGACCTGAGCAGTTTCTGCAGGTCGGACCCAGAGTCTGCAGCCACAGTACTCTGAATGGCGCCCCCTGCAGTTGTGCAAGACATCCGTGAGGCATTTTATGAAGCCTGGAGCAGAAGGGAAGCTGCCTGGCTTTTTGAAGAGTGGCACTGAGTTATCAGGAGATTTATGGAGACAGCAAAAGAGTGGCCGCCCTGGAGCATGGAGCAGGAGCAGGGAGCAGAGCTGGGGAGGGGACTCAGCCTCCTCCTCCAGCCACCAGTCACCCAGCAGGGCTCCCCAAGCTGGGGCCTTGGAAAGCACCCCAGAACAGGGTCTGAACATCTCTCCCTGACGCCGGCTGCCCCCCAGCGGGCATCCACCAGAGGACTGGGCCTGGCCAGAGAACGCTCAACAAAAGGCTAGAAGGACATGGGACAAGGGGTCAGAGAGCCCGAAGGAGACAAGAAAGGGCACTTACTTCATGATGAGGATATAAAACACATACAGGATGATGAGCACCAGGCCTTCCCACCTCAAAGAGAGAAAGGAGGGCGATGAGAACCAGGGAGCCAGGGCACTGCAGGCTGGGTGTGACCAGCCAGGCGTGGGGACCCAAGTAAACAGGGTGAGCCCACCCAGCCCACGACCGCCCTGAGAGCGGAAGCCCCCGTGGTAACAGACAGGGAGTGGCTCCGTAGGGCTCAGGAGGCGTTTCCCCAGCCATCCAGAAAAAGGAGGGGCCAGGCCCCCCCACATCCCAGGACTCACAGGGCGGGGTAGCCTGGAGTCAGACAAACTTTATCCTGAGCCCCTGTGATCACTGCAGATTCTGGTCAGGGGCCAGAGAAGCAGGGACACAGGCTTTCTGGGCCAAACACTGGGGCAGGGTAGGGCAGAGGGTCTTTCTGGAATGAACAATCACTACCATCTTGCAGATGTACCACCTAACTCCACAGGGTATGGGGATTTTTATTGCTCTGACCACAAGCCTGAGGAGGCACAGAACTTTAGTTTGTTCACCTGATAAATATGTACTAAAGGGCCTGCTATGTGCCACCCTGGCCTATAGGGTTTTCTGGAGGTTCTTCCTTTGCTGACACAGAACTCGCAGACTAGAGTGCACAGGGACTTGTGATAACCTGAGACCCTTCCCCACCAATTTTACCTAAAGTTGAGGAAAATGAGACACAAGAGTGGAGAGGTTTACCAGCCCAGGGTCGGGGCCCCCGTGGTACCAGAACCAGGTCTCTCTGGGACGGTGGCACGCACCCATTTATGTCAGCCGTCCTGAATAGAGTCTCGCAAATTACCACATACAGGATGCAGAGCCTCAGTCACGGCCTCGAGGAGAAAAGCTATGGCTGATGAATGCCACATGTATTCACAGCGTGTAAGATAAAGTAGAAATAACAACCTTTACTTTAGAAGTTTGTATTTAATGTTTCTTAAGGAATCATCTCCTACTTCAATGTCATAAAGATGAGTCCCTATATTTTTTTCTAAATTATTTTGAAATTTTTGCTTTTTACAGTGAGGTCTTTAATCAGCTGTAATTTACTCTTCTATATGGTGTGAGGGAGGGGTCTGAGGTTATTTTGTTCTATGTGGATTCCTAATTGTCCCAGCAGTATCTGAGACCCCCTTCTCAAACTCACTGTTTTTACATGACACCTGTCATATCTCCCAGCCCAGAAATGGGCCCATGACTGGGTCCTCGGTTCCATCATCCCTACTGGCCTTGGTTTATCCCTGTGCAAAATAACACACTGTTGCCTTCTTTTCACTTGATAATATATCTTGGTATCTGGCAGGGTAGGAATATTAAGGGGTAGGAATTTTAGTGTCAAATATTAATAGTTGGCACTAAAAGTATAAATAGAAGCCCAATTGCTTAGAATAATACCCCTTTTACTTCACAAATCCATATGCTCATGTTTGTAAAAATAAAGAAGGTTTAATGAACCCAACAAACAAGGATGCTAACAGAAAAGGATCCACAAGAAAAACTTACCACACAATCTCTTCATCATATATGAACTGGAAGGCAAAAGGACACAGGAGGGGAGACATATTTATTACAAAACAAAAACAAACACAGACCCCTAATCACCCAGGGCTGGCTCACATCAGCTTGTTATGTGTTTAATAGAAAACTGCACGCCTTTCTCTATTCCTGGGGTTCCTTTTTTTAAAAAAAGATTTATTTATTTATGAATACAAGAGCTGGGGTACAGGCCAGAAGTGGTGGGGTGAGAGGATTCACCAGAGACAAAGTGGGGAGCAGAACAGGCAGGCTGACCAAAATACACTGCTGAGGGGAGCAGCAGGCGAGTCAAGAGAGGTCTGCTGCACCATGTGGGTTTCTCCCTGACTGGCCGGGGATCTAACTCATGCTGCAGAGGCTGCAGACAGCTTCACAGTGCGGTGCTTAACCCCTTGCACCACCAGGGAGGCCCCATGCCTGGGGTTCTCGAAAGGTAGGTCAGCAGATTCTCAACATATGGCCCCAGCATAGTGTGGGCTCCCAAGAGAAATGTCTAGGGCTTTGTTATAGTGGTCGTCACTGCTGGGGGCCTGTCCTCATTCATGCAACAGAGTTGCTAAAACCAAAAAACTTATAAAGATATATGTGTGGACCTTCCTACATATCTATCAATTACCTCTCTCTCTATCATCTATCTACCTTCCTTTCTGTCTTCTGTTTATCCATCATGTCTATTTGTGTGTCTGTGTGTGATGGGTGGGGCAGGTGTATCATTTTCTTAAAATAAAGAATAACCCCTTTGGAAGGACCCACTTGTACCATCTGAATGGAGATCGGGCTGACAGTGGGGATGTACGGTTTCCTAAGAGGGCACTGACATTGTCTAAAGGCCCCACCAGGATCCTCCCCAGGAGACATGGGTGAATGGTGCCTCCATGGTCTACAAGATGACACCTGAGACCATCCCAGCCTGGCCTAGTGTGGACAGGAAGTTGGAAGGGCCGCATCCACCTATCTGATAACAGAGACACGAGGGTCCCTACGTGTGATGTCAGGAGAGGAGGGGTCAGGGCTATTGTCTGGACTTGGCCCCAGTGTACCCCCTCTTCTGCTTGTCACAACATGTGACACACACAGGATCTGCTTTGGGAAGCTACTTCCCAGAAGGCCATCCTACCAGGCATGCTGTCACGTGCCCCAACAGAGGGGAACCCAGAACCAACATCCGGGGAACTCGAGGGACACTCAGGGGCTCTGTAGAAACATAGGGTTTCTACAACCCTATGGAGGCTGCTGGTGTTGAAAGGCCTTGAGCCTGGAACACGTGGAGTAACTCCACTGGAGAAGCTTTCCACTCTTGGCACCAGTCTTAATGTCCTCATAAATATTCAGGAAAGCCGGGGGAGAAAAAGACATGAGCCTACAGCTTAACTCCATTGTACAGATCAATATACTTTTATGTAGTTTTAATAAATACTTAATTTTCTAGGGAGACAACTGTCATGCAAATGGAGAGACGATAATATTGGGCTCTGTTTCGAAGGAGTCGTTCATAGTTCTGGGAAATCGTCATCCATGTTGTTGGCACCACTCACAGGACTGAGTGGAGGAGCCAACCCAGCCCTCCCACCCACGTGCACTGACAGCTGTCAGGCTTGGGGGGGTTCCTTTGGGGGTATCCGTGACTGTATTAGGTGTTCTAATCTATGTTTACATTTGGGAAGATGTGTTCCTTTATTATAAATGGCTGTTATTTGTCCTTTATTGCAGAGTTTGAGCACATTCATTTAATTTTTTAAATTACGTACAAGTAGGGGCCTCCCTGGTGGCACAAGGGGTTAAGACACAACCTATGAAGCTGTCCACAGCCACTGCAGCACGAGTTCGATCCCCAGTCAGGGAGCTACCCACACAGTGCAGCAGACCTCTCCTGACTCCCCGCTGCACCCCATCAGCAGTGGATTTCGTAGATCCACCTGTTCTGCTCCCCACTCTGACTCTTGTGAATCCTCTCAGCCCCCACACCTCTGGCCTGTACCCCAATTCTTGTATGCATAAATAAATAACTCCTAAAGAAATAAAAAAATAAATTGTATACAAGTAAATTGTTTGAGCTCCAGCTCATTTTCAGGGGGGTTGTGGCAGGAGGTGGCCCCAGTGATCCACCACTCGACACTCATGTCCCTTTGAGTGTCCTGGATCTCAAACCTTGCTCTAACAAACAGGATGTGGCCAATGGGACGGCTGTGGCTCCCCAGAGCAGCCTGCAGAGGCTTCCAGCCCGGTGCCTTCTCGCCCTTGCTCTTTGGGAAGCAGCAGCCAGCACGAGAGCCGCGCTATGGGACAGCGCGCCAGTGCCACGCCAGCAAGCCTGTAGGTGAGTGTGCCCGCCCGGGGCAGCCGGGAGATGCCCACAGCCAGCCCACGCCTGTGAGCACCTGGGGCCGGAGGACTCAGCTAACCCCCGGCCCCAGCTTCTGATCCCCTAAAAATGGGAGCCACCCACATGTGTTGTTTGGAGAGGTCATTTGGGGAACCTGGTTACACGCAGCAGAAAACGGAGACCAGGGACATGTGGGGCATGTATTTTGAGGTCGAGGCCTGTCACTCTTGGACACACACCATTCTCTAAAATCTGGGCACCCCACATGCACCTGCCCCCTTGCAGATGACCTTCTCTCACGCGGGGGGCCTCTAACACTCCTTTGGGTGGAAACCACGCCCCGGAGGACAGCACGATCCTTGGCAGTAAGTAGCGGGGTCATATGCGTCACCGTCACTGTCACAGGCCAGGGAGGCACCCAGGCATCAGGGATCCCCGCCTTTGCTTCTCTCCGTCCTCCACTCTGCCCCTGCTCCCCGCTGGCCTCTCTTTCCTGCTCACGGCTGTGAAACCGGGAATTCTTCCCAAGTCCAGGGCTTGAGTTTTAACTGCTTTTGCTTTCTCAAGGCCTTTCTGCCTTTTCAGTGGTCTCTGGAGTCACCCGACCACCACACTGCCGGGTGTGAGGTTGGGGGGTGGGGCGGCATGGGGGTGGGGCTGGACTGGGGTGCTGGGGACAGGGCGGCGGGAGGGCACTCACGGCAATGAGCACGATGACGGACAGGGTGTAGTACACGGAGTCCCGGCACACGGCCCACCACGTCAGACGGACCACCTGCCAAGGAAAGGGCACCAGCTGCTGTGAGCTGGGGAGACTGGGGGACACAGCTACTGGGGGATCCCACTGCCCCAGACACCAGCAGGTATAGGGACACGCCCATGGGGCACCTCCTAACTGTGCCGCCAGAACCAAACCCTGCCTGGCTACTCAAGACCACCCTTTGCCTGCGCTGCATCTGGAGAACGAAGCAAACCATGGAATGTTCTTAAGCAATGGCAAAGCTGCCTCTGCCCCTCCAAGGTAACAACATCGTGTGCTGTGAGCAGAAGCCCAGGGCCAAGGCTGAGCCAGAGGTGCTTGCTCCCCCCGTCCCCACCCTCATGCTGGAATCTTCTGGCAGTAACTGGCTGCCCACCTTTATCTCCCTTGGTCCGGAAGGGCTACCCATGAGCCTGACTCTCTGAGGTCAAGTCAAATATCCCATGGGCCTGAGGACCAGGGGAATGCTAATGGGGTACCGACAGGAGGCCAGCTTCATGCTCCTGCGGAGAGGCCAAAGGCGGGTCCCAAAGACCCCTGGGATCTAGTGCAAGGTCAGGGTTGCAACAAGCGCCTCTCAAATATTTACTTTGTCAAACGAACTCTCACCCTTGGACTGGCCCAGAGAGTTGGGGCTCCTCCTGCTGTCAGAGCCCCACACGGCTGGAGAGGGCAGGAAGGCCAGACGTGGCTGTGATACGCAAGGGAACAGGGGCAGAGGGGAGACCCTCCTTCAAAGTGACGGTCTCCTAGGCTGGGCCTTGGGCTCCCGGCCTCTATCCCAGCGAGAGAGAAACCACTGACCTGCCCGGCGAATAAGCCACAAACTCCGATTATACACAGGATGTTGAAGACAGCGGAGCCCACGATGGTGCCAACCCCGACGTCCCCGTGGGTGATGAACACGCCTGCAAAGCAGCAGACGTGAGCCCTCATCTGCCAGGACCGGATGCCCACTCCTCAGACCCAGGTAGCTGTGAGCGGAGCCCCTTCCCCCCCGCAGCCAGAGAACAGAACTCCTGCCCTGGGGTGAGAACCAGAGAGGGGGAGGCGTCTGCAGGGACCACACCCCAGTCCCCTAGTGGGGGGAACCACGTCTGATCACGCGCCTGCTGCAAGATCTACCCACTGGAGGGATCCACTCCATGTTCTTTAGTATAGTCAGGGGACTGTGCAACATCGTCACACTCTAGAACACCCTCACCACCCCCAGAAGAAACCCCACAACCAGGAGCACCCCACTCCACGGTGCCCCTCAAACCACTCATTTACAGTGTCTTCTCGCCCATTTCAGAGCTGAGAAGACGGAGGCTCGGCGCTGACCAAGGCCCTCCCTGCTCCGGGGGCCCGGCTCCAGGCTCCTCGGCCCCCGTCTGTGCTGGTGGGATTTCTTACCGATGATGGAGGCGAACAGCTCGGGGGTGGAGCTCCCTGCGGCCATGAAGGTGGCTCCTGCCACGTCCTCGCTCAGATGGAGTTTCTGAAACACATGTGACCACAGGCCTCAGGCTGGGACGCGTGGTCGGTGAACACGCCACGGGGCCCTGCACGCAGGGGAGTCAGCCTCTCTCCTGGCGGCCTCCCCTCCCGGCCCAGGTCCCCTGAGCACACGCTCCTGCCGCATCACCGGGCGCCCAACCTGAAACCCCACCCCTTGCCCGTCTGTCAGTCTGCTGGCTCCCTGAGGCCCTGTGTCGCCCCCAGAGCCAGCTGCTCCCAGATAGGCGAGGTGTCTGGCTGTCTGTTACTAGACATGAATCACACAGTGAGAGGCTGAGGCCCACGGACGCGCCTTCTCCCTGCGCCTCGGGGCGGGGGCTGGCTTCTCCATCTTTGCTCCCCAGCGCCTGAACAGGGAGCGTGGTGCTTGGCGAGGGGGTCCGTCATCTGGTGGGCCTCAGCTCCAGGGCAGACCCTGGGTACCAGGGGCCTCTACATATAGGGCTGGGGACCCAAGGCCTGGGGCCAGCCCGCCTCTTACATTCCAGAGGCCTCCTCCATGGCCTGCCTGATATCCCGCAGCTCACTGAGGCACAGACCCAGAGGGCCTGCCCAGGTTGAGGCAGCGGGATCAGGCAGGAAGTCTAGCTGGCAGGGCTGTGTGTGGGCACAGAGTCCCAGCCTCTGATCTGGAATGCAGTGCTGGAGGCTTTGGAGGCTGGGAGCAACTGTGGGATTCTGGGTGCACAGGAATGCCAGCCTGCAGGTGCCCACCAGTGGGTTGCAGACCTCTCAGCAGGCTGGCCCAGGGTAGGGTTCAGCCTCCTCAGGCTTTACCCACAGCATGCCCCGGCCGTGCAGGCTCCGGACTTGGCAGATGTGGGGTTGGGGGGTCACACCTCTGACCACCAAGATGGACGCTGGTCACCTTTACCCCCGCAAAGAGGAAGGTTCCACAGAAGAGGGCCTGTCACCAAAGCATCTCTAACAATTTACAGCAGAATCTGAACCTTTCTACCTCATCCCTGCTTTGCCTGGACTATACCTCCCTCCCGGAAGGCTCATCCCCTTCCCTTTTCTGCTTGTAGAAATTCTTCTACTTCTGAAGCCTGGACCAAATGCCACCTCCTCCATGAAGCTTTCCTGGGTTTCTCTCCAACAGAGGCATTCCCTCTCTCCTTCGGCTCCTTGATCCTATGATGCTCTCACTGGGTCCCTGACATTGGTCTTGCCTATAGGGACAAGACCATCATCCTACTCAACTGTGTGCTTAGGGAGACATGTCACCTTGGGGTGACATGGGCTTCTGTTAGCCCCAGAGTGGGAACCCCATTGCTGTGAACCCCAGGCTGTCAGTCTAGTGGGGACCAGGGTGCATGTTCTGTGAGGACTGGTTGACCAGTTTTCCCTGGGGATCCCCACGACCACACACGGTAGTCCAGGTTCTTGAATTGAACCTCCTGCCCTGATATCCCCAGCAGTCAGGGGTCTTTTCCTGAGGGTCCCCACTCTCTTTCTCTGGCTGGATTCTCTAAATGATACAGATCTGTATACTGGCGAGCGAGGTGCGAGGTAGGGGTGGTGAGGGGTGGCAGGGGGAGCAAGGGACATTAGGGCGGTGGGGGAAGGCCGGAAACCCTGGTCAAGAGCGATGGGCTAAAGTGCCTGCCCTTTACAAGTTGCCACTGTAAATGTCAAACAATATGGCTTCAAAGAGCCGGAAGGTTTCACAGGGTGAAGTCTGGCAAAGCCTGCAACAGTCTGCACACAGTAGGTACGAAAAACAGAGGTGGTTTTCCTTCCTTGGCCAAAAGGCAAAAGTAAGGCACAGCAGAGAAATTGCTTGGGGCCTTGCGTATGAGGATAAACAGGAACAGAAAGTGAAAATTCATTAATTACCAGGAGAAAGTGTCAGCCCGCACAGGACAACGGCCGCTGCAGCTTGGCATCCTCCGGGTACACAGATCCCCACCTGGCATTTGCCACCTGAAGCTGGTTATCGGGAATTCTCCCAAATAAACCAGGTTTAGCTCGACCGCCAATACCTGCCGTGGAGCACGGCCCCTGGGTAATGACTGCACACTGGGAGACTCCCCCTCAGTCTCTGGGAGAGGATGCCACTGCCAGCTCTCATCACCGGCGTGTGCCCCACGCAGGTCATCTCTGCCTGGCACCCACGCGCCATGTCCTCACTCACCGCCAGCCCCTTCCCAGACTTTCCAAGGGGTCCCAAGTGCCTCCACGTACCTCACAGATCTTCTCTAGAGATGGAACAAAGAAGTCGTCACATACTATGGCCAGAGCATAGAACATGTACAGAGCCTGCCAAGGAAATGGA
This sequence comes from Talpa occidentalis, assembly GCF_014898055.3. Lineage (NCBI taxonomy): Eukaryota > Metazoa > Chordata > Mammalia > Eulipotyphla > Talpidae > Talpa > Talpa occidentalis. The sequence continues at coordinate 99,968,218 of NW_023601104.1, forward strand.
GACAGAGTGTGTCAGCAGGTGCCGCCGCCTGGAGCCATGGCAGGACTGCACCCAACCACCTGCTGGGGCAGACGCCAGTGGACAGAAGGGGCCCGGGAGGAAAAGCCCAGCATTGCAGAGACTTGCTCTCTCGACCGTCTCAGACAGGGAAACTGAGGCTCAGGAGGAGAAGTAACTGGCTGAGCAACAGGGGGCACTGAAACTCTGGCCGCATGATCATGTGCTCTTTTCTTTCCACTTAAAGCAGCAGCTCTCTCCCCAGCACCAGAGCAGCCCACAAAAGGCAAGACCTAAACCTTAAGGGCCAAGAAGGAACAAATTCAGAACTATCCCTTTAAGAGCTTAAAATAATAAGCATCCTGGGCCTCCCTGGTGGCGCAGGCGGTTGAGCGCCGCGCTGTGAAGCTGTCCGCAGCCTCTGCAGTGCCGGTTCCATCCCCGCCCGGCCTCGGAGCAACCCACATGGCGAACAGACCTCTCCTGTCTCGCCCGCTGCTCCCCTCAGCAGTGTATTTCGTCAGTCTGCCTGTTCTGTTCCCCGCTCTGGCTCTGGTGATTCCTCTGGCCCTCCCGTGCATCTGGCCTGTACCCCAGCTCTTGTACAAATAAAATAAATCTTTAAAAAATAATAATAATAAGTATCCTGGGCCTCCCCAGTGGTGCAGGCAGTTGAGCACCGCACTGTGAAGCTGTCTGGAGCCTCTGCGGTGCGGGTTTGATCCCAGCCTGCCAGGGAGAGACCCACATGGCATGGCAGACCTCTCCTGTCTCCCCGCTGCTCCCCTCAGCAGTGTTTTCGGTCAGTCTGCCTGTTCTGTTCCCCGCTCAGTCTCTGGTGAATCTTCTCACCCTCCCGCACATCTGGCCTGTACCCAAGCTCTTGTATAAATAAATCTTTAAAAGATAAAAAATAATAATAATAATAATAATAAGCATCCTGCTTAGCGAAGTCTCCATTTATCAGGTGCCCAGGCCCTACTCTAATGAACACCTATCTGGGATCTGGCATCTCCCGGGGCCCTCCTTAGTCCTGGCAGACGTCACGAGCCATTTGCGCAGGGAGGTTCACAGAACAGGGTGCAGCGTCCAAGGCTGATCCTGGGAATCAGGGTCATGTGACTTTGTGATCAGTCACATCTCTAGGCCTAGTTTCTCCTGCTGTTTAGTGATAGAGTAAGATGAGATCAGGACTTTTAAAATGGTTTTATAACAGAACCCTCCCTGCCCCGTCTGACCAACATGGCTTTACGGAGCTCCCCCGGCGTGCCTGGCGTGACGCCAGCCCTCGGGACACGCGGTGGGAAATGCCAGGAAAGGCCTCTGCCTCCTGTCACGTTCACAGGGTCGGTCTCTGTAACTGCTGGGAAGCAGCAAGTGCAAGGTCACCGGTGCAGGTAGGACAGCACGGGAGTGAGGGGGAAAATGGAGGAGGCCAGAGTGAAGGGAGCGGCAAGGACCAGGGCCCAGAGGAAGGAGATGGAATTTTACACTAAACGCTGGGGGAAGCCATTTCTTTCTTCAAATAAAAGGTGCCACAGATGCCTGGCTCACAAGAGGGACACCCAGCCAGGCGCCTTCGTCAGAACAGTGTGACACTCCAACAACGTCACAAGGGATCATGGTTAAATACCGTGGACAATGACTCTGTTTTGGCCAAGGCACTCAAAGCAGGTTCCAGGCCTGGCTGCACCTGGCTTTGACTCTGTCTTTTGGGAGGAAGCAAAAAGGAACAGATACTGAGGGTGGCTTGAATAAAGGTCCTGGCTTGAACTCCCACCTCCAGAAATTTCCACCAACATCATCTCCCAGGCAAAGTGTGTCCCGTGAAGTCCAAGGAGCTCTGGCTCCCCTGATCCCCTAGAAACACCGAGAGCTGCAGACAAAACTGGCTCCAAAGCTCGAGCCTTGTCTTGCTCTAACGAAGGGGTCAGCAAACTTTTTTCAAAGGGCCAGGCAGTAAGTACCGTATTTTTCAAAGGTCACAGTCTCTGCTTCAGCCACTCTGCTGCTGGAGAACAAGAGTGCTCATAGAATGGGCGGGCTTTGTTCCAATAAAACCTTATTTATAAAAACAGGCTGGATCTAGCTCTCTGGTCATAGGTTCCTAACTCGTAGTCTAATGGGGTCCTGCGGAATTCCGGAGGTGCTCTCAGGTTCACGAAAGAGGTCTCGTGTCAGTCACACCAGGACTTTCAAGAGGCAGGGCCACAGCGTGGAAGCCCTAGTCAGCAGACTCACATCCCCTGTGTGAAAGGGGAAGGAGTGGGGACACCAGAGAGGCAGGTGGTGACAGCTCCATTATAGAAATAATAGACAGGCCGGTCACTCATGCCTCAGCCTCATCTAACCTTCATTTTCCTTAATTGTTCGTCCTGTTAATTAAAACTTCACTCGTTCATTATTCTCCGGTGGTTACTATCTATGTGAGAGTCCCAGCTTTCACTTTCTTCGTTATTTTTTGCAAAGACTAATACTTGGTTGGGTTTAAACAGATAAGCAGATGGTGCCGGGTGGCTGGGAAACCTAACCGGTAGGAAAATTTGCTGTGATTGATCCAAAGTAGAAAAGCAGACCGTGACCAGCTTCATTTCCCGGCAGCATACAACAGGGTTGGCAAGCTTCTTCTGCCAGGAGACAGACAGTAAACACTTTAAAGCTTTGTGGACCATGTAGTCTCGATCACGACTACTCAGCTTTTTGCCACTGAAGCGCAAAAGCAGCCACAGGTGACATAGCTGTGAGCGAAAGGGCTGGTTCCAATAAAACTTTATTGACAGAGATGGGCCATGGTTAGGGCTGGAGTTTGCCCGGCCCCATCAAAAAAGAGTGACTTTTACCTGTAATTTGGGTTTGAACCCACTATTCCTTTCTGAATTGCCCCTCGAATGTCACCATTTGTCATCAAGGCCAATACAAAGGGGGGGTGTTCTGAGGAAAAGTGCACCCACATTTAAACTCTAGTTATGTTGAGGTGGCAAAATTGGGGGGGAATTTGTGGAAATTAGGAGAGTACTTTTTTTTTTAATAGTAAGAATTGAAAGACAGTACTTATTGCATGCCAAGCCATGCCTGGTGCCCTTGGCCCACATTCACTCATAGTTAGGACATCTGGGATGGGCACCTTGCTCACTTTATGAAAGCAAAAAATGAGGCCAAGAAGACTGGCTCTGGGGCCCTGGCTGTGTGGCACTGAGCAAGGCACCAATACCGTTAAGGTGCTTCGTGGGTGACACTTGTCAGCACCTAGAGAGTGGGGGAAGTATCTCCTTCCATGCTTTTGTGCGTTGAGCCTGGGCACGTATCTAACACTTAGGGACGCCCCCTGTGAGGCCACTCACCCCGAGGATGTGCAGCAGGACGGCTCCGTGCTGTCGCTCCTTGTTGGAGAACAGGTCCGTGGGGAACTCGTGAATGGCTGGAAGACAAGAGGACACCAGGGAGTTAGTGATGGGTGGGCCTCCCCATGCACCGGCCTCCCCATGCACCTCGCTGAGGCCTGGCAGCCCAAGGAAGGGCCCTCCCGGCTTCTGATGGCCCAGGCCAGAGCCCAGCTCTTTCCCGAGGCCAGGCAGACCCGCACTCTTAGGGAAGAGATATTCTAGCACCTTAGAGTTGACTGCGTTTCACACACGCCTTCGGTTTTATATTAAAATGTATGAAGCATTCATGCCCAAGGATGGCCATGGTCAAAAGGACTGATAATAACAAGGCAGGTGAGGGCGTGGGATGCGGGAGCCTTGTTCCCTGATGGGGCACAGCCCTTTGCAAAACAGCCTGGCAGTTCCACCAAAGCTTAAAGAGAGTTAGTTACCACAGGACCCAGCAGTTCTGCCCTCATGTGTCTGTCCAAGAGATAGGAAAACAAAGAGGCATAGAAAATGTGCACACAATGTCTACAGCATTTGTAGAAATGACCCAGACGCCCAGCAACGAGTGAATGGACACATGAAATGGGTCTGTTCAGACAACGGACTGTTTCCTGTCAATGAAAGAAGTACTCGCACGCACTACAAATGGGGGAACCTTCAAAACATTCAAAGTGGAAGAAGCCAGTCACAAAGACCACACACTGTAAGATTCCATCTACAGAAAATGGCCACAACAGCCAGATCACGAGACAGGTAGATTGGTGGCTGCTTCCTGGGTGCTGGCAGGCATAGGGGTTTGGGCGGTGACATCTAAGGGGTGCAGGGTTTCTTTGGGGCAAATGGAAATGCTCTAAAATTGTTTTTGTGGTGTTTGCAAAATTCTGAATATACTAAGAACCAATGAATTGTACATTTTAACTAGGCGAATCGTACGTTACATGAATTATAACTCAATAAAGTTGTTACCCAAACCAAGAAAGTATAAAAATGTCAAGACATCAAAGAGGAAAATCAGGGGAGGCCCCTTGTTCATCAAAGTCCTCTCATCACATTCCCAGCAGGAGCCCCCCAACAGGCTTCAGTGTATGCTCGGATCTGTTACAGGCAAAAGCCACCAGCAGCCAGGCTGAGGCCTGGGACGTGGGTCCCGGGCGAGGGTCAGGCCCCACCTCGTGCTGCCAGGTTCAGAGCCCGGCTCCAGTGTGTATGGGCTGCGTGTACAGGGCATGACCTCTTTGTGCCTCAGTTTTCCCATCTGTAAAATGGTGAGACTGATTTTCATGTGTTACGTTTACATCATTTCAAGCTTGTGGTGAACCCAGGATTCTGGAATATTCTTCCTGTGCCATTGCCAGATTGAATCCAAGGATGGAGAAGCCTAAGAAGCAGGCTCCGTGAAAGGAGCGGGGGAGATGCTGGGGACCCCTAAGGCATGCGGCGCTGAGACAAGGAAGACACCAAGGCGGTGGCTGTACGGACTGGGACTCTTTCTCGTGTCTGTGAAACTATGTCTGGGGACGGACTAGATTAGGAAAAAAAATAAATAAATAACCTGATAGTGCGGAACCTTGGTGGTAAATATGTGCCGGGACAAGGCCACATGCTGAGAGAGTGCTTCACTGACTAGTAATTAACCTGGGGGGGGGGCTGCTTGTATCAATAAACATGAGTTGCACCGGCACTCGGGACGCTTGAGCACGAATGAGAGGCCTTGCGTCCCCGGCTCCCGCCTCTCTCGAACTCTACTTTGCGTCTATCACATCTCGATAATTTCCTCGGCTCAGTCGGATTCCTCTCTCAACCCTGTTCACCGGAGCTGGACTCCGGCAGGTAAACGTATCCCCTCCCCTGGGGTCACTCTGGCGCCTGCTCCCCTCGCCCTCCAGGTGCACAGGTGTGCTGTGAAAACCCTCCCAGCCTGTCCAGGCCCACTCGCGCCGTCTCTCAGGCTCACCTTTCCCCCACATGCATCTGTCACTCCAGATGGGGGAAGCTGAGCTTCCAAAGGGGTGAAACGATACTGTGCGGGTCAGGGATGGCAGTGCAGTCACTAGAAACAACTCCTGACGCCCAGCTGAGCTTTCTTTCAAGGGTCACACACGGAGCAGGGAAAATGATCAACAGGAGGTGAGGCTCGGGTCTGAAGCAGGACCGGAGAGGAGGGCTGAGAGCACGGCGTCCCGTGAACCCCAGGCCCCTCAGGTGCTGAGTGTGTTCCCACTGGCATCTTGGTCACGGGTCATAGGTCACAGGGCCGCCCCTTCGGCCCCGAGAATACATTGCCATTCACCATCCTGGATGGTGGGTTACCTGCATTGGGAATCAGATGCCCACCCCTGCCACCCTCGTCCCCCACAGGGAGACTGAGCAACTCATTTGCTTGGGCATCAGGATGCTCGTGGGTAAGGGAGGGATGATTCCTTCTTGCTCCCCATTCGAGGGAACTGATGGACTCAGTCCCACACCCCAGCTCCCCAGCTCTGGTCCTCAGACTGGAAGCATCTGGAAGGCAGGATTCCACACTGCCCTGGAGTCCATCCTTAGTACCCTGTCCAGAACTTGCACACAGTAGGTTTTCAATAGTCCTCGCCAGTCAACTGAATAAGCACTGGCAAAGTACTAACAAGATGCAACCTGCATCATCTCCAGCTCTCAGGATGCTCTCACTGTCCTTGCAAACCTTGTAAATACCTCGAGGGTCACTGGCTCGCAGTGGGCACTGGATAAATGCTTGTAAATACACTTCCAGACAAAAATTCCTCCTCTGGAAATATAACTTGGCCCCAAGCTCTGAAAGTGACGGTTTCTCCCTTCTATGGAAACCTTTCTGCTTTTTAAGATCAGATTCTCTCAATAAGACATAGAAAACAGTTCCCCAGACACCCAGAAAACGCTCCCACTTTAAAGCAAGCAGCATTTAATGAAATATATAATTCGTTCCCTTCTTCTCTTGTTTTCCTGAAATCAAACTTCCTTAATAGAATCGCTGCTGTCAGTTCAAGGGCAAGGATCTGCTTCAAGGCTGTCAGCTCAGAGACAGAGACTATAAAAGGGAGACACTGGCATTCCTGTGCCCAGGGCCTTGTTTCCAGGGGAAAAGCTGCCATCCGGGCTATCTCAGTGCAGATCAAAAGACATTTCTGCCATGAATATTCGAGACACTTCCTGATTCCCCAGACCAGACGGTGAGTTACCCAATCCTGGGAATTCTTTGAAAATTAGAACAAAGTCAGGCTGCCTCTCTGCCGTGAGGACCTATCACTGGCCGCCGCAGGGAGGGAATGTGGGTTATTCATGGCTTTGTCCTTGGTGGGAACTCGCATCTACTGGCTCGGCCACGCGCCTCGCTTTGCAACCTCAGGTCCACGCTGGGGGCTGTGGAGAAGAGTGACCGCCATCCAGGGCTTAATATGCCCGCAAAGACAGCCAGTACTCAGCAGAGCTTCCAGCAGCTAACGGCCCATTACCCAGCCAAGTCTTCCAGACACATCCTGAACCCACGAGGCAGGGACTATCGCCGCAAGCACCCTGCTTTCCAGAGGAGGACGAGGAAAGGGGTCCACTCTGGGCCCCCAGAATACAAGTCAGGACCCCCCAGGGCCCCTCTGTACCTCCTGGAGTTAGGGGTTGCCTTTAACACAGATGGAGGGAGATGGAAGACCTAGACTGAAGACCTCAACTGCCCACAAGCTGGGGGGCCCCAGCTGAATGGCTTAACCTCTGAACCTCTGTTGACCGCGCGCAATCTGCTGCTGCTCAAGGTGCTGAAGAGTCAGGGTTACGGGTGCACGGCAGGTCCTGGCAAGGAGGTCAGAGGCCGGTGCGGGCAGATGGCTGCCCACCTCCTCGGCTGGCAGCTGGCAGCTGAGACCAGTCCATTCCCCAGGGCACGACTCAAATCCTGTAGAAACTGGGGGTGGGGGGTGTAGGCCCCAAGCATGCGTGGCAGGAGCTGTGTCCCTCCCACCAGCAGCAGCAGCGACAGCTCAGGAGTGCGGGCAGCCCACACGGCTGCTCGGCCAGGGGCTTTAGAAACAGACGACAGGGTTCAGAAGTGTCCGGGCCCTTGTTAATCCCCACAGGACCCAGGCGAGTGTGTGACACCGAGTGGGGGTGACTTCACCCGGAAAAGGGGAGCGCGACAGCACCTGCCCGCCAGCCCAGGGAGGCAGGGCACTCTGAGGATGGCAAACTCACAGAGCCCGCCTTCCACCGGGCTTCTGTGCCCAGGGCTCCAGGGGACACGCCAGGGGTGTGAAAGAGAAAGCAAGACCAGCATGGTGGGGAAAAGAGAGGTTAGACCGGCTGCAGGAGGGTGTGCTTGCTGGGCGCGATGCTGATGTTAGAGCGGGGCTGAGCCCGCCCTGTCTGCGCCAGTCCCCACGGGAGGAGGGAGGAATCCCGGGGCCTGCACACGAGGGCACGCCTAAGCCTTTAAGCTGCAGAAATCCGGGGGTGGAGGGCGCAGGGCGAGGAAAGAGATGTGGAGCCAGACTTAGGAAACCTGGGATGATCCCAGCGCCCTCCACATGGGGCTGCGTGTGGGGGAGCCTGGGGAAGTGGGGGAGCGAGAGCTGCTAACACCAGAAGCCATTCCCCACTCTGCTTGTAAGGAATCTTCCCTGTGGGCCTCGAGGCCCAGAGCTGGCTTCCCCACCACGCCTGGATCTCCACACAGTCCTCGCCACACACCCCAGGAGGCGGCCTCCATTCCCTCCCGTGTGCCATTTGCTGCCAGACGCCTACCTGAGCAGGGAAGGGAAACCGCTAGATCCCTGGGGACAAAAGCACCCCCCTCCTCACCACCAGCTAACCCAGTTCTCTAACACCCCATAAACCTCCCTTGGAGCCCCTGAGGCGCACTTGACCTTTTCTGTCGACACACAGTTACATGATGATGCCATTACATCTCAGAAACCTTGAATTAGTGTTGCCCTTTCAAAGCTCATACTTTCGCCAACATTGCTGCTTGTGCTCAACATGTATTAATTTGTTCAACAAGTATTTACCGGGTCCTCTCTGGGAACAGCTGGGTGAGGCCCAGAGGCCGGTGCATTGTGAGCATCCCCACATCTGGCAGCTCTTTGATCGGAGGGTGAGTCGTCTCCCAGGGAAAGTCAAAGCTATTCGGAAAGTGGTGGGTTGTCGGGATGCCAATACCCTCCTCCCGGAGCACAAGCTGATGTGAGTTCCTTGAACATTTACCATGCGCCAGCCCTGAGCGAGGTCCTGACCCCGCAGGCGAGTGCCAGAGAAGTGGGAAGCGTGCTGTGGGGGTGAGGCGTGAACCACGTCGAGGTTACAGACCTGGGTAGGGGGAACAAGCCCACCTCAAGGTGGGCTGACAGTTGTGTTGCTAACTTTTTGCAGCCCTTAATCTGTTGTGTTCTGGATGAGGCTATTTAGGGAGGCAACAGAGGCTCTGAGAGGCTAAAGAAATTGCCTACCATCCCACAACCACCGCTTGGCCCAGGGGAGACAAGAACCCAAGCCGAGGCCAGTCAACACCAGGCTCTGTTCTTCTCCGCATTTGTCCCACAAGTGCACATCTCGGGGCTGAGGACTCCTTCGCCCAGGAGCAGACTGGGTTCCCAGCAGCTCTGAGGCCCAGGCAAGGAGTCACGCTCTTGCATGGAGGGATGCACTCTGCATGTGGCAGGCCGCCTCCACTTACGGCCCAGCACCCGCCAGACAGAGGTCTCGGCCCTTATTCCACTGCCCAGGGGAAACTCGTCACTCATCTGCCCTGACCGCCTCGAAACAGTTCATCACTTGGACCCCTGCCTGTTCATGCACAGCGAACACAGGTGTTTGTGTTTATCCACCACGTGCCCGGCCACCTTCCTCTCCCCACCACCAACATAGAGTAAAATTCATCCTCTGGGGTGTGGCCCGCTCTGGTTTTGGGGAATGCACTGCACTGTGAATCCACCACCAGGCCCCTGAGCCAGAATATTCCCATCGGTCCCCAAATTGCCCTGTGCTGCCTTTATGTGGACAAACCCTCCCCACCGCAAGCCCTGGCGACCACGGATGTGCTTCTGTCCCCTACAGCTTGTATCCTTCCCAGAATGTCACATCAATGGCATCACAGAACCTACAGCGTTCAGGGTCTGGCTTCTTCCACTGAGCAAAATACATGAAGAATCACCCACATTATCGTGTCATCCACCTTCCCGCAACACGCTCAGTGAGTTCCTTGGACCCCACACTCTCCTCTCTTGCTCAGTATCCTTTAAAGGGTTCCCTCCTCTGGGGACCCCAAATGCTGGTTCCAGGGGCTTTGCCCCAAGACTCTTCTCCATCTACACATTCTCCCAGGTGCCCTGGCTTGAGCTTTCTAGTCTCTGTAGACTTCTCCCAAATCTCAACCTTTCCTGAGTTCAAGTAGTGACATACCCAACTCCATGGCCATTCTATATAGAACCTTAAACCTGACGCCACGTTGGTCTGCAGGGAAGAAACACTGGCACGGTCCTGGACGACCTCTCCTCCCGCGGACCCCACGGCAGGGAGAGGCCAGCTGGCACTCTCCCGCAGCACCCATGACAACTTCCTTCCATGAACCTCCCCTCCAGGACAGCAGACAGCACAGCACAGTCACAGACCCAGGCCTGCGGCCTGGTCCCCAGAACCTGCCCCTCCATGCAGCTGGTGTCCCGAATGAGGAGGCCCTGTCGACCTAGGGGGTTCAGGGGCAGGTGGGTGCGCTCCTGCCGGCTACCCAGGCCACAGAGATGGGCGCGTCCAGAGGTTCTCCTGGCGACAGCATCCCTCTAACCACATAGGAGGATTTAGAATATGACCACCCCATGTCCAGCTCCTGCTCCTTGGGCCCTTCCTGCAACTTCGGAACTACCTAATTCCCTGAATTAAATTCCTTTCTGCTGAAAATGCAGAGAATGGCTTCTGTTTACTGCACTGAAGGCCCACTCGTAGGCTCCGCCTCCCCAGCCAGTCCTCCACAGGCCCCGGCCAGCTTATGCCTGAGCAGCTCTGCGCCATGCTCCTCTCTCCAGCTCCTGCTGCACCTCTCAGCAGCCCACTGTGCAGCCCTCGCCGCTGCCCATGTCCACTCGCAATCTGCTCCTTTCTGGTTTCCACCTGGCTGCCAGACCACATTTTCCAGGAGCACTTATGGCCTTGAACTCTTCGACTACTCTCAGGATAAGTGCCTTAAACCCTGGTCCCTCCCCCCAATTTCACCAGCCTCACCATACCACCTTGCTCCCTCCCCCGGGATTGCTCGGTGAGCTCCTGGGTCCTGGTGCGAGGCTGGTGCCAGGCAGGGGTTCAGGAAATGCCTGCTGAGTGATGAGCCCTGGCTTTGCATCTTCCTCTGACACAAACCTGAGCCTCTGGATGAGCTCTGCCCAGAAAGATGCCCAGGACACGTCTGAGCCCAGACCCTGCACACGGACGGGGTTGCTCGAGCTGAACTCCTATTCGAGGCTGATCTTTCTTAAACCTTTTAATTAGTCGATTCTCTTCGGGGAATATAAACTGTGAATTGAATTCTTCAAAAAAGAAAAAAATTGCCTCAAAACAGGCCAATCTCTCTTTGCTTTCTACCCTGGTTAAAAATAGTCCCGCATTCTAAGCCCTGACGTTTATTCTGAAACGATGAAGCTAGACTGGAAGGCTGAGAAAGTCATTTAAATAGCTTCCAATTTCTATCATTTCCACTTACGTGTTTTAGAAACCTCCCAAGTGCTAGGAGTCTAAAGCAAAAAATCGTGATTTTTCTCCCAATTCTGTGGTTTAAAATAACTTTGCTAAGAATTTTATACCTTTCATGGGCAACAGTTGGAATGTCGAGGTTTTATACCTCATGTCCCAAACAGGAGTAAAAATAATTAGAGTCAATCATTGGCTTACCCAGCATGAAAAGGAGTTTAGGATCTTATGGTTCTTTTTAGTACATTCCAGAGAGATTAAGCCCCTTGAAAAATAAAAATATGAAGGCAACAGCCAGCAGTGCGGTTGCGTTCTCCAACAGCAATCCTGGGGGGTTTATGGCTGGAAGAGACCCCAGAAGCCACACGGGCCAGCTCTTCATCAGAAAGAGGAAGGAGCTTCTCAGACTCAGAGACAAGGTTTTCTCAGCCTGCCTTGCCATACCCCTCTCTCCCCACCCGGGACGTGAACGTCCATGTCCCACCGCTGAGAGCCACGTGACTTTTTTCCCCAAGAGCAGATATATTCAGGGTCACCACTGGGGGATCTTACTCTTACAGTTTGCTTGAAAACATTTTTTTTTTTTAATTTTGCATGAAGCTATTTTACTCCATAACTGGATAACTGCACCCCAGTCTAAAGAAAGACTTTACACATCAAAATAAAATACAATCACTATAACTATTTGGAAAAACTATTGAACGGTCTAGTGTAGCAGTCTAGTATTATCATTTTGTTTTTTAATTTGTGCCCCACCACCGTTCCTTTAATCCTCTTGTTTGTTCCTCCCATCTGTTCCCCTTAACCTTAGAGCCCTTGTGCTGTTTGTTCATGTCCACAGGACTTGGTAAGTATTTTGCTTTGCCGAATCGTCTGCCATATAAATGCCTAGTATCTGTCTTTGTCGTTCTGACTCGTTTTATGACACAGAGTTCCCTCTAACTCCCTTCATTTTGCTGAAAATGGTGGCATTTTGTCTTTCTTGTGGCTGTAGCGTATTCCACAGTGGATGGGCCACATCTTCATGATCCAATCGTCTATCAGTGGACATGAAGGTGACTTCCACGTCCTAGCCATTGTAAATAGTGCTGCAGTTTCACTGTAAAACATGTATTTTTGTGTGTATTAATTAACCTCCCATGCCCAAGGTGTCATTTATATGATGCCCAAACACAATTCACACCTAGCTCGGTAAAGGAAATCAACACCTCAGGGCCAGGGCACAAGGAACTTTCTAGAATGACAGAAATATTCTAGATCTTAATGGGAGTGGTATTTACATGGCCATATACATTGATCAAAACTCAAACTGTACACTTAAAAATCTAGTTTTATTGTATTGAAGCTACATTTTACTGAAGAGACACCTGTCAAACTTCCCTTATGGAAGAAAAGGGAAGCACATTTGTTATGCTGACAAACTTTAGAGCTCCCGCTGGATTCCTCAGCTCACAGTTTCCATGGCAAGGAGGATATTAACAAGCACCTGGCCACATCCCACACAGGTCAGCCTTGAGGCCACCTCCCTGGGAAGAGACCAGGAACAGGCCGTCTCTGCTCCTCACTGCTGCACACAAGGTGGGCTCCTCTGGGGAAGCCGGGACTCTGCCTGTGGTCACCCATCATGTGGCGACCCACAGAATGAGACCTCGCTGTCACCTGAGCCATGGAGCTGTGGCCCATGTAAGAACAAAACCCTTATCACCCGGGACCAGATCTCATATCACCCTGTGTGTTCTCAGCCAGCAAAGGCAAGAGTGACACTTAATCGGGGCCATGAGTCATTTTGAGTTGTCTGGTCAACCCGCAGCAGCGTTCATTGTCTGGCGAGACCACAGGACCAACAATCCGTGAAAGTTGCAGGGATGGCCTCTATGTTGAGCGCTGTCCTGGGTGGGCTCTTTCTCTAGTGGATGCCCAATGTATCCCCTGCATGTGCTTCAGAGGTGCACATGCCAGGCCATACCTTGTGACTTACAGCAGCAGGAATGTATTCCCTCTCAGTTCGGGCTGGAAGTCCAAATAGGGTAGGTTCTTTCCAGACTCATGGAGAAACTACTCCATGTCTCTATCTTCTGGTGACAGCTGGCAATCCTTGGCTTACAGATCCAGCACTCTCATCTCTGCCTCCATCACCACGGGGCCTCTCTCTGTGTGTCTCTGGGTCTTCTTGTGGCATAACCCCAGGCGTGGGGTTTAGGGCCCCCCAACTCCACAAGGACCTTATCTTGACTAATTATATCTGCAAAGACCCTAATTCCAAATGCGGTCACATTCACAGATACCATGGGCTGGGACTTGAACACCTTTTTTTTTGGGGGGGGGGTGGTTTACAACTCAACCCACAGCAGTGGGTTGTTCACCCAGTGGGCCTGTGATCGAGGGCACACAGGCGCAGGAAACAGCTCCAATCATGAGCGCTGAAGAAACACAGCAATGGTCGCTATCCAGGCTCTGGTTTGCCCAGGAGAGCCCTGATTCATAGCTGCCATCTGGCATGATAAATAGTGCCCTTCCCTCTCACAAATGCTGCACTTTGGATGACAAATTTCATGGCTACTCCACTCACTCATTCAATGACCTTGGGTTCAATGACCCTGAGTGAAAATTAACGTTGATTAGCCAAGAGATTGCAAATTAAGCCACACCAACGTGCCAGGAAAGACCCTCAATTCTCTTCAACATGGAACCAGGGTACTTCCTTGTCCTGGACATCCTCAGGTTCAACAAGGTGAGCTAATACTTGGGGGAAGGTAGATGCCAAGGCATCGTGCGAGGGCTCAGGGGCCCCTCTGCCTCCAGGCCTCACAAAGTTAAGGGAAGTTGGGTAATTTGTCAAGAGCAAGTAGTCTAGGCACCCCACCAGTCAGCAAGGGACCTTGAGGAAGGTTGGAACAGGCCCTCCCCTTAACTGCGACATGCTCTGGTTCTGAGGTCAGGGCTGGGCTGGCTGTGGTAGTTACTTTTGTGAGCCGACTTGGCTAGGCTCTCATACCTGGTTATTTCATCAGACATGAGCCTAGGTATTGCCATGACGTCATCATGTAGATGTGCTGAACAGCCACTGACAGTGAACTCCTTTAAGTAAAGGAAAAGGCCCTTGATAATGTAGGTGGGCCTCATCCAATCAGTTGAGGGTCTTAAGAGCAAAATCTGAGGTTTCCCAGAAAGCAAATTCTGCTTCCAGATTACAGCATGGGCTCCTGCCTGAGACTGTCCAGCCTGCCTTACAGATTTTACATTTCCCTGCCCCCTGTAATAATGTAAACTAATTCCTTGAAAGAAATCTCTTTATAGATACATGCATCTACATTTTCAGGGGGTGGCACACATGCACAAGTATATGTGTGTACCTCTCGTGGGTCAGTTTCTTGGAGAACCTTAATGTTATACCACTGCACCTTGGCAAATTGGGGTTGTGCTATAAAGAATGGGGAGTCATTCCTGCCTCTGATGAGGCAGAACCAGGAGGCTGGCAGAAGGATCTGGCAGGCTGTTATCACCACTTGATGACCCACAGCTGCAGGTGGGGGTCACCCCATCTGAGTGCTTAGGTCTTACCCCATCTTCTACCCCGAGCCCCAGGGTTCCCTTTGTCTTGGCATCATCTTGCCTCTCTTCCCAGACCCAGTCCCCGCTGAGCAGCCTCGAGGCAAAGAGCCTTGAGCAGGAGTTACCCAGATGGGACTGAGGCCTTCTGCTATATTTGGAAAGGCACCAAGGTCTTCCTGCAAAGGACAGCAGCTCCTCCTTTCAATGTGCTGCTTGCACACGGAGGCAGTCGCTCAGTGAGCGCTGGCTGGGCCAACACGAGGTCCCTGTAAACATCTACAATCTGAGACTACACCGTTTCTATTAAGTTGCCGGAAAAGTCATGACGTCATGATTTTTCCAACAACCTACTACAGTCAGACATACACAACGGTGATCCTAACAGGCCACACTGTATGGGCCAGGTGTAGCACTGGCTCTGCCATCCAGGTATATGTCATCACTCTATGCCATCCACACGACGGTGACATCGTCCAGTGGTGCATTTCTTAGTGTCCCCATCATTAAGTGACACGTGACTGTGGCTCAACTAGGAGGGTGAAGCAACTGGCAGGCTCCAGGGAATTCCAGGTGTGCCTCACATAGTAGGTGCTCAGCTAAACTGTTACTGAATGACTGAGGTTATTGTGTGAACTTACAGTCCCTTTTCCCTAAGACCTTAAGAGAACAGAGTCTGCCTACTAATTCCTTCTGTGCTTATTCTTGAGCCGGGTTTCTGTCAAAAATTTCCAGGGAAGAGTCACTGGGGTCTGGATTTTATTCTTGGCTTTCATTGTGAGCTGGTGGAAAATTACTTAGCTCCTTAGCTTCCACGAGGCCTCGTTACGTTTGAGGAAGTTCTTAGCTTGTTAAGAACAGTAGAGAACGCCCATCACAGCAAAATATGAGATGGACCACATGTGGCCTGTGGGCCTGTGGCCTGTGGCCTATTCTCCAAGTGGACCTCTTCCCTGGCCCACTCTTTGAAAACATCCACAGAATGAAGGCTGTGGGGGCAGTAACTAATCAGAAGCTGTGCCCGTACTGAGGTGTGGAAAGTTCGCTCTGGCCTCAGTTCTGCCTCCGTAGTTTCGACAGTGGCTCAGTTTCCTCCTCTGCCACAGGAGGTGATCAAGGAGCAGCCTGACTACAGCTGCTTCTCAGCTCACTGTCACCGTGTCTTCTGCTGCGACACGCTCAGCACGCAGCAAGAAAGCAGCTAATTGTTAAGATGGGGACCCAAGTCTGCCTTCCTCTGCATACCTGCCCCAGCCTACGAATTCTTCCCCGAGGACACTGCCTCGGATTTAGTTTGAAATAGTGACACGATGAAAGTCGTGTTCTCACTTCCCAAGCCACCATTCCCCACTGCACACACACGCACACACGTGTGTATATGTGCACATACACGTGCATACACACATATACACACCAAACGCTTTTGTTACCCTGAAAATGGTGGGGATGTCTCTACCTCTCCACAAAGTTTAAGGCTTAGAATGTAAAATCTGTGCAGCCTTCAACTAAGTCTCCCACATTTTGGAGCCAGTTCTATGTCATGGGACAAAAGGCAAAGCCTCAGGCTTCCAAGGTTGACCACCGCCATGGAAAGAAGCTGTCCTAGACAGGAGGCCAGGACTCAGAACACAGCCGGCCCGTTTCCAGGGAGAGCCTGGCACGGCGCTGTCAGCTCGCGGGTTGTGGAAAACGAGCGGGGCGTGAAACGACTCATAAAAAGACCAGTGGAAAAGTGTGACTTCAGCCCTTCCTCTGGAGAATTCTGAGCGAGACCAGGTCTCCCAGGAGGCGTCTTCTCCAGGAAGCAGGCACGGAGCTTGTTCCAGCAGGAGTGTAAACGGCTACCTTCAGAGCTGTGTCCACCGCCCCCGCGGCCACGCGCACTCACAGGGACGGTCGCTGCCCTGGAGGAATAAACATCACGCCAAGGCCCTAAAAGCGACCAAAATCCCAGAGCCCGCAGCATCTTCTACACGAGCAGAGAACCTTCTCGAATCTTTTTCTGGGTCTGCAGCTACAGCTGCAGATTTGTGAACTCTGTTAACCACCTTGGCAGGAGCAGAACGGAGAGTGAGAACAAGCATTTAAAAGCGCTCGGCGACAAAGCACGGGATTTCCTTTCCTGGGGCTCCCGAGCGCTCAGCAAGGCCATGGCCTTCACCCGACGGCACCAGCACCTGGGAGGTGGTTCTCAGTAGGGGCAACCGAGCCCTTCCTGCCCAGCAGACTTCTGGAGAGACCCCCTGGGGGCAGTCCCTGGGGGGTCTGTTGGGTAAAGGTGGGAAGGGAGCGCCATCCCGCAGTGCACTGACCGCCCCACGACGAAGAACCATCCAGCCCGAAAGGCCGACATCATCGGGACTGAGACACGTGGGTCTCGAGGACGCGAGCTCGGCGGCCGTCTGCCCACCCAACACGGCTGCCTCCTCCCGCTGCCTCCTCGCACCCCGCCTGCCTCTCGCCCGGGCGTGCAGCCGTCCACACGCCCTTCACAGGACGGTGCCCCTCACTCACAGAACTCCCTCTACCCAAACCGGGCGGCTAAGAACATGCCAGAAAACGCTGACTCTCGCCCCTCCCCTAGTCCCGTCCTCTCCTGAAAGTCTTTGCTCGGACCCACAGCCTTCAATCTGGGCCCTCGCCTGCCTGTCTCCACCCGCGCCCTGAGCAGTGACCGTGCTGCCCTGTTCCGCTGCCCGAGTTGACGATGTTCACTCCGCCAGACGCCCTCCCTTCTCCAGCACGCGGCTCCCCGCCCACCAGCAGGCCTGTTCCGGGGCAGAAGCTGCTCCCCGTTGCATTCCCCCACATGCCTTCCCACAGCATGACCGCTGGCCAGGAGGGGCAAGTCAGGGGCCGCTCGCACTCTACCAAGGAGGGGAGGCAGATGGGTGGCCGACGGTGACTGTAACAAGACAAATGCCACAGGGAGAGGTTTAGACGGAGCTTTAGTGGAATACAGACGGGGGAACAATTAATTCGAGCTCAGAAAAGATGACTCAGGAGGAGCGGGAGCTGGGCGAGCAGGGCTGGGGAGCATCTCCTGGGAGAGGCCCGGGAAGGTGCAGAGCGCTTTCTAGGCAAGGGACCAACTGGATGCTGGGGAGGGAGCATGGGGGAGCCCGAGAGGGGGGGATTCTGTGCAGCCAGGGCGCAGGGAGGAGGTGGGCGGGCGGGGGGGGGGCCCGCAGTGGGGAGGTGGTGAGGGGAACAAGGCCTGGAGGGTGGCGTTCCACCAGGTGAACGTGAGCGCCAAGACGGGCACCGGGTTCCGGCCGAGGTGCCCGGGCACCAGGAGACAAGCCAGCTGCTCAGGATTAGCGTATTTTAAATCAACAATTGGCAAACATGTGCACACAGGGCCGGGTAGTATTTTAGGCTTCGTGGCCATATGGTCTGTGTCGCAAGCGCGCGGCTCTGCCGCCGTATCGTGGAGGCCGCCGGGCTCACACACACACAGAGGGGCGCGGCCGGGTGCCAGCCGAACTTCACGTTCAGGGACAGTGGAATTTCACAGAATTCGTATGTGTCACGAACTAGTATTCTTTTTCACATTTTTTCCAATCATGTAAAAACAGAGAGACCATTTTCGAGCTTGCGGGCCACCTGCAAACAGACCATGAGCGGGTGTGGTTTACAGAAAGCTTATTTTTTTTTAAACGCCTGCCAGGATGGTGGGGAAATTGTACAAGGGGCCTCAGTAGAGGCTGCTGGGGTAACCCGGGGACGGACAGCAGGGACAGGGGCACGCATGCTGTAGTCACCTGCGCTGCAGAATGGGGCGCTGAGGCAGGGGACAAGGGGCCGAGGCTGTCGGCTCCGGCCAGGGTGAGGAGAGGACTCTGTGAAGCCATGAGTCTAGACGGCTGACGACACTGAGCTGGCCCGGGTCAGGAGGCTGGCAGGCATGGTGTATCCCCAGTACGTAAGAGGACAGCAGCACCCTGATTCGGGCCAGTCTGTCTCCAAGGGGCTGATGAATCAGGGCTGACTCCTAGGAGTGCTGGCGAGGTTGCTGGAGTTACAGCTGCTGATTTTGCCTGCCCAGCCTCTGAGACCCCTGGTTCCCTCTAGGGAATGCTCCCTCCCTTGCTCTTGTCCATAGTGTCTGAGGGGGCTGAGCACTCCCCAGGGTCACAGGGTTGGTTCAGAGAGAGGTGAATGGTTCAGTGAAAGTCAATTCCAGGAACGCGGGGCAATGAGATCTCTTTTTGCTATACCCAAAAGTGGTAAATGCAGGTCAAGACCTTCCAAAGCCCTGTGCAGAGACTGGCAGGAAGGAAGTCAACATGGAAGCCAGCTGAGCCAACCCACTGACTCCTGGCTCCATCCATGCCCCTGAAACCAGGCTGGTCTCTTGGTTTAGGAGCAATTATTTCCCATCATTTGCTTTTGCCAGCTTAGGGTGCCTTTCTGTACCTCAAAACCAAAGTCCTAACACATCTGGCTGCTGTTAGGGTGAAATCCTGAAGGGCCAAGGGCTGGAGGGTGGAACCATGAAAGTGCTGACTCAGAGGATTTGACGAGTGTTTTGCCTAAAATGTTTGCATCTGTCTTATTTATCTCTAGACCATGCCCTTTATACACAGTAGGTGCTCAATAATTGTTGGTGCAAGAATGAAGATGCACAGTCCCAGGGCCTCAAACACACTGAACTAGGGGGAAGGTCTGAAAGAATCGTCAGCAGGCATCTGGACTTCTTTTCCTCCTCCACTGACTACAGGTCATAAAATCCTCTAACATCAGGGAGTTGCTCTTGCCACCTTTGAACTACTGAAACCGGCTGTGAGAGAGCAGGCTCATCAGGCGCCAGCTGTATGCATCAAGTAAGAGTCTAAATGAAGGAATGGCATTACCAGCTCAGAGGTGGCGAGGAAAGGGCAGACCTCGCACTGGGCACGGGAAATGTCGGCTCTCTGCAGCAGGTCACGAGCAAAGAGTAAACAGAAACAGAGCTCCGCTGAGCATCTCAACCCTGATTACAAGGGTAGAGGTAGGGGTGCGGGTGGGCAGCTTGGGGTCCTGGGCCTGTGATCCCCACAAAGGCTCTCAAATATTCAAATGTGAGTTTCCATGAACGTGTGGAGGGAGACGCTGATGGATGGGGCTTTGCAAGGCAGAATGGAAGGAGCACCGTGCAGGGAGCCACCCAGCGGATCCGAGTCGCAGCCCTGACGCCAACTAAAGGCACGACACAATCTTCAGAGTCACTTCTGCTCCTTGGATTTGCTCATCTGTGAATGGGAATCTGCAGCACAGCAGACATTCTCCATCAGAGGGAAGCGCTCAGAGTTTGTTTAAGTGGTGCTCAAACTGTGTGACGGAGCCAGCGTGGAAGGGACACACCTCCCGTGTGCACAAGCATCTAGTGTGTGCAGACACTTATTTATGGGTGCATTTATAGTATAATAATTAAACTACTGATTCAACCACTTTCTGCCACTGTTTTCTCAGTGGCACACGGCACCCCGATGGGCAGGCACCCACCTGCACCCAGAGGTCGCAGATGCAAGGAGGTGTCTTCAAACCCTTGCTCCACCACCTCCTAGCGGGA
This sequence comes from Talpa occidentalis, assembly GCF_014898055.3. Taxonomy (NCBI): domain Eukaryota; kingdom Metazoa; phylum Chordata; class Mammalia; order Eulipotyphla; family Talpidae; genus Talpa; species Talpa occidentalis. Next base: position 99,988,366 of record NW_023601104.1, read on the forward strand.
TGGCCTTGAGGAAGGTTCTTAACCTGGTCTTGGTTTCCTATTTGTCAAACAGGCACAATCTCAGTCCCTGCTTCTCACACTGGCTCCAAGGATGGAGCGGGAGGGTGTCTGGAAAGGTGTGATCAATGATACCACAGCCCACGGGTATCTGGGCAATTTCACCCTCAAGGGCTGCCCCTTCCAAAATAATCTCCGCAGTTACGAGGCAGGGGAGTGGTCCTCTGTCCTGAGGGCGGGGGAAGAAGGAAGGTTTGGCCAGGGGGGATACAGCGGAACTTCTGGGGCCGGAAATGTTTTGTTTCCTGATGTGGGTGCTGCCGACAAGGGCAATTTGTGAAAGTGTGCTGAGTGTACTTTCATCTATGTATAAAACCCCTCAATGGAAAGTTCTAAGAAGCAAGGCATTCTTAAACAAAAAGGCCAGAAGAGCAGTGGCAGCTGCACAGCTCTCAATAACAACAAGACTGTTTAAGCTCTTGCCTTCCCCACCCCTGGCTCTGCAGGAACAGCCTCAATGGTTCCAGCTTTGCTCAGCTCTGCAGAAAGCTGGCCCCCTGCGAGATGCCAGCAACCCCTCCCTCTCCACCCCAGGTATCACCCCTAAATCCAGGCCTCAGCCAGCTGCTCAGAATCACCTCCCCTTAGGGGTTGGGGCTGCTGACTCTGCTTGTGGGACCCTCTGCGTCTCAGTGCCCCAGAACAACATGCAAGGCTGAGCTGGAGGCCTGGGAGCCTGCACTGGAGCCTGCATCAGCCCAGGCGCTCGTGTCCACAAGCCGTCCGGACCAGGCCCGCCTCGGTCTGCAGGAGGCGCAGCCAGAGCACGGGCGGCTGCCCCCTTCACTCCAAGACGGCCGGGAGGTCCTTGGGCCTGAGTTCCTTTCCTGCAGACTCTTCTCTCAGAAAACACCAGCTCCTTGGATGTTCCACTTAGTCCAATGACAATGACTTGTAATTCACAAACACCAACATCAACCTTCCCCAGGTTCTTGTGTTGAGGAAATGGCACCCCCACATTCACCTGTCGGCACCGGGTTTCCCACGGGAAGCTTCCTGTTGACAGAACAGGTATAGAGGAACCTGCTGCGGGACAGTAAGGATTCAAAAAAAACAGTGGCTACTCCAGCAGAGAAATGGAGGACCAACACGGTACGTCATCTGACAGGATCCTAATCACCGCCTGAAGTGGGGTTCTCGAGACCTCCACTCGCAGATGAGAACCTGGAGGCTCGGGAAGGCTAAGTGCTGGGGACTCCAGCCAGCCAGATGGCTGTAGTCCCGACACCGGGGGCTTCTTACTGGGGCTCGCTCCCCAGAGTCGCTATTTCAAAACAATTAGTCCATCCAGAAGGCTTCCAAGGTAACAACTCACACCCGCGCAAGATCAGAGTTTTAGCTGCAGTTTCCAACACAGGCGCCAAGGCTTGCTATTCTGGGATAACCAAGTCTATAATGAAGGAAGCACTTCCTTAAACAAATAAACCCAGAAGACTCAATTTAACCACAACAAATACAATAATAGAGTCTAATCCCAGGTCAATTTAGTCACCCCCTTTTTTTTCTTCCATCCTGACTCATCCCCCCTTGTGGATGTGAAACCAACCAGCCACACACACACACACACACACACACACGCTCTCCTACAGCAACCAGCACACGCCCCATCTGAGCATCCCGTGACAATGCAGCGCTCGGCCCCCTGGAAACTGTTTCTGTCTGAATCCACAGCAGCAAAAAACTCATACCCCATACATGAGAGATACATTTTCTATAAATAGCTATATTTATATATTATGTGAGTATGTTTATGTTCAAAGTCTTATTTTTATATAAACATATGTGCAAGTTTATTTTCATGCAAATATATGTACCTGTCTATTTAAGAGATAGAGCTGCACTGAATCCCACAGCTGTATCCAATCACGCTGCAAACGTGATCTGGGGTTGCCATCCGTCCTCCCTGCCCACACCGCTGGAGCAAGGCCTGGGCTGAGTAACTCCTGGTCACCACCTGACCGCGCAGGGGCTGGTGGAAAAGCTTCCACCCAGAAGTTCATATTGACCTTTTAGCCTCAAGCACAAATAGCTCCTAATGCCTATTCTTAAATTCTGTCATTTCTCTGAGGGGATGCAACCCCCAGCTCTCTGCCCCGCGGGGCACACGGCACATCTTCTGTAACAGCGAGGCATCCAGGGCACAGAGCGGTTAGGTGACTTGCCTGCTGTCCCACAGCCAGTAGCCATGGAGAGGTTTGTTCCCCAGCAATCGGCACTTCGCCACTGTATTATTCCTCTAAGCTCAGAGAGGATACAAATGGGCCCACAGCACCCAGGACGATGGCTTTTCTTTTGTGTTTATGTTTAAATTCACACGATGCTCTTTTCTAAAGCAGTCAGCTGGCTCTGGCAAGTCCAGAGCGAAATGTGCTCCAATATCTTTTAAAAGAGCAATTATTTTCCAGGGGAAAAAAAAAAAAAAAACAACGCTGCCAGTCAATTACATGTTAGTATAAATTAACCCCATTTGCTTTACCTCTTAATACTGGGCCGCAGCAGCAGCACTGAAACACTGAGTGTGGTTTGGCTGAAGAGAGGGAGGTGTACAGTGTGGGAGGAACAGAGCATATGTGGAGGGGGTGGGGAGGCACTGCCCAAATGGAGATTGTCAGCAGAATGTGCAGAGAAGTGCACTAGCCGGCTGCAGAAGGAAAAAGAAAGCTGAGGGAAGAGGCCTACCGCAGGCCTCGGGGAGAGGCTGGCCCTCGCGTCCCGGAGAGTGGGGCTCCACACTCTCTGATTTATGAGGTTTCCAAGACCTCAAACTCTGACCGGCACCTGTGAGCGTCACAGAATCTGCTGCTTTGCACTAATGCTGAGTCTGGGGGGGCGGGGGCGGGGTTGAGGGTTGAGGTTCATGTGTGGCAGAGACAGAGGGGGGCTTTCCAAATCTCACCCTCCCCTACCCCAGGACAGAGGGGCTGCTGGTTGAGAGAAATCGCTGCCCCCACCCCCAGAGGAGCCCACCAGCAGGCCCTACGGCTCCCGGGTCACTTGCGCCCCAAAGGACTGCAGAAGCTGGCGTCTTCTCAGCCCCATGACCTCCCGGAGCCCTGCAGGAGAGGGCTGAGCCGGTGGAAGGAGCCTGGGTCCTCGGTGCTACCAACTGGAAAACTCCTTGCTCAGTGCTCACCCTGGGTTGCTTGGGAGTCGAAATAAACCTGAACCAGGTGAAGCTAGGAGATTTGGGGGGTTCTAGGTTACTGTTACTCTAACCTCCAAAGCAGTAACATTTTTTGATTTTTCCAGCAGATGTCTCTCAAGCAGTCCTGAAGCATCTGCCTGTGCACTCTGACTGGGGGTTTTGGCCCCGATGGATGGTCCATGCTACAGGATGAGAGGATCTGGGGGGCGCTTCGTGTCTGTCACCAAGGACACCCACCCAGGACAGGGAGAAAGCGTAGACTATCAGCTTAGAGCTCAATCCAGTGCAGGCCACCACAGGGAGGGAGTGGACAGCCACCCTAAATTAAGCCGAGATCCCACTTAGCACTCAGGAATCCTACCTGCCTGTGTATTTCTGGAAATGCCTGAAACAGGGTAACCAATTTTATATCTTGCTTTTGACATACATTTTGCTTATTCCAGCAAAAATTAATCTTGCTTGAATGTGCCCTTATACCTTGACACAAGAGTCTAAGTTGATAAACATTCTCTGAGGACATCAGCAAGCTGGAAAGAGCTTAAATGGCAGGGGAGCACAAGATCCCGTGGCTTGTATGAGCCCATAGCAAGGAAATCAGGCAAATTCCTAGAGGAATTTGTGTGTGTGACTCATACCGCTTTTATTATGGGCACTGGTGTTTAGAGAAAAGCAGAATGAGTTTTGTTAGGAGCGGATATATTTGGCTTTTCTCTGGTCTGCACCTCAGGAAAAGGCTGGAGCATTTGGGAGGGAGGGGTGCCAGTGTATCAGTCCACACAGGCAGGGCCCACCACCCCCTGTGCTTCATTCCTACCCGACCGCTGCCTGCTGGGTAGACCCAAACCCTGGGCTACTGCAGAATCAGCAGCAACTAATTCTGCAATTAGCAGAGATTCCATAACTTGCTCAAGATCACACAGGAGGGGCCACCTTTGGAATCTGAAGCCAGGCAGTCCGGGTGCTGGATAGAACCTCTTCATCGATACGTAACAGAGCCCCTCAGGCCTTGGGCATGTAGCATGCGAGGATTTCTCTCCCCAGCTCCACATTCAGGCCAGATTAGCCCGGAGGGTGCCAGGGGGTGGGAAAAAGGAGTCCCTTCCTCAAGACATTTTGCTTCTATCTCCCGGAACACTGCCATAATACAGAGGCAAACCCACAGCGCCTATGATTTAGGGGCGCCATCCAAGCCTGCTCAGTGCACACCCTGCTCCGCTGTCCAGAGTGCTCTGCACCCAGACCTTGAGCACAAGTTTCCTGAGGAGAGTCTGTGCTTTTCCACTGGTGCTGCCAGCGCCTGGCATCCAGGCACACGACAGGGCGCCACAAACTCCTGCTGGCCTGAATCGCGAGTGCTCCTGGCCAACTCGCCGAGAAGCCGGGCATTTCGGACTCTTCCTGCCGTGACCAGGTCGCCTCGTCGCCGGGGGCCCTGCCGGCTGCCGGGGAAGCGAGGACGACTTCCCCGCTTCGAAGCAGATGTGCTTCCACAGCCCCACGCCCCAACATCCCGAGCAGGGGCAGAGCGGGTGGTGTTGGCAAAAGTCCCCGCGAGGTTGGAAATCTGGTTATTCCTTTCCCCGGGGACTCTTCAGACACACTGGTTTAAACCAGGCATCAAGAGTCTTTGACAAAACTTCTTTCTACCTGGCATTTGAAAAAGAAGTATCCCCCGCCCCCCGCCTCAGTGCCACAGCCCGAAGCCCACCGCGATAAACAGGAAAAGGCACCGAGAACAGGCTGCTGTCGCGGGTGGCTTTCAGGCCTGTCAGCGGAAAAAAGTGACTCTGAATCATCACAGCTAATTGTGACACGGTCTCTCCTCTCAGAGATGCTGCGATGTGCCCAGTGATAGTTTCTGCGACACTTCCCTGGGGGGCTGGGAGGGCCACCCTAAGGAACTGAAGTTCAAACAGCCCCGGGGGAGAGGAACTGTCCATACGGCCCCAAGGAGGTGACTGTCAGAGCTTCCCCGTCAAGCCCCGGCGTCTTCGCTCTCCTGGGTCACCTGCCCTTTGGATGAGGGATGGAGAGAGAGAGAGAGAGAGCGTGTGTGTGTTTCCTCCAACTCTAAGCCAACATCTGATTTTTCCAGCTGACCAAGGTACCATCATCACAAATCGCCAACAGAGCACCACCGGTTCCAAGTACTGGCACGTCATTGAAATTGTGCCCCAACTACCCTCCATTCTTCACCCACCCCCACCCTCCAAGGCTTAAGCAAGACCAGTTGTCCTCTGCAAAGCTCTCGTAAGCCCCAGCCAACGAACTACCTTTGACTGCAATTGTCTTCATGAACCAATGTGATAAAAACTCACCTTGGGAGGACGTGCTGGGGTGCCCGGCGAGTCCAGCCCTGGCTGTCTCCCATTGCAAAGTCCTGGGGACGGCGGGCTGAGTCCAGCCCCACTGACTCAACCAGCAAGGGTGGGCAGCGTAACTAAAGGTGCTGCTCACAGAAGGCAAGAAAATGGCTTTTTAGCAAATCATGGGGCAACCCTTCATTGAAAGGTTAAATTAGGCGTCACCCCACACAGGAAAAGGAAAAGTAATAATATCAAGTTATTTTCTACACAAACTTTGTGAAAACCTGTAGGGTAAGGAAAAAGGTAGCAGGCTTTTCTGCCTCCCGCCATCAGGATGGATGATGGATCCCTGCGGTCCTGAACGCATGCCTGCTGGCGGCACCTGGAGTGGGGTGTGGGCCTAGGGAGACGGGATTCACCTGGGCTGAGACTGGGCTTTTAAGGGCGGCGTCACGGGGACACCAGCAGAAGCCGAAAGAGAAGCCGAGAGAAGCAAAGCAGCAGAAGCCGAGATCGCCGGAGAGCCCAGGTAGACTGAAGACTTGCTGGGGGCTGGGAGGCCTGCCAGCCTCCCGGCCCCCCCAGCGCCCCTGCCTGCTGTGTACCTGGTCAATCCCAATAAAAGACCTGCAAAAACACCACTGAGGACTCTGACTCCTCCTTCACCTGGTCTGCTGGATCATAGAAAACCTGCACCATGTCTGTTCCTGACTCTACAAAACCCAACTGCCTTTTCCAAATTTCTTTGCGATGTTTTTGTTTTCCCCCTTCTTGGAGAAAAGCAGCATCAGGCCCGGGAGGCAGGTATCCAAATTGTTTGCATTCCCGATGCCAAATGGGAAATCATTATCCCTCACTAGCAGGTGTCACAGTCAAGGTGAGACTCAGCTGCTGAGCAAGCTGATGGCAGTTTAGACCCCAGCAAGTGACATCTTCACTCGGTGTGCATGGAACTAACAACACATTCTTGACTGAGAACCTCAGTCCAGATAACGCTGCGTCCTACTAAAAAGGCATTTTAAGATCAATTGGGGCCTGAATAAATTAGCAGGGCTCTCCCCAGGTAGTTCGCAGCGCGCTGGCATTTAAATGTCGTCAGACAAGGCTGAACAGGATTAGGTTGTTAAGAGTGTTAATTAAGATCCTAACTCTCGCTGGAATCCCCCGAAGCCTCCTACTTCATCATCCTCAAACACTGGGCAGCTACCCAGGGTGTTGTCAGATTTAAATCAACAGGATCCTTGCCCTTGTCCTTGAGAAGCTGGCATTGAATAGGGAAGGGTCACTCTGCAGGGAAGACAGGTGTCCCTTACGCGCCACCCCTGGGCCCGGGCTCTGTGTCGGGGTGATTCTCTGCTCTGCAGGTGGCCTAAGCACCCAAACAACGGTAGCAGCTCCCCCTCCCACCTTGGCTGGTGTCAGCAAGGGGTGTGTTTGGGTTCGCCAGGTAGGATGGTGAGGGGGAACATATCCCATCAGCCCAGGCTGCTCTGGGGTCCTGGGGAGCAAAGGCAGGCAGAGGATTTTTTCACAGGACATGGAAAGCTCCAGGAAGGAGGAAGAGAGGTGGAAAACTCGAACCCTGGAGGCCGACCCTGCCTTGCCAGCTCCAGCAGCCTTACCAGCTCCTTCTGCACAGCACACCCACGTTCCCGCCCTCCCCTCTGGGGTGGCACCAGCCAGGCTTCCAGAGGCCCAAGGGACAGACTCGGGGCCCTGGGCCTTCCCCTCTGTAGCTAAATGGTTTGGCTGATTGACCAACCAAGATAAACCCAAGCACAGATGCAGAGCTGCAGACATCCTGGAGACAAAATGAGGGTTCTAACAAAGAAGCTGTGGGTGTATTTGTGAACAGGACATCAGCTGCAGGCTGACACAGCATGCCACACTCCCCGGCTCGGTCCCCATGCTCTTCTCTGCCCATTCTCACAGCCTCGTCTGTGACCAGGAGCATCGGGTTCCACTTCTTTCAGGTTTTTACACATCGTGGGGCATGAAGAAAAGCACCAGGGACTCATTCGACTTTGTCTGTGCCCACTGCCCGGGGACGATGGATTCCATGATGAAAACGAAGCTTCACTGCACAGCAAGTGCGTGTGCGTGTGAGAGAGAGAGAGAGAGATTTATTCAAATGAAATATACGCACAAGTGTCAGTCGAGCTAGTAGCAAATGACAAGCCCAATATGCAAACATGGCTAACCTTACCCTAGGGCACAAGTAATCCACACCCGACTAAACTAGCCCCGGTGACAAACTAGTAGTGATTTGCTTATAAACAAAGCAAGGTGAGCAGCAATCGGAAGTGCTGACTGCTGCAAGGCACCAAGCAGACAGTGCACCCACAAAGCACGATTCCTCCTCGTCATGGAAACCCCAACTCCCTGCACGTGCCGTGAGAATTGCTGAGTGGAGTCCAGACATCTGACAGAATCCTGAAATTGGGCCCCCAAACTCAAGGAACGCACTAATTTTCGTTTTCAAGCAAAAAAGTCTTAACAAAGCAACCCTTCATCGCTAGCTCAGGGAACCTTCAGATTTCTGGAAACCAAGTTTTGGGGCTAGTCGTAAGTACTGAGGACTGATTTTTAATGACCTCTGGCTCGTTAAGTGCCCCTTAAGACTTGGGGTGAAGCCGCAGACCCCACTCCTAGCCTTGGGAAGCAGAGCTGGGAAGCCTGGCCCCCATACATGCGATTAGGGACAGCCAAGATGCATGCAGGCCCCCCCGAGCCTGTCTACCCCCCAGGAGGAAGAAACAGCTGGCTGTCAAAGTGAGGCAAAAAGACAGCCCGGCTTTCCTTGGCACTTCTACAGAGAACAGGATGGCAGTTTATAGAACTACCCAGAGTCAAGTTCAGAACTGATGGGCCACCTCGGCGGTCCTGGGGGCCACCCAGAGCATTCCCATGACTGCACCCCTCTTTTTACCTGTCCCCCACCCTCCCTGCCACTCACGCTGCCTGGTTTTTCAGTGGAGAAGTTGCCCCACAGCTCGAGCCTCAGCAACTTTTAACCTGCACCTTTCTTTCCTTGGGTGAGCAAAGCTGGAAAATTCACCCACACCAGACGGGCCTGGAATGACGGCGTGTGACTTGCTTTCCTTCCTACTCTGCCCTCGTGGACAACTCAACCACATTCCCAGGACACGTGCACGGCGAGGACTACTAAGGAGCTGCCCAGGGTAAAGAGAACAGCAGTTTTAAAAGTCTCTTGGGCTACAGGCCCGGGGCAGGTTCACTGTGGACACGGGATAAAGGAGAGTCCTGGAGCCCTGAGTGGGTTTTTGAGGCTTTAATGCTCTCCAGGAACCAGGTACACAGGCGCACCCGGCAGGGAGGCTGGCGTGCGAGGAGGCAGGCGCGGGCGGCAACACAGTCAAGGCAGCAGGGGATACCCACAGAGGCCCGTGGCACAAAAACCTGATTAATTCACTTACCCTAGAAGCCCTATGACGAACCATTTGAATGTCTACTCAGTAACAGCACCTGCCCCGAGTGTCCTTGATGATGGCTTGGAACAAGATTTTAGTAGGGTTATGGATTATGATACAAAGTCATATTACAGTGGCAGTAGTTTCTTATCTAATACCACTTCCCACCACTGACTGAAGTCTGAATTCTGCATTTTAAAAATGCCGGAAAATGATGTGATTTCCCCGGACTAAGAGAAACAGTCTCGTTTATAAAGAAAATGACAGACTCCAAGCTGTGAGGATGAAAGGTCAGGGAAGATGAGGGCTCACGGGATGCGCTTGCTAAGAGCTTGTTTGGGGGGAACGGGGAGCCACCACCATTTTCTTCTGGCTGATCCTGGCCCATTTCCGAGCATCCACATGGGGGCAGCTCCCCTGTGCCCCGAGTGGGGCAGGAGAAACTTGGCAGTCGCATGAAGGACAATGTTAGAGACTCGGAGCCTCCCCACGTCCAGCTGTTCCTGAGAAAACCCTCTAGAAGGGGTGCTGCTCACCAGGAGTTTGGGTCCTACGAAGACGGAAGAGGGAAGTAACCCCCCCATCAGGTGTTTCACCCTCTTTCTTTGCTACAACTTGGTGCCAACTCAAAGGGTGTTGCCAGAGGAGGGCTCACGGGATGCTCCTGCTAAGAGCTTGTCTGGGGGGAGCTAGAGGCCACCACCAGCACCTGGGCCGACCTCCCATCCCCAGGGCCCTTCAGCGGGTGGCTCTGGAATGGACACAAGCCACCCAGTACCCATCTTGGTTACTGAATGTCTCTGATGACAGCAGACGAGACAAGGCCACCGCTAGCCTTGACCCAGAGGCAAGAAGGCGTCCACCCCAGGATGTAAATCAAGGTGGCTTGTGATGGGTGGAAAACCCGTCCCGGCCAGGACCGGGGCCATGGGCACCAGCAGGATGAAATCAAGCCAGGGGGACAACATCCGGGGACCCAGGAGAAAAGGAAGGACATTTTTTGCTATTGCCTCTTCTTTCAATAATCCTATAGCTACAAATGAGACGATAACGTCCTCCTGTATTTTTTAGATCAAGACACATTTTGCGTGATGATCCAGGAAGGAGCCCCTTGCCGGGTGAGGGACAGAAACTAGCCATGAAGGACGCTTTATGATTCTGGGGACTGTTCTTCTTGCAAACTCATGGTGATAAAGGGGTAAAGTTTCGCAAAGCACCGAGTACCACGCACCGTCAGATCCTCGGGGGGATAGAGAATCATGCTTCCACCCGCGGCAGGGGCACAATGAAGACGAGGGTGGCGATCATGCCCAAGAAACATCTTAGGTGTAATAAAGGCTGACAAGCTGATGACACCGAGCAGAGGGCTGGGGTTGGGGTCCTGTCTGGCAAGAGCCGTGCCCTCGGCTCAGGGGAAGGCTGGCAGTGGCGAGGGATGCAGACGGGCCTTGGCACGTGCGGGGAGAAATGTGCTTCCTCTCTGAGGAGGGGGGAAGCTGTCACCCGGGTGTGGACAGCAGCAGGGACGTGCTGGCCTGCAGGTCACCCAAGAGCGCAGGGATGCCCCGGGACGGGGGAGGGGTAAGGGGCAGAGAAGGATGAGAAGCGGGTGGGAGAAGTGAAACCAGGGGCCCGGCGGGCACCCACCCAGCAGCGGCCGCAAATGAAGAAGCGGAGCCGGGGAAGGAAACAAGTAGCAGGGGATGCTCGCTGGGGAACAGGCCCCGCCAGCAGCCAGGCTGCTGAGTGAGGGGAGGTTGGAGCCACAAAGTTCAGGAGCCCAGGGAGGACACAGGAAATGAGAGCTCGTTAATGAGGCAGCGCCCCCCTGGGGGCAGGAGCCCCAGCCCAGGGCTCAGGGGAGCAGAGCCAGGACCTCCGCCAAGTCGCTCCCCTCCCCCACCTTCCCTTCCGGGCAGGCTCCCGAGCTCCTCACGGGCGGCACTTTCTGGGGACCCGAGAGGGCGAAGGCCAAGTCACAGGGAGAGAGTGGGGGTCCCTCTGGGTTTCCGGGAGCTGAGCCCTGGCCCGGTCTGCGCAGAACCCCGACGACAAGGCCGGGTAGTCCCGGCGCCAGAGCAGTGGTTCGGGAACCAGACCCGGTTCAGCCCCTGTCCCTCTTCCCGCTGCAAACTCGGGGTGGCCCATTTACCCACTTGTGAAATGGGGGCCACAGCCCCTGCTGCAGGCGCGCTGCGAGCATGCGAGGGCGCAGAGGCAGCGTGCGCAGGGGCGGCGCGGGCGAGCCGGGGACGGGCTGGCTTCTCTTTCCCGGACAACGTCACACGGCAGGAGAGAGCAGCGCAGACCCAGCCCGCAGGGGCGTCACCCGGCGCCAACCACGAGCCGCTCCGAGCCGCTCCGGGCCCACCTGACTTCACCCCCCACCCCAACTCTGCCACCTCCCCCAGTCATACCCCCCACCCCCGTTTCTTTGGAAGAGCACCCCAGTTGTGATGGGATTTCCGCCCTCAGTGTCCTCCCACGTACGTAAGAGCTGCTGTGGGTTTGTTCAAGCGGATTCACTAGGAATCTGCACTGCAGTCCCTGAGAGCCCCGAATTTCTCTGCGCAACGTGCAGCTGACCAGAGGCGGGTGTGAGATGCCTGCGGGGCCCCCGCTTTGGTGAGGGTACCCTGGAAACCAAAGTCGTTGCCCCAGACCCCTGCACACACCAGCCTTGACGCCCCCCGGGCTGGCCATGGTGAGCGCCAGAGCCCTCTCCTGGCACGACATCACCTGGGACCAACAGCCCCCGATGCGCAGATGGCAAGGACATCTGGGGAGGTCTCTGGGACATCTGGGGAGGTCTCCCCATTCCATGTCCGCCTGAGTGTGGACATCATGTAGAAGTGAAGCCAAGAGGAAGGGGCAGCCCCGGCTGGTGGCCGAAGCGCAGCCCCGAGGACAGGCTCCCCCGTCGCTGCCCGGCCTTCTTCAGCCGCGGGCGGGTCTGCAGACCGAGGACAGACCACGCGGGGCGGGGGTGAGGGCCGCGCTTGCCCCCGGGCCTCTGGAAGGCCAAGGCTGGAGCGTGCGTGCGCTCAGCGTCCTCAAGGAGACATTCTGACTGGGACAGCGACTCCCTGCCCAGCAGCGTCCCTACCGATGCCCCCCCGGGACTTGCAGCACGCAGACGGGAAGCAGCCGCGACGGCAGGGCCATTGGCCATCGGCCCAGGCCGGTGCCAACACCCCCACAGGCCCGAGTCTGCTCAGACCAGCTGCTGGCACACCTACCACAAGGACTAGAAACATTGGGCACACCCCTCTGCTGGGAGGGCTCACGGGATGCCCTGAAGCTCCGTCAAGTGCCTTTGGGGGTTGGAGGCGAGGGGCAAAGGACTTCGGCTTTAAATAACACTGCCCTGGCTGACGGCGGGCGCCAGGGATCATCCAGCGAGCCGAGGTGCGCCAGGCGCTGCGCTGCCAGCTATCCCCAACCCCCAGAAATGTCCACGGGGCAGGGCCTGTCTTGCTCACCGCCGGATCCAGGGTGCCTGCTGCTTGTAGGCACCCAAGGGGAACCACACGAGAAAGGCATTTCAGGTGCTTTCTGCACATCAGGTTAATCTGCAGTGACCTTAGGACCTAGGTCAGTTTGAGTCCCATTTCCTAGCCGAGGAAACTGAGGCACAGAGAGTTTGGGAGACTTGCCCCAAGGGGCGGGAAGCAAGCCCAGGCCTGTCCTTTAGCAAACCCCTGCCTGCTTGTGGCATCACAGAAGGCTCTCGACTGCCCAAACATCCTCTCCCACCGAGTTAGAAACAGCTACCAGGGGAGAAAAGATGAAGCCATATGGGAGACACACCTACAGGATGCCCATCGGAGGCGCCCCCCAAATCGGTGCCCGGCCAGCACCCATCTGAGAAGAGCTGCCCACAAGTCACTGGGCACAGGGACTGCGCCCCCAGAGCCCGGCCCCCGGAGCCTTTCTCTTCCCCCTGCCTCACAGCCCTGCCGCAGAGCAGACATGGCCCAGCCCCCTCGCTGCCCCCCAGGCACCCCGAGGGTAGGATGTCAAGTCCAAAACGATGACTACTGTGGCAGGAGGGACACGGGATGGGCAGACACTGTCCTTGTGATATTAGGGCTCAGCCTCACCTGGAAGCTGATGGGCACCCAGAGAGGGTGGGTGCAGCCTACCCGGGGGCCACAACAGGGTGCCGACAGGGGCCTGAGCAGTTCCCGAGCAGCCCGGGGCCACCAGCAGCTTCGCTTGCAGTCCCTCTTTGGGTCGGGAACTGCTGGCAGGCCTCCCTGGCTAGCGTAGAAGACAGAGGGCCCGGCGGGGGCTCTGGGCCTTAGCAGAGATGCTGAGAGCCAAAGGCCTGCCAGCCAGGCGGGGTCGATCACACAGGAAGCCCGGCAACAGCAGCCCACACTTATTGAGCACCTACTGTTTGTCGGGCATGGTTTGGCCACACCGTCACTCCCCTTATTGCCTCAAGTCTCAGGTGCTGTCCTAATGACATCACCCACCTTGCAGGTGGGGAAATGGAGGCTCACAGGTGGGTCAGTACTCAGTCCCCTAGATTGGAAGGATCATTCACTTCCACATCCCCACAGCCCCCTAAACTATGGAAAATGCCCCCTGGGCAACAGCCCTCCCACACCAACAGCAGCCATACACCGAGTGAGCCTCATCACCCCCCACATGACCCCAGTGCCTCCTCCCAGCTCGCCCCTCCCCTTCAGGTGCCACCCTGGCCCGGCTGCTGGTTTTGACTGAGCTGCATTTCTGGGCCTTGGCTGATCAGGCGCTTTCCACCTGGGCTGCCTTCCCCGAGCCCTGGCTAACACGTATCAGGGTCTCTCAAGGCCTATGGAGAAGGCCACCACCTCCGTGAAGCCACCCAGGATTGACCTTTGGGGCTCTGAACGCACTGCCGTTTCCTAGACACCCCTCACCTTCACCAGCTCAGGCACAGAGCAGGCCCCCAGCGCACAGCGACACTGTCTGCAGCCATCAGAATTGACCGTGAAACACCCTCTCCATTAAATGTCCCTGAAAGTAAGTCTCCTCTGACACGTGACTGTGCCATCCTGTGTGCCGCCTGCCTTTGGTTTCGATAAGACACAGCCCTGAAATTTCAAGTAAATTTTAATTACAGAGGAGAAGAGGCCTGTCGTTTTCCTTTCTTCTGCTGATCATTCCCAATGTGACTTCCCCCCAAAGGCCCCGCCCTGCTCTTCCGAGGAACCACAGAGCACATTTCATGCTTGAGTTGGGGCGGGGTGGGGGAGAAAATCACCAGACGATGCAGACAGAAATATTCACAATGCCCAAGTGGTAATCAAAAATTCATTTCGCTCAGTGTTTACTTGGCCCATATCTCATTTGAGCCAAGTCGGGGTCATTAAATGTTTTGCTCCAGACTAATTCTGGCTTATGTTTCAGCTCGCATGCCCTCACCCGACAGGCTGGGGTGCAGCCAGGCACTGCTCTGGGGCAACCAATCATCGTGGCAAGGGAGTGGACAAGGGGGTGCACCCAGCTGGGATCCCAGGGTACAGAGCCGTGCCATCTGGTGTCCGGGAAGTGGATTTCACCATTCATTCATTCATTCATTCATTCATTTGTTCATAACAATGCAGCCCATTCTGTGTAGGGCACCTTATGGGGATGGGGGAGGGAAGCCCCAAAGCTTGAGACAGTCTCTGCCTGGGGGAAGCTCCCAGTCTAGCAGGGGAGGTCAAGTGGGGCACGGACACACACACACACACACACACACACACAGTTGGGGGCATGGCAGGGTAGATGGGGATTTCGGTACAGGTTGACCAAGGAGAGGAAGCAGCCCATGCTGCCTCCCAAAGGGGGGACCAGCCCCCCTCAAAGGCAGTGTGGGTGTGGGTTTCAGGAGGGAGCCGGCACTGAGCAGCCTCCAGTCCCGAGGGCGCTCACCTTACATCCGTGCACCTGCGTGGCTGCGCCCTAGCTCGTCAGGGAAGCACACAGGAGGGGGTGGGCACAAATGGGGTGAGCCAGCAGGGTGGGGGGCAGCAGAGGGCCTCATGGGACCACACCATCCATTGAAGTGAGGTCTCTCCCCCTGCCGCCAGGACCCCGGGATGTTTATGAGGAAAGGGCAAGAACTTGTCGGCTAGTGAGCAAGGTAACCGGGAGGCAATATGAAGGCTGGCTTGGCGGAGAGACACGGGCAGACAACTGGAGTGGGTGAGGGAGCCGCGGCTGAGAGACAGCAGCTAGTGCCCGTTCTGAGCGGCCTGCCCGGACCGTGCCCGCCACGCAGGTGCTCTGACTCTGAACCCCGCGCTCCTGAGGCCGAGCCAAGGAAAGGTCTGCACTCCCCAGACCTGCCACTTGGGGGCAGAGCACCCAAGGCGGCACCCAGAGTCCGGGCATGGAGAGAGCCCCGGGGCCTGGGAGCCCAGGATTGTCCGAGCCTCCTCGCCGTAGGGCTGTTCACCGGACTCGTTCCTCTGTTTCCCGGTAGCGTCAGGTGGACCATGCACGAGCTCCTGAGGAGGCAGCTGGAACCCGCGTCCCCGCCCTGCTCTGCCGTCCACTTCCCTCTGTTCCCAGCACTTGGCCGATCCATGCGTTCAATCCTCCCCATGACTTGAGGCAGAGACTGTAACTTCCCCCACTTAACAGATGGCAAAGTTGAGGCTCAGCGGTGAGCTCAACCCTAAGGCAGAGCTTGCGAAACGTCAAGCCAGGCTGGTCTGGCTTTGGAGCCAGAAGACGCTGCTTTCGCTAGTTCTTCCTTTCTCCCGGCAGGCCGGTGCTCCAGCCACGCTACCCGCAGCTCTGAAAAAGAGCGATCGCCCCCGCCTGTCAAAGTCAAGGGCCCTCCTGGCAATAGGAAATGTATATCCACTACAGACATTTTCCAAAGAGAAAACAATCATAAAGAAGAAAAGGAAATTTCCAGCAAACCCACAGCCCAGGTAGCACCACTCAGCTTCCGGCCCGATCAGGACACTCGGCCGCCCTGTCGTCACGGAGCAGCCTGCGGCTGTGCGCTGCTCTGCTGTAGCCCAGCCCAGCTCCCTTTCTCTCTTTAATGACCCGGAGGGAATCCCGGGCCAGACCGGTCTTTTTTGCGTAGATGCTCAGTCTTATGAGTGGATGAACATACTCCTGTGCCAGGCTCTCTCGCGCCCCCACCCCCATTCTGGGCACCACTGGAGGCCCCTACGGGACGCAATCCTCAGGTCTGTGCTCTCGTGTGTCAGATGCTGAGGATGCCCATTCGAGCCCATTTACCATCAAGAAGAACTTGCTGGGCATTGGGAAGGGGGGGGGGATTGAGGGTGACTGGGGAGAGGGCGACCTGAGTCTGAGCTGAGACTGGCATCCCACGTTCCAGGCCCCTGACTCCAGGCACACCCTGGCACCCACGCTGCTGTCCTGGACTGACTGGAGAGGGGCAGCTCTGCCCCCCGCCTGAAGACCAAGGAGGCCTGAGAAGTTGGCTCCCGGACCTGTGGCCACCAGCTCACGGGCAGCTGCACCCCAAGTCCAGCCTGATCCCCTGGTACCTCTGAAGATTCTGTCCTTGCCCCCAGGCCACCCCACCCAGCCTGGCATCCCCGGCCAGGCAGGGGTGCAGCTCGCCTGTGGCTGAGGCCTCTGGATGCTGGCTCAGCGCTGCGATGAGTGATGTGGGGCCCAGGCAGGAGCAAAGTTCCTTCTGGAGCAAACCAGCTGCTCCTGCCTCAGAAGGGCAGTGACACCTCAGCTGTCGCCATGGAGGTCCAGGTCTCCAGAGAAGCTGCCTCTGGCTCTGACTGCTCAGAGAAGTCCATCGGGCAGGGCTGGGCATTGGCTACGAATCTTAACAGCCTCTGCCCCTCCCCTCAGAGTCACTTTCCCACCGACGCCTGTCCGGCCCCCAGCAAGGGCCCTCCTGCCGCCGGCTCTGAGTCTCGGCCTTTCTGGCCACCTGGGGCTCCTGGTTCGCAAGGCAGGGCCCAGCCAGAGGCCAGGAAAGATGGCCAAGTGCTGCCCCTCCTTTACCACCGACCAACACAGAAGAGCTGGGAGGGGAAGTAAGCACGCTGACCACCCAAGCTCCAGGATACTCAGCCCTGCCCTAGGAGCCCCGAATTCCCTTGCTAGCTCTCTGTGAGGACAGAGGATGCTGATGGACATGAGGTGCGACCACCTCTGCCCGCGGAATTGGCCATTCCCAGTCGTGGTCACGGTGTCCCACCTTTAGTCGTGCAGACCCCACTTTTTAAATGTGAAATTTAAAAACATTTGTATTCAAGGTTTTTATTTTATTTTATTATTTCTTTAAGTTTCAGGTGTATGGCTTTATACTTCATCATCTGTACGCAGCACATAGGGATCCTACCACACAACTGGTCCTCTTTACCCTCTTTACTCTCTGTCCCTTCCCCCTCTGGCGATCACTAAGGCCTGCTCTCAAATCTAAGGGCTTTTTGGTTTCCTTGGTTTCCATTTATGCATCAAGTCATCCAATATTTGTCTTCCTCCTTCTGACTAATTTTGATTTCCTTCCGTGTTGTTGGAAATGGCAGGTTTTCATCTTTTTCGTGGCTGAATAGTATTCCGTCACCTGCGCACCAAGCCTGTATCCATTCAGCCACTGACGGGCGCTCAAATTATTTCCATGTCTTGGCTATTGTGAATATTGCTGCAATGTACACAGGGGAGCAGGTATCTTTTCAAATCAGAGTTTTCTTGTCTTTGGATAGATACCCAGAAATGGGATAGCTGGGTCACAGGGCATTTCTAATCTTAATTTTTTGAGGAATCTCCACACCGTGTTCCATACTGGCTGCAACACTTTACACTCCTACCAGAGGTGGATGTGGGTCCCTTCCCTGTGGAGGTCCCACTTTGGAGCTTCGGGTGCCTGCGGCCCCTGCCTGCAGTGCTTGTGAATTCCCGCTAGTGCCAGGCACAGTTCAGGTCACTGGGTTAAGTGATTAGGGTGCAGTCCTCGCCCTGAAGCATTTGCTGTGCTAGTGGGAGGGGGAAGCCTTCCCAGAAGAGCCATGTGACGCAGCTGCGGGGGGCGAGGGGAGGACATAAAACCCGGGGAACGAGTGGCAGCCCAGGGCGTGGGCCGGGCAAAGGCAGAAGTGGTGATGTGTTTGTGGAACAGGAAAGTCGGGGTGGTTGGAGCATAGCGTGTGACGAGGAGGTGGCGGGAAATGAGGCTGGGCGGTAGGGAACGGGGGTTTCAAGCATGACTATTGACCTTGTGGGAATGAGCCTCCAGCCCCAGCAAACGGGGTGCCTACCAGGATGACACACAGGGACGTAAGCCACCCGGCCTAAGAGCCACAGGGAGGGGCACCTTGGCAGCCAGTGAGTGGGCCTCATGGCCAACTCTATGGTAGAAGGTGGAGCTTCCCAGACGGGGGTGGGAAGCTTCCCCGTCAGCTGGGGGTGGCGAAGGAGGTTGCGGGGGCAGGGGCTGATGGAAAATAGGACAGAGCTGATGCTTTTGACCGTTGAGCTGCTGACACTTTGGTAATCGAATGACTAGGGCTTTGGCAATCAAACCGCTGGCAAGGAGGGATGCACGTCCACAGAGAACCAAGGGTGCATGTGCGGCTTCAGCTTGGACCTCAGCCTCTACCCAGTGGATGCTCTGTGGGGTAGGATGGACGGCATCTGGTTACGTACCAGCCCGAAAATTCTCTCTCTCAGCTCTCCCTTTTCTCACTCCCTGTGCAGACGAATCCTTTTACTGCTGTTTCTTGACGTGTTTCCGCTTTTGGGTCATGCATCCTAAGAGTGTAGGTGAAGACCCTCCAACCGATTAGCCCCAGTCAGCCAGGTTTGTCCCGTTTCATCTCCAGAGCGCCTTTGCCCAAGCAAAGCCTTGGATGGGAAGGGGGAGACCCGAGGAAGAAGAGGGGGCAGGGATGCCCCGGTCCCCCCAACGTGACTCAGCCCTGGATCTGACCCTTTCCTTCCAAAGTCATTCCAGCAGCCACTGCCGGGACCATGCTCCTGTCCCCCCGGTTGAGGTGGTTTTGGGATTCACCTGTACCTTCGGGTTCTAAATGGAACCTCTGAGAATAACCCATGTGAACTCACGAGATCCTGTGGACCCCAAGAAACCAGGCAGACAGCACCCCCTGGGGTTCTGGCCAATCAACAGAAAATCTAAATCTAAAATCTGTTTCTAGGTCATCTTCCTCTTCACTAAACCAGAGGATTTTACTTCCCTTAAAATGCATGTGAGCCACAGAATTCAGCTTCCTCTCTCCAAGACACCACTTTGTTCCCTTTTAAATAAAGACCTCTATTCATTGCTGCCATCATTAATTTCAACTTATTAAAATAAAAAAAAAACTTGCATTCAAAAGACACCGGGAAGAGAGTGAAAATGAAACACACGGGGCAGGGGATACTCGCATGCAGACACCTACGTGAGTACAAATCTGAAGAAGAACCTAAGAAAAATGGACAAGCGCTAGACACAACGGGGTGGGGCAGAGGGAGAAAAAGATACCCCGGTAGCCAATAAGCACCGGGCAAGGTGCTCAGAACACTGGTCTGCAGGGACATGCATGTTAACATCAAAAGCTACCAGCAGAGAAATGCTGGGGAAGGAGGAGAACCCTGTACATTCTGCAGGTGCATTCTGGAACACTCCGGGGTGCAACTAAAAAAGATGTCCAAGCACATTCCCACGATCAGGGGTCCTGCTCTTGTGTCTCAACAAAAATGGAAACACAAACAAAAATGGTCCCTCCCTTCAAGGCACAGCCGCATCCAGAATACAACCCAACAACGACATGTTCACCCTCAGCCGAATGACAACTGACCACCTCTGCGTCCACGCCACGCAACTTGACGCAGCCGTAAGAGCGAACTGTTTCTCCCTGCAACCTGGATGAGCGAGTGAGTGGAGGCAGCCAGGCTGCAGGCGCACTCACTCCCGGAGTCAGCCTCAGCCCTGTGCGAAACAAACCTTCTGCTTGTGCCACGGCAGGAGCTGGCCAGGTGCAGCCCCGCCATCACCTAGCAAAGGACTTCAACTCAGTCTCCTGCATGCAGGTGGGTGACACAGAAAACCAGACACGTTTTACGCCCCCCCACTCAGTCCCCAAGGCCCCTATAGCCTGGAAACCCACACAGAGGATCGGAGTTGCCACGTATGTTCTTCCCCATGTCCCCCACCACCAGCCAAGGCTGTGCCAGGCAGGGTTCTCTTAGTTTCACAGAAGGGGCAAGAAGAGTTTGGAGCAGTGGGCCTGGCTCCTCAGGAGCCCCGTGAGGCGGGCGGTGTCATGCAGCTCCGTTTTACAGATATGGAAAGTCAGCCTCACAAGTTCACCGACTTAGCCAACGTCACACAGCTTGGAGACCCCAGGGTGTGAACCCACATCTGCCTCCGCCCCCCCACCCCGAGCCCATTCCTGTCTCAGCTGTGCCACACCGGCTCGTCGGCCACCCACTTACAAATCCCCCCTCTCGCTGACTTAGCCTCGTGGCAAGTAGAGCAACAGTGAGTGTGTTTTGAGAACCCCAAAACTCCTTTCACTTTTTTCAGTTGAGGTGAAAGCCACACAGTACAATCACCCCCATCCAGTGCAAAACACTTGCTCCCACAATAAAACTCCCTACCCATCCATCAGCTGTTCCCCGCTATCTCCCCTCGCCCCACAGCCCCTGGCAACCACCACAATACTTTCTGCCCTGTGGTTTGTCTATTCTGGACATTTCATATCCAGTGTAATCCTTTCAATCTGGCTTCTTTCACTGAGTGTGTTTCCCAGGTTCAACACGTCGGAGCAGGTGCCTGTTCTCATTCCTTTTCACGGCTGAATAATGTTCCATCGTGTCCCTCAGCCACACTTGGTCTGTCCCTGCATCAGGTCACAGGCCTCTGGGTTGTTCCCACCTCTCGGCTAGTATCCCTGATGCGCTGTGAATATGCACAAGTTCTTGTTTGCAAGCCTGTTTCCAACTCCATCAGGTAGAGACTGAGAAGACAATTGTTGGGTCACACGGTAATTTGATGTTTAACTTACTTAGGACTCTAAATAACTTATTTAGGTTTAGTGGTTTATTAACTTAATGAACTCTAAACCACTTTCTGCAGCAGCTGTATCACTTTACATTCCCACCAGCAGGGCACGAGAGTTCCAATTTCTCCACATACTTCCCTACACTTGCTTCCTTCTTAGAAAAACCCCAGCACTATTTCCCAAAGGTGCTTGGTTGAACCCTCAGTGAACCTTATCCGAGCAGCATTCAGCTGGCTGGTGAGAAGGAAGGACCGAATTATGCTTCACCCTACCGAGCCCAGCCCCCAGAGAAGAATTTGGTGAAAGTCGCAACTGTTTGAGGAGAACCTAATCATTGGTTTCATTTCACACATTTCCCTGGGCTTATTAACAGGCGATCTGGGGTAAGGGTGGGGGTCAGAACCTCTAATTTCTAATAAGATTTCGGTTATTGTTGTAACTCTGTAGGCCGCAGGCAATGAAAAAATGTACTCCATAATCTGTTGACATTTTGTTACCCAGAGGACTCAAAAACACATGTGCATTTCAAAATTTAATAAAACCAAGAGATAGGAGCAAATGTTTAAAGAGAATTAAAGATCTATTAACAAAAATAGGGCAAGAAAGCAAATTGCAAAACACGGCACCCAGTGTTTAAAGGTCCCCTAACTTTGTGTAATAGGATGTGGAAAAGTCCTATTTTTTAAGGCTCAATATATTGAGAGCATGAATTTAAAATTCAGATTCAACTCTCAAAACACTGAGCATAATGAGAAAATGTGGGGGCTCCGATGGGAGTTGGGAAGGGAAGTCTGAACTGGGGGGGTGGCTGCAGGGGACACTTTTCCTTCTGGAATTCTGAAGCCCCTGCAAACTGGGGACACGATGCTCAGCGCCTGGCTGGCAGGGAGAACACCTGCAGGGAGAAGCTTCCATTTAGAGATGGGCTCGGTGACGTCACACCACCCTCCCCGGGGCCGACATCTCACACACCTGTGGCCAGAGAGAGCTGGTGCCGTCACCAGGGTGTTGAGTTGGTTCCCGGGCTCACCCCTGACAACGAGAGGGGCCTTGGGAAAGCTGCCTCCCCATCCGAGGCCCTGTCTTCACTGTTCAGGGGGAACCACGCCACCTTCTCTACTGGAAGGAGAGGCTCCTCCCGCCAGAGGTGCCTCATCAGAGCAGCGCTCCCTCCTCGCCTCCTGGACATGCGAACGCTCGCACCTTCTGGACACGCGTGCTGAACCCAGAGGGACAGCAGCTCCGTCTGGCTCAGGAAGGTAAAAATGACACAGAACCCAAGTCATTCCCAACAGCCCCCGAAACCATTCTTCCCCTCCAGGGCCCGTGCCAGGGAAGAACAGAAGCACAGACTGTCTGGCAACCTCTGCATTTTGGCTGGGGTCTGCTCTTCCCAAGGAGGTAACAGGGACCTCAGGCTCAGCCTGGATAAATAATAAAAACACATCATTGCGCAGGTGCAGTAACGGTGATCGTGTCCTTTTTAAAAGCCTTCTAAAGATATGCGCTGAATTACATCTGAGTGGTGGCCCACAGTATATATGGAACTTGCTTCAAAATAACACTATGGAAGTGGCAAGTGAAAGAGTGTTGATAAGAGGCGAGCGACAAACCGAGCAGGTATTTGGGGGGAGGGAGGTTACACCATTGCCTCTAATGTTCGAAATATTGCACGACAAATGTTCAAATAAGGAGGGAACGGCTAAATACACCTCCACGTATGTACTCAGAATGGAGTGGAGGGCGTTCCTTCTCCTTAGAAAAGTCTAGCATGTGGCTGTCCACAGTCGCCGGGCTCTCTGTCCCCATCCTGGGTGCAAGTCAGCTCCTTCCCGAGCTCATTCTCAGTGGTGCGCTTTGACGAACGAGCAAGAGTAATCTTACAGGTTTCCCCCGCTCTCCGAAATAACCAGACCATTTCTACTGGGTGTCATTGGGTAGGCTGCTTTTAGGGTCTGGGAAGTTCAAATTAAATATAAATTAAAGATAACAGTGTTCCCAGAACCACTCACTCCACCCCAAAATACCTACCCAAATCATACCACACAGGACTGCCCTCCTTGCAGATCGCAGGGGAAGCCGGAACGCAGAGCCCAAGAACACCACCAGCCGGGATGTTTGGCGCAGGACAAAGGGTGAATGAGGCAAGGGAGGGCTGCAGCCCCATCATGATGGAGAACGGGGTGCCCAGGGTGCCCATCTCAGCTTGTAAGTGACCACCGGGTCTTTCACTGGAGCCCAGAAAGCAAATCCTGAACCACGAGAATGTCCTTATACACAATCGCTCATTCCAGATGGCCATCAAGGGAGTGGGTGGGACACGCACCCCAAAAAGACGGCTCCCCAAATGGCAGGACTGCTGTGATTGTAGAAGGGTAAAGGAATGTGTCAGGGCTTCCCATCTCCAGGCCCAAGGAGGCGCCGCGCGCTCTCGGCGCAGGAGCCGGGTGTGTAACTTTCCCGGCGGGGATTTTCTCAGCAATCAGCAGATGTTTGTTTCTGACGCCACGATGAGCCCCAGAGGGACACGGAGAATTTTATGAGGGATGTAACACAATTTTCTAAGTTCCCAGGAGCACAGGCAGGGCCGGGGGTGCGGAACCATGGGAAGGGGGTAGAGGCGAGAGAGGAAGGTGGTTCATTTCCTCTTACTGTGGTGGTGAATTCCACTTAGTACTCATTTTTAGTTTAGGGGAGGTTTTTGTTACAAAATGGAGGGCATCTGGCTACAAGTTCCCTCTAGCCTGCTGCAGCCCCAGACAAGGCTCCCCTCCTGGGGCCTCCATTTCCTTCCAAGTATCTGTTTTTCTCAAAACTACAATGGACGCGCCCATAGCCTCTACCCCGGGCTGAATGAGACAGAAACATAATGGAGCAATATCTCGCTCACATCTTCAAAACCTGGAGGCCAAGATCATCACCACGGTGCCAATGCGGAATGAGAGTTCAGAGAGACCTGATAAAGGTCCCAGGGATCCAGCCAGATCCTCGGAATCCGGACACCCAGGGTCCCTCTGCTGCACAACACTGACTCCGAGGTAACGGGATGAGGCGATGCTGTCACATCGCAGCTTCTCCACCCAGCCTCTGAGAGAGCCAGGAGCCGGTGCTTGCAGCCAGGGATTAGAATTGAAAAGAGAAGCCCCCAGCCATTTCCCTGCCTGCCTCTCTGCCATCCCAGGGCTGAGCCACCATGCACTCTGCAGTCAGGCTCAGGCTGCCAGCTGCAAACACCCGTGGGCAGTGGCTGTTCAAGGTCAGAGCCAGCCAGGTCTTGGGTTCCCTGCATCTTGCTGCTCTCATTCATTCAGGCTGGGGGAGGTGGTGTGAAAGGCTCACATTCACTGAAAAAAAAAAAAAAAGATCCCCAAGGGCACCCCTGGTGACCCTCCACCTGCAAGCCCTGGGTACCAGTTCACCCCTCTACACCCTGGCACAGCCCCTCCCCAGGTGGCCTAATTCTCGCCCCCACTTCAGAGTGCTCTCACGAGACAGCCTCAGGCCAGAGCAGGCATCCAAGATGAGGAAACACTGAGTCGTGGGGGCGGCTCCCTGCTGGACCAGGTCAGCCCAGCTGGGCGGTCAACGAAGGTCTGAAGGCTCAGGGAGACCAGGGGAGAGAAGATGGCAGCCTGGGCTGGGCTGAGAGGTGACCACGAAGGGGCCAGTGCCAGTTGGGGGCACCGGTCAGGCCCCCAAGGCCCCCAGGAGCAGACGCAAGCAAGAGCGTGTACTTACAAGGCCCCGAGACTAAGGCACATTCACGGCCTGGCCTGTCTGGAAACGCCTTCATGCCGCCCTCGGCTGGAGACACGGGGGGCTGAGACTTCCAGGCTGGAGCAACTTTCTTCCAGGGTTTCCAAGACGTGACTCCATCGTCTTCCGTGGTTTTGTGGTGCTGCCAAGAAGTTCCGTGTGCTCTGAGGGTGACCTGTCCTCAGTGCTCTGGAAACTTACACTTTCCTGAACGCCGGGGACGGTGTCACAAGGATAAACCCCAGTGGGGTCCATTTTCCTCCCTACTGCTCAGGACTCAGTGGAATTTTAATTTGAAAATTTGAATTGTGTGGTGCTGCCTCTCTCCACTGTTCCTGTCCTCATCCTAGAATATTCTTCTTATTCTGAGGGTAAACCACCTAATCTCATTCTCTACTTTTCTTACCTTTTCTCTCCTGGATTTTAAAAGGAAAGCGTGTTCTGTTCACATAAGTGTTTCTGAACACGTTTTCTCAACTGGACAAATGCTGAGTGAGCGAAAGGGATCAGGGCAGTGAGGACTGAACACGCGGGAGCAGGGAGAGCCTGAGGCCGAGACCCTCCTCCGGGAATAAAGCAAGCGATCGCCGTCTGCGCGTGTGGGGGAGACAGGGCAGAAATGAATTCCGAACCCGAATTCCACAAAAGTAGGGTCTCCCCAGAGTCACACAGTGAGTGTGGAGCAGATTCGGACACCTCCTCGTTTTCATCTTTGTATTTTTCTCTGTGATCGTGAGACTTTTCCAGTTTTGTCTTCCAACCATTTTTTTTTAATTATCTTGATTGTATATGGATTCTGTGTGATTATCCTCGCATGTCCTATATACTAACTTAGAGACTTTTCAGACCTAAAGTTTAAAGATCAATACAGTGACCGCCCAAGTACCTCCCGCCAGGCACTTTTGCTTCCCAAGACTTAGAGGGGGTGCCCCTGGCAGCTGGCGGGTAGAGACCAGGGATGAGGCTGAACACCCCCACAAGGCAAGGAACGGCCCCCACTGCTATTGGAGCCAAAATGACAATAGTGTCCTAACGACAACACTCTCCAGCTGGCCGATGAGCTTAACCTTGATGCGCATGACCTCACGCACAGCTCACGTCCAGGTTTCTCCACCGTCCCCGAAGTGCACGCCACATATTTTTTCAGTTCTGAAACCAATTCGTATATTCGGGGAACTGTTTTCTTCTCATTCCTGTCCATGAAAGTCTCCAGGTCAGTTCGTCAGAGACACCCCCACCCCTGGATCTGTCTGCTTCCCGGGGTTCACATCCGTACTGAGGATCTCGGCCAGAACCCACCAGGTGACACCGGCCTCCTTTCATCGTGGAAGTAGCCGCCCGCCCCGACTCTCATTTCCTTCCCTGCATAGCTGGTTGCCTCCAAATTGCTTTTCTTCTGTTTGCAAAGTCAAGGCTCTCCTTAGGTGCTGGGGGAGTCTTGGTCGTCTGGGCTCTGTGAGAGGCAGGGAGCGCTGCCTGGGGGCTGAGGCCCGGGATGCAGCTGGGGCTGGAGCCTCCTGGTGAGCAGCTGTTCGGTGGGAACCCTGGGAGATCTTTATTTCTATGCATGCGTGCTCGTGTGCATGCGTGCACGTGTGTATGCACAGATGCACGTTGTGCGTGCACACGTGTGTGTGTAGCTAGCTAGGAGCTAGACATGTCCTTCCTCCCTCACACCAGCACGGTGGACAGACTTACACTTCGGCACAGCACAGTGCGCTGAGAGCCGATTACACGCTGCGGAGAACTTCGGTCTTTGGTCACAGCGCGAAGAGCTCCTGGTTTGGGCCCCCAAAGCCCCAGAGTCAGGTCTCCAGCTCCTCTCTCTCAGGCTGCTCAGAGGCCCCGGGGGGAACCTCCCGAAAGGGTCTGCAATCAGACACCGGCTTCTCGGAAGCAGAGTCGGGGCAAAGAGCCAAGTGTCTCCAGTCCTGATCGCTCTTTCCCAGGGACCCTCCACTTCCCTCTCTCCAAAGAGTCACGCCCGGTGCCTGCCACAGCAGGGGTGGAGGAGGGAGTCTGGCTGTGCTCACTGGGGAGGGGTCCCAGTCACTTGACCTCCAGTTTTCTGCCCGTGCCCTCCCCCCGAAGGAGGACGTCACTGCTCACTCACTGCTCCAGGGTTCTTGAGAGTCTCTCTCCTTGTCTCTCCGGATTTTAGCTTTTCAAAAAACCCTTTCACTGATCCCCTAGTGGGATGCTGGGAAGGAGGGAAGGTGATGCGCATCCTTTAATATTTAAACAGCAGCAGAGTCCCAGACTATCTATTAGAAGAAACTCAGACGAATCTCTCCCAAGATGTCTCCAAAGACTTGAGGGAAAAATTATCCAAAACTCCAGCCACAGACAGACAGATGTCTCTCGGCTCCTCAAGGTCACACAGCAGCGTGCACGCAGCCCAGCACAGGAGGGTCTGGCTCTCCAGGGACGTGCCTGGGTCACAGCCTCCTGGCTGTGGTTCAGCCTTTGTCAAACAAGAGGTTGACTTGTTGGAAACTGGCAAATTGCCCCCCGTTCCTGTGTGGGGCCGCCACCCCCAAGGCAGTGGTTTCATGGCGCTGTTGGCCCATGAGGGGAGGGGATGCCGGATGTCTGCCTCCTGCACGTTTCCTGGGACCAGCTCTGTCTTTGACCCACGCTGTATGAGAAGTCTGCGCTTCATTTTTTTAAAAACACAGCCGGCCAACTCTCCCCGCGTCTCTGCCTCTCTGTGCCCCGCTTCCCTCGGATGCTCATCCTCCCCCTGCAAGCCAAGGTGGGGCTTGTCCTGCTTTGCTCCACGCTGCGGCGTCACCGCCTCGGTTTGTTCCATCTCCCCGAAGCACCCCAAATCACAAAGCCCCTCCTGGGTAGACAGTGGCATGAGATTTGGACCACAAACACCTCCCCGGCACGGGTAACCTTCTCCTCGAGGGACGGTTCCCTCTCACCCCAGCCCTGTTTCTCTGGACAGCTGCCCTCCCCCTGTTAACGCTTCCATTCTTGCTCATTTCTCAGCCAGAGGATTTCAGCTTCTACCTAAATTCCCATCGTCTTCCAAACTAGGCCAACCGTAGGCAAACAAAACCCCCTTCCATTGTGTGGGGTCAAGAGCACGTCTCGGTTTGGGGATTGGAGTCTCAGCTGTGCCAATAACCGGGCAGCACTGGCCTCGTTCTGCCCTGATTTTCTGACTTGACTCAGTGAGTTCAGGCAACGCCCAGCACGCAGCAAGCGCTCAAGAGCTCCTGGAGGTGCAAGGTGGCAACACTAGCCACAGATGGCACGGCACCTGGCAGGAGAAGGAAGGGATTGTGCTCCTGCTTTCTCTTGATCAAAGGATAGGCCTCCCAGCCCCTTTTTGTGAGACATTAAAAATAGATCTGCCATACAATCCAGTAATTCCACTTCAGTGATCTAACAGAAGAAGAAAGCAAAAACACTAATTCAAAGGAATAAATGCACACCTGTGCTCACCGCAGCACGATTTACAACAGCCACGTTGTGGAAACAGCCTAAGTGCCCAACATGACAGATGAGGGGATTAAGAAGATGTGGGACATGCGCCATGGAATACTACTCAGCCATAAAAAAGGTGAAATCTTGCCATTTCAACAACATGGATAGAACTGAAGGGGACTATGCTAAGTGAAATAAGTCAGAAGAAAAAACACAAATAGCAGATGATTTCACTCGTGTGGAATATAGGGAAACACAACAAAAGAACAGACAGAAACAACCCCTTGAAATCTGAGTGCAGAACTGAAGCTACCAGAAGAGAGGGGGCGACGAGCAGGAAGGGGAGAGAGAAATCGGCCATCAATGGACAGCGGAGGATCATTAAGGCTTTGATGGCACATGGAATGGGAACATCCATTTGTAGAAATGCCAACCTATACTCCTAAAACAGCACTCAATAAACCTAATTTTAAAAATTATAAAAATGCAGAAATAAACTAAAATGTCCCAGCCTCTGAGTCAGCAAGACTGCTGGGTGCCTTTTCCTTTCCTCCTGATTCACCCAAAGAATTGAAACTGACACGTGAGGACGCCTCGAGGACTCCTGGGCGGCACCCCCAGCTCCCTCACCCACTCCTCAAGAATGCACCACCTCAAAGAGGGACAGTAAGTTCGTTCCTCAACCAAACCCAGGAAAGGGGCGTTGCCCCCGGAGCAAGAGGCCCTTCTGACCCGCTGCCACTCTGATGCTGGGCTTGAAGAAGAAACGGAAGTTTCCCCCTTCCCTGCCTACTCCGGGGCTGTTCCAAAAATCTAAAGTGACAGTGCTGCCGAGACCCACAGAAAAAGCCTTAGACGAGAATTGCTATCACCAGGACCCTTGGTACCCAGCCGACAGAGGTGACCCTGCAGTCACGGGTAACTTTTTTTTTTCTTAAGATTTATTTATTTATTTATTTATACAAGCACTGGGTACAGTCAGAAGCGCGGGAGGGTGAGAGAATTCACCAGAGCCAGAGAGGGGAGCAGAACAGGCAGAAGGACCGAAGAACACTGCTGAGGGGAGCAGCGGGCGGCAGGAGGGGTCTGCGCGCCATGTGGGACCCTCCTCCGGTGGCAGGGGAGCAGCCGGGGATCGAACCAGTGCTGCAGAGGCCGCGGGCAGCTTCGCAACCCCGCGCTCAACCGCTGTGCCACCCGGGAGGCCCACGGTTAACTTTTTTTTAAGCATTGTCAACAATCAGTTATGAAAGGAGAGAAAAAGCAACAAAACTACAGCTCTGGCCCCAGAGCCCTCTATGTGGCCACAACACCCAGTGTCGCCCCCACGGCCAGCCTGTGTCCAAGCAGACCAGCGTTTCCAAAGCAGGCGGCGCCGTGGCCCTTTCCAGTTCCAGTTCTGATCTTCACAGGAGTGGCAACGAGCAGGTGACACCCCAGGGACACCCCAGCAAGCTGACTTAGCCGTGGGGGCGTGGGCCAGAGGCGAGAGGGATATAGGAACAGACTCGTAGCTAGAAGTGCCCATCTGCACGGGTTCTGTCATCCGAGCGAGCCCCAAAGATGCTCCAAGGACGTGCTGGCCACTGTTTCATCTCTAAGCCCCAAATCCCAGCCAAGAACACCTGAGCTTTGAGGTCACAGGGCAGCCCTCTGCTGACACTCCAGGAATACCTGAGACCCATCGATACACTCCCCTGGGCAGGGCACAGGGAAATGCCACCCCTGCTTCTGACCCCAGTCCTGCCGCCTGCACACCTCCACTGAGCAACACAGGGACCACGTTCCCCTGGTGGAGGAGCAGAGCTGAGCGTGCTGGAGACCTCGTCATCCCAGGTCTGCCTGCCCACCAGACTGTGCCACCCCCACACACACACCTCTGCCTGCCCCGCCCCAGAGGCCGGCCTTGCATCAGGTGCTCCTAGGCGAAGGCAGCAGCCCTTCCAGAAGGAGAACCAAGCCTCCCTCGACTGTGTCATTACAACCACCTAATTTTCAGGGCCTTGCCTTCCTCAGCTGCAAAATGGGAATATAATGGAGACTCGCCCACAACAGGCTGTGCCATGACGCCAGTTCACACATGTGAAGGTCAGTGGTGCCTGGAGTCACTACTAGCTGGGAACACTGCAGACATTTGATAAAAAAATGCAGTGTTTCCAGATGGTTCCAAAGGACTCTGGTGCCAGGCAGCCTGATTCAAAGCCCACCTCTGCCCCTCACACCACATGACCTTGGGCAGGCACATCATCCTTTCTTTGCTCATCATCTCATTGCAAGAATTAATATTAATGTTGGAGACGACCCAAATATCTGTCAACCAGTAAATGAACAAACTGTGTTACAACCATACTGTGGAATACTATTCAGCCCCATAAAAGGAAAAAGAATACAATATTTACACATGCCTTTGAGTGGGTGGATTTTAAATACTTTCTGTTAAGTGAAAGTAGTCAAAGATTTCATTTATATGAAATGCTAGAAAAGTTAGTGTCAGTGACAGAACGCAGATCGACGACGGCCTGGATCTAGGGGTTCAGGGAGGGGTAGAATGGCAGTCAATGGGATAGAAGAAATTTGGAGTTAAGGAAACTTTTCCATCTTGATGGTTGTGTGGTTACACCACCACACATAATTCTCAAAATTCTGTGTACTTAAAACGGGTACATTCACGGGTGTCAATTATACGACAATAAAGCTAGACAATAAATACACATGAAGTTCCAAGAACAGTAGCTGACGCTCAGTAAGTAATCAATGAATATGAGTCGCTAGTATAATCCTCTTTGATTTGCTTGGGGACCTTAGTGTCACAGCACACACCATCCAGGGGACTATAAGACCCCAGGGAGTGAGGCTGGCTCCATCCTTGACCTAGCATCCCCTCTGAACTTCAGGCCCTGGGGCAAGAGGAATGGTAGAGGGAAGAGGGATCCCACAGTGTAGGGTGTGCTAGAGGGGAGGACATGGAGGAAGGGCTAGGAGGAGGAAGGAGCACAAACCGGTCCCCAGAGGCTCCAACTATCTTCAGAAATCCTAGGGCTCAGGGAAGAGACATTCTAGGCCCTCCTGGACAGGCCCATCCAGATGTAATGGCCCATCAGAAGCTTGCTCCGAAACAAGGCTCATTAGACACAGCAAGGCTGGGGAGGTATTTTCAAAGCCAGCTGATGCGAAGACCCTCTCTCACCAAGACTCCAACGGCTTGGAGGGGGTGACCTGAGATTAACTCAGACACTTCCCCAGTGAATGCCAGGGCGTGTGCGAGGAGCCAAACAACATACAAGTGGCCCCTGTCCTCAGCAAGCCCCCTCAGCAGGGGCGACAGGCTTTGGGAAGGCTGAGCTTGTCCATGCAGAGTGGTCTGGCTGTGCTGAAAGCAGAGGGCCCAGTTCAGAGTGAAAAAATCCTGGAGGGCTTTATGAGGGAGGTGCCACGTAAACTAACTGGAAGGCTCTGGAGGAGGGTCAGGCTCTGGGAAAGACAGGGCAAGGCAGGGAGAAAGGGATCTACAGGAAATGTTTGGGACTGTAGACAGGCTGCTGGGCCCCAGGGAGAGGAAGAGGGGAAAGAGACAAGTTTTACTCAAATTTTATTAATGTTGGAGATTCTGTTGGACACTCAGGCAGGAACCACAGCTGCCTTGGTCCGGGGGCAGATGGAGAGGCTCTGAGTTGCTCTGGAAGAGCAGGGACAAGGCCTGAGCAGGAGGATCCCACCGTCTAAAGAGCAGGGGAGAGCATGCTTGGCTGAGGGAGCAGCCAACACACGTTCTAGTCCTTCCTTTCCTTTCCCGGTCAGCAGGGCCTCCTGTGAGGCAGTGGAGCCTCTGCAAGCGATGCTGTGTGTTCCAATGTCACCTCCTCAGGCCCGCAGCCCCCTCATCCTGCCTCCTCCCTACACCGGTGCAGGTGTTGCTCGCTGTGTACACACGTGTTTCCTCCTGTGTGTTTATGGATAATTATTTGTGCTTTCTCTTCCTTGTATGGCCCTCAAGGACAGTGGCCCCACCCCCTTGCCTTGTGGCTCTCCCCTGCCACCTCTTCCTGTCCTGCCCCCACCCCAGCCCCCACCCTGCCCCTAAGAGTCTACCAGAGAGTTCTGTGGAGCTGATGGGGCTGCCCAAGGAGGTCTCCAGGGCCATTGTGGATTCATTCGTGGGCCGTTCTGGAGCGCATGGGACCGCCACACGCCGCCAGCGTGGGGCAGGTGGAGCGCTGAGGACTTCCAGGCGTCCGATAAGCTAATCATGTGACACACTAACAGTTATAATCTCATCATGTCATGAACACACAGTAACTGACTGCTGGGACTGTCCAGGAGCACTGTCAGGGAGCACTCTTGGGGAGCACTATTTAACTGTGATTGGGCAGGGGGTGGGGGGCAGAGCACCCAGGGTCCCAGATGCCAGGCTGAGAAGCAGCTAATTCAGGGAAGAATTTTGGAGACCTCGCCCAGCAGGAGTGCTTTCTGAGGGGGTTCTCAGGGCCAGAGGACAGAGCCTCGAGGGTGGGCGTCAGACACTGGTCCCCAGACGTCACCACAGCATGAAGCAGAGCCACTGGCCGTGAGCTGGGCAGCGAACACGGCCACCCAAATATATGCTTTTCTTTTTTTGCTTTTTTTGCAAGCTTGATTTTAGGGAGGGGCTTTCTTGAAGGCTCATTTAGCCCCTCAACCCCATCTGCTTCTCAGCAGAGAGGTGACCACTGGGAAGTCCCAGGGGTGGGTGGGGGAGGGGATGGAAGAGGAGCAGCGGCGGGGCGGGGGGGGGGGGGTTTCAGAACACCTGAAGCCAGGTGTGACCCAGCTGTGAGAAAGGAGGGGCGGGGCAGCCCCTTCCAGGCACCTCGGAGGGACCTTGGAAGCTCAATCCAGAGGCCCAGAGAAGCGAGAAGAGAAGCTGGGCATGAGGAGTCTGCAAAGAAGACACCAGGGCCATCAGAATCTGCTTGGGGTGGGACCGGGAAGCTGAGGTCTCCATTTAAGCCCAAACAAGCAAGGGCAGGAAAGTCCCAGGTCTCTGTCGTGCCCGGGGAAAAGGCCAGGGAACCAGGCCGGCTGGTGCCCCGGGCCCCAGGCCACTGTCAGCTTCATCCTGCCACCTGCGTGCCAGACGAGGCAGAGCCCTCCTCCCGATGCCCACGCCGGGCACCTCCCAAGGCTTCTGTCTCCGCCACCCCCACCCCCCGACATCCTGTGTCCGGCCCCTCATTGCTCCAGGCTTCCTCTCCAGCCGCCAGCAGGGCACGTTCCCACCCAGGGGCCAGGACGCTGCAAACGCCAGTCAGAAAAGCCAAGCTTGTCGTTTGTCCCACCCACACCCCAGACACCCCAACCCACGCAGGCTCCTCTACGTCCCCCTCAAATCATCACCTGCTCTCTTTCCCACGGGGCCACGCTATTTCCCTCCCGCTCACCCAGCAGGCAAGGACGCTGCTCTCCCGCCCGGCCCAGCCACGGCCACGGCCGGGCCTCACGCTCAGAGCCTCCTCTTCTTTCTCGTCCTTTCCGTTCCGACCTGCACTTGCTTTTTCCAAAGCCACTTAGCAAGCAGGGAGTCGGGCCGCGGAGCTCCACGGCCTTAGGAAAAGGCATTCAGCTGCCTCCCCTCCCGCCGCCCCAAGCCCCTGCCTCCTGGCCAGGCCTCCCCCGACCCCGGGACATGTTCCAAGGAGATCGCCTGAAGCCCAAGAGTTTTTCCTTTTCTCAGTTAGCGCAGGGAACATCTTCGCAGTTCCCAAGGCTAATCTTCAGCAAAAAACGTTCTCTTACATAACCGTCAACATCCTGGCGACGAGAAACGCGGGGCACGGAGCCAAGTGCAGGAGACGCTTCGGAGACGCCGGGT
Organism: Talpa occidentalis; assembly: GCF_014898055.3. NCBI lineage: Eukaryota > Metazoa > Chordata > Mammalia > Eulipotyphla > Talpidae > Talpa > Talpa occidentalis. The sequence continues at coordinate 100,022,337 of NW_023601104.1, forward strand.
CCCGGGCAGAGGTGGCCGCGAGCGCGCCTCCCGCCCCCCCACGCCACCCACCTGAGGCCGAGCCTCCCGCGAGCCGTGGCTTTTCTGAGATTCAAATGTTCTCTTTCCTCAAGTGTGTATCCAGGAGCTGGGCCGCCCTGTTCTAGTCACTTCCACACACAGGATGGCGTGTCCTCTGAAAGGCAAATATGTTGACAGAGATGTCTGTGCTGTAGAAACTCCCAGAGGCTCCAGGGCCACCTGGACCCCCATGGGTGCCAAGGGAATGGGGACTGGCTGGGGGACCCTGCAAACATCTCACCCCAGACGGAGCAGGGACCCAGTGCCAGGCACCACAAACAGACCAAGGGTCACCGCCTGCCCCCCAAACCTAACAGTGCTGATGCAGCGCCCAGAGAGTGAGCAGCTTCTCCAGAAGCTACCGCCTCGCCTGCCCAAGGGGCCTCGCTCTACCCCCGAGGCAGGGATAGTTTGCGCTCCCTCTCACCAAGGAGGGCAGCACTTGTCAGTGTGTTGGAAACTCTATGTGGCACCGAAGCATAAAGGTATATAGTATCTAACATGCACTCGGCATCTCTGGCCAAAATATCTTCACTCATCAGTTAAAATGCCTGAAATTTTAAGGCTTTTAAACCTTGGAACTCAGGAGGTTTAGGGGGAGAACATGTCTCCAAGACCCTATCGTAAGATAGAAAGACTTGGAAAAAATTAACTCAGATTCCCCATCAACTTGATTGTAAGCAGGAGGATTATGCAGACCCCTGGGGTTCTCAAATACTGGACTGGGCTCAGTCCCCGAGGGATGCACCCCCATAGCAAGAGCACAGCTCTAATGTACCCCCCCCCCCAGCTAAAACCCCCTGAGGAGCCACGCCAAATCCAGGATCTAATCAGGACTTTTCTTAGTCTGTTTAAGTAACGCCACATACACCATTGTATGACCACCAAATCCCCAGGCCGACAAGGAGCAAATATATCAGGTATTTACTCTGCAGAAAAGAGAAGTCACAAAACTTGAAATGCAGAATGGTTCTCAAACAGCGGCTTAGCTTTGACACCTGGGAAACAAGTTTAATGGTAAGGATACGAAAAACTCATGGCACCAATTATCCACCTGGCAACAGAAACATTCTAACTAAAAATAGGCCACCAAAGTTTGTTTAAAAACAAAGAATTTTATATCCGCAGGTGACAAACTGGATGATCCTTTTGGGACATGGTCTCTGAAAATCAAAGCCTAGAAAACGCGTGCCTGAGTCATTCCATTATCCAAAAGTACCTTAAAGGAACTACTGTCAATTTTTTTTAAGCTTTTTCTGAGAAGACATTTATCTCAACGCCACTTACGGTAGCAAAAGTCAGATACCACCTAGAAATCTAATAACACAAGCAAACATCTTAGTTGACTTAATTTTACTTCTGGAAATGTAAGGCAAGTGTACAACTGCATTTGCAAACGCTTTCAAAGGTGATAAAACAAAGCTTATTTATGAATCAAATGCTAAGTGGAGGAAAAACGAATAGAAAACTACTCCATATAATGTTATGTTTTAAAAATTCAAACGAAAACTTGAATACTAGCTATGTTTACTTGTCTTTCCTCCGTCCTTTTCAAATTCAGGTCTCCCCCACTATCCGAAAGTAGAGAGTTCCTATGAAACCTTTCTTAAGTTAAAATGGTGTAAAGCAAAATAGCTCAATATTATTTTGCTTTTTGACACAAAAGTGGGAAATCCTTCTTGAATTTCTTTCAGCCAGCAAATGCAGGTACTAATGCAGGTCTTTTGTAAAAGGGAAGTAGGGGGTACCTGTATACAGAGACTTTTCTTCATCACACGTATAATTATATATATGCTATTTCCTAAGATGTCTTGCACAGAGTGGTAATTAATGGACTGCTAACAGTGATGCAAAGGGGTGGCCACACAAATGGCTGGGAAATGCGGGGTTCAAGAGCAGGGAGTTCCTACTGTGGGGTTTCTCTTTCTCTTTACCATGAGAAGTTGGCTGCGGCTCTACCAAGGAGATTAGATGCACCACATTTCCCAGCATCCTTTGCCAATGGACTATCTTCAGGGCTTATAATTCCACGAACACCTGGGAGGTGCTATAGGAAGCCTTGTTCACCAGGGACACCTCGCATCTCCAGAGAGATCTTGGGGCCCCTCACAGCCTTTCCCGGTCATATTTTCATTGTTTCTTGTGAATCCTGCCCGGGTTTGAATTCCAGCTCCTCAATGTCCCAGCTAGGGGACGCTGGGTATTCAACACACCTCCTCCTCATTTTCCCCACCTGCAAAATGGAGCAATACCTACTGCCAAGTGTTTCTGTTAAACATAAAAGGATTCATATTTTGTCAGCAATTTAAAACCGTGTCTAGCCCACATAGATAGTACATGAGAAAGAAAATCCTCCCATCACATGTCGGCAAACTTCAGTTTTCCCCAAGTCCTCCATGGCCATGGGTGGCCATTTTTCACAGGTTTCTCATTTTACAGAATTACGACTGATTCACTCATCATCATTGAAGGAGCATCTGCTAGTAGCGAGGCTCTGTTTGGGGACCAGGAACCCAGTTCTGTTTTCAAAGAACTGATTTTCTAATGGAAGGGATGAAGAAAGTAAAAAATTAAGATAGTGACCTATGCTTTCAATGCCGAAGAAACAGTAAAGGGGGGGATCTAATACATAAACAGAGAAGGTGAGAGGGGGATATTGGTACAAAAGACACAAGGTAACAATGAGGACATGCTCCAGGGGAAGAGTGTTCCAGGCAAAAAGATCAGCCAGTGCAAAGGCCCTGAGGCAGGCATGAGCTTGGCCTATTTGAGCCACAAAACTAAAGCCAAGTTGGCTACAGAACAGGGTGAGCAAGAGGGTAGAGGTTTGGAAGCCATTTGAGGACCAGCGATGGCTGGTTAAAGGTGGCAGGGTACAGATTTTTTTATTTTACATTTTAAAAAAAATGTAAGGTCACCCCATATTCATGGGACAATTGAGTTTATCTAGTTTATCAGGCTCTATTCTTACAACATTCATATAAATTATGCCAGGCGAATTAAGGGACTGAACGTGAATACAAAACACAGTGTTTTTAGAAGATAAAGTGGGAGAACAGCTTTGTGACCCTCAGGTAGGGACATTAACCTTAACAAAGCACAGGGAGTATTCACTATTAGGCAGATGCATTTGACTATTTTAGAACCAGGCCACTCCTTATCAAATGACACCCTTAAAAAAAAGGCCAGCTACAGACTGGGAGATATTTGCAACAAAAGCCAAAGAATTCTGATCCAAAAGACATAAACAACAGCTCCAGGGCCTCCCTGGTAGCACAAGGGATTTAGACGCAAACTACGAAGCTGTCCGCAGCCTCTGCAGCCCGAGTTCCATGCCCGGCCAGGGAGCTACCCACACGACACAGCAGACCTCTCCCTACTCGCCCGCTGCTCCCCTCAGCAGTGCATTTCAGTCAGTCTGCCTATTCTGTTCCCCAACCTGTCTCTGGTGAATTCTCTCACCCCCCACACCTCTGGCCTGTACCCTAGTTCTGGTGTGCATAAATAAATAAATCTTTTTAAAAATAAAATAAAATAAACAACAGCTACAGATCAAACGGCCTATAGCAAAATGAGTAAAGCTATTAACAGGCACTTCACACAGAGGCTGTCAAGCGACCATCAACTGATGGAAAAGCTCACAGTCTCACTAGAAACCACGGCCATGTAAGCCCAAAGAGATGCCACTCCACGCCCCCAGAGGGGCTTAAATAAAAAGCCACTGAGAAGAAGTGTTGGTGAGAACATGGAGCAACTGGAACCCACACACGCCACTACACTGGATGGAGGTTGATGCAAATGCCTTGGGAAACTGCTGGCAGTATGACCCTGCCCTGGCTTGACCCTAGAAACAGGTTAAGCACAGGCACCTGGTGACATGAACGAGTAAACACTCTTTCCTGGCCTAGAGGGGTCCACGGGTGTCCCTGGGCTAGAGAAGAATCAACTAGAACAGACGTGCTCCCTAGGTACAGACACGGTGGGAGCTGCCTCCAGGCTAGATGTCAGCCCTCTGGCTCGACCATCTCCCTACACTCCGCTGCAGAAGCTGGCAGCTCCCGGTGCAGAGACCAGATCCATCCTGCATCCGAGGAGCACTGGAGCCTCATCAAACACAAGGACGAGGTCCAGGCTGGGACAATCCCTGAGCCTGCCCTCCCTTGCAGCAAGAGAAGGAGCCTTTAAGAATAATCCAGTGCACAGGTCTTACCCATACCAGTGAAGGCAGAAGAAAGCTGAGACCACTTTTTTTCTCACTTAGTAATAATAGCAGCGAGTATTTACTGAGCTCTAACAGCCGCCCTCTGCGGTGGGTCTTACTATCCCCATTTTATGAATGAGGAAAAGAAAACCCCAGGCCCCACAGGTTTTAAATGTTGGAGATGGATTCTGCAGGCCAGCCGTCCCGCTAACCTCGTAACAGGATGCATGTAAGTTACTCTGAACTTTCAGTACAGACGTGTTTGTGTGTGTGTGTGTGTGTGTGTGTGAGTGTGTGTGTGTTCAGCTGGGCTCTAAGGGAAGGCAGTTGCCCAACTCAGAATTCCCACCCCAGGGGCGCTAACGATGACTACCCAAACTTCAAAGTCCTTCCGCTGCCTTTCTGCCCCATCCGCATCGGGAACCCCACCAGCCTGCATAATGAACTGGGCTCCATGGTGATTCAGAGACCAGCACACTAGGGAATGGGGTGATCGGCACACAGGCCGTTAGAGAGAGACTCTCACTGATGAAATGAATGGAGACGTGTGGATCGACGGCGCTAGCTCAGCGGCCATGTCCACCAGGGCGATGAGGGAGGAAGCCTGGGCCCAAGGTGCAGGCCCCAGGGGTGTTGAGCCTGGACGCTGGTGTGGGCGGGCCCTGGTTGCCTGACACTGACCTGGCTCCCTGCACCCCTGCACCTGAGCAGCACCAGCTCTCCCTCCAAGAGACGTCTCCCCCGCGGGGTGTGTTCAGAATGCCCGGAAGGCTTCGTCGATCTCACTCAGGGTGGACATCTGCACGTGGCAGAATCCGATTACCAACCTGTTTCCCTTACAAGCTGCTAGCGCGGGGCTGGGGAGCGGCTGGCTGTCACCACCACCAGCAGCAGCTCCCCAAAGAACTCAAATGCACGTGATCAACCTGGTGGCGGTCCGCCCACCAGCCACTACTCCTCGTTGTCTTTCTAGGTGCAGAGACTGTACTGGGGCCCAGCAGAGTAGCCCTCCTGCAGCCGCTGCTGAGAAATGCAGTATACTGCGGATAAACACAGTCTCGAGTCTGGGCCACTTTCCCCTCTGGATCGGCTCTAAGTGATTTCTTCTGATCAAATGCCTGCCAGGCTGAGTAGCGAGTGTCTGCCCTGGGGCACCAGAGCAAGGCCACAGGCGCCAACCCACAACAACTGCCTCTTAGAAAGACAATCAATTACAAAGCTCCTTTCTCCATAATTCAGTCAGGAGACATTCTGCTTTGGAAACAAGACTCTCAGCCACAGAGAACATTTGAAAAAATGAGTCACTAAACGCTAAGCCACTCTGCTGCCTGCACCCATGTGCAAGCCCCAGAATGCAACGAGAGCTCATGTCTAGGCCACAGCAAGAGGAGGGGCACTCGTGGTGATGAAGATGTCTGTGTCTAGACCACGTCCAGGTCTGTGTTCTGGCGGTGACACGGCACTGTCGTTTTCAAAATATTCCCCTTGGGAAAAACGAAGTTATGGACCAAGAAATCACTCCATGATCATGAGAATCCCAGTTGTCTCAAAAGATTTAATTTAAAAACATTTTCAGGGGCCTCCCCGGTGGCACAGCGGTTCAGCGCTGGGTTGCGAAGCTGCCCGCAGCCTCTGCAGCACCGGTTCGATCCCCGGCTGCTCCCCGGCCACCGGAGGAGGGTCCCACATGGCGCGCAGACCTCTCCTGCCGCCCGCTGCTCCCCTCAGCAGTGTCCTTCGGTCCTTCTGCCTGCTCTGCTCCCTGCTCTGGCTCTGGTGAATTCTCTCACCCTCCCGCGCTTCTGACTGTACCCAGTGCATGTATAAATAAAAATACATCAAAAAAAAATAAATAAAAACATTTTCAGGACACTGAAAAGCTGGGGGAGTTCGCACAGTCTCTACATTGGCCTTCCCACCTGGAAGAGGGGGTGTCCCCATTCCGCCTCTCCTGCTTGGTGAGGGCGTCTTTTATGCGCTTCCAGGAGCCTGCAGCCACGCGAGAAAGGGTAACTCCAGAGCACAAGCCGAGGTCGGCTGCTAAACCTTCAGCAGAGTCTGCTTTCCTTCCTGAGTTCGGGGGCCGCCTTCCCAGGCACAGATGCTCCCCCAAGAGCCTGGCTCCATGCTTTGGTGGCCCTGGGCTCTAGAAATTCCTCACCAAAGGGGGCCTCGAGAACACTAAGCTTGAACGGCGTGTCCTGCACATATCAGAAGAGGCTCCAAGAAAATGCACGGGCTTGCTGAGCCCCCTGACATTCCTCGAGATGAAACTTCGCCTTAGTGTGAATCTTAAGGGCCAAACATCAACCCAGAAAACTAATAAATGGACGACAGGAAACCAATTACTTGCAGTCTATTCCTGATGGTGTGCAGTGTGGGTTCAGAGGAAGGGGTCCCAGCGACTGGGAATGGGGAAACTGCCAGCTGGCTGGGGAGTGACAGCAGGGGCTGGCAAACTACAGCCCAGGGTTAATAAAGTATTATTGCAACATGGCTGTGCACATGCATCTGGGGATGCCCACCGCTGCGGCGGAGTTGAGCAGTTGCCACAGAGACCATCTGGTTTGCAAAGTCTAAGAAGTTTACTCTCTGGCCCTTTACAGAAAATAGTCTGCTGACCCCCGACTTAGAGCAATAATCATGACAAAAAGCGACTGTGCCAGTGTTTTTATATACCAGGCACCACACCAACTGCTTCTTACATCTTAAGTTGTCCAAATCTCTGCAACACATCTGCAAAGCCAGGATGGTCTCCATCTCATAAATAAGGAAACTGAGGCTCAAAGAGGTTAAAACTGCCCAAGTTCACTTCCCTAGTGAATGGAGGACCCAGGATACAAACTCCAAATACCAGATGCTGAGCTCCCCACTCCTTCCAACATCTTGTCTTACCTCCTCCCCCTGGGCCTGGGGTCCTCATCTGAGAGGATGTCAGGATTGCAAAAGAAGTTTTAATATCTCACACTCCTTTGAAGAATATAAGAAATCTATTTCAATCCAATATCAAGGCAATGTGGGTTGTAAAAAAACTTTCAAAGGAAATTAAAGAATTAATTAAAGAATGAATTAAAGGAAATTAATTTTATTTTTACAACCCAAATACATCCAAAAGGTTTGAGAGAAAAGCTGAAAGCCAAGTAACAGTGTGAAGAACAGTGTGGTGAAGAGGGACTTGATAATTACATTTTTTTTTAATTCTAAGAAAATCTAAGACAAATGAGCATAAAACACTTTTGAGTTTCCTGGCAGCCAAAGCAATAAGGGAAATCATGTAAACAATCGGAACGTCACTACCAAATGAGACAGCTCATCCCTTCCTGGCTGCTGTTTTCCTTGGAACTTCAGCGTTTGATTCTGCGTTTTACCATTAGCGAGGTATTACGCATGTCTCCACAAGGAGACATGCCATATCCTGGTGCCTTCGGCTCCTTGAAAGATCTATTGCATCCAAGTATAAACCAGTTATTACGAACCCAGTGGTACACTGTGTGGGGTCAATAATGGATCACCTGCCTCCTCCACTAAAACTCCACAATCAATTCCCTGGTTTAACCAGAGTGGTCCAGGGTTATCATTAATTCCCAAAAGGAAGAAATAGGAGACCGATATCAGAACCCACAGAAGAGTTGGTACTTTGTTTGGTAAGCATATAGAGTCCTCTGTAAGGCATCCTTATTTTCCTTTTTTTTTTTTTTTAAAGATTTATTTATTTTTTTATTTACACAAGCACTGGGTACAGTCAGAAGCGCGGGAGGGTGAGAGAATTCACCAGAGCCAGAGCGGGGAGCAGAGCAGGCAGAAGGACCGAAGGACACTGCTGAGGGGAGCAGCGGGCGGCAGGAGAGGTCTGCGCGCCATGTGGGACCCTCCTCTGGTGGCCGGGGAGCAGCCCGCCACTGGGGAGGCTCTATTTTCCTTTTTAGGTTAAAAATGTCCCTCCATCTGCATAAGTCCCACTTTGTAGTGGGGACTACAAAGGAAGGAGCTTGGTGGAACCCTGACTCTTGAGGTCATTCTTCCGCAGCACCACTCCCCTGGCACAGCCCCCATCACAGGCACAGTGATCATGGGCCCATCCACGCACCCAAATCTCCCTGGAGAATCTTCCGGAGCAGGGGAAGCCATGTCCCCACCCAACCCAGCTTAGCGGTTTTAACTGTGCCTACAGATCAATCGCCAGGAGAGCTTTAAAAACCACTAACGACTGGGTCCACACCCAGAGATTCTGCCTCAGCATCAGGAGTTTTAAAATCTACCCAGGTGATTCTAATGAGCAACCAAAGTCGAGAACCGCCGCCCTAGTTCAATGCCAATTCATAGACGTCATGATCATCTTCCCCTTTCATAAGTAAACTTACCGCTGCAAGTGGCTATTACTGCAATATAAATAACAGCTTGAATATCAGGCCCTTTTAATTTTTTTAAGCAGCTGGTTACATTGATGATCCATCACTCCCTGCTGACCTCAGATTTCAGCTAACGTGCTGTCTTAGAGACAATTCCATCCTGCCCTCTGAGGCTCTCCCAGACTTCTAGTAAGTGATGTTTACTGAACACCCCCCGGGACTGCAGACATGAGGCCTCTGTTACCCACAACCACCCCACAAGGTAGGGAAGACCGATTCGCTTTACAAATGAAAACACTGAGCCTCCAAAAACAAGAGGCCTTCACATTCCTGCACTACCTTCCAACGCAGTTGCCATAAAATCTGAGCTTGCCAGAGAAGCAGAAAGTTTCCATTTCCTTAAAATACCCCGGAGGCTCAAGGCCCTTTCAGTCAAGCCTCCGTATCTGCAGCCCCTGCAGACTTGGTTGGAACCTACCAAGAGGGAAAAAACCCGCTTGTAAGTGGACACGTGTAATTCAAACCCATGTTGTTCCAGGGGCGACTATAATATATATCTACTTATTTGAAAATGTATGTCCTGCCTCCTCCGCTAAAACACAACAAAGGCAGGGACTTTCTGTTCACGGCTGTACCCCACATCGGCTCCTAGCAGGTGCTCAATAAGGACCCCCGGACACACACACACACCCTCTTACGGAATCCTGTTCCAGGTCCTGTACTCAAGACAATGCGTTGAGCCCTCACTAAGAAAACTCACCACAGGGTTGTCATCCCCATTCTACAAATGGGGAAACTGAGGCACAGAAGGGTTAATGAGTAGCTGGCCCAAGGCCACTGCCAGTAAGTGGCAGAGCCAGGACTCCAAACCAGACAGCTGAGCTCCAGAGCAGGTGCTCCTAACCACTTGGCTGCATGAACGATCCACAAATGCGTGCTGCTCCTAACCTAACCATGAGTGGGGCCGGCCACATCCCTGACACCCTCGGGAGGTCACCCTGAATTTTGCTCTGGGGAGCATCCAGTCTGCATTCACTGTCCAACCCCACCCCCCTCCACCATGTCTGCAGTCAACTGGGCAGCAGCATTTTAGGAAGTTTCCGTGCAGGGAGAGAACTCGAAGTCCACCCGCGCCTGGCCCATCTCCCCAGACATCTTGTTTTGACACAGCAAAATGCAACCCTTGGGAAACAGTGCTGGGCACTTGGCTGGCTGGCCAGAGGGGGCACCTTAGGTCAGCCGGGTTCTCCCCACCTGTGGAGGGCCAGACAGGACACAGCTCCCGCCCGGGGAGAACCCGCAGGCAGCCCCCACGGCGTCCATCTGAGCACCGCCCGGGCTCTGAAATCGGGTCCTCTCCACGCCACCAGCCGCTGCCCTCCTCGCCGCTGCAGGGCCACCCTGGACAGCCCCCACCAGCTCCCCAGAGCCAGCTCCGTCCTCGGCCCTGCCCACCCTCCCACAGCACCGTCCTCACCCCAGCTTTGGCTCAGAAGCCCGCGGCCGCTCCCGCCTCACCGCCGCCCGTGAGCAAGTCGTGCTGCTCTGCCTCCGACACCATCCACCGGCTTCACCCGCCGACAGGTCGGTAGCTCAGGCGCACAAACAAAGGCCTCCGAGACCTCAGCAGCGCACACGCCTCTGTGTCGTCTCTGCCTCGGTTGCCTCCTCCCGCCCTCCCGCCCCAGACTCCAGGCCGGAGGCCCCGGGGCGAGCCGACCCGGCGGAGAAGGAAAAGCAGCAGCTAGGGCAGAAACACTCATTTCTTTTGATTTTCTTTTTTTCCCCCACATTTTTTAAATTTTATTGTCTATACGTTTTACATCATTTTTCGTTTTTGCACAATGGATGCATTTTCATCTTGGTTATAGTCCCCGGACGATTCCCACCCGCCTTGTTTGGACCCTCCTCCCTCCTGTTCTGGTCCTACGTTCCCCCGCAGCCCGCAGTGTGTCTCTGGTTTACAGCTGCTTGTTGATTTTGATTTTTACTTTCTAGAAACACTCATCTTGTAAGGCTTCTCCGTCTGCTCACAAGGCCCAAACTCGTCACGCGCCCGCATCCAACGGCAACGGGCTGAACCCCAGCGTGCAGGCTGCACCCGCGTGGGGCACTAAGCAGAGAAACAGCAGAAGCCAGCACAGAACGCCCCGCCTCGGGGCCTAAGTCCGTGGTGCCCTCCCGCTCGGGTGCCCACACCGCCAAGGGCGGCTCCTCCATGACGCCCACGAGGAAGAATCTCTTGCTTCTCTGAGCTTTGACAGAGCTTCCCCTGCCTCTTCAGGGGAGCCCAGGCGACTGCCCCTCCATTCCCAGGGAGTATTTTCCTCCCTGGCATCCCTCGGCTCACCCTCCCCGCGGGACTCTAGGGGCGTCTGTCCGCGTGCCCGGGCGTCCGTCCCCAGGGGCGCTGGGCCGCGTGTATTGGTGAGGGAGCGCGTCTTCAGAGATATTTTGGGGTTTTTTTGGGTTTTTTTTCCCTGTTGGCAGAGCAGAGTACTTGCCTCAGCCCGACCCGCTACTATCTGGCCTCTGGTTTCTTCTCCCTCCCGCACCCCAGTGAGGATGGGCGTCATCTGGCGCGCGCGGCAAAGCGCTTCCACAGCAGACGCTCTTCGCCGGCTTGGATACATGAACAAGTGAGCCAGCAGACAAGTGAGCAGCCTGCAAGCCCCGAGGCAGCAGCAGAGGTCTGAGGGGGAAACCCAACCCGCCCCAGCGGCAGGGAGAAGCTGGCTTGCAGAGTCTGGCCTCAAGGATTAGTGACACTCAAAATAACGATGATTCGATCGCATGGAGGGTGACGGGGATTTCTGATAAGTCTGCGAACCGCGTCTTACCTCGTCTGCCAACTCCTCCTGGAAGGAGACGGCGTGCTGCGATGTGAGGCCCGGCTGGCAGCCAAAAGACGGCTCCCGAGACCTGATGACAGAGGCGCAAGGGGGGACGATGCACCCCACCAAGTCCAGCGCAGCCAAGCACGAGGCCGCGAGCCCGCTGAGTCTGCCCGGACGGCCCCGCCTCTCGGCCCGTCCCGACAGCCTCTTACACGGAAACAGAAGCAGCAGGACGGGGGCCACGGCCGCTCAGACCGGCGAACGGGCAGACGTGGCGAACAGTGCAGCTTTAGGCCCCTGCGCCTAAAGCTCCGCCAGCATCACAGCTCAGTCCACCCACACGGGACCCCAGATGCCCGACGCCCTCCAGCCCAGATGGCCAACGTCACTGGCTTCCTGGCCTACCCCCCACGATGCGTTTTCACACCCAGTTCCAAGGAACGCTTGCAAGAAGTTGGGCACAGAGGAGCCGCATTCATAAGGGAGAAACAGCCTTGGTCCTCTGCCTGCATCGTCGATGGAGACCGGAGGCATTAAAAGTCATCAAAACTCTCCACAGGGCCACATGGTCAAGGATTGAAACCATTTTTCTTGTAAGCATTACCTTTGGTATCACACATCTCTATGGGGCGAGACAGTTTGGATGCTCCTGCCAGCCTGTCCAGACCACTTTCATCAACGCTCTGATTTGATGAAAGAGAATGAGCGGGACCAGCTGTCACCCCATGACAGGAAGTCGAGGTCTTCTTGTTTCCAGGCTATGGGGACTGGCTGGGTTAGAAGTGAGTGGGTGAGCTTGGTGACCCTGAATCACCAGTTCTGCTCCTTCGAACTGCGCCCCCAGGCCTGGGGAACCCCAGGTTCCTCAGAGCTGACCTCACCCCAGTCCCTGGGAAGAGAGGCTGGGTCACAGACTTGGCCTGGAGTAAAAACAGACCCTTGGCTTGTTTTCCTGGGCCCATGATCTGCCCTAAAAAAAAATAATTTAGGGTTTCCCTGGTCGTGCAAGGGGTTAAGTCTCAGCACTATGAAGCTATCAGCAGCCACTGCAGCATGAGTTCAATCTGCAGCCAGGGAGCTACCCACATGGTGCAGCAGACCTCTCCTGTCTCCCCGCTGCTCCCCTCAGCAGTGTATTTCGTCAGTCTGCCTGTTCTGTTCCCCACTCTGTCTCTGGTGAATCCTCTCGCCCCTCCTCACCTCTGGCCTGTAAATACATCTTTTAAAAAATAATAATTTAAAAGCCTTTAAGTCTTTCCTCCACGTTATTACACATCAGACCAAAGGGAGATTGGGTAATCAAGACTGCCAGACCCTGGAAATTAAACAGGAACAGCAGACCACTAAACAGTGGCTTCTAAGGTCAAGTCGTGCTGAGGCAAATCCCTGTCCCGCAGGAGGGGCAGCGTGGACAAGCCCAGGCCATCTGGCTGAAAGCTCGCCAGGCAGAAGAGCCAGCTCCGATCTCACGGTGACAAGGAGATGCAGCAGTGATCTTCCTGAGACAAGGAGCCAGGTGTCTCAGTCCCTCCATGAGCAAAACCTGTCCTTCGGGCCCCCAAATCAGAAATGCCCGTGCCCCTGGACTCAGCCCTGCAGAGCATAGCAGGGCCAGGCCGCCTCGGGCGCCGCGTAGCGCCCTGGTGGATTCCTGCGGGTGCAGGCCTGCCTCCCAGACAGTTCACTCCTTCAGGACAAACACACCTGCCAACAGGCCCAGGGCTCCTGGGACCCCAAGGCCAAAGGGCTGCCAAGGACAAGCCATCCCCTCATGCCTGAGTATGCCATTCACCTCCTGGGGCCCTGCAGGCCCCCTGTGGCAGGAACTGTGAAGTGGGGCTCACAGGGGCGTGGGGAGAGGAGGGCAGCAGTGGACACCCCGGGACTCGATGTGCTGTCTTGTCCTGGGCTGGCACTGCCGCTGGCGCGAGCCTCTGCTGCTCATCCATACCACCTGGGAGCCGTGATGCCTCTGTCCCAGCCCAAGCCTAGAGATGCTGACGTAACAGGACCAGGTGGGCCCAGGAAAGGCTTGTCTGTTTGCTTCTTAACTTCCAGGTGTCTGAAGCACAGCCAGCTCCAGACCTCAGCTCCAGACCTGGGTTTCCGCCTGGCGGTGAGCGGGACTGGCCGGGGGCGAGCAGGGAGGTGATGTTCAGTGGGGACAGACTTTCAGCTGGAGATGGACGGGATGACGGTGCACAACCACGTGAAAACATACTGGATGCCATGAAAACACACTTTCAAATGGCACATGAGATGGTAAATTTTATGTTCTGTGTATTTGACTGCTGTAGTTCTGTGAGTGTGAAGGTTTCCAGACTGCAGAATATTCTACTGGCCCCACCAGTAGAGGCAGACTTAACAGTCTTCCCCAAACTGCTCTGCCCATGGATGCTTTTACCAGGGCCCCTCCAGGTAGGCCAGGCGTTGCCAGCTCACAGCACCAGTCTTCCCTCCCCCGGGGGGAATGGTCACAGCCCTGAGCAAAGCAGCTGGCAGGCATGAGCTGCCTTAATTCTACCAAGACCCCTTCCAGGTAAATTCTAGAAGCCCCATGATGGAGAAACAGAAGCGCAGAGAGGCCAAGTAACTGGCCCAAGGTCACAGAGTTCATTCCAGGGCTGGGACCCAGCTCCAGCTCTGACAGATGCTCGGGTCAAAGTCAGTGTCCAGAGAAGCCTTGATGGCAGCCAGGAGCTGGTTTGAAATGCAGGGGCCCCACCCTGACCTCCTGCACCTGTAACAAGCCCCAGGGGAGGGTGGGCAGTGAAGAGAGAGCACACAGCTCTGGCCCACAGCCCTCCGGCCTCCTCCTCCGTGATGTCTCCAGGCACTGACTTCACCGTGTGATTCCGAGTATTCTGAAGTGTCTATGAGCTTGGGCTGTGGCCGCAGCAGTCACTCCTCGCCGTGCATGAGGCCTGAAATTAGATGCCAGCCACGTCCCTGTTCTTTCTTCCTCCTTCGGTCATCCAAAGGCCCAAGTCATGTAGCTACGTGTCACACCGCACCACATGGGGGCTTTTTACCAGCCAAAGAAAAACAAGCAAGATTTAAATGATCAGAAGGATTTTGAGGCAATTCTCTCAAGGGCTTGCCCCCTCCAAGGCCCACAGAAGAATTAGCCAGAAATCAGAGAGAGAAGGTGGAACAGCGGGGCCAGTCCAGCCTGCCTCCAGCCCAGGGCCCCTGGCACGCTGCCCAGGTAGTTGAAAAATCGCAGGTGATGGGATTTCCCCCCTTTCTCCTGGGGAGACTGCTTGAGGAGCCAGGTTTGCATGACAGGCACTTTGGTTGCAGGCAGCTGCCTCCTGCTTCTTTCCCGGCCTGGTCCGACAACCCCCAGGTGCCTCTGCAACCAGGTGAGTCACCGCGGCACCATCTCAAGTGTCCCTTCTCCACACAGCCCTCTGGCACGGAGGCTGAGCTAATAAGCCGGAGAGACTCAGCCTCTAATCTTTGCTTATAAGTCACTCTATCTACTCCATTAATCCCCCTTATCGGCACTCCTCGGGCCTCCGGGGAGTCTCCACCTCAGTCTGGCTCTGCGTTGCTCCAGGCTGCAGACAAGTCTTTCAGAGCCGGGGCTCCTGGTTTTGGTTCTCAGCCTCGTCTCTTGGCGAGCGTGTCCTGCGTTACCCCCGGCTCCACCTGACACCCCACTCGCACCGGGGGTGGGCAAGGCTGGCAGCCGACGTGAGGAAATCCATGCAGCACAGAGGGCGTGTCCCAGTGCAGGTGACTGTCCCCAGCACAGCGTTCATCTCCACGCAAGGGAAGAAACAAAGGCCACGAGGCCTGTGGCAGGGCCGTGGCCGGGCCGTGGCAGGACTGTGGCAGGGCTGTGGCAGGGCTGCCGCCACTCTGCCCACGTGGGGACACAGTCCTCTTTCCGAATGAGCGCTCAGCTGCCCCCGGGCATGCTCATCAGAGTGGGTGAAGGGAGCCAGAGAAGGAAACCAGGACGAGGCCCTGAGGACCCGCTGGCCCCCAAAGAAAGGGCAGGCTCGTCCCCTTTGGCATCAGGGGCAACACCGTAGCTGACAAACCCCTCCCGCGGGTTTGTTGAAATAAATGCCTCCAGGATGCTTGGTGCAAAAGCCTCTACACTAGGGCATCTACAAAACCCTGCTGGGATTAAGCCCTGATGATGTAAAAGAAACCGGGTGTCCCAGCACACGGGGCACTTGCAGAGGTAGCGTGAGGCTGGCCGAGACCCACGCCCCCTCGGCTGTGCTCCCTGGGGACAGCCCGGCGGCACTGGCCTTCCACTGCTGTCCAGCGGTTCCCAGAGGCTTCACCTGTGCAACAAGGTGAGTGTTTCCCAGGGAGGTGGGAGGAACGTTCCCTGCTCTTAGAACCCTACAGGCACCACACTGAAGTCCAGCCTCCAGCCCAGGACCAGCCCATCACAGGCCCCTCATGCCTGTCCGAGGACCTGCAGCTCCTCAGGCCAACGGAAGACCCTACCCTCGCTCCTGATCCGGCTCTGTTCTCTCCCTGCCCTATTTCTGCAACCACCGCACCCACTGCTGGGAATGCCGCTCGCACCCCATCTGTCCGGCAAATACCGACCACGTGAAAGCGCAGCTCAAGCGCTGCCCGCTTCCAGGGGCACCAGCCGCGCCGGGCGAGAGAGCAGGTCTTTCCAGATCACACGTGGTGACTGCAAGGCTACCTTCCTCCGCGTGACGACCAGGATATCTCCCCCAGCCCCGGCGTCCACCAGCGCCCCACCCAGCAACGTCGAAGGAGTGTCTGTGGGCAGCGCACTCAGGAGGCGAACCGGCAGGGAAGCAGCCTCGGCGCTCAGTGCCCCCCATCTGGGTAGTGGTGGTGTCACGGACCCTTGGCCTGCAAGGCTGAGCTGACGACTCCCGCTCTCAGCCCACAGCAATGCCTGTGAGACCCGCAGACCCGCCGCTCTGCCTGTGATGACATCCCACACGTGTTTCTGCCACTTTTGCCTAAACCTCTTGCAATTATTCAATTGTTCTGCGGTCATATTTCTCTTTTAGCCTTAAAAATTTTGTAAGCATAATGCTAAGAACTTTCACCTCTTATGTCGAAGGAAGTTATGCCCCATCTTGCCAGCAAAGTCATCCTCTTCCAGGCACAGAACTGCTCAGACCAGCATTGAACCCGGCAGCCCCCTGCTACAGGGCAGAACACAGAGCCTCGGGAGCTCACGGGAGGGCCACCCCTAAATCTCCCCACGCGCCTTGGGCCCCAAGCTGACCCAACACCTGCTTCTCCCTCCATGGGTGTCTTTGTCTTCTCCCAGAAAGCACAGGCTGTGGGGCTAGGGTGCCCACAATGAAATCCCTGCTGGGGAGCCTCGGGCAAGTTACTTAACCTCTCTGTGCCTCACACGCCTCTTTTATAAAATATATATAATCGTGATATATTTCCATTTTATATATCTACGGCCGACCTTCCTGGCACTGGTACAGGGGCAGTGGTGGGTGGGGATGGGGGCTGTGGGCACCTAGAACAGCCCTTTCCACACGACGCCTCACCTTGATGCTGACATTTCCGACCCAGCCGTCCTGCCTCTGTGCTTACCACTCATATTACAGGGGAGTTTTGTCAACGAGGAGCCTCTCCACTAGAATGGAAGCTCCCTGGAGGTAGGGTCCACATCGAGGTCAGTTTTAATTTCCCCACAGCCCAGCAGACAGAGTTGCTCGATCAACACTTATCCAGCAACCAAATATTAAACCCAAGAATGGCTCTGGAGGTCAAAGAAACGGCCCTCAGGAGGCCTCCTAATGAGGGCAAGAGTTCGGTACGTGCGGTTATGCTAATAAACACCGGTCTCGGGCCTATTAACCCGCACTGCACAGCAGGTATGGATCAGCCCAGCTTACGGGCTGGCCCCTGAAATTGACATGTGCAATGGGATGGGAGTCAGACAGCTCTAGTGTGAAATAGGCTAGACGGGTCGTGGGGCGATAGGGACCGGCATGTGGCGCGACGGACTGAATGACCTCCGTGCTTGGAATCAAGCTAGACTCTGCCAGGGGCCCTCTGTCACACGGGAGCCAAGCGCAGGCTTTCACTGGACCCTATTAGGCCCGTTCTGGAAAGTCCCAGATAACTGACTTTCTCCATTTCACAGAGAAGGAATCTTCAAAGGGACAAGCGTCCGCAACAGTGACACAAACAGGAGGAATGCTATTTGCACAGCACTCTGCAGATAATCCTGAAAAGCCATCCTTGACAGCAGCGTCGCTACGCCCATGTCCCAGCAGGAACTAAGGCATGGACGGCCGGTCGGTCACGCAGAACTGCACAGGTGTGTCGGGGCAGAGGACGAGCTCCAGTCTCCAGATTCCTGCTGTCATTCTCTGGTCCCCACCCCCCACCCCCAAAGGACGGGGCTAGAACACACACGCAGGGCCACAGCAGCCTGCACAGTCTGCGCAGCCCTTTAGCACCGGCGGGGTGGAAGGCCAACGGCCTCTCGTCTGCAAAGAACAAACAAGCAAACCTTAAGTCCAGATACTCAAGGTTCACTTTTCTACTGACAATAAGGTGGGGGCCATATTCACAAAATGCATCCTCAACCATTCGTTAGAGGTCAGTTCTGAAATTTATCCTATAAAGCTATTTTAATTTCTCTCTCAGAGATCATTTTAGCAGCAAAAACTCATATAGCCCTTGCTCCAGGCCAGTACTCTCAAGAGCACTTCACATTGATTAAGGCTGTGAGGGCCTCCCTGGTGGCGCAAGGTTTAAGACGCAACCTGTGAAGCTGTCTGCAGCCTCTGCAGCACGAGTTCAATCCCTGGCCAAGGAACAATCCACAGGGGCAGCAGACCTCTCCTGTCTCGCCCTCTGCTCCCCTCAGCAGTGTACATCAGTCAGTCTGCCTGTTCTGCTCCCCGCTCTGTCTCCGGTGAATCCTCTCACCCCCTCACACCTCTAGCCTGTACCCCAATTCTTGTGTGCATGAATAAATAGATCTTTAAAAAAAAAAAGACTTTGAGTGCTCAGAGCGCCGTAAGGAAGGTTCTGTATGGCCTACTGTATCTCTCTCTCTCTCTCTCTCTCTCTCTCTCTCACACACACACAGAGCACTATTTTATAACTTGGGATACCATCAGTGAACAAATTAAACCACGCCCCTTCCCTTAGGCTAGAAGTAACTAGTTACTAGTAACTAGGCAGTTTGGCTCCAGAATCTGGGGTTCTTTTTTTTTTTAAAGATTTATTTATTTATACAAGAACCAGGGTACAGGTCGGATGTGCGGGAGGGGAAGAGGATTCACCAGAGACAGAGTGAGGAACAGAACAGGCAGACTGAAGAAACACACTGCTGAGGGGAGCAGTGCACGAGACAGGAGAGGTCTGCTTGCCATGTGGGTTGCTCCGAGGCCGGTGGGGATCGAACCGGCACTGCAGAGGCTGTGGACAGCTTCACAGCACCGTGCCCAACCGCCTACGCCACCAGGGAAGCCCCAGAATCTGGGTTCTTAACCCTTAATTCCTCCCTGCAAGGTGTCCTGATCTGTCCCAAGGTGTCCACGGCCCAGATCAGACGGCAGAGAGACAGTCGCCACCTTCGTGGGGCACAGCCCCAGGCAAGTAGACCCAGTGATTTTGCCCCCCAGGCACCATTAGCTGAAACATACCCGATTTGGGGATGGGTCTGAGAGCCAAGGAAGTGGGGTGAGGGGTGCGGGGGTGCCCCACAGCCCCACCCTACCTGTGGTAGAGTGAATGTAATCTGCCCTCAGCTCTCAGGAGCCCAGCCCCACCTAGGAATCGGGCGACAGCCTTAGGTGGGTTCGCCAGTGGCTGACGTCTACTAGCAGTGGCTCTGTCTGCTAACTTCATTCTGGCTCAGCTGGGCACGTCTCCCAGTGCCCCGCCTTCTGCTTTAAAAAAAAAATCCAAGTAATCTGACTCAGGCCCAGCCCTGGTCCAGCACTGACTCCTAAATCCCCAAAGCCTAATTACTCACGATGGTGGTGGTAATCTTAGGAGGTGTTTGTTTTCTCTCTCCCTCGGACAGCCAATGAGCGAGGCGCACTGGTTGCTAGTAAGCTCTGCCCCAGGTCCAGGAGATGCTGCTGCGATTTCTCAGGGAGCACTTTCACACGCGCTGTGCCACCTGCTGAGAATGACCTTCCTCAGCCGCCACCTACCCGTTGGGGCTGGGCTCAGAGGTCATCTCCAGGGAGGACACCCTTATGCTGACCCACCACGCTCTGACTCCCCCGTCTGCTGTGAGCCAGCTTCAGAGCCTAGTACGGTGCAGGCTACACACACACTCAGAAGGACATGTTGCATTTAATTTCTCAGCAATGACTACGCGATCCAGGGCTGCAGCCTGGGACGAGCAGTCCTCGCCGTCCGCAGGGGACCAGTGCTGGGCTGAGCGCTCGCCCTCAAGTCCCAGCCACAGTGACTTACTGCTCCTTCCCAAGGGGCACAATCCTGGTCTTTCAGGAAAAACCATTAACTCCTTCTGGCAGATGGATCTTTCTTTTTTAGTACAATGCTATGCTCCGATGGCCTCTTCAATAATGGACAGTGTTTAATAAAAACGTCCCTCCTTAAGCACTCAGCTTTTCTGGTGCGTGGAACGGCGAGATCTCTGCTACCCCAGGCAACACATGGCAATGCCTAATGAGTTCCATTTTTAACTCGGGGAGGAACGTTCCTCGGAGTTCAAGAGGAAGCCGAGTGGGCGCTCTTGATCACAGGAGGCCCGCGTGGCATCATGAGGCGAGAATCTGGAAGTCAGGAGGTAGCAGATGGCCCAGTAAGGAGGAGCGATTGCTAGCAGATGGCCCTGATACTTAGGATAAGGCAAAAAGAACTTTTGATTGCAAACAAATCGGTATTAGAGACATACCAAGAAGCAGGGCCCAGCAGCTGTGGGCTGATGTGATGGACAGGAGCTGCCGCCACTCAGAGGGACACCACACAGCGACGGTGCTGGGCGCCACAGGGGCGTCTTCATCTCAAAACTGGCTCTTCCTATCCTGCTTATTAGTGATTATGGACAAGGAGATGGGCTCATAGTCCAAACCATCCAAATGAAAAGGTGCATCTCCACAGGGATCTGCGTGACAGTGACGCTGTTCTGTACAGTATTATAACATGGAGGCAAAAGTCATCGAGTCTAAAGACAGGACTCCTACTGGATGCGGTGGACTTTAGTTAATGATAATGTCTCAGGGCCTCCCTGGTGCCACAAGAGTTAAAGCCTCAGCACTATAAAGCTACTAGCAGCTACTGCTGTATGAGTTTGATACCCGGCCAGGGAGCTACCCACAGGGCACAGCAGACCTCTCCTGCCTCCCCGCTGCTCCCCTCAGCAGTGTGTTTCAGTAGATCTGCCTGTTCTCCCCACTCTGTCTCTGGTGAATCCTCTCACCCCACCCCACCCCCGACACCTCTGGCCTGTACCCCAGTTCATGTATGCACAAATAAATAAAAATAAAATCTTAAAAAATAACAATGTCTCAGTATTGGCTTATCAGTTGCAACAGGTGCATCAGACACACAAGATGCTAATACAGAGAGATCTGGGGAGGAGGTGGCGGAGCCAGGGGGAATAACACAGGAATTCTGTATTTTCTGCTCCATTTTTTCTGTAAACCTAAAACTGCTCTAAGAAAATCAAGTCTATTAAGTGGAAACAAGCACACACAGTTGGCTCTGCTGCTGGCTCCCTGGTGATCTTGGATGAGTTACTTGATCTCTCTGGGCTTCCTCCTCATCTGCAAAATGGGGACATCCTGCAGCACCTACATAAGAGCTGGTTGTGAGGACCAAGTAAGTTACTGCTTGGAATCTGCCCAGTCCTGGGACGTTGCCTTTGGCAGTGACTACACTGACATAGCTGCCCCACGTGCCTGCCACACCTGGAGCGCTTCCCTGTGCCATGCACTTCAAGACCTGCAGCCCCCCAGTGAGGTAGGCTGGGACCTCCGCTCCCTCTGTTTACAAAAGCTCAAACTCAGATTTACAAACTGAGATCATGTTGACCTGCTCAGGGTCCCACGGCTGTCCGTAAGGGAGGGTCGGGATTTAAACCCACACACCTGTCTTCACCACGAAACTGCCACCTCCAAGAGGAAGGCGTTGGCCTTTGCTGGGACAGGAACCTTTTCTGGCTGCAGGTCATCCCTGTGCTTATCCAGGACCACCTCGTTTTGTTGAGAAAAGTGAGAGAGAAAGGGGCTGCGGGGAAGTGGACAAACGCCAGGCAGGATCTTCGCAGAACCGATACTAAAACCCAGACCTGCCACCCTACTTGAGCCCCGTATGTAACATCCTCAGCCTCCACCCCAAAAAGGCAGAGTAAGCAACGGGGGAGAATAGCTATCTGTGATCGGGTGGGTGGCTCCCCAGCCTATCGCTGCCCGGGGTGGTTGACGATGCTTTTCCCCTGAAGCTGCAGCTCTCTGGAGGTTGCCCTGCCCAGAAGACCCCTCCCCGGCCTGACCGCTTGCCCCAGGGGCCTGGGGGAGGAGCTGAACTGTGGTCCACCCTGTGCAGGGTAAGTTCAGCCCTTGCTTTTCCAAGGCAGTCTTGCTTTTATGTAACAACTTGAAGACTTGGGATGTGTGACTTGTCTCTGAGCCTGGTGGAGCCGCATCTGAACAGACGCATCTGAACAGACGCTCCTTCAGAGCCCAGATGCCTCGCCATGTCGCCGGTACCACCTCACCTCCACGCCCACATGTCCTGATGTACTTTTGCAGCTCTAGGTCCCTCCTCCTACTTGTGCTTTCTCGTGCTTTCTGCACCTCTGCTCCCCACACAGGGGCGCCCACAGAGAGACCCACGGCAGTGAGTGCCTGCCATGCTCTCATCTCCTCCCAGCCCAGCTCCTGCGTGTGGGACCCCGCCTGCTCGCCTCCCACCATGGCCTTCACATCAGCCCCATACGGAACAGAGTAAGGGTAGAATGGAGGCAGGTTGACCCAGAGATCTCCCACCTAGGGGGTGCATCCAGCCCCTCTGCTCTGAAAAGCTAGAGGCCACCTGCATCTTCAGATCTCTCTGAAACACCCCTTAATCAGTCCCTTCTCCATCCTTCACTGGTGTGGACTGAATGTCTGCATCTCCTCAAAAGTCCTATGTTGAAGTACTAAATCCCCAATTACAGGCGCACCCTGGGCAGAGCAGGGACTGAGGCCCAGACCACCACAATAAGCCCATGTGGTGGGCTTATAAGCCAAATTGAGTCATGCAAGTTTTTTGGTTTCCCGGTGCATATAAACCCGTGTTTCCACAGTCTGCTGGTGTGAAAGAGTTACATCTAAAATAAACAATGAAAAAACGCTTTAGCGAAAAAACGCTATTGCTAAAAATGGTAACCATCATTGAAGCCTAATCTTTTTGCTGGTGGAAAAACAAATAAATAAACAAAAATAACACCGTATCTTGGAGTGCAGTAAAGCAAAGCACATTAAACCAGGTTGTGCTGGTCATGGGAGCTGGTGATGGGTTATGAGGGTGGGGCTCTGGTCTGATGGGATAGCGGCCTTCTAAGGAGAGAGCATGCTCTCACTCATTCACCCGGCAGAGAAGACACAGCCATTCTGCAAGCCAGGGAGAGAGCCCTCAAGAGAACCTAGCCAGGCTACCACCCTCAGCTCAGACTTCCAGCCTCCAGACTGTGGACAAGTGCATTTCTGTTGTCTAAGCCCCCAGTCCATGATATCTTGTTCCTGCCACCCAAGTTAATACACAGAGCCTCCAGGCATTTGATAAGACATACATGAAAGCTGAAAGCCAAACACGACAAAGCAAATCCCTCCAAATTCACCAGGGAGGTAGAGCCTCTCCTCTCCTTTCTAAACATCATCTTGGGATGTTGGGAACCCTGACAAACAGGATGACACAGACCACTTACTGGCTCTCCAGTACCGGGGAAAGGCAGGTAAGCATGGGGGAGGTCAGGGCCACCCCAGCGAAACAGCCAAAATGGAAATGAACACAAGAGACAAGAAACAGTCTTGCTACTTAAAGGTAAGTCTGACAAGGCAAGCCAACCTCCAGCCTCCTAAATCTTCAAAAATAAAAATCAAAACAAGAAATTGACTTCCAGAAAAGAAAAAGGTATTTATTTCTTAACCTGTCCTCCTAAAATTCAATTGGCATGGCTTTTCCAGGACCTACTACACCCAGGCATTGCGTTATCTCTGGGCTAAGCAGGTATGAATGTAATCATGAAAATGGAAGCCGGTGTGGGAGCATGTGTTACGTGCCAAGCACACGTGTGTGTAAGCACTTGATGAAGATTAACTCATTTAATTCTAACAACCCTGCAAGGTGGATGCAATTATCACTCCCATTTTACAGAAGGAAAAAGTGAAGCACACACATTGGTTGTAAAAAGCAACCCAGGTTTTCCCCTTCTTGCTGCAATGCCAAGAAACCTGCCATGGATGACCTGGTAAGGCATGGCTCCCAGAAGCGCAAAGAACTCTGGGGCAGGGCTTGTCCATTATGGGTTCTGATTTCAAGGGCTGGAGCTAGTCCAGGTATCTGTGTTTTGGGAAGTGGGTGTCGGGGAAGTAATTCGGTTTAGATGAAGTCAAAGGCTGGGGCCCCGTAATGGGATTAGTGCCCTTATAAGCACATCATGCTGTCGCTCACCACAGGAGCACACCGTGAGAAGCAGCTGTCTGCAGGCCAGGGAGCAGGTCCTCACCAGGGACAGGTGGCCCACATCTTGATCTTGGGTTTCCCAGCCTCCAGCACTTGAGAAATAAATATCTGTTCTGTCAATGGTACTCTGTTATGACAGCCAAGCTCCGACATTATCAAGGGACTCTAAGTCACAGCCTCTCATTCTTATTTCCTGCCCTTTCAATAGACGACCCACTCCCCTTTTTAGGGCTTGCTCTGCACAGACCATGAAATAAAGATCTGAGGCTTAGAAGCCCAGATCTTTGGGGGAAGATAAACTTGTGACTTTTCTGTAGACATCAGTAGTCAGAAATAAAGCAGATTCCTTTTAGTGTCCCCATATTGAACAAAGAAAACAAACTGGGGCCTCCCCAGTGGCATAGTGGGTTGAGCACCGCACTGTGAAGCTGTCCACAGCCTCTGCAGCACGGGTTCGATTCCCGGCTGGCCAGGGAGATTGCTACATGGCACGGCAGACCTCTCCTGTCACACCCGCTGCTCCCCCCAGCAGTGTATTTCGTCAGTCTGCCTGTTCTGCTCCCCGCTCTGTCTCTGGTGTATCCTCTCATCCTCCCGCGCCTCTGACCTGTACTCTGTTTCTTATACAAATAAATAAAATCTTAAAAAAAAAAGAAACCAAACTGGTTTTCAGAAAAGGAAAAAAAAAAGACACTGTATGTTCAACCAAGTTTCAGTTTTCACTCAACATTCAAATACTCACTGAACTCTGACCAAGTGGCAGGCAGAGTCCTGGCGAGCGGCTCAGCCTCTGGCGAGCAGCTGACCTGCCGAGGGGTATCTCTAGGATGCAGGTTCTGATCCAGCGGGAGGTGTGGGGTAGGTCTGAGGCTCGACAGTCCTGACAAGCTCCTGGGTACAGGGCTCTGGCCTGGGGAGCCTCCGCTCTGGCTTCAGTTTGGAATTGCCTGGGGAACTTTTAAAGCACTGATTTCTGGGCCGTATTCCAGGCCAACAAAATCAGACACTTTGGGGCATTTTTAAGGCAATTCAGGTGATCCCAAGGTGCCGCCAGGGTTAGGAACCATTCTTCTGAGCACAGAGTAGGGAGCACAGTAGCCAGGGGCGGACGAACGACGAGCAAGTCACTGTCCTAAGAGCAACCCAGGATCACGGGACGGGGTGAGGAGGGGGCACTTCAGCTGAAACACACGAGATGGGCCCACCGCCAAGATCGGGGGACCTGACTTAGGGGGGCCATGTGACTCATAGCCAGGACAACTGGGGCGTCTGCAGAAGCAGATCAGCCCCGGGCGCTGGGTCCCAGACTCGGGCGCCGCACTAGGCACCGTCCCACACGCGAGCACGGCCGGGTGCGGAGACGGAGCAGCTGCGGCAACACACCCTTCACCTTCGCGCCCACGAGTTAAGTGACGGAGCCGACCAAGCCCCTTCTACTGACCCCAGCCGGGGGGTGTTTTCTGCCCTGCAGCGTGGGGCTGCTGACTGGGGGACTCTGCCACCCCGCG
The DNA here is from genome assembly GCF_014898055.3 of Talpa occidentalis. NCBI lineage: Eukaryota > Metazoa > Chordata > Mammalia > Eulipotyphla > Talpidae > Talpa > Talpa occidentalis. Next base: position 100,047,934 of record NW_023601104.1, read on the forward strand.
TCACGACAGAGTCTTCCCCGGGCCCGGGGCCCGTCTGCTGCGCTGGGCTGGGCCCCGCTGGAGGAGGAAGGGCTGCTGCTTACACGAGCCTCCTCCCCGCCAGGGCCAGACACCGCAGCTCACCTGCGCCATGGAATGGAATGAAACGGAGGCAGGTGGGCTCAGGGCCTCAGGAGACCCTGGAAGTGGGCGCTCAGCCCCTCCGCGGCGGGGTGGGGCTGGCAGGCACGGGGTCCGGGGTCAGGGACACGCCCGCAGGCAAGGGACCTTGAGAAGTCACTCAACTTCCTAAGAAACTAAATGTGTTCTTTCTCTGGTTGTTTGATTGCAGAAAACACGAAGGATTAAAATGTTCAATAATCAAAACTCACTTCCAGCCAACACCTCCTGAGTCCCACGGGGGGGAGGGGCACCAGCCTGGACACGCCACGCGGGGCGCATGGAAACTCTTACTAGTGCAGAAGATCTTGTTTCTTCTCTCATCGAGGGGTGGGCGAGGGGGCACAGCCAGACTGCCCGCCAATGAGGACCGACGGCTCCTTAGTTGGTGGGGACACTGGCCAGACCCTGAAGACGCAGGGCAGCAATGGAGCACGGGAAAGCGCCATCCTGAGGAGCAGGCGCCGTCCAAGCTGACACACCCAGACTAGACGCCACAGAAGTTCTGGGAGGAGGAGAGAGCCAGGCCGAGAGAGGGGTGCCAGCAAGCTGGAGATCAGGCCACATGCACTAAACTTGATTCTTTACCCAGAATAGCAAAATGTTCCCCTGCAAGTGGTGCAAATTACAGCATCTGAGGACTCAGAAGTGCGAGGAGGGACCCCAACATTAGCCCGGGCCTCACACATGTTGACGGTCAGCAGGGACATCCCCCACTTCCGGCTGATGAAAGGTGTGCTGGGGTGGGGGGTCGACGCAGGCACTGCAGGGTCGCCAGGACAGAGGGATTCCCAGAGACAAGTGGTGCAAAGTCTTCAGGGAACCCCAGCGGCTTCTCTGCCAGCCCGCGCCTGCCCACCTTCAAGGCGCCAGGTACTTAAAAGAAGGAAGTGGACGGCGTGGGAAACAGGCTTTGGGGGAAGGCCCTGGCCTCGAGCACATGGAAGCAACCACAGAGTGTGGCCCCACAGGCCTATGTTCCAGTGTCAGCTTCCCCACTTACAAGTTTTATGATATGGAGCAACTTCCGCGTCCTTTCTAGACCTTTCCTGACCCATCAATGGCAGATAAGGCCTCCAGAGGAAAATAGGACACATGAACGCCCCCCTTTCAATCCTGCCCTGCTGCTGGGGGTCTTTGTTTCCTTTCACACATGGCCGCATTCGGGGCAGCACCAGATTCTCCCAATAACCCTGGAGCCGGCAGGGACTACCCCACCCATTGCACAGGTGAGAAAACAGAGACCTAAGAAAGCTGATGTGATTGACAGGAATTCAGCGGGAAGCTAAGCGGTGCCCGACTATAGTAAAATACCTATTGTAATAAAGCCTCATTGTTCCCAAAGGGCTTTTAAAAACACTGTCCCACTGGATCCTTCTCACAGAGACCCCCAAGGGCTGGGTCCAGAGCTGATGCAGTGCAGGGCTGCCCTACGTGAGGCCTGGGCAGCTTCTGTTTGCCCCACTGCACACTGGCGTGCCACCCTGACAACCTCCTTCACCCATTTAAGCCAGACCTGCCCGTGGCCGGAAGACAGACGAGATGTAGCATCTGGTCCCCGCAACTCCCTTGAGATGTTGAAGAGGGACATGGAGGCTGTCTCCAGGCAAGCTGAAGTCATTTCCCAAACTAAAAGGACACCCCACGAACTCCCACTCCAGAGAAGGGGCCCCAGCACCCCACACGAGCAGCCCCTGCTGCAGCTGTGGTGCGTGGAGGAGACCCAGGCACGCTGTCCCGAAGAGCCTCCTGCCGGAGTGGCTGCATGTCCTGCCCCTAGAGTGCCATCAGCTGGGCATCGTGAGCAACAGGGCAAGAGCCACCCCCACCGCAGCCAACAAGCATCAGGACTGCGGAGAAACACTTTGCCTTTAGAAGCATTGTGAGAAGAAGATGAAATTTTAAAACTCTTGACTGTGACCTTTTCAATTGTTGGATAAAAGAAAGTACTTGAGTTGCTTAGCAGCACCGCTGATTAAGGCCTGTTCATTACCTCCCGAGGCCTTGGCAGCCACCCCTGCCCACTCAGGTTCGTCAAGCCACCACTCAGGCTTAACTGTCCACCTAAGCACCGTCTCCAGGCCACATGCGGCGTGGGGGGCGGGGAGAATCGATTTCTTACCAGGATCTGTGCAGTTCTTAGCTGCCTGAGTCCCATTCACAGGTGCCATCAGCCTTCTGCTTCTCCATGCGTCTGGCAGGACACGTTTGCTGGTAGACAGTGTTTTGTGCCCTGGATTGGAAAACAAGGCCCAGACACCGTTAGGTCCAGGCAGTGCCTGTGTTCTCACAGCGACCTCACATATGTGTCTAGCTCTGCCAGCGGCAGCCCTGTTTGATTTACAGTCACCTGCAGGGAGTGTTACAAGGGCGGGAAGCACAGTCTCACCTGCTGACATTACACAGTCACGTTTCCCAGATCTAGCTCATTGTTTCTGGTGCGGCACGTGACGTGGCATCGGCCAAGACTGGCGCAACGAAGGGCGATCGTTAAGCTCTGGCCCAGGAAACGTGCGCAGGTGTCTCTGCCCTGCAGGAACTACAGGTGGACCGTCAGCCAGCAAGCCAGGAGGCGGCTGATGGGGTACGGACCGGCTTCTCGCCCTTGAATGTGTACACAATCGCCCGGGGACCTTGTTAAAATGCAGATTCTGATTCAGGAGATCTGGGCTGGGACCTGAATGCTGCACTAACAAGCTCCCAGGTGATGCTGATGCTGCGAGTTGAAGGGCCATCCTGAGTGGCGAGGGAGATCTCGGGCGCGGACGCCAGCCACCAGGCATAAACTCCGAAAGGTAATTCCTGGTCTAGCAAATAAAAACGATCCTCACTTAAGACCTTCAGAGTATTCATTTACCTCTCTCTCCGGTGCACACGGCTCCAGCCGGTAATAATCTCCCGTCTACAGAGCTGACACCCAAGAGCCTCTAGGTATTTTGTTATTTCTGGTGTGTAACTGAAGGGGGAAAACACACCGACTTGCCCCACTGCAAAGGCGTCCAGCACGACGATGCGCCGGGAAGCTTTCTGGGTTTCTGTTGCAAAGAGTCACTTTTTAACCTTATATTCTCCAGCCACACAGCTTGAGTTCTGACGGGCTGTGCGTTTTTAAATTTAATCAAGTTCCATGTGCCTTTTACCTATCATCATAAATCCTCTCCCGACCGTCCCTTTGGACGGCTCAAGAAGGCACCCACTTTCTCTCCATGTCCAGGTCGCTAAATCACCTGCATTTCTTTCACATTTTAAATGTGAAGAACTAGATGGTCCCCAGAATCCACCTAGGAAGGGGAATGTCAACCAAGTAAATGTCTTCCGAGGACTCCTCCGGGCTCCTATCACCCTCCCCCAGCCGCCCCCCCAAAACCCCCCAATCTTCTTTGTAAGTTTCTTCTTCTGGCCACTTCAGATCACCCTACACTAAGCAGCTCCCAAAGTCCCTGGGTCCCTTCTCGGGCGCAGGACTGAGGCTCGCGGCTGCGGACACCGCGTCCCCCGAGCACCCGTGGGCGCGAGCAGGAGTTGGGAGAAGCGATGCCGAGACACGGCAGCCACCCCCCATTTTTAGGGCTGTCAGGACGCGCGGGCACCTCCGGGCCTGGGCGGGGGCCAGCGAGGGGCGAGACGCAGCGTCCTCAGCCCGGGCTCCCGGGCTCCCCGGCTTCAGGGAGGCGCGCCCCAGCCTCCCCCCGCCCCGCGCCCCCGGACGGCGGCGCCCAGCTCGCGCGCCCAGGCCAGGGGGACCCGCGGCGGCCCCGCTCCCCGCGCCCCGGACAGAGCCCGCACCGAGCGGCCGGCGCCCCGGCTCTCGTCTCGGTAACGCAGACCCGCGCCGCGCCCCGGCCCCCGGGGGCCGCGCAGCTCCGGGGAGCAGGCGCTAGGCGCGCGTCGGGGTCGGAGCTCCCGGGGGGCCCCGCCTGCCCGCCCGGCGCGGGGCCCGGGGCGCCGCCGGGGAAGGGGGGACGCACCTCGGGGCCGCCTCGCGGGTCCCGCCAGCCCCCACCCGGCCGCGGGCACCTACCCGAGCTCCCCAGGAGGCCGGCGGCGCAGCTCGCCAGGGCCAGCGCCGCGCACACGAGGCCGACCTGGCGCGGCAGCATCTCCCGCCGCCGGCGAACTTTGCGCGGCCGGAGGGGCCCGCGGGGCGCCATCCCGGCGCGGCCGCCGGAGTGGGGGGGCTTCGGCGCCCCGGCGCGATCTGCGGGCGCGGCGCGGAGGCTGCAGCCGGCGCGAGGCTCGGGGACGGGCTCCGGGCTCGGCTACCGCCTCATGCCGCGGGGGGCGGCGGGCGGGGGCCGGCGGGGGCGCCGGGGCTCAGGGTCCCGCGCGCGGGGGGCGCGCTCCGCGCTCCATGGCTCCCGCGAGGAGGGGCGCGGCGGCGGGGTCTCCTGGCCGGCGGCGGGTCGGGCCCCCCGCTCTCAGCGCCGCCCCGCGCGCGCCCGCCGCATCCTCCGGCAAGTCCGGCGGCGGCCCCGGCCCGGACGCGCCGCTGCCTCCCGACCGCGGCGCCGGCGAGGGGGGCGCGCGGGGCGCGGAGCTGGAGCCTGGCCGCGGGGCACCGACGTCGGCCTCCGGGGGGCCGGCGCGCCTCGGAACTTTCTCTCGCGCTGCCGGCGCCTGCGTCTGCGAGGCCGGGCGCCTCCCTGCGCCTCCCGCCCGCCCGCGCCCGCCCCCGGCACGTGTGCTCCTCCCCGGGGGCGCCCCCGCGGCGCGCTCCTCCCCCGCGCGCGAGGCTCGGCTGGTGACCCGCGGCGCCGCCCCCCGCGCCCCCCGCTCGCCGCTGCCCCGGGGCCGCCCGCCGCCCGGAATCCCGGCGCTTCCCCGGCTCCCCACGACCCCCGGGGCGCCCCCGCGCCCCCACCCGCGCCCGGGCCGGGGAGGCGCCCGGGGAGCAATTGCGCGGGCAGAGCTCGCACCCCGGCTGCCCCGGCCCCGCGCCGCTGCCTGCGCCCGGGACCCGCTGCTGCAGGCGCCGGGGGGCGCGGGGGGCGCGGGGGGCGCCGGGCGGGGGAGACGCGGGAGTGTGCGGGGCGGCTGCCGGGTGTTGAGCTTCTGATGCACTGAGACCTGAGCGCTTGGCAGAGCTGTCTGGTTCGGGTTGGGTTTGGGTTTTTCCTCCTTGTCTCCAGCCGGCTTCCTAGTGAAACCCGCTTTGAAGATGGGGTAGGAGGGAGAATGTCCAAAGAAGTGCTTTGGGGGTGTAATCTGGGCGCGCGCAGGCTTTGGGGGTGTAATGTGGGCACGCGCAGGCGGCGGGGGCCTTCGTGGAAGGTCCCGGGGGACAGTGGAGAGTGTCTGTGGCGCCCCTGCCGCTGACTTCCTTCCCAGGCCGGTTCATCTCGCACCTGGCTAGGACTTGCTAGGGGTTAAGTCCACTTAAAATCCTTTTTGGAACGAGGCCAGATCTGTTTAATTAAATAAATACACACCCACCGCGTGCAGGGACCTGTGCCAAGCACCAGCCAGAAAACAAAACAAAACATCCACACACCAAAAAAGTGTAATGCCCAGCCCCGGCTTTCAAGGAACCCGCATCAGAGGGGAGCCAGACCCTCACCAAAATGGCTCCTCAGCAGTGGCTGCTCTAAAAGTCACTGCTGTGCACAAAGCATTCTGCCCTGGCCGCTGGACGTGTGGCCTGCAGCAGCCGCGCAGCATTGCCTGGGAGCTTGCAAGAAATGCAGCTTCTAAGGTTCCAGCCCAGACCTACGGAGTCAGAATGTGCGTTTTTAACAAGACTGCCCTGGAGATTCGTGTGCACAAATTCCGGTGTGAGAAGCGTGGCCCTTTCAAGGCAACCCCGGTGCCTCCAGCCAGCAGGTCATCATCTGCATGGCTCCCCTTGGGCTGCGTTCACAGGGATAATTTTGCTTGTGTTAGCCTGGCGCAGCGACACAGGTATGAGGTACTGGAGGGCCAGGGGAGGGAGGAGGCTGGCTAATTATTTTCAGCAACCCCGTTTCAGTACCCACAAAGATACTGAAGGCATGAACACAAGACTAATTGCAGTGGAAACCCCTAGAGGAAATGCAATGGAAAAGGCGGGGGTTGGCCTTGTGCAGCAAGCCCAGGGTTCTGTTTTGTCGGTAGAGGCTCCTTCTCATGGAGGCTCAGTCTCCGTTCTGGTCTCTTCTACCAAGCATGCCTGCCGGTGATGGATAAGACACTTTTCATTCGTTTACAGAATTTTCTTCTTATTAATTAGGCTGCGTATGGATGCACTCAATAACAAAGAAAGGATCATAATACTGTGCTAAATATGTCACTTGGAAAGCCAGCCGAGGATCCCTGGCATCACATTTAAGCTAAAGAAGAAAAAGTTCAAGTGCTAATAGGCTGTGGTCCCATGCCCAGGACAGCATTAGGGTCGTGCTGGTTACAGCCACTCCCACAGGCACAGAGGCACCTCGTGACGAGGATGTGATCTTAAAACATTTGTCCAAGATGCTCACCAAGGGCCGGTGAAAAGAGAAATTTTTGGATCCAAAACAGGCCCAAGGAGTCCCTCCGTGTCTGTCCTTAAACATTCAGCCCATTCTGTAATCGAGAATTTCTCTTTTTTTTGACATCTTTCACCTGCTTTCAGTTCATAGTTAGAGCCCCTGGAATAATTTCACATGCACAAATGGATTCTTTTTATTTGACAGTTTAAAAAGCCATTCAATTGAAACTGTACTCGTTCCTTCATTTAAATAGTGCCTGTTACCAAATGGCCTCCTCTGTTGCCCTCCTGACTCAGCCTGAGAAAACAAGAATAGGGTTTTCTGTACCTTTCAGACTCAGAGGCTTCGGGAACATTTTCTGTGCAAGCAGGCCCTGGGGACAAGTGGAAAGTGCATTTCTGGGTGGACATTAGGCCCTAGATCTGGCCGGATTCAGAACACCCCCTCTGCAGCGGGGCCTTCTTCGGATGTGCTGTGCAGGAGATCATTCCCACGGTCACATGGTCTGGGCCATTTGGATAGGAAGGCCCAGTCTGTCGCGATGAGCACAGCAGATTTTTTTCTTGAAAACTCTTGCCTAGGACGTGAAGAGCCTCCTCATTTAATTGGTCTTCTTGCTCAGTGTTTTCAAGTTTACTAGAATGACCTTCTGTATCAATTCTAATTCCTTCTACTCTCCCTTCTGAGCCTATCAGCACCAGCTAGGCAGGCCGCCTCACACCTGAGTGGGCAGGAGAGTCCCCAGGGGGGCTTGCAAAACTCAGATTGCTGAGCCCCATCCCGGGTTTCAGCTTCAGTAAGTTCAGGGTGGGCCTGGGAATTTGTATTGCTTTTTCCAACCAGGTGAAACAGATGCTGTTGGTCTGGAGACCACACCTGGAGAACCAAGGGCTGTAACAGCAGCAAGCCACGGTAAAATAACAAAAAAACTGCTTCAGGGTAGCAGAATACACGACCCCCCCCCCCCCCCCGACATGCTGCTTGGGCATGGGGATTAGTTTGAGCTGAAGCAAGTGAGGAGGAGACAGAAGAGAAGTTCTCCGCCGGCCCCCTGTTTTCCCAACAGCAGGACATACATTTGTAGAGTTGCGTTCACGGGTCAGAGCCAGTCAATGCCCTCCCCCCGCCCCCCCAACCCCCCATCAGGCAGGAGGTGCTTTTCTCCCTTTCAGGCTGAGATCTGAACTCTGCCTGGGGGGGCCCGGGACAGCCAGGCCCTGCAAACCTCTGCCTCTTCCTGGCTTGCCAGGACCTGTCCTGCCCGACCCTTCTCCTTCCTGGTGCGATGGGTCCTGCTCATTCTAACCCCCCCCACCCCCCGCCACGTCTCCCTGTGGCACTTCCAGCACCCGGGGCTGTGACTCGGCTGAGACTATCTGTCTCCTCCGGCGAGCGGGGGCCCCGAGGCCTTGCCATCTTATCCACAGCTCTGGACACGGTGTCTAGCTCCTCAAGGGCTTCATCACAAAGCCTTTATGACACGAGTAACACTTTCGGGGAGCATGTGAGGGAGACAGAGCGGGGGCTTGGCCGCTGTCCCCGCAGCTCCGCTCTGCGCTTCCCTCCCTGCTCGGGGTCAAGGTCGCCGGTGGCGGTGGCTGCATCTCAGCGGAGCCAGACTCTCAGGAACACATCTTTGGCCTCTTGACGGAGCCGCTGACAGCTTTCCCTTCCTCCCCCGGCCAGCTCCTCCCTTGGCTTAGCGCTCCCGGGCTTAGCTGAGGCTCCCCTGTCCCCTCCTCACAGCTCTTCCTGGGGAGCCCGGCCTCCTCTGGACGCAGTGATGTGCTCTCGGCTACTGACTCCTAGGTCTGTACCTGAACCTGCAGCCTTTTCCAAAGTTTTGAGCCGCCTGTTGACACAGTTGCCCCAGAGAGGAATCTGGGCGTCCCCTTCCGTCTCTGCCCCAGCCCCCTCCGGTCCCTTGTCTCCCAGGCCTCGGATCTGCCCCCCTCCTGTCATCCCCATTCTACCACCGGTTCCCTTCCTCACCTGGACCCCAGAGCCTCCATCTTAACAGTGTCTTTCGCCCCAGTTCTTCCACTGCATTCCTGTGTCCACCCAGCAGCTAATCTTCCCGAAGAAAGAAAAATCCGATTATATTCCTTCCTTCCATCAATCCTCGAGACGCCCCGCTGCGCCAAGAGCAGATTCCAGGCGTCAGCTGGGCTAAAGAGATCCTGCAGGATCTCATCGGTGCTTTCAACCTTGGCCATACATTGGAATCAGCTGGGGGTGGGGGGGAGCTTTTAAACCACCTGAGGGTGGGAACTGGGCATCGGTGCTGACCCAAGCTGCAGCCGGGACCCAGAATCCCTGCCCCGGCCCCTCCCAGCTCCTCATCTTTCCTTCCTTCGGCCCCAGACTCCAACCAGGTGGAGCCTCTTTTTCTTGTTCTTCAAAGGTGACCCTGTTTCATTTGCCTGGAATCAACCTTCCTACCCCCAGAGTCCTCTTTGCCCAATGGTATGGACTTAATATCTGTGCTCATCCCCAAATTTATATGTTTAACCTATTTCCTAACATTTTGGTGTTGGGAGGTGGGACCTTTGGGAGATGATTAGGTCATGAGGCCAGAGCCACATGAATGGGACCAGTGTCCGCATAGAAGAGGCCCCCAGCACTCCCTCACCCCTCGGTCATGTGAGGACGAGAGGGGAGACAGCTGACTATGGGCCAGGAAATAGGCCTCACCACACACTGAACTTGCTGGTGCCATCACCTCGGACTTCCCAGCCAACAGAGCTGTGGGGAAATTTCTGGTTTTTACAAGGCAGCCGGTCTTTTTAAAGCAGCCCACATGGACTAAGACACAAGGATAACGCTTCCTCCGAGAAGACTTCCAGGAGCCCCGAGGTCCGATGAAGAGCCCTCTCTTCTGTGTTTTTATGGTGCCTTGTTCTTCTTCTACCAAATAATCCATCCTGCTGATCGTGACTGCCTGTTTACTTGTGCAAAGATTCCTCCAGACTCCAGGTTCTGTGGGGACAGGAACCACATCAGCCGTATTCTCTTCCTGGACCTCGTACCTGGTCGGGGAATAGTCGTAGAAGGTGACGAGCGCACCTGGCCCATGCTCAGAAGATGTGACTTGACCTGCCACGTTTCTCCCATTGGCATCCGCCATATGCAGCGTTTCCACCATCACTGCCTCCTTGGATCCCATGCCAGCCCGGGGAGTAGGCAGAGGCAGAACTCACTTCCCCATCAATTAAATTAAATGGCCTGCCCGAGTTTGCCCAGGTGTCAGAGGGGAAGCCAGTGTTTGAACCCAGTCTTCTGCCCCACCCACTATACCGGCTACTCTTCCTGATACTCCAGCACCTCATCCTGACAGGGGAGTCAGCTGAGGTGTTGGATAAGCTAGTTCCCTGTGGAGACAGAAGCCTCTAGGTCGTGGTTCTGTTTCCTGCCTGGACCATCTCTTGGTTACTGACTATAGAAGGAACTCCCAGCCAAGACCAGCTACCAGAGGAAAGACACTTAAATAGACCGGGCTTGGGGTTCCTGAAATCAAGTTATATAGCTTCTTCATGCTTTCTTATCCTGCTGCTCAGATTCCAGGGATTTAAATATGGAAATAACCAATCCCTTTGCTCACCATCCATTGAGATGTTTCTTGAGCACCTGACTATAGAGCACGTTGTGCTTATATACCTTACCACACACAGCCCATTGAGGAATGGATGAGACTGAGTGAAGACTGACCTACTGTGTCAGAGGAATTCACCCCTCCAGAACATGCAGTTTCTTTCTTTTTTTCAGGAGTTCCTACAGAGCCATCCAGGTGTGTAAGGCAGTTCTTCATTGTCACACAGGGGCCCAGGCTCCGGCCACCTTGTGGCTCTGCCACCCTAGGACATTACCACCACACCTAGGGTGCAGTCAACAAGATGCAGGAGGAGCACCTGATGCCCCAGGTCCCAGTCCAGTCATATCACCTTTCATGTCCCATCAGCAGAAACAGAGGCGTGACCGCACTAGCCATGGAAGGCTGGAGAATGACTGCCCGAGCAAACTGTGCCCAAGAATTCTGTCCCTGTGGAAGCAAGGATGAGGAGTTTGGGTGGGCCACTAGAAGTCCCCACCCCAGCTATGGTATTGTGACTCAAAAAACTAAGGGACTTGGCCAAGATGCCCCAGGCCATTAACCACAATGTGCAGGACTCCCTCCCCTCTGAGTGCCCGCCACCCACTTCCCCTGGCTCTCGTGAATCAAGAGTGGCCGTAAGGAGGTCGCACTGACCACAGGGGACAGTACGGACAATCTGGCAAGGGATGTGAGTCCCTTCCAGTTTAGCCCCTTGCTGGTTTCCTGCTGTTGGACTGGCCTCCCCATGTGCAGTGTCGCCACGACATTGCGCCCAAATCAGATTTTCAAAGGTGAGAGCAGCTGGCCAACCTGCTCTTCCGGGAACGCACTTTACTGTCTTCTCCCATCTCTTTCTGTCTTGCTTATGGCCTGGGCCTCCCAGGCCCCCGTCTCTCTGCAGCTCTGGAATACATGGGCAGAAATGATGGTTGTGCCGGTGGCGGGGGGGGGGTGGAATGACAAGTGCTGGCGACAGGGCCGGAGCTGGAGGAGGCTTTCATCGAAAGGAGAGGGATCGGCCACTGGGGGATCACTGGATGCAGCGGCCTGGGACGGCTGAGCCTCGTCTCGGGTGCACGCTCAGCACAGCACCCACCGGAGCCAGTTCCACAGGGACGCGTCCTCAGCCCCTTTGTCAGGCTTCGTGCCACGTTTTTGAGTTTTCATGAAGAAACTTTCACATTGCTCCTTCCAAAGGCTCCGCGCGAACACCCCTGTTAATCTCCGCACAACGAACACGCACCGCTGGGAAGACAGGGGAGGGCCAAGACCGGAGGCCCGAAACGGTGGAGAGTAAGTCCCCTGAGCGCATCACCAGTTCTCAGAAACGTCGACTGTAAGCGAAACGCAATATAAGGAAAGCAGATCTGGAAGAACTTCATTCCGTTCAACGTTGGCCACGCTGGGGGTTTTCCTCAGCCGCTTTATAACGAAGAAGCTGAATGAAGTGACATCACTCGAGGCCCTGCTGCTCTCTGAACGCGGGCTATTGCCGGGGGAACCTGAGCAGCTCCCTATGGCATCTGGGCAGAAATGTGGCTCCATTGTCCAGAAAGTGGGGGCAGCGAGCCCGGCCGGCCAGTTTGGGCAGCGGTCTTTGGGGAGCTCGCCAGGTACCAGGCCTGTCCTCGCCAGACGTACAAGCAGAGAACTGGACGTCCTTTGGTCCAGGGAACAGATAACATCAGCAACTCGGAGTCAAGCAACCGAACAAACTCAGCCAGATGCAGCCCATCTGGAGAGATGCCTCAGCCCCCATCAAACCCTGCGCCTAGCCCCATGCCTTGTGACAGGATTGCCAGCTGCCCCTGGCCTCTGGCTTAGCGCTCTTGAAATTTATGTTTTGTTCAAATGAAGTTCGAGTTGGATGTACTATCAGGCAGCAATCCCGTGCCTGGTTGTCCTGAGATCCTGGTTCCTCCATCTCAACTTCTGGGGGTGCTGAGCTCATCAACACTGAAACGGCAGAGGGGAAGGATATGGAGAGTTCATATGGGTCAGTTTGGACGGCGACTTCACCTCCACCCACACCTGTGTTAGAACTCAGTCACGTGGCCATGACTGCAAGGGCAGCTGGAAGCAAGGTCCAGCTGTGTGCCCACGGAGCAGGGGGACGGCCTGGTGAGTGGCCTCCACCTTGCCAGTCACAAGATTCTTGCTCTGGGCCAGCCAGTATTCAAAACCTTTTATATCTATCCACCCACTCAATCCTTCGGGCAAGCTCTGCAAGGCAAGGACTGTTGGGGTACAATGTAACAAGTTGAAAAACTCAGCCCCAATCCCTGGCCAGCAGACAGGTTTGGGAGGCTGGGATTGATAAGGGAGTTGATAAGGCTGCCTTAGGGACCAGGCCTTAAGACTGACCACCAGGACCAGAAAAAGCAGCCCAGTTCCAGGAATGCAGGAGCAGAGGCCAGGACATGTTTCTGTGTCAAAGGACGGCACCCGAGACCAGACATCCCAGCAGGTAGCGGGTGCAAACTGGCGCCCCAAGTGAGAAAGCCCAAGAAAACAGAGTGTAAAAGAGAGTCTCAAGCCCCCCTTCATCCACGGACTTCTCCCATCTCGCCTCTGCTTCTCTCAGCAGTGCATTTCAATAAATCCACCTGTTCTGTTTCCATTTCAGTCTCCGGTGAATTCTTTCACCCCTGCGCCTCCAGCTTCGCCCTGATATTTCTCCCCACGACAGGGACCACTGAACTCATCAGTTCACAGATGGAGAGTCCAGGGCTCTGAGTGGTAAAGTCACTTGCCCAAAGTCACACAGCAAGTATGTTACACAGCTGGGATTGAGAGCCAGGCAGCCGGGGTCCAGGATCCTTGCTCTCGGCTGTCCTGCCTCAAGCATGACCTTTCCTGTCCAAGCCGTCCTTTATTGGATGGGGAAACTGAGACTCAGGAAAGGCAAAGCCAGAAGCTCAGATTTTTCTCCTGTTCTAGACGCAGCACTCGCTTCGCTGTGGACCTAGGCCGCCAGTGCACACTTACTCAGGAATGATTAATGGCTCTGCCTTTGAGTAGGATTGACAGTGTTTTTAAAATATCAAGCATGGCTTGAGGGCTAGTGACCAACTTCCAGTGCTAGTAACCACTTCACCAGCCTTGTACTGGGGAAATCACTGAACAGGAGCCCATTTGAAAATAAATGAGCCAACTGCGACTCTTTCTGGGAATTAAAAAAAAAAAAAGGCCCCAGAGGAGATTTACCACTGGGTTGCATAATAAAGTGCCCCCAAAAGTAATACTAATACTTTAATGGCTGTTGTGCAATGTGGATGGATCTCCATGACTCAGCATTTTAAACTAATTTGAAGGATTTCTCTTGAATGTCATTGGCTAGCTACGGGACCTCGGCTTTCTCTCTCCTCCTTTGAGTCGGGTTCTGAAAGCAAATTCTAGCAAATTCTTACCTGCAGGGTGGAGAGATTTCAGGTAGAACTATGCAGATGCTTTAGACAACAGGAAGAAGAGAAAGAAAAGAGACTTTGATCCTCACAGAGTGATGCCCTCCCCTCTGAGGCCCTCCAACCTGCCGTGTGTGTGTGTGTGTGTGTGTGTGTGTGTGTGTGTGTGTGTGTGTGTGTGTGTGTGTGTGTGTGTGTGTGTGTGTGTTAGTTCCAGGACCCTCCAGGCCCAGAGAATCCTAACCCCTCAGGCCGCTGATAAACAATAACACATAAAGGTGTGACTAGTGTTCTGTTCCAAAGGCCAGGATGAAAAGACAGCAGACACACGGACCACTTTAGAACTCTGCTTCTGAAGGAACACTGGCAGCCTCCGTCTGAGGTTCTTGGTTTTGTGCGAACTTTCTCCTGGTCAGCTCATCAGGCCCCCCAGCCTCGGTCGCAAGCGTGAGTGCGGGAGCCTTTGGAAACAACAAGGCGGGTTCATGTCACCATTTCTCAGCTTCTCAACGTGTTCCCGGGTTAGCACTGAGGGAGCCCAAGGGAATGTCTTACAGGGAGATGGAGAACAGGCCTGGCCTTGAGGAGACACGTACTTCCAGGACGTTTGTGCCCTTGAGCAACAATTTAAAAAAGGGAGCCCCCTGGCCTGCAAGAGATGCAGTCTTTCGGAGACAGCGGTCATTGTGCCCCGCCACCAAGCATTACTAGGCAGCAGCTGCGCTCCATCGCGAAGGACCAGGTCCCGATTCTTAGCAGCACCCACAGTGGGACCTGGGAAGGAATGGGGGTGCCCAGGATGGAGTGGCTGCTGACCCCGTGTTTCCCCATTTTCCACCCACTTTCCTACCATTTCCAGTCTGCGTGGCTCGCTGCCTGACTCCCATCAACATACCAGTCCCCTGTGTACAATATGCTTTGCAAGTTCCTATAAAATCAAACTTAATTTCTAATCAGGTGTACATTTAAACACAGTGGTTCACCATCTTTGGGGTGCAGATGCCTTTGCAAATTCAGTGAACTCTGTCTCTGGGCAAGTGTGGGAACTCTACACATCAGAGTTTAAATACAAATTCTGGAGGAGAGAAACACTTCCCCCAAACCTGTGCCTTTTCAAGAATCTGTGCCTCACCTCAAGGGGCTTCAAGGTGGATCCTCACCCGATGCCCCAGGCCTCACCAAGGTCTGTTTATGTCATAGAACTAACCCAGAGGAGCCAGTAGCCTTAGAATTTTAAAGAAGTGAAGCTCAATGTCTCATTGCATCTCAAGGAGAGAACAAAGATTCTCAGTTCAGAGGTTCTGTGTTGCCATAAATTTTGGAAGTAAAAGCCTCATGCTATAAGCCCTTGTTGGAAATTGTAGCATAATCTGGATGATCCGCCACAATGGAGCATCTTTTGTATTGCTGAATTCAGTACTTCCCAAGCTTATGTGGCGCTGGAGCCCTTTTTGCTCCCACCAACAGCGGAAACCCCAACAGGAGGGGTGTTGTAAGAAATCTGGAGGTAGCCGAATCCCTGAGTTCTGCAGATGGGGAGACCTTTCCCAGGGTCACTGTGGGTCAGTGGTGCAGCCCAACTTCTCTCCTGGCTCGTAGCTCTTTCCATCTGGCCAGCGCCACAGAAAAGAGATCTTTCCCGAGGACAGGAGGGACAGCCCAGTTCTCAGTCAGCTCTTCCAAGGACACGGACATCTGTATCCGAGGCACAGCGGGCAGTCCGGGCCCCAGATTTCACACTCAACACTCTCCCTAGGTCATCCCAGCCCGGACACCTGACCTGTGTGTGGATTTTGTTCCCTGGTTATATTCCAAGGGCCTGGGTGCTCAGGACTCAGGGCCCAGTCAGGACTGGCCCAGCACAGGCTGCGAGTTGGGGGCCTGGAGGCCAGGCCTGGCTTCTAAGGACACTTGCAGATCTGCTGGCCCCACCTAGCATCCCCAGGGAAACCTGAGGGGTCAACCTTAGGAGTTCAGAGAGCGGGCAAACCTCCACCCCTCCCCGCCCTGCACACTCCCTGGTAACCAAGGTTACAGTTTCGGAGCAGCACATTCAAAGGAGCAGCGGGTTGGGATGGGTGAGTGGAGCATGGGGGGGGGGCCCTGGGGTATGGCAGAGAGGCCGACACTCTGCACCAATTGTATTAGGGCTTGAGCTTCCCCTTCCGTTGGCTTGTTTAAAGTCGACTAGGGAGTACTGCATCCTCCCACTGCCCCAAAGCATGGCTGGCAGCTAGATGGGGGACCCTCCCCCATTCCCTCGTCCCCAAATCTTGAGCCTTTGGGCCTGCAGCCCAGCCCTCAGGGCCCCGCTGGTGGCATTTTTCCAGACGTGCCATCTGAGCTTCTCTTCAACTTCCCAAGCCAGGAGTGTCCTTTGACTCATTGCTGAAGACATCCGTCATGTGATCATCTGCTCAAAAAGCAAAGGATGCTAAGGTTGCTAAGAAGTTGGTAGGAAAAGGTCTGAGGTTTTTCTATTTGGAACAACAATGATCCTCCTTGTCATGCTTACAGCTATGCAGAAAACGTGTGCGCTATTGTGTGTGGGCCGGGGCTGGAGAGAAATAGCTCCTTTGATAAAAAGAAAATGATGATGCCTTAAGTGGGGGTCCTGAGCCTTCCGGGCAGGGGGCTGGCCCTCGTTTTCCTTGGCAGTAAGAACGCCTCCTTCTCTGCAGGAGCCTTCCGCGCACGGCACCTCCCGGTGCCTGCCATCGGTGTCCCTCTGGGCTGACAGGGTGTACCCCTTTTCTCCCTGCTGGGGAATCAACACCTTTCCCTGTGTGGAGGTGAGCTGCCTCCAGGCGCAGCCCTGTGACCGGCAGGCCAGGAGGAGGGGACGCTCCACGCAAGAGGACAAATCACGTCCCCGCCAAGTGCCGCAGAAATCCCAAGTCCGTGCTTCGAGGCACTGGATCCTTGGAGAAAAGGGGGCACCCTTGTCAGGCACCTGTCTCCCAGGGCCCCCCACGTCACCCTAACCCCCACTGTCCCCATCAGCTGTCTTCCCCGCAGGCCCCACGTCTCCACGCTGGCCCTCCACCTATTTTCCAAAGCTCTGAGCCAGGAGGAGGAAACTTGAGTGGATGAGGCGTCAGGCAGAGAGCACTGGCTGTGGCCCTCAGACCTGAGGCCCTGGCCCCGGCAGGCTGGGCGGCTCTGAGCACATCGCTGGATCCCTCGGCCTTGGTTTCCTGGACAGCAGAGGGGCTGGTCTTTCCTTAAGGGTTTACCACAGACCTCCTGGCCCTGGACATCTGCAGGAGCCTCTCCCACGCATCACATGCTCCAGGGCCCATGACAGGGAGCCACTGGCCTCCCGACTCCCCTGGAGAGGCTGCTCCCACGTGCTCCCACGTGCGCCCCTCTTCCATCCCGCTCAGCTCCCGGCACTGGACGGGGGCTCCCCTTTTTGGCTGCCCTGCTAACCTCTAGATGTCCCCCCACCCATTCCTGGAGCACTGCATGCATGTGCTCTGCTTGCTGCCTCTGACTGTGTCCACCTTAGTTTCTCGCTCACATCCTCCCCCAGTCGGCCCCTCCTTTGGGCTAAAGGGGAATTTTGTGGGCTTCAAAGTGAAGCAAGATCTCACCTATGGAAGTGCCGACCCCCGTGAGGCTCTGCCAGGGAAGGGGCTCAATGAGTTGCTTTACCCCTGCGTTATCTTGCTTATTTCTGGGATCTCCAGGCTTCTGGGAACTCTGAGAGACCCAGTCAGACACTGTCCCCTCAGCCACACAGGGGAGAGAGCTGGTTGTGCTGGAAAGCCCACGGACTGGCCACGTGCCATTTCTCACGGACCAGCCACGACTTCCCAGAGAGCGGTGCTGACAGGCGAAGTCTGGGTCGAGGCTCCCTGGAGAAGGTTCCAGGGCGGACCCCAAAACCGGCCATGCGTGTGCTGGGCGAGAGTTCGCAGTTCCTTTGGTCTTAGCTCTGTAGCAAACCGTGTGAAAGAACAGGAAAGCCTTCCCGGAGCCTCGGCCTCCTCGTCTCTAAGTGAAGGAGCCCCGGCCAGTTCCTGAAGTCTCCCTGGGCTCCTCGCACACTAAATGCTCTTTCCCTGAGGAAAGAGCAGACCCCTTGGTGAGCGACCTTTGGCTCCCCGTCCACCAAAGACCTGGCTCAGGCATCCCCTGCCCTCAGTGACCCCAGGCTGAGCCCCCAGCCCCCCCTTCGCAGAGGCTTCCCGGGACGGGAGTCTTGCCTTTCTCCCGAACGGCAGGCCCGCCGGCTGCGGCTCCAAAGCCCTAAATTGGGAAATGTTCAAGTGCAGATTGTTTACATTGTGTATTCAGAGTACGAAGTGGTGTTTGAGAGGTGTTGCCATGGAAACAGTGAAGTGAGGAGGCAGCTAACTATGAAGAGAAATAATCCAATATTAACACGCACAAGCGACGCTCTTGGGCTGCTGTAAATGAAATATCACATTCCCGGGCAGGGAGCCATTGTCCGTGTGCCTGGCCTCAGCCTCAGAAACGCGAGGAAGCCACCTCTGGGGTCTGGCTGTGTTAAAGAGACCGCGGCAAGCTCTGCTGTGGCCCCCTGAGGTGGGCGTCAAGGCCCCCAGGCCGGAGGGGTTGAGTCTCAGGAGCTGGAGGTGCGTGGACACCCCGGCCTTTGCCACGGGGGTGGCCCCGGGAGGGACGGTGTGTGTGCAGTTAGCGTCTAGTTATTGGGAAATTATAGATTCCCCAAGCAGTTGGCGCAAACGGGCCTCGCTGCACACTGCAGGGTTAACCCACCCGCCTGCCTCCACCTCCATGGATCCCGGTGAAGCTGAAAAGCACAGCCAGCAAGAGGACACTGGCAGTGTGTGTCCTTCCCCGAAGAGCAGGATTCCCGGCCACCGCCGATGCCAAGGGCTGGGTGGCAGCCAGGCGTCTTGGTGGAATGCTAAGTGAGTCCTCAGTAGACGCGAGATGGCTCGTTTCACCCTCCAAACAGCAAGCACTCGACACCCTCCGCGCCCACTGATCAACCGGACAGTGTGTGACCACGACCGCCTTCGAGGGGAGTAACCCTTTGCCAGGGGAAGGGTTTGCATGCCGGTGTCAGGAGGACCCCTGAGTCTGTCCCATGGGCTGCAGGTCCCTTGGGAATCACGGTGGGCAAAGGCGAGTGGGTGGGTTCGCCTCCGGCTCTGTGACTCCCTCCCTGCCTTTCGCCCACCTCTGCACTGCGGGCCGGCTGCATCGGAACCGCCTGGGGAGTACTGAAAAATGTCTCCCCAGGCTACAGATCTGGAAATGTGGATCTCCAAGGCCGGGGCGGAGCTTAGGGATCGATATTTCTAGAACTGTGCCGGGGGCGGGGGGTGGGGGGATGCACGGCCAGATGTGGAAGCCCGGGTCTCCGGGAACTTCCCCTGGCCACATCTTCCTGGGTCTTGGCCTGGTTTCTAGAGCCCAGCACCTCCATTTCCCCACCTGCATGCTGAGGTGGAAACACGCACCTCTCAGGGGACGTGAGGGTCGTGGGACCGAAGACGAGAAGGCCCTCGCCCCGCTTGGTGCCTGCAGGTCCCTTGCAAGGGGCCCTGGGAGACCACGTGGCCCACGGGGAGCCTGAGGGGGGTCCTTGTTATGCTTATAACCTCCGTAAATATTGTATGTGTCCTTCTGGATTCAATGCTTTATAATTTTTTAAGTCTATCGGGGGAAAAATAGAGGTTGATTTGGAGTCGAACCACCTGCGAGGCAATCCCGGCTCTGCTGCTCGCTCTGCCCGCCGCAGCTTCCGTCCCCTCTAAAGCTGCACTTCATGCTCTTTAAAATAGAAATAATAATCCTTCCCTCACAGGGGTTTTGTGAGGGTTGAAAAACAAATTTACCTTAAAACCATTTTGAGACGAATCCAGATATAACCATAGGAGTGAAATAAATGACTGGCTCAGCCTGAAGAAGTGCCGAGAACAGGGAGCCCAGGCCAGGGCGCAGGAGACAAGGCATGGCCGGCCAGGCTGGTCCTGACAGGCCTCCCAGGCCGCACCAGACAGCCTGCTTGAGCAGAAGAGGGGCTGGGAGCTGGGCGGCAGAGGAGCGATGGCTCCTCCTCCCATGTCAGGGCCGGCACCCCAAGTCCAAAATGAGAGTCCCCGAGGTCCTACCTGATGCGCAGAGTCCAGCTTCAGGGGCTGGAGAGAAACAAAATCTCAAGCCCTTGCATCGCCTGCCTCCCCGGGACAGCAGGCCTGCACCGCGGGGGCCGAAGCACTGACCACCCTTGTCCATGCCACCCAACAGGCTGCTGCCCTGGGCCGCCACCGAGCCAGGTTCAGGAACCCCTCAGGGGTGCCTCTGTGTGCCCAAGTCTAGGGTCCAGTCCTGGATGTCCTCACCTAGTGCCCCTAAACTCAGGCAGCCCCTCCAGGCCAACAGAGCCCACACAGGCACAGGTGGCTGCAGGTGATACAGCTGGGCAGTGGTAGGTCCCACCCAGCCCTCTGTGGCTCCCTAGGGAGTTAGGTGGGACACTAGCCAGCCGTTACCTGCAGATCTGGCCTAGGCTCCAGCATCCCGACCAGCCAAAGGTCACTGCTCCAGGCACTTTCCCCTGCAGCTGACTGGGACAGTTGTCCTGTAGAGCTGAAGCTTGATAGACTTTGGCCTCTGGCTTCTGCTGAGGGTTGACCTGTTTATACTTTCTACCCTCCTGGAAAGTTCTATTGCAAAGGCCACCTTGCCATTTTCTGCCACATGATTAATCGAGTCACTCAGAAGGCCAAGGGCCGGAGTCGGGTTCTTTTCCTCAAGAAGACATCTCTGCTCGTGGCCCAGCATCCTCCAAGTTGCCCACACCGCTGGTCGTGCCAGCCATCTGGCCGAGCAACTCCATCTACTCACAGACCAGAACTCAAGCCTTGGTCCATGCAGCCGTCCTGGTGAGCCTGGAGCTGCCAGCAAGAGACCTGCTCCACGCGGGACAGAACTTCCGTAATGTCTTTACCTACTTGGGCTGCTATAACAGAAAGGCTATCGGGGGCATCATCTGGTGGCGCAGCGGTTGAGCGCTGGGCTGTGAAGCTGCCCTCAGCCTCTGCAGCGCCAGTTCGATCCCCAGCCACCAGGTGAGGGTCCCACATGGCGCGCAGACCTCTCCTGCCGCCCGCTGCTCCCCTCAGCAGTGTATTTCATCAGTCTGCCTGTTGTGCTCCCCTCTCTATCTCTGGTGAATTCTCTCACCCTCCCACGCTTTTGACTGTACCCAGTGCTTGTATAAATAAATAAATAAATCTTTTAAAAAAAAAAAAAAAAGGCCATCGGCTGGATGACTTCTAAATAATAGAAATTGATTTCTCACAGTCTGGAGTCTGAAAAATGCACATTGTGATACCAGTAGGTGTGGCAGCCGGGGCTGGGGCAGGAGCCCACATCCTGGCTCTCTGGTGCCTGTCTTCTCCCCATGTCCTCACAGAGAGGGGTGAGGGCGCCCTGGGGTCTCCATAGCAGCACTAATCTCAATCACGAGGCCTCTGCTCGGGACCTAACAAGCTCCCCTAAGCTTCACCTTCAAATACCATCACAGCAGGGGGTCAGTTTTCAACACAGGAATTGAGAGACAGAAACATTCGGTTTCAAATACCTGCACTTAAGCAGCTTTCAGCTCCTTTAAAGTCCTCAGTCCCGCGCTGGTCTCGCTGGTCTCGGCAGAGGCAGAGGAAGACAGGGTGTCTGCCCTGAAGATGTTCACACTTAAGAAGAGAGGCACCTGTGCAAAGCTGGGCAAAGACATGGCCTGGGAGCGAGTCTCCGGCCCTCCAGGAATGGTGTTGGGGGAGTGGGCCTCCAAGCCCAGGAACTGGGGCGAGAGGAGACCACTGGGACTCTGTCCCATCAGACTGGGCTTCCGGACATTGGTCCTGCCAGAAAAGCACAAACCCAGTTATGAGAACCAGGGCCCAGAAAAGACTAGAACCAAGAGCGGGATCACTATGGGGGTCCTGGAGCAGGGAGAGGCTCTGGAGACCCCTCACTCCACCCTCCCCCAGGAACCCAGTTCATTGAATTGCAGATAAACAAACAATTATTTAGCATAAGTAGGTGCCATGCAATGTTTGAAGTTGCTCATCTGAAATTCAAATTTAACTGAGTAGTCTATATTTTATTTCGCTAAATCTAGCAACGCGAAGATTACCGTTGCTTCTCTCTTCAGAGTTTGGCTGGTGGGGCTCCCTGCTCCCCCAAGTCACTCAGAGACAGGTTCAGCCCCCTGTTCACCTACCCGAGGGCAGAAGTTCTTCGGGTGTGGTTCAAGACCAGCAGCATCACCTGTTAGAAATCCCTTGTTAAAGACGCAATTCTTGGGCCCACCTCAGAACCCCTGGGGAGCCCCAGCAAACTGTGTTT
The DNA here is from genome assembly GCF_014898055.3 of Talpa occidentalis. Taxonomy (NCBI): domain Eukaryota; kingdom Metazoa; phylum Chordata; class Mammalia; order Eulipotyphla; family Talpidae; genus Talpa; species Talpa occidentalis. The sequence continues at coordinate 100,069,884 of NW_023601104.1, forward strand.
TAACAAGCCCCGGGGTGATTTCGGCATTCTTGAGTTTGAGAACCACCACCCTAAGATGTTGCCCTCTTTGGTGTGGCTGACGTTGGGCCCCTGCCACAGCCTGTAGCCCAGACGGTGGGGCAAAGGGAAGGAGAACATGGAGGTGCCCTGCTCACTTTTCCAAGGCCTGGACCAGTAAGGGGCCCAAAATCCACTGGTCAGGACCCCTCACGGCCACACCAGCCTGCGAGCAGGACTGGCAAGTGCCGTCCCCGGTGAGATGGGCTCCTCTTCAGCTGTTCCTCCATAACCAAGGGCAGGCAAGAGCAGATTCTGGCGGGCCTCGGGCAATGTCTGTTGTACGTGTTCTCAAGTCACCCTGACAATCACAAGATGGGGGATTGAAGCAGCTTAGTCAGCAAATACAGTTCTTAAACTTGGGAGTTTACAGGGGAAGGTAGAGGACGTGGGTGTATGGCTGACCAAAGGCCTTCTTTTCTCGTCTTTCTGACTGTTCTTTCAGGCAGCTCCAGCATCCACCCCTCCCCCAGGGCGTAACTGTGCTCTCCCACCATACTTTCCCCAGAGTAACCGCTCCACTGCAATGACCCACACTTTCTTGATTTTTCTTCATCAGGATCCTCTTATTAAATTTTACTTTCTGTGTAGCCCATTATTCTACATGAAATCTAGATAAAAGAATTTCGTAGGCGCTGGTGGCATTAACAGAAGCATAGGGTCCTAATCCATGGAGGTGATAGAAACAGTTTTGTTTCTCAGACCACAGGAAAAATATCTTATCAAGTTCTGATGGCCCCATAACATAAAAAAAAAATGATATGAATGTAAAACATGTTCAAAGGAGGGTGACCATGATAATGAGGGTATCTCAAAAACTTAGGAAAATTGTTTGGCTTGAAGAAGCATAGGAGTGGAAGGCATGGAAATTAGCCTCAAACACATGAAAGGTTGTTGTAGGGAAGGACTCATATCATGTAGCCCAAGAGAAGTGGAGCAGTGGACTGAAGATGCAGAGAGGCAGACATGGGTTCTGCAATAAGAAGGAGAACTGATGTGAGGGTTAACCACCAATGGGATGGAAAACTTGTCTTGTGAAGAAGTAAGCTCATTGCTAGAAGGATCCAAACAGAAGTTAGGTGACTGCGTGGGACATGACAGAAGAGCTGCCTGGGAGTGCATGAGCTTTGAGTCAACCCCAACCTTTAAGAGTCTTTGGTTCGACAAAGAAAAGAATCCAGTCAAAAAATGGGCAGAAGAGCTAAAAAGAAACTTCTCTGAAGAGGAAATGCAAGTGGCCAACAGGCATATGAAAAAATGTTCAACATCACTTGTCATCAGGGAAATGCAAATCAAAACTACCATGAGATACCATCTTACACCAGTGAGAATGGCACATATTAAAAAAACTAGCAACAACAAATGTTGGCGAGGGTGTGGAGAAAAAGGAACTCTCCTGCACTGTTGGTGGGAGTGCAAACTGGTCCAACCACTGTGGAGAGCTGTGTGGAGATTTCTGGACCTACTAAACATAGAGCTTCCATAGGATCCAGCAATTCCACTCCTAGGTATTTACCCAAAGGACACAGAAACATCAACTCCAAAGAGCACCTGCACCCCTGTGTTTATAGCAGCACTGTTTACAATAGCTAAGCTTTGGAAACAACCCAAATGCCCAAAAATAGATGACTGGATCAAGAAGATGTGGTACATACACACCATGGAATATTACTCAGCATTCAAAAAAGATAAATACATGCAATTTGCAGCAACATGGATGGCACTGGAAGGGATCATGCTCAGCGAAATAAGCCAAAAAGAAAAAGAAAAATACCGGATGGTCTCACTCATAGCAGGAATCTAGAAAACTTAAATAAGGGACCAGGAAAACGAATAACTATAAGAAAGTGAAAATCAAAATCAACAAAAAACTACGAACCAGAGACACTTTTAGGGGGGCGGGGGTGGGAGGGGAGGGATTGGGGTCAGAATGGGGGGGCTGCAATTGTATGGGGAATATAACAATAAAATTTATTATTAAAAAAAAAAAAAAAAGAGTCTTTGGTTCGAATAGGTACTTGCTAGTGACTCTGAACAAGTCATTTCATCTGAGTTTCGGTTTCCTTATCTACAGTTGCAGGAGTCCCGGCCTCATGTACCTCCACAGAGGTAATGCAGGCTAAGTGGCAAAATCACAGGAACCCCTTGTAACCGTAAATACTAGTCAAAGGTGCCCCCCTGATGATTCTATTATTTACAGAGAAGATGTAGGGCCCCAGTGGCTCCCATGATCTCAAAGAGTGGCTTGTACTTGGAAACTTCCGGCATGGAAGAAGTTTCAGGGTGAGGGGAGGGGGACATTGCCTCCTAAACAAGTCATTGTGAAACATCGCGGCTTTACCACCTCCTCTGGCGACATCTGTGACCGAGTCTGGGAGACGCTGTATCAGCTGGAACTTCACAAGCCGGGCAAGATGTGGCCTCCACGCTCTGCCTCTGAATACAGAACTCACCTGGCATTTGAGTTTATTGATTAAGAGTCTGCTGGCCCCTGGTTCGTGCTCAGGAAAAACCCCTTCTTATTACAGCCCAGCTTGGCTTCGTGAAACTATCTTTTAAAGTTTCCAGTGGGGGTGGAAAAGGATGTGCACGCATTTGTATGTGTTTCAAGCGGAGTTTGTTGCCAAGTGGGTTTTGAATAATGCCGTGCAGCAGAACTAGGCCATTGTACGCAGAGCAATGCAGCGCTGACTTCCACGAGTCTATTGTCTGAACTGTTATAACAGCCCAGGAGGAGAGGTTCGCTGACCATTGTCGAGACTCACTTGACCAAAAAGCAAATGGGGGTGGGGGTGGGGAGCCGAATGCTCTGCTGAAGGTTGCACTTTGCTGATTGTGTAACGAGGCGGGGAGAGGGGTTTCCATCACCGGATGCCGCATATCTGTGGTCGAGCAGGATTGGTAGGGCATCTGTTCTTCCTCTGGCTCTTGAAATCAGGCCAACAAAGAAAAAACAACAATCATTCATTCTATATCTTATTGCCTTTCATCCATTGGATTCTCAATTTGCCCTGTTTTTAGTATCAATTACATTATCTGAAGTCTGTTTAAGAAAACATGGTGTGCATAACACTTTCAACACTGGCTCCTCCCATTCAGAAAGATAAATCTACATGGGGACATAATATGGACCCACGTTCAATACTGCGAGGTCAAGCCATCAAGTTTTAATGGATTAAACAATGCCATGTGTATAAAGCTGGTTTGCTTACAATTAGAGTTAGGATTCAAACCAGGGTTTCCAATACTCTCTCCATGACAGCATCAATGCTTTCATTTCTTTCTTCGTTCATTTGGTAAATATTGATTGATTCCCCCACTATGTGCTGGTTCCTGTCACAAGGCCTGGCAATAGAGTGTGAATCAGACCACAAAGTCTGTTCTGTGGCACCTACATTCCAGGTGGGAAGACGTGGCGTGTGTTTCCTAATACAACTTGCTTAGGCTGGGCACTTAATCCGTTGTAATAAATATTTAGTAAGTGAATGAATGAACGTTCTAACAGTGACCTTGATCCATGATCTTCATTTGCTCCCCCACGGCCACAGTGATGGGGTATTCCTCCTGAAAACACGCCCAGACGAAAGTGAGGTGGCTTGTGGATGGCTGCATTATCTCCACTCCAGGGAGCAATTTGCAACTTTTCTCATGAAGCATGAACTTGGAATAATTTCTAAATGGCAGGTGCACAGATTATTTCTCCAAGGAGAAGACAATTTCATCTTCCCACTTTTCATCATGCAAATCTTTCAACTGGAGTTGGTAATAAGTGAAAATAGATCAATGAGATCTAAAATTCACATTGAACTGTTTGGAAGAACAATTTTAGTGGGAAAAAACAGCTGAACAGAACAGGGGCCTGGTGAGGGTGGAATCTGTTTCTGAGACATTGCTGGAGCTGAAACCAAGGTGAATGTCAGAGCAGAGAAGGCAAGAGGATAAAAACAGAAATTTTAAAAAGTTTCATGTGCAAGTTTAGTGCCCAAGCTGTGGGGACCCATTGTGACTTGCCTCTGTCTAGGTCTCTGTGGCTTTGGAGTCAGACTCAGTTGTCTCGGCAGGTGTGCAAAGTCCTTCCCGGTCTAGCCACACTGCCTCGGGAGTCTCATCTCGCCTGCTCTCCACCAGGCCTGGCACACACTCTCATCTGCCCCAGCTCTCCCTTCTCCAGCCCTGGCTCTTCCAAAACATACCACTTTCTCCCTCGTGTCCCTGCTTAGGCTATTGCTGGTTCCTGGAAGAACTTCCTGCCCTCCTCCATCCTTCAAGGTCTGGTTCGAATGATACCCCCTCTGCAAAGCCTTCCTTGGGGCCAGTCAGAATTGAACCCTCCTTCCCCTGCGTTCTCATGGCCCCTGGTCCACACCTCTCCTGCGGAGTGTTGGAATCCCTCCTCTAGTCAATTGGCAGATCTCTCTCTTCCATTCAATTCTGAGTTCTTTGCATCTCCATTACATTTGAATGATCCACAGTACCCAGAGCTGTGCCTGGCACCCAGGAATGTGACAGAAGAGGCCATGAATGCCAATTAGATGTGGGGGGGCAATGCTTGTTAGGTAGGAAGGACTGGACATTGCATGTGGTTACTAAAGCAGGGTTACAGAGCAGCTTCCAGGAATATCTTAAAGACATTCATTAGTTGGAAATCCACAGGGCTTGGAGGTGGGAGGAAGAACCGAAAGCAAATGGGGACGAGGATGAGTGATGAGATGAGTGGCGGTCTCAGAGGGGGCGGTGGGCATCTGCTGCCCCCTCCCTCTTGCTTGACGTGGGCCCCTGCAGTGGCTGGGCCACACCATCCCCCGCCAGGCCGCTCATCTCCCGAGGCTGCGGTCTCACCCAGGCTCTGGGACACAGCTCCCCCCTTCAGGAAAGGAGTGATGACTTCCTGCTGCTGTGGGTGCCCAGGCGTGCCTGGTGAGCTCCCTTATCCCACGCACACCTTTTCTAATATACTTTGGCTTGGAAATGTCAGTGGACACCCCTGACTGCTGCCCACTTAAAACCCTAGCTTCTAGCTCCTATGGAATTCTGGAAAATGCCAGCGATTGCCCTGCCCTGGCTGGCACACCCCAACCCGTAGACCATATCTTTTATGCAAGAAGTTTTGCTGTAACACTCGCTTAAGGAACACCACCCATTTTTGTAATAGTTTTCTTAGAACGCAGCCCCACCCGTTCCTTCACTGCGGTCTCAGCTGCGTCCACAGCACTGGCAGCCGGCGCTCCGCTGCGAGACGGAAGAGCCTGCAGAGCTGAAAAGCTCGGGATCTGGGCTGCAGAAGCCTGGGAAGGGCAGCCTTGTTCCGCACCAACTACATGAACAGGTCGTTCCTTTAACATCCATCTGCGAAGTATCTTCTAGAGATTTCTAAGACCTGGTTCTCTCTCCTGTCCGCCTCCTGTTCTCACGTTTCCCCAATCCATTCTTCACGGGCTTTCCAGCCAGGCCTTGGCAAAGCACAGACTGGACCTTCTCCGTCCCCTTTCCGGGGGAGGGGGCCACCTAGAGCGTAATCTCTCCATGTCCTGTCTCCCCCGCCAAACTGACTTGAGCTTCTGCCCCTCCCCAAGCCGCCTCCCCTGGAACAATGTGCTGTTAACTACATGATTTGCTGCTGCTGTATTCACAGTTTGCAATACGAGGTGCATAGGTCAGTTTCAGACTCGTCTGAATTTCATAGCTGCTGCACATACAGGCCAAGCGTACCTTGCCCTTGAGGCCTGGCAGTCACCTGGTGGAAGAGAATGCGGGGCTCTGACTGAGGTGCTCCTGGAGAAGGTTCTGGAGGGCCTTGGGTGTCAGGCGAGAGAGTTCAGGTTTTGGCCCAGAGATGATTAAGAGGCATGGGTTAGGCTGTCAGGTTAGGCTTTTGGGGTGGAGGTCCACAGAGACCCCCCACCCCCCACCCCCCACCAAATCTCCCATAGTCTTGTGCCAGCCTCTACCCCAGGCTGTGTTGAGCTCGAGGTGCAGTGCTGGGCGAAGGTTGCACTTAGCACAGGGCCGTAGGCTGGGTGTTGTTTTCTTGGCTTTTCCAACACACTGCCTTTCTCTGGGCTGCTTGCTCCTGTTGTTAAGAATCAGGTGCTTAAACTCTGGTCAGTGAAATCATTCAGTTGCCTTGGTTTGGGCCCAGGGTGGTAGCAAGGCAGGTAATTTGAATGCCCGAGCCTCAGGCTGCAAAATACAGCTTCTCTATGAGGAGACACAATTGACCTGACCTGGTTCTCCCCACCGGGTAGAGCCCCAGCTCTTCCATATTGGCTCAAGCCAGTTAACATCACCCTGCACCCCGTGTATATGGTTCTCCAATATTATTGCACACTCTCTGTCCTGCAAGCCAGCTCCGGGCACGCCCTTAGCCAGATGAACGCAGGTGTCCAAAGTCCCCAGGGCTGGCATACACCCCTAGGTTAACCACTGTCGGGGGTTCTGCAGGGCAGCTGCCCTTCCTTCCTGTGAATTGTACTGCCCCGGTACCGCTGCAAACACAGGTCCATTAGCGTTTTCCCTTCCCCTTCCTGCCAGGCCGGAGAGGGAAATGCAAGCAGTCTGTCCTCTCACCTGCTCTCAGCAAGCAGGACCAGAATGGCCAGAGCATCAAATGGGGGCAGGGAGGCGGACTGAAGGACTAGTTAGCTGAGGGGGCCCCCGGGGTACAATGCTTTCTTTGGGGGAGTACAAAGTTAATGGGGGAGACCACATCAGAAGGACGGACACTGCCATTTGGACGGCAATGTCAAGGTCAGATTCTGAGCCAGGGCTGGGCTGGGGGCGCCTTTGAAGTTTAAGTCAAAGCAAGGACAGGGGCCTCCTCCACCCGCAGTCTGCCTTTCTCAGGGGATTGACCCCCGAGAGAGGAACACTCCTGCTTTGCGAAGGATTTGGAATTTCAAGACTGTTTACAGTCGTTTTTCATGTGGCTGATGCAGGTCAGGGCAGGGATTCTTACGCTCCCATACCCTGCCGAGAGGCCAGGGACACCCCCCTCCCCAACTCCCCTAAAGTCCCACAGCTGTAAGGGATTAGGGGTGTCCAGCCCGGGAGGGTGGTTCTTATCTCCATGGTGAGATGGGGCGACATGTTCTAATCCAACTGTCTCCCCCGTGCCTGTAATCAGGTCTCGAAGCGGGTCCCCCAGAAACAATCGAGCTTTTCATTGTATCACAAGAGACCTGAGATGAAAGAGATGACCCCGGATTGGGGTCACCTGCCGTGAACCTACCTGCTGCGAAAACCAGTTGGCTCAGGTGGATGTTGGGGCCACCCCCACTCAGACAGGCCTTATAAAAATAAATGTTTCCATTCAGCGCAGATGTATTTTTTTTTTAATCACTACAATGCTGGTGATAATTGCGCACTCCCCCCCAGTTGAGACAATTATTCTGGAATATTTGATTAGTTCTAATAACCAAATGCTATTAAAAAGTCATCTCAACCCATCTGATTCATTAAGGCCCCAATGACAAGGACGGTAAAAAGAGGAAGTTGCAAGATTTTCTGAATGCTGCTTAATAAGGCTTTCAGTTGGAGGAGTCTTGTGTCCTTTTGTTCTAACACCACAAAGACCTGCCTTGGAGATTAAAGTAGGGATTCTTCAAAGGAGATAATTTCTGCTGAAGTGCATAGTGAGTTCTTTATGTGGCGACTTGGCGGAGAACCCGGAATCCATTCTCCTTGAAACTTTTCAAAGGAAGGATGGGGCTGGAGAGGGCGGTGGGAAAGGGAAGTCTGGGAGAGAGGCAGCATTGAGAGGGGGAGAGGTAGAGGCAGAAATGTCCCGAATGACAGAAAGAGGAACACGTGCGGGACGGGTCGGGGTGGGGCGAGGCCTCAGTGAGGCGACGGGAATGGTCGGGACATTCCACTTCAGAGACCAACTTCTGGTTGCGGACACCTGGTCTTGCTGCCTGGCCACGGGTCTCCCCTTCCCGCTGAGCTCTGCTGAGCCACGGACTGCGTTCCACCCCGCTCCCCCCCTCACTGGGAAAGTGGGTTTGGTGGCTTCACTCCTATCCTCGTGCATTTGCTCTCACGGAACCCCTAGGAAATGGACGGGAGAATGATAGACCCATTTTACAGAGGAGGGCCTGATGGCCACAGAGTTTCAGTTTCTCATTCAAGGCCTTGAGGTCAATTTTCGATGAGCAAATGCAAAATGTCTTCATCTCCCGAGTTCTTTCCTGTCCGATCCACCGGGCTATGAGTGAGGCCACTTAGAGCCAATCTGGCAATTTAAGAAACTGTGTTTCTTTGAAGAGTCGTGGGAGGAAGGACCCTGGGTTTTCTGTCTGAGAAATGACTGTGCAGCCCTCAGGGCCTGGGTGAGCTTGTTCTGGCTGCAGTAACACCGCACCACGAAACAGGTGGCTTAAAACAATGAAGCGTAGCCTCTCACAGGTTGGGAGGCCAGAACTTCAATATCAAGGTGCGAGCAGAGTCAGGTGTCTCTGAAGACTCTGGGGAAGAATCCTATTTTGCCGCTGCCTAGCTTCTCTGCAGCTGTGGGTCACCCTGGGGTAACGCACCACTCCCAGCTCGGCCTCTGCGGTCACGTGTTGCTCTCTCGACGTCACAGCCTGCATCTAAGTGCTTCTTATGAAGATATCAGGGTCCACCCCAACTTGGTATGAATTCATGTGAACCTGATTACATCTATAAATTCTCTATAAATAAAGTTTTCTGCATAAGGACTCTGGACTTGAACCGTAATAAAGTGTTGGGGTGGGAATACCATGTAGCCCGTAACAGTGGCTCTCCCACCTCTTCCACCACTTCTCAGCTTCATAAATAATGGTCAGGGGCGCATCGCACAAGGCTTTGGCTTTGAAAAAATAATAATCTCAAGCAACTTCAGAAAAAAACCTTTTTCTGCATTTGTGCAGCAGGGGATGGCGGGGTGCTGTGCCCAGTGTTCCCAGCATCATACCACTTAAAAGAACGGTGAATCCCCGCCTGGGGACCCTCCGGCTTCATGGGGAGACCCTCCAGGAGTGACAAACACTTCAGTTAAATGGGGTTTATAAGGAATTCTGACTAAAGCAGCTGTTTGTTAAGGGAGGTTGTCCCACAACCTCCTTCTCACATTGTGCTTTTTAAAATGCTCATTATATGTAGCTAGGCAGTTATGAAAGAACTTGACCTGATCCATTGAATATTTGTGTTAATTCAGACTTGCTAAAAAAAAAAAACAGGACTTTCCTAATTGCCGTCCTATCCATTCAAGTGCATTTTTGCCAGAACTTTCTAGAAAACAGTGTTTTCCTCATAGGTGCTATGGAGTGGGGGCAAACCAAGAAAATCAAGCAGCACAAAGATTATAGAAAAACGGCCTGTTGCAGCTTCGGCACACACCCAAGTTCCTCATGTCACTACAGAGACAGTTTCATTTTCTGCTGCATAACCTGGAGCTGTGTGGGACTAGCTTCACTTGTGTTCTCTCTTAGTAATTCAGCCTTTCCCTGAAGTCTTTGCTTTCTTTCCCCAGTTTGAAAAAATAGATACCTGACAGTACAGGAACAATACCTATTGGGGACTTGGAAAAAACAAGCCCATTTGCCAAGTCCTCTAAACCCCACAGAAAATTCATCAGTTCTGCAGCAGAGAAGCAAAATCTTTCCTTAGGAAGCGTCCAGGATGGGAGGAGCCTGTCCACACTGTGTTAACGGTGGGCTGAATGAACAAAGGGTGGTCCTGTAGCAGCTGCTGCTTGGCTTCAGTCAACCCATGGGCCTAAGTCCTGATTTTAAATGTTGGAAAGAATGGACATTCTCCATAAATTCCGCTTTTCAGTGTCCTTTCAAAATCATACCTTCTCCCCTCTCGCAGACCAGCGTCGGTTCCTCCCCAGCACCCAACTTCCCTTTTTCTCTTCCCATCAGCGCCCAGTGCCTGTCTAAAGACCCTGGTGAGTCAAGGGAAAGCTAATTCCAAGTGATTCCATCCAGGGATAGATCACGGGACTAGGCCAATCAAGGCTTTCCATGCCCCAGGCCCCAGGGACTGGGCTGGTCCAGGGAGTGGATCTCAAGACTTCGCATTGAAAATGCTAAGACAAAGACCCTCTATTTCTCTTTGGGCAGGAGTGGGAAGATGGTTGCTTTGGGGACTGCTGGCAGCTGCAGTGCCTCTAACCTTTGCATTGCCTCTAACCTTAGTAGTTAGATGGTCCTTGATAGTGTTACTGAGTTGTTGGATCAAGACTCATGCAAGTGTCTCCCTTCTTTTGGGCTATTTATTACATGGCTCATTCACGCCTTCTATGTTTTTAAACACTAAGGTTTTTTTTTTAAGATTTGTTTTTTTATTTATACAAGAGCTGGGGTTCAGGCCAGAGGCGCAGGAGGGTGAGAGGTTTCACCAGAGGCAGAGCAGGGAGCAGAACAGGCAGACGGACAGAAAGCACTACTGAGGGGAGCAGCGGGTGAGATAGGAGAGGTCTGCGTGCCATGTGGGCATCTCTCTGGCTGGCCAGGAATCCATGTGGGCATCTCCCTGGCCAGCCGGGAATCGAAACAGCACTGTCAAGGCTGCGGACAGCTTCACAGCATGGCGCTCTACCAGCTGCACCACCAGGGAGGCCCTAACTCCCTTTATTACTTAAACCTGTTGAGATGGGTTTTCTATTACTTGCAACTGAAGCTTTTCATTCCCGCCCTCATTTCTCTCTGTCACCTACTTCTACATACACCAACTTTTCTTCTGATAATACGTTTAAGGCATGATGAGTTTGAGGTGCTTGTGGAATATTTAGTGCCTGTGACTAGAATAGTGCTGCCCATCAGAACTTCTGGTAACGTGTTATAGCTATATTGCCCAACAGTGCTGCCAGATACAGCTATCAAGCCCTTGAGATGTGGCTTATGTGAATGAGGAACCAAATGTTAAATTTCATTTTAAGATTTCAAGTTCAAGTAGCCATCTATAGCTGGCAGCAAATATATCGAACAGCACAGATCTAGACAGAAGTTGAAAACACGGAACAAAGACATAAATTGGGTAAAGACAGTCATTTTGGGGAGTCTCAATGCTGTTCAGAGTATTTCAAGAAGAGAGTGAAAGACAGTCCTTAGGGGACATCAACATTCAAGTGCAAATGGAGAAAGGAGCCAGCAAAGGCTGTCAAGAATTTGGGGATGAGAAGTAGGAAGAGAAGCATCTTGAGAGCACATGCAAGGAAGGAGTGGCCAGTAGCAGCCCCACATGCAACAGGGGATAAAATTAGACAAGTGTCCATTGGCCTCACCAACAAACACCAACAACCTCATTCATGGTTGTCTGATAGGAGGGGAAGCCAGATTGTTTGAGAAATCAGTACAGGGACACTTTCAGTCATGGTCACTAATGTCTGTATAGAAGTCCGACCATGGAATGTCAAGGAGGCATCAAGCAAATAGGGACTAAATTCATACCTCCCTGGGTCTTCATCTTGTTCCCTTGGAGTCCAACCACCCTTTAGACATTTATACCAAATCAAATATGGCTTCCAAGAAACCATGGCGGTATCCCCAATACTTAAAATCTCTGATTCTAATTTCTACATTGTCTGTTTAGGCCATCAAGCAATTCATTCCAAATCACTGTTTCCTCTGTTTTTCCCCTGATAGATATTTATTTGGGGTCTCTATTTAGCCTGTCTGAAGAAAAAAAAAAAAACTTAATGGGAATTCACAGGATTTACTGCACAAATTAATTCTCTGGCTCCCTCCGACCTCCAACAAGGCTTCTGATAGTGGCATTGAATTTCTTATTTATTAGATTTTTAAGTGCTCTATTAGGTAGATTACAAGCTTTTCCCAATGTCTCTGCAACCCAAGTACACAGCAGTCACTGAAAATGGATCATAGGTCCTATCTGGCCCGTGTTTAAATTTAAATCACAGGTAGCCTTCCTCAACTCCATGGTGACTCCAACAATTCATACTGTTGTGAACCCTACATCAAAACCAAGGAGACTAACTTCAAAAGATATTTATAACATACGAACACAGAAAGTGAAAGCCAAAATATCCAAATCATCTCTACAAAACATTGCACTTCAAACAAGACTTGTGGTTACTTCCTAACTAACAAGGTTTAGAGTGGTTTTGGAAAAGATTCTCCCTCTAATAGACTCACTGTCCAGCAGTTTATCAACACACAGAAACAAATATTCATGGAATAGCTAAGGCCATGCTGTTCTGCTCCCTGGTGGGTCTTGGGGAAATCTTTAGAGTTGAGCCCTGGTCCACACATGCAGTTTTACTCCATGTTGCTTTTCCCACTCTGGGCCGTAGCCAATTCTAGGTCTTTCCAGGTTTCTTGCCTTAGCAGATGACTTTCCTCTGTTTCAATGCCTTCCTCTACTTATCTATCAGAAACGATTGATTCTTCAAGACCCATTTGACATGGAAGCTGGGATAGCTCTGGGTGTCCCCAATCAGAGATAGCTATTTCTCCCTCTAGGCATTCACACTGATTATATGGCTTGAGTACGTTATCTTTTGTTTTTTTATGGATTTTTCTACCCTGCTAGATTCTTCCATGGAGGGTGCCATGTTTCAGTCATCTAGCCTGACAGCCTAGCACAGGACTTGATGCATAATAAGTCTTTCCCAAGTGTGGCTTAATGGAAAGTGAGTGAATGAATGAATATTGTTCATGGACTACAAAGTCAGTGAGGTCTGCAAGGTAAATGCAAAACCTTTTTTAGCAAAGACACAAGAAATGTGGATTAAAATAAAAACTCTCTATGCAAAAGAAACTTACTGGAAAGAGCCATTAGACTGGAAATGAGGAGATGGCAGAGCCCGGAATTGGCTCGGCACTAACTCCCTGTGTGAACTGGGTGAATCACTTCCATCTCCAGGCCCTCAGAGTAGAAGAGACAGTTTCACCAACTCGTCACTCATTTTCCTTCTAACTCTAACTTCTTTTAGTCCCAAATCAAAGGGTGGAATTTTTAAGGCCAAATTTATGCTGTTGGTGTCTTGCTCCTTGACGGATGTCAATAAACATCAGATCTCGAAGGAGGAGGTTGTTTTCATGGGTGTGGGTCTAGCTGGCTCCCACCATTAGGGTATGTGTCTATAATTTCAAATATTTTATCTATACTTCTTTGTAAACGCCTCGTCCTCCACCCCCTGACCCCAGACTTCTTCCCTCTGTCCTGCACAATATTGGAATAAAAGTTTCCACAGATGTTGATTGATTGATTGATCTAAATCTTGCCAAGTTGGTTTCCTCCACTCACTAAGTCACTCATTCATTCGTTCATCCATTTATCTATTTATTTATTCAGCCACCCACCCACCCTTCCTTCTCTTCACCCACCCATCCTTGGATCCATCCAATAAACAGTTACTGAAGGTCTCCATGCGCATCATGCCAAGTTCTGAGGTGGTGAGAGTCGCCACTTTGGTGTGGATAGCAGTCACCTGCTGAGGACAAGTGAACTATGCCACTAGGGAGTGCTCCCCAAATGGCTCATTGCCAGCGTACCTCCCTTCTGTGGGGAAAGCATAGCACTATGTGGGTTCCCATCACACAGAGGCAATATATGGAAACCGAGGATGGTCAGCCTGGACAAGGGAAAACCTCCAATCTTTGAAGACTTTCTCTACATGGCACAAGCAAGGTTGTCCCCGAGAAGTTACAGAGACACAGATATCAGTTTCACATGTGAAAAATCTGCCTAGCAGAGCAATCAGAAAACAGAATGGGCTGCCTGAGGAGGTAACGAGGTCTCTGGCACTGGAGGGATCGCACCAGGCCATGAAAACATCATGTGCAGGGACCGTCGCACGGGGCATTCAAGCATGGAAGGAGGGGTTGGACAAGGTGACCTCCAAAGTTCCTTCTCACCCCGAAATTTCAGAAGTTAGCAGCAAAGCCATACTCATATCACCTCAGAACCTGGCCAGTCTATTCAATATCTGCTCCCTTCCCCTCCCCAAAGCCTCAATTCTCCAGGAGATAAGTTGGCAGAGAACAGCTGCTCCGCCATATCTGTTGGTTTGCATCTATGAAAAGAGTTTGGCAGCATTAGAGATAAAAATTCTCCACCAGGAAAAACAGAAGGGAAGAGATTCACACTGAGGAACTCAGGTGGGTTTCAACCCCACCTCTTACGACTGAATTTTTACCCGCGTTCCCAGCGGCAGGCAGAAATGCTCCAGGGGTCTTGAGTCACCTGGAGCCCGGGGGGGATTTGTGGACCGCTATCCCTGTCACCTCTACACCCCCTGATGGCTTCGCCACCCTTTTAGGATGCAAACCTGAGAGTGCCTTCTTTCATATTAAAATTTAAAACAGTCAACAGAACCAAAAAAGTTCTGAGAGGCTTCTTTTTCCCCTGAAGAATCTCATTTGACCCTGCACACACGGAAGACAAATGCCAGGGAAGCGACTCTGACCAGCAGCGGGCAGGGCAGGTAATGAGATGGGAGCCCGGGTCCCTGGCCCTCCTCCTGGCACTCGGCCGCACAGGAGTGCTAGGTGGTATCCCGTGGCTTCCTTTCATTTCTCAGTAGGAGAAGCAGATGGATGTGGCTGTCTAGAGAGCAGGGGTTATTGGAGAAATAAATCTCTTTGGCTAAATATGAACCATGCAGAGGAAACAAAGGAACTGCTTTTTAATGACCAAGGTTTCGATGAAGCCCAGCCGCCGAAGGCAGAGCCCCAATTAAGAAGAGCAGGGAAATTAGTGTCCAGGAGACCACTTAGAGGTACATAAATATTTACGCAGCACCCACACATCCCAGGAATGGTGTTCGTTGCTGGGGTTTTAAGATAAATCATTTAGACACACAGACTCCTGCTGGGCCCCCACTTCACTCGGCCTGGCTCCAGAGTTGACCGTGGGGGGTTGGGGTGGGGTTGCCAGTTGACGTTGAAAGGTAGACACAGGAAAGAGTGAGAAGCAGGAGAATCGTGGGGTGACGTGGTGCTTGGGAGACCCTTCCCGGGAGGAGATCAGGGAGGGCTTCCCAGAGGTGCTGTTTGATGAGGACTTAGAAGATGGCAGGAGGAAAGGGCAGGAGGAGGGAGGGTTCTTTCAGGCAGGAGGAGGAGCATGTGGAACGGGTGGGAACTGGGGGCGGGTGGGGGAGCAGGAGGCTGGACCTGCCGTGCAGCTGTGCAGGAGCCTTGGGGGCATCTGGTGCCATCTTAGCCCCCACTGAACAACGTAGCCGTCCCTTTACTCTCCCTAAATGAAATTCACAGGGAATCTAACTACAGACTTTATTCTGTACATCAGGGATGCTCACGCTTAAGGCACATGGCATCACCTAGGGAGCACCTATTAAATGCTGCTTCCAAGGCCGCATCCCCAGAAACTGTGACTCTGTAGGTGCGTGGGACCTGCAAGCCTGCCTGTGGACCGGCACCAACGCAGGCGATCCACCCGCTTAGGATCTTGGGGGTGGCGTGGGTGCCAAGGAAGCGGCCTGGCTCTGTGCTCGGGGAGTCTCGGCTGGAGGCCCATGGGACGGTGGCCCGCGCGGGAGGACGTGGTGGTGGGTCGGGTGCGGGAGTCACAGGGTCCTTGGCCCGAGATGGGAGGCCTCTCTCGGGTGGACTTTGCAGTCACCAGGAAAAGTAACCTGGGCAGGGAGGGGTGGGGCCCGCTCTGCCTGCTCAGGGGCAGCGGCAGGGGAGGGTGGCCGTCCCAGGGGGGGCCAGACCTCATTTACGTGTTCTGCCACTAATTAAGCCCCAGGTCCCAAGGCTGGGGAGGGGCTGGCACCTGGGCTGGGAGCGGAGCTGGAACACAAACAAGCGGTGAGGACGGCAGGCTGGCAGGCCCCAGGGTGCAGTCTTCGCCGATGCCCCACCCCACCCAGTGACGTCGCTGGTGACAGCCCAGTCCCCACAGCTCTGCCCCGGTGACCCCGCTCCTCAGGCTGCTGCCAGCTGCCACGGGCTCAGAGGGATTGTGCTGTGAGCCGGGCCCCGTGTGCACCAGCTGTGCGCCAGGCCGCAGGCGAGAGGCCCCAGTCCTCAGTGACGAGCCTAGTCGTCACCTGAAGCCACACCAGCGCCTCGCTGGAGCTAGAGGCAGGGAAATGACAAAGGCACAGAGGTCCCCTTCCTTCTGGGGTGCTCCACTGCAACCAGGTCGCCCCGGACTGTCAGGGGCATCTACACCACAGGCTGAAAGACGCAAAATCTCCAATACGCCCCCCCTGACCAGCCCGGCAAGAGCTGGCAACCTCTCCAGCCTGAGCACAGCGCTGCCCAGCCCTGGCCACAGGCCCCACTTAAAAATATTTAGCCATCCCTTTACTGTTCTTAAATGAAATTCATAGATCATCTACCCAGGTCGTAATTTCATAATTTCCAGAAAGACTTGCTGGCCTCGCTGTGGTAGAAAGGAAGCGAGGAAGATAAACACGGGTCAGGCATTTCACAGCTGTGCCAGGAGACAGGCGGCGGCAGACACCTGCGTCTCTAGATTCCCGTGGATGCACGTGTCACGTGGACGGGGGACGTGGAGGACACAGTGTGTGACAATGTGGCGTCACAGACCCATTTTCTAAGTGTGTGTGGTCGAAAAGGTGAGTTTTCTGAAATGGCAGTGAATGGTTTTTGATGAAGTTCCAAACAAAGTAAGACTCAACTTCCCCTCGATCCGCCTGGCAGTGCAGTCCCACGAAAAGCATAGTTTAAACTGCAAACGGAAACACTTCATGTTTAGGGGTACAAGTTTAGCAGCACAAGTTAGCTACCACATCTGGAGGATCGTGGTTGCTTTTTCATCCACTTCAGTGCACAGAGGATATTAGAAAGTCGTGAGTGAACGAAGGACCCCTCATGGGGTTGGGTCTTCCTTTGTCATGACAACCCAAAGCACGTACCCACAGATTTTAAAACACCCCCAGGCCCCACTGAGTACCATTGCTGGGGAGTTGACAAGTCCTTTCTTTTTTTTTTTAATTAATATTTTATTTTCTATAATTCTTACATCATTTTTCATTTTTGCACAATGTATGCATTATCCTTTTGGTTATATTCCCCAAACAATTGCACCCCCCCTCTTATTTTGACCCTAGTCCTTCCTCTCCCCTTCCCTCCCCCCGCCCCAGTGTGTCTCTGGTTTATAGTTATTTGTTGATTTTGATTTTTACTTTGTATTAATTCTTATCCATAAACTGATCTGAGCCTCCCCTTGGAGAGAGGCTGAGCAGGTGGGAGACAGGGCAGGGAGCGGGCATCACACCTGGTTTCCTGGGGAATTAGCACGGGGGCGGGGCAGAGGGAGCCCAGAATCTCTGAGTCTTTGATGGGGCTATGGATGAGCTATGTCCCCCAAATCCACAGAAAGTCCTTAGCTCTGTAAAAGACTGAGTACAGAGATCTACAAAGAGCTCACACAACTCCCCCAAACAAAGCAAACAATCCAGTCAAAAAATGGGCAGAAGAGCTGCAAAGACACGTCTCCAAAGAGGAAATGCAAATGGCCAACAGGTGTGCCGAAAAATGCTCAACATCACTGACAATCAGGGAGATGCAAGTCGAAACCACAACGAGATGCCACTGCACACCGGTGAGAACAGCCCTTATTAAAAAAAAAAACCCGGCAACAGCAAAGGCTGGCGAGGATGTGGAGAAAAAGAAGGAACTCTCCTGCACTGCTGCTGGGAAAACAGGTCCAACCACTAAGGAAGCCGTGTGGAGGACCCTCAGACTACTAAAAATGCAGCTACCATACAACCCAGCAATTCCACTCCTAGGAATCTACCCAAGGACACAGAAACATTAATTCAAAAGGAAACCTGCACCCCTATGTTGATGGCAGCACTGTTTACAATAGCCAAGATATGGAAACAACCTAAATGCCCCAAAACAGATGACTGGATCAAGAAGATGTGGTCCATACATATGCATCCATTCCATACATGATGGAATACTATTAAGCAATAAAAAAGAAAAACTCATGCCATTTGCAGCAACATGGATGGAGCAAGAAGGGATGATGCTCAGAAGGAAAAAGAAAGGTACTGGATGGTTTCACTTCTAGGAGGAACATACGGGAACCAAACAAGGCGTCAAGAGGAAAAACCACAAAACTAGCAGGCGAACTATACATGGGAGACGCTCAGCAGGGGAGGGGCAGGGGAGGGACCGAAACAGGGGCGGGAAGAGCTCATGGGACTGTGGTGATGGGTCACCCGTGTCTTGGTGGTGGGAATTTTATGTGGATCACGCCTGAGGGAAGAGATGAAGTTTGTACAAAAATGAACAACAATGTAGAAAGACAGAGAGAAAGAGAGGAGCAGGGCGGAGGGAGGAAGGAAGGAAACCCTTATCTCCGGTCCCTCTGGCTGTATTTGGGGGTGGGCTCCTTAGAGAGATAACTAAGTTGAAATGAGGTCGTTGGGGTGGACCCTGAGCCAGCATGGCTGCTGTCCTTGCAAGAGGAGATTGGGGCACACTCAGAAGGGTGACCGAGTGAGGGCACGGGTGGGAGAAGACCGACATCTGCAAGCCAAGGAGAGAGGCCTCAGAGGAAACAGCCCTGCCGACGCCTCGACCTTGGACTTCTCGCCTCCAGGACGGTGAGACCGGGCATTTCTGTCGTCCACGCCCTGTCTGCGGCCTGGTGTTATGGCGGCTCCGGCGGACTCGTGCAGGGAGGTATTTGAAGATGGCCTAGTCCAGCCACCTGCCCCCTATATAAGTTGTTTTGGGGTTACCAAAAGTCCGTCTCATGGCTTCCTGTCTACTGCTCGCCACATACCACAGGGCTGAAAGCGTAGACACCATCATGCACCCCACAAGCCAATGAGGTTTTTCGCCAGAGCCAGGCAGACTCAGAAGCATCCCCGCACGCGGGTCAGCAGGGAAACATGTAACCACCTCTAATTGTGTCTCAAACATTATTGAGCCCTGCATCGTCCAGAGGAGACCAAATCAGGCCAATTAATTACCCACATTACATTAATTACCCAAATCTCCGGGTTGAGGCTCCATCTGTCAGGCTGAGGGAAACTTAGTCATTGCCTGGGCTGCTTAGAATCACCAGGGGTGCTGACTCATGTCTGGAAACCAGAATGTTGGGGCTTATGTTCTGCTTATCCTGAGGGTAGGGCAGAAAAACAGGCACCCAGAACCCCTGGTGTAACCCATCACCTCCTGTGGGCTCCCATTCCTAGCCGCGGAGGGCTGGGGGCCCAGCACTCGAGACCCCCACCTGGCACAGTCTGGCTTTCCTTTCTAAGCAAAAACCCCTGTTTTAGCCAAAGGGGTCCCCACAGTAAGGACTCCTGAACCCACTTGTGTTCCAGTTCCTTCCATCCCCACGTGTCCCCAGACTCTTCCTCCTAAAGTATGAAGGTGATTGGGAAGCTGACCCCACCTCCCGCCCTGTCACCTTGGTGCTGAAGCCCCTGGGAAGTTGGGAATCCTTGTTCCTATTGGGCTGGGGCTTGGTGAGTGCCAGTAGGGAAACTGGTCTTGCCTAAATCTGCTTCTGGAGGGGCTATCCCAGGGCATTTTGTGTTTACTTATCCCTAAACCTCAGCAGGATTCAGAATTCTCACGCCCTTTTACCCCTGCCCCTCCTAGACTCCCCGTGTCCACTCATGGGCAGGACCCGGCCCCTGTGCAGCCCTGTCCCCAGCAGCCAAGCCCATGGCCACCATGTTGTTCCAGCCAATGGCCAATTGTTGAGCTTCACCCTTTGCCACAGGTGGTCTCTGCCTCTGAGACTCTCGTGCACTTGGCTACCAAGTCACCAGCCTCTCCTGGCTCTCCTCCCTCCCAGCTGCTCCTTCTCTCTCCCAGGCATGTCAGCAGCCTCTTGGAGTTCCCGAGGGTCAGCTCCAGGATGGCATCTGTTCTTTTCACCGCTGAGCTCCTTCCGTGAGTCCCTGAATACCACGGATACACTGATGACTCCACCCCAGGCTGCTCCTGCTCACTCTGGACTTGGACTTGACGATCCATTGGCTCACTCAACACATCCAGTGGCCTCTGAAATTTGACGTGTCCACACTGCACTTCTGCTCACCTCTCCCTAAACACCAGCTCTTCCCACAGTCTTGCTTCTTCTCAATAGATGTCACTCCCCTCATCTACTTCCTTAGAGTCACCCTAAACCTTCCTGGACCTCAGTTTTCTCACTTGTAAAATGGGGGTAGTTGTTTTTATCTCAGTTTTTATAAGGATGCAGGGAGTTCATGTTTGTAAAGGCCTTCGAGCAGGGTCTGCGACATTGAAAGTGCTCTACGTATTCACCAACCTGGCCCAGTGCTTGACTCTTCTCTTTTCGCACGTCTCATACCTAATCTGTCAGCAAATCCTGCTTGCTGCATCAACAAAATAGCATCCGACTACTTCTCACCACCTCCTCTGTTACCACCCTGGTCCAAACCAACAGTTTTCAGTAAATTTATAGAGTTATGCAACCATCATCATAATCTACTTTTAGACTATTTCCATCAGTCTCTTGTGGACATTTCATATAAATGGAATCACACAGATCTTTGTGTCTGATTTCTTTCACTTACCAAAATGGTTTTCAGGTTCTTTCGTGTTGCAGCAGCTCTGTTTGTGCCTTTTTACAGCTGAGTAGTATTCTGTGGTGTAAGCGTGAGAGTTGGCGTCTCTCTTTTACTCACTCAAGAGCCTGATTTCAGCTTTGCTTGCCCAGGCATCCCCCTCCCCATGGCGATCTCAAATTCACGTTGCCAGCCACAAGTCCGGCTAGAGAGCCAGGCCATATTCATCGCTTCCTCGCCACACACCCTCCCCAAGCTCTTTTGTGTTAGAGATCTCAGCTGATTTCTATAACTAGCCATTTGGGTGACTTGTTTTATTTCTCTTCCTGTGCTCTAAATTCCCGTTAAATTTGCCAGTCAAGAGTGAACCTGTGAAATCCTAAATCTTCTATCCCAGGAAAAGTAGAGCCACAGGCCCATGAGCCAGCACATTCCCACCCTCTTTACTGCCATCCCTCAGCTTCTCTGCGGGTTCAGGTGTGCCCGTGATTTCTGGGGCCTGTGATTAATAACCCTTGTCTCTTGCAAAGTCCCTGGTGATGACGGCTGAAGGATGCCTTGCAGCCCTACTAAGAACCACCAGGACTGGCCCAGCCATAACACTGGCTATGGAAAGGCAGAGGCTGGGCCCCAACACACTCCGTTGAGAGGACTCTGCGTGATGTCTGCAATAAAGGGCCACACAATCCATCTGAGCTTTATCCCATGAGGCGGTGGCTTCCCAGCTTTGCTCTGAGGGCCTCCATGTGCTTCCTTTTAGCCTCCTGAGAGCCTGCAGAAGAGGTGGAAGGCAGGTGGTTTCAGTCAGAGCATCACTTTTTCTGGGTTTCACATAGAGGACCTCTCACAAGACTTCATTTAGCAAAGAATTTGAAAACCACCGTTGTCCAGCGCCATCCAATGAGCTTTCAGCAACTGGAGGAAAGTCCTGTGTCTGCACAGCTCGAGACGGCAGGCTCTCGCCACATGTGGCTGCTGAGTGTTGAAGGATGGTTAGTGAAACGGCATTTTTAATTCTATTTAATGTTAATTAAAATAAGCTTGTAATCGGACAGCCCCATGTGGTCGGTGGCCACCATGTTGGACAACACAGTGAGGCAACAAGCAGCGACGGGAAGGGTTCGGGGGAAAACATGACTGGAATTGTGCCTTGGAGGCAGTAGGCCTCACAGCTATCTTACGAAGTAGGTGAATTGATCTCTGTTTTGTCAAAAAGGAAATCAAGTCTCAGAGAAATAACTTCCTAGTAAGTAGCTAATATGGGTCTTAAAGTACCTTTAGCCCCAAACCTGGGAGACAGTCAGGGACCCTGGTAACAGCAAAACAAGTCCAGGGGGTTTATGTGAATCCTATCACTGGTTATTACGACCACTTGCCAAAGGAAGTACCAGTCCAATACTAAAAAAATGGGGGGCAGCTGCCCCAAATTCTACTCAAGGGATAATGTATCCATATATTGAAAGATTTATATTTGTAGAGTTTTTCTCAACAGGAATTTTCTGCTAAAAAAAAATCTTACTCAGTCCTTACAGTTGCTTCTCTGAAATCATGCACCATGGGGTCTTTGTTAGACAAGTAAGAAGCTTTCCCTGGCAATGAAACTCTGAGCTAACAGTGGCTTGGACGGCAAGAATAATCCCTCTTGGTATTAGGCCATCTACCTACATTACTGGAAGCACTCAGGACTGTTTTTCTCATCCCGCGCATGGGTTCTTTAAGATAATTTCCTAAAGAATATTTTCTTTTCACCCTGGCAGGTAAATGTAAGTTGGGAAAAGCCTTCAAGCTCATTCCTGCAAGATCAGGCTGTCTTGCTTTCCCTTCCTTGACTGTTTTTTTATCCATCTGACTCAGACACTGGGGTGGAATCACACCATGTTTTTCACATCAGAAAACCACTATCCAGCACAGACCAGTCTGAGGGCTGAAAAGCAATGACTCGTCAACCTTCAGGGGAGGGAAAATGCCTGGTCAGGCTCAGAGCTGAAAGGACTGCAGAGGTCATCAAACATAACCCTGAGGTCACCCGGGCAGGAGCAGGACCAGCACTAGCTTTTCTGGCTCCGGAGACTGAAAAAGAAGATTCTCCATGGCTCACCAACTGCCCTCTCTGTGCAGGGCCTGATCTGAAAGGAGAGGAGGGAAGGCAGAGGCTGGATGGCTGCGTGGGGTGGGGTTGGGGGCGCATTCCCTGGGAGGGGCCCTTTTCTTTGGCCTTTCTTTGGCAGACCCTGGACAAGCTCCCTTTCTGAGGTCACTAGATCACAACCTTTGTTCATCTTGATCCAACATCTCCCCAGGCAAGGCCTTGGGAGTCCCATTTCAAGTTAACATTAGCTACTGACTCAGATATGTCTTCTAGCTTCCTGTGGCTTTTTGAGAACCTGGGAGCTGAGCATGTCTAAGAGATGGAGAGAGAGACAGAGAAACACAGAAAACAGAGCTGAGTGGGTGAGTGTGGTCAGCAAAGACGCATGAGTGTGACCTTCCTTGTGCCACAGTCACAGGGCACCTGCCAGGAACGTTCGGGTCTAGTCTCACTTGTTCAGTGACTCTCTCCTCCATAAGCATATAAGTTCCACCAGGACTTTATCTGCAGTCTCGCCTGGTACGAGGGTTGGTTCCAGGCACCGGAAGAAATGAGGCAGCCTAGGCATGAGGAGTTCAGTGAGTGCTGGTTGACTGGACGCAGAACAACAGAAAGGCACTAAAAGGCTCTCAACACCTGGAGGAGAGGATTGTGAAAGACCAAAAGCAGGTCCCGTCCAAGCAACTTCCGATCTGAGTCTCAAAGATGGTGCGGCAGGAGCTGGAGACCAGGGGACGCAGGGAGGAGGAAGAAGGTCCAATGGGGAGAATAAGCAGGTGCAGTGAAACTTCATTCACTCACTCACTCACTCACCCACCCACTCACTCACCCACTCACTCACCCACTCACTCACTCACGCACGCACTCAACCAACCAATGTTCTCTCCCTCCGTAAGTCCAGTGAGGATATGGCACGTGGGAGGACAACCCGGCAGATGCTGTGGTCCCAGACGCAGCTGTCACCATTATGGCTTCTGCCTCCCCTGATCTTGTAGCCAAGACTTTGAGGGGTCAGTGTGAGCCCTGAGACCCCCTTCCTGGCCACCTGCACAGACGTGCTTCACCCGGTCACTCTGGGGAGAACGAGCCAAAAGCAGAAAACTAACAGGGACCCAGTAATCCCCAAACTGGTCAAACCGGCCAGCATAATGGAGGGCTGACAGGGAGGGTTGTCAGGGAGGAGTTTTTGAACCCAAGGTCAGAGCCGAGTCTGACTGGACAAGTCTGTGACACTGGAGACTGAAACCGGACTCTGCGGCCTGAGGGTCTCTGTTCTGTGGCCAAGCCGGGGCCCCGTGTTCTCCTGCCCTTCCTCCCCTGCCCGGCCTGCTCCTGAAGCCCGTCCACCACTCACACACTCACTCCTTTCTCTCCTGTCTGTTGAGCTCTTTCATCTCATCAGGCCCCAGCGAGGGCTCATTTTAGGGAGCTGGGTTCAGACATACGCATTTGCTCTTCTGATTCGCAGATTTTCTTGGTCCAGGAGACCAGTGACTGGGAGGCAGTAGCGGGACGCTATTTGTCTAACTTCGGTGTGATTTAAGAAGGCCTGTTACACAGATGACCACGATTACCACCCACACCCACCTCAGGTCATCGGGAGCCCCAGAAGCTTGTCAGATCCTTGGGGAAGCCCAGGCTCAGAGCCTCTCCTGGCCTCAGAAGAACATAAATGTTCAGCATCAGGAGAGACAGGCTGCAGCCTTCGCAAAAAATTTAGAACACCCATAATTAAGCACAACCCCTAATTAGTCTGGGTAAAGGAGGTTTGGCTTCGTTCCAGTTGCCAAATCTAAGGCAAACTGACTTTCCTTGGGTAGACCAGAAGACGTGTTCTCAAGGAGAGGGTCCCCCAGACACGAAGCCATAAGAGGGGGATCCCAGCTTGACTAGCATGTCAAAAATAATAATCTTGGGCCTCCCTGGTGGCGCAGGCAGTTGAGCGCAGCACTGTGAAGCTGTCCGCAGCCTCTGCAGTGCCGGTTCGATCCCCGCCGCCGGCCTTGGAGCAACCCACATGGTGAGCAGACCTCTCCTGTCTCGACCACTGCTCCCCTCAGCAGTGTATTTCGTCAGTCTGCCTGTTCTGCTGCCTACTCTGTCTCTGGTGAATCCTCTCACCCTCCTGCGCATCTGGACTGTACCCCAGTTCTTGAATAAATAAAATAAATCTTAAAAATATATAATAATAATCTTGTTATTTAACACTGAGTTGCAGGGAAAATCCTAAAGAAGCACAGATGACATTCCCACCAATGCCAAGCACGTCCGCCGTGATTGATGGCTCCAATAAACAGTCAAGGAATCAGAAGTGATTGATTAGGCATCTCTTCAAAGCATTCCCAAAAACTGCCCAAGAGAGCAGACCTTTTCCTCCGTTGGTGAAAAACACATGATCACATGTCAGCCCTATTAAGTCATTGGGGGGCACGTATCGATCAGCTGATACCTGGCCAGAGTGTGAAGCTGAGAATTTTGGAATGTGTTATAAACACACACCTGTGTAGGACGTGCTCTATGCCACCACCATCTGCATTGGCAGGCAGCTCAGGGGGTAAAGTTGGGGTGCCTGGGGTTGAGGTCACAGTTAGAATCTCCCTAGCCAAGGCCTGCAGCCATGGAGGTTGGTTGTCCCATGTGACAACGACCTACCAGTGGCCTCCAAGAGGGCTTTGGGATGCCATGCGAGGGATCAGAGGGTGCCTCTGTCTTCTTCCCACCAGCTGAGCTTCGTGGAAATGTCTCCATACTCCCTTGCCTCGACCTCGTTCACTCCCCAGCCTCTTGACTCAGGCCCCTGAAAAATGACTGAAGTGGCAAATGATCACACCAGCAGGCAGTGTGCAGCCCTCGGGGCACAAACTCCAATAACCCCCCTTCTTTTTTTTTAAAGATTTATTTATTTATGCATACAAAAACCGGGGTACAGGCCAGAGGTGTGGGGAGGCAGCGAGAGGATTCACCAGAGACAGAGTGGGGATCAGAACAGGTGGATTGACTGAAATCCACTGCTGAGGGGAGCAGCGGGCGAGACAGGAGAGGTCTGCTGCACCATGTGGGTAGCTCCCTGGCCGGCCGGGGATCGACCTGTGGTGGCTGCTGATAACTTCATAGGTTGCGTTTTAACCCCTTGCGCCACCAGGGAGGCCCCCCCTTCTCCTTCTTGACCTCCACTTGCAGCTTAATCTTGGTGATCCCTGAGTTCTGACTTGTCCATCCTACCCCTACCCCCCAGGAACTGAAGCATCATATCTGCACCTCCCATCTGCCCAGACACCACCGTCCAGGAATGGCACTGCCAAATCAGTGTCCCTTGGAGATGTCTGGGAGACACCTCAGCACCCCCACTGCCCTCAAGCACCCCACCTGGGCAGAAGTGAGCCACACGCAATAATTCTACCTCTTACCCGTAGATATTCCCTTGCCCTCGTCCGTCAATACTGTCAGAACTTAGGTCTGATGGTGCGACTGTTTCTTCCTAAATGGTTTCTCCGCTCTCCAATCTGTCGCTCCACTGTTGCCATGGTGATTTCTCCAAATGTAAATAAAATCACTCCCCATCCTAGCTTGTCTCTAAGAGTATCCCACTGCCCATGGGATACAAATCAATAAATATTTGCAGGACTTGAATGGGTTTCAAATCCTGCCCCCATTCAAATTTGCATCCCCAGCTCCGCAGACTCCTCCCACTTCTAGCCACACAAAATGCCTGGTGGGTAAACAACCCTCCCTGCCAGTTACACCTTCTTGCCTTTGCACATTCGGTTCCCTCAGGTTGGATGTTCTCCGTTGCTTTTCTGATTGACTAGCTTGGCTTCTTTGATGAAGCTGCTGCCTTTGGGCCCTTGATGCAGAGCCTGAGACGTGTTCGCTCCTTCTGGGGGTGGTCTCAGGAGAAGGGTGAGAGAAATGGCATAGAGGAGGGAATGGGTGGAACAAGATGGGGACTCTGTTGAGAGCAGGCCTCAGCCTGAGCACACCTTGCACTGCAGAGCGAGCCCCTCACGCGGTCAAGGCAAAGGCAGCGGCTCTTTGTAGTGCAGGTGAGTCACTGGTCTCCACCTGTGAGGGTGGGGACAGAGGTCATCTGAGTGAGGCCGCTTCCTGGCAGAGGGCGATTCTCGGGAGAAGAGGGTTAGCAGCCTGCGCTGGCAGAAGAGGGGACGCTGCAGGGAGGCACCCACAGCACCCACTGCACATAGCTGTCGCCCCAGGCCTTCCACTAACCAGCTGTGTGACCTTGAAGAAACGAATTACCCTTTCTGGGCCTCAGCACTGGGCTTCCTAGGGGAAATGAAGGTTTGAACGAGGTCCAGAGTTCTTTTATGTACTATGGATCCCTTTGGAGTTTGCAGGGGCTTGCATTCTCAGAATGTTTTGAAGTGCATTAAAAAATTAAATTTACTGAACAAAAGATGCTGTTTTCTTAAGGTAAATTTTAATTAACTATGTACTTAAATTATATTCGTGAGGTTTTAAAATTTATCTTTTATTGAGGTAACATTGATTTGCAACTTTGATTGTATTTTAGACGTGTGGGATCTCCCCATTCAGGTGTTGTTACCACATCACACCCACCACGAAGGCATCCTTAGCCCCTCCACCCCCATGCTCCTTGGAGTTCCCTCCCCACTTTGTTACTTTTCCTCCCCCTCATATACAATGTTGTAAACCAATGTTACCTTGATAAAAATTAAAGAACAAACAAAAGATACCTAATTGTGGATCAAAAGTCTGATCTAAGTTACTGTCCTATTCATGTCTTTTATTTTTTTCAAATTGATCAGCATTGTCTCCCATTAAACTGTACTTCTATCGGAAAAAAATTAAATTTACAAGGGAAAAATTATAGTATAAATTTATCAATAAATTGGAAAAAATAGTGTTCTAGAGTGATCTATGTACCTCTTAATATTGCAATAAAGAACAAGCGCCAGCGGTGGGTATAATAACTGTAATTCCAAATTAGCTACGGGTATAAACTTGTATTTCAAAATACCGACAGCCACCATTTGATGAGCTTTCTCTTGGTGACGAGATCACAGGTGCTGCTAAGGCAACTAGTTTACTGTCTGTGTTTGCAAGGTAGGAGGGAAATGCTCCCGGTCTCTTTCCATTTCCTTGCAGTTTTATCCACAAATCCTGTTCTGGGCTGAATTATTGTGTCCCCCAACCACCCCAAAGTCCACATGACCCCCTCGCATCTCAGAATGTGATTGTATTGGGAGATACCACCTTTAAAGGGATAGTTAAGTCGTTGGGGGACTCTGGTCCAGTATGACTGGTGCCCTCGTGGGAAGGGATTAGGGACCAGACACAGAGAGAAACCACATGAGGGCCCCGGGGAGAAAACAGCTGCATGCGAGGAGAAATCGACCCTGCTGGCACCTTGATCGCAGACCTCCAGTCTCCAGAACCGGGGACAGTACATTTCTGTTGTCTGAGTCACCCTGTCTGCGGGGCGTTGCTGCAGCAGCACAAGCCGACTAGACTAGCACAAACCTCCAGTCTGTGGCCCCCAGATTACGGATTCCAGAGCAGGACCATCTAAGGCGTCCTCTGACCACGCCTGGACGGACAGAGGCTCCGTGCTGAAAAGAAGGGCTCTGGCCATGAAGGTAAGAGGGGTACGTGTGCTGGTTTCTTACACCACTGCAGACGATGCCAAGATGAGGAGACCCATGTGCTCCGGGCCCTTCACTGATCATGCCCTCGCTGTGCCCCTTGTGCTAACGAGTCTCATCGCCCTGCCCTGAGTGCAGAACCTGCGCGCTCCCAGGGCCAGCCCAGCGTGCTGCACGACGTGCAGAAATCTTCACCCAGAGGCCTTCATGACTTTGATTCTGAGTCACAGTGAAAAGATGGAGGTTTGGAGGGTGGTCTCCCATCAATGCCGCATAAGAAGCTGAGACTGATTGTCCCAAACGCTCACTCTCTCCCAGCACCAGAGGGCCTGTCCCTGGGGAACCGCGGCGCAGCCAGGGCCTTCTGCTGAGCTGGCAGGAAGGGTGGATCTGGCGTTCCAGAAGAGGGGCAGCGGGAGGGGAGGAAGGGAAGCAGTGGGAGGCAAAGAAGAGAAGACAGAGGGAAATTTGGTTGTTCAGGGAGAGAGAGAAGTAAAGAAGGGGGTAATGGAAGTGAGAAGCAGAAGACAGAGGAGAGAGATGGAAGGAGAAAGGGAGAGCGGGCAGGGGTGGGAATTCTCCATCTCGAGACAAGGCTGCCTGGCCCTCCCTCGCCTCCCTGGGGACTGACAGTGACCCAAGGTCAAGAAGAACTGGGAGGGGCCTCCCTGGTGGCGCAGTGGTTGAGCGCTGGGTTGCGAAGCTGCCCGCAGCCTCTGCGGCTCTGGTTCGATCCCCGGCTGCTCCCCGGCCACCGGAGGAGGGTCCCACATGGCGCGCAGACCTCTCCTGCCGCCCGCTGCTCCCCTCAGCAGTGTCCTTCGGTCCTTCTGCCTGCTCTGCTCCCCGCTCTGGCTCTGGTGAATTCTCTCACCCTCCCACGCTTCTGACTGTACCCAGTGCATGTATAAACAAAACAAACAAACAAACAAACAAATAAATAAATAAAACATGCCTCTATAAAAAAAAAAAGCAGCACTGGGAGGAGAACAGAGAGGACACCTCACCTCCCCACACACATGCACCTTAATGACTAGAGTCTCAGCAGCTGCTATGTCAGCCTTTGTTCCAGCAATCTGTCCCCCACAGAGCCCTAGCTCCTAATTCTGGGGAGCAGGCCAAGTAGGGGTTGTCCCTTCCATCCAAGTCATGACTGTCTTCAAGGGTTGCTGATCTATTTGCACAGTGAAGCTGCTTGACCCCAAGTTAGCCAATGGCTCCTCCTCCTGAGTCCCAGCCCTCTGCTTTCTCATGGAAAATCATTGACAGAGTTTATTTTCTTGATGCTGGTTTGTTTTTCAGTCCTGTCGGCCCTGATATGATGTTAAACACTCCTCTGGGGAGCATCGTGAAGACATTGCAATCTCTGAGGTAAATACCTAATTAGGATGCTTCTGAACAGTGCATTATTTACTTGTGAGAATGTATCTTGGGTCAGTGTGCAATTAGGGAGGTTATTATTTTCTCAAGAGAGGGAGGTGGTTCCGGCAGGTCCTGTACTTAAATATGTCATTAGGTGCTGCTTAAAGCATCTGCGGTGCCTGGAAAGGCAGCCTTCATTTATTTTTAAGAAACTTGCTTATTGCAACATTCGTCCAGCTGGGCCACTGGGATAGGAGAGATGATTCTAACTATATAGTTGGAGGCAAAGTCATACTGGGTCACCACCCAACTAAACCAGCAGCAATGAAGGACTTAGAGCCAAATAGTACCACTGAATTAATCAAGAATTTATTCTAGGGCCTCCCCTGGTGGCGCAGGTGGTTGAGCGCCGCACTATGAAGCTGTCCGCAGCCTCTGCAGTGCTGGTTTGAGCCCCGCCAGCCGGCGAGGGTCCCACACGGCGCTGCAGACCTCTCTTGCATGCCCGCTGCTCCCCTCAGCAGTGTATTTCGGTCAGTCTGCCTGTTCTGCTCCCAGCTCTGTCTCTGGTGAATCCTCTCACCCTCCCGCGCATCTGACCTGTGCCCCGGTTCTTGTATAAATAAATAAATAAATCCTTAAAAAAAAAAAAAGAATTTATTCTAAACTGGTCATGTTGCTCTACATTTTCATTTAAGATTTCACTTAATCCTCAGCACAGTCCAACAATATTTATTATTCCTGTTTTACAGATTAAGGAATAGACTCAGTGAAAATCATGCCCAAAGTCACAAAGCTAATGAACAGCAAAACGACCACGCCAAGAGTGTTCCAAGCGAAGATGGTAAGGTACAGCCATAAAAGCTTCAAGACATAGACTCTTTCTGTGAGAGACTCTCTCTGAGGAATCGGAGAAGCCCAAACTGAAGAGATGACAAAAAAAAGGACACTAAAGATTTTGATGTTTCTGGAATACACAGTCACGGAAAACATTACACACAGTCCAACTTCTCGAGAGACTAGCAAGTTCTCACAGTATTGTCCTCAGGTCCTATTACCCAACACACGTCTGACTTTCAACAAGAAATTGCAAAGCAGGAAAAAAACAAGAGGAAAGAATCTGAATAGACAGTACGATCATCGCAGCCAGACTTGGATGAGATATGTATCTTATATATCGGACAGCATGAATGAAAATCAATATGATCGCTATATTGAGGACTCTGAAGAAAAAACAGATAACATACAATAACATGTGGATAATATAAGCAGAGAGAAATTCTAAGAAAGAATTAAAGGGGGGCCTCCCCAGTGGCGCAGCTGTTGAGCACTGGGTTGCGAAGCTGCCCGCAGCCTCTGCAGCGCCGGTTCGATCCCCGGCCACCGGGCGAGGGTCCCACATGGCGCGCAGACCTCTCCTGCCGTGCCTGCTGCTCCCCTCAGCAGTGTACTTCGGTCCTTCTGCCTGTTCTGTTCTCTGCTCTGGCTCTGGTGAATCCTCTCACCCTCCTGTGCTTCTGGCTGTACCCAGTGCTTGTATATATAAATAAATAAATAAATCTAAAAAAAAAAAAAAAGAATTAAAGGGAAATGCTAGAAATAAAAAACTCTATAACAGAAATGAAGAAATTCATAATAAACTCGAGTTTATAAGGAGACTAAGGACAACAGAAATTTCACAATGCAAAGAGAAAAAGGCATTTAAAAAAAAAAAACAGAACAGAACATCCAAGAACTATGATACAATATAAAGATGTATGACTATGAATAATTGAAACACCAGAATGACCAAAAAAAAGAAATGAAGCAGAAGAAGTTTTGAAGTAGTAATGACCAAAAACTTTTCAAATCACAGATCTAGGAAACCAAGAAAGCACCAAGAAAAATAAATACCAAAACAAACAAACAAAATAACCGCATGCCTAGCTACATCACATTCAAACTATAGAAAACCCAAGACTTAGAGAAAATTGTGAAAGAAACAAGAGGGGAAATATTCTTTACCAGAAGAGATAAGAGTTACAGTGGCTACAATGCAAACAAGAAAATAATGGGGTGGACTATTTAAAATTATGGGGAAAAAATCACCAATCTTGATTTCTATATTCAGTGACATTGCCTTTCAAAAACTGAGGGAATTCATCACTAGCAGACCTGCCTAGTCTCCCCACAAAAAATTTCTTTCTACAAGCAGAAAGAAAATTATATAAGACAGAAGCTTAACTATAAAAAAAGGAAGAGCAGCAGAAAAGGAAAAAAAAAGAGTAAAATAAAATCTTATATTTTTTATTCTTAATTTATCTAAAACATAACTTTGTTGACGACAACCACAGTAACATGGTAATGTATGATTCTAGCATATGGATAAGTGAAATGAATGACAATATCACAAGGGCTGGAAGGGAGAAATTGGAGAGAAGTTGCCAGTACTACTTGTGATAAGGTATAGTGTTGTTTGAAAGTGGGCTTATATTAGTTCATTAAGTTTTTTGTGAACTCCAGGACACTGAAAAAAAATTTAAAGGAGTTACAATTGACATTCTAGGAGGAAATAAGAACTGGAATATGTCAGACACTCAAAACTAGAGGATGGAGACTTCTGGTTTCTGGCACATCTTGTAAGAAGCTTGGAAGTCACCACCCCATCCTAACAACAGGTAAAAAGCTGAGCATACTGAAAAAGTCAACAACCTGCTTAGATTCACAGATGACATCACTGGGCAAGTCACTGCTCCTCAAATTGGAGAGACCAACAGATAAATATAGAGAATCAGAACATGTCACGGCAGAAAGCAACCTCTGAAGAGTGGTTGGGGTAAGGAAACTGAAATTATAATTAACTGACTTCTGAAAAAGGCTGAGTGTGAACTAGTCTGAGTTAAAAACTCCAAGGCAACCTACTCTGTGTGTGTGTGTGTGTGTATTTGTGTGTGTTTCCACATCCTTCCACAAAGGATACTGAAATTACCAAACTCCTGTCTCCTATAATCATCCTGTCCCACTTAAGGGGGAGGAAAAAAACCCTGAGAAGTACTTATGAAATGCACAGTCCAGAAGTCCAGCCTCAGTAAAAGACTGAGACCTAATCATAGAACTAAAGACTTCTACCTCCCACATATACACCTTATCACTTACATTACTAAAGGCTGACTTACATCAGTTCCTTTTATCCAGTATAGCATGTCTAGTTATTAAGAAAAAATTGCTAAAAGGCAACACACACCATTTGGAGAGAGGAAACAAGCATCAAAACTAGATCCCAATATGCAGCGGTGTTAGAATTATCAAACTGGAAGTTTGAAACAGCTAACATTAATATACTAAGGACTCTGATTGATAAAGTAGACAGAATGCAAGAACAGATGGGCAATGTAAGCAGAAATAGAAATTCTAAGAAAGAACGAAAAAGAAATGCTAGGAATAAAAAAAACCACTGTGATAAAAACGAAGAATTCCTTTGATGGGCTTCTTAGTAGATTGGACATGGCTGAGGAAAGAATCTCTGAGTTTAACAATATAGCAATAGAACCCTCTAAAACTGAAAAATAGAAAACAAGACTTAAAAAAATGCAGAAAACAATCTCCAAGAACTGTGAGACAAGTACAAAAGGGGTCCTCCCTCGCGGCACAAGGGGTTAAGCACAGCACTATGAAGTTATCCAGAAGCCTCTGCAGCACGAGTTCGCTCCCCAGATGGCCAGGGAGCAACCCACATGGCACAGTAGACCTCTCCTGACTCGCCTGCTGCTCTCCTCAGCAGTGATTTTGAGTCAATCTGCCTGTTCTGCTCACACTCTCTCTGGTGAATCCTCTCACCTTCCCGCACATCTGGCCTGCACCCCAGTTCTTGCATGCGTAAATAAATAAATCTTAAAAAAAAACTACAAAAGGTATAACATGCATGTAATAGGAAAACCAGAAGGAGAAGAAAGAGAAAGGAACAGAAGAAATATTTGAAACAATAATGACTAAAAATTTTGCCCAAATTAATGTCATACAACAAACCACAGATCCAGAGAGCTCAGAGAATATTACGTAGCAAAACAAACAAACAAACCATAAACTTATACCTATACACCTAAGCATATCATTTCCAAGCTATGGAAAATCAAAGATAACAAAAAAATTCTTCAAAAATCAAAAGAAAAAAAACACACATTATCTGTAGAAGAACAATGATAAGAATTACATCCAACTTCTCAGAAGGTATACAAGTGAGAAGAGAGTAGACTGAAATATTTGAAGTATTAAAAAAAAAAACCTAGCAACTTAGAATTCTGTACCCTGTGAAACAATCCTTCAAAAGTGAAGGAAAAATAGACTTTCAGATATATAAAAATTGAAGGAATGTGTTACCAGCAGGCAAGAACTGTTAAAAGTGATTCTTTAGAGAGAAGGAAAATTATATAGGTCAAAAACTCAACTGGCATAAAGCAAGGAAGAGCACTGGAAAATAAATAATTCAAAGTAAAACAAAACTTTCATCTTTCTTAACTCTTTTTTTTTTTAAAAGATATATTTATTTATATGGGAACCCGGGCACAGGCCAGATGCATGGGAGGGTGAGAGGATTCACCAGAGACAGAGAGGGGAGCAGAAGAGGCAGACTGACTGAAATACACTGCTGAGGGGAGCAGCGGGCGAGACAGGAGAGGTCTGCTGCACCATGTGGGTCACTCCCTGGCCAGGGATCAAACTCATGCTGCATTAGCTGCCAATAACTTGATAGTGTTGAGCATTAACCCCTTGTGCCACCAGAGAGGCCCCAGCAATGTATATTTTAAAAAATACATTTTTAAAATTTTTTAAAATGTATTTTTAAAAATACAACAGATATGCTAAAGAAATGAGAGAAAACAGAATCATAAAATACTCAATTAAAACCACAAAAGGCAGAAAATAATGGAAGACAAAAATATAAACAAAGACCAAGGACAACAAATATAAAACAGTAACAAAATATGATAGATATTAATCCCACTATATCTGAAATCACTTTGAACATCAGTGGTTTAAATACCTCAGTTAAAGGACAGATTGTCAGAGTGGATCAAAAAATAAACCCAACTATATGTTGTATACAAGGCACATGTAGATTGAAAGTAAATGGATAGGGCCTCCCTGGTGGCGCAAGGGGTTAAACACCGCACAATGAAGCAATCCACAGCCTCTGCAGCACGAGTTTGATCCCCGGCTGGCCAGAGGGAAACCCACATGGTGAGGCAGACCTCTCCTGTCTCTCCCGCTGCTCCCCTTAGCAGTGTATTTCGGTCAGTTTCTGCCTGTTCTGTTCCCCACTCTGTCTCTGGTGGATCCTCTTACCCCCCACATCTCTGGCCTGTACCCCAGCTCTTGTATGCATAAATAAATAAATCTTTTTTAAAAAAAGTAAATGGATAGAGGAAGGTATAAATTGCTAATACTAATAGCAGGAATAGCTCTATTCATTTCTCAAATTGACAAAGAAGAGCTACCAAACCCTACAACTAACAGCATAGTTAATAATAGAGACCAGATTAATTTTTTCTCAGATCAGGAACAAAGCAAGTATATCCTCTCTCACCATTCACATTCATCCTCACACTGGAAGTTCCAGTTAGTACAATAATAAAAGTAAATATGACCTACATAGATTGGAAAGGAAGAAATCCAGCTGTTGCATTCACAGATGACATGATTGTCTTTGTAGAAAACCCCAAAGAATCTACACAAAAATATTCCTGAAACTAAAAAATGAGCATTGCAACATCACAGGGCATAAGATCAACATGCAAGGATCAATTGCTTTCCCATGTGCCAAAGTGAATGATTGAAGTTTGAAATTTAAAAATAAAAATCCTCTATGTACAAGAACAACCAAAATATGAAATACTTAGATTGTTTCTAACAAAAATATACAAGGTTCATATTTTAAAACTATGAAATTCTTATTAATGAAATCAGAGATCCAAATAAATGAAGAGATAGTACATGCTCATGAATTGAAGACTTGGTAATGTTAATTCTTCTCAATTATGTTAATTGAATAACGTTCAATTCTTCTCAACTCAACACAGATTCAGATTAATACCAATCAAAATCTCAGCAACTATTTATATAATCAACAAATTAACTCTGACATGTATGTGGGAAAAGTCTAGCCAATACAATGCTGAAGAACAAAACAGGAGAACTCACGCTACCCAGTTTGAGACTTACTATAAAGCAAGACAGTGGGTACTGATGAAAGAATAGAAACATGAGTCAGCGGAGCAGAGGAGGGTCCCCAAACAGGCCAAATACATTGCACACATTTTGATAAAGGTGCGAAGACAATTCAGTGAAGAAAGGAACAATTGGACATCCGTATGGAAAACCATGAACCTACAAACAGACCTCACACCTTATACAAAAGCTAACTCAAAATGGATCATAGACCTAAATGCAAAATGCAAAACTTTAAAATTTTTAGAAGAGAGTGGAGAAAATATAATTGAACTGAGGTTTGGTGATGAATTTTTAGATACTCCAAAAGCACAATCCATGGAAGAAAAAGTTGGGAAGGAGGTAGAGTGAGTAGAATACGAACCCAAAAATAGATGTCCACATTTGAATCGCAAATGTTGCCTTATTTGGCAAAAGGATCTTTGCAGAATGTTAAGGATCTTGGACGAAATCATCCTGGATTACACAGATGAGTCCTACATCCAAAGCGGACAAGTGTCCTTGTAAGGGATACAAGGGAAAGATCTGACAGACCGAAGAGGAGGGCCCCAGAGGCAGGTGTTTGAGTGATGCAGCCATAAACCAGGGTGTTTGACATGATGTCATGAAAATGGCCTTTGACCTCTGTTGTCTTCCTCCCGAAAACCCATCGCTCCAATCTACTCATGAGAAAAATAGAAAGTCAGTTGAGGGTATTTTACAAAATACATGAGCAGCACTTAAAATCGTCAAGGTCACCAAAAACAATGTAAATCTGAGAAACTGTCAGAATCAAGAAGCATCTAATGAGACGTATTGACTAAATGTAACTCGGGTTCCATTTAGAGAGGGGTCTGGGAAGAGAAAAAGGACACAAGGTAGAAACCAAGGAAATCTGAAGAGAGTGTGTGCTTTAGCTAAAATGGTGTGTCAGTGTTTATTCATTAATTGTAACAAGTGTCCCCTACTAGCACAAGATGCTAATAATAGGAGCAACTGGGAGTGGGGTATACAGGGACTCTCTGTGCTAACTTTGCACATTTTTGTCATTCTAAATCTATTTTAAAATACAGCGTTTATTTGAAAAGTAAAAAAAGAGCTAATAAGCCCTGTTATTTATAATCTCAAGAAAAAGAAAAATGAAACATGAAACACTCCCTGAAAATAAAATACACTTCCCAAGGATAACATACAAGCAAGGTAAAGTAGAAGAACATATGTTCTAGAAGGGGGGGGTGTGTGTGTTGTGGGGGTGAGGACTAGGACTGGGATTTGGACAAGACAAAGAATCGAGATACTTGAGGATTCAACCACTGACAGCTGGCGATGGTAAGCCATAAAATGGGGGTCACTGACCCCTCCTCAAGTCTGTGCACCCAAAGACCTGTAACAAGAAGGTTTTGTTTGGAGAGGGTGTTCTCGGCGGTGGTGGGAAGCAGGCACTGACCGCTGACCCGGTACTCAGGCAGCCAACACCCCCTACCTGACCTCCGGCAAAGCACTGCACCTGCTACATCTCTGTCTCCTCATCCACAGACTCGGGCCGCGGGGCTCATAATCATAACACTGGCTTCTGAAGCTTACGTGAGGACTCAACGAGGCAAATGGACGGAAAGCACTTACCCAGAGCCTGACGCATCAAGCCTTGTGAAGCGGTGGCTATTATCACTTCAAATACTTTCCCGCCTCCGATTTTCTCCTCAGGCCGATCTGTAATTATTTCTTGCAGGAAACATGTCTCATGGCCCGTCTTCCCCTCAGCTGCCTTCTCAGAACCTGCCCCTCGCCCCCTCCCTGGCCGCCCAGACCACCCACCTGGGGCCAGGAGAGCCGGGCAGGTCAGGGCCTCCCTCAGGAAGGGGACCCACAGGACCAGCCCGTGGGAACGCGCTGGCCCCGCGGGTCTCCGGAGTCCGTGCCCATGTCGCGGACATCAGGACAATCCTCCGACTGTCAGGAGTCACGCCCGGGCGGCCACGACACACGTAGGTGTGGGGGGGCAGGAGCTCTGCTCCCTCAGGGCTGCAGATGCGCAGACAGGAACAGAGAGAAAAAGACGGGACATTTCCCTGGAGGGCCAGACGTGCTTTCTGAAGTCTGGGCCCTTCACACGCCCTTTCCCTTGTCGTGGAAGTTTTTTTCACTTGAATATCTTAAATGGGTTCTGCTTCTTATAACCAACAGAACCCCGGCTGACGTGTTAATTAACAGGCGTGTTCACCACCACCCTGGGGCACCTTCTTCTTCCCAGCACCTAGCAGGGTTCCGGCTCAGGAACTGCTTGTTAGGGATGGAGGGACGAGGGATGGAGGGACGAGGGACGGAGGGGTGAGGGACGGAGGGGTGAGGGACGGAGGGGTGAGGGACGGAGGGGTGAGGGATGGAGGGACAAGGGATGGAGGGGTGAGGGATGGAGGGACGAGGGACGGAGGGGTGAGGGACGGAGGGGTGAGGGATGGAGGGACAAGAGATGGAGGGGTGAGGGATGGAGGGACGAGGGACGGAGGGGTGAGGGACGGAGGGGTGAGGGACGGAGGGGTGAGGGACGGAGGGGTGAGGGATGGAGGGACAAGAGATGGAGGGGTGTGGGATGGAGGGACGAGGGATGGAGAGATGAGGGACGGAGGGGTGAGGGATGGAGGGGTGAGGGATGGAGGGGTGAGGGATGGAGGGACAAGAGATGGAGGGGTGTGGGATGGAGGGACGAGGGATGGAGAGATGAGGGACGGGGGGTGAGGGATGGAGGGGTGAGGGACGGAGGGGTGAGGGATGGAGGGACAAGAGATGGAGGGGTGAGGGATGGAGGGACGAGGGATGGAGGGGTGAGGGACAGAGGGGTGAGGGATGGAGGGACAAGAGATGGAGGGTGTGGGATGGAGGGACGAGGGATGGAGAGATGAGGGACGGGGGGTGAGGGATGGAGGGGTGAGGGACGGAGGGGTGAGGGATGGAGGGACAAGAGATGGAGGGGTGAGGGATGGAGGGACGAGGGATGGAGGGGTGAGGGACGGAGGGGTGAGGGATGGAGGGACAAGAGATGGAGGGGTGAGGGATGGAGGGACGAGGGATGGAGAGGTGAGGGACGGGGGGTGAGGGATGGAGGGGTGAGGGACGGAGGGGTGAGGGACGGAGGGACAAGAGATGGAGGGGTGGGATGGAGGGACGAGGGACGGAGGGTGAGGGACGGAGGGGTGAGGGACGGAGGGGTGAGGGACGGAGGGGTGAGGGATGGAGGGACAAGAGATGGAGGGGTGAGGGATGGAGGGACGAGGGACGGAGGGGTGAGGGACGGAGGGGTGAGGGACGGAGGGGTGAGGGACGGAGGGGTGAGGGATGAGGGCTGGAGAAGAAACAGACAAGCCAGCACCACAGAGACGGCCTGTCCAGGACCGCGTCCCTTGTCAGGTCCCTGCCCTGCTCCAGCCCCCTCCCTGGCCTTCGGGGCCATTGGTCTGAGGAGCCCTTTCCTCAGAGATGTCTCGCCACGGAGCCCGGGGTTCCCACACAAGGAGGGTGTGAAATGCGAGAAGGCCAGTAGCTGAACGGCGGCCGAGACAGGCATCCCCCCAGAGGCTGGGGACGAAGGGCTGTGGGCAGGGGACGAAGAGGAACTTGGCGTCCCTGGTGTGGGGGCCTCAGGCTTCCTCGAGTCCTCGAACCCGGGCCTGACACCCTCAGATCCGTTGCTCCCCGGCCCGCGGAGCCGCAGGTGCAGGCAGCTGGCCCCGCGGGGCCTGTGTCCCTTGGGGTCAGTCACGAGAGGCAGGGGCGTGGCTGGGGGTCAGGGTGGGAGAAGCGAGGGTATTTCTCCGCCTCCCTCCATGCTGGGCTGAGTCCTCTGTGGGGTCAGGCCCCACCTGGTGACACGACCCCCGAGCTGCAGGAAAGCGGCCTCCTCCAGGGGCCTTCCTGCGTGTCTCGGGATTACCTCACCCTCCTCCCTCCGGCTGTGCCAGCACCGAACCAGTTCCCTGAGTGTAGCGTCACCTGCTTTAAACGCTGCAGGAGTGTCACTGGGTGCGTCCCTGGTTTCCACCCAGCACGCAAGGGCAGCAGCGAGTAACTTGCCCCCTGAACTGCCAGTAAGTGGCGATGCTGGGTTTGAACCCGGGTCTGCCTCGCTCTGGTATCGTGTTTCACGCACACGCTTCCTCCCACTGTCCCTCTACCCACCAGGGACGCTGGCCTTGGCCCCACCTGCGCCCGTGGCTGTCTCGGGAGCTCTCACAAGCTCCCTAAACGGCAGCCTCCGGGCAGCTTGGCGACGGCAGCCGCACCCGCTCAGGGCAGGCGTGTGAGCCCGGGCCCCGGAGCTCCGCTCTCAGGCGGGACAGCATTGGCCCTGCGCCTCTCCTGGAAACAGAAAGCAGCCTGCTCCAGCCAGACCCTCGAAGCTGCCTGGTGGGCTTGGCCTCCTCTCCTCGGTGAGTGTCTGTCCCCGGGATCTGTAATCCTCTCACCGCCAAAATTAGACGGGAGTCACCTTTTCCAGAGCGCTGCCACCCTGGCCTCCACCTGCAAGGGGCCTGGTGTTTCCTGTTTGATTCTGACTGATCTAGATCCTGAACCCACAGTGTGGCTGGCTGACCAGCAGATCACCTTGGAGCCTGCTGGGAATGCAGAGCCCGGGCTGCACCCCAGCCCTCCTGGGTCAGGATGTGCATTTTAGCAAAATCAAGACCCCTGCAAGCTTCGATAGACGTGCCCTGGGCACCTAGCCGGTGTCATCACGTAACCGTCATGCGTAGCTCGTGGAGATGCAGCAGATGAAATGCATGAACACATCAGAACGGGACCTGACACATAACAACTGCTGTGGCTTTTAGTATAATAATCAGTGTTGTTAGAGCCACTTACTTGCTCAAGCCAAGCAGCAGGGCGCTGAGAGATTAGTAGATGAACAAGGCAGAGCCCTGCCTCAAGCCCACACTTTCAAATAATGCCCTCAAGTTCTTCTGACCATCGCTGGATCCACCCGCACAACAGCCAGGGGCACAGAGGGAGCTGAAGGTCCTGCCACCTCATGTTGTGACCCTGAGTCCCTTCCCCACCCTGCCCCAGTGCTCCCATCTGAGCAATAAAAAAGGGGAGCTAGTTGGCCTGCGGCCTCAGGAGCTGTGAAGACCTTGGGAAGGAGCGAGACGACTTTGTTCTGAGTAGTTTAAATGACTTCATGGGCCAGCTGGAAGGAGACTGGCCTCAAGTCTCTGGAGGCGCCTTTCAACGGGAAACCCATCCAAAAGTGTGACGATTCCACAGACACAGAGGGGGCCAAGGGGCAATAGCGAGAGAATGAGGGGGGTCCTAAGATTCCAGGCAAGGTGCGCCCTTCCCTGCATCCTCACGTGCACCGCTGCCTGCGCCCATCTTCCCTGTTGGTTTGGCTGTGGGGGGCGGGGGGCAGCCTCCTAGCCCCGAGGGATGAAGTCGGTCGTATCACGCCTTCCCCTGTAGGTGATCGCCTTAGACCTGAGTCCAGGACTCAGCTGGCCAAGGAGAAGTCACCCGGACTGCCAGGATTTCCTCCCTAATCCCAGAGCCCCCAGGAGAGCTGCCTTCCAAGAGGACACTGGCTGTGCCAGCAACTGCTGCAGCCACCTTGTGATCATGAGGCATCGAGAGACCCCCAGAGAAGCTGGCGTGGTGGGACCCCAGCAGCAGCCAGTCCTGAGGCCAAACGTCTGCTTTTCAAGGAGATAATAAACCTATTGCTGTTGAAGTCATTTTCGGTCTCGTATTCTTTCTTGCAGTCAAATGCGTTCTAAATTAAACATGTAGTTTCCTCCCTTGTCAAATGAAGATAATTTTGTGAGGATAAAATGAGCTGAAAGAGGGGAAAATACCTAAAGCGTCCATGGAAGTGCCTTAGGAATCCACGTCCTGAAAACTAACAGCTTTAAGGATGGGCGTGGGGATTGGGGGGGCGGGTAGTCCCGTTATAACCCACTGATAGATGGTTTAACCCCCAAGGGGCTTTTCTATGGGAGGAAAGACGCTCCCATAATTGTGTGGACTTTCCTTAATGCTTAATTTGTTTCACTTAGGTCTAATTAACAGAACTCAGAAAAGCAATTTTTCTCAATTATAAATATGATGAATTAAATGTTCTTAAACAATTTAAAATGCAATTACAAACAGTGCATTCGATTCTTTGGATATTCCAGAGAGCTCAGAGAGCAGACAGAACGTTCAGAAACACGACGTTTCCACAACATGTTGCTAGAGCCTCACCTAAGCCCCCTCTAAAACCATGACCTTCCTTCATGATTCTGCCCTTTGAAAGATTACCTTCCCTGAATTATGGCTATATTTGTTTATTTATTCTTGAGTACATTTTCCCATGATCCTAGGGTTTCAGTAATATTTTATCCTAACGTCTTGGGGAGTCATTCCTCTTAGCATCGACTTGCCAAAACATAGAGCCGAGGAGAGAAA
Source organism: Talpa occidentalis (assembly GCF_014898055.3). NCBI lineage: Eukaryota > Metazoa > Chordata > Mammalia > Eulipotyphla > Talpidae > Talpa > Talpa occidentalis. The sequence goes on from NW_023601104.1 coordinate 100,112,119, forward strand.
ATCAGGCGATTGGCTAATTGACTCTTGGCTGGGACGTGGGACCTGCAGACACAAATTAAGGTGATTTAAACATGAGTCCCAAGTCTCTAGCCTGGATTTCTTTTTTAAAAAACTTTCACTTGTGATGACTTGGGAATTTGAAGCCTTGGCCCTCTTTATGTGAGATGAGCTATGAGCTGTTAGCTGGTCTTCCCCCGGTGCGCTCTCCAGTCTAACCAGGAGAAAAATATCAAGCAAACCAAACCCGGAGATGTTCTACAAAATATCCTCAGAAGTGTCGACTGGAAGGACTCAGAGACTGGGCAGACTAAGAGACACGATGATTAAATGCTCCTGGAAGTGATTCTGGAAGCAGAGAACATGAGGAAAGAAATTGACCAAATCCGAATATGTGTGGAGTTTAGTTCATAGTCGTGTGCCCACGTGAGTCTCTTCGTTGTGACATATGGTAATGACCAGGTCAGGTATGGGTAGAAGGTTTCCATTACACAAGATGCATAAGTTCTGGAGATCTACAGTACAGTATCGTGCCCATAGTTAGCAGCAAAATAGGTGAACAATAAAACTAGCCATAAGATACCGTGTGCTCAGAAATTTAACAGGGTAGATCTCCTGTTAAATGCTCTCACCACAAAAGAAAACAGCATCAAAGGGAGATGAGGGAGCCACGAAGACTTCTTGGGAGGTTCTGGACATGTCTGTTACCTTGACTGTGGTGACGGTGCCCCAGATGTTCACAAACGTCCAAACTCATCCAGGCGCACACACAAAACATGGTGGTTCTTTGTGTATTCACTAGACCTCAATAAATCTGTTTTTAAAAAAAAAAAGTCAACATTAGAAGAAACTGGTTCATGGGGGTATCCAAGAAGTCTCCGTATTATCTTTGCAACTTTTCTCTAGACTGAAAATTATTCCCAATGAGTTTATTTTTTACCATGGTGCTGGACTCTGGGGTGCCCCAGAAGCAGACGCTGAGACAGGAAACAGTAGAAGTCGTTTCTTAGCAAATGTTAAGTAGGCAATTCTAGGAATCACTGGCAGGGGTGTAAAACCAGGAAGGGGGGAGCGAGAGGCTGGGTGGCCAAGCAGGTGACTGCTAAGGGTGAGCAGGTGCAGTCCTGCCCGGAAATAGAGGGCAACAGTAGAGAGCAGCTCTCAGGGTTACCCCAAGCGGAGGGCAGGGGTACAAGATGTTTATCCACCATCCCCTTCAGACACAGGTGATCTGCACCCTGCAGCTGGACACTTCAGGCTGCCCAAGTGGGCCCAGGGCTTCCTTTCCTAGCCCCAGTCTGCAGGGGCCTCCCTGGTGGCGCAGGGGTTAAAGTCTTAGTACTACGAAGCCATCACCAGCCACTGCAGCACGAGTTCAATCCCTGGCCAGCCAGGGAGCTGACCCACATGGTGCAGCAGACCTCTCTCTTCTGTCTCCCCGCTGCTCCCCTCAGCAGTGTATTTCAGTAGATCTGCCTGTTCTGCTCCCCACTCTGTCCATCCTGGTGAATCCTCTCACCCCCATCCCCCACATCTGGCCTACACCCCAGTTCTTGTATGCATAAACAAGTAAATCTTTAAGGGGGAGAAAAAAAAAAAAACAGCCTCCAGGCCCTGGTGGCTGGGGATAGTGTCAAGCAAAGAGTTGCAAGGCTCAAGGTTGGCAGCTGTCCTGTGCCAGCAAGGGGATGGCCTGTGCCCAGGAGAGACAGCAGGACACCGGGCATCATTCCCAGAACTGATTCCACCTTTAAATGCCTCTTGGCTGGTAACAGCTAGCCCAGCACTGCTGTGATGATGCATTGACCCAGTCTGACAATATTATTTGAATTTTGTTATAATTAATATAAGACTATCTGAAAATTTCATTTTCTACTTGATGAGTGAGAATCTGCAAAGTCAACTCCTTTCCTCAGGATGCTTGTCTCTGGGGGAATTGTCTCTGGGGAACATTCTGTTGAAGCCCCGTCCCCTGACTTCTGTGCGTGTCCCCCACACCAACCAGCTTTGACTCCTTCGGTCTGGGTTTCATGTGACCACAGTGCTCACCGACCCTTCCTGCCCTTGCTGCTTGGTCTGGTTATTCTGGGATTATTTGGTTTACTCGTAAAAACCAGTACCTGGTGTTTATTCTTTCCTACTTGTGTAGATAGAAACAATGACGTCGTCTCTCAGATAATAACCAGGAGGGCAGCCGTCATTTCAATCATTTACATGGAGGGAATTTGTCAAAAGGAATTGATTATATAGCTGAGGAGCCAAATAGGGGGGCTGTGAGTGCGCCCAGAGATGAGCAACGAGAGGAAACGGCTAGCACCTCTGAGCTGGTGGAACAAAGAAGATGCTACAGGAGCCCAGGGGCTAGGGGACCCCAGAAGAAGCTGACCCCATGGGGGTCCCACAGGACAGCAGCTGGAGTGAGGGACGTGAGGTAGCTGGTGCTGGAGACCGCCTGAGAGAGCAAGAGGAGAGAGAAGTAGCTTGGCTTCTCCTTTCCTCTCACTCTCTGGCCTCCCTCTGACCAGCCTGTAGCAGCCTCCCTGCGTGATGCAGGAGGAGGAGCAGGGTCAAGAGTGAAGGGGAGGCTCACACACGCCCCCAATCACTGAACAGGCATGTGCCTTACAGAAGAAACGAAATATTCATATCCATTTTAATTGAATAAATTGGACATGTAGCATGTATGTTGAACGTATGTATAGCGGGTTACTTTGATGCGTTTATATGTGGCACTGTGATTCCAATGCAGCAATATTCATCACATTACATAATTACAGTGCAGCGTTGCTGTCTGGATGCCTTCCTCTGCAGCAGAGCGCTGTGGTTTACACCAGGAGCCAGTCACGATGAAAAACAATATGGAAATGCCTCAAAAAATTGAAAATAGATCTACCACGCCATCCAGCAATTCCACTTCTGGGGACACACCCAAGGGACACGGATGAGACAGGTGTGCTTCTGTGTGTAAGGCCGCAAATTCACAACAGACACAGGAAGATACTCCTGTATCAATACTCCCTTGTCAGAGTGAAAAGTAAATAGATCCTGCTAGTCCTCCTGCTCAGACCATCAACCACCATTCATCCAGCAATTCTTCTCATTTGCGCGTTGTTGTGAATACATGGTAGCGCCAATGAACCGAGTTAGTAGATGGTCCACTTGTCACACTGTCCCTAGGAGCACCGTTCGGATGTCCTCGGCATCCTTGGAAGGATTCCTCCTTCCTGGCAAGATGACCCAGAACTTTCCATCCTGATTTTCTCCCACCCCCAAGACATGAAATCAGTCACCTTCCAAGGGAGTCCCAATGCCATTAGCAGAGGAAGAGCTGCTGAAGATCAAAACCTGGCTGCAAGTTCACCTGGGGTGGCGACGAAGTTGGAAACATCTCTTTTTCAGATTATGAATTTGTACAGGTAGCTCCAATGCAACGCAAAATCTGACAGAAACTCACTTTTATTTTATTTATTTATTTTCTTACATCATTGTTCATTTGTGTGCGATAGTTTATTTCTCCCCTCAGGTGATATGGAAACTCAATTTTGAAAAATCTCGTAGTCCATCATTTCCACGGCCAAGACTTTCAAGTACTGGGCAGAACCCAGATGCCTTAGGGAAGATCTGATGAACTTTGGCTCCAGAAAGGACTAACCACAAGCCAGGCCCTCTGATAGCGATGCCGCCAGGGGCAAGTGGCACGCTGACTGTGTGCCAGACCCTGGCATTAAGCACTTTACCTGCCTTATCTCAGTGATGCATCACTGAGCACCTCTGCAAGGGCTGCGATTACTAGGCCTCTTTCACAGACAGAAAACAGACTCAGGGAGGGCAGATGTGCACCATCCCGCTGCACGCCTGGCTAGCGCACTGCAGCACCCCACGGCCCACTGGGGTCCACCCAGCCCCTCAGCCCACCACTCTGAACCTCCTCCATGCCTCCCGCCGCTGCTGTTTCTCCCTGGGCCAACGTGACCTTTGCTCCCAAGACATGACCTTCAAATTCCAGCTTGATGGCTCCTCTTCCAAGCCCCTTGCTCCTCTTCCGTCTCAACATTGGAGCTCTGTGCGCATGTCTGAGTGTGGGTGCGCGCCGGGAGCCCCTGAGGGCAGGTTCTGCGTGTCCTTCACCCACAAAGCACAGTGCGACAGAGCAAGTAACACTTGACGAAGGAACGAAGAGGGAAACCTGGCTCTGGTGCTGACGCCTCTCCCCTCTGCCCGTCCGCCAGGCTTGTGCCCCGTCAGATGGCTGCTTTCCCTGCATCCGGCGAGTCTGTCAGCCGAGGACAGCAGAATGACGTGCTCTGGCTTCAGCGTTCCAGGTGGCATCGGAGAGGCCCGGGAAGAAGGCCCAGTCGGGCCGGGTCTGAGGATGGCAGGCTCGTCCCGGGGCCTGAGAGCGTGGGACCTTGCTGCAGAAATCCAGTGGACTCTCGCAGGATGTGCTCAGTCAGCCCTCCTTCTCTCCTCGCCGCTCGGTCCTCTCCTGTCCCCTCTGCTCTCTCCTCTCCCTCCCTATCTCCCCTCCTCTCACACCCGCTGCCTGGGACCCGGTGATCGCCAAGAAAAGTGCACATGCAGCCCCCTCTCTGCATCGAGCGCTCCGCTGACAGCACGCAGGGCCCAGCAAGTTTCTTCTGAGGAGCCCGGAGCTGCCGGCCTCGTGTGAACCCGGCCCTCCAGCCTGCGCTACGGGCGCACAGTCCTCGGGATCCCTGCGGGTGGCACCGGGGCTGGCGTGGCGAGCCTGCTTCAATGGATGCGTGTGTCCTCCTGGCTGCGGCCTCTGCTGAAGTCCTCGAAAACCGTCTGGCCCTGGAAATAGGTGACACCTCCTTCTGCCACCTCTGCGCCCTTGCTCACATCCCTGACTCAGCCACCACGTCTACATACGTGAAGAAAGTCCCCCAAGAAGTGACTAGTGTTGGCACAGCAACCACATGTTAATTGCGTCTTCCCTACAGCAGGCCAGTGGGAGCTCCGCCCGCCTTAGTCCTGTCAGCCTGCCCTTCAAAATAGAAGTGCCGTCCTGTCAACGTGCACTTCAGACTTTCCCCTCGAAGTTCATAAGCTCTGGGTGATTTTTAACGCCTCCATATTCAAACAGAGACGTCTGAGACCTGGTCCACGAAACTGTCTTAGTGTCAGGCCATCGAAGAGGACAAACGGTCACTGTCTTTTCCCAACCTCCGCCTTGGTGCGTCCCTTCCAGAATCTTCCTGCATCTCTGAATTCTCACTAGCCTACTAAGGAGGGCTCCTACTTTGGTGAGGGAACAACTATCAGGGTTGCTGTGTTTGGGGTTGCAAATAATGGGGGACCCAACTCAAACCAAATTAAACTGGAGAGAAGATGGTCAACTGCATGGGAATCGTCCACACAGGGTGGGCTTGGGGGCTGCTCCATGATGCGGCTCAAGGACGTAACCAGGGACTCGAGTTCTTTCCAAGCCCTTGTCCATCCTCTCCACTGAACTCGCTCCAAGCCTGGCCGCCACCAGCACCCAGCAAACAGGCAGCGAGGCAGACAGAGAGAATGGATCAGGCCTCAGCCCTCTGCGCTCCCGGAGAGTGGGGCACACCTCTCTCGTGTCTCGTTGGCAGGATTGGGGCGCAGCTGTTCCAGAAGCAATCGGTATTAATCTTTCCTCCGGACCTGCCAAAGAATGAGAGTCATTTCTCAAACTGAGGTGCCACCGTGGCCCGTGTCAGGGCCAGGGCAGCCGGCGCTCTGCCCACCGGGCAGCACTAGAGGTAAGAGAAGCACCGCTGGGACATGGCGAGCCGGCGAGGGCAGCAGACTCCACAGACCACGGCTGCTCTGCTGGTGCCGCTCCTCCCTCTGCTTCGTCACCCTCCCCGCTTGGCTCCCGAGGGCCCCGCAGAGCCGTGGCAACAGGAGCGTGGCGTCCAGTGGCACTGCTCTCCCTGGGAGGAGGTCCAGGCAGCCACGAGCTCCCCGGCACGCCGCCCCGGTCGGCCGTGACTTGTGACCCTCCGGACAGGGCGCTGGACAGGCAGGAGCTGCCTTCTACCCCGGGCAGAGTGCAGAGATGAGCCCCCAGGCCGACGGGCAGCCCCGGCCACCCACCCACCGCCCGGCCAAGCTTCAAGGTCTTTGGAGAAAGATTGTGCGGGCGACGCTGGCTGAGACGAAAGGCTGGAGCTCGTGAACAGGAGCCGCTGCCCCTCACGCGGCCCTTTATCATGAAACCTTTTATTTGTCAAGGGCCTGCTCGGGCGGGACACGATACATCGCAAGTAAGGAAACGCCTGTGAGCCCCAGACCAGTCACACAAGAACCTGAGCAATGCAAACAGCCACGGGGCCTCGGCTCCCTCACAGCGTTTCGCTGGCCTTGATCCTTCGAGGCTCAGCGCAGCCCTGGGGAGCAGGTGGAGAAAACCGCATTGTCCCTTTAGTACGCGGGAGGCTGGGGCGAGCAGGTCGTCTGCTGATGCACGGGTGGCTTTCGGGTCAACAAAGGACTTACATCTAAAACAAGGAATTCTTAGAACTCAGCAATAGGAAAACCAACCATCCACGCCACTTCTGCTGTTTTCCCGCCGCCAAGCCTTCTCTTTCCTCGCCCCTGCCGCCCGCCCCTCACCTCCAGCTCAGCAGCCTCGCTTTATTGATCAAGGTTCTCTGGTTTTTCTAATTAGTTTACTTTGCTGAGTCATCTGCTCTGTAAATGTCCAGTACTGGCCTCTGTCATTCTGCCCGGCTTTACTACACTTCACCCCCTCAACCCACTATTGCGCTGTCAATGGCGGCATCTCATCTTCCTCACGGCGGAACAGTATTCCAGAGCGTGGCTGGACCGCAGCTTCCTGGCCGAATCCTTGACCACCATGCCCTTGGGTTGTTTCCATGTCTCAGCTTTGGTAAATGGCCCAGGGACCCACTTTTAAAAATGACAAGGGAATTTCATATTTTTATGCTTTGATAGGATGTAAGAAAGGAAAATGATGAAGAGATTTTAGCTGCTAGGTGCGTTTATCTCAGTAAGTCGCGTAAGTTCCATGATTGAAGGTGAGATGGGGGTGTGGACCTCAGTACCAGCCCCAGTCCTTTCCACGAGGAATGGCCAACAACCAGTTCAAGATTACTCCATGTTCTAGCTGCTTTCAATTTTATGTAAAACATTGGTCATATTTTTATTTTCTTCTGTGCCAAAGAATCGACAGTCACCATTTTACAAAAACATTGTTTTCAAAGGATTTTTTGGTTAGTTTTGATTGGAACACATTTTTCCACATAAATGCTATATTCACTTCCCCAAACTATCAATAATTCTTCTAATGCGACAGCACAGAAATGCCAGAAGAATCGGGGGTAAATGTTTTTATCATTAAGTTGTATTGTATAAAGTAGTCCAAATCACTAAAACTCAATTTCCAGGAAACTATATGAATGAATTGCTAAATTGGCTTGAAAAAAATTGGTAAAAATAAATAAATAAATAAAAATAATAAAAATGACAAGGGATTTGACTAGACATCTCATCACAGAGGATAGAAGAATGATGAATAAGTACATCAGCCATTAGGAAAATGCAAATCCAAACCACAGTGAAGTTCCAGTTCATGCCAACTGGGATAACTACAATCAAAAGATAAATAATACCAAGTACTGGCGAGGAGGCAGAAACCTGTCTAGAGGCACTGCCAAGTGGCACAACCATTCTGGAAAACAGATTATCAGTGTCTTACAATCACACCCTTTCCATATAACTCAGTCATCTCACTCCCAGATTTCCCTTAGAGCATGAAAAGTTACATTTACATGAAAACCTGTGCACAAAAGTTAATAGTCCCAAACTGGAAAAACCCGGGCGTCCCTCATCAGATGGGTAAATAGTCAGATAGGATTGTTCTCAGCAGCAGAAGGAAGGAACTGCCTGCTGATGGGCGTGCCAGCCTGGGCAAGCTCAAAGACAGTATGCTGAGCGAGAGAAGCCGGCCGCGGAGTTGCGCGCTGTAGGATTTCATCTACACGAAGTTCTCGAAAAGACAAAAATGGAGTGACAATGGAGACCAGACCAGGGGCTGCCAGGGCTTCTGGCTACAAGGAGGATGGTCTTAAAAGGCATCTTTGGGGATCATGTTGCTGTTCCACAGCCCGATTGTGATGGTGGTTACACACGGGTGGTTTAAGTTTAGAGAATCACACTCTACAAAACACAAGAGCCAAGCTTTCCAGGACTTTAAAGAATCGTTAATTGGAGACCAGGTCACCCCCGCACCCTTCGAGCCTAGAGCAGCTCGAAGCTTCATTCATGGCACAGCACCCAGACCTCAACTCAAAGCTTTGTCTTTAACAGCAAATTCCAGTACGTCTCATCCTCAGCTTTCCCAGCCCACAGGAACAAGCACTGAGGAGAAGAACAGACGTGCTGGCAATACCGACGAGAGCCGAGTGGCAGCCAAGGAGACAGGAATTATGAAATGCAAACACACACGTTCGAGACTTGTCAGTGTCCAGGCCATTTGGCTCAAGCCCCAAACACCCCCTCTGCGATGTGTGAGGTTCCTGGCTGCTGATGAGGAGCCTGAATCCCAAGAAGGGGGTCACTGCAGAAAAAGCCTCCCTTTGCTCCAGAAAATAACCAGTCGGACGCTCGGGACCACCCTGTGCACCAGCAACCCCGGAGTCTGCGCAGTGATTTCCCTTTCAGAGGGACAAGAATTTGCACCCAGGGTGCAAGTGAGAACGCCTGCCAGTGGCCAGCATCTGCCTCCAGATGGCCTGTGGTCTCTGCTGTCTCTGTTCCGGTGACTGGTGGCCACCCCCTGTTTTATTGAGCACCTGCTATGCTCCAGGCACTTTCTGAAGAGCTTTACATGGATGGTTCCATTTAATTCTCACAATAGTCCTAGCAGTAGGAATCCTAGTAAGTCCAGTTTTACAGATAAGGAAACTAAAGCCAGAGCGGTCAAGCAACTCGCTTAAAGTCATCTGTCCAGTAAAAGGTGGGGTCAAGACAGATCGCCCCAGGGTTCCCTCCCAGGTGCCCCATGGCCTCAAAGAGTCAGCTGGACAGGGAAAAGAGCACACAACAGACTGACCTCTGGGGCTGTCACAGAACAGAAGGGACAGTGAGGATGATTAAGGAATCCGGGCTGCTCCTCATGGAAACAGGTGGGGGGCGTGGCCTGCAGAGGGAAGAGTCTCATTTATACCACAGCGTGTTTACGCCTCATCCCACCTTTGATGCCCTTGGCCTCTGAGTTTTGCATTATTTCTAGATCACTTGTAATCTATTCATTCACAGTCACTGCAGTGTACTGTCGTGACCTGGAGCAAGTGAATTCAGGGTTCTGTGCCTGTTCTTTTGCTACACCTTTGCAGTCACCTCTGGGTGGGTCTCAGTTGGCTTTCTTTTTTTTATTTATTTATATATGTATTTTTTTTTTTTACATCATTGTTCATTTTGTGCAATGCTTGATTTCTCCTCTCAGGTGTAATCCCCATAGAATTCAAAATAGATCCTACCCTTTGAATGGTGGGATTCCCTGCTGCTGCCATACTTTAATGAAAGTTCAAGTAGAATGAGATCATATTTATTTACAAAAATATTAAAGTATTGTATTGAATGGCGACTGAAGCTAGGACATAATCAAATCCTTCAAAAATAAGAAAAATAGATTCTTAAAGTTATTTCAGTAATTGCTCCAACTACAACAAATGTTGTTAATCCAAGAAGAGAGATTTTAGCATGTCTTATATTTAACTTAATGTGCGGGGATGTTTATGCAAACAGGTGACATCATTGAATTGTGATTCCTGAGAAATTCACACCTTTTTCTTTTAGAATCTCAGTAACTCAACAATCTCAGAAACTCTACCCAGAACAATCCAGTCTCCTGTATGGTAAGGAAAAGAACTTGGATGCTTAGAGGGATAACCTCTCAATTGTCTGGAACATCTATTCTGTGGAAACTTCATGCCCAAGTCATGGAAAATAAACACTATAATTTCAGAGCAGAATTCCCTCTTCAATGCCAAGACTTAGAGTCCTGAAAACTTCCTTGGCAGAAGAGTTTTAGGAACTTCTATCCTTGAAATAAAAACTGCAGTGTTTGTACCAGTAACTGTGGTGAGGCCCTTAAGTGGCCCCAGCAACCCCTGCCTCCAAGCTTCCTTCCACATTCTCCTTCCATGCCCTTTCTCTGTGTAAGGGCTGGATGAGACTTGCTTCTAGCACAGGTGGAGTATGGCCATTGCCAGCAACCTCTCGACAGGCCCTAAGCCGGAAGGCCTAAGCTAAGTCACTCGTGATTTCGTTCCCACAGAAACTCTGAGATGATAAATGCTGCTTTCAGCCACTATGCTTGGGGGTGATGCTATACCACTAAGACACAACTTACCAGTGACAGCTTACACACGATCTTGGTAATAAAGACTACCTTACCTCTGCATTCCATGTCCCACCCCTAACGGATCAGAAACTCTCAAGATCCTCTCACCATCCCAGTTTCAAAGAAACACTGTCATTTGTAACAGGATTTGCGCTGAGCATTTGAATGCAGAGCAAATCCTGTCCGATGAAGACTATGGAACATAAAGGAAACCTGTAGGCCCTCCAGGGCTGTGTTTCAAGACACCCCAAGGCCTTACCTCCCCAATTACCATCTAATTTCTACCTTGATTATATAGACATGTGTGCACAATGCAGAATGTGATAGCTTGCTAGAATTTTCCAAGAGGACTGGATTTACTCCATGAGGTTTCCTGGGCCAGCTTTGCATTTGGGTCACCAGCAGGAAATCTTGCTCCTCAGGCCTTGACGTCCCTCCCACACACGCTTACAGGACATGGGGACTTCCTGGACACTGTCTACCTCTATAGAACTGACAAAGGGATTCCACGGTTAAGTAAACACCCTGTAAAGGGAAAGACAAGAAACCATTTTGGCAGGAATGATGAATGGGGGGACATTGCTGAGCCTCCTCCGGGCCTCTCTGTCTGCAGCTCAGCCTCCCTCTCCTGCCATCTCAGAGCCTCTGGAGCAAAGACCTCCAAGGTCCTGACTCATAAACTTCGAAAAGGAGGGGGCCTATGGGCTCAGGACAACCCCCCACCCACTTGGGTCTCCTGAGACTGACCCCCGGATTCCTCAGGGGTCTTCATTGGGAAGTAAAGTCCAGGTTCCTGAGACCAGCCTGGATGAGGAAGAAAAGAGAGATGGGGGTGTAGGGATAATGGCAGCCCTCTGCCCTCACCCAAGTCTGGGAGAAGCATATTTATTCCCCACTTTTTGCAGAGACATGGAAGGAAGCCAGCTCTTGGCCCCTCCATTCCATTTGTTTGAAATGTTTTGGATTCTCCTTTTCTTTAGTCCAATTCACTTAACAAGCTGAATTTCTGCAATTGGCTGAGATCTGATTTCCTGCTTAAAAAACAAAACAAAACATCAAAACAACAAAAGTCATCCTAACCACCCACGAGTCTAATAATGACGAGAATGTCTCTGGCCACAGTTGCCTGAATTAAGGGCACCACGGCGCAGGCGTGGGGAGTCCTCCTGAGTCCTGAGGTGGAGGTGGTAACTCGGGAAACCCGGGGCTATTGGGGACACTCTGGCCCTCAGAGGGCCGCCGCGGACTGTTGGAGCAGATGGCTGGAGCCGGCGCGGTGTTTCTGAGATCTCCCAGATCATTTGGCATTATTAGTCCCCACTTAGCAGAGACGTGTCTGAGGACAGGGGCTCCATCTTCCCCCTTTGAGACCCCCCCATGGCTGGGCAGGAAGTGCTGCTGATTGATGGCAGCTGCCCCTCTGAACTCAGGGCCTCACCCAGCAGGACCCTGAAGAGGACGCAAACGCGGAAAGTGGAAAGTGACTTGTGGGGGACACACGCATATGTAGAAATTTCCCCACCATGGCTCAACCCTCTGGTTTCCATCCAGACCTCACAGGGGGCAGCAGTTGACCACCAATGCACATAAAGGAAGGAGAGAGTATTGAAAATCCTGACCCTGTTTGCTCAGAACTGTCCCAGGCCGTGTATTATAACAGCTTCAGAGTGACGGAGAGTCACGTGCCAAGCACTTCACCTAGGCTGAGGGTCCCGCTTTGACTCTATGTGGATTCAGGTGTGCCTGGACACACCTGAATACCAGTGAGGAAGACCCCAGCAGGGTCTACTTGCTTGAGGACTGAAATATCTCCTGGGCGAGACTTCGCCCCAGAGGAAAAGGGAAGCTACCTGCTACGAGTGTGACACCATCCACTAGGATCAGTTTCAGTGGAATGTAGCAGGCGGAAAAAAGAAATTTCAAAATAACTATACATAAACAAGATTGGTATGTGTTTTGCCTTCATGCCAAAGAGTTCCAGAACTGATGGCCCAGCACTGGCATGGAGATTCAACTGTATTATTAGGGACACAGCTGTCAATCTTTGTGCTTCACCATTAAGGGACATGGCTTCCATCCACAAGCTTTCCTCGTGGTCCAAGATGGCTGTGGGTGTTCCAGCCATCACAGCTCAGGCTGTTGGCGGAAAGAAAGAGGAGAGAGGGCAAAAAGGGACATGCTTCAGTGAGAAAAAAAGAAATTCTGCATCTTAAATAGGCCAATTTTATCTCGATTCCATCATTAGCAGCCAGAATAAAACCTAACAGAACACACCTAATTCTAGCTTAAATTAGAGACAGTAATTTTGTTTTCAATTGCAGGTGATCCCCTGGGATCAAAGAAAGTGTGACAAGAGCCCAAGGAGAAAAAAAAGTATCCCTGAAAACTAAACTAAAGCATTGCTAGTTGCTCTCTCCTAGCTAATACTTCTGCCCTTGGTCCTGTCCTGCCAAATCCCTCAGAGGCAGGAGGGAGACCATCCAGGTGAAAGGGGACCCCCCAGACCTTGTGGGTGCAGGCATAGGTATGTTCACGGCACTCCAAGATGGATCTTCATTGGCACTGATTCCAGAAGACCGCAAGTATGCACCAGCCTCACCGATTCTATATTCTTGAACTTCTCTAAGCCTTAGGTCCCTCGTCTTTAAAATAGAGACAAAGTATTGATATTTATTAATATAGAAGTGCTTTATAAACTATTAATACACATTGACACTATTCCTTTTTTCCCTCATGGCTGGGTTTAGCTAGATTAAAAGGCTAGCTCAGGAACGCAAACAGCCTGACAACATTGGCTGCGTTGTAAAATGAGCCCTTTCAAGTTCCAAAGAGCTCACTTGCTTTTGAAACCCTGCGGCTCTTGGGCTGGAGGCCTGTGCTGTCACCGAGACCCTGCAGCTGTTACATGTGCTTAATGTACGTTTAACGACTGAACAACTTTGAAGTGTGAAAGGTTCGTGCCCAGCTGGCTTCCTGTGAAGATGGTCAAAATCTAAAGGGAGTGTAAACTTATCCTTGGTTTAAGTGAGGACCAACACCCAAGTAGTTTACCGTTTTCATGTTTCACTGCATGCCTCCCACCCTGCTATGGCCAAACCCCGAATAAAATGAGTTTTTCCCTGCCCTAAGTTTTACAGTTATAAGATAATCCTTTGCATTTGCAAATTTACAATTTCCAAAATGGATCCAGTGGGTCATCATGACTCACAATGACCCCATTATAAGGACAGAGATTATCTCTTCCATCTCACAGATAAAATGGATTATTTCAAGAGTTAACTGACTGTGAGATCATTTGCTCAGCATGGCCCAGTGAGTATGTGGTAGAACTGGGACTGGGGGTCACCCCTGCTCCCCTCTAGACCTCCCTGGAGAGGTGTCCCATTGACTTTGCCATGTTCATGCTTCCCACGGTCTGTTTGGACTCTGTCTGAAATTTAAAAGGCAAAAGATTGACATTGATCACGGAGAACATAGTTTTCAAAGTTAAATTTGCCCAAAAATCACCTGGAAATTTTAGGGTCGGTCTGGGCAGTGCCAATGCATATGGGTGTTGATATTGTTCTAGAATTCTTTCTACTCAAAGTGTGGTCCTGGGTTGAACAAAACATCATGCCCTGGGAGCTTGTTACAAATGTAAATTCTCAGATACCGTGTGATTTTACTCACATGTGGCACATAAAGAAATAAACAATGAAACTAAATAAAACTAAACCACTAACAAAATAGTGGTTATCAAGAAAGAGGGAAGGGAGGGGTTAATCAGATTAGAAAGGGTCAACAGTCTGGTAATGGATGGAAACTAGACTTCATAAGGTAGTGTGACATTGTGATTTCCAGGAGATACGCACATTTGGTCATTCACAGGACCAAAATATATTCGCTATACATATTTGGTCATCATCCACAGTTCCTGGTCCACAGCTCTTCCAGGGATTTCTTACACATTGAAAGCATTAAAGGTGTCTCTTGTTATGTTAATGAAGACCACTTTTGGAAGTCTTCTGGTCTTGGGGGCTGGTTACCAGGGAAACCATCATTTATGGAGGGTTGGAACTTCCAGTCCTACCCCCAGACCCCCAGGAAAGGAAGAGGGGGCTGGTGGTTAAGTTCAACAGCCAATGGCCAATGAGTTCATCAGCCAAGCCCATGTAATGAAGCTTCCATAGACGCTCAAGAGGAAGGGACTTCAGAGAGCTTCCTGCTTGGTGAAATCGATGTTCCCTGAATTGTAATTCTTTGAATTTTCTCCCAAGTTTTAAGCTAACAAAGGAGAGAAATGGATGGGCAAGGTGAGGACAGGAAAGATGGGCCAGGGCTTGGGAAAATGGAGCACAGGGTGAGAGACAGAAAGGAAGAAGTCCGTAGTAAGAAGGTCAAGGGTATAGACACCAGACTGTACCTGGTGTTAAACTGTTGCGTCGGGCCATGCCACACTGACAAAGACACGGGTGTCGTGGAGCAGGCTGCACAAGGCAGGACGCTGCTGAGAGCAAGATCCTGGCCGTTTTTGTTGATAGAATAATCATAGAGCATCAGCTACGTGCGTTAGGAGGACAAGGAGAAAGGATGGTGACACTCAGGAATGTCATCTAGGCTTGGGGGACACGAGTCTGCTGACCATGTTATCAGCTTGATGACCAAGTTTTGTCATCGAAACGGGACTCCAGACCCCCAGCCATGGTCCTAACCTTATTAACAAGGTGTTCCACTGATCAGCTTCTGGGGTCCCTTGTCCTACATCAGTCCTCGGCCCCCCGGGCATTCCCGGTCATACCTCATGATGTATGAGTCGGGAGTAAGTTTATGCATCTGACCTCAGCCCCCCGGGCGTTCCCGGTCATGCACACCCTTCCCAGGGGGATCCAGCTTTCTGCTCTTGATTGATATGAAAGACGCCTTGTAAGGTTTGGCTCCTATGACTGTGACTGGACAGTTCTGACCTTTGTGCAGGAACACAGAACTGCAGGGAACCACGATGGTGGCTGAGCAGGCCGCTTAAGCCTAGCAGACCCACATTAAGCCCGTTCCTGCTACTTGTTTAGGGTTTGACATTTTACCCCTTGTCCCAGGTCCCATCCTTAAGGGCCAGCCCCATGACCTGTCCACTCCCCCCCCCCCCCACTGAGCCCTGCCCACAACTCCTCTTAGCCTCCTCCTCTTCTCATCGGCCTTGGTTCTCTGGATTCCATCTGCCATGCTGCCAAGTCTGTCTGAGGGATAGCTAGCTCTTAAAGAAAAAAAGGCCCTTAATCTGAGCCGGTTAACCTGGCAGAGAGGGAGGGAAAGACTGACCGAGACACCAGAAATACCTGAAAAAAGCACTCAAGCCATGGATCACCGGCAAGAGGATGGAAAAAGAAACGTTCGACACTGGTGGTAAAACCATGTGCCCTTGCGTGAAATCTAATACGCATGCGTCTGGAAATTTGAACTCATCTGAATACCTTTGGGTGGCAGCCATTTGATATCCAGGAAGCCTCTGGAATGGCTTTAATCGGCTTTATTAAGCTCTTTATTTCCAACATCAGGAACTTGTGTTCTGCCAGGAGGAGATCAGATTGAAGCCTATAAGATGCCAGAAAACTTTAACATGGCCTCACAGTGGGTGACTGGGAGACCCAGCTGGCTAACTTGACCACCCACCCACCCAACCTGCACTTTTCATCTGGTAACTTCCTGAATCCAGACGTGTTAGTCAGCTTGGGCGTCCACAGCAGAATACCACAGACTGGATGGCTTAAACAAACAAATGCTTCTGTACTAATGTTCATAGTGGCAAAGGGTGGAAATAATCCAAATGTTCGTCCATGGGTGAATGGATAAACAAAATATGGCGTGTATGTCAAAGGAATATTATGCAGTCTTGAAAAGGGAAGAAAACCTGTCACATGTTATAATACGGACAAACATTGAGAACTTTATGCTACGTGAAATACATCAGTCACTAAAAGTGGGATTATAATCCCATTTACATGAGGTACCTAAAGCCGGCACATCCATAAAGAAGGAAAGTAGTGGAATGATGGTTGCCGGGGACTTCCAGGGGGTGGGGAGGTTGGGAGGGGGGGTAATAATGGAGAGTTACTTATGACTTAATGGGTTAGGAATTGCAGCTGGGAAAGATGAGAAAGTTCATCTGGAAACAGGAAATAAAGAGGGGTCATTGAACCAAATCCAAGGTGTCATTCAGGGGTATGATATTATGCTTCTTGGTGCTAAGAAGTATAGAAGATTCTACCTTCCCTTCACTAAACGGCGAAATTCAATCATTGTTCTCTTTCCAGCTTGTGCTGCCCGGGTCTGTTTGGGAAACAAATTTCTGATGAGAAATTATGGGTTTGGCTAGTTTTTCCTAGACCCAAGGCGAGACTATAGTCCCTAAAGAAACTTGCACTTACAGGCAGCTCAGGGGAGCATTTTGTGATCTTTAGGGTGTAGGGTAAAGAAAATATCAGGCTTTTCTGCCCTTCCGCCATCAGGATAGATGATGGATCCTTGTCCTGAATGCATGCCTGATGGTGGGCACCTGGAATAGGGTGTGGGCATAGGTAGATGGGATTCAGCTGAGCTAAGACTGTGCTTTTAAGGGCGGCGTCACGGGGGGACGCCAGCAGCACCAGTAGCAGCAGTAGAAGCCGAAGCAGAAGCCGAAGCAGAAGCCGAGATCACCAGAGAGCCCAGATAGAGTGAAGACTTGCTGGGGGCTGGGAGGCCTGCCAGCCTCCCAGCCCCCCAGCCAGCACCCCTGCCTGCCATATACCCGCTGAACCCAATAAAAGACCTGCAAAACCACTGAGGACTCTGACTCCTCCTTTACCCGATCTGCATGGGATCAGAAAACCTGCACTCTGCCAATTCCTGCCCTTACAATTGGCGTAAGTCGGCAAGATCCATGCAGACGGGTATTGGAGCCCTCCGAAGACCTGGAGGGACTAAGGAGAACAGACTTTGCCTGTGACGACGCTGGAGGCACCATGGCGGTATAGAAGATGGATACGTCCACGAGCTACAGGATGAGACCTGGCGTGAAGGAGACGCCCGAAAGGACCAGCCAACGACACCGGACAGGACCAGCCAACGACACCGGATAGGACCAGCCAACGACACCGGAAAGGACCAGCCAACGACACCGGATAGGACCAGCCAACGACACCGGAAAGGACCAGCCAATGACCCCTGAGGCAGCAGGCCATTGCTGAAGCAGGAGAGGCCAATGGACTGATAGACTGATGAACTGATGATTTTGGACTGACAATCCCGCCAGAAGGCGGAGGACCTTAGCAGGTTGTTTATTTTTTGAGAATCTGGGGGTGGCCAGTGGGCCTAGATGGCCAAAAGCAGCCTGTGTATGCCCAGTGGCCAGGTGGAGGAGAAAAGCCAACTGAGAAAGCAAAAGCTGGTACTGATGATAAGTTGAGAAGCCCTGAGCGGCTGTTAAGCAGCCTGAGTATGCTGAAGAACTGTGAGTCTCGTAAAATCACCTGTGGGTGATGCCCTGCTCATTCTTGAGCGAGGGTGAGGAGCTGAGGAACCTGTCCTTGGGGGACGGGTGGGGAATGTGGCTTGGGGTAGAGCCCAAGCCAAATGCAAAGTTTGGATCCCCAACCCATGTGCTTGTGCAGTGGGTTGGCTTGAGAGCAGGGGTCTGTGAGTCGCATGGGTGGCCATGAAGGCCGAGTGTTGGAGCGACTGCAGACAGAAACCCTGAGGGTTGGCGATTACCCCCAACAGAATAAAATTGCCAATCCCAGAGCTAGTGCATCCTGGGGGTGGATGCTGTGTGTGCCTTGTAGCCGAGACTACAGCCAGAGAAGGCCAGGAAGCCTGACGGCTCCTGGTGTGATATAGCAGATGCCGTGTGTGATTTCCCCTCCCTCGCATGAGCAGTGCCTTCGGCAGCAGATTTGGTGGCTCATCTGCTGGTACCAATAATTGTCTTTTGCACTTGGTTGGTGCCCTGCCTGGACTTATTTGTGTTCTGTTGTATTTTGTTATGTTGTATTTTGTTATTTGATGTATTTGCTTTTGTGGGCCATGGCTGCATTGTTTGTTTGCTTAGAAAATTGTGTATATATGTATAGACTGTATGGCAGAAAACCCTGAGGGGGTGGACTGTAGGGTAAAGAAAATATCAGGCTTTTCTGCCCTTCCGCCATCAGGATAGATGATGGATCCTTGTCCTGAATGCATGCCTGATGGTGGGCACCTGGAATAGGGTGTGGGCATAGGTAGATGGGATTCAGCTGAGCTAAGACTGTGCTTTTAAGGGCGGCGTCACGGGGGGACGCCAGCAGCACCAGTAGCAGCAGTAGAAGCCGAAGCAGAAGCCGAAGCAGAAGCCGAGATCACCAGAGAGCCCAGATAGAGTGAAGACTTGCTGGGGGCTGGGAGGCCTGCCAGCCTCCCAGCCCCCCAGCCAGCACCCCTGCCTGCCATATACCCGCTGAACCCCAATAAAAGACCTGCAAAACCACTGAGGACTCTGACTCCTCCTTTACCCGATCTGCATGGGATCAGAAAACCTGCCTTGTGCCCTGTCCTGCCCCTTACAAGGGACATAAAATTCTTTTAAAAATCAATGTTCATGTGCTTGGGGATGAGTCCTGCTTCTTGTATTTCTGAGCTGGTCAAGGTTGCTGGTGTTTAGACGCAGGAAAACTCAACTCAGAGCCCATCTGCTCAGTATTTGGAGCAAAATCATGACGAGTAGTCAGGCTGAAAATTGGTTTGGGATTTTGGTGGTTGTTTTAAAAATGTCCTTCAACCACTATGGAGATGAGTGTTATATCTTAAAACACACTGTCTTGTGAAAGCTCACAAAATATCATCTTCTGCTTTCCTGATCTTTGGGCATTCTAATTTCAGATGTCTGCCCTTAAAATGTGATGAATGGCTGTCAATTTAAATACCAGGCTCTTGATTCAGGATCTCCTTAAGGGGACAGAGGGTTTTGTAGCTACTCGAAGGGAGGGTTTCAAACTTGGACATTCATCACTGCTGGTGCTAATTACATGGAAACCCCTGGCCAGAATATCTTATGGTGTATGTGAACGTTTTGGCTGCCTCTCCCCTTCCAACTCCAGGATTAGGACTCAGCTTAGGCTATGCACAAATGCAGGGTAAGGAACCTATTTCGTTCACTCCTACATCCTGTTGCGAGCCTACGATCAGGGTGAGACCAGGGGTGGGGGTTGAAAGAATTCACCAGAGACAGAGTGGAGAACAGAATAGTGGGATGTATGGAAATACACTGGTAAGAGAAGCAGAGGGCAAGACAGGAGGGGTCTGTGCATGAAGAAAGATCTGGGGCTCCCTCTTATAAACTGTTTGCACAGGCTTTTCTTGACTGGGGTGTCAGTTCAGTCCAGTTCGTGTTGGGATGTCTGGTGTTGGGCGTTGGCCTTTGACACAGAAGTTGTCCTGGCCCTTCAGCATTCAGGGTCAAGGTGGTCAGTCTTATGGCCTAGTTCCCATAGCATCCTCATCATTTCCCTTTCATCTGTTCAAGCTTCCCAAACCTTCCTGCTAGGCAAGGGGTGAGGGCTTAGATTTTAACCTTATTAAATGATACCCTGACATCTCCCAAGCTTGGGGGCCTGTTTGGGGTCCCCAGCGCTTCATACAAGATAGAAATACAAAATGTCTACTGAGTTGAGCTGATGTTCATCTGGAATTACGGAAAACGGGGCATAGAAAACAAACTCTTAATCCCAAGTAAGCGACCTTAAATACAAATGCTTCATTTTTTTTTTTTTAAGATTTATTTTAGTGGGGTTTAGGCCAGATGTGTGGGGTGGGGTGTGGGTTAAGAGGATTCACCAGAGACAGGGTGGGGAGCAGAACAGGCAGATGTACTGAGATACACTGCTGAGGGGAGCAGCAGGCGAGACAGGAGAGGTCTGCTGCGCCATGTGGGTCATCTCCCTGGCCAGATTGGAGATCAAACTCATGCTGCAGTGACTGGTGATAGCTTGACCGTGCTGAAACTTTAACCTCTGCACCACAAGCGAGGCCCCCAAATGTTTCATCTTCATTTAGGTAAAGAAAGAAGCAACAGTCAAAACTTGTTCTTTGTACTAACAACAAATAACCAACTTTCAAACTCTGAAATTATTGTATTATTTCTATGATCCAGGGCTTATTAATCCTGAAGGCAAAGATAATTGCAATGAGAGGTTGATGATTAATTTGTCTCATTTGGGTTTACTCCTTCTAGCTGGTTTCTTCTTTCTAATAAATTGGCTGCATTCGGGCCAAACAGATCTGACAGCCCTGAATGAGACAATCAAGCCTGACTGCAGGTCCAGCCACTGGCCACTGATGCCTAAGATTAAAAGCCCTTGGTCATGCCAGGAGGTGTGTTTCCGAGGACATCCATCTGGGTAAAGTCTTGCATTTCGTATAACACTTCGTACTTTTCAAAGCATTTTGGTATGTATCTAGACCAGTTTATTCTCCCACCCACCTGGCTAAATCAAAAGCATTCCCATTTTGCAGAGAAGAACACTGAGGCATGGAGCGATCCATCGATTGGCTCACTGGAGTTACTAATAAAGCTCAAATCCTAATTGCTTCTCTGCAGTCAAGCATCGCTTAACAACCGACGGGGACACATTCTGAGAAATGCATCAATAGGCTATTTCGTCATTGCGCAAATGTCACAGAGGGTGAATTCACACTCGGATGGTAGAGCCTCCTTCACACCTAGGGTCCTGGTGCAGCCTGTGGGGACCACCATATGCAGCCTGACATTGACCAAAATATCGCTAAGTGACGTGGCTATACTTCTC
This sequence comes from Talpa occidentalis, assembly GCF_014898055.3. Taxonomy (NCBI): domain Eukaryota; kingdom Metazoa; phylum Chordata; class Mammalia; order Eulipotyphla; family Talpidae; genus Talpa; species Talpa occidentalis. Next base: position 100,133,272 of record NW_023601104.1, read on the forward strand.
TGGTTTAATCGGTCCTGATTTAAATGCACATTTTTAAGTTTAAAACTTCAGGTTTATTTGTACAAAAAGCACAGTAAGACACCAATACCACGCACACAAGCAGCCCAGAAGTCACCCCAGCCCTGTCCTCACATGGGCAGATAGGGTTTGCTACTCTGGTGACTTTGTGGGCGCCTGACCATCTTTGGGACCCCGAGCTGTAGCTCCTGCTTAATTTCTAGCCCCTATAGGTTGAGGGTGGGAAGGGGTGGGGGGAAGCTGGGGGGTGGAGGGGTCAGGCCATCACCTGCTGCTTAACTAGTACTACAGTAAAATGGCTTCAAGCTGAGTTTGATTGTATTGCAGGAACTTTCTTGCATTCTTTTGGGTTCTTCAGTGGCTCCTATTGGGGCTGCAATTGCAAACACCTTGCTTCGGGCAATGCATTCTAGTTCTTTCCTGCGGCCCACTCACTCCACTCACTCCACCCCGTCTCTGTGGAGTCCCGTGGCCTTGCCAAATAATCTTCGTGTGCGGGATTTAAAACTTTCAGACTGAACTGTCTCCCATGAGGTTAGGGGGTAATATATGTGCAGAATATGGATAATAATTTGGTTCTAACACATTCGTGGTCCTTTAAAATAATTCTTCTCCAAAACTATAAAAATAAAATCATTTTCAAGACAAAAATAACATCTAAATAAGATTGAGCAATATTTTGAAAGTATTTATAATCTATATAGTAACATCTCTTAAATATTAGAAGACTCATTACTTGGGTAATCATGTACTTTAATCCATTTTGTAGTTACATCTGATTTTTTTTTTTTAATATTTATTTATTTATTCATACAAGCACTGGGTACAGTCAGAAGCGCGGGAGGGTGAGAGAATTCACCAGAGCCAGAGCGGCGAGCAGAACAGGCAGACTGAAGTGCACTGCAGAGGGGAGCAGCGGGCGGCAGGAGAGGTCTGCGCGCCATGTGGGACCCTCCTCCGGTGGCCGGGGAGCAGCCGGGGATCGAACCAGCGCTGCAGAGGCTGCTGGCAGCATCGCAGCCCAGGGCTTAACCACTGCGCCACCGGGGAGGCCCTATATCTGATTCTAATGCTAACATGTTTCAGGATTTCATTCCTTTTTAAGTTGATTCTTATTTGTTGTATATATTTGCGCATTTATCTGATCCTGATACTGTGTCACCCATATACTTCTGAAAAGTGTTTTCTTTTCGATTTGAACTCATTATTTTTAGATTTTTATGACTGTAGGGTAAGGTAAAAAATCAGGCTTTTCTGCCCTCCCACTATCAGGATAGATGAGGGAACCCTGTGATCCTGAATGCATGCCTGACGGCGGCACCTGGAGTGGGTACACCTGTGCTAAGACTGTGCTTTTTTTTTAAGGGTGATGTCACGGGGACGCCAGTAGAAGCCGAAAGAAGCCCGAAGCGGAAGCAGAGAACACCAGAGAGCCCAGATGGAGTGAAGATTTGCTGGGGGCTGGGAGGCCTGCCAGCCTCCCGGCCTCCCAGCACCCCTGCCTGCCATGTGCCTGGTGAACCCCAATAAAAAACCTGCAAAAACCACTGAGGACTGTGACTCCTCCTTTACCCGGTCTGCTGGATCAGAAAACCTGACTGTGGTCACTTTCTGCCTTTACAATGACTTAGCCTGAAATTGTCTTCATTTAAACTGTTAGTCAATTTGAAATTGGTGACACCTTCAAAAGATACCGCCACTGGTTACAGGGTAACCCCAGTGCGAAGTGGGGTTGACCTGACTGTGGGTCCTCACCCACGTGCTTAAAAGGGACTTATAGTGAGACTCAGCCGCAGGCACACACATAAAGGTTAATAAAGGGTTTATTTGCAAAAAGGGGAAATGAAGAAAGGAATAACAAAGGGAGTGTAGGGTAAGGTAAAAGGTATCAGGCTTTTCTGCCCTCCCGCCATCAGGATAGATGAGGGAGCCCTGTGATCCTGAATGCATGCCTGACGGCGGCACCTGGAGTGGGTCCACCTGCGCTAAGACTGTGCTTTTAAGGGCGGCGTCACAGGGACGCCAGAAGCTGAGAAAGCAGCAGCAGAAGCCGAGAGAGAAGCCGAGAGAGAAGCAGAGAAGGCCAGAGAGCCCAGATAGAGTGAGGATTTGCTGGGGGCTGGGAGGCCTGCCAGGCTCCGGGCCCCCCAGCTCCCCTGCCTGCCATATGCCTGGTGAACCCCAATAAAAGACCTGCAAAAAACCACTGAGGACTCTGACTCCTCCTTTACCCGGTCTGCATGGGATCAGAAAACTTGCACTGTGTCCTGTGCTGCCTTTACAGGGAGGAAGAGAGATAAATTGGTGATTGTGTCCTACCAGTTCCGCCGACCTAGGATCCCAATGGCAGGCTGAAAACTGGCGAAAAACCCAGGGACCCTCCTCATGGCGCACATGTCTCGTTATATCCCAAGCCTGGCTGCTTAACTCCACCCCCAGTTCCCAGCACCCTCTCTTCAGCGGTGATGATGTTATGGGTTTTGTAGGCCTTGGTGTCTTGGCTCTCTTTGGTCTGGAGTGGGGGTGGAGCCCATAAAACCTGTGTTTGTAGAGTTGGTTCAAGACATCCGCCCCCCCCAGCACTGACCAAGATACTTTTAATTGAGAAAATACCTTTCACAGGTATCGAAGTACCTTGTGAACTCAAAGGAAATGCTGCTAAATGAGGGAAATCCCCATTTCTAATTTATTTCACAATTAAATTCAGCCTAATCATTTTCACATGCAGTCTTTTTGCTCCCTTGCAGAGTGCCTTTCTTTGCTAAGTGTTGTTACAAGATAAAAGGCTTCCAACGTGAAATCTCTATTTATGGCTCTTTTCAATGTCTCACCAAACTCATCATGTCTGAATTTTATTCCATTCTGGTACAGGATATAAATATATACAATTAAAAAGAGAAACTTCGTCCAAAGATTCTCCCTCCCACTTAAGATCCCCCAAGTAGAACGGTCAGTTGTGCCCCATGTGCTCCCATTCCCGAATTCTCTCAGCCACTCCCTTGCTGTTTTAGGAGTGAGTTTCCATGCCTTCCTATTTGAAAGTTCTGCTTTCGTTTAGCAATTGCAAATTTGCAGAAAGTTTTAAAAGCTGAAGTTTTATTTTAGTGGTCCATTCATTGATGAAATCTTTCCAACTGATGTTTGACAAAAATGTAAGAGGACTCACTTAAAAAAGAAAAAAATCTGGTTCCATTATAAGACTGTCGCGCTGATCTACAAAGTCGTTCCGCAAAAGCTCAAGCATCCCTAAAGTCTAATTAATGATTTGCAGCTAAAAAGGGAAGTGTGTATCACCATGCCAAAGGATTTTTGTGATGCTACTTCAGTTTTATCAGTGGTGCTCTGAGAAGGCATAAAAATATTTGTATATTTAACAACTGCAGCTTCCATTTCAGTTGGTAGAATATCACAGCTGGTTTGAATGAATTAGAAATTACATGTGCATCACAACCAATTCCAAGGTCATTGCTACTTGATAGTTTAATTTAGTAAAAACATCGTTTTCATCAGGCAGCTGTGTTTCCCCAACATATATATTTGTAATGAGACCTCAAAAACAATTTGGTATTCACTGCCAGACATTTTAACTAAATTTCCTCTAGTGTTCACATTCATTTAAGATGTTTTGCCTTTGGCAGGATGAACTTCCTGAAGCTTTATTTTGAATGAAAAAATTCAGTCCTCATTGGAGAGAACTGATCTACTAAAACATCAGATGACACTGATCAAATTGGCATCATTTAACTGTTTACAAAGCTGCTCTGCCAATGCAGCCCACACATTAGCAGTTATCACTTCTCTTTGTACAAGTACAAGGAAACTTGGAATCAAAAATGAACAAGATTAATTCTTTATTGTGACAAAATATACATAACATAAAATTTACCATTCTAATCAGCTTTTACTGTACAAATGAGTAGAGTTAAGTCCATGCACACTGCAGCCATCACCACTGCCCATCTCCAGAACTGTCTGACCCCAAACTGAAACCCTATCCCCATTAAACAATGGCTCCCCATTCCCTCTCCCTCAAACTTCTAGTAACTGCTCTTCCATTTTCTCTGAATTTTAATATTCTAAATAGCTCATGTAAGTAGAATCTTAAAATGTATGCCTTGGTGTCTGTATAATTTCAATTAGCATAATGTCCTCAAGGTTTATCCATATTGTAGCATGTATCAGAGTTTCATTCTTTTTAAGATGAATAAGTCTGAATATGCCATATTTTGCTTATCCATCCATCCATTGATGGACATCGGGGTTGACTTTTTTCTGTAAATATTTTATTTATTTTTGCATAGAAGAACTGGGGTGTAGGCCAGAGGTGCAGGGGTGTGTGGTGTGGTGAGAGGAGTCACCAGAGACAGAGTGGGGAGAAGAACAGTTAGATTGACTGAAATACGCTGCTGAGGGGAGCAGCGGGCCAGACAGGAGAGGTCTGCTGCACCATGTGGTAGCTCCCTGGCCAGGCATATAACTCAGGCCAGCTGTCATGGTGGGCCTTTGCACTTCTCTAGACCACCAGGGAGACCCCTATTTGACTTTCTGACTGTTGTAAACAAAACTCGTGTGAACATGTTATATGATTACCTATATATAAATACCTACTCGAGTTCCTGATTTCAACTCTTCTAAGCTTATACCTAGCATTGCAGTTGTTGGATCTCAGGGTAACTCTACGTTTCATTCTCCATAAGGACTGTGCCATTTTACACGCCCATCTGCAATGCATAAGTTTCCAATTTCTCCACATCCTTGCTGACACTTGTTATTTTATATACTTACGCACATAGTGCAGTCCTTTACACAGGGATGGGGTGACAGATACCTCATTGTGGTTTGGATTGCCATCAAAGTAATCTTAAGTGTGTTTTCCTGTGCATTTTGGTATCTCTTCTTTGATGAAATGTCTATTCAAGAACTTTGTCCAAGTAATGAGCAAGATTAATCTTAAAGAACAATCATTTAATATGAACAAAAAGTCATCTTTGACAGAATGGTCTATAAACATGCTCCCCTCCAGCTTCCCGTGTAAACAGTCCTCTTTTTGAGCTTCATCTCCTAAAAATAATCACCGCCTTTTGCAGAGGATGTTGATGCTTCCTCAGCAGACTTGTGGTCGGTGACTAGCCCACACGGTGTCGTAGCAAACATCAACATTTTGTGCGAGGTACATGTTCATCATCAACTTTCTTGAGAAACAGAAACATGGTGCTCACGCTTCCATTAAATATGCATGCAAATGTTTTTGAGCCTGTTATGGCTGGAAGGGCTCTGGAAAATATAAAAATCCAGTCAGCAAGTAGATTACACCACATGATAAATGGCAACACCCTGGTAGCAAGAGCGCTCAGACCTCTCCCCAAGCTCCAAGATAGCACTGCTTAGCTTCTGCTCCCCACACCGGCCTTACATACACCCATATTTCCCACTGACACCATCTACTGGCAGCCTGGTGACTTGGGGCATTTTGTCAGCCACAGCACAGAAAACTGGTACAGGCCTTGGCACAACTGGCTAGCACACGAAGCGCCACCGGTTCAGAAGCATCGAATGCTTTCTCCTCCTACCCAAGAAGACTGGCAGCTGGAAGCAATTAGCTTCTCTCATTACTAGTCATACGTATTTTATTTATTTGCAAGCGCCCTGTGCTCTGTTTTTGAAAGGAAGGTGTTGGGTAAGCCCTGTAACAATAGAAGAGACACCGCTGGGAAACTTCTGATTCCAGCACGTGTTGTCATGTCCACATGGGTCGCCAGTTGAGACCCCAGGGAAGCTAGAAGTATCAAACTGGCCAAACCCAGCCAGTCTGTTTCTGTGACATTACTAATGTAATAAGCCTTGTTTTTAAAAATGATATGCCCGGGCCCCCCTGGTGGCTCAGGGGTTAAAGACAGCACTCTCAAGCTATTGCCAGCCACTGCAGCACAAGTTGGATCCCCAGTCAGCCAGGAGCTACCCACAGAGTGCAGCAGACCTCTCTTGTCTCACCCGCTGCTCCCCCTAGCAGTGTATCTCAGTCAGTCCGCCTGTTCTGTTCCCCCACTCTGTCTCTGGTGAATCCTCTCAGCCCCCACACCTCTGGTCTGCACCCCAGTTCTTGTATGCATGAATAAATAAATCTTTTAAAATATATAAATAAAAATGATATGCCCAACAAGATGAGACTCTAAGAAAACAGATGTAAACTAGACTTGTCCCTGGCCAACGGGAGCAGGTGGTCATGATCAATGACCCTCAGCAAGTCGTGGGGAAGCCCACACATGCTCTGTCTGGACAAGCTCTGGGGCCCCCGTGGCACTGACTCCCCCGTTCCCCTCGCACCCATCTATCCCAAGCCCATCTGTCTTGCCTTAAATAGTCCCCAGCTGGAATCAAACCCCAAAGTATGTGTTTCCCAGCTGCTGGACCACAAGAAAAGAAGTGACAGACTTATCAAGGACTGACTGCTTTCAGACACAGGGCCCCTCCCTGGGGAGTGACCTCAAACCAGTAGAGCAAGCGTCTCCCAGGGCAGCTGAGCGGGCAGGCTCTGGAATCGCGCGGCTGGTGTCCTGCCCACCGACCTCTCAGCAGCAGCGCGCACCCGGTGAGCTCATCCACTGCTGTTTCCTCACCTGCAGAAGATGAGAAAGTCAGGACAGGGTTCTGCCCTCTCGTGCCTGTGCAAGTGACCTTTTTCCTTTCCTCTTTTATGTGATAAATCTGCCCTTTTGCATATAACTCAACGTCTCTGCCTCTTGGGGAAACTCGCCATGGGCCACTGAAACAGGGACTCTGGTGAAATTTGTCTCAGGGGTAACCCAAGGACCCCGCTCTCTGAGTCCAATGCTCTCCAAAAAACGACTCTGGATTATTATCAACCAACGTCGAGCAGGTGGAGAAGGGCTGACTGCTGCATTGGAGCAGGGGGCGGCGGGGGGGGCTACTGCTGGGCAATGCTGCATTTCACTTGGGCCAAGGAACCTTCAGTCCAGAAAAACAGCTGCGCATCAGGAAGGCGGACAGAACTCCCCCTCACGTGTGACTTGGGCTGCGCGAGCAGGACGCTGGCTGGGCCAGCAGGAAGGCGGCTGAAGGCCCGGCCGAGGTCTGAGCCATCTCACTCCAAATGCAGCTGCTCTGGAAGTCAGACGGCGCCGCGCCCCGCTGCCTCCAAGAAGAGCCGCTAGACAGAGGTGAGGGCTCCGCGCGCCCCTCCCGCCAGCACCCCCGCGCCGGCTGTCCAGGAAACAGACGTGAACCACCCGGCTGGTGGCTGAGGGTGAACCAGGCCAGCAAAGCAGAAGAAATGCCTTTGTGAAGAGAGTGTCCCCCTGAGACACGCCCGTCACTAGACCATGTCTCTCCACGGGGACCTCTTCATCAAAGAGTGTTCATCAGGGACACGAGGTACGACTGGACAAATAACAAGTAGTGTCAACAGACGAGCCGGACCAGAAGGAACCAGAACACCCGGGCTCGGCCAACAGCTTCTCTGCCTGAGTTCCACCTCCAGCCTGGAAGCTCTAACACAGCAGGCCCTTCTAAGACTCAAACCCTCCCCATCCCAAGACCTGCCCACAACCCAGAGACCACCCAGAGGCTTTCTTTGGTCCAGTGACTTCTGTCATCACCAGCGTGAGCTTCCCCTTCAGTTAAGTCTGTTGGTTTCCTGACACTAATGTAACAAGTTCCCACAAACTGGGTGACTTAACAGAAATTTACCTCCTCACACTTGTGGAGGCCAGAAGCCCAGAATCAAGGGGCTAGCAGGGCCTCGCTCTGTCCTCGGCGTCAGGGCCGCAGCCGTGCCCTGCTCTTCAGCGTCAGGCGGCTGTCATCGCCCGCCGGCAGCAACGTGGGCTCAGGGCCGCGTCCCTCCCATCGCTGCCTCTTCCTCACCTCACCGTCCCCTCTGCGTCCGCGTCTCCCGTCTCACAAGGACACTGTCATTGGATTTATTGCTCCAGCGGTTAGTCCAGAATGATGTCATCTCAAAATCCTTAACTTACGTCTACAAAGACCTTCATCCCGAGCAAGGTCCGTCTCGGATCCCCCGTCACGTCTGTTTTGGAGGCTGTTATTCACCCCATTATACCAACTAACTAAGCTGAAAAGTTTACCCGTGAAGCAATAGTTGAATGCCGACTCCATGCCAGGCTTGTGTGGGGCTGGGGCTCCTCTGTAGCACCCCCACCTGAGGTCTCGGTCCCAGGAAGCCCGCGCCAGGTGCCCGCCCACACACGGCCTGAAAACACCTTCTCGGGTGTCTGAATTGGGAAGTGAGGGCATCACCCATTTGTTGGAGCCGCTGGGACAAAGAAACACGTACTGGAGACTTAACGCAACAGGAACATGCTCTCCCACAGTGCTGGAGGCCAGAAGCCTGAAATAGCAGGTGGCTGGGCTGCACGCCCTCTGAAACTGGGTGGCCTCCACCCCTGCCCTTCCTTGCTTCTGACGGGGACCCTCAACCTTTGGAGTGTCCCCCTCCTCGGCCTCCGTGGCCCGTGGCTTCTCCCTGTGTGTCTTTCATCACAGGGTTGTCCCTCTTCCTACAAGGACACCAGTCGTAGTGGACACCAGACCTCAGCTCTGTGCTCCCCCTCACACTCTCCAGCCACACCGACCACCTTGCTGAGCCCCGGGCTCCTCAGGTCCTCTTATCTTTGCACAAGTTTTGGTTTTCACTTGGCTTTGTTTTTTATTAAGATTTTATTTTTTAGGGCCTCCCTGGTGGCACAGGGGTCAAAGACACAGCGCTATCAAGCTATTGCCAGCCGCTGCGGCACGAGTTCGATCCCCGGCCAAGGAGCAGCTGACCTCACCTCTCTGCCCGCTGCTCCCCTCAGCAGTGTATTTCGTCAGTCTGCCTGTTCTGCTCCCCACTCTGTTTCTGGTGAATCCTCTCACCCCCCACACCTCTGGCCTACACCCTAGTTCTTGTGTGCATAAATAAATCTTTAAAAAATAATAAGACTTTATTTTTTAGAGCAGTTTTAGGTTCACAACAAAATTGAGCATAAGGTATAAGAATAGTCCTCTATCCCCACACGTCCCCCATTATCAACATCTCCCGTCAGGGGGTACATGTGTTACAAGTAATGCACCTTCATGGACACTTCATCCTCACCCATATTTTTGGGGGGGCTCACTCTTTTACATTCTTTGAATTGGGGTGTCCACATTTATATCATCATACACAGACATTTCACTGCCCTCAAAACCCTCCATGCTCCACCGATCCATCCCCCCTCCCTCCCCCAAGTCCTGGCAGCCACTGATGCTTTCACTGTCTCTGCAGTTCTGCCTTTTCAGATGATCGTGCAAATGGGGTCTCACATGGTACGCAGCCTTCCAGCCTGGCTTCCTTTCTTCTTTTTTAAAGATTCATTTATTTATTTATGCACACAAGAACTGGGGTACAGGCCAGAGATGTGGGGGGTGAGGGGTAAGAGTATTAACCAGAGACAGAGTGGGGAGCAGAACAGGCAGATTGACTGAAATCCACTACTGAGGGGAGCAGCGGGGAGACAGGAGGGGTCTGCTGCTCCATGTATGTAGCTCCCTGGCCGGGGATCAAACTCATGCTGCAGAGGCTGCGAATAGCTTCATAGTGTTACGTCTTAACCCCTTGTGCCACCAGGGAGGCCCCAGCCTGGCTTCCTTTACGTGGCGACGGGCATAGAGTTTCCTCCAGACCTTTCCTTGATAGCTCGTTTTGGTTCACGAACCACATTGTCCAGATGCATTGTGCCACAGTTTGTTTATCCATCCACATGTATCTATGCACAGGTTTGGGGGTGCACAGAAGTCCTTGAGGCACAGACTTTTTCCTTTTACTTGGTGCCCTTCTCCCAGATACCCAAGCAAACTTTGTCTTCCCACGTCTCTGCTCAGCTTTGACAGAAGGGAGTCCTGCCCTGGCATCCTAGTTACAGCTGCAACCCCCAACCCCAACACCTCCGTGCCCTTGGCCTCCATTACTCTGTGGGCACATATGTCCTTCTAAAGTAGTCTACTCTGTATTTTGCAGGCTTATCTGTTGTCCCTGTCTCAAGAATGGAGGTTTCCAGGGGCTAGAATGGCTGATCGCTCTATTTGCTCACGGATGACCCCCCTGTACCTCAAGTGGTACCTGGCAGGTACTCGGGATTCATTCATTCACTGAACAGATACTTACTGCATGCCAGGTGCTGTCTAGGCCCACAAGCAGTCTTCATCCTCATTTCTGGCCTCTTTATTGTCTCTCTGGCCTCTGGCTCAGTGCGGCCGAGCCCCCAGGCCTCTGCAAGCTCTGTGTTGCGTCCCTGCGTGTGGCCTCCAGGCCCCTCGGGAGTAGGCCCTGTGCCCTGCTGTTTGCCGGGGCTTGAACAACTGAGCTCACGGACGCCCTCCCCGTGATGCCATCACAGGAGCCCCTGCAGACTGCTGCCCACGGCTGTTTGAGGCTGAGCGCTTTGAAGCCAGAGTTTCTGGGTTGGCTCATTTTTAAACAAAGACACAGTTTACACTTTCAGCCCATCCGCACCGGGCCCCTGGCAACTGCTCCGGCCGGCTTCCTTCCAGCTCTCCGACAATCAGCCTCTGAGCCAACCTTTTTCAGTTCAGAGTGAGCTTAGAGGACTTTCACCTTCGAAACTCGTTTAATCAGAAGGTGACAAGACCCTGGCTGCAGAGGTCTGGGGGTGGGGGGCTCTCTGCATTATCTCCTGCACGTAGTCATTATGGACTTGTTAGAGATTCTCTTGCAACCTCAGGGATCTAGAAAAATAACCAGATCTAAGTCAAAAGGGAACCAAAATCTATGCCTGAAAAGTAACTGTTTGAGCAGGTGTGGCATCAGCGGTTCTGTGAGAACAAGGGGGCTGCTGGTGGAGACTGAGGTCTTTGCTAGTTAAAGAATCGAGGACCGCAGCCAGCAAGCGCCCCCAAGAAGGCTGAGGTCATGGCGTCTGGGACTGTTGTCTCGTCTCAAGCTTCACTGCAGGGACTTGGAAACCTGGGTACGGTGCAAGGTGTCAAGTATGGTGGGTAGTGGGTATTTCTAGTACGTTCCATGGGTGGGATGGGATGCTCAAGACACAACTTCATTCTTCCCTGGTCCAGAGGGGAAAGGCTGGCCGAGTCTGCTGGAGGGTTTCTTTGGGTCAAAGTCTGCTCCAAAGAGCACCTGGTGCTTTTGTGTTCTCTTTGGTTAAAGATAAAAAAAAGAAAGAAAGAAAGATGGCTGGAGAGAACTGACTGCCCCAGGGGTGGAAATAAAGGGGCTTCCCCCATCCCTCCCCCAAGACCAGGTGTGCCACCCACTGCCCCCTGGGTGCAGACAACCTGAGGATTCCTGTGCTGCGATGTACCCCACAAAGATACCCCCACAAAGAGTCGAGTGCAGGGGCAGTGCCCTGGGGAACTCCTGGTGTGGGAGATCTAGCAGGACAGCCCCCCACCCTGGATCTGGCATTGTTGGGTGCAAGTGCCATGCTTTCATCCTTTAGACAGAAATCTCTCCCCCAACCCCCAACCCAAAGACCACAAAAATAATGTAGAAGGACCCTTGAGAGGCTGAGCTGTCCCTGTAGGCGGGGGGTGGGGGTCCTCATTTCCTAGGGAAGCTGAAGACTCCAGACTGGACACCAAAGGGTCAGATTGATGCCTTTCCTCAGCCCCCAGAACACAGCCCCATGTGAGGGGCCTCCTCCCAGCCCAGCCCATACCCCCAAATTTCACCTCGCACAAGCCCCCACCCCTGCAGCTCCAGGAGTCCAGAGGTGGCCCCTGTTTGCTCGCAAGTGTTCCTCTTGGGTTTGCTGCCTGTAAGGCCGCCCTTGCAGGCCTGCTTGGGGAGGGAGCAGATGGGCTCACCCCACAGAACTCCAGATTACCAGCAGGAGGGGCCTCTTTACGGAGCAGAGTCTGCCCGGAACCCCCCAGCAGGGCTCGAGCTGCTGCCCCTCACCTGGCTTACCTCTGGCATCAGAGCAGCTCTGCAGTGCATCTTCTGCCCTGCCTGCCCCTGCGGGACCAGGTGAAGGGGTACCCGGGAGACTCCAGCCCTGTGTCCTCTCAGAAGCAGGTATAAAATTCCTCCAGCCTAGAAGTCCCGTATCAGTTTGTCCTGGCTCATGGTACTTGCTCGGATCACTGTATACAGATGTTCAGCATCTGTCTCTTGTTCTCAAGCCAGGGCTCTGCTGGGTTAGAAGCGCCTGCAGAGTGGGGAGGCATGCCAGGTGGCCAGGGCACCCGGACTGTTTACAGCCTCTTCTGTGTCCTGTCCACCCGCACCCCTCCCGGGGCCACGCTCTTAATCCTCCTGGCGGAGGCCCCGGGGTTTGTGCCCCGTGTTCCCATCCTCTCTGCCTTGGTACTTGGCAATGTCTTTCTGGCCCTGACCTTGGCCTCCCCTCTACAAATTTCTGACTTACACGCGATCTACCCTGGGCACGCTGTCCTTAGCCGACGCGCCTCAAGCCCAACCTGCTCCCGACACCCTCTTCTTCTGAAATGTCCCTCATCTCCACTCTGTTTTATTCAAGTCTCATAGCTTTACGGTCTTGCTAGTGTTTCGTCTGTATAGGATTTCTGCAGCACTCCCACACCTGAAACACCCTGTGCGCCCCCCAACTCCACTCTTTACCCCGCCTTGGGTGGGCCTCCGACTGGGCATCAGAAATAGGGACAGAAAATAGTCTTCAACTTAGCCACCCGGGCTCTACGGAGGAAAAAGAACTAAAGTGGACGATACACATGTTAGTTGTATCGCCTGGAGTTGGGTTGGGGGAGGGCGGGAGGATGTGTGAATGCACGACTTACCCGGATGTGGCTCTAATACCCTCTAGAATACAGGCATCTCAGGCGACAGGTGCATGGTTCAGTTTACTCAGATGCGTGGACTAGAAAGGGCGAGGAGCTGGTTCTAGATCTGCCCGTGTTGGGGCGGGGAGGAACAGGCGTCGGCCAGGGGAAGGATTCAGTGGAAGGGACCAGAAATAAAAAGCTTTCCTACAACCAGCAAGGGCCGCGGTGTCTGAAGGGTGCGGTGACTGGCATAGTAGTGGTCCGGGTAAGGAGGCGGCCTGGGGGGTCCGTGTGATGCTCATGGGCCATCCAGAGGCAGAGAAGAGCTGACCACCCAGCAGGTGGGCAGTTGGTGCAGTGGGCAAGTCACAGGGGCAAATGTCTTGTGGTCATGCCTCAGGGCTGTGAGTGGAGTTGTTAAGTGATTATTTCTATAGAAAAGGGCATGGAGTCCGTCCAGTTCTCCTGCTCAAGAGTCAGCAAATGAACCTCCCGCGCAGGCAGCTAACACAGCTGTAAGGGGCCTAGGACGGGTGGGGATGACGTCCACGGCAGAGGCCGCGTCTGTGGTCGTCTTGTCATTAGTGCTGACGCTGCTTTCCAAGCACTTGCCAGGACTTTCTGCCCCCCCTCCGCTGAAGACAGGAGAGTGTGTGAGTGGCTTTGAGCAATGAAACCTGGGCAGAGGAGCACGTGTCCTTCTGGGCGGAAGCCTGAGGAAGCAGGGAGCTGTTCACGCTCTTCCCTTCGCTGCTCCAGGGGGGTGCAAGCTTATGTCAAGATGGAGCCGCCATCACAGACACGAGCCGAACCTCCTGCTGACACGTGCTTGACATGTCGCGTGGATAAGAAATAGACTCCGGTCCTGTTACCCATGAAGACTTGGGAGCCATTAAGGCCGCACAACCTAGCCTGGCAATTGGAGCTTCACACCCGTTCCTGGGCCTTGGGCCACGACTCCCTATGATCAAAGAGTTTTCCTCCATCAGGGAGGCTCAAGAGTCTCCATCTTTTGGGCCTCCCTCGTGGCTCAAGGGGTTAAGATGCAGCACAGTGAAGCTGTCCGCAGCCTCTGCAGCACAAGTTCAATCCGCAGCCAGGGAGCTGACCCCCATGGCGCAGCAGACCTCTCCTGTCCCTGCTGCTCCCCTCAGCAGTGGATTTCAGTAGATCCGCCTGTTCTGCTCCCCACTCTGTCTCTGGTGAATGCTTCCCCCCCCCAACACACACACCCCTGGCCTGTACCCCAGTTCTTGTATGCATAAATAAATATTTTTTTTTAAAGTCTCAATTTTTTGCCAGCCTTATGTGGTTAAAAAGAACAGGCACACAAAGGTAAGTCCCCTGTGTCTGAATTTTCTCATTTCATGGAAATAAGAGCACCCGGTGGCGGCCCTGGGACCAGAGGCAGCCTGGGCCAGGCAACAAGAGCCTTGGCTTCAAGAGGAATAGCCACAGCTCACGCTATCATTTTTCAAGGAGGACAATAACTGGGCTCGATTCTCTCACAGGCGAGAACTCATCCCAAATGGACCTGTCAGGCCAGGAGGCAGCACTGAGGTCTACAGGGATGAAGCAGCAGAGCTGGGAAGCTCCCTGTCTGCGTTGCTATTTTCTCATCTGTCAAATGACACAGAGCAGCGCACCAAAAGCCTGTTCCAGGCCCTGGGGATGCAGAGCAGAATGCCAGAGCCTCTGTCCTGAAGGAGGTCCCAGGCTAGCACCACTCTCCCAAAAACACTGGTCTATGAAATGTTTGCTACCAATCTGTGGTAAGAGATGGAACTTGCACCAGAGTGTAAATCATATTCCCTCACTAGACGCACTGTCTAGATCTGATTTTTAATAGCAAGACTTGCTCAGGGAAGAAAGCAGCGAGTTGATTCACAACTCTTTTCTCTGAAGGGCAAGTGTTTGTGGCGTTGATCTACTGACTGCACTTTTTGAGTAGTACCTTCTAGCAGTTTGGAGGTTTACTTCAACAAGTTGGTAGGCATGAAAATGTTGTACTGGGAGAGCAGTAGGGGAGGCTGCTGGCGCTCCCTTTCCACATCCCCTCAGTACCCTCCACTCTGACAGTTTCCTCCTATGACAACTCCCCGGAGGGCTTTCTCTGAGGGGAAGATAGAAGTGCTGAGAGCTGTTGCCCCTGTGGCACCCCTCAGGCATTAAAGACGATTTGGAGGATAAATAGCCTGGCTCTTTGCTCCTCCAGTGAGACAATGCTGAGGCAGGCCCTTCTCTCTCCCCCTGCTGAGGCAGGCCCTTCTCTCTCCTCCTTCTCTCTCCCTGGCAGGACTGCACCCTTATTTTCCCAGGAGGTAAGCTCCTCCTTAGCAAGCCCTCTCTTGGCTCCATCCCCTCCTCTTACACCCCGTCTGGTCTGGAGCACTTGCTGAGGTCACTCCTCATCATACCACTGGCCTTCACATCCTTACCTCCAGAGCTGATTCTGGGACAGGCCTGTGACTCTGTGCTCGTTTAATAATCCAGGGATCACATAGTGGAGCTTGTGCTTCAGAAGCAGTTTTGAGGTGACAAAAAAAAAAAAAAAAACACTCTTAGTTCTTTTGCGACACCCAGGAGTCCTTTCACGCTTCCCGTCACCACCTCATCACTCATCGCTTAGATTTGCCAAAAGGGCAGTAATAAATCCAAGTGTAAGGCTCAAATTTTATTAACTTTCAGAGGCAATGGAGTAAAATGGAAAGAGAATATCGGCCCTGGACTCCAGAAAAGAACTCTTGATTTTTGCCCCAAATATCTCTCTCTCCCATGAGGCAGCACCATCCACCTGACCCACCAAGGCCCAACCCTAAAAGTCAACCTCGATTTCTCTCTTTCCTGCACCCCATGCATTCAGTGTTTCAGGGACCCCTGTTGCTTGTGTCTTGGGAACCTGGCTGCAATATTGCTCAAGGTCACACCCCAACCCCAATTTCAAGCCATCATTACCTCTCTCTAGGTCGTGACCAATGCCTCAAACCAGTCTTGCTGCCTCTACTCTTGTTCCTTACAATCCAGAGACTGTAAGAGATCTCTCAAAATATAAATCAGATTATGCTGCCCCTTGCTCATCTCCTCATCTCAGCCTGAACGATACGCAGACCCCTTACCTCAGCCAGGGAGGCCCTACGGGAGCTGGCTCCTGCCTTTCCCTACCTCAGCTTCTCCAGCTACTGCTTACTGAGCTCCAGCCACAATGGCTTCCTTTCAGCTTTCAAAAGTTCCCAGATATTTGCTGCCTCAGGGACTTGGCACTTGCTTCCCTCCCTGCCCAGAAAGCTCCTCCCTGTGTCTCCACATGGTAAGAGCAGCAGCATCTCACCTGTCAAGGCTTAGTTCAAGTGTGACTCCTACAAAGCCTTCCCCAATCACCCTATCTAAAATGCTCCCTCCCCCCAAAACACCAGAAACTCCAGTTACTTCCGCCCCGTCACCCTGCTTATTTCCTCGTTAGCAAATATCACCAAATCTCCAATTACCTTGCTTATTTATTTACTTGTTTATTGACAGCCTCTTCCACTGGAATGGAACCTCCACAAGAGCCTGGATTTTTTAATCTCCTCTGCTCTGTGTACCCCCGACCCCCACCAAGCACCTAACATGTAGTAAGTGCTCAATGTGTTATTTTAAGTCATGACAGCTCAGAGTCCTACCTCTGGCGCTTAACATGTGACCTCTTGCAGGTCACTTAACCTCTCTAAGCCTGTCTTCTCAGATGGAGAGTGGGGATCATGTAATAATTATCTGCAGGGTAAATGAGGATTGCTCAGGCTTTTGTGCCATTGGTCTCTGTGGCTATCACCTGCCTTGAAGGCAGGAGGTACCTGGGAACATGGGCTCGGGGCACACATGCCCAACGGTGGACACCTGGAGTATGGTGTGGGCATGCGTGTGTATGGTATGGGCATGCCTGGAGGCTGAGCAGATAAGGGCAGCATCACAGAAGACAGGTGCAGCAGAGGACCGTGGGAGCGGAGTGCATGGAGAGCAGCAGAGAGACCAGAGAGAATGTTCCAGTGAGCCCAGAGAGAGATTCTCAAGGAGCTGGGAGGCCTGCCAGCCTCCTGCCGCCCCCCCTCTCCCCAGCCCCGGCCCCCCTGCTTGCCCTGTACCTGGTTGTCTCACAACAAATGGTGTAAAAAGATCACTAAAGGCCTGAAAAAGCCGCTGAGGCCTCCAGGACTCTCCTTTAACCATCTGTCCAGATCCAGAGAGAACCTGCCCTGTGCCTTGCTCCCACCACTTTATCTTACAGAAAACTCCTAACCCAGGCTACACGCTGGGGGATTTCACAAATGCTGGTTTGTCTCGGTGGCCATTAGAACACTCTCAGACGTACAACAGTGTGAAGCACCCGCCGGAAGAGCATTAAACAAAGGCGCTTCATTATCTCAGAGAATTCAAACACCTACATGAGGGCAGGCCCTGATGGTTCTCAGCAAGGGCCTCAGGGAGCCAGACTCTTTCGTCTTTCTACTCGGCCTTCCTCAGCAGAGCAGCAGGGCCTGTGGTTACAAGACGACTGCCAGCGCCAAGGTCATGTGTAGATGTAGCAACATCCACTGGCAAGACCATTGCCACCCACGCACACCCCTTCTTAGAAAGGATACTTGTGTAGTAGGCCCCGACTTTCGTTGCAGAGGAGGACGGGCGGTGCGTGTGTGGCCGCCTTTGTAAGAGCAGAGGAAGCAGGGTGCGGAGTGGGTGGTGGATGTGCATTAAGAGGCCCCTGCATCTTCTCGTTCCTCTCATTTGCTGGTTTCCTTGCCCCAGGTGCCCTGCATGCTCTGCTCCCGGCTGGCCATCAACTCTGTTTGAAAAGGACCTGTAGGTGCTGCTTTTGCAGGCAAGCAGGTGTCCCAGGCTGAGGCCCAGGAGGTGTCGAGGGCTAGTAGAAGGAGGTGGAAATTTAGATCTCATGGGGGGTTGGTGGGCAGAAGAAGGTGCTGAGCAGTCTTAGAGGGCAAGAGAAGCCGAGACCAGAGCCAGGGAGCCAGCTTGGGCTGCTGTGAACCACGCTTTCTCTGGGGACAAGGGGAGTGGACGGAGGAAAAGGAAGGACTTTTGTTTCAAATCCCCAACTGAGCCTCTGCTCTTCCTCCGCACACACGCCCCGTCTCCCCGCCGTTTCTGTTCTGTCTGCGCCCTGATGGGGTTCAGAGTTCAGCCTCCCGGTTCCTGGGCCCAGGAGGGGGCCCTTCTGCTACTTCCTTTTACTCGGGGAACCTGTCTACTCCCAAGCCAGAAAGAAACATTCGCAGCTGAAGACATGTGCTGCCAGAGAGCCAAATGAACGTGCGCGGCAAGAATTGCAGCATTTCCTCCTTTTAAATGGCCAGATAATATTCTTGTGTGTGTGACACTTGTCCATTCATCCATCGGTGGACATGCAGGTTTTCAATTTTGGGGGACTGTACCTAGTGTTTTCTGTATTGATTTGTGAAGTGTCTGTTCAAATCTTTTGCTAATTTTTTGTTGGGTTGCTTATTTTTTTTTATTACTGACTTTTAAGAGCTGTAGGGTAAGGTAAAAGATGTCAGGCTTTCCTGCCCTCCCGCCATCAGGATGGATGATGGATCCTTGCGGTCCTGAGTGCATGCCTGATGGCAGCACCTGGAGTGGGGTGTGGGCCTAGGTAGATGGGATTCACCTGGGCTGAGACTGGGCTTTTTAAGGGCGGCGTCACGGGGACGCCAACAGAAGCCAAGAAGCCAAGAACGAACAGAAGCCGAAGCAGAAGCCGAGAGAGAAGCAAGAGAAGCAGAAGCCGAGAGACGGCCGGAGAGCCCATAGAGTGAAGACCTGCTGGGGGCTGGGAGGCCTGCCAGCCTCCTAGCTTCTCAGCCACTCAGCACCCCTACCTGGGGAACCCCAATAAAAGACCTGCAAAAAAACACTGAGGACTCTGACTCCTTGTAGGGTAAGGTAAAAGGTATCAGGCTTTTCTGCCCTTCCGCCATCAGGATAGATGAGGGAACCCTGTGATCCTGAATGCATGCCTGATGGCGGCACCTGGAGTGGGTACACCTGCGCTAAGACTGTGCTTTTAAGGGCGGCGTCACAGGGACGCCAGTAGAAGCAGCAGCAGCAGAAGCCGAAGCAGAAGCCGAAAGAGAAGCCGAGAAGCAGCAGAACGAACGCCAGAGAGCCCAGATAAAGACTTGGTGGGGGCTGGGAGGCCTGCCAGCCTCCCAGCCCCCCAGCCAGCACCCCTGCCTGCCATATGCCTGGTGAACCCCAATAAAAGACCTGCAAAAAACTGCTGAGGACTGACTCCTCCTTTACCCGGTCTGCTGGATCAGAAAACCTGTACCATGTCCATTCCCCTGCCCTTACAAGAGTTCTCCGTATAGTCTGTTTCTAGTCCTTTATCAGATCTGAATTTTTGCTGACCTTACTGTGCTGACTAGGCTGACAACTAGGAGTAGGAAAAGCGGGTATCTTTGCCTTTTCCCCAATCGTTAGGGCAAAATGTCTAGTCTCATCATTAAATATGAGTTTAGCTGTAGGTTTTTATAGATGCTTTTTATTAGGGTGAGAAGTCCCCATTTATTCTCAGCTTGCTGACAGTTTTATCATGAACAGCTGCCCAATGACCTTTTAATAAATTTCTCTTCTGCCTAAATCAGCCCCAGTTGGTTGTCATTGCAAATCAGAGGCCTGCCTGATACATTAGACCTGCAACGTTGGGTTAAGTTCCTTCACCGCACCCGAGCCAGCTCTGAATAGGAGACTTGTGATGAGACTTTAAGTCCTTTTCCACCACCCAAAGAGAATAGCCATGGCAATCTCTACGGCTATCTACTATGTTGTAGAAAAACTTTGAGTCTTATTATTTTTATCCCAACCTCAATAACCTTTTATCGGTAATCATATAAATATGTACTTATTATAAAAACCTGAACAACTCTTTAAAATGTAAAGAGGAGACAACTGTCTGAGATAACTGCCATTATCAATTTCAGAATCATCTTTCATGCTCCTCTTCATGTGTGTTCACACATACATGCATGATTTTCCATGAACACACAGGGTACAAGTGTTATCAGGTGCGCTGACCCTCTTGTCCCACAGCTGAGCCCCTACCCCAGCTCTCATGGTTCTTAGGGTTGAGTGGACTCCACGGGGTGGTCTTCATGCAGGATCTGTCCTGTAACTGCCATCAGGTGTTGGCTGCAGCTGCAGCCGTCTGGGTGCTCGCCCAGGTGGATGTCCAGGCTAGCTTCCTGCCATGGCTGCAGTTGTTGCTGCCTGTCAGTGGGAGCACAGCGGCGGCCACCCGTGCTGTTGTCTGGAGCACCCACATGGGGCCTCCTCGTCTGCTTGGACTGCAAAAAGCCAGATCTGCTGCGGAGGAGGAGTAGGAATCCCAAAATACCCCGTGGAAGCTGAGACGTCTTATGACTTGGTCTCAGAAGTCCCAGAGCATCGCTCTGCCAATTTATTGATCAAGCAAGTTGTTATGGCACGTCCAAGCTCAGAGTGAGCAATTAGACCCACCTGTCAATGGGAGAATTAGGAAAGAACTAGCAGCCACCTTTAATTTGCCACATTTATAATAGTATGTATTGAACATTGCTATGTGCTGGGAGCTGTTTCAAATGCTGGGGATACAGAGGTGAAGAAATAGTCTGTACTGTGAAGGAACTTGCTTTTGAGTGTGTGGACAAGTGAGCAAATAAATAAAGGTAAAGGAAAGAATATTTAAATTAATTTAGTCAATAGATTAAGTGATCTCCCCTCTTTCTCCGAAGTCCTGGGAATTTTATCAGGACCTGTCTTTGGCACCATAGCCTTTCCCTTTAACGTTTCAATGTTGACATTCCAGTGGGTGTCTTTCCAGCCTCACCACCTGCAAGAGCTCCTTGGGGAGTGACATTCAACAGAAACTGTGCAGAACAGTGGTGAGGAATGTGAGGGCTTTGGAGCCAGGTAGTGCAGGTTCAAATCCCTGCTCTGCCAACCTGCTAACTGTATGAGCTGGGCAAATAACTTAACCTCTCCGTGCCTCTCCGTGCCTCAGTTTCCCCATCTATAAACTGAGGAATCAGGGCAATAATACAACCTAATCCCTAGGTAGTAATAACTAACATTTGTGAAACTCTTGCAAGAATGCCTAACACATAGTAGGTGCTTTATCCATGTCCATTGAACGAATGGACATCTCCTCAAGCTCTGTGAAGCTGAGCCAGCACTTCTGCTGCACGTGGTCCAGTCACCATGCGGACAGCTCGGGCAGCAGCCACCAACCCCTCAACTAATCCAGGGCTAAGCCAACATGGGCTCCAAGGTGCTTGTTCACAAGTAGGCTTTAGAGGGTGATGAGCAGGCCCCAGTCACCTGTCATTTCAAGAAAACTAAACAAACATTCCCCTCAGGGCCTGCAGTGAGGCGACTGGGCAGGCTCACTCATTAGCACACCCCAGGAAGGCTCCAGGAGCAGCCCAGAGCAGGCCTCATGAATAATTAACACCTTCCAGCAGGAGCCTCAGCTTCCCACAGGCAGCTTTATGGGCTGTGTCAGAACTCACATCTGCAGCTGTCTGGCCTGGGACCAGCCACTGACCCCACAACCTCAGCGGCAGGGCCCGTGAAGCGGCTGTGCCGGCACCCGCCCTCGCAGGAGGCTCGTCTCAGCCGCACGCTGCGGGTTCAGAGGCAGCTGCTCTGCTGTTAAGCCGCCGGCTTACCTCCTGTGCCTTCCAGGCCTGGTAAGTAGGCTAAGGCCAGCCTGGGGAGATTACGTGCAGGGAATTAGAGCAGGAGAGAGCAGGATTAGGGCAACCTTCCCACGGGTGGCTCCGTTGGTTCCATCTGCAAAGGACTGGTGCCACCTTTAGCAAGGGGACACCGATGGGGAGAAGTCCCCCGTGAACGAGACGTGCTTACGGAGGCGCTGCAGCCTCCGGGACTTGCAAAGGATGGGCAGGTGGCAACAGGAATGAGGACAGTTGAGTGGGTCCCTGTCACTCACTGGGCATGGCACCTTCCCTTTTGGGGCCTCCTTTCCTCACCTGTAAGATGGCAATGCTGGTTCCACTCCTAAGGATCTGCCTGAAGGACACAGAAACATTAATTCAAAAGGGTACCTGCAGCCCTGTGCTTATTGCAGCACTGTTTACAATTGGTAAGCTACGGAAGCAACCCAAGTGCCCCCAAATAGATGACTGGATCAAGAAGTGGTCTACATACACAGTGGAATATTACTCAGCAATCAAAACAGATAAACTCATGCCATTTGCAGCAACATGGATGGAGCTGGAAGGGATCGTGCTCTGTGAAATAAGCCAGAAAGAAAAAGAAAAATATCAGACGGTTTCCCTTATAAGAGGAGTGTAGGGGAACCAAACTTTTGTCATGAAGAGGAGCACAAACCAGGTGTTGTGGAAAGCAGAGCAAGCTGAGTTCGGAAAGCTAAAGTTTTCCCAACAACAGGGGATCAGGAAAAAAATAATTATAATAAATTAAAAAACAAAATTAATAGGCAACTATAATCAGAGACACCGCAGGGGAGGGGAAGGGAGAGGGAGCAAAACGGGAGGGACGAGCACAAGGGACGACGGTGATGGTGCAGGGGTGACCTGGTGGTGGGAATTTTACGAGGACTACAGCTGAGAAGAGAAAGCACACATTGTACAAAAAGGAAGAATGATGTAAAATATATATAAATTTTTTAAAAAATATATGGCAATGTTGGTCCCACCTGGCCCAAGTATTCTTAAAACCCTGTGATTCGAATTGCAAAAGAGACCACACAGTTTCCTACAGACAGACGGAATTCAGTGTTGAATAAACAAGGGATGGGTGGATGGGTGGATGGAAGAAACAGCAGATGTGGATGATATATAGGACTGATGAAAGGCAATTGAGTTTCCTTCCAAAGACGTGGAAATAATATAACTAAATCTACACCTATGGATCAATTACATAATCTGCACGAAATGGATAAAAATCAGAATTATTCAGATACTCGAAATAAGATGAATAGTCATTCATTTATTGAGCACCTATTCACCAGACATTGTTTTTGTGTTTTATGACTATAATCTCATTTAATCCTCATAATAATATAAAGTAAATACATTATAATCCCCAACTGACAGATGGAGAAAGTGAGGTACAGAAATGTCTAGGCTGAACTTGTCTTGCTTCAGAAGCCATGGGTTAACATTCCCCAGTTCTGCCTCATAGTAGCCAGGCCCTGTAGGCCAGAGTGGGCACTGAGGTGGGCACTGTTACCTGAGGCCTGCCTGCCTCCATCACCCCTCAAGCGTCCTCCACACGGAAGGTCTGATCTTTGGACTCCTGGCTTGTCCAGCAGAAGTCCTCAAGTTCCCCAAAGGTCTTACGTCAGCTCTGCCAGGTGCCAGGTCACAACTCAGTTCCTGAATGGGGACCTGGACCACGAGGCTCCCTTCCCGCACACCAGCAGGGTGGGCTGGGGGCAGAGGCGCCTCCCCCAGCCCTGCCCATCCCTCCCGGGCCACACACAGGCCTGGTCCTACTCAGAATTCCCTCCACACTCCCAGCAATGCCCTTCCTCAAGGCAGGGCCTCGGGGGCCAGGCAGGCCTGCCCACGCACCGGATGGGCCCAGCACAAGGGCACAGGGCCAAGAAGCTTGGGAAAGAGTTCCTGGCGAGCTGGGCCCCCAAGCTGGTGCCACAACTTAAAACTGACTTCACCTACCTGAAGTCACAATGAATTCTCTTCCAGTCACACACATGTTGTCCATACCCTATAATGCCCCTGTATGGCAGGAGGACAGGGAGCAGGATCTCTATGATCCGAGCAGACGGGTGAAGGAGAGAGTCCTGGAGCCCTCGATGATTTTTCAGGCTTTCTATTGGGATTTTACTGGGGACACAGCAGGCAGGGGTGCTGGGGGGCAAGAGGCTGGCAGGCCTCCCAGCCCCCAGCAAGTCTTCACTCTATCTGGGCTCTCCGGCCTTCTCTGGTGGTCTCTGCTTCTCTGCTCTCTCTTTCGCTCTCGTTCTCTCTGCTTCTGCTGGCGTCCCCGTGACGCTGCCCTTATCAGCCCAGTCTCAGCCCAGGTGCACCCACTTACGCATGCCCACACCCCCTCCAGGTGCCGCCATCAGGCATGCACTCAGGACCACAGGGATCCCTCATCCATCCTAATGGCGGGAGGGCAGGAAAGCCTGATACTTTTGACCTTACCCTACAGCCCCTAAGAGATATTTACCACTCGCCATCCTAAGACCACCATTACTGTAAGGATCAGTGAGAAAGAGGAGGAAATGCCTCTAGTTAAACTTTACCAGGCCAGCACTTCTAAGACTCACCTGGATTCCAGAGGTGGGGACGTGGAAACGTGCTTCCCGGAATCAAGGAAATGTGGGTGTGATCCCATCTTACAGGTTAGGAAACCACGAACTTGGTGATGGTTTTTCACTCAAGGTCACCTGGAAGATGTTGTCAACTACCTGACGCACCTCCCTAATGGGGTGGGGGAGGGGAGGGCCAGGCTTGCAGGTGGAGATGCACGGACCCCAGAAAGGGACGGTTGACAGTGGGTGGGACTTGGCCCTGTGCCCCTTTGGGGTGCTTAGTTACGGGGCACTCAGAGAGCAGAGAGGGCTTGTCGCTGTAAGCAAATGTGGAGAGGAAGGGGTGCTGCAGGGGGGTGAAAGCAGGCAGAACTCCAGCCAGTGGAGAGGAGTGGAGACCCCCATCCAATCGTCCTGGTTCCCCCCCACACACACCCAGTGCCCACCCCACACCCCACCCACCCTAAGCCCCACGAACATCAGAGGAAGCCACTGCTGAGGAGGATCCCAGCGAGATGCTCCACGTCAACGCACTGTGGACACGGTGGCGCCTCCGCCAGGGTGTTTCCTGGACCAGGGCAGCTTTCCTGCTAGCACAGGCGACAGCGGCGCAACCCGGCCGCCGAGCGGGCCAGCGGCCCTGCCGTCTCCTGCGCAAGGAACCCCAACGAGCAGAAGAGCAATTCAAGTCTTCTCTACTCTGCTCTCTTGAAAGATTCCAAATAGGGATGCCACGTCTCCTGTCTTGTCCGACGGCAGCGGTGTCTCCCAGCAGCAGCAGCCGCTCACCTGCAGCTCATTTAGGCTTCAGATTCACTCTCTCTCCCTCCCGCCCCCCTCTGTCCCTGTGAATTCCAAAAACTTTCATTGGGGGGTAGGGGTGGAGGGGAGAGAGATTGGCCCACATGGCCTTTCTCCTTTCTCTCAATTCCTCCCATTTCAGAGTCTACCCTTTTTCTCTTGCATACACACCTCTGCCCTTGGGAAATACACGTTATGCTTATTTATGTATGTATATAACGCATGCATGTTGCAGCCTATGTGTATTTTCTCACCCTTAAAAATGCTTTGGTTCTATCCCCTGTCACAGTTAGCACACAGCCCGTGGGTCCCAAAGCAAAGGGTCTATCACTCAGAGTCCTTTGTGGGTGGAGGTGTGGGGGGCATGTTAACACCTTGTTTGTCACGTGAATAATCATCAATGATCTCTTGACCTAGCACATGGCAGCTGTTGGACTCATGATCGGCAGGTAAATATAGTACAAAGTGTAAGATTCTCCTGGTGACTAAGATATTACTGTGTGCCAGCAAATGTAAGATTCCCCCCTAAAATTATCCTTAAAGAGAGGGTGTTGGGCCTCCCTGGTGGTGCAAGGGGTTGAGCACCGCACTATGAAGCAGTCCGCAGCCTCTGCAGCACGAGTTCGAGCCCCAGCCAGCCAGGGAGCTACCCACATGGTGAGGCAGACCTCTCCTGACTTGCCTGCTGCTCCCCTCAGCAGTGTATTTCAGTCAGGCTGCCTGTTCTGTTCCTGCTCTGTCTCTGGTGGATCCTCTCACCCCCCGCATCTCTGGCCTGTACCCCAGCACTTGTATGCATAAATAAATAAATCCTTAAAATAAAAAGTGGGTGTTGCCTTCCATCCAGGTCCTCACAAAAAAATCTCACATGTTATAGGAGTCTCTCTTATTATTTTGAACATTAAATACCATCTTGAGAAGGTGCATTGGCTTGGAAAAAAAAATCAGTTGATGCTAATTTGGGCTGCTTTGAAGATCTTGATAATCACCTGGCAGATGCAATAGAAAAGGAGACAAAGACATTTAGCACAGATTTATTTAGTCCTAAGGGGAAGGACCTTAGGATAGTGTGTGATGTTGTTAAAGGAGGGGAAAAGACTTTTAAAGCAATTTGTTTAGCAGGGCTGGGCACCCGTGCGGTCCCCACCAAGTCTGGCATTCTGGATGCTTCTCTCCAACCCTCTTGATCCTGAAGCCCCTGTATGCTCTGGTGGGCAGAACACCCCCCCCCCCATGTCCCCCGTCCACATCCTAATCCCTGGAAACTGTGACTGTGGCCCTTTTCCATGGTAAAAAGGTAGATGTCGTGAAAGATCCTGAGGTGGGAGGATCATCCTGCATTATCCAGTTGGCTCAATACCCTCATACGCATCCTTGTAAGAGAGAGACTGAAGGTCAGAGATGTGGAGATAGAAGCTGAGGGTGAAGAGATGCTGCATAGCCGGGGCCCAGCAACGCAGCAGCCTCTAGACTCTGCAAGGGGCAGGGATGTGGATTTTCCTTTCAAACTTCCAGAAGGAATGAGGTCCTGATGACGCCTTGAATTTAGCCCCGGAGGTCCTGGGAGACATCTGACCTCCAGAGCACTAAGATAATACATTTGTATTATTTTAAGGAAAAAAACCCCTAACGGGGCAATGCACTTACTGCTTAGAGCGTGGAGGTCACGACTGTGTGTCCACAGGAAGAATTGTGCCCCGTGTTCCCAGTGACAGCAGTAGCCGCTCTTTCAAAAGCTTCTGTCTCTGCTAGTGGGATCAGAGGGGCTAAGCTGTTAAAGACCTCGGAGAACAGAGAAACAGACGCTAATACACCACAAATGAAGAAGTTTGGATAAAATTTTTCCATTGAGACAGAATGGAAAAGGGCAAATCTGCAAATTAGTGTAAGCTTTTCTAGAACACGTGGCTTTCAGATAGCAAGTACACATTCTACGGGCTAAATATTATGAACTCTGGACTCTTTTGTTTATTTCCCTGGTTTATACATTCTAGCTGGTCCCAGTCAGTGGTTTTTGTTTGTTTGGTGGATGGGCTGACTTGTTTGGGGATGTTCCAAATCTTTTCATTGGGAAGATGGAAAACTGCCTTATGCTTCGAGCGGCGGCCCGAGCTGGGTACACTTGGGCTTGGCAGGAACGGAATTAAGAAACCTTGAGGCTATGTTTTCCTCGAAGGAGAATACGACCTGCAATTACCTGCGAGCTCAGAGTGATGGCTCCCTCAGGACATCACAGACTCCTGGGTTTCAGGTCTTCCTTCCACCGGGCCAGCCACCCTGCATGTCTGTTCTGGGTGGTGATTTGAGGAGCAGTAGCTGAAACATTCAAGACAGACACAGGCCAGGGGGTCCTTTAACAGTCATTGCCAGCGTGAGCCTGAGAGTCCTTCACTTCACAAGATCTCGAGAAGATTGTTGGGGCGGGGGCGTGAGTTCAGCTAGCACTGGCCTTGCCAGATGCTCTCGAAAGTGACCGTCAGGCTCCCTAGCTGCGACGTACAAGTCCTGGTTTCCCCCAGGCCCTCTAGAGATGGAGGGGAAGAGTGGAGAGGAGCAGGAGCAGGAGGAGTGGGGAGAGGGAGTAAGCAGCGGGGAGTCCCCCAGGAGACCTACCTGAACACCCGAAGTCCTGCCCGTCCAGCTGTAGCGGCAGGATGGGCACGGAGCAGGTTGCCTACGATTCCCGCAGATGGGTGAAGGAGAGAGTCCTGGAGCCCGCGGTGGCTTTTCAGGCTTTTACTGGGATTTTACTGAGTACACGGCAGGCAGGGGTGCCGGGGGTGGGGGGGATGCTGAAGGGCCTCCCAGCCCCCAGCAAATCTTCCCTCTTTCTGGGCTCTCCGGCGTTCTCCGGTGGTTCATGCTTCTCTGCGCTCTGCTTCTTTTCGTTCTCTTTGCTTCTCTGCTCTCCTGGCGTCCCCGTGACGCCGCCTTTATAAGCCCAGGCTCAGCCCAGGTGCACCCACTTAGGCATGCCCACACCCCACTCCAGGTGCCGCCATCAGGCATGCATTCAGGACCGCAGGGATCCCTCATCCATCCTGATGGCGGGAGGCAGAAAAGCCTGATACTTTTATTTACCCCACACCAGCCTTCATATGTATAACCAAGGTCTGTCTCCTGGAATTCAGTGTCTAAAGACTCTTCCAGATAAGTATGAGCAAGTTCTAATCCAAGCCAGTCACTGCCTCTTTCCAATAATTCATCAATTCCCCTATTGTTAGGAAAACTTTAGCCTTCCCAGCTCAACGTGCTCTGCTTTCCACAACTCCTGGTTTGTGCTCCTCTTGATGACAAAGAAAAGAGAAAACAAATTTTTTTGTGGGACCCTCGCTGGTGGCCGGGGATCGAACCGGCGCTGCAGAGGCTGACGGGCTCCTTCTCAGCCCAGCGCTCAACCGCTGCGCCAGCAGGGGAGGCCCAAGAAAACAAACTTTTAAAGGAATTTGAGGTCATGTTTTGAAAAACTAAAAAAAAAAAATCTCTGATTTGGCAACTTTTTCACTCAAAATTCCCTGAAGAATCTCAATTTGAGAAAACAGTTGACAGCAAGATGGTTCGCAGAACGTGTCTGTGGTGTTTTGATTTTTGAAGGGCTTGTCCATCTCTCCTGCCTGAGCCCCCTCAACAACTCTGCGAGGTAAACAGGGAAACCGTCATCACCTGTTTGCCATCAGAGGCGCTGAGGTTTGGAGGAAAATGAACTCACACATCGGTGTGACGCTCACGATGGGCTGGTCCCGGGGGGCTAGAGCTCTTTAGTCAGAACCCTCCTCTGCAAGTTCCAGAAAAACCAGCTCAAACTTTAGTAAACAAGCCCCCCCAAATTAATTGATTCATGTGAAAAGTTCCAGGGGTGGGTTCAGAGGACCTGACTCAGCATCAGCAGCTCGCTCACTGCCCCCCAACCCCTTTCCAGCCTTAGTTTCTTCTGTGTTGCTTCCCCAGACAGGCCGAGCCCCAAAATGGCAGGAGCCACGCAGCCACCATTCCCAGGATTAGGTCCTACGGGTTTAGCAGGATCCTGTCCCACCATCGTTTGCACGTTTGCATGTCTTGGGCCTCTTGGACCTGACGCGAGTCCCATTCCCAGCCCTGAGCCCCATTCCCAGCCCCGAGCCTGCCACTATGGCTCAGGCACCTGCTCCAGCCGTGACTCCAGTGCCGGAGGGCCCGGCTTTCCCGTGGGAGCGGGAGGGAGGGTCCGCTGCCGTCCCTAACAGCAGGGGATGGGTGCTGGCCAGGGGGAACCCTAGGAATCGATTGCGGTCACCATTCTCACTATCTTTGAGAAAGTGGAGCAGGGCTGCCTCTCCTGAGGTCCGCTAGCAGGGGACAGACTCTGGACACGGGACCTCTTGACACCCTGGGGAGAGGACTTGGTTGACACACCTTGAAGTGCTGAACTGATGCCAGAGCTCAGTCCCTCTGCTGTCTGGTTCTAAACTCATGCCCATTGTCACGAGTCCCAGCCTGCACCCACCCGCCATGTTCACACTGTCAGCCAGTCTCCCGCCACCTCTGCCGGCACCACCTTTCCTTTAGGAAGAACATGAACTTGGGTGTCGTCCCCATAGAATTTCCTTCACCAGTGCATCCATGCGCCATCACCTGAGGGGTGTCGGGGGAGAAAACATTGCCTAAAAATGAACATCCGGGCCTCCCCAGTGGCGCAGTGGTTGAGCGCTGGGTTGCGAAGCTGCCCGCAGCCTCTGCAGCACCAGTTCGATCCCCGGCTGCTCCCCGGCCACCAGAGGAGGGTCCCACATGGTGCGCAGACCTCTCCCGCCGCCCGCTGCTCCCCTCAGCAGTGTCCTTCGGTCCTTCTGCCTGCTCTGCTCCCCGCTCTGGCTCTGGTGAATTCTCTCACCCTCCCGCGCTTCTGACTATACCCCGTGCTTGTATAAATAAACAAATAAATCTTTTTTTAAAAAAATGAACACTAATGTAAAAATATATAAAATAAATAAAATGCAAAAGGCCTAACTGCTGAAAGCCATAATAAAAATAAGTATGATCTATATAGGGGTAAAAATTAAAAAAAAAGTATTGCATTATGGGAACTAAAAATTATGAACTTGGGGACGCAGTTAACAGTCAAGCCTCCTCAGGTTTCCTTCTGATTGGCTGGAAGGCAAAGGGAAGGCCCTCCAGGCCCCAGCCTCTACTCCGTTCTTCACAAGGAGGTCCTGCCGCATGCTGGCCACCGAGTCAGTGAGGGGTACCCTACGATGCACCCCCACATGCCTCTTTCTCCCCATTCCCTACTCTTGGGTGTTTCTCTAGTCAATATGGTTCTGATCTACTTAAGAAACTGCTGTGACTGTAACTTGCAGTGCTGGAGACTGACTTATCTCTTTTTGTCCCCCCAAATGTCCTGCATATAGTCACTTCAATAAGTGACTCTGACTTGTGTGACCCCACTCTGGGCGACTTCAGGCTTAACATTCAATAGACTAAGAGCAGACTTTACTTATTTCTATTTTTAAATTATCTTACCACAGATTATTCCAGAAGTCACTGGATTATTCCAGAGTGGATGGAAGCAATTTCATAAGCATTGCATAGGGTATGAATTGGTCTCAGGGTAATTTTTCTAATTGACGATCCTTCACAGCACATCTTTTAGAAATAGTTTCTCCAAAAGGTGTCCTTTCTTAGCCTAGTTCTCATCAATAAAAAGTCTCTTTTTATAAGTCTCTTTACATTCTTTGAATTAATCATTCTTTCAATAGCAAGCTAGCTAACTAGATGGTGGATGGTGGATGGATGAATGATGGATGGATGGATGGATGGATGGATGGATGGATGGATGGATGGACACAGACAATATATTTTTCTTCAAAATTTTATGTGTCCTTTAGATCCTTTTCCTTACATCAGGCTAAGGACAGAGAGTTAGATTACCCAGAGCATTAAAGATTTCTCACCTCCACCAGTCTTCATAGGACTTCTTCTCTTCCTAAGGCATAGCTCATGTGCTTAGGCTGTTTTGCAGAAGAAGAGCTTAAAGGGGAATTAACGTTTTCTGGAGGCCTGCATGCATTTCCAAAAATTGGTAGGGTGGTGCGTTTTTAATAACACCAACTAATTACCCTCTTTAAAATTAGCTGTTAAGTTGAAGCCTTTAGGATTACCACCTTTGAACATGTCTAATAAAAGCAACTTATTATGAATAAAATGTGGTTTCAATATGAAGATACCTCGAGGGGACAACCATTAGTACAAGAAAAACTGTCCCTAGTTCAAATTCAAAGAGATTGACTGTAAATCCATCAACAGAGGAATGTCAGTTGCAAGAGCTAAATTTATGTGAAGAGTTTTCCCTTTTGCTGAGAGCAGTGGGCTGCACTGATATAATATTTGTTTTCTACCCACTGGGTTATAAAGGTAATGAGGAAAGGGAGGGCCGTGTGGAGGATGAGAGCTGCGGGGATCCAGAAAATCTCTCATTTGCCAGCTCTTGCATTTGTTACCTACTCCCCACACTATCATGGATCTAAAAAAAAGCAGCATAATATATATATAGCACACAATATACTTGTCTAATTTTTTTTTAGCAACACAATATATTTGACTTGGTTCATTAAATCATACTGTAGAAAATGGCCTTAGAAATTACCCAGGCCAGCCCCACTTCAGGTCTATTTTATAGACACACTGAGGGTCACAGAAGACCAGAAACTTTGCTAGGGTCCAAAGGTGACAGTCCCAAGCCTTCCAAATCTCCAGTCCGTGCTCTTTCTACATCAAGACCCACATTTGTTCTTATGTTTCATACTTGTCATCCACTTTGGTTGGCCGGCCGGGCACAAGAACCAAAATACCAAACCCAAGAACCACATGCCAAACCCAGTGTGTGTATTAAACATCTCACCAGAAGCACTATCTAATACCAGATCTTGTCCAGACTTAGAATTCTTAAAAGGCAACAAATCATACATTGGAAATGAAATGGACAAAGATTGAACTACTGACTCACGTGATTCTTCGAAGACAGGAGTCCATTTGTTGCAAAAGTAGACAACAGAGGACAATGGAGGCAGCAGTGCTGGAAAAGACCTCAGTGCTCTGGGGGAAACACTTCCAGGCAGCCTGCTCTACCTCTCTGCTCTTTTGCCATCACCTCCTCTACTTACTCTCTGCAACCTTCTTTGACATGACCACTACATGGTGCCAAAAAAAGGTAGGTAAGAATGTTCATGTGACACCTGTATCGGTTCCCTTTTAGACTAAGCAAGATAATTGGTAGAATAATAAACTGAAGACATGGTAAGTTTTCATCTCTAATGCAGACCCGGGTTAGTATCTTCCCTTAGCCTCTTGCATATATAATTTTACAAAAAAGTAAGATACCTTAGGGCCTCTCTTGGTGGCGCAGCGGTTGAGCACTGGGCTGCAAAGCTGCCTGCAGCCTCTGCAGTGCTGGTACGATCCCCTTCGAGGGTCCCACATGGCACACAGACCTCTCCTGCCGCTCTCGCTGCTCCCCTCAGCAGTGTACTTCTTCAGTCTGCCTGTTCTGTTCCCCGCTCTGGCTCTGGTGAATTCTCTCACCCTCCCGCGCTTCTGACTGTACCCAGTGCTTGTATAAATAAATCAATCTTTAAAAAAAAAAAAAAAAACATAAACTATACATAAAGCCAGATCACTAGTGAGACCCTAAGAACGCTGCAACTTAACTGATAGCTCCTTGGGGAGTTTTATTGATCTTTAGCCCATTTCCCTGTAAGGGGCTCTTTTTTCCAAAAATGGGTTCTATTCCATACACCAATCACCATCCTGGGTTCCTGTAGCTGGGGTTACACCGTCATTCAGCAAGTCAGTTACTCTCCTCTGGACCTCGCTCAGATATTAATGTCTTTTAAAAGCTGAATTGAGGCTGTTTCCTACTAGGTAGCAGCATTAATGTCACCCTGCAGGACATCACAACTACACCTGCATGACATCACGACTACACTTGAAAAAGAAAACTTGGAAATCATCCAAATGGGGAAGAGCTAACACTATGACCGTAGGATGGAGTATTTGCAGCCATGAAGAGATCTTTGTAAACATGAGACCATTTCTCTAAAGGCATAATGAAAAACTATACACAAATCAATTATGTAAACATCTCACTGAAAAAAAGATGGAAATAGGCCAATATGATAAAAATACTCCACTTAATGTGAGCCTTTTCCTATATATGCTTTTCTACACCCTCTAAATTTTCTATAATGTGCATTTAAATCTTATTAGAGGGGAAAGCAGAAAAAAAGTGAGGGGAAGGGCAAAATGTTTACCATTCTAAGCAGTAGAACAAAGCGGGGCATCACCATCTTTGTGTGAATGGTCCACTAGTAATTAGAGTCCATTTGTCCATTAGTGCTATGGCCTGAAGTCATTTTCTTTTTTGTAGTCACCATTATTCTCAGCCATAGTTCAATAAAAAGCTTTAAAAAAAAACAAAAAACCCTACAATTCTGGGCTTTCTCTCCAGCATACATTTATGCCATTGGTTTAGAAAGACAGGTCAAAAATTATTTTCTTAGACTTTGCCCATTCTCCAAACTTCTCAGAATCCCTGTAGGTACCAATTCTGAGCTAGATCTTCAAGTGGCAGGTTATTTGCAAATTTTCTTAACCTGCCATGAATATCCTCAACCAGAAAATCTATAAAAATGTGAAGAAATATAGGATGACAGAAGAGCCTATAATTTAGATCAGCACATAATCACCAATGAGCAACCTCTGGAAATCGCTGTGAAAAGGTTAGAAGGCCACTTGACTAAATCAAACCCCTCTTTCCCAGCCATACAGATTTTATGGGAAAGTGTTAGGTGGGTTTCTGGAATAAATATATAGACATTCCTGGGTAAATATGTTCCAACATTGTCCAGCAGCCTGTGGATTTTCTCATTTTGGACTAAGGGATGCCTGTTGTCTAAAACTCAATGAGGAATAGCTTATAAATTTACAGTAAAGATGAGAAAATATTCAGCTTCTCTAGATGAATGCATTATCATTTTAATCAAACCAGAAAGTTTCCCTCATTTAAATTCTTGGAGAACGTTTAAAAGTAAAAATGTCTGCTATTAGGTCACATGGTATAGATTCCACTTGTTTAGAGGACACTGTGAATTTATACTTTGGAAGTTCATTTATAATGATTCTTGTCTAGAAGCTAAAAGGATAAATATGGGCGCTCCTTTCTGTAGACCAAGTGGCATGATTAAAGCACCCCATTCACTACTGATCACTCTGTGTCTCTGATTAAGTCACTGAATTGACTCCCTTCCACCTGACCCCACTGTCAGTTTATTTGTAAACACAGAGGTGACAGTAGCCTTTGGGGTTGTAATGAAATTTGAATGAGGCAACGCATGTGCAAGGGGTACTAAATAACTGTGAACGTGTACTAAGGTGTTTGCTACCTGGCAGCCACTCCAAGCTTTGCATGACTCCATTGAATCCTCCTGAGCCCCTAGGAAGGGGAGCCGCACCATCACCACTTACGTGAAGTCCTCAGATATCAAGCACGTGGTCCAGTCCACATTGAGTGGTGCTCAAGACTAAAGCAGTCTCCTCAGCTACATTATCAATCTAGCACAATACACACTGTAATGTCTATGATGTGTGACAACTGGAGAAGTAAAGACAGACCATCAGCTCAGTTTCTCCTCTATAAAAGGGGCAGCAACCGCCCATTCTGCCCTTGAGCTGATTAAATAAGACAATGCATGGAACGCATTTAGCAGAGTATTCAGTGCACACAAAGTATTCAGTGTCAGTAACTATTGCTAAGGCTGTTGTTTTTTAGTAAAAAAGCACTGGAGCAATTATTCCCATTAGGTGAGCCAGCTCTCTGAAATGCAAATAATTATGGCCATAGAGTCCATTTTCTCTCAGATAGAATTAAGTTCTAATAATTATTATACATTTCCCACATGAGTTACGTAACTGGACTCCATCCCCGGTTACTAAGGAATCATTTGTCCAGGGGCATGATATTATTCCTCCCACCACACATTGTCAAGATTGAAGAGTGACTGCTTCATAAAAGAACACCTCAGCACTCAGTATAGTGAACTTGGTCCTGACACTCTTAAAGCTTAAGAGGTAAGGGGGTGGATAATCCAGATGAGCTGACAGGCAATTTTTTTTTTTTTTTTTTGCAAGGACAGTTATAAAATAACATTAACACAGAACTTAATGATCTTGAACTGTTAGTGTGTTCTAGCTTAGAGAGCCTTTGGGGCGGCGCTCACTACTGTGGTAACCTCCCTCACTCCTCTCAGGACTCCAGGACTCCTCTCAGAACTGGGATTCCGTCTCTTTCATATTCTCTTCCATTCACGTCCACAGTGATCCAGACTCTGACTTAAGTATAGAAAGTAAGGAGGAAAATTGGGCCTCCCAGGTGGCACAAGGGGTTAAGACACAACCTATGAAGGTGCCCGGATCCACTGCAGCATGAGTTCCATCCCCAGCCAGAGAGTTACCCACATGGCACGCAGACCTCTCCTGTCTCCCCCTGCTCCTCTCAGCAGTGTATTTCAGTCAGTCTGCCTGTTCTGCTCCCCGCTCTGTCTCTGGTGAACCCTCTCACCCCCTGCTCCTCTGGCCTGTACCCGAGTTCCTGTATGCATAAATAAATCGATCTTAAAAAAAAAGTAATAAAGAAAATAATGTAACAAAATAACCAAAACAAAGACCTAAAGACTATACAGTCCCATTCTAAGTAGAAACCTTCAGATTCTGTGCTTATTTCACCATTGCTGACCACCATGTATGTGACGCAACTGTGGAGGCACAGCCTTCTAAGGCAGAGGCCTTAGGTCTTTTTTTGTTTTTGTTTTTCTTTTTTTAAAGATTTATTCATTTATTTATACAAGAACCAGGGTACAGGCCAGATGCGCAGGAGGGTGAGAGGATTCACCAGAGCCAGAGCAGGGAGCAGAATAGGCAGACTGACGAAATACACTGCTGAGGGAAGCAGTGGGCGCGGCAGGAGAGGTCTGGGCGCCATGTGGGACCCTCGCCGGCGGCCGGGGATCGAACCGGCGCTGCAGAGGCTGTGGGCAATTGCTGCGCCACTAGGGAGGCTCAACGGTGCCTTCTTGAAAGCTGCCACTGTGGGGTTCAGCAGGTGTCAGACTGGAGGTGGAAGAGTGCTGGCAGCAGCCGTGCACAGGGGGCTTGGCGTAAAGCAGCCAGGCCCACGGTCACAGGGAGAGGGAACAAACAAGGGAATAGACTGAGGATTATGGGAGCCCTGTTTTTCACTATAGTCTAAAGGAAGAACAAATATGGAAAGGGGGGAAGCCAGAATAAATCTTGTGGAGCATTAGTGGAATGAGACATGGGTGTGAACTCGTGGTTTCTAACAGAGGAATGAGGAAAGAGAGGCTAGATGAGGAAACCATCTACTTGTGGTGCTTATTTCTTAATTGTCAAAGCAACGACGGCACAGTGGCAGGGAGCACAGCTGAGCGTTCAGGTCTTGGTTCTTAAATACCATTCTCCACTGGAGTCAGGAATCTTCAGAGACATGGCTGATGCCAGCACTGGGGGAGAGAAAATGCAAGATGGAACCTGGGATGTCTTGTGGTGGCTGAAAGGACGTGCTCACAGAACCACGGGAAGGTATAGCCATTAAACAGTAGGGAGTTCCTCAAAAAATTAAATGAATTCTGAGGCCTCCCTGGTGGCCTAGGGCTTAAGTCCCAGTGCTAGCACCGTGAAGTCCCACCTCGAAGGCCTGAATTCAACCCCCGCCAGGGAGCTGACCCACATGGCGCAGCAGACCTCTCCTGTTTCGCCTGTTGCTCCCCTCAGCAGTGTGTTTCAGTGAAGCTACCTGTTCTGCTCCCTACTCTGTCTCTGGTGAAACCTCTCACCATCCCCACCCCCAACCTCTGGCCTACACCCAAGTTCTTCTACGCAAAATAAATAAAAATCTTACAATAAAGGAGTAATTCTTAAAAAAAAAAATTCCTATAGCACTCAGCGGTCCCACTGGATGATATCCAGAAGAACTGGAAGGAGGATCTTGCAGAGATATTTGTATAACCCTTGTTCATCACAGCAGGATTCACAACAGTCAAGGGGTTGGAGCAACAATGTCTATGAGCAGATGAATGGATCAAGAAAATGAGTTACATCCTTATCATGGACTGGGAAGCAGCCTTCAAAAGGAAGGAAATCCAGTCATATTCCATGTCATGGTTGAACCACAGGGTCATTAAGTAAGTGAACCAAGCCAGTCACAGAGAATGAAGACTGTGATTTCACTCAGGAAGCAGCTCAGGCAGTCAGAATCATAGAAACAGAAAGAAGAGAGAGGTGGTTACGAAGGGCTGGGGGAAGGAGGAGGAACTAGTTTTAGTGTGTTTAGGGTTTCTGTGTTGCTGGTGGAAAAACTTGTCGAGATCTCTTCCAAGACATAAATACACTTAACACTACAAGTAGACTTAAAACATGGTTACGATGGTAAATTTGTTATGCTTTTTACCTCAGTTTAAAAAACCTGATGGCGTGTTGAAATGACACGTCAGTGCTCCCACTAGTCAAATGTAGGACAGCTGGAGCATCGGAATAAATGATTGTTTGCAGATTATGAAACCGTCTGTATCCCATAGTGACATAAATCAGTAGAAGAGATAAACTGCCAATGAAATGTAGAAGCAGCGATTAATCACCATTTGGCACTGATTCAGGAAAGAATCGTGAATAGATGCTAAAACTATAGTTTTATAATGTAGACAGTCTCCAAGTAGCTCCCCACAAAATTCTTATGAACTAATAAGTGCAAAATATTTACTAACTTCATGGCGAGGAGACTTTGCAGACATAACCAGCTGTTAAAAAATTAACCTCACCAGTCACGGGAGAAATTGACACTGCGCCTCCTGACCCTGGGCAGAGAACACAGCATCGCTTCTCCGGGGCTGCTGTCAAAATTCATAAACTGAATCTAATCATGAGCAAACATCAGACAAACCCGAGGAAGCTCCTTCTACAAACAACTGGCCAGCCCGCTTCAAAAACGTCGGTCATTAAAAAATAAGGGGGAAAAAATGACAGTGTGGTGATGTCTCTCCACTTACTACATCAGTGAGCAGAGCTCGGGTCCCTAAATGTTGTCTTTTCTGCCACTTGTTGGCACTCAGAGACTTCCTGTAACCAAGCTCTTCAGTCTGCGAGCCTGAAGCCCCCACCCTTACTCTGCAATCCAGTGTCATCCCTGCCTTTGGTCACGCTGTGAGGCCATCCTGGCAGCTTTCCCTTTAAAGAGAACAAGTTCAAATCTACTTGACAGTTTTAATCACTGCCAGTTATTAAAAAGATTTGAAAGAAGGGGGGAAGCATACTCAGGAGGTACGCCAGGCTGTGGAAGGCTAAAGGGAAACTATCAAATGCACGCATCATCCTGGATTGGATCCTGGATCAAAATAGAAAGGATAATAAGGACATCTTTGGGATAACTTGCGTAGGCACCATGGACTCTCTTACAATTTCACCAAAGCCCATACACTTTTGGTTCTCTAACTATGAGAGATTTAAAACTCTTCAAACTTCTATTTTGCTCCTTGAAAACACATTTTGACTTCAAGAAACAAAATGAAATGTGTCTAAGTAGTGAATGAAAAAGGACCAAAAAATAGAGCTGGGGTTAGGGGTGCAGGATAGGAGGGAGTGGCCAAAGTGTCCTCACTTCCAGCAAAGTTGTGGATTTTTCATTTATTTTGGTCATTGTTGGTATTTCCTTGCACACGCGATGGAGGTGGTTAAAATGAGAGAAAAGCAAAAAAAACAAACCACACCTCTCCTTGCTCCCTGCCACGGTAGGCAGGTCGGAATAATGATTCTCTGCTTTGCATTGTACCTTCACTTATAAATTCGTGCCAGTTATGAAACAGCTGACTGAGAAGGGAGCCTTGGGGAGGCAGAGCTACGACCACTAAAACAACCACCTCTCAATTAGAGTAACTAATCTTATATCACTTGAGATAATAATCGGTTCATTAATGTTTAAAGGATTACAACCTTGTGATAAAACACTACAAGCTCACAAGCAAAAAATGTAGAAACGTGACACTTAACCTTCTCCTCCCCTCCCCCATTGTTATTAAATGAATTTTATAAGGTTGGGGTCCAATTCCAACTCTCTAACCAGTTATGTGACTCTCAAGGAAATCCCTTCCCTCCCATCGGTCTATTGATTAATACTAAAATAGGTGTGTTGAGCCAGATTTTACAGTCCCTCTCCTCAACGACATTCTAAGATTCTAAAGTGCAAATTTCAATACTTCTTTTTTCCTGGTGAGCTTTTTTGGGCAGAACTGATAAGCTGATTCTAAAATTCATATAGAAATGCAAGAAAACCAGAATAGCCAAAACAATCTAAAAAGGGAACAAAGTTGGAAGACACACTTGTCAATTTCAAGATGTAACACAAAGCTACAATAATCAAGACAATATGATACTGGTGTGGTGATAGTCCTATTGGTTAATGAAATAGAATTGAGAGTTCATGAACAAACCCATACATTTATAGATAACTGACAACATAAGGTGGTCAGAAAATTCAATGAAGAAATAGTCTTCCTCAATAAATGATACTAGGACAACTGGATTTCCACATGTGGAAGAATAAAGGTGGATCCCTACCTTATAACATATATAAAAAATACAAAATGAATCAGATGTAAATATAATTGCTAAAACTATTAGGGGAAAAGAAGATATACATATTTAGGATCTTTAATGACTTTTATATGACAGTACTACAAAAAAAAAAAAAATCAAAGAAAAAACAGATGTCATCAAAATAAAATCTTTTATGCATCAAATGACACTATCCAGAAAATGAGAAAGCACACAGAATGGGAGAAAATATTTGCAAATCATCTATCTAGTAAGGATTTTATATCCAGACTAAATAACTCCTATAAAATAAAAATAACCAAATTTAAAAACAGGCAAAGGATCTAAGCAGATATTTCTCCAAAGAATATGTACAAATAGCCAAATGAACAGAAAAATGTTCAACATTAGCAAAATGCAAATCAAAGCCGCAATGAGACACCTCTTCACTCTCTCTCTCTCTCTCTCTCTCTCACACACACACACACACACACACAGATGTGTATAAGAGACAGTGTTGCCAAGGACAAAGAGAAGTTGGAGTCTCAAACATTGCTGGTGGGAATGTAAAATGGGTTAGCCACTTTGGCAGTTCCTCAAAGATTAAGCAGAGTTACCATATGATGCAGCAATTCTACTCTTAGGTGTATGTGTGTGTATATATATATCTCCAAGAAAACTGAAAACATGTCCATACAAAAATTTTGTACAGGAATGTACATTGCAGCATAAAACAGTAGATAATATTAGCCAAATACCCATCAACTGGTCAACAGACAAAATATGGACAAATCACACAACGGAAGACCATTCAGTCATAAAAAGGATACATGCTATGACATAAATGAATCTTGAAAACGTCCTGCTGAGTGGAAGAAGTCAGATACAAAAGGCCACAGGTTTCTGATACCATTTCTGTGAAGTGGCTGATACCAGTGAGACAAGACACAGATCGACTGTTGCCTGAGGTGAGCAAAAGGAAGAATGAAGTGTCTGCTAATGGGCATGGAGTTTCTCTGGGGGATGATAAAATGTTCGAGTTAGATAGTGGTAATGGCTGCACAACTCTGCATATATGATAAAAACCAATGAATTATACAATTTAAAAGAGTGAACTTTATGGTATGTGAATATATCTCAAATTCAAAAAAGCCAGTGGCAATCCTTGAAAAATGGATTTCGACACTTCTGTTTCAGTCCCCATGGGTTCAAGAAAATACAAAAATACTCGCAATATTTGACAGATAATTCCACTGCAACAAATACTCGAATAAACCTTTTTAACCAAATTATTTATAGGTAGCAGCTGATAGCCTATTTGTACTCATTTTGCTTCTAAGCAATAAAGATCTGAAAGTGCCTCGGAGTTTATAATTTCCCTCATAGCCCTTTTTCAATTTATATTTCTCTCAAATAACTAAGGTTAACCAATTTCTTTATTTTAGAAATACTGTCATCCAGAAGCAGGTAAAATTATACTGCTGTAATGATTAGTTGGCACAACCATCTTTAAGCAGTACTTTCAAATTTAATTCCTGTATATAAGACTATAAAAAGGCTAGGCAAGAAACAATTTTTCAGTATTGGCATTGCAATGTAATATGTGTGACCAGATTTTTTAAGCCAGGAAACAAATGCAGACATTCTTTCCCTTGCAATAGAAATAGAATTCTAGACTTAATTGTATTCAGTAATAAACGTTTAAGTAAAAATTTTCCAAAGTTC
Source organism: Talpa occidentalis (assembly GCF_014898055.3). NCBI lineage: Eukaryota > Metazoa > Chordata > Mammalia > Eulipotyphla > Talpidae > Talpa > Talpa occidentalis. The sequence goes on from NW_023601104.1 coordinate 100,174,523, forward strand.
TACCAAAAAAAAAAAAAAAAAAAAAAAAAAAACCATACTCTTCCTCTTCTCTAACAGTGTATGTATATCTGGTTTTCAACATCAGAAGGCTGTAAACATTGCATCAGCAATATAATCTACAATAAAAGCTTTGTAAGCATTTGAAATAGAATGAAACATTAATACTATTCTGATATCACTGAGTTGCAATTTAAGTTAAACGAGAGTACTGATCTTTCTAAAAATACTAAGTGTAAAGAGTAGGGCCTACACACTTTAAGAAATAAACATCAGGGCCTCCCCAGTGGCGCAGCGGTTGAGTGCTGGACTGCAAAGCTGCCTGCAGCCTCTGCAGTGCTGATTCAAACCCCGGCTACCGGGGAGGGTCCCACATGGCACGCAGACCTCTCCTGCCGTGCCCGCTGCTCCCCTCAGCAGTGTACTTCGGTCCTTCTGCCTGTTCTGTTCCCCGCTCTGGCTCTGGTGAATCCTTTCACCCTCCTGTGCTTCTGACTGCACCCAGTGCTTGTATAAACAAACAAATAAATAAATAAATCTTAAAAAAAAAAAAAAAAAAAAAAAACATCAAGGTCTGCCATGATTAAAGCTACGTTAAAAAAAAAAAAACAACATATTACAATAGGGTGACGTGGTTTTCATTGCTTAAGTTCAATGAAAATTGCATGTATTCGGTTCTTGCGCTTAACAGTAGTTGACACGATGGCGGGGCTGCTAGCCACAAGAAAGACACAAGCTCGGAAAGGATGGCCTCATCCAACTCAGGATTACTTTTGTAGTAATGTGTAGACACTGCTTGGCCAGCCCAAGAGATGATAACATTTGCCCCTTTAAACTAAGTTACCCCATTACCTTATAAAGATGTGAGGGTCAACATTTGTTTTCTTGAAGGCTCACCACTCCACAGTTTCCAACATAGTAACGCACACCACAAGAAGTTCTATTGAATCATGTATATGCCAACAAAGGTCTTGATAAAACAAGAAATGGGGGAAGTAACAAGTGATTTCTGAACCTCACACTTGAGTGAATCACTGTGTATACCAAAGGCAGGGTTTAGATGTCTCCATGTGAAAACATGGAGGATTCCTATCATGCCTGATAGGATTCAAAAGAAGAAAGAGCACATACTCCACATACTCTGTTTTTTAAATAGACAGGCCTCAAAAAGCAGTTTAATCAGTTTTTCTTTAATATCACATCTCTTCTAAATAATTCTCACTTTTCATTTCTAGAAAAGGTAAGAAAGAGTTTGCAAGAACACATGCAAACATGTGTCTCTAAGGCGATGAGCTGGTCTGCTAAGTTGCATTGTTTTATTCAAGTAAAAAGCCCTTCTAGAATAAGGGGCCTGTAGAGGAAACCAATCCCCTTCAACTCTTGGGCCTGCACACTTGGTAGGGTTTCTAGCATTCTGAAAGCCAACAGGTAGATGCTCATTTGAGCATTAGCAAAATGGTTTCTATTTACATTTAAAAAAATGTAACGCATGTTAAGTTTTCTGGCAGATTTTTTTTGTATGTTACAAAACAAAAAAGCAAAAGCTTAGAGTAAGAATCCTTTTGCGTAGAAAGGTCAACAGACACTTCTTGACATCATGTCCTTTACACAATGGCATATTGTTCATATAAAAGGTCTCTTATCCTATAAAAATCTTGACAAAGGCAGCCTTCTAATCCAATACGTCCAGTTTCCGTCTAGAAACCAAGTAAAAAAGAAAAGTGCTTTAGTACATTTTCTATCCATTAATATGCAGACATAACCAAAACATATTAACTAAATTATTCTATGATTGGTCAGGAAATGGGTTGCTCTGATTCACAGAATGTGGATGTAATATTCAAATCATGAATTTTACATAAATGTCAGAGGATTCAAATGATAAAAATGTACAATAAAATGATATATCATGTCTTTGTGAGTCACTTTTATAAGCCTTCAAGGTCATCATTATGAATAGAAATTACTGATTTCCAGTTCTGTGAAATTACTAATCAAGACTTACAGAATTCAAAGTGACTAAACATCAGAAGCATCTGTTCAGTTTACCTTTAATTAAAAGCACTTACTCTGCGGACTGCTACTTGATTGTTGCAAACCAGTACACCACCTACAAATTCCGCTTGAATCCCCTCCCGTAGAAGAACTTGTTTGAAGTCTGAAAGTCTTGGTTCATTCATAAAAACAGACTGATGTCCAGGAACCTTTGATAAGGGAAAAGGGAAAATAATAACTCCAAATAAAAGACCAAATACACAGCTGTCCTGAATAAAGTGAAATAAGTAACACATGATCTCGAAGGCATTTTCTCTCTGAAGCCCTATGACAGATCATCTCAAGCCCGCACATTCCAAGTTGTTATTCTGAATTTTACCTCATTAATTTTACCTCATTACTTAACATTACAAAGCCCTTCACATTTTCTGAATGTTTCACAATCAATTTTATTAGTCATGCCTCATAATAACAGAGATGTTTGGTGATGTTATGCTCTTCACTCACCCACTTGCCTAAGGGGGTCAACTAGAGTGCCAGTAGGCAGAGCTGAACCAAAAATTCCTTCTCCAGAGTCTAGGGCTTTGCTTAATTTGGAAGGTAATTCTCCCTGGGGCCTACGTGCACTCCCCGCCCTCCCCCCCCCCCCTTAGAGAGAACACATGGGTTTTAGAACCAGCAAGGCATGTGGTTCAACCTAATGCTATTTCTCTGAAATTGCTTTGAGGAACGCGAGCTTCAGACAAAGAGAAAAAGCTTCTAATTCCTCCTCCCAGTATCAGGAATATTACGAGAAGGGAACCCAGTGACCGAGTGTTGTTTTCAATTCTTCACTGCACAGCGAGGACAAAGGTATCACCTGACAGAAGTGCAGATCTCATACTAGACTTTAAACACTGTTGTAAGTGAATTACCTGAAATCTTTGCCAGTTAACTAGATCTCTGCAGGGCATGTAAATACTAGACCAGACCTATATCCAAACATAACCTCGCATCGTCATTTTCTGGGTCTTGTCATGTGTATTAAACCTTGAAAACTCTCACTGCTCCGATCCTTACCATGAGCAGTAGGGCGTCTAAGACCACTAGGGCTCCCGTCTACTTTCCAGAGTAAAGGTTCTATAGATTTCTAACTGTAGGGTAAGGTAAAAAGTATCAGGCTTGGGGGTCCCCAGTGGTGCAGCAGTTGAGCGCTGGGTTGCGAAGCTGCCCGCAGCCTCTGCAGCGCCGGTTCGACCCCCGGCTGCTCCCCGGCCACCGGAGGAGGGTCCCGCATGGCGTGCAGACCTCTCCTGCCGCCTGCTGCTCCCCTCAGCAGTGCACTTCGTCGGTCTGCCTGTTCTGTTCCCCGCTCTGGCTCTGGTGAATTCTCTCACCCTCCCGCACTTCTAACTATACCCAGTGCTTGTATAAATAAATAAATAAATCTTAAAAAAAAAAAAAAAGTATCAGGCTTTTTCTGCCCTCCCGCCATTGGGATTGATGATGGATCTGCAGTCCTGAATGCATGCCTGATGGTGGTCATCTGGAGTGGGGTGTGGGCATATGTAAGTGAGATTCACCTGGGCTGAGACTGGGCTTATAAGGGCGGCGTCACGGGGACGCCAGAATAGAGCAAGGGGAACAGCAGAAAGAGGAAAAGTGGAGAGACCAGAACAAGTGAGAAGCAGAGGCCATGAGAGAACGCCAGTGAGCCCAGAAAGAGTGAAGACTTGCTGGGGGCTGGGAGGTCTGCCAGCCTCCTGACCCCCCGGCACCCCTGCCTGCCGTGTACTGGTAAATCCAAATAAAAGCCTGCAAAAGCCACCAAGGGCTCCAGGACTCCTCCTTCACCCGTCGGCTCGAATCATGGAGATTCTGCCCTGAGTCTTCCCACCATTACACTAACTGTATCAAAACCAAAAGCGATGTGAACTGACTTAACAACATACAAACAAGGAATGCCAGCGCGTACACTCAGCAAGCTAGGAAGCTCTTGGCTGGAGCAGGAGGAAGGCCCTCACCATCAGCAAACTTAGTATTTAAAAATCCACACTGGGGCCTCCCTGGTGGCGCAGGCAGTTGAGTGCCGCACTGTGAAGCTGTCCGCAGCCTCTGCAGTGCAGGTTCAATCCCAGCTGGCAAGAATCCCACATGGCAAAGCAGACCTCTCCTGTCTCGCCCGCTGCTCCCCTCAGCAGTGTACTTTGGTCAAACTGCCTGTTCTGTCCCCACACTGTCTCTGGTGAATCCTCTCACCCCCCGCACCTCTGGCCTGTACCCTAGCTCTTGTATGCATAAATAAATAAATCTTAAAAAAAATAATAAATTATCATTCTAACCACACTGAATTAGTAATCTTTACATGCAACACTTATTTTAAAAGGTTAAAAACACTGAGAACAATCGAAGGGTGGCCAGCTGAGGAAAAGACAGAAGGGCGCGCTTTCTCACCTCATGTGGCGGCAAGGGCTCCAAGGTAGGGATGATCTCGCTCTCTTCCCCGGCTTCTTTCTCGTCGTCTCCAAACAAGCTCTTCATGGCCTTCTGCTGCGCTATGACGCTCGAGTCGGAAGGAGCGTCCACTTGCATTTCTGAGTCCTCCCCATCATCCTTCAGTTCACCTTCTTCTAAAATAACCCCGGTGTCCACTTTGGAGACTCTCATGTCTAAGACACCATCCACCCAGGCCAACTCAGCATCTTTTGCCTTACAAAACTGAAGGGAGCTGACAAGTGAGTCTTTTAATCTCACCTACATACGCAAAAGGGGAGAGAGAGAGAGAGAGAGAGAGAGAGAGAGAGAGAGAGAGAGAGAGATGAAGCCCACAGAAAACAAAACAACAAACAAAACCCAGCATTGTCATTTTCTAGCTCTGGTCATGTGCATGAAACTTTCAAAATCTTTCACTCCTCTGATCCTTACCATGAGCAGCAGGGCCCCCTAAGACCACTAGGGCCCCCGTCTACTTTCCAGAGAAGGGGTTCTCAACCCTGACTGCACACTGGAATCACACGGCCATTAAAAAAAAAATGAGTGCCAGCACCCCACCTCCAGTGATTCTGAAGTAACTGGTGAGGCTGAGACCGGAGAGCCAAGTCCTCCCAGGCCCCCAAAGCCCCCAGGTGATGCTCATGCGCAGCCAAGGCTGACAAGGTGCTGCTTCTGTCAATGGTTCTTGATGCTACTTCGAGCACTGAATTGCTTCTAGTTTCCTGCATATTCCAGTTTCACACGCCCATGTTCTTACTGCTTCCTCTTGTTCTTCCCAGAATCACCACTCTGCCTGGTCAATTCCAATCCATTTTTTCCAAACAAGTACAGACGTCACTCCTGCGTTAACTGACACCATCTCCCACGAACACGAGTTAATTTAATCTCTCGGCTGTGCTGCTCCTGTTCTCTGGACTGTCCCCCACCTTTTTGTTAAGGAGTGGGACACTGACATCCACAAATTTTTATAAAACGTCGGAATTCTTGTCCTCTCATCATTCCCTTTGCAAATGTTATTCCCTCTGCCCAAGACGGTCGTCCCCCTACCTGCTCCATATACAACCCCTCTAAAGACCCACTGGGATCCAGTTTGGTTGTCACTACCACCTCCGGGAAATCTCTTCCTAACCTCCAAGTTTGAGTTAGGGTCTCCCTCTAGCTGATCCCACGGCACCCTCAGCTTCCCCAACCAGAGGAGCACCGCAGAATCATCCATGTAATATCCTGTCCTAAGCCCCACAAACTCTTAAGATTTAGGGGCAGGGGACTATGTCTATCTCTTTCACCACTGTCTTCCAAATGTACCTTCCCTAAACTGCAGCAGACAGTACTTATGTCTGTGTGGCTCAAATGTGGCCTGTGTACCTGGTAGATGTGAGTTTCACTCGTGGCATCCACCGTCTCGTGCAGCTTCGGCATGTACACTTTGATATCTTTCCCACCAAAGGCGCGGCAGCACTCTGCCAGATCCTGACTGGCCTCCGGTGGCCCATGGACGATGATCAATTGTCGTGGTTTCATCTGATTAATTATTTTTTTAATGGAATCCCCATCAGAGCGTCCTTCATAGTCTATGTACGTAACTCTGGCTCTGTAATTAGATATAATTCTTTCAGCTTACTTTTCTGATTCTTTTTCTAAAATTAGGTTAATGGCTTTTATTTTTTTTTTAAGTTTTATAAATAACGTAGAATTCTTTTTTGGTTTTTTTTTTTTAATTGATGAAACACTAGTTTAAAACATAGCATATAGGGGGCCTCCCAGGTGGCGCAGCGGTTGAGCGCCGGGCCGCGAAGCTGCCCGCAGCCTCTGCAGCTCCGGTTCGATCCCCGGCTGCTCCCCGGCCACCGGAGGAGGGTCCCACATGGCGCGCAGACCTCTCCTGCCACCCGCTGCTCCCCTCAGCAGTGTGCTTCGGTCCTTCTGCCTGTTCTGCTCCCCGCTCTGGCTCTGGTGAATTCTCTCACCCTCCCGTGCTTCTGACTGTACCCAGTGCTTGTATAAATAAATAAATATTTAAAAAAAAAAATAGCACATTAAACTTTTAAAACAAACAAACAAAAAAAAAATAAAATAAAACATAGCATATAGTTTGGAGATATAGGATCTTCCCCTCCAGATTTTATTATCAGAAAAGAAATGAACACAATATGTAAAATGGGGACTTGAGGAAGGTGCATGTGTTATACTGTTAATAGGTATTATTTAGGTCTTAGATATAGCCTAGAGTACAAATAGCACATGATATCAAGACAAATAAACCACTTTGCTCTTTGACTTAAAAAAATATTCCAGAAGGATCATTTATTGTACCAAACAAAAGAGGGGAAAAGGTTTTGGTTTCTGGGCCTCCCTGGTGGTGCAGGTGGTTGAGCGCAGCGCTGTAAAGCTGTCCACAGCCTCTGCAGTGAGAGTTCAATCCTGCCTGGCCACGGAGATACCCACATGGCACGGCAGACCTCTCTGGTCTCCCCATTGCACCCCTCGGCAGTGGATTTCAGTCAGTCTGCCTGTTCTGTTCCCCATTCTGTCTCTGGTGAATCCTCTCACTTTCTGCACCTCTGGCCTGTACCCCGGTTCTTGTATGCATAAATAAATAAATCTTTAAAAAAAAAAGGGGGGGGTTGGTTTCTTAGCTGTTTCTGCTGACATGGACGTGTTTAAGACATTAGAGATGCTGAAGTCAAGAGTAGATGCCTGTTTCTTACACACGCAGTGAGACAAATGCAACTTGTGAACTGTACCAGTTAACCTGCCGTTAGACTAAGGAGGCCAGAAAGAGCGTGTCTTCATGTAAACACACAATTTCATGTTTAACCCCACCTCATTACCAATTCACTCTGACACTCGAATGTCTAATAAAGAGAAACTACCACTGTACTTTACAAGTCTGCATGGAAACAAATCAATGTTTAAAAGGCTAAACTTCCTAGAGGATATTCAGAAACTTTACTGTTGAAATGATATAAATTATGTCATTCAAGTGCTTGAAATTTTATTTTGCAATCTATTTTCAAAACGCCACAAAAACACTTACTTTATTTCAATAGACTCTGTTGTGGAGATACACTTCGTGGGAACGTCAGATAGATCCTGATCCATGGGTTCATCTCCAGTTGTCATGCCAGATTCTAATTTGCTTTTTTCTTCTTCAGTAGCTTGAAGTTCTGGCACTAAGAAATCCTCGGGTCTAAATGATAAGTTTCTAATTAGAAATAGTAACAAAAAAGGTACTATTATATTATACATATGTAACTAATGAGTAGATGGCATAATTTTTAAACTCTTCAAGATTAAAATATACATTTAATCCAAAGCCAATGCACTGCACAATGTCAATGACCAGATGACTGCATATACAATGTTCATCATGGCTTTCAAGGACTGATCTTTAAAAACGCACCATGTGGCCTAGAGAACGAGCCCGACAGGTTGTTAGAAGATCTCAGTGGCTGTCACGAGTACTACTGCAACCCGGCCCTGTGTCTGTTTCAATAATTCTCTTCTCAATTTCTGTGGTTTCCCACACCAACTCCCAAGCCCTATAAATCCCAGACCTCCGTTGATTTAAGACTCCCAGGTTTTCTCTCTGGACCCAAAGAGAGCAGATGACTCTCCCCTATGCGCTTTACTAAGAAGACTGAGATACAAAATCACTAGCGCCCTCAAAAGCCTTCATCTTCATTCCCACAAACTATTAAGACATCGATCTTCCCATTTTATTTCCAATACCAGAATTCTATGTGAACATACTGAAAAAAATATTCTCTGTGACCATCCATGTAATTGTCTATGCCCCACCCCACACCACCCCTACTCCTCTCTGAGAATCCAAGCCTGTTAATCCAAGCATGCAGTAGCAGCTTCTCAGGCCTCGAGTCCAATACCTCCAACTGGAATCCATGTGGTAACAGCAGTAGCAACCACTTAAAGTGCATTCACCATGAGTCAGATTTTATGCTAAGTGCCTTAAAAACACAGCTTCACTTAATTCTTCTCCCTATTTTTAGATAAGAAAATGAAGCTAAAGAGCATGTCCATGTGCTAAACAGATTGGTCACCAATTAAGTGGAATGGTATGCAAACCCACCAATACTATTTAAACTGTTGTTTTTCCCTCTATTATTTTAGAGGGCCCAGGAGACAATGGAATTTCCCTCATTAAGTCCAAGGTGACCCAAGTCCATTGTGTGCTCAGCCAGCATTCTGGAAGGACAAAGCAAGTACGAGAGCAACCTAACTGGATTGGGGTGGCAAGCAGGAAACAGGACAGGCTTCCAATAGTTTGTAGGCAAGATTCAGCAGCCCGAGAAAAGGCCCAAGGGAGCCATGTGCACAGGCAGGCCATGAAAGGCTGTGCAGAAGGACACGGAGGAGGCTGGCAGCACCGGAGAGAAGAGAGTACTGACGTAACAGAACCTCACAGACACGCACCAGAAAAGTGGGGGAACCAGGTCATGAGAGACAATGTGCATTTCACAAGCACCAGGAAAGCGATGGGACCCCGAAGAATCCTGATGCTGGGCAGCGGTGTTTTCAGTGTGTGAACAGAGCATGTGACTTCAGTCGTTTTCCAATAGGAGGTGTGGACTGTGCAGATCTTCCACGACTCTACCCTGCTCTCACTGTTCCTCTTGTAACTAAAATGTGCACAATACTATTTAAGACATAACCTATCCCCAAAAACCATCCCTACCCATCCACGGTTCTTCCTGTTCTAGGTTTTCCTCCAATGCAAGTCCTTTACCTCTCTTTTCAGTCAGAGGAAAAAAGTCTTGATCATCTTTTTAAAGCTTTCCGATATTGCAGTAATAAAATAACCAGTTTTCCTTTAACATAAATTCTGTAAATGATCCTCAACATTTCTGGTTTTACATTGCAAACACATTTTCAACATCTTTCAAGCTGAGGTGCTCAGGAATGAACAAAGTACGTGATGACCAGAAGAAAGTTCAAATAAGCTCAAGTGATAATAGTCATACCTCTAATCTGTAAGAAAATGCCTGTTTTGCTTACATACTTGATAATTTCTCCATATTCGTCCCATTTAATTCTTTCTTCTGGGGCAGGAAACATAGGGTACGACTTCTTAGCCTGTTTGAAGAAACTTCCCTTCCTACTGCCTTCACCTTTCATCATCAGGTCATGCTTAGTTTTGTGAGCCGACGGCTGGTCAATATCTTCCTCAACGTCACTCTCATCACTAGAATCTATGTCTGCCCTAAGAGGATTTGGGAATAAAGGTCATAAAGTGCCCAAGATTTTGAATTTTCACATTATTATTATTATTGAGTTGTTCTATTATTATTGAGTTGATATTTTGTGTTGACATACAGCTTTAACGGTCAGTTAACAAACACATACTAAAATTAGCAATGAAACAATTAGGAATTCCAGTATCATTTGAAAGATATAACAAAAGTGATGAAATCAAAAGAAAATTTAAATATATTCAATTGAATGTTTTTATCTTAGGAATAAGTTCTCAAATTATATAAACTCATAATCTGAAAATAACCCACTCTTTTGACTGCTCAAGTTTCTTAGCAGCTTCTTTCTTAAGCTTCTCTTTTTCCAAGTATTCTTCAAGTTCCTTCCCTTCAAGCTTCACACGCTTCCTCAACTGAAGAAAACAGCAGAAAAATGGAAATACCAGAGTTAGGGGGGACTAAGGAAGGGAGTATGTGATACAACATGTCTGAGAACTGATTCAGCATCTGGATTTTCCTCTGAGATTATTCAAGTTTCCATTACATGTGATCACATACTCTTTTTAGATTAGTTATAAAACTGACCTATCACATTTCTTGGATGGATTTGATTTAAATCAAGTTGGCTAGAAATCACCAAACAGGAAAAAAAGACAAGTATTTCTTATAATTTGAAGTTAAGTGAAGTCTACATATAATGGAAAACCCAAAAGCCATAAAGGAGAAAAAACGAATAAATATGGCAATAGGAAAAAACTCACTTGGGCATATTAAATCTCATAAAATCAAAGGAAAATGGGAAATCATGTAACCATTAGAAGCTACTTTTACTCTTTCAAATCAGTTAAGAGAAATGATCAACACATTAAAAAAAATACAAGCAATTTATGAAATAAGGAAAGCAAAGAATAACCATGAACAAGGTCTAATTTCACCAATGATTTTCGAAAACTGCAAATTTTTATAAATTAAAAACCTATGAGGTTGGCGATGCTAATTGATACATGGGAATAAGATACCTTCATCCACTATCTATGGGAAAAATTAGGAAAACTATGTTGGAAGGCAACTTGCCAGCATTTAAAAATAAAAACATGGTTGTCATTTGACACAGCATTTCTACTTTCAGGAATTTATCTTACTGAAACAATCACACTAGTGGTGGGCGGGGATCACACCGTAGCAATGTTTATAACAGTAAACTGGCACGATTTTTAAATCCATCAGTACAGGATGTTTAATTAGTAGTTTTCAAACCTTGGACTCTTTATTACTGAGAACCCCAAGGTGTCTTTGTGTTTTTATAGGTCATATTTATCAATATTTACCATGTCAGAAATTAAAACTGAAAAATCTTAAAAACATCTGTTCATTAAAAATAACCATTACATGTTAGCACTAACATGATGTACAAAATGCAATTATTTCCATAGCAAAAGAAAAAAAAAATTAGTGAGAAGTACAGAATTATTTCACATTTTTGCAAATCTCTTCAATGTTTAGGACAAGAGAAGACGGCTGGATTCTCACAGCGGCTTCTATAGTCAATCTCTTGAAATATGTTGCTTATGTTAATTAAGTATGTGAAGAAAATCCAGCCTCACACAGATGCATAGTTGCAAAAGGCAAAGGATTTAAATAGCCTTTTCATTACTATTCTTCTTTGGTATTATATTAAAACTCAAGTGGCGCAACTAACTTAAGGTTAGTTGTGAAGTACCATCTGAAAGCATACCAGCAACTTATAGTACTTCATTGTGTTAAAATTTACTGTGGGCCTCCTTGGTGGCTCAGGGGTTAAGTCGCAGCACTATGAAGCTATCAGCAGCCACTGCAGCACAAGTTCGATGCCCAGCCAGGGAGGTGACTTACATGGCACAGCAGCCTTCTCCTGTCTCCCTGCTGCTCCCCCCAGCAGTGGATTTCAGTAGATCCACCTGTTCTGCTCCCCACTCTGTCTCTGGTGAATCCTCTCACCCCCGGCAGCTCTGGCTGACACCCCAGTTCTTCTACGCAAAAAAATAAATAAATCTTGAAAAATGAAGTAACATGATGGGTGGGCATGCGAGTAGCTATTTTTTTTTAAAAAATACTTATTTATTTATGCATACAAGAGCTGGGGTACAGGCCATAGATGTGGGGGGTGAGAGGATCCGCCAGAAACAGAGTGGGGAGCAGAACAGGCAGATCTACCGAAATACACTGTTGAGGGGAGCAGCAGGTGAGACAGGAGGGTTGCTCCCTGGCCGGCCAGGGATTGAACTCATGCTACAGAGGCTGTGGATTGCGTCATAGTGTGGTGCTCAACCCCTTGTGCCACCGGGGAGGCCCGCGAGTAGCTACTTTAGATTGGAAGTCAGAGAAGGCCTACCTGAGGAGGTGGCCTTTAACCTGAGACTTGAGTGCCAAGGAGAGAGCCAAGTGCACGTCTATTAAAGGCATTATAGGCAGAAGGCACAGCTAGTGCAGAGAGCCTGAGCAGAGTGGAACACAGAAAGGTGGAATGAGATAAAGACAGAAAAGCGCGTGGATCAGGAGGTATTTCAAAAGTCTGGGTAAGTTTGGATTTTATTCACAGAGCACGAAGAAATCACCAGAGGGCTTAAGCAAGGGAGCAGCAGGAAATGATGACTGTTTAAAAGATGCCTTTGGGAGTTACTATTCAATGTGCTTAAGAGTTTGCAAGATGGAATGTTCTAGAGATCTGTTGCAAAACAATGTTCATACAGCTAACACTACAGTACTAAAAACCTAAAAATGGCTAAGGCGGTAAAATGTATGTGAGATGGTCCTTGTCACAATAAAAGGGGGGAGAGGATGTATCACCTTGATGCTGTGAAAAGAAAGGATTAAAGGACTATAAAAGGAAAAATATATAAATAGAGAAACCAGTTAGGATACTACTGCAAAGACCAGGCAACAGGACCTTTCAGCCTGGACAGGATGGTGACAGTGAGCTTGGAGAAAAGGAAGCAGACTGAGATACACCTGCAGGTACACAGGATGGTTGGCAAGAGAAAACTGAGAAACTGAACATAGGTTTTATTAATCTGGGCATCAGCAGTCAGGACCGGGGTTCCCCATGGAAGGGACGGGCAGTGTCAGGAAGGGGACTCTGGTAACATTCCCTTCCTTGGTCTGGACGGAGCCTACGTAGGTGTGTTCAATCTGTGGAAAATACATCATGCCACATATTTTCAGGATAAATTATACTTCAAAGATCATTTTAAAACTGTCTACTGAGTAAATGTGCAAAGCACTGCTATTCCCCGAGACAGGGCAGACTTGAAGAAAAGCAAGTCTGGGCATCAGGGGAAGCACAGTTAAAACCGATCTGGACATGGGGCCTCCCTGGTGGCGCAGGCGGCTGAGCACAGTGCTGTGAAGCTGTCTGCAGCGTCTGCAGTGCCGGTTCGATCCCCATTGGCCTCGGAGCAACCCACATGGCGAGCGGACCTCTCCTGTCTCCCTGCTGCTCCCCTCAGCAGTGTGTTTCAGTCTGTCTGCCTGTTCTGCTCCCCACTCTGTCTCTGGTGAATCGTCTCACCCTCCCGCGCATCTGGCCTATACCCCAGCTCTTGTATAAATAAAAATAAAATCTTTAAAAAACAGAAAACAACAACAACAAAAACAAACTGTTCTGGACATGACCAAGGAGAGGGAAAACATGGAAGATAATAGGAAAAAAATGGATCTATAGTCCTAACGAGATGAGAGGGGAAAGAATTCCGAGCCTAACAACATACTACTTGTTAATAAAATAAAAAACTTGATGCTTGAAGTTTTAGCTCTGTAATTTTCAAATTTTTTTCAAATTCAAACCACTTTTAATGTTCTTTTATTAATGCTTCAAATGGCATACCAATTTTAATTGAATTTCTAGTAATATTTTTCTAATTCAGTATTTCATATCTGTTGGAAGTGTTTCAAGCATTTCTGAGTTCATTTAATTCTGTATATCTAAGCTATTAAATAACACAAAAGGTAGCGTTTTACTCCGGTTTGCTTGCTCTGAATCCTTCTCAACAATTCTCTATTTATCGTGACTGTACATCAGATATTAGTTACTATTATTATGCTTTTCTTAGGGTTAAAGGCTAAGAGACCCTTACTGCTTAGTTTTAACAAACTGAACATGCCTGAAGATGGCTGCTCTGGAGACACAATGAGAGCAGTCACCAGAACTCTGCACAACTTTGGCAGTCACCAACCCACTCGGTATTGCTTATTATACACTACACAGTAAATGGTGCTAGTTTTGGAAAACTGATATGATAGGTTGGTTATTAAGAAAAAAATGTCTTTTGGCATATTGGTCATCTGATTTATCTTGCTCCTGTAATAGGAGACAAGACAGCAAATGTGGATGCAGAAATAGGTTAAGCATTTAGTGACAAGAAGATAAGGGAATTCTGTCTGACTGCTTCTAGTTCTCGGCTTGAAACAAGGTCATGTACTACAGGGTGAGGACTGAGAGGGAGCTGGAGGATGGTTGAGGAGACAGAGGTGTGGAATTGTCTTACTGCAGAGCAGGAAAAGGAAAAGCCTACAGGATGCTGAGTGTCAGGAGTGGGTGCCTTTCTGTGAGGTCAAAAATGTGAAGGAAAACTTGCCCACATGATAGAATCCAGTAATACGAAGCTGTCTGGGGAGAGACAGAGAGTAAGCAAATAGACTTAAAGTCAAAGCTTTGCCAAGTGAGCACAAAAATAGAAAAAGGTGAAAGGCATTTACAGAACTGTAGGGATGAAAGAGAGTAAATGTGGTTGGGGTTCATCAACTCTAAGTCCCAACACTGGCAGGAGAGTAACAGAGAAGGCCGGCTATAAGATCAGCGAGGGACACTGGAGGTGCAGATCTGGAGATGGTCCCGTCATCACAAGGTAAAGGGCACGACCATGGGAATGGACAGCCGACTGGGCAGAGGGCTGAAGGGGAGTAGAAGAAAAGCTCATTAAGAAAGCCGGTATTGGGCCTCCCACGGTGGCACAGCGGTTGAGCGCTGGGCTGCGAGGCTGCCCGCAGACTCTGCAGCGCTGGTTGGCTCCCCAGCCGCTGGCAAGGGTCCCACAAAAAAAAAAAAAAAAAAAAAAAGCCAGTATCAAGGAACTGCTCTCCCCAAGCCAGAGTGGACAGGCAGTCAAGGAGGTCAAATTCTATCTTGCTTTAAGTATCCTACCAATGGTTGCTTAAATTTCTATCATTTTAATAAGACTAAGAACCAGGGTCTAAACTCACCAATGCACAACAAAATACAAGAGACCCAGGAGGGGTCAGTGTACTGTCAAGTCTGGTGGCACCAACTACCAGAGAGAAAGGGCATGATAGCTTCAGAACAGAAGGGACACCTACCCCAAATTCCCCTTCATGCCCCCTCTCCTGCCCCCGCCCCAAACACATGAAGCATGAAAGAGGAAAAAAAGAGCATCTACCGGAGAGGAAGAAAGGAAAAAAGCATCGCCAACAGCCAGATTTCAACCAGGGAAAGGAGTGACAGGAAATTTTCAGAGAGGCTGAGAATGCAGCGAGGAGGTTACCTCTGGGTTGGGTACCAGAAGCACCACAGGAGGGCTCAGGAATGAGAAATTCCAGCTTAAGGAGCTCTGGAATGTGTGCTACTAATGGCAACTACTATTTTGACAAACATCCTGAACCAATTTCAAGTTTCATTTTTGTTCACAGATTTTCAGAAACATCACGCATAGTACATCCCTCAAACAGTTAAGATAAAGTTCACACACAAGCGCTTACCTCTATTTCTGTAATTTTTTCAGAAGGATTATCAATTAGGAAACGTGCTAACGTCCCAGGAGTAGTTCTGTAAGTTAGAATGATTGAGTTCTTAGGGTCCTGACACCACTGAATAAAGAGATCCCTTGAAAATCCGCATTCCAGGTCAGGCTGGCTGGCAAGTACCACTTTAGGGCTAGGGACACGAGCCAAGTCAGAAAGACCGTGACACAAAGAGAGATGGCGAAACTGAAATGGATTATTTCTTTTATCTTCAAAACATCTCATCAACTTATCACTCATCCATTCTACCTAATGAGAGGGAAAGGGTGAAAATAATTAGAAAATGTGAAATCATAACTTCAATGCAGTCTACAGCAAAGGAGGTCAAATTCTACCTTGCTTCAAGTCTCCTACTAATGGTTGCTTAAATTTGTACTGTTTTAACAAGCTGCTTATTTTCTGCTTCTGCTGCCCACCCCTGCATTCATTTCTAAAAATTCAATTTTGTATTATGGTTCAGTTTTAAGTCCCATGAAATCTTATTAAGAAGGCAGTGCAAGTTCTAAGTATCTTACCCCAGAAATTATTATTTCAAGGGAAAGTTTATTCAAAAGGAAAAGGAAAATGAATTCTAACATTTACAGCCTAAGATGTATATGACTGTTCTATTTTTGTCCCATTTTAAAAATGGGGACATTAAGGGTTAAAGGAGACGCAACTCGCCCGATCTGTAACATGGAGACAAAAATATAGGACTTCATAGGATATATGAAGATTACAGGAAGTGATGAATGAAAAACACACAGAACAGCAGTGGTTTTTAGGTATCATCATCATCATCACTTTCTTCCTCTTCTTCCTCCTCCTCTTTATAAAAAATCCAAAGCGCAATTAAGACACTGTTTCCTAGAAGTTCAATCACTGTATTTTACAATGATAACATGAAAACAAACCTGGGACTTTGAAAACTCCACCACATTATAGCTGACATTATTTAGGAGTGCCAATGAGTAAACACCCAATCCGGCATCTTTAGTTCTCCAAATTTGATCAAGAAGTTGAGCAAGTTCCAAAACTCTGCCTGCAGTGTCCACTGCTATTAATACATTCCCATCACCTCGAAGTGTTTCCAGGACATTTGCTAGAAAACAAGAATGCAAAATCCCTATAGAACATAACAGTACTCTGCTACTAAAATAAAAGATAGGGCTTCCCTGGTGGCGTGGGCGGTTGAGCACAGTGCTGTGAGGCTGGCTGCGGCCTATGCAGCATGGGTTCCTGCTGGCCGGCCAGGAAGATGCCCATATAGGGAGCAGACCTCTCCTGTCTCGCCTGCTGCTCCCCTCAGCAGTGTATTTCGTCAGTCTGCCTGTTCTGCTCCCTGCTCTGTCTCTGGTGAATCCTCTCACCCTCTCGCACATCTGGCCTGTACCCGGGTTCTTATAGCATGAATAAATTGTTAATAAATAAATGAAATAAAAAATAACCTTATTTTTCTGTTTTTGCTCTAAAGACTATAATTTATAAAAAAGTAATTACTAGGCCAGGTGTAAAATGATCTCATCGAATGGAATAACATATTCAGCAAACTTCAAGACAGCAAATGCCAACCAAGAATACTTTACCCTGCAATGCTCTCCTTCCTCTACGGAGGAAAAATATGGACCTTCTCAGACAAACAGAAAATCCAGAAATTCATGATAACTAAACCCCCACTCCAAAAAATTCTACAAGAAGTCCTAAAGCCAAAACCAACAGAGGATTGAACAAGAAGAACAGAATAAAGCAAGGAATAAAATCACAAAAAAAACCAAAATGGCAAACACAGATGCCAACATATCAATATTAACTCTAAATGTAAATGAATTAAACTCATCAGTAAAAAGACAAAGAGTAGCAGGCTGGATTAAAGAACAAAATCCAACCTTCTGTTGTCTCCAGGAAACAAATTTAACCACAAAAGATAAATACAGACTGAAAGTAAAAGGTTGGAAAACAATCCTACAAACAAATGGACCAAAAAAAGAAGGCAGGAACAGCCATACTTATATCAGAGGAAATAGACTTCAAATTAAAAAAAGAAAAAAGAGGGCCTCCCCGGTGGTGCAGCGGTTGGGCGCTGGGTTGTGAGGCTGCCCGCAGCCTCTACAGTGCCGGTTCGATCCCCAGCTGCTCCCTGGCTGCCGAAGGAGGGTCCCACATGGCGCGCAGACCTCTCCTGCCGCCCGCTGCTCCCCTCAGCAGTGTACTTCGGTCCTTCTGCCTGCTCTGCTCCCTGCTCTGGCTCTGGTGAATTCTCTCACCCTCCCACCGCTTCTGACTGTACCCAGTGCTTGTATGAACAAACAAACAAACAAATAAATAAATAAATAAATAAAGAGAGAGAGAGAGAGAGAGAGAGAGAGAGAGACATGGAGGGACACTACATTATGATCAAGGGGACAATACATCAGGAAGATATAAACCTCATCAACATATACTCACCAAATGAAGGGGCACCAAAATATATTAGACAATTATTATCAGCTCTGAAAACAGACATTAAAGAAAATACATATATAGTGGGAGACTTCAGCACCCCACTCTCACCAATGGACAGATCAACGAGACAAAAAATAAAGACACTAGAGCCCTAAATAAAGATATAGAACTCATGGACTTAACAGACATTTATAGGACACTGCACCCAAAAAAATCTGAGTACACATTTTTCTCAAGTGCGCATGGATCATTCTCCAGAATAGATCACATACTGGGCCACAAGACAAACATCAACAGATACATGAAAATCAAAATCATTCCAACTATCTTCTCCGATCATAAAGGTATCAAGCTAGAAATAAATCATGAAAAGAAAACAAGGAACCTTCCCACTTCATGGAGATTGAAATCCACACTACTGGAAGACCACTGGACTAATGAGTAGATCAAAGAAGAAATTAAAAAATACTTTGAGTTGAATGACAAGGAGGACACCACTTTCCAGAATGTATGGGATGCAGCAAAAGCAGTAACAAGAGGAAAATATATAGCAATACAGGCTCACATCAACAAACAAGAAAGAACTCAAAAAAACAACCTAATCTCACATCTCAAAGAACTAGAAAAAGAACAACAAAAAAACCCAAAAGCCAGTAGAAGAAAGGAAAAAATAAAAATCAAAGCAGAAATTAATGAATTAGAAATTAAAAAAACAAGCCAAAAGATCAATGAAACCAAAAGTTGGTTGTCTGAAAAAATAAACAAAATAGACAAACCTCTAGCAAGGCTCACAAAGAAAAAACGGGAGAAAACATGTATAAATAGGATTATAAATGAAAGTGGAGAAATCACAACAGACTCAGTAGAAATCAAAAGACTAATAAGAAATTACTATGAACACTTATACGCAAACAAATTTAACAACCTAGAAGAGACGGACAAATTCCTAGAACGATATAATCATCCAAAGCTGGACAAAGAAGAAATAGAACAACTAAACAGAACAATTACAAGAAGTGAAATTGAAGCAGTAATCAAAGCACTCCCCAAAAACAAAAGCCCAGGCCCAGATGGCTTCACAAATGAATTCTACCAAACGTTCAGCAGTGAATTAGTGCCTATCCTACACAAACTCTTTCAAAAAATTGAAAAAGGAATACTACCAAATACGTTCTACGAAGCCAACATTACACTAATACCAAAACCCAACAAAGACAGCACAAAAAAAGAAAATTACAGGCCAATCTCCCTAATGAACACTGATGCAAAAATTCTCAACAAAATCCTTGCCAACAGAATTCAACAATGCATCCATAAGATAATTCACCATGACCAAGTAGGATTTATTCCAGGGACACAAGGTTCAACATCCAAAAAAATCAATCAATGTAATTCAACACATCAACAAAAAGAAATATAAAAACCATATGATAATATCCATACATGCTGAGAAAGCATTCGACAAAGTACAACACCCATTTATGATAAAGGCCCTTGAAATTCTCGGGATACAAGGAACATACCTCAACATCATAAAGGCCATCTATGACAAGCCCACAGCCAATATCATTCTCAATGGTGAAAAGCTGAAAGCATTCCCATTAAGATCTGGAACAAGACAAGGATGTCCACTCTCACCACTGCTTTTCAACATAATACTGGAAGTCCTAGCCAGAGCAATAAGACAAGAGAAAGACATACAAGGAATCCAAATAGGCAAGGAAGAAGTCAAACTATCACTATTTGCAGACAATAGGATAATATGCATAGAGAACCCCAAAAACTACACAGAAAAACTAATTAATCAATCAGTTTAGTAAAGTGGCAGGATACAAAATCAACACACAAAAATCAGTAGCCTTCCTATACATCAACAATAAATCAGAAGAAGAAATCAAGAAAACCATTCCTTTTATTATTGAAACAAAAAAAAAATCGAATACTTGGGAATAACCCTGACAAAAGAAGTAAAGGAACTATACAAAGAAAACTATAAAACACTATTAAAAGAAATAGAAGTAGACACAAAGAAATGGAAAGACATTCTCTGCTCATGGATCAGAAGAATTAACATTATCAAAATGGCCATCCTACCAAAAGCAATATACAGATTCAATGCTATTCCAATCAAAATTTCAATGTCATTCTTCAAAGAAATAGAAAAAATATTGATGAAATTCATATGGAGCCACCAAAAACCCCGAATAGCCAAAACCCTCCTGAAAAAAAAAGAAGGGAATGGAGGCATCACTCGCCCAGATTTCAAACTATACTACAAAGCCATAATCATCAAAACTGCATGGTATTGGAACCAGAACAGACACACAGACCAATGGAACCGAATAGAAAACCCAGAAATAAACCCACAGATTTATGGTCAACTAATCTTAGACAAAGGAGCAAAGAATATACACTGGAGCAAAGAAAGTTTGTTCAATAAATGGTACTGGGAAAACTGGATCACTACATGCCAAAGAATGAAACTTGACTACTACCTCACACCATGCACAAAAACCAACTCAAAATGGATTAAAGAACTAGACATAAGACCCGAAACCATAAAATATATAGAAGGAAAAATAGGCGAAACACTACATGACATGCACCTCAAAGACATCTTTACAGACACATCACCCAAAGCAGTGATAGTGAAGGCAAAGATAAACAGCTGGGACTACATCAAATTAAAGAGCTTCTGCACAGCAAAGGAGACAATAACCAAAACAAAGAGAAACCCCACCAACTGGGAGAACATTTTTGCACACAACACTAATGATAAAGGACTGATTACAAAAATCTACAAAAAGCTGATGAGACTCACAAAAACAAAGAAAATAATCCAGTCAAAAAATGAGCAGAAGAGCTAAAAAGAAACTTCTCCGAAGAGGAAATACAAATGGCCAACAGGCATATGAAAAAATGTTCAACATCACTTGCAATCAGGGAAATGCAAATCAAAACTATCATGAGATACCATCTCACACCAGTGAGAATGGCACATATTAAAAAAACTAGCAAACAACAAATGTTGGCGAGGTTGTGGAGAAAAAGGAACTCTCCTGCACTGTTGGTGGGAGTGCAAACTGGTCCAACCACTATGGAAAGCTGTGTGGAGATTCCTCAACCTACTGAAGCTAGAGCTCCCATATGATCCAGCAATTCCACTCCTAGGTATTTACCCAAAGGACACAGAAACATCAATTCCAAAGAGCACCTGCACCCTTACGTTTATAGCAGCACTGTTTACAATAGCTAAGCTTTGGAAACAACCCAAATGCCCAAAATAGATGACTGGATCAAGAAGATGTGGTACATAGACACCATGGAATATCACTCAGCATTCAAAAAGATAAACACATGCCATTTGCAGCAACATGGATGGCGCTGGAAGGGATCGTGCTCAGCAAAATAAGCCAGAAAGAAAAAGAGAAATACTGCATGGTCTCACTCATAGCAGGAATCTAGAAAACCTAAATAAGGGACCAGGAAAAAGAATAGCTATAAGAAAGAAAAAATCAAAATCAACAAACAACTATGAACCAGAGACACACTATGGGGGGTGGGGGGCGGGGAAAGGAGAGATTGGGGTCAAAATAAGGGGGTTGCAATTGTATGGGGAATATAAAAATAAAATTAAAATAAATAAATAAAATTATCTCATCCATAATACAACTTTTATTCTGTTAAATGTCTTCACAGCAGTGAAAAAGAATGTCATTAACTCAATTTTTTCCCATTGAAAAATTATAAATCAGTGGTTCCCAATCCTTTTTTATCATAACATAGCACACACAGAAATTACTCATCATAACACAGTACACACAGAACATATTCGTATAGCACACTGGGAAAACTGGATAAATGTGTCAAATGGGTAGGTTTACCTGGGGTTTCCAGGCCTCTGCAGTCTCACATGTCCATCCAAAGCACTTTGTTATAAATAATTCTCAAATTTATATACACACATACTTTATATTTACACATATATGTTCTGTATGCATGCATGCATGTATGTATGTAGGCCTAAAGAATATAATACCGATTACCCACTTCCAACCAAAGTATCTTTATAAATAGATTTCCTTGCCTTAGATGAAAGTCTACTTGGAAATATTTGGCAAAACCAAGCTTTAGCGGGAAAAAAAAAAAAAACAAACTCAAAAATTGGAGACATTAAAAAGTCAAGTACTGTAGTAAACAAGTTATACTTTTAAAGTAGTAGATAGGAGTAATGATTTCAAATGTTTAAAAGTAGAATCCAATTTTCCCTGTCAAAATCCCACGTAGCTTAGAGCGTTAAATGTTTTTCTAATATACTCACATGAAATCTTTATATAATTTGGCTTTCCTTAGAAACATACCAGTGAGTGCCAGGAAAAGACAGTTATGTCCTGAATGGCAGGGAGAAACCAATCTTTATAGCGATCCCACCAAAGTTAATTCAAACCAACTAAAATATATTCTTATATAAAATATTGACAGGGTCATGTAACATTTTTTCAAAAATACTAGAGTTAGCCAATGTCTTAAGATGAAAAAAAGTTACACAGCACAATCAGCAATTCATGTCACCATGTACTGGACAGTTCTTTAAAAAGGACGTTATATAATACGTACTCAGAAGTTGCTCATCTCTCTGTTTCCTCCTGGGCTGCACATACGTAGCATTAAATGAATCTGTGATAAGTAGGGAGGGTCTGCTTAGCATTTCCAGGGAACATCCATTTAAGTGGCTATAACAAAGTTTAAGAAGAGTGTTTTACATTCCTTCAAATAGCTTTTACATCCCAAACAATAGTTTTTCTTACTTAAAAAATAAGCATCATCTTTTATGTGGTTTTCCTTCTCTTACTATAAAAGTATACATGCTTCTTGATAAGAAAATCTAGTAAATTCAATAAGGGTAGTGGAAAATAAAAATCTTCCAGGGTACCATCAGTCGAAGATGAATAACGTAATATTTTAGTGTACACACTTCCAATCATGTGCGTGCAGTGTATACGGCATATAAAGAGGCACTAACCCATGCATACATCTACCTACTCAGTTCTCTAGCCTGGCTTTTCCCCAGCACATTCAAGTTTTTTTCTAAATCTAATTCTTAACCATTGTAAAAACTTCCTATTGTGTCTGATGACATTTTATTTGATCATTTCTCTTTATTGACATTTAGGTTACATTTTTTGGCATTATAAATAACCTTTTAAAGAATGTTTCCACAAAAATCTTTATATTTCTTAAGGACACAAGACTAGAAATGTATATGTAGAGTATACAACATTGCTGGATGGTTTTCCAGAAAGCTCTCCCTTTTCCAGAAAGGTTCAACCAGAAAGACCAATGCATTCATTAACTACTCCCAGAAGAATATGACCATTCAAAAACAATTTTAATGATACCTAATACAAAAAAAATTAGAATTTTGTCTTTTCCTAAACTTTTAAGTTTTATTCACTTTACAACTGGTATCTTTTGGATTAATCACATTTATAGGCATATATGCAATATGTATGCATATTTCTTATCTATACATATAGATATAAAATGTACAACTTGCTCTGTATTTTCCCTTCTTTTGGTCTTTTAATATAGTTTGTTTCAGACATTTTAAACCTGTATTTAATCAAATCTATCCAAGTTTTCCTATGTAACTTGGTCCATTGATTGTATGTTTACAAAGTCTTTTCCAAATCAGAGACCAGACCCACACATACTGTTTCATTTTCTATTTAATTATAATCCATCTGAAATTTATTTTGTTATATGGTAAAAAAATCTGATCTTTTTCCAAAAATGGTTGGATACCATTTACTCAATATTCATCCTTTCCTCATTGATCTTGTGATTACTAAA
This sequence comes from Talpa occidentalis, assembly GCF_014898055.3. Classification (NCBI taxonomy): domain Eukaryota; kingdom Metazoa; phylum Chordata; class Mammalia; order Eulipotyphla; family Talpidae; genus Talpa; species Talpa occidentalis. The sequence goes on from NW_023601104.1 coordinate 100,198,264, forward strand.
ATTTAAAGTTCAATTTATTAGTCTTATTTTTATAAGATAAAAAATAAGACACAAAAGATCTTGAAGAAACTGAATACAAAAAAGCATGAACTTAATGTACGAAATAACAGAAGACTGCACGAGATTAGACACCAAAGCAGTTTTACAGTAATGCTCAGTACAAAATAAAGTATTTAAAAGTATTACTATCATGTTCCCTTTTAAGGGGGTAATTACTGACCTTTACCAAAAAAATAAAAAAAAAAAACCTACCTACAAAGTTCCTTTAAATATCATGTCAATGGGCCGCCTAGGTGGTGCAAGGGGTTAAGCACAGCACTATGAAGCAATCCACAGCCTCTGCAACATGAGTTCAATCCCCGGCTGGCCAGGGAGCTACCCACATGCCGCAGCAGACCTCTCCTGTCTTGCCCGCTGCTCCCCTCAGCAGTGTATTTCAGTCAGTCTGTTCTGTTCCCCACTCTGTCTCTGCTGAATCCTCTCACCCCCCCACACCTCTGGCCTGTACTCCAGTTCTTGTATACATAAATAATCTTTTTAAAAAATAAATAAATAAATATCATGTCAAGTGCATATAAAATAAAATTAGATGTACAAAAATTCCTTTCCTTTGCAATATTTCCAAGGAAAGATCAGCTTTATAGAATGGATAGTTACACATAAATTTTTAAAATCTCTTATGCCAAAATTTTCTCTTTACAATGCAAGTAATTAAGTAATTTCGAAAATAATATTATTTGATGTTTTCAAATTGCTTTCAATTTTTGGTTAAAAATGTACTGTTTCCAATTTCCCACCCAGAGAATGAAACAATTGCTTTTCCATCCATGTTTATCTTGATATACCTACATCTCCCTCTTGTGGTTGAAGTCAACTGCATAAACAATTTCTTCTTCTCCATCTTTAACAATTTTCCATATTGTTCCACCAATCATATGACCAGCTGGCAGAGGTGTGATAGACAAGCCATGTCCTTTACCTATGTCAACAAAATAATGACAATACTCAGATTCTGTAACCCTAAAGAAAGGTTACTTATTTGTCAGTAACTAATATGGGCAATGGTAACGAACTCAAAAGTGGCAAGGCACACAGTGCAATGCAAGTCTCACCCTCCTGCCCCCACCATTTCACTCTCCAATGGAGGTAACCCCTCCTGACACTTAGTTACACGTGCTTACAAACAGAAAGCTAGAGGTTGGACTTAAAAACTAGTAGGCTCCCAAATCACATAATAGGAACTAACAAACTTTAATATTTATATTGTACACACAATTATTAAGCATCTCCACTTTTGCTAACTTCTAACAAAACAAGGACATCTCATTATGAAAAAGACCTTATTCTACAGAAAAATTAAGTATAAGCCAAACTGTTGAGACCATTATTACTTCCTGGCTAAATGCTCAGAGTTCATTGTTGCACTGTTTTTTCAATCCAAGGGTTCCTAATTATGAAATCGTTAATATAATTCTCTGTAACTATACACTTATGACTTCCTGACCTAATTAAATAATAAATTTCTAAATGTATAAAATTCTAGAATTCAGTCATTCTCCATTTCGTGTTGCCATAGCACTTCATTTACATCAATCACTATATTTAATCACCTAAGCTACTTGATCTTCTCAATCTGAGTTCCCAAGAGGAGGATCGGGTCACTTTACCTTTGTGCGTTAAACACAGTAAACACTAAATAAATCTCTCCCAAGTTAAATGTGAAAAGGCTGAGCTGTTAACATATGGTAGTATTTGATAGTATTTGGTATTTGAATGTTAAAATTCAAATGACTCGGGGAAGTTCAGTGTTCCACATCAGAAAATGCTAATTTTTTAATTTCAGACCACAGTGCCTGTAATTACTATAAATCCCCCCTCTACTTTTCTGTAGGTAAAACATTAGTTCAATTATTTGCCACTGGGTAGCATTTTTTACCTTTCAGATTCACAATCTGAGAGAACTTTAGCTGCTGTATTTTATCAAAGGCTGCATCCACATCATCTAAAGTAAAAAGTGTGAAATCTTCTGTATTGTGTCGAGACTAAAAGAATAACACAAACTGAAGGTTAAAAATGATCACTGCAAGAGTGTAAATTTTTTTAAGAGTGTAAATTTTTTTTCCATATCATAAATTACCTGATACAGGTCATACATGAACATCTGTCCCATTTTGTAAACAGGAATGGTTGCATAGATAGCGCAGTTCAGACCCAACTTCCCGACAGCATACGGGAGGGCGCCGAGGTGGAGAGGGTCGGGGTGAGACAGCAGCACTGCATCAATCTGGTGAACATGCCTGCGAGGACACAACAAAATAAGGACTCAAATCTCCCGTTAAGGGTACAGAGAGGCTATTCAAAATAACTTGCTGGTTCTGATCCCTCTTAAGTATTCTGGATTAAAGACTATGTGCCAAAGTAAAGGGCAAACCTGAGAGTTAAAATGACATCTATGAATTTCAGTTATTACTACCTCTGTTCCACATCGATATTAAAATTAGGGTGCAAGGTACACATAGATGGTGGCGAGCCACATTTAAAAGAGAAAATGAGAAAGTGCAGAAACCACATGGAAGCTGATTTCAAATGACTATCTTAAGTTCAAGAACTCAGCTGGAATTTCAGAAACTGTTAAGGAGAAGCCATTTAAATGGTCACATATTTACTATAGATTTTGGCCTTTTTTTTAGCATGTGATTGACATTGTAGTATGACTTCAATTAATCAATGAAGCATATACTCTCATGAACAAAAGAAATTAACTAGAAAAAAATGCTTTGCTATGAGCTCTAAGTTTTTTAATATTTAAGTCCTTGCTCCTTCCACAATTAACACAATAGTGCAAGCACAACTGAGTTTTTCCTTAAAGCATTAGCATCCTTTTATATCTCAGTCATCATCCTGAGCACCCACCCTCACCGGGGAGCAGCAAGCTTCAGAAAGCAAGCTCACGTGACCTGACTGCAGCCTCTTCACACAGAAAAAGGCTTTTCCCCTCTCCAATTTTTGTGATTATAATCTTGCTATGAGTCTCCCTGGTGGCGCAAGTCTTAGCACCATGAAGCTGTAGGCAGCCACTGCAGCACAAGTTTGAGCCCCAGCCAGGGCGCTAACACACATGGTGCTGCAGGCCTCTCCTGTCTCCTGTCTCACCCACTGCTTCCCTCAGGCAGCGTATTTCAATAGATTCATCTGTTCTGCTCCCCATTCTGTCTGTGGTGAGTATTCTCTCCCCCCACACCTCTGGCCTGTATTCCACTACTTCTACATAAAAAAAAAAAAAAAAACCACGTAATTTTGTTCCTTCCTAAAATTACAGTGCAAAAATTTTACTGAGATCCATGAGTCAAGTAACAATTAATTTAACACTTCGCTAAATTTCGATAAACAAAATTTACAAATCAATCAAAACTTCACAAGTAAAAAACAATCACTATTTGACGCTGGCTTAAGCAAAACTAAGCATTTTACTATAAACTAAGTTACAGCAGAAAAACAAACACTGTGTTACATCAAAATAGTATTACAGAGCAGAAAAGAGATGATATACAAAAAGCCTACAAACATGAAAAGTAACTTACTTCCTCAGGGAATCTATAATATCCATAGAAAAGTGCTCATCCCAGCCACAGTCCAGTAAAAATCTAAATTCATCAACTTGGAGCAGATAGCACAGCGCAGACTCTTCCTGCACCCCAGACAGGGTAGTTAATTTGATAATAGATGTCATTTTTTTTGGTCCAGTAACAGCAATCAAAAAGGTTCTTTGAAGAGAAATAAAAACATATACCTACTATATTAGCATGTCTTACACATAGTGGTTGGTCGATCATTGCTGAAACAAGTTAAAATTAAAAATATAATGACTTAGCATGTTCCTAATTGTAAGGTATAAATAGACACTAATTTTCTCTTAGTGAAAAATGTCTATAAATGTACTTTCGGAACGAACCAAGAAATTCTTCCTTCCAAAAATACCGTTACTATAACTGTATCACAATGATATGAATGTCCTGCAGGAAACTCTGATGAAAACTACCTTTTTCTTTCTTTCTTTTTCTTTTTTTTTAACATTTTAAAAGGACAGGTGGCTAGGAAAAGGAGATAAACATAGCACCTGCATAGTCACAGGTGGACAGGAAAGCTGCCGCTCCTGTTTTACAAAGGAAAAAGGCTTGTAAAAAGAAACGCCCTGCATAGTCACAGGCAGTCAGGAGAACTGCCTCAAATCCACCTTAGCTCCCACTTTATTTAGAGCAGAAATGAAAATACAAAGTATCTGCAAAGAGAACTGAAGGATTTCATTTTCAAGCTGTTTTTTACAGGCAGACCCAGATTTTAACAGATGGAAATATAGTTATTACCCCAACTACTCATAACATAATAGTTATACATTTATTAGACATTCATTACTTACTGATATCTCAGTCATACACAGGATGAAACACCATGAATTCAAAGGAAGAGTTCTTTATAAATCTAAAAAATAAACAAATAAGAGTCTCATGAATGTGTACTAAGGGTTTACTTCTATTTTTAATTGCAGTGCTTAAGTTTTATGTTTTGCCCTAAGATGAACACCATAAGCAGCAACAAATAATATATGTTCCTGTTTTAAAAAAGATACTTGTCATAATTTTAGGAGGCTTAACCTTACATAAAACAAATAAGGATAATAGAACACATAATAAAAGATAAAAATGAATAGTAAAATACTAAATTAGTTATAATCAGATGCTGAAATATGCAGCTTAGGAAATGAAATTTTTTAGGTGAACATTACATTATCGCGAGTGATTAAAAAGGTAGGATCCTGGGCCTCCCAGGTGGCACAGCGTTTGAGCACTGGGTTGCAAAGCTGCCCGCAGCCTCTGCAGCTCCAGTTCGATCCCCGGCCACTGGGCAAGGGTCCCACATGGCACGCAGACATCTCCTGCTGCCCGCTGCTCCCCTCAGCAGTGTACTTCGTCAGTCTGCCTGCTCTGCTCTCCGCTCTGACTCTGGTGAATTTTCTTTTTTTTTTTTTCTTGACTCTGGTGAATTTTCTCATCCTCCCGTGCTTCTGACTGTACCCAGTGCGTGTATAAATAAATAAATAAATCTTTTTTTTTTTTTTTTTTTTTAAAAAAAAGGTAGATCTTAAATTATTAAGGATTGGCAGGAACTGGGTAGAAAGTACAATGAGAAAAAGTATGTAAAACAGGAAAATAACATGACCAACGGCACAAACAGAAGCTTACAGATCAAAACTGGCCTGGCACACTTCCATAGAAACAGAAAAGAAAAAGGCATTAGGAATAGAAATGGACCAGGTAACAGAAGGTTCTGGAAACCCTGACTGGTTCTACACATAACAGACTAACACTTTAAGATCCATCACCAAGTATGATGACAAGGAATTCTGTACTTTAGGAAAGTTAGCTGCTGTCAGGACTGATTAGCTGGAGATGAAAAGGTAGCATATTTAGCAGACCACTTCTTCCTTACAGTTTGGCTCATTCCACTGAGACACTTTAGCTTCAAATGTACTTAAAAACTGACATGCACTCATGAGTTCTTATCTAAGCAATCAAGGTCTATGTAGCGCTAGCAAGGCATGATGCAGGTTTTCAATGATGCGGGCAAAGGGTAAAGGAGACGTCCTGGAGCCCTGAGTGGCTTTTTCAGGTTTTTAATGATATTTCTACACCATCTGATCCCACACGTAGTGAGGCAACCAGGTGCAGGGCAGGTAGGCGGGTGGGGGGCCAGGAGGCTGGCAGGCCTCCTAGCCCCTCGCCAATCTTCACTCTCTCTGGGATCCCTGGCCTTCTCTCCCGCTCTCTGCCACACTCCACCACGCAGTGCTCTACTGCCGCGTCCTCTGCTCGCTGCTCCTGCCCTCATAGGCTCAGTCCCTGCCTCAGGTGCGTCCACTCACGCATGCCCACACCACACTCCAGGTGCCGCCATCAGGGACGCATGCAAGCCCACAGGTGTCCATCACTGATGCTAATGGCTAGAGGGCAGAAAAAACCTGATCACTTCCATTCACCCTGCAGTTTGAAACTCTGTATGTTTGATTCCTTCGTTCACTGCTTCTAGAACAGTTACCAACTCCTGATTCTTTTCCCTCAGAACGCCTGATACATCATTCCTCTTCCATTCCAACTGCCAGCTGCTGAAGGCAGGGTCTCAAGACCTTAAATTTAGGTTTCTGTTTCTCTGACTCCAAACTTTGCTACCTTCATTTCAACCTAAACACTGCTACCAGCTTAATCTTCAGATATCCTCCTCCTATAGTATCCCTCACTCAGAAATCTCTGAAGACTTTGACTTGAAAGAAGCCTCTTGTTTGAATAAAACAAACTTGAATGCCTTACCTGGCATTGTAAGGCACCAAGAATGATGATACCATCACAATCAAGTCTGAGACATGCACATAAAAACACAACGGTGCCAGCCTGCACTTTAGGAAAGGCCAAGCACAAAGCTCCGCAGTCCAAACTATCGATTTCAGTCTAGAGTCTGGATCTGTGTTAGAATAGTAGCCACTAGCTACCTGTAACTACCCCGACAGCACCATTCACTCTCACCTCAAGATCCAGCTCAAATTCCACCTCCTTACTCTTCATTGGTCTAAACTAGAACAGCTGTCCAACAAAAATGTAATGCAAGCCACACGTGCAATTGAAAAATGTTTAAATTAAGGCCATCTGGAAAATCTTTACAGGTGAAATCAAGCTTAATGCATATTATTTAACCCAATATCTGACATTACCATTTCAACATACAATCATTATTTTAAAATGAGCTATTTTACATTGCTTTTCTTACTAAGTCTTTGAAATCCAAATATATATATATTTTCACATTTTTAATGGACGGGTTTATTAGAAAAGGGAACAGGAAAAGAGAGGCACTTGCACAATCACAGGCGGGCAGAGCTGCCTGAAATGCAGCATCTATTTTATATTTATAGATCTCAATTCAAAGCACATTTCCAAATGCTCCGAGTTCCAGGGAGCTGTTGTAGCACAGACCTAGACTCCACACTGTGGAGTCAGTGCTTTGGGCACTACAGCATTGGGCTTGGCCTCTTCCAAGGTGGAGGCTGGCGTAATTCTGAATTGATGTACATGTCTCAGATTTGATTTTAATGCTATCAATCATTTCATCTCCTTGACTAAAACTCTGGAGCCAACATCTTACCACCAGATCGGCTGCCATCAGCTGAATCCTACTTGACACTTCAGAAATATCCTTGGGCCTCCCCGGTGACACAGCGGGTTGAGCGCAGCGCTGTGAAGCTGTCTGCAGCCTCTGCAGCATGGGTTCGATTCCTGGCCGGCCAGAGTCCCACATGGTGGTGTGGCAGACCTCACCTGTCTCGCCCGCTGCTCTCCTCAGCAGTGTATTTCGGTTGTCTGCCTGTTCTGCTCCCCTGTCTCTGGTGAATCCTCTCACCCTCCTGCTCCTCTGGCCTGTACCCCAGCTCTTGTATAAAAATAAATAAATCTTTAAAAAAAAAAAGAAATTAACATCCTCACCTATCTTACCCCAGCTGTGGGACTCATTTAGTTTACCTGAGTGATTGCAAGTTTTTTTCACCTACTTGTCTTGTTCCAACATGATCCTCCCTACAGCTGTGAGACTTTCCTGAAAAACAAATACTTGCATGCACTTTCGTTGTGAAGTATGCACTGGCTTCCTGCAAACTGCTGAATAAAATCTAAACTCCTTAGAGGAAAGCAAGATGCTTCACAAAAGACCAGCAAGAAATGAATCTGAACCGCTATCCTCAGCAGACTCATACAAATTAACATTCTATGTATTTACTGAGCAACACTAATAAAAAAGCTGGACCAGCAAAACAAAACAAAACCAAAATCCTTCACACGGTGAGCTCAGCCTTCCTCTTGCTTCACCAAAAGCTCTGGCACCGCATGCTTAGGCGCGTTTCTTTCCCTCCTCTCCCTGCCGATGCTGAAACTTCTCAAGTCTGCATCCTGCCCTGCACTCAGGCATGAGCGCCTCGCTCGCGAGCCTAGTAAATTCCTTTTCACTGCTCATGAACCCGGCCCAAATCCTAGTTCATAAAGTCCTTCGGTGTCCTCAGGCACGAAGATTCATTTTGAAGCAGCAAAAGTGGGCTCCAGGAATATTCGGTGCCTGCACGTTGAAGGTTCAGACCAGCGCCCAGGGAATCTGCGTGTCTCCAACACGGGGGACAGAACTCAAAGCGACAGGGGTACAGGGGCAGGAAGGAATCCTCGCCCATCAGAATCCTGTGAGGGCAGGAATTTTGACTCCTACCACCTCATCTCAACGATCAGTCACCGGCCCTTTCCCAATGATGGCGTCTGCCGATGACCACTAAGAGGCAGCAGGGAAAACGCCAGGGACAACAAAACGAAGGAGGGTGGGTTAGCCCAGGAGCTCGCTGTTGAAAACCCCTTCCTGCTCAGCCGGGGCGCGCAGGGGTTTCTTCACAGACTCCAAGCTGGTTCAAAATAAAGCCTGAGGGCCTCCCCGGTGGCTCAGGGGTTAGGACACAACCTGTGAAGCTCTCCTCAGCCTCTGCAGCACGAGTTCGATCCCAGGCCGGTCAGAGGGCAACCCACATGGCGCGGCAGACCTCTCCCGCCTCCCCGCTGCTCCCCTCAGCAGTGGGTTTCGGTCAGTCTGCCTGTTCTGCTCCCCACTCTGCCCCTGGTGAGTCCTCTCACCCCCCACACCACTGGCCTGTACCCCAGTTCTTGTATGCATAAATAATCTTTAAAAATAAAATAAAATAATGAGGGGGTGAGCAATGGAGAACCCGGGTTCTCCTGACCCCCGGTGGCCAGCCGGGCCGGGTGATGGCGGACCCCACCTTCGGCTGATTTAAGAGCAGGTGAGACGGGGATGTGGGGGTGCTGGGGGGGGGGACGACCTCCATCCAGCAGGGCAAGCCCGCCCAGGTCTCGGGCCTCGATTCCCGCAGAGGGGCGCCTCGTCGCGCAGAGCCCCGCGGTCCCGCGGCCCGAGCGCGGGAAGGCCCCGGGGGGCTGGGAGGCCGGAGCCGGCGTCGGGGGCCGCGGGGCGGCCAGGGCGGGAAGCGAGGCGTGGGCGTGGGGCGCGCGGCGCCGCCGAGGCCGCGGCCGGGGCCCCGGAGTCGCTCCTCCCGCCTCGCCGGGCGCGCCCGCGGGAGGGGCCGGGCGGCCGCCGCCGAGCCCCGGGCGCTCGCGTGGCGCGGAGGCCGGGGCGGGCGGGCGCCGGGCCCCCGAGGGCCCCCGGGCGCGGCGCGGTCCCGCCCTCGCCCCCACTTGCCTGCTCGGGCCGCCCGCCGCCGTCCTCCGCCTCCCGGGCGCCGGCGCGGTGCGGGCTCAAGCGCGGGAAGGGCCGGCGCGCGCTCCGCGGCCGCGGCGACGACCGGCCGGCTGCAGCCCCGCGGTGGCGGCCGCCATCTTGGCGCGGAGACGCGCGGCGCGGCGCGGCGGGGCGGGGCGGGGCGGGCCCGGGCGCGGCCACCTGCGGGGGTGCGGGGGTGCGGGCGGCGCGCGCCCCCACAGGCGGCGCCCCCTGGGACCCACGTTGGCGTGAGGAAAACGAGTTTCTGCTGCGCGGGCGCGGGCGCGAGGACGAGCCGAGGCGGGGAGAACGCGGCGCGCGCGGCCGGCGCCCCCCCACCCCCCCCCGCGGCCGGGGCGGGCCCGAGGCGCCACTTCCGCCGGCGCCGGGGCGGGGCGCGCCGCCCTTGTCGCGGGGTCGTCGCCGGCGCGGAGGCCGCAGGTGGGTCCCGGGCCGGGCTCGGCGCGGCGCGGCGCGGCGGGCGGGGAGGGGCCCCGCGAGGAGCGCCCTCGGCGGGGGGGGGTGTTTGTGGGGTGACCCGGGCCGCCGGGGGCCGGGGCCGGCTTCCCTGCGAAGGAGGCGGGCAGGGACGTGGGAACGGGGATTTCTTCGCGGCTCCCGCGCGGCGGCTCTGGGAAGGGCCTTCCGGGCCGTCGTCGCGGTGTGAGGGGGAAGGACGTCAACCCGTTTGATAGCGGGGCTGCCCCGGGACAGCGGGACAGCGTCCTTTTTTTTTTTAAGATTTATTTGTTTATGCAGACAAGAGCTGGGGCACAGGCCAGAGATGCGGGGGGTGAGAGGATTCCCCAGAGACAGTGGGGAGCAGAACAGGCAGACTGACGAAATACACTGCTGAGGGGGGCAGCGGGGAGCCAGGAGAGGTCTGCGGCGCCGTGTGGGTAGCTCCCTGGCCGGGGATCGAACTCGTGCCGCAGAGGCTGCGGCTTGCTTCATAGTGCGGCGCTTAACCCCTTGCGCCGCCAGGGGGACCCCTGGACAGCGTCTTTATAGAACCCTGGTCACCTCCCCTGGCAGGGACTGGAGTGGAAACCGACCCTAATCACCCTCTGGGCTGAAGCGGGTTGCTCCGCGAGCATCTCTAGTTCGCCCAATCCCTGCGTTTCTCTCTTGCTGGTTATTCAGAATTGGAAGCTGACCCCCCTCCCTTATAGATCTCAAAGCCGTTGAGCCGACCGCTCCCCAAAATACATCTTTAATTTGTGCCTATGTCATCAAGATAGGGTCACCAGCCAGATCTCCAGGAGTTGTTTCTCCAGCAGTGTTATTTCATAGCGTAAACCACCACTTTTTTTTTTTTAAGTTTTTTTTTTTTATTATTTTTTATTTATTTACACAAGCACTGGGTACAGTCAGAAGCGCGGGAGGGTGAGAGAATTCACCAGAGCCAGAGCGGGGAGCAGAGCAGGCAGAAGGACCGAAGTACACTGCTGAGGGGAGCAGCGGGCGGCAGGAGAGGTCTGCGCGCCATGTGGGACCCTCCTCCGGTGGCCGGGGAGCAGCCGGGGATCGAACCCGCGCTGCAGAGGCTGCGGGAAGCTTCGCAACCCAGTGCTCAACCGCTGCGCCACCGGGGAGGCACAAACCACCACTTTTTGAATGTTCAGTCATCTCTTTTTCCAATATGAATTCGGGGTGACTTGCAGAAATACACATCAGATAGTTTTGTTTGTAAAAGTTAAGTGGGGAAAACCAGGTTGAAGAAAAGTAATGTTAGGAAACATAAGATAAAGCCAAAGTGAGGTTTACCTCTATACTTACTGTAAGAGAGAGTGAAGCACAACTGTACATCTGGGATGAGGAGCCGGGGCTGCCTGAGTACTATTTCCATCTAAGCCACTTACTGCATCTGTGTGTGACCAAAGGCAAGTTGATTGTCCGTGGATTTCATCTTCTGAAAAGTAATACATGCCTGCTCCACTGGGTACATGAGATTAGTTGCTCCTTGTCTAGTATTCTGATGATGACACGAGTTGGTGAGTATGAAAACATTAAGCGCTATGCCTGACAGTGCTACAGGAGTCAGCTCTTTCTAGAGGTGGGCAAAACAATTTGAGTCATTCTGGTATGAAAGGATACAGGATCCCCTTACTTGATTCCTTGAGTCCATAAGATGAAACCAATTATTTGTCCCCCCCCCCCACCAGAAACACCATAGTTACTGCCGGTTGTGAAATACAATATTTTTCTTGAGTCTTTGTATAAGGAAGACACTAATAATAAACACAGCACCCTCATGGGCACCCATGTGGGTGCTATTGACTTCATCCAAACCTCGGTTTGTCTGAATGGAACCTGTCCCAGGTCCTTGTGCTCACCAGATGGTTCTGGGCCCTTCATTAAGAGCATGAAATCTTGTCTACACTTCCTGTTCTTTCTCCAGAGACTCTAATTCAGTTCTTACGTCTATAAATCTTTGATCTCCCTGGCCAGCCACAGGACAAATTATGTTCAGTGCCGCTGCTCTCAAAGTCCATGAAATAATAGATTGTTCAGTCGTACTTTGAAATGCCTCTGGGACTAATAATTGTCTTTTACCTCTTTCGAATAGAACAGGCTTCCTTTACGGTGGTTAAATGCAACTCTGGATTCTAAATGTAAAGAATCTATATGTCCCATTGTCTACCTGTGGAATTCCCACGGGCACCTGTGTGCCCCAGGAGCCTCAGGGCTTGTCTCCTCTATTCTCAGAGTGGAGCAAGACAAAAAGAGTGGCTGGCCCTGTTGGAGGAATGCCAACAGTAGGGATTTTATAGCCCACAGGTGGCCGTGAGCGTCTTTAAAACAGCCTTGGGCTGAGAGTTAACCTAGTTCTTTTTGGTAGTTAAATAGGAACAGTATCAAACATCTGTGCTGACAGTTAGACTTACTACCTCTTTGGGCCTCCCCGGTGGCGCAGCGGTTGAGCGCTGGGTTGCGAAGCTGCCCACAGCCTCTGCAGAGCCTGTTCAATCCCGGCTGCTCCCCGACCACCGGCGAGGGTCCCACATGGCGCACAGACCTCTCCTGCCGCCCGCTGCTCCCCTCAGCAGTGTATTTCGTCAGTCTGCCTGCTCTGCTCCCCGCTCTGGCTCTGGTGAATTCTCTCACCCTCCCGTGCTTCTGACTCTACCCAGTGCTTGTATCAATAAAAAAATAAATCTTAAAAAAAAAAAAGAAATGTAAGGAACCTAGTAAGGACAGGTGGCAAATAGATGAGGACTAGACTTCTTATCTTTTTTAAAAAAAGATTTATTTTTATTTATACAAGAGCTGGGGTACAGGCCAGATGTGTGGGAGGGTGAGAGAATTCACCAGAGACAGAGCGGGGAGCAGAACAGGCAGACTGACGAAATACACTGCTGAGGGGAGCAGTGGGAGCGACGGGAGAGGTCTGCCACCCCATGTGGGTATCTCCCTGGCTGGCTGGGATCAAACCCACACTGCAGAGGCTGCGGACAGTTTCACAGTGCGGCGCTCAACCACCTGCGCCACCAGGGAGGTCCATGAAGACTAGACTTCTACAGGCCTGTACTGTCTAGTATTTTGCAGTTTTGTGTTTTCAAAGTTATCATTTGATTGAGACATGCATTGTTTTTCCCAATTAGTTTTCAGTAATTACACTAAAGAATTCTGCTTCTGGCAAAATAGCATGATTAAGCATTGTGAAATGTCCTAAAAATAATTTCCATGTGTAAAAGTTCTAAATCAATATAAGGAAGGTGCCAATGCTAAGGTTTTCCACATAGAATTTCTGTCTGCAATTCATTTTTCTGTGCTGTATCTTATCAGCTCACTAATGGAACTAGAAATAAAAATAATTTGACTTCAGTGCAGTTTCCTTTTTATATCATCATTGTCACTTATATAATCTTCATCAGGTAGATTTTAATTTAATATAGCCCTCCCTTGGTGGGGCAGGGGGCAGGACTTGGCTCTGGGTCCTCCCCCACAGATACCAGTATACACTACTCTCTGGTGTATAGAGTATACACTGCTCTCTGGTGTATAAAATGGTGTAGTATTTGCATGTACTCTATGAGCATACTCTGCATACTTTAAATCAGCTCTCAATTACTTAAAAAACTAATTCAGGGTAAATGCTGTATAGTTTTTTTTTTTTTTTTAATAGAGGCATGCTTTATTTATTTGTTTGCTGGTTTGTTTGTTTGTTTTGTTTATACATGCACTGGGTACAGTCAGAAGCGCGGGAGGGTGAGAGGATTCACCAGAGCCAGAGCGGGGAGCAGAGCAGGCAGAAGGACCGAAGTACACTGCTGAGGGGAGCAGCGGGCGGCAGGAGAGGTCTGCGCGCCATGTGGGACCCTCCTCCGGTGGCCGGGGAGCAGCCGGGGATTGAACCGGCGGCGCAGAGGCCACGGGCAGCTTCGCAACCCAGCGCTCAACCGCTGCGCCACCGGGGAGGCCCTAAATGCTGTATAGTTTTAATGCTATTTCATTTAGGGAAGAATGACAAAAAAAAAAGTATGGACATGTTCAGTACAGACCTAACCAGGAGGCCTAACTAGATAGCACGGATTTCAGATTGGTAGTTGTTTGAGTCCTCAGATGCAGACCCTGTGGATGCAGCTGGTGACTACTGCAGTTTGATACCCAGCTAATTTAAGGAGTTTTGCACTTTTAACATCAATCTCCTACATTTCTGGCTACTTTACTGTTTCAGATACAATTTAAAGCTGTTTCAAAGGTTATTTCTGATGTAATTTTTAAATTTTTTTTTTTTTTAGCGTCCACAATGAATTTACTTCAGATGGTACGGGACCACTGGGTACATGTACTTGTACCTATGGGGTTCGTCCTTGGATGTTACCTAGACAGAAGGAATGATGAAAAGCTAACTGCCTTCCGGAATAAGAGTATGTTATTTAAAAGGTTAGTTTGCACTTTTTTTTTTTTTTAAAGATTTATTTATTTTTTTATTTGTTTATACAAGCACTGGGTAGAGTCAGAAGCGTGGGAGGGTGAGAGAATTCACCAGAGCCAGAGCGGGGAGCAGAGCAGGCAGAAGGACCGAAGTACACTGCTGAGGGGAGCAGCCGGGGATCAAACGGGCGCTGCAGAGGCTGCGGGCAGCTTTGCAACCCAGCTTCGCAACCCGCTGTGCCACCGGGGAGGCCCTAGTTTGCACTTTTTTAAACCAATAGCTGGCCAGCATAGTATCATATGTGGGTCAAAAATTAATAGAAGAGGTAGTTTCACCCCCTTGAGGACTAATTTTAAGTGCTATTGTTTTGTAGTCTTGTTTAATCCTTTGACAAAAGTGTATGATTATCTTTGGAATGTAAACAAGCCTTTAGTTTATTAAGAGGCTATTTCCGATCTTTGAAAGTTCTCTTTTTCTCCTTTTTTTTTTTAAGGTTTATTCATATATGCATATAGGAACTGTGGTACAAACCAGAGGTGTGGGGGATGAGAGGATTTACCAGAGACAGAACAGGCAGACCGAAATACAGTGCTGAGGGGAGCAGTGGGTGAGACAGGAGAGGTCTGCTGTGCCATGTGGGTCAGCTCCCAGGCCGGGGATCAAACTCGTGCTGCAGTGGCTGCTGATAGCTTCCTATTGCTGACACTTAACCCCTGCGCCACCAGGGAGGCCCCCCTTTTCTCTTTTAAATTGAGGGTACATTTTAATACAGAAAGTTTTAAACCTGTTCATTAAGGCCTACTCTATAAACAACAGTCACCTTATTACCATGTCCTGCCTTATCTAAATCTTAAGGTAACTGAAATAAATGGTACTCAGTGGTTTGTGCCGTGTTTTCAGTGTCACTACCTGCAGGCTTTAGACATGGTGGCTGAACAACCAGATGGCAGCTGCCAGCTGCGTGGTCCCACTGTGTCTCTGGAGGTGCTTCTCAGCCCAGAGAGGGTTAGCAAGACAGCATCAGCCCCCGGGCATGCCGCTGGGTGGGAGCTTGGGCAAGGGACTAGGCAAGAGATGTAGGAGAAGTTGTCAGGGAACTCAAGGGAATAAAAAGAACTGGAAAGAGTCTAGAAAACAGATGAACTCATGGAGAGAAGAGCTTTAGTATAAAGATGAACTGAGAAACTACACTTCTCCAGTCTGGAAAAATGAAATTAAAGAGATGGTAAAAGTGTAAAATCATGAAAGAATGAATATATTGCATCTAAAATAGAAAATGTTAAGTGGGTAAACAGAAATACTGAATTCCTATTCGGCTGCCTTTCCTTTTATCCCCTCATAAAAGTTTCACTTAAGCTTTTTCCTTCCTTTCGGTTTCCTTTCCACAATTCCACGCAGGGAACTGAGACCCAATGAAGAAGTCACCTGGAAGTAGAGGCTGTGGCTGACATGCAGGATGTTCACGTCATAAAAATTATGAGAGAAATAAAGACATTATTATTTGGTTTGAAGAATTTAAAGTGTGACTCTATGTGATGATGTAATCTTTCACTTTTTAAGTAAGTGATACACTTGGCTTAAAAATAACTGTTGAGTACCTGATCTCCCCTGATTTTCTTTCTTTCTTTTTTTTTTTTAAACAGTTTTATTTATTTTTTTAATTTAATTTTTTTTTTTAAATAGAGGCATGTTTTATTTATTTATTTGTTTTGTTTTTTTGTTTATACATGCACTGGGTACAGTCAGAAGCGCGGGAGGGTGAGAGAACTCACCAGAGCCAGAGCGGGGAGCAGAGCAGGCAGAAGGACCGAAGCACACTGCTGAGGGGAGCAGCGGGCGGCAGGAGGGGTCTGCGCGCCATGCAGGACCCTCCGCCGGTGGCCGGGGAGCAGCCGGGGAGCAGCGGGGGATCGAACCGGTGCCGCAGAGGCCGCGGGCAGCCTCGCAACCCAGCGCTCAACCACTGCGCCACTGGGGAGGCCCCTCCCCTGATTTTCAATAAACCAACCTAGGTTCAAAATACCTAAGTTGGAAATGCTGGCTGGGAGCGGCGGCCCTGGTGACCAGCGTCATCGAGTGGCCCTACCACACTTCCTACTGAATGCGTGTCCCTCTCACACCATCACAAAGAACAAGTCCAGCCATCTGAAGTTGGGAAACAGCTGTACTACTCAGCACCAACAAGGAGTAATCTACTTAGAGAACATGGGTGAAATTCAAATAAGCCTGTAAGAATTCTTAAAAAGCACATACTACATGATTCCATGTACATAACGTGTTCGTTGAAACTAATCTCTACTAACGAAACAGACAAGCGGTTTCTGGGTAGCAGGCTCCAGAATGGGGTTGGAGGGACACAAGGAAACTTGGCTGGAGTACTTGGAGGGCGAGCTTGTTTCTCCCCAGGGCGCCCTTCCCAGGATATCTGGGCTGTCTTAGGCACCGCCACAGTATCTTGAGCCCCTGAAGGTGGGTGATGCAGGATTGGGCGGGAAGGGGTCATGGACACCTCTCAGTGCTGCTTGCTTGACCTCAAAGCCTTTGCTTTGACTTTGGGCTTGGAAGGAACAGGAGCTTCCTTTGCTTTTAGGGCCATCTTTGTGAGAAGATCATCTTTTACTTAAGGATCCTTGTTATAAATTACATGCTATTAGGGCAGGAAGGTGAATGAAGTGATTAGTACGAACAGTACTGAATGTTGCCAGGAACTGTCCTAGGTGGTAACGATTTCTCAGAGCCAAAAATAAGGTCCTTGGGGGTCATGTAGATCCTAGTCAGCAGTTCATCACTGTAGAGAGTTGAATCCTGTCCTTCCAAATATAAGACACCTCAGAATCAAAGACCTTTGGAAATAGGGTCTTGCCAAAGGGACACAGAATCGCCCTGCGTAGAAGGGGACTTAAATGGAGTGGTAGGTATCTTATAAGAGGGGAGGCTGAAATTCTACAGTCTCAAAGCAAGGACCACCACACCAGAAGCTGGGAAGCAAGGAAGGATCTCCCCTAGAGACTAGAGTGAGCCTGGCCCTGCTGCACCTTGGCTTCGGACTTCCGAGCTCAAGAATACAGAATCACTTTCTCTTGCTTTAAGCCACCAAGTTCATGCTATTTTGCTCCAGCAGCCCTATCACATGAATACAATCACATTTTCTGTGTGTAATACATGAATACAGCTCAAAAATCAAGGCTACAGTGTCCCACCTGTGTCCCATTTGTCTAGTTTTTTTCCCATCTCAAACATGTACTCCGGGATTCCTACTTAATATTCCAGAGGACCTCCCTGGTGGCTGAGGGGTTAAGCTGATCCCCAGCCAGGGAGCTAACTCACATACAGTGCAGCGACCTCGCCTGTCTCACCTGCTGCTCCCCTTAGCAGTATATTTCAATAGATCTACCTATTCTGCACCCCACTCTGGTGAATCCTCTCAACCCCCCTCCCCACACCTCTGGCCTACACCCCAATTCTATGCAAAGATAAATTTAAAAAAAAAAAAACAAATTCTTCCAGATATGTGTAAAGGACATACATTAAAAAAAACATTACACAGACACACCTTTTGAAAATAAACCAGAGACACTGGTTTGCGTATATTTCATTTCATGAGACCATGATTTATCTCTCCCAAATAGGCCAGAATTCCTTAAGAACGTGACTGGTTTCCCAATACAGGACAGTGGATTGTGCACACAGAGACATCAATAATAGTAACAAGCCTCCCCTGAGCACTGGCCCTCAATACAGTCTCATTTCCTTACTGATCCTGCCCCTTCTATTCCTCTAAACCTGAACTCACCAGTCGCCCGTGGTCTCCATAAATGTAGAGGCTCTTGTAAGTTGTCGTGTTGCTGGAGTTGTTGGCAGCAGCCACACTGAGTGCTCCCCGAAACCTTCCATTTCCAGAGCTTTCTCAGTATTACATATCCCTGCTTCTCCCTTCTCCATTTTTACCCTTCAAGCCCTACTCTAGATCCTTTCCTCTCCCGCTCTCTTCCTTTGCCCTGAGATGATTTTATTCACTCCTGTGGTTTGTTACCTTTTATGCCAGCAATTCCCTGTCCGGCAACCAAACCAGTCTAAACTTCAAGAGGTCATGACGTTTACACAATGACTACTACTTAATATGTAGCTAGAAAGACAGACAAGGGAGGTAGAGTCAAGTATTACCAAACATAATTCACATGAATGTCTCATATTTTAAATACAACATATCCTGATACAAACTCCGTCATCTTTTCCCCCCCCAACCTTGCTCCTCCCAATCTCAGTAAATACTGCTCCTACCACGGTGGCTGCCTACAGCAGAACGCTAGAAGTCATCCTTAACATTTTTGTCTCCTCACTACCCACTCTCCCAAGTTCTGAATTGCCCTACTTCCTAACGTTCTCAGGAAATGGTCACCACCAGCTTGTCAAATCCCAAAGAAATCCAAGATTCTTTGTCAGCAATGTCTCTTCTGTGACCAGAGTGATTTTTCTAGAATGCGCATCTGAGCACGTCTCTCTTTTTTAACTTTATATAGTTTCCCACTGCCTTTAAAAAGTAATCCCCCTTAACCTGGTTTTATTTTATTGTTTTAAAAGATTTATTTATTTATGCTTACAAGAGCTGGGGTACGGGCCAGAGATGCGGGGAGTGACAGGATTCACCAGAGACAGAGTGGGGAGCAGAACAGGCAGATAGACCGAAGTACACTGCTGAGGGGAGCAGCGGGGAGACAGGAGAGGTCTGCCGCGCCCTGTGGGTATCTCCCTGGCCGGGGATTGAACTCGTGCTGCAGAGGCTGCGCAGTGCTTCACAGTGCGGTGCTTAACTCCTCGCGCCACCAGGGAGGCCCGCCTTTTTGTTAATAAGGCCATGCGTGGAGGAGGAGGAGGAGAAAGAGTAAGTTATTAAATAATTGCATGCGGATATGACACGAGGAAGCAAAGCGGGAAACGCAAGAGCAGAGGCGCCAGGTAGTCCCAGGGCCCCTGGACACCCGACAATCACGGCAACGGGTGGGCGGAGAGAAGATCCTCCGGCCGGCAGGCGGCGCTGCGGCGCGCCGGAGGGCGGGCCGGCCGGGGGCGGGCGGACGCGCGACACAGGTCACGTGCCCCGCGCTTGCCGCCCGGGCGTTCGCTCGCCCTCGGCCCCACGTGACTCGGCCCCCCGGGGTGATTGGCCCGCCCGAGGCACGTGGGCAGGGCGGGGGCGGGGCCGGCGAGGGGGCGGGGCCGGGGGCGGGGCCGGAGGGGTTGGCTGGGCGCGGGGGCCGTTGGCTCCAGACAAATAAACATGGAGTCCATCTTCCACGAGAAAGTGAGTCCGTGCGCGGGCGCCCGGCGCGGGGCGGGTGGGGCGCGGACCCGCCTCCGGGCTGCCGGGGCCCGGGTCGCCCCGTCCCCGGCTCGGCGGGCGGAGAAGCGTCCCCGGGCAGGGAGCGCGGCGACGCCCCCGCCGCGCCCCCGCCGCACCCCCGCGCCCCGCGCCCCCGCCGAGGCCGCGCCGGGGCCGGAGCCGGAGCCGGAGCCGGGAGCCGGGGGGACGGGCCGGGTGCTGGGGCCGGGGGCGGGGCGGGCCGGGGGCGGGGCGGGCCGGGGGCGCCTCGGGGCGAAGGGGCGGCGCGGCGCGGGCCGGCGTCGGCGCGCCCCCTTCTCTGGGGGTCGTGGGGTCCCCGCCCCCCGGCGCGACCCGCCCCCGTCCCTGCCGGGACGACCGACCTTCCCGGACCGGCCCCGGCCCGGTTCGCGTCTCCGCGCTGCCGCGGTCTCGGCGCTGCGTCCCCCGGCGCCCCTCGGGGCCGCGACCCGGGCCGCCCCGGCCGGCGGGCGCCGCGCTCTGCGGGGCCGGGTCGGGGTCGCCCTCGCGGCCGCCCCGCCTCCCGCGCCGCGGCCCTCCCTGCCGGCTCGACGCGCCCGGGGCTGCTCCGCGCCCCCCGCCCTCGCCGCCCGCGGCCCCGCGCCCGGGGTGCGCGCGGGGTGCCCGCCCCTCCGGGCCGCCGGCCCCCAGCCCCGGGCGGGGCTCCCCGGCGCGGGCCGCGGCCTGCGGGAGGGGCGGGGGCCGGGGCCTGCGGGCGCGGAGGGGAGACGGGGCCGCGCTCTCGCGGTGTCGGGGGACCCGGTCCCCGCGGCGGGCCGGGGGGCCGGGGCCGGGGCCGGGCGGGAGGGGCGGCCGGCGGCGGCATCGGCCCGCGCGGGTCTCCGTGGGTCTCCGCGGCGGCGGCGCAACTTCTCTCGAGGCCGGCGCGGCGGAGCCGCCTGTTCCCGGGGAGCCGCGGGCGACCCTGTCCCGCCGGCCCCGCCGCGGGGTCCGGCCCGGCCCGGCGCCCTCCGTCCAGCGCCGCGCCTGCTCGGGCGGCCGTGCCGGCGGGGCGCGGGGGCGAGGCCGAGCGCGGAGGGCCCGGCGCGGCGGCGGCCTCGTCCTCGGGCGACGCCGCCTCGAGGCTGCCGGCCCGGCCCGGGCGCGCGAGGCGAGGGAGGCGGTGGCGGCGCAGACCCGACGCCCGCCCGGCCCCCGCCCGCCCGCCCGCCCTGCGGGGCTTCGGGGCGGCCTCTCCGGGTCCGCGGCGCGTGGTGGGGCGCGTCCGACCCGCTCGGCGCTGGGGGCGCGGGCCGCGGGCTGCCCCGGCGCCGGGAGAGGCGGGCGACGGCGGGAGACCCGGGCGGCCGCGCCCTCCGCGCGGGCGGAGCCGCTGGCCGGGGTTTCGTGGTTTGGGGTCCCTGTAGCGCTCTCTTCGTCTTGCGGCTTCGCAGAGCGTCTTTAAGTCTGGGCCGAGTCACTCGGTCTTTCCTTCCATCGGATGGTGCTCGGGGAGCGGAGCCTGCTGCTGCTGCCGCGGCGTGGCGCCGAGCCCGCCTGGACGGGGCGGGTCCCACGTGCTTGCTCAGGTCCTACAGCGCACTTATGTCGAGGGATTTTGGAACTCGGCGTGGCGCCTCCGCGGAGAGCCCGAGCCCGGGAGGCTCTGCAGGGGCCTGTCCTCAGACAGCGGCTCTGACCGCGGCCGGGCGGCTCTCGCGGCGTGGGCTGTCTGTGTCTCGGCGGAGGGCTCTTGGCGGTCTGAACTGTGGGTGCCGCACCCAGGGGCGCCCAGACCCGCGCCCCGAGCGCGCACCTGCACCAGCACCTCCATCTTCCTCCCGCGCAGCCCCTTGCCCTGTGCTGCACCCTCTCTCTCCCTCCCCCGGCCTCCCCCGCGCCTGCAGGGGTACCACGGCCCTCTCCCCTCAGCTACAGTTCATAGGTCAGTTCTGCCTGTTCTTGAGCTTCTGTAAGCGGCGTCATTACAGTGAACGCTCTTTTGAGTCTGTCTTTTGTCAAACATTGATTGAGTCAGGCTTTTTGCTACGAGGAGTTGCGGTTGACTCACTCCCGTTTCTCCGTGGTGTTCCTGCATGACCGCTGCAGCGTGCCGGGCCACCGCGAGGGGCATGTGGTAGTTCCTGTCTGGAGGCCGCTACACATGGCTCGCCTGTCACCGTAGCCTCTTGTTCGCTTGACCATGGGCCGTGTTAAGCTTCAGTAGATTTGCCAAATCGTTTTCTGAAGTGGTGATACTAATTTCCACTATACCACTAGTAAATGATAGGTTTTTTTAAAAGATTGATTGATTGATTGATTGATTGATGGAAGCACTGGGTAGAGTCAGAAGCGCGGGAGGGTGAGAGGATTCACCAGAGCCAGAGCGGGGAGCAGAACAGGCAGAAGGACCGAAGGACACTGCTGAGGGGAGCAGCGGGCGGCAGGGGGGGGTCTGCGCGCCATGCGGGACCCTTCTCTGGTGGCCGGGGAGCAGCCAGGGATCGAACCGGCGCTGCGGAGGCTGCGGGCAGCTTCTCAGCCCAGCGCTCAACCGCTGCGCCACCGGGGAGGCCCTAAATGATAGTTTTGATATCTCTAATCCTTTCCAGCATTTTAGCCATTCTGGAGATTGTGCAGTAGTATCACATTGTGATTTTATTATACATTTTCCTGGGGGCCATTGAATTGAGTACCGTTTGTATGTTTTTTAGCCATTTTACTGTCCTCTTGTGACCTCTTGGTCTTGTCCTTTTTCCTATAGAATGTTAAGTTGGGCATCTGTCTATCTCTCGGTGATTGTGTGGGGTTGCTCCCTGGTAGTAGAAACACAACAGAAGGAAAAAAGAGATAGAGACAAGTCTTCTGTCACATTGTGATGATGACTTGGTGGATAGTATCTTCTTTGGTTCTCAGTTATTTATTCTGTATGAAAATATGAAGGTAAACTTAGCTTGGCCCCTTCTCAGACTCAGTTCAGCTCAGTCTCCTTCCTGTTCCTTTATATACACGTACTCTATGTAGTTTTCAGCAGCTGCATTTTGTTCCTAGACCATTAATTCATCAGGAAAAATAGGTGTTTTGTAAGTGTTGCTCTTTGGGGTTACCATCTGTGTAACATCTCACTCAGGACTAAGTGCCAGAGTGTCACCCAGGCTGGATTAAGGACTAGACCCTACTGAGGAAAGTAAAAAGTTAGAGAGCCAGGGTTAGCAGAAGAAAGCATTCTCCCATCTGCCATCATTCAGTAGACCAACCCGGAGACTGGATTCGAAGGGAGAGGTGTCCTCCCCGGCTGAGTCTCCCTTCCATACCCGCCAGCATGGGAAGGCGGTGTTGTGTCAGGGTGAGCGGGATAAGCCGGCTGTTCAGTGCGAGGCAAGCTGGAGTTAAATTTGAGGTACAAGTTGTATGAAAAAAATCTCCCAGTACCCAAAAACTCTAGGACCAAGGGAAGTTGTACTCCTCTCAACTCCAGGAAGCCAGTGATCTCACGGGGAGCTGGCTCGAGCCCAGTACCGCCTTGCAGCCTTGTCCAGAAGTGAGCTGCAGGGTGTTCTTAGAAGTTTTTTCATTGCACTGCCCACAGCACTGCGCTGCGTGCCCGTTGTCTGTGGAGTTCCCCAGAGACAACCCTGAGCCTGTTCCTGCGGTCTTCAGGAAAAGAATTTCTTGCTTTATTCATTCTTAAGGGTCTTCGTTTGTCATAGTTGTGAAATTCCACGTGCAAAATTTAGGTTGAGGCGAGATTATCTTGTTAAAAGGACACATGTTCTCACATGAAGATCGCCTGTCAGCAGTAGTCGTTTGCCACGGCATCTTCAAAGATGAATTAATATTTTAGGCACTGGAAATGAGAGACTAAATGTTTCTATAGAGTAGTTTTTAGTAAAATGTGAAATTCGGTATACTTGATACATGTTTGTTCACTATAAATCTTAAATTTTTGATCCTATAACTAAATAATTGCAGTTTCATTAATACTAGAATTATAAAGTGTTAACAGATGAAAATATATGTACTATGAATCATGCTTCTTTAAAACTAAAAAGGTTTGGGTTGACTATGTTAATGATTAAATTCCTCTTTAAGGAAAGATAATGTACAATTCTGTTTAACAAAGCGCATTTGAATTTTTTCTCTTGGAAATATTAGCAAGAAGGCTCCCTTTGTGCTCAACACTGCTTGAATAATCTGTTGCAAGGAGAATATTTTAGCCCTGTGGAGTTATCTTCAATTGCACATCAGCTAGATGAAGAAGAGAGGATGAGAATGGCAGAAGGGGGAGTTACTAGTGAAGACTATCGCACTTTTTTACAGGTATTGATTTTAAAGCCAGTACATCCCTTTTTTTTTTTTGAAGTGTGGGTGCTGTTTAGAAAAGGAAGAAATAATCTTTCCATCGGGATCTGACTTAACTGTAACTGCACTTTGACTTTGTGAGGGGAAATGCACAAGATACTGTTTGAAATATACACACTAATGACAGTTTTTATCCTTCTCTCCCCACCCTCAACCCTTGTCTCGACTGCCCGTCCGCATTAAACAGCAGCCTTCTGGAAATATGGACGACAGTGGTTTTTTCTCTATTCAAGTAAGTAGTCACAAGCAGGTTGTCATTGTTGCTCATGTCCCCAGCGCTATTGAAGCTCCAGGGATGGTTGATAGCATCTCTTCAGAGCCTTTCCAGTTGAATATATGGATGTGAGCTTCCAGAATTTCCTCCAGTAGATTGTGTCTAAGGGTGTAACACGATATTCCAGAGCACTAGGTTTTTATGAAGATAAACATCAAAGTTAGAATTGTAGAGTCTTCATTTTAGAGGAGCACTTTTTGAATAATTACATTCATTCTAATCAGTCACAAACTCACTATCTCTTGCATAAATTTGAGAAAATGCAACCCCTGTACCTTTCATTTAATCAGGCTTCAGGCTTGAATTCATTTGTTATGTTCTGTGCCTTTGCTTTTTTTTTTTTTTTTTTTAACTTACAGCTCCCCTTGAATTCTGTTGGTGAATATATATGTCCTTGTAAGATACTTTTCCTGGTGGGTCTTCCATTCTATTTCTGACACCTCTGAGATACAGCCAGAGTTTTTTCAGTCTCTTTTTTTTCCGAATTACGTTTGTTGTGGTTAGGTAGGTTTATATCTTTGTGTCCACAGTGAGGATTATAGGGCCAAACCTCTACAAATGTCTACTTTCACATACTCCCCACCACCAGCGCCCCAACTATCCTCCATCTTGTTCCCTTGGAGCCCTTCCCTCCCCTACTATTAACCCCCGACCCCTTTGGATGCCTCATTTGTGCAGTCAAATGTTAAGACTTTGTTATTGGTTTGGTTTTGACTGATCCTTTCTTATGTTTCTCTCCATTCCACATGTAAGTGAGACCACCTGGTGTTTCTTTCTCCTTCTCATGGACTTGCATAATCCTCTCC
This sequence comes from Talpa occidentalis, assembly GCF_014898055.3. Taxonomy (NCBI): domain Eukaryota; kingdom Metazoa; phylum Chordata; class Mammalia; order Eulipotyphla; family Talpidae; genus Talpa; species Talpa occidentalis. The sequence goes on from NW_023601104.1 coordinate 100,223,181, forward strand.
GATTCCATCCATGTTGTTGCTAATGGGAGGAGTTTATCTTTTTTTTTAAATACATACACACACCCCCCACATTTTTCTGGTCTCCTCCTCTGTCCTTGGATAGACTTGTTTCCATGAGCTATTAGTTGTTGTAATTAGGACTGCAGTGAACATAAACTAAACATATCCCTTTGATTAGTGTTTTTGTATTCTGCAGGTGTATTTCCTAGGAGTGAAATTGCTGAGTCATGTGGTAGAACCATTTTCAGTATTATGAGAAATCTCCATACTGTTTTTCTTAGGGTTTGAGCCAGTTTACATTCCCACCAACAGAGTGTGAGGGTTCCTTTTTTTCCATATCCTCGCCCACCCTTAGTGTTTCTGCAGACCTGACTTGAGGGAATTGTGTCTGGAAATGCTTTTATTTGTATTCTCCTTATACTGTTCTCCTGTACTCTCATGGATTTCATTCACCAGCATTTCTGTCCAGTACCTCGTGGACTAGGCTCGGAGGCTGGGAGGGCCAGCACGTGCCATTTCCAGTTAATACAGTGCTGCCTGGTGCCAGTTAACTTTTGCCCTTTGCATTTACTTTGTCTGTGCTAGTTCCTCGTTAACTTGCTTCTCTGTTGGCTGGCGTGGAGGGTAGAGAATGAATTTTCAGAAATTTCCCATTTTTCCTCAGACAGTTTGAAATGATCAGGTTTATCTTTCTACACATTGCAAATCCATGATAGTAGAAGTTTAAAATCAACAAAAACTTCATTTAGTTCCTCAGAAAGAACTCATTTTACTAGACATATAGTTATCATTATTGCAGACATATCAAGTTGTGAGTTGAATATAACTTTTCTAAAGCAGGACCCATAGCAGCCAGATAATCACTTGTATATAATGGATGAGTTTTATGAATAGCACTTCCTGGATAGAAAGTACATCTGGATTTTTGAGGCTGTCACTAGAAACTGTGTGGTTCTCTTGAACATTCCAGAAACCTGGTGTAGAAACCACTTCTTTAGTGCTATGTTTGTATGTTATTTATGGAGTCAGTGATATAGTTATATATACGCAAACTAGCTTTATGGGCAAATTTATATAAGAAGGTACAACGTGACACAATTAACATAGCTACAATTACTTAAATTTGAAATTGAATGGTTTAGCTCATGAAATATTGCTATTTTTTCTTTTTTAAACAGGTTATAAGCAATGCCTTGAAAGTTTGGGGTTTAGAACTAATCCTATTCAACAGTCCAGAGTATCAGAGGCTCAGGATTGATCCTATGTAAGATTTTATTTTGCTTTTCTTTTTCTGAAGTTGACTTTCAGTTTATAATTTCTTAAAGGAATATATTTTGAATGTTTTTATTTTCATGTTCCCTGTTTTATTCCCTGAAATTTTTCTATTCCTTTGGTAATGTTCATGAATATTTGCCCTCTGGGTATTCCTGACACCTCAGTGTCTGGCAGAGGTGATCCTTGACTAATGTGTGGTAGTTCATTTTTGCACAGTATTGCTAATCAGAGAGATTGTTTTTGTAATTTTTTAAAAATCAGTGATATTTTGCATAGTAAACTTACTCCTAAATTATCATAAATTTTGCATAGTACTTGCAGGTAGGCAAACCAAATGAACGTGACTCTGATATTCAACTTAATATTTTGTATGTTTTTTTTTCTAGAAATGAAAGGTCATTTATATGCAATTATAAAGAACACTGGTTTACAGTTAGAAAATTAGGAAAACAGGTAATCTTTCTCCTCCTTGCCTTTTTTGTTATTCTGCTTTCCATTTGCAACTGAGATGTAAGGAACTGGTGCCTCGAAGAGAAAGAAACCACGTACAGTAATCTGTGTATGTACAGGCTATCAGTCTTGACAGAGAGAAATTTACTATTTCAAAAGAGTATCAGTTTCTCGTAAGGATTAATTTGTGACAACCATATACAATTTAACTATATAGTAAGAAAATTCTATAATGCAAATATGATTTAAGTGGATTATTATGTAATAAGCTGTTGGCTGTTAAATTTGTACATTTGTGTTCATCACAGTAGGGTCACAGGGCCTGAAACGATATCCAGCACGAATAAAGGTTTTCACCTGTGTTTGCTTTAACATAAGATTATTCACATTCCGGATGCGATGTTAATACATGTATCTACATGAAATCATTTCTGTGTTATTTATTTGAGTTTTAAAAGGACAGGTTTATTGGGAAAAGGAGAAAAAGAGAGGCACTTGCCTAGTCTCAGGCGGGCAGGGGAGATGCCTCATTTCCGTTTGTTTGTTTGTTTGTTTGTTTGTTTTTAAAGAACATGTAGTGTGTCTTGAGCAAGTCATTTTTAAGATCAAGAAATGTACATAAAATGTTATTTTTAAAAATAATTACCAGTGATCTTTGTATACACTATTTTTGAAGCAATCTTTTAAAAGTCCTTTTTATTAGAAGTTTAATATTTAAAAAAGGATTTTTGAAAATGGCCTAATGTAGGGCCTCCTTGGTGGCCTAGGGGTTAAGTCTCAGTGTTATCACAGATGACTACAGCCTGAGTTCAGTCATCTGCCAGGGAGCTAACCATGGTGCAGCAGACCTCTGCTGTCTCTCCCACTGCTCCCCTCAGCAGTGTATTTCAGTAAATCCAACTGCTGTGCTTCCCTCTCTGTCTCTGGTGACTCCTCTCACCCCCCACACCTCTGGCCTACACCCCAGTTCTTATACACTAAAATAAAATAATCTTTTAATAAATTAAAAAGCACTTAACATTAGTAAATCTGTAACGTTCTATTTCAGTTCTTAAAATCACATTAAGTTAAAAATCTGAGTTTTTAGTGTTTAGATAATGTTACTGAGTTTAGATGATTTACTTTTTTTTTTTAAAGATTTTATTTATTTTTGCATAGAAGAACTGGGGTGTAGACCAGAGGTGTAAGGAGTGAGAGGATTCACCAGAGAACAGGCAGATCTACTGAAATATACTGCTGAGGGGAGCAGCAGGCTAGACAGGGGAGATATGTGGGTTGACTCTCTGGCCAGGGATCGAATTCAGGCTGTGGTGGCAGTAGTGTTGAGACTTAATCCCTTGGCCAACCAGGAGGCCTAGAGTTACATTTATTCTTAATGTGCAAAACTTCATTACTTACAATGTACACTAACTTATATACTGGCAATTTTTTTTTTTCAGTGGTTCAACTTGAATTCTCTCTTGACGGGTCCAGAATTAATATCAGATACATATCTTGCACTTTTCTTGGCTCAATTACAGCAGGAAGGTAAATAAAGACTAAAAATTTTGTGATGTTACCTTTCGAAGTAGTTTATAAAACTACCTTAGGGGGGCCTCCCTGGTGGCTCAGGGGTTAAAGACACAATGCTGTTAAGTTATGGACAGCCACTGCAACATGAGCTCTATCCCAACCAGGGAGCTGACCCACATGGCACAGCCAACCTCACCTGTCTTGCCTGCTGCTCCCCTCAGCAGTGTGTTTCAGTAGATCTGCCTGTTCTGCTCCCCACTCTGTCTCTGGTGAATCCTCTCACCTCCCACATCTCTGGACTACACTATAGTTCTTGTATGCATAAATAAATAAATCTTTAAAAAAAAAAAACTTTCTTAGGTGTGAGTGTAACGGTACTGTTTTCATGAAAACATTTTTTTTTCTTTTCTGTATTACTCCTGTCATTAGCAAAATAATAATTATTTTCATTGATTAAAAAGAGAAAAGCCTTTTAACTCTAGGAAATTCCAGTTGTCTTCCATTTTTATTTTCTACTCCATTTTATTTTCTCTAGAATAGTCTTGTGTGTGTTGTCTCTTCTTCATGAACTCATTATAGTCACATTTTCATAACCACACGTTTTCAGTATGTCACTGAAAAACCCTCAGTGTCACCAATATCATCCTTACTTGCCAATGTCTGTATTTGGTTCTCAGCCTCATCTGAGGTTATAGTTGATTATACCCTCCTTTAGACAGAGCAAGCTAAAATCTTTGTTGTTGAAAATTTCAAACCAGTAGAAAAAGAAAATGTGATGAATTCTCTTGTGCATTTCATTTAAAATCTTTAAAACTGAGGACACTTACAACTACTATACTCACAGCTAAAAAGTTGCATCACAGTGCATTAGTAATCGGAAACACTGCTCACTGTTCAGACCTCCAGTCTCCTTGGTTGTCTTTAAGTTTTTTACATTTTAATCTGGGTTAAAATAAGGTGTGTTGATTACATTTCTTAAGTCTAGCAGTAGGTTTCCTTCTTCATTCCTCCCCCCCTTTTTTTTTTTTTAAAGAAAATTGGTCATTTTTTCTGTTTCCCACAGTCGGGATTTTGCTGACTGCATTCCTGTTTTCCTCTGAGCGCCCAATCCCCAGTGTACGACTTCTTAGAGGAGCGGTTTCTAGATCAGACCAGTGAATTCTTTTCACAGCTGTTTTATTACTTGATGTCTCGTCTCTTTTTGTGATTTGAATAGCTTTAGGTGATCGAGCCTGTGATTTATTATTTCATTAAGGGTTGCAGATGATGATGTTTAGAGTCCTGTCATTCCTTCATGTATTAGCTGGAACACTTAACTTTTCCTCATTAATTACTTGGTGGTTCTGAAGTATAGTTCATGTGGGAAAGGCAGGATAAATATTTCATTTTATCAGTTTTTTTTTTTTTTTTTATAGAGGCATGCTTTATTTGTTTGCTGGTTTGTTTGTCTTGTTTTTGTTTATACATGCACTGGGTACAGTCAGAAGCGCGGGAGGGTGAGAGAATTCACCAGAGCCAGAGCGGGGAGCAGAGCAGGCAGAAGGACTGAAGTACACTGCTGAGGGGAGCAGCGGGCGGCAGGCGAGGTCTGCACACCATGTGGGACCCTCCTCCGGTGGCCGGGGAGCAGCCGGGGATCGAACCGGCGCTGCAGAGGCCGCGCGCAGCTTCGCAACCCAGCGCTCAACCGCTGCGCCACCGGGGAGGCCCATTTTATCAGTTTTTAAAATGAATTGGTTTCAGTGTTCTGTCTCTGAAGGTAATCCTTTTTTTTTTTTATAATAAATTTTATTTTTATATTCCCCATACAAATGCAACCCCCCCCCATTCTGATCCCAATCCCCCCCTCCCGACCCCCACCCCCCAAAAAGTGTCTCTGGTTCATAGTTTTTTGTTGATTTTGATTTTCACTTTCTTATAGTTATTCATTTTCCTGGTCCCTTATTTAAGTTTTCTAGATTCCTGCTATGAGTGAGACCATCCGGTATTTTTCTTTTTCTTTTTGGCTTATTTTACAGAGCATGATCCCTTCCAGTGCCATCCATGTTGCTGCAAATTGCATGTGTTTATCTTTTTTGAATGCTGAGTAATATTCCATGGTATATATGTACCACATCTTCTTGATCCAGTCATCTATTTTTGGGCATTTGGGCTGTTTCCAAAGCTTAGCTATTGTAAACAGTGCTGCTATAAACATAGGGGTGCAGGTGCTCTTTGGAATTGATGTTTCTGTGTCCTTTGGGTAAATACCTAGGAGTGGAATTGCTGGATCCTATGGAAGCTTTATGTTTAGTAGGTCAAGAAATCTCCACACAGCTCTCCATAGTGGTTGGACCAGTTTGCACTCCCACCAACAGTGCAGGAGAGTTCCTTTTTCTCCACAACCTCGCCAACATTTGTTGTTGCTAGTTTTTTTAATATGTGCCATTCTCACTGGTGTAAGATGGTATCTCATGGTAGTTTTGATTTGCATTTCCCTGATTGCAAGTGATGTTGAACATTTTTTCATATGCCTGTTGGCCATTTGTATTTCCTCTTCGGAGAAGTTTCTTTTTAGCTCTTCTGCTCATTTTTTGACTGGATTATTTTCTTTGTTTTTGTGAGTCTCATCAGCTTTTTGTAGATTTTTGTAATCAGTCCTTTATCATTAGTGTTGTGTGCAAAAATGTTCTCCCAGTTGGTGGGGTTTCTCTTTGTTTTGGTTATTGTCTCCTTTGCTGTGCAGAAGCTCTTTAATTTGATGTAGTCCCAGCTGTTTATCTTTGCCTTCACTATCACTACTTTGGGTGATGTGTCTGTAAAGATGTCTTTGATGTGCAAATCACGTAGTGTTTTGCCTATATTTCCTTCTATATATTTTATGGTTTCAGGTCTTATGTCTAGTTCTTTAATCCATTTTGAGTTGATTTTTGTGTATGGTGTGAGGTAGTGGTCAAGCGTCATTCTTTTGCATGTAGCGACCCAGTTTTCCCAGCACCATTTATTGAACAAACTTTCTTTGCTCCAATGCATAGTCTTTGCTCCTTTGTCAAAGATTAGTTGACCATAAATCTGTGGGTTCATTTCTGGATTTTCTATTCGATTCCATTGGTCTGTGTGTCTATTCTTGTTCCAATACCATGCAGTTTTGATGATTATGGCTTTGTAGTATAGTTTGAAGTCTGGGAGTGTGATGCCTCCATTCCCTTCTTTCTTTTTCAGGAGAGCTTTGGCATTTTGGGTTTTTTTGTGATTCCATATGAATTTCATCAATAATTGTTCTATTTCTTTGAAGAATGACATTGAAATTTTGATTGGAATAGCATTGAATCTGTATATTGCTTTTGGTAGGATGGCCATTTTAATAACGTTTATTCTTCCAATCCATGAGCAGGGGATGTCTTTCCATTTCTTTGTGTCTTCTTCTATTTCTTTTAACAGTGTTTTATAGTTTTCTTTGTATAGATACTTTACCTCTTTTGTTAGATTTATTCCCAAATATTTGATTTTTTTTGTTTCAGTAATAAAAGAGATGGTTTTTTTGATTTCTTCTTCTTCAGATTTATTGTTTGTGTATAGGAAGGCTACTGACTTTTGCGTGTTGATTTTGTGTCCTGCCACTTTACTGAACTGATTGATGAGTTGAATTAGTTTTTCTGTGGAGTTTTTGGGGTTCTCTATGTATACTATCATATCATCTGCAAATAGTGATAGTTTGACTTCTTTTCCTATTTGGATTCCTTCGATGTCTTTCTCTTGTCTTATTGCTCTGGCTAGGACTTCCAGTATTATATTGAAAAGCAGTGGTGAGAGTGGGCATCCTTGTCTTGTTCCAGATCTTAATGGAGTTGCTTTCAGCTTTTCACCATTGAGAATGATACTGGCTGTTGGCTTGTCATAGATGGCCTTTATGATGTTGAGGTATGTTCCTTGTATCCCAAGAATTTCAAGGGCTTTTATCATGAATGGGTGTTGCACTTTGTCGAAAGCTTTCTCAGCATCTATTGATATTATCATATGATTTTTATATTTCTTTTTGTTGATGTGTTGGATAACATAGATTTTCGGATGTTAAACCATCCTTGTGTCCCTGGAATGAATCCTACTTGGTCGTAGTTAATTATCTTATGGATACATTGTTGGATTCTGATACCTAAAATTTTGTTGAGGATTTTTGCATCAGTGTTCATTAGGGAGATTGGCCTGTAGTTTTCCTTTTTTGTGTTGTCCTTATTCGGTTTTGGTATTAGTGTAATGTTGGCTTCATAGAAAGTGTTTGGTATTGTCTCTTCCTTCTCAATTTTTTGGAAGAGTTTGTGAAGGATAGGCACCAATTCATCTCTGAATGTTTGGTAGAATTCGTTTGTAAATCCATCAGGTCCTGGGCTTTTGTTTTTGGGGAGGTTTTTGATTACCATTTCAATTTCGCTGCTTGTAATTGGTCTGTTTAGGTGTTCTATTTCTTCTTTATCTAGCTTTGGGTGATTGTAGAGTTGTAGGAATTTGTCCATCTCCTCTAGATTGTTGAACTTGTTTCCATACAACTCTTCATAGTAGTTACTGATTATTCTTTTTATTTCTGCTGTGTCCGTTGTGATTTCTCCTCTTTCATTTCTGATCCTGTTTATTTGTGCTTTCTCCCTTTTTTCCTTTGTGAGCCTGGCTAGGGGTTTGTCTATTTTATTGATTTTTTCGAAGAACCAGCTCTTGGTTTCATTAATCTTTCGGATTGTTTTTTTAGTTTCAATTTCATTTATTTCTGCTTTGGTTTTTATTATTTCTTTTCTTCTACTGGTTTTGGGGTTTTATTGTTGTTCTTTTTCTAGATCTTTGAGCTTCGAGATTAGGTTGTTTCTTTGAGTTCTTTCTTGTTTCTTGATGTGAGCTTCTATTGCTATATATTTTCCTCTTATTACTGCTTTTGCTGCGTCCCATACATTTAGGATATTGGTGTCCTCCTTGTCATTCAATTCAAAGAATTTTTAAATTTCTTCTTTGATCTCCTCATTAGTCCAATGGTCTTCCAGTAGTGTGGTTTTTAGTCTCCATGAGGTAGGAAAGTTCCTTGCCTTCTTTTTATGGTTTATTTCTAGCTTGATGCCTTCATGGTCAGAAGAGATGGTTGGTATGATTTCAATCTTGGTGTATCTGTTGATGTTTGTCTTGTGCCCCAGTATGTTATTGATCCTGGAGAATGATCCGTGTGCGCTTGAGAAAAATGTGTACTCCGTTTTTTGGGGGTTTAGTGTTCTATAGATGTCTGTTAAGCCCAAATGCTCTAGGTCCTTATTTAGAGCTTTAGTTTCTTTACTTATTTTTTGTCTTGTTGATCTATCCATTGTTGATAGTGGTGTGTTGAAGTCTCCCACTACATATGTGTTTTCTCTGATGTCTGTTTTCAGAGATGACAACAGTTGTCTGATATATTTTGGTGCTCCTTCGTTTGGTGAGTATATGTTAATTAGTGTTATTTCTTCTTGAAGTATTGTCCCTTTGATCATAATGTAGTGACCGTTGGGATCCCTTTTTATTTTTTTGAGTTTGAAATCTGTTTTATCTGATATAAGTATAGCTGTTCCTGCTTTCTTTTTTGGTCCATTTGCTTGTAGGATTGTTTTCCATCCTTTAACTTTGAGTCTATTTTTATCTTTTGTAGCTAAATGTGTTTCCTGGAGACAGCAAAAGGTTGGGTTTTGTTTCTTAATCCAGGCTGCAACTCTGTGTCTTTTTATTGAAGAGTTTAGTCCATTTACATTTAGGGTTAATATTGATATGTTAGCATCTGTATTTCCCATTGTGTTTGTCTTTCCTTTGATTTTATTTATTCGTTTAATATCTTTTTTTTTTCCTTGCCTTCTTTCGTTGTTATTCGTCCCTCTGAGGTTCTGGCTTTAGGATTCCTTGTAGTATTTTTTGGAGTGGGGGTTTATTGGTAATGAAGTTCCATAGTTTCTGTTTGTCTGGGAAGGTCCTTATTCTTTCTTCATAGAGGAAGGAAAGCTTTGCGGGATAGAGTATTCTTGGTTGACATCTGTTTTCTTGGAGTCTGTTGACTATGTCCTTCCACTCTCTTCTTGCCCGTAGTGTTTCTTCAGAGAAGTCTGATGTCAGCCTGATTGGTTTTCCTTTGAATGTTATTTGTTTCTTCCCTCTTGTCAGCTTCATTATTTTTTCCTTGTCCTGGATTCTTGGGAGCTTCACTATTATGTGTCTTGCTGTATTTTTCCTTTCGTCATGGAAGTTTGGCGTTCTTCTTGCTTCTTGTATATCAATTTTCAGCTCCTTCTTCACATTTGGGAAGTTCTCTTCAATTATCTCCTGGAATATTTTCTCTGTTCCTACATCTCTCTCCTCTCCTTCTGGTATTCCTATAATTCTTATATTTCCTTTCCTCATGGTGTCTGATAGTTCCCGAAGTCTTTCTTCGTTCTTTTTCCTTCGTACTTCTCTTTCCTTTTCTGTTTTGGTTGTTTTTATTTCTGAGTCTTCAAGAGAACTTATTCGTTCTTCCATTTCATCTATTCTGCTTTCATTGCTTTTCCCAGAATTCTTTAGTTCTTCCATTAATTCTTTGATCTCCTGCATTTCTTTTACTTCCCTCTTTAGGGACTCAATTTCGTTCTTCTGATCGTTGATTATTTTTCCCTTATCATTGTTTTCCTTTATGAGTTCTGTCATTTTTTTAATCATGGCAATTTTTTTTTTTTAACTTTTTTTTTTTTTTAAAGATTTATTGATTTATTTATTTATACAAGCACTGCTGGGTACAGTCAGAAGCGCGGGAGGGTGAGAGAATTCACCAGAGCCAGAGCTGGGAGCAGAGCAGGCAGAAGGATCGAAGTACACTGCTGAGGGGAGCAGCGGGCGGCAGGAGAGGTCTGCGCGAATCATGGCAATTTTAAATTCTCTTTCTGGAAGGCTCAGAAGTTCTTCCAAGTTACTGTCGTTGCAATCTGGGGGCTGGTTTTCTTTTTGTGGTGTGCTTCTTCCCTGAGGAGTTGCTATGTTGCGTGTGGTTCTTCTACTCCCTACTGTCTGTTTTCTAATTTGCCGTATGCGTTGGGACACTGTGTTGCTGGGACTGGCCGGCATCTTGGGTGAGCTTCTCTGCTCCCCTCTGGCTCCTCCGGGAGCCATCTGTCAGTTTCAAGCAGTCTTTACTGAAGAAAGGTCCCTGTTCTAAAATGCCGATGTGGGGACACACTCCCCTGTGCGCCTGGTCTGCCCCGGCAGTGGGTTCCCTCTCCCCCTCTGGGCTTGGACTGCAGGCCAGAGGTGTTCTGGTGTGGGCGAACTTCCCCGGCTCACCTCTGGCTCCTGAGGGAGCCTTCTGCAGGCAGTCTTTACTGAAGAAATGTCCCTGTTCTAAAATGGCGATGCGGGACACACTCCCTGCATGTCCAGTCTCAGGCACACTCTTCTGCGTGCCTGGTCTGCCCCGGCTTTGGGTACTCGCTCCCCCTGTGGGCTCAGACTACTGGTCGGCAGGGGCCCGGCGTGGGCTAACTCCCCAGCTGGCCACTGGCTCCTCCAGGAGCCTCTGCTGGTTTCGAGTCACTAGGTGGCGCCAGAGATCTCTCCTAGAGCCCTTGGGGAGCTGTTTTTTTTCACCCCGTGGGACAGGAAATAGAGCGGGAATGGTAGGGTAAACCTCAACAGCTTTGGGGTGCTGTGTCTGCCTTGTGCCCCACCATTGTGAAGAACCCACGCCCCGAATTTTGTGCTCCGGATCTCAGTTCCAAAGCCCTCAGGTCCAGGACGCGGGCTGTAGCCCAGTTCAGTGTCCACAGAATGGCGTCTTTTGCACCCCGCTCCCGTGCCTTGGTGCCTGGTTCCCGGATACTCAGTGAGGGACTTTCACCTCAGTGAGGGTCTTCGCGCGCATCTCCCCGCACGCCTAGGTCGCAGGCGCGGGGACCTGGGCAGCCGCGATCCCAATCCAAGTTTGCTTTTCAACTGCGCTGCTTTTCCGCGCTGTCCCGATCCCGATCCGCATTTGCTTTTCCAGCGCACCGCTTTTCCGCGCAAGCTTACCGGGGCAGCCTGGGGCTGTGTGCTGGTCCTGGCCTCCTCCTGGGTGGGGGGGGTCTCTGTTTAATGGCACCCGAAGCTCACCTCCGCGCAAATCCTGCAGGGTTCTCCGCAGCTCCCGTTCCCGGGGTGTGGTGGCTGCAATAGTTCCTTTCCACTCCCAGTCCCGCTTGCTGCGTAGTTTGTTCTTGTTGGTCGTTTTGGTTTGTTGTTTTCCTCCTCTCTGCGGGTCGGAGAGTGCCGCCTCTGTGGGTGGGGGAGGGGAGCAGGGTTCTGCGCTTCCCTCCCTTCTAGTCCTCTTTTATGGCCACTTTCTTCTTCGGGTAGTTTGCTGGAGTCACCCGTTTATCTTCCGTGTCCCAGTTCTCACTGGGACCTGCCGCTTTTCCTCCCTATTAACTTTTTTTAATGGGAGATCTTACTCGCAGCGTCTCCTCGCCGCCATGTTGCTCCGCCCTCCCGGTAATCCTTTTTTTTTACTCAAATGTCGTAAAGTAATCCATTAAAATACACTTTATATTGTTTCAATTCATTATAATTATTACTCCTATTGATTGTCAGAATTGTACCAGTGAGGACCAGTCACCAACTTTTTGAAATTAACCCCACATTTCTGAAATTTCCACTGTGTAACAGAAGATTCTGGGCTTACCTTGTCTATGTCCTGCCCCTTTACTACTGTCATGCAGAGCTTGATCATTGGCCTGTGTTCTGAGAATTGTGTCATTAGGTAATTTCCTTCTGACGACATCGCCTACACCACACCTAGGTGGACAACCCACAGGGACCACCCTGGTATGTGTGGTGTGTCACTGGCTGAAACATTGAATAACACATGACTAAAAGGTGTTTTGAGGTCACAGTCTGGACTGCTCATTGCTACTGGGCTGATTATTGTGTAGTTCTTCCAATTCCTATGGAGGATTGTATGGCTTTTGCCATACTTAGGGTAAAAAAGAGTAAAAGGATACTTGTGCGCCTACAACACTATAACCTTCCTTGAAAGACTCTTCATTCTTGCCTTCCAGCCCACGGTGCTCTGGTTTTCTCGGATCCCATTGCTTGTTCTGATTCCTTTTGTGAAAATAACTCTTTCCAAAGTGAAGTAACACAGAGTCCAATCCTTGGACAACCTCCTGATGATGTGTTGTCAAGAGTTTGAAATAATCATTTCCAAATAAGATAGATATGCCAGCAAGTCCCAAACACTTGTCTTCCACCTAGACATGTGCTTAACACCAAACCCCTGGCTTTGCTATCTCCACTTTGAAGTCCAGAAAGCTCTTCAAAGTGAACACATCAGCAAAGAAGAGATTGTCTCCCCATGCATGCTGTCCCTTAAGTTTTCCATTAAGAACCGCTCTTCCTGCACTCTGGTTCCTGTATATTACACTAATTATGCAGCTTCGTGGACTTTTTTTAAAAATGTGATGCACATGATGGCTTCCCAGCACGCTTAGAATGAAATCCAAAATCTTGAGTAAAACCTAAGATATTTGCTGTACCATGTGAACAGGACAGCATTTCTGCCCTTCATGATGCCAGCTGACATTTACTCTAGAATCCAGGGGTAATTGTGCTGGCATAAAACTTGTTAAACCATCTGAACTTTGAGCATACTTGTCCTTGCAAAAAAAAAAACAAACATTTTCACGTGTATTATGATTTACTGTTTTGATTAGCTGTTAATTGCCCTTTGTGTGGTCTGTCCATCCTCCAGCAGAAGGGGTGAAATGCAGCCATTTGCAACTAAATGGAGGCAGTTCAAGAGAATGTGCAGTAAAGCAAGTCAGAAGGACAAAAACACATGCTGTGTGTTTACATAGCAGACAGTTCTATAATGTGAAATGATTTCCAAAATCAGTGGGCTCAGTAAACATCCTGAGGGCTCTACAGTTTAAGAGGGGGAGGAAAGAGAATAAGGGGGTGTATGGGCTAATGGTGGGGAAAATTTTTTTAAATAAATGGGAGACTCCCTCTCTTTGGGGGAAAAAAAAAAACATTTAAGTTTCGCAACAACCCCATGAGATAGATACAGTTTTTACCCACAGGTTGCAGGGGAGGACACTGAGACACAAGAGACAAATAGTAGAGCCACAAAATGAAGGAAAAAAAAAAGTGGTGGTGGTTATTTAAAGATACCTTAGATGACCAAACTCCTTTTTGTTTTTATTGAATGAAGAGAAAAAATGTGGGAGAATCAGAAGTGAGATATCCCGTTCTAGTTGATGACAATACTAGAAGGCTAGCTGATATTTAGCGAGTACTTAGCATGCAAGTGACTGAGCCAGAATTCAAACTTCAGGACTATCTGGCTTCAAAGTCCGTATGTAAAACCACTATACTGTTCTAACCACTATACTGTTCTAACCGCTAAGATAAAAAAAAAAATCACACAATTTTGTCTTTGAATCATAATAATAGCTAAACAGTTGTAGAGTCAAACAGTGACTGAGACAGAGAAAGACTGTAAGACAGAAACTAAAGGGGAAGTTAAACAGTGATTTCTATGATACACCAAAGCTGTGAAAAACTCTGGTAAGAATCTGATTCAAAATAAGATTGACACTAGAAAAGGTATATTAATTAAATATGGAGAAAACTGCTTGTCACTCACTTTTTTTTTTTTTTGCTTCCCATAATAAATTTTGTTTGTTTATTGAGGTCATTCATTTCTAACCTTACATAAACTTCAAATGTACAACTTTCTGTTTCAACACCTGTATAAATCATGTTATAATTATCATCAAAGGTCTGGCTTATGACAATGATAAGTTTTAAAGACCCACACATACATAGAATTAAGAGAGGGTTCTGGTATTTTGTAAAGATATAATTTGACAACCTCTTCTAAGAAGCATTGACAGGTTTGCATTTATTTTTTTTAATTTTTTTATTTAAATTTTATATTCCCCATACAATTACAACCCCCTTATTTTGACCCCAATCCCTCCTTTCCCCGCTCCCCACCCCCCATAGAGTGTCACTCACTTTTTTATTTTGTTTTTTCATCGAGGGTGACTAACTTTTTAGAGACCATACTTAAAATAGTGTTAAGCTCAGAGGATGAATGTTTTTCGGTTAATAATAGCAAATAGAGTGACCTAACAACAGGGAGCTCAGATGCTGGAAACAATTGTCTGGGTGTTAGTCCCCGTTCTTCTTCATAATAACTATAAGAGCTTGTGGGTGAGGTGAAAACTTTCCTCCGCCCTCTTAGCTTCAATCCTAGAATCCCACAACTTACTAGAAATTCACAGAGGTAGTTAGAATTTGGGGTTATTAAGAAAAGGTAGTCTTTAATGCTCACAAAGGATATCCAGTAACAAGCACAGATTTTAAGAAAAACTTAAGGTAGAAACATGTAAATTGATTAAAATGACTTAGATACAGGCCACCCTTCCTCAGTTTGTATGGCATATTGATCAGGTAAAGCCTTGGCTTTCTAGAATTATATTCATAAAAACTAGACCAGGCCAATGTCATTCTTTCAAAACACAAACCACATTTTCTATATTTTGACTTCCCAGTAAGGTGTGTATTATGTTAGCTACTTCCACAGATAATTCATTATGCACAAAGTATTGCATTTATTATCTGTATCCTCATAACAGTTCTCTGAGGAAGGTACCAGTACCCCCTGTTTGATCATTGGAGACACCGGAGTGACTTACCAGAGCCCACGCAGCTCGGGAGCAGAGGGGCTGGGATTAAAGCCCAGATAGTCGGGTCCACTCCTTGCTCCTGCCCACTCCTTTAGCTGCCTCTCTCGTATCACTCAGTGATTGCCTGCTTGGCCAAATGCTGTTTTAGTAGGGCCCTTTACAAATGTTACTTCATTTGTTGCTCATTGTTCTCTAGGAGATGGTCATTTTATAGTTGAAGAAAATGAGGCTCAGAGACTAAGTCGTTTGTCCTGCCAGTAAGGGTAAAAATAGTTACTTAAGCCCTGGTCTTTCTGATGCCTCAGCTTTTTTTCCCCTCCCATTTGTGCTGTGCCGCCTCTCTCTCTTATATCTATAAACTGATTTTTGAATCTCGACCTAGTTGTTTTAGTTTATTTTTACCTTTTTTTAGGTTATTCTATATTTGTTGTTAAGGGTGATCTGCCAGATTGTGAAGCTGACCAACTCCTGCAGATGATCAGGGTCCAACAGATGCATCGACCAAAACTTATTGGAGAAGAATTAGCACAATTGAAAGAACAGAGGTAAAATTAAACCTGCACTATGGAATATATGAATTGTTTTCACGCTTGCGTCGAATGTGTGGTCCTTTTATTGTTGGGGACTGTTTTTAGACCTGTATATTTCAAGTCAAGCTTATTAGTTCAAACTAGAATTTACTCTTCGAATTTTTTAACTTTTAACTTGCTTTCACAGCGCAACATGATCGTTATATTATTAGACCTTATCTGCCAGAAAATGTAAAAATTCAGACTTACATAAAGTCTTTGGTTTATAAATACCTCTATGTTATACCTAAAATAAAAGATTGGTCTGCAGTTATTATAAGTGCCTTTGTTCTTCAGAGTCCAGAAAACAGATCTGGATCGAGTCTTAGAAGCAAATGATGGGTCAGTAATGTTAGACGAGGATGAGGAGGATTTGCAGAGGGCTCTGGCATTAAGTCGCCGAGAAATTGACATGGAAGATGAAGAAGCAGATCTCCGCAGGGCTATTCAGCTCAGTATGCAAGGTACAGACATTCTGACGTGTACTTTATGCATTGCTGAAGAGTTCAGATGACTTTGAGTTCTCCACAGGTCGATGGCGCGGTTAGACATACCTTGACGACTACTGCAGAAGCAGCAGCTGCACGCAGCCAGCTATTCTTTCAGTGCTGTTGTGATAGGAATAACACAGTCTGTTTAGAGTAGAACTAGTTCTATTTTATTTCTGATTATTCCATTTGGTTGTAATACTGTCCTGACACAATGGCGAGCTGAGGTCATTCTTTATGAGTAGACAGTTTACCCTTCCCCAGACCAGCGATAATGTGTGCGGCTGGGCTTGAAGCAAGACCGGAACAGACACTACGGAGAGATTTTAAATAATCCAGCACTTGGTGTTGCACTCATTACAGCTGTAGCCCACTTCGGTGGACCCACAGTTTTTAGTAATTTAAGCCCATCAGCAGAGGAGGGTGACTGAACTCCCCCTAGGAAATCCAGGCAGAGGTTGATGTCTGGGATGTAGCTCAGAGTGGCTTACTTAAAACCGTGTCATTTTTCAGTAGTTTTATTTTTCTCTAAGGTGAATTTGCCTTCTTGGTAATGAAGTTACTCATCAGTTCAGTTTCTTAAATATCTAAATACAGCTGAGGTTTCATATTAATATGGAGATATCCTTTTTATGCTCTGTTCTAGCCTGTGGCTTCGCATACCTATTGGCATACCTGAGAATTCCATATGACGTTCAATCTTATTTTTGGCAGGTAGATTTTGACTAGTAAAACTCTGCAGGATTAGCCCAGTAATGAACAGATAGCAGCTTTTATAATTTATATTTTTGTGTATTTCACTCTTCCCACTATACTTCAGAATTTATGCAGAATATGTTTGGTACAATTAGTAAAGAACCTGGAAACATTCATAAGTTGTTATAGTACACAAATTTTCAAGAATAGAGGAATACAGAGAATGGGTTGTTTTGTAATATCCACTTTAAATTGTATCTAGAGTTCTGTACCTTTGGAAGTATAGACTCATTAACTTGGTTCTTCTTGGTTCTTCACATCCACTACATAACACATGGGTAACAACTTTGGTTGTAGTAGACACAGGTTATATTCGAAATTCTTTATTCAGATATTCCCTAAAAATTTAAGAGCTTTCCTTATATTTAAAGAATGGCAGCAGAATATTTGTTTTTTTAAAGATTTATTTATTTATTTATTTATACAAGCACTGGGTACGGTCAGAAGTGCAGGAGAGTAAGAGAATTCACCAGAGCCAGAGCAGGGAACAGAACAGGCAGACTGACGAAATACACTGCTGAGGAGAGCAGCGGGCATGGCAGGAAAGGTCTGCACGCCATGTGGGACCCTCACCGGGGGCCGGGGTTTGAACCGGCGCTGCAGAGGCTGCGGGCAGCTTCGCAGCCCAGTGCTTAACCACTGTGCCACCAGGGGAGGCCCAGCAGAATATTTTTAAAAAGAAAACTTTTTTTTAATTATTGTGGTAACATTGGTTTACTTTGTATGATTTAGGAGACTAGGTTTACAGCCCCACAGGTGTATATGGCCACACCATAACCACCACCATACACCACTGGACTCCCTCCTCTCTCTGGCTCTACCCCTCCTGTCAGTTGCCTCAGTTGTGCAGTGAGATTATTAGGGTTTGCTTTGGTTTCGTTTTGCTAGTTCCTAGGTTTCATTTCTCTATTTCACATGAGTGAAATCATGTGGTATTTGTCTTTCATTTTCTGACTTACTGAACTAACCATAATCCCCTCCAGTTCCATCCATGTTGTCATAAATGGTAAGATTTCATCTTTTTTATACCTGAATAGTACTCCACCCTGTGTATGTACTACATCTGGATCCTTTCATCTGTCTTTGGACACTTAGGTTGGTCCCATAATTTGGTTATTGTAAATATGCTGCTCTGAACATAGGGTGCATGTGTCCCTTTGAATTAGTGTTTTTCCATTCTTTGGATAGATACCAAGGACTGGAATTGCCAGAGCGTATGGTATATCTATTTTTAATATTTTATGGAACTTCTCTATTGTTTTCCATAGGGGTCTGATCAATCTACATTTCTATAAACAATATACAAAGTTTCCTTTATTTTTCCATACTCTGACCCACATTTACTGTTACTGTTTTGATTTTGTCCATTTTGGGTTTTTGTTTTTGTTTTTTTGATACGGGCCATTCTCACAAATGTGAGGTGGTGTCTCATTGTGGTTTTGAATTGCATTTCCCTAATAATAAGTGATGTTGAATATTTTTCTCATATGCCTATTAGCTATCTATAGGTCTTCTTTGGAGAAGTACCTATTTAGCTAGTCTACCCACATTTTGATTGGTTTCTTTGTAATTTGTTCAGTTGTATGAGTTCTTTGTAGATCTTGGATATTAGCACTTTGCCAGATGTATAATGTACAAAAATTTTCTCCCATTTGGTAGGTTATCTTTTCATTTTACTGATCATTCTTTTACTGTGCAGTAACTTCTTAGTTTGACATAGTCCCATTTATTTTCCTTGCTGTTGGGGTTGAATCCCCAGAGATGTCACTGAAACCATGTTGTAGAATGTTTAGCTTATGTTTTCTTCTGTGTATTTTATGGGTATTGGCTTTATATTCAACACTAATCTACTTCAAGTTAGTGTGTGTGTGTGTGTGTGTGTGTGTGTGTGTGTGTGTGTGTGTGTGTGAGTGACAGAGAGAAAGAGAGAGAGAGAGAAGTATAGTTTCATTTTTCTGCAAGTGACTCTCCAGTT
The DNA here is from genome assembly GCF_014898055.3 of Talpa occidentalis. Lineage (NCBI taxonomy): Eukaryota > Metazoa > Chordata > Mammalia > Eulipotyphla > Talpidae > Talpa > Talpa occidentalis. The sequence continues at coordinate 100,241,881 of NW_023601104.1, forward strand.
TTCACAATGCCTTTTGTCAGAAGCTTTCCATTCTCCACTGCATACCTCTTGATTCCTTTGTTATAGATTAGCTGTCAGATATCAATGTGGGTTTATTTCTGGGATCTCAGCTCTATTCCATTGGTTTTTCTATATGTTTTTATTCTAATACAATGCTGTTTTGATTACTATAACCTTGTAGTATAGTTTGAAATCTAGAAGTATGATCCCTCCATTTCTCTTCTTTTTTTGTCAACATTGCTGTGGCTATTTGGCACCTTTTGTAGTTCCACACAAATTTCATAACGATTGTCCTGCTTCTTTAAGAACTTCATTGAAATTTTGTTAGGGATTGTACTGAATCTGTGTAGTGCTTTGGGGTAAAATGGAGAAGAGAACTTTTTAAAAACCTGCTTTTAGCTGTAAACATATTGTTACATATGTTTGTAAATAAACTGATTGTATTTTGTTCTGTTTTCAGGTAGTTCCAGAAATACATCTCAAGATACTCCACAGACAGCAGGTACACATCTTAGTTCAGAAGAGCTACGGAAGAGAAGAGAAGCCTACTTTGAAAAGTAAAGTAGTTGGTACAATATTAAATTTGCATATGTAATGTTTACTTTGGTGTTTTGTCTATTTGTAAACAGATTTCTTTGACTTAAAGTATTTATTTAGGATGCTTTTACTGCTTGAACCCTGTGAACATTGGAATAGTATTTGTTTGTTTGTTTGTTTGTTTGTTTTTGTTTGTTTGTTTTAACAAATAGCATAAAGGAATGCTTTTAAAATTTCAATTCCCTGGGCCTCCCCGGTGGCGGTGGCGCAGCGGTTGAGCGCTGGGTTGCGAAGCTGCCCGCGACCTCTGCGGTGCCGGTTCGATCCCCGGCTGCTCCCCGGCCACCAGAGGAGGGTCCCACATGGTGCGCAGACCAGAGGAGGGTCCCACATGGTGCGCAGACCTCTCCTGCTGCCCGCTGCTCCCCTCAGCAGTGTACTTCGGTCCTTCTGCCTGCTCTGCTCCCCTCTCTGGCTCTGGTGAATTCTCTCACCCTCCTGCGCTTCTGACTGTACCCAGTGCATGTATAAACAAAGCAAACAAACAAACAAAGAAATAAATAAATAAAACATGCCTCTATAGGGCCTCCCCGGTGGCGCAGTGGTTGAGCGCTGGGTTGCGAAGCTGCCCGCAGCCTCTGCAGCTCCGGTTCGATCCCCGGCTGCTCCCCGGCCACCGGAGGAGGGTCCCACATGGCGGCAGACTTCTCCTGCCGCCCGCTGCTCCCCTCAGCAGTGTACTTCGGTCCTTCTGCCTGCTCTGCTCCCCGCTCTGGCTCTGGTGAATTCTCTCACCCTCCCGCGCTTCTGACTGTACCCAGTGCATGTATAAACAAAACAAACAAACAAACAAATAAATAAATAAAATAAAACATGCCTCTATTGAAAAAAAAAAAATTTTTAAAAAAAAACAAAAAACATGCCTCTATAAAAAAATAAATAAATAAAAATTTAAAAAAATAAATAAATAAAAGTAAGAAAGGGCACCAAAAAAATTAAAAAAAAAAAAAAATTTCAATTCCCAAAAGCATAAAGGAGTTAGGTCAAGTCAAGAACCAGTGCCTAATGGTCCTCTGAATGTGCTTCTTGGTTACCTGACTAACCTCTTCTGTCAGCAGGGATAAAAGCATTTTTGGTGGGGGTGCATGCTTCCAAATAGAGGTGATGGTAATTGCTTTGTTCATTGTCACTTGGAGACAAGTGAGGGCATGGCAGGACTGTGGGCATCAGGGACATTGGGTAAAACATAAATCTGAAACATCGGGTCCTAAGACCTAACTGTGTGTGCCTGGCTTTGTAAGTGCTCTCAGTAGAAATTTTACCCTGTAAAAGTATCATCCTTTCCAGTGACTATCAGTCAAACTCCATCTTTTTTTTTTTTTTAAAGATTTATTTATTTATACAAGACCCAGGGTACAGGCCAGATCCGCAGGAGGGTGAGAGGATTCACCAGAGACAGAGTGGGAAACAGAACAGGCAGACTGACGAAACACACTGCTGAGGGGAGCAGCGGGCGAGACAGGAGAGGTCTGCCTTGCCATGTGGGATCCTCGCCAGCTGGCCAGGACTGAACCCACGCTGCAGAGGCTGCGGACAGCTTCACAGCGCTGCGCTCAACTGCCTGCATCACCAGGGGAGGCCCTCAAACTCCATCTTAAAGATTATATTCAGGGGTCTCCCTGGTGGCACAAAGGGTTAAGACACAACTTATAAAGCTAACGGCAGCCACTGCAGCAGGAGTTCGATCCCTGGCCAGGAAAAAACCCTCATGGCACAGCAGACCTCTCCTGACTTGCCTGCTGCTCCCCTCAGCAGTGTGTTTCAGTCAGTCTGCCCGTTCTATGCCCCACTCTGTCTCTGGTGAATCCTCTCACCACCCCCGCCCCCCTGCACCTCTGGCCCTTACCCCTTTCTTGTAGGTCAGAAAAAGAAGACCAGTGGTTGAACCTGGCCTGTTAATTACTATTGTTTATTATTTCATCAGTTTTGAGGTGCACATATTTCACATTTCAAAACCTCTGAACTTGAGAAGCATCTGACAATCATAATTGACAATATTGATATCTAAAATATTGGCGCAGTTTACATTTGATGGTGTAATGAAGATAATATTTACCTTGTTTTCTGTTTTTTTTTTTTTTAAGTCACAACTCAGAAGTATGTGATGGAAAGTTCTGATCAACTGACATCCTCTTAATGTGAGATATTCCTAGTCTTTATTCAGTGATAGATTAATAGATTTAATTATACATAAAATTTCAAAATAGTGCTTGTTAGTGCTTTTCACTTCCATTTAAATTTTAAAATTTAATTTTTTTAATTACAATAAATTTCAAATTTATGTAAAAGTAGAGAAACCAGTGTAATGAAGGCCTATGTATCCGTTGCCCAGATTTAACAATTATCAGCATGTGGTTAGAGTTGTTTTTTATGCCCGCATTGCCATGCTTTTCTACTCTCCCTTCCCCAGTAATAACAGGTCTAAATCATCATATCTTTTATTTGTAATAATTGCAATACGTGCCTCTAAAATATGCAGGATTATTTTTTATATATAGCCAAATTATAATGTCATACAATGCAGGTAATAATTACTGCATGGTAATTTTTAATGGTAATTCTGTATTACCAGTTACTTAGTGTTTATAAACTAAAAACTTAATATTCTAGAAATTTTAAGAAATATCAAAATTTAAAGAAAACCTAAATTTCCATGTTCTTATAACTAATGTCAGTGTTTGTCATATTCTCGACTAATCGCAGTTATAAATACCCTTTTCCCATGATAGTGAATACTCTGTGTAGCAGGCTGCATGATACCTAAAAAAGTGAATGTATGATCATAACTTCCATATGAACCTTTTGATTTTTGCTATTGTGAATGAATAATGCAGCAAACTATCCTTGTACTGGTTTTGTGCTTCAGATCATTCATCATTCCTTTTAATGATTCTGAAGATGTCAGATTATTGGGTTAAAGGACTTGAGCATTTTTAAGACCTTAGTACAGATTTCTAAACTGCTTTCCAGAACAGTTCCCAAGTGGTATTTATACCCTGTTTTTTCCGTCTTTGTTGCCAGAATAAAATGTTCAAACACACATGCTTTATCGAGAAATTACAAAATTCATAAGTACACTTAAGAAAAGGAAAACATTTAAAGTATAAAAGCAAATCCCTTTTCTATTGAAAAATACATTTTATAATTCTGGTGGATTAAAAATGTGGAAATTCCAGTGGATTGAGAGAATGGCTAATGCAATAACCTCCCCTAACTACTAAGTAACTTATAATATACCCAGTACCAACAATAATTAATGAGATTTCAGGCAACCTTGTACCTTTTAAAAATACGTGAGCATTGGTATGACTCCTTCCTGATTGAAAGTAGTTGACTGGGGAGGAAGGTATATGGTGGTGGTTTTCAGCTGCAGCTTTTCATCCTCTGTCTCCTGGTTTGACCTTGAAAACATTGGTAGAAACTTGAGAATTATAGAGAATATTTTAGACTAACTAAATGTTGTTGAGAAGCCAGACTTCTTGGTATTTCTTTTTAATGTTGATTAGCATTGGTACTTGTAGGACTCAGAGTAAAGAGAAACTAATACTTATCTTTTACTAAAATTCCTGATTACGGTGCCTGAATATGTCCTTGTCTCTCTGGTTTCCATCTTTGGGAATTTGGCTCTACGGTTATCAAGCTAACTCTTCCTAATGCGTTCTCTTAACTGACCTCCCGTGCTAATTTGTTTTTCATTCACATTTTTAGTTTTTTCCCCATGTATTTTAAGCCTCATACTTAATGTAATAACCACAGTATGGATGCATCAAGTATACATAATAGAATTTTCTAGTGTAAAAAATACTGTTAAAAATCTATCTATTGGAGGGCCTCCCTGATGGTGCAGGGGTTAAAGTCAGCGCTGTCACGCTATCCACAGCCACTGCAGCGTGAGTTTGATCCCTGACCAGGGAGTTGACCCACATGGCGCAGCACACCTTTCCTGTCTCGCCCGCTGCTACCCTCAGCAGTGTATTTCAGTAGATCTGTCTATTCTGCTCCCCACTCTGTCACTGGTGAATCCTATTACTCCCTGCAGCACTGGCCTGCAGTCCAGTTCTTAGATGTATCAATAAAAAAATAAATCTTAAAAAAAATCTGTTGGAAATTGTTTACAATTGTTAAATGGTAGTGGAGTCATATTTCTCCAGTAGTTACCTGTAAATCAGCTTATCTCTCATAAAACCCCAAGCAGAACCTTTATCCACACTGTTACTATAAAGCCTGCTTACCTCCCATGGTAGGACCAATGAAAGTGTGTATAACTATTGTGTGACTGTAAGCTAGTCCACAGATACATGTTAGCAGTGTTCTTGTTTTCTCCAGGTGTAGCTTTAAAATGATGCAAAATCTTTCTGTCTTCTCTAAAGTGTATTTCCCAACAAGGAGGGAAACAGATGCTGTTTTCATGTTCATAGATTGATTTTTTTTTTTGTGATTGATACTTAAACCACTGCTTCAGTAGAATAGCATAGTTTATCAGGGTTCTGTTTAAGAAACAGTAAGAATTTTAGGCAGAGTTATAGGTGCATATTTTAGGCCAGCCCTCCAGGATAGCACAGATCAACTTGGTGCCCACTACCCCAGCTGGGATGATGGGGAACCTGGATATTGAGTTTAAGGATAACCTGATACAGCTTTGCTCCTAGGATCAGGAGGCTGCCACCGCAATTGCCTAGACATGGGGTCGTGAAGTCTGGCCCCCTCTATGGAAGCAGAATTCTGGGACTAGGACTTTCCTAGCTAGCAGAGAGGAGCCAAAGAAGCAGGAAGATGCCAGCCTCTCTCATTCAAGTGCTTCCTTGGTCACCAGAACCCTAGTTGGACTGCAGTCTAAGACACATGGTTTTTAGTTTTCTCGCCTGTCTAATGCTGAAGGCGCACTAGGAAGCAGTGAGAATGGGTGCTGCGTCCTGCTTGAACAGCTTCATACTACAGTGGTGTCACATACGAAAGGTGTCAAAATTGCTTCAAGATTGGCAGTTGATTTACTTCTTGTAGCAGATTTCCCCTCTGGAGTTGCTGTCTCGCCTACCACTCCTGTGTCTGAAGACATGCTTTCTTGAGTGGAGGGGGAGAGGGCGAGGAGCCAGAGCCATCTGATGTGCCCGGAGTTCCTCGTAACTCACAACCTGGCTTTCTCAAGCCGCATTCCAGAATTAGGGTGTGCACGCCCCACTCATAGACCTATGCAAATGTTAGTATGCTGGCTCAGCGGCCAGGAGGGAGAGGTTGCAATTACCATGGGTTGAATTTTCTTTGTTATTCATATTAAAACCTAAGACTAAGAGGAAACCTTGGAAGCATATGTGCTATTATTCTGTTGATAGTGTTACTGCTAATTTAAGAATTCTTGTTCCTTTAAAAATCCTTATATGGGGCCTCCCCGGTGGCGCAGTGGTTGAGCGCTGGGTTGCAAAGCTGTCCGCCGCCTCTGCGGCGCCGGTTCGATCCCCGGCTGCTCCCTGGCCACTGGAGGAGGGTCCCACATGGCGCGCAGACCTCTCCTGCCGCCCGCTGCTCCCCTCAGCAGTGTACTTCGGTCCTTCTGCCTGTTCTGCTCCCCGCTCTGGCTCTGGTGAATTCTCTCACCCTCCCGCGCTTCTGACTGTACCCAGTGCATGTATAAACAAAACAAACAAACAAACAAATAAATAAATAAATAAAAACATGCCTCTATTACAAAAAAAAAAAAATCCTTATATGCATTTTTTTAAAACGATGGCTTCTCACTCAGATGGTCACGGTTCTGTTTTTTTTATTTTCAGCATGTATGTATGTGTATATATAGATATATATGTATATATGAAATGATTATAGATTAAATAATAGCAGAAAGTTCATAGAGCTCCTGTGCCCTTGACTCAGATTCCCCAATTGTAGACATTTCTGAATCATTTGAGAATAATTTGCAGATACGATTTCCCATTACATCTTAATACTTTAATGGATATGTTCTAAGTACAAGGACACTCTCTTACATATTTGTCATAATCATGTTTTATTTTTAAATATGTATTTTTATGATACTGTCTCTTTTGAAATAAATACAAGGAGAACTTATTTTAATATAATAGCTATTACTGACGCTTTGCATATAATAGCTATTACTGACGCTTTGCAATGTGTGTTAAGTAGTTCTAGTTTTTTTCATTCATCAAGTATTTTGTCAGTGTCTACTATGAGAGAGGCCCAGTTTTAGTCACTGGGGAAAAAGGATAAGGTTTGCATTCTTATTAATTTACACTCTAAGGATGGAAACACAGGGAAAATTCAGATGGTAACAGTGTACACAGCAAATTAAAATGAAGGGACAGTGAGACCGCAGGTGACTAGGTAGCAGGTCAGGTTAGGCCTCTCTCTGGAGATCGGTGCACTCACATCTGAGCGACCAGAGGGAACTAGCCAGGGAAAGAGCTTGATAATTCTTTGGTGATTTGAGATGCTTTGTCTTCTCAAAGGTACTTATTTTCACTGATTTCCAACAATATTAAGGATCTGTAAACCAACAAATTTTACATAAACATAGCTGCCAGTGGATCCTTTGGTACAGTGGGTTATTTTGTGGTATCTGACAAAAAATTATATATGTAGGTTTTCTGGGACCAACACTGTGATACTTTTAGGGTGTGTGTGTGAGAGAGACACTGATTGCTGTTTTTTTTTTTGTGGTGTTCGTGCTGGTGACTCTTGTTTCATGGAACCACTTATTTACCGTGTGCATAGTTTTTCTCGTGGCATACTTATTCTTGGGTTTTTTGTTTTTTTTTTAATGTACATTCACTTTTTAATATTTCAGGCAGCAGCAGCAGCAACAACAACAGGATCTACCAGGTCAGCTTTCACATCCTTGTGAAAGGCCAACCACAAGTTCAGGAGCACTTGGCAGTGAACTCGGTACGCTTCTCTGACCATACATCACATTCATGACCTCTGTGTTCTGTTTGACACACAGGCACCATGTGATTTTTTTACTATATAGGGTTTTTCCCTCCTGTTTAATTGTACTGAAACTCTTGAATCAATTTGTGTTCTAATTTCTCTGAGTAAAGAGCAGGCAGAATAAATCACTGACGAATGTTTCATTTTAAAATTATAAAATAATAAATGCAATACCATGGTAGTAACAAGACATCCCCTACCCCCCAGAACAGAGTTATCAGTAGAGGACAGTGGGTAGCCAGGACAGTGATCTCATACACCGTCCCTTTGTCTGGCAGCAGCCAGGCCTCATCCCTTTAGCCCCTCCACTGCTGTGTCATCAGCCTGCTAAAAGAGAAGATTCAGCTAAGGTTCAAAGTCTTGTAACATAATTCCCAAAATGTTCAGGATTCAATCGAAAAACACATGATAACACAAGACAGGAAAGTTTCAACTTGAATGACAAAAGACAGTCAATAGACACCATTACTGAGATGACACAGATACTAGAATTATCTGACCAGGAGTTTTAAAATAGCCTTCTTAAAAAGTCTATAATGAACAATTATGAACACAATTGAAACAAAGGGAGAAACAGAAAACCTTAGGAAAGAAGAATCTATAAAGAACTAAGTAGAAGTTTTAAAACTGAAAAAGAACAACTGAAATTTTAAAATTCAGTGAATGGACCCAACAGGTAAATGAAAGGACAGAGGAAAGAATCAGTGAACTTGAAGATAGAGTAATAGAACTTAGTCATTCTAAGCAACAGAATTAGAAGACAAAATGAACAGGCGCTTAGAGAGCTATGGGACCATAATAAAAGATGTAACATTTGTGCCAGGGGAGCTCCAGGAGATGAGAAAGAGGCTGGAGGCAATAGACACCTACAGATTTAAGAAAGCTGAGTGAATCTCATGGAGGACAAATCCAAAGAAATCCATGCCAAAACATATCATAGTCTAACTTTTGAAAATTGAAGACAAAATTCAGAAAATTTTGAAACCAATTAAGAAACACCGTACTGACCAAGCCTTACTCTAGCCCAAGTGACCTCCAGCCTCATTCTTCTGAAAATAAACCCCTGACTGCTCCTGGTGCCCCAGGACTGTGCCATGTGTGCCCAGGGCTGCGTCTGCAAAGGGGCACAAGACAGGTACAGCTGCTCTGCCTGAAGTCAGCAACACTCAGCTCCCGGATGTAAACAGCCACGTGTACAAACCTGCATTATTTCACGTCACATCTTACCCTGTTTTCTTTGATCCTTTTCCTATGAAATAAGTAAATGATAATAAAAGTCATTGACATTTTAAAAAGAAAAGAGAGAGAAACCCCCATAGCAGTTTTTATGATAACAGATTTTTTATCTGAAATCCGGGAGGCGAGAAAGTAGTAGTACGTTGCAACGGCTCAAAAAGAACTCAACCCAGAATTCTATATTCGATGAATATTTCTTCTAGGAGTGAAAGGGAAAATTAATTCACCAACAGACATACCCTAAAGATTACTAAAGGAAGTTCTCTAAACAGAAATGATAAAAGAAATCTTGGAAATTCAGGAAGAAAAAAAACAACAGTGAAAATATGGGTTAACACAATAGTCTTTCCTCTCTGAGTTTTCTTAGAGTTACTAATTGAAGCAAGAGTTATAACATGGATTTGACTTTTAGGATACATACATACATACATATTTATATAAATAAAAGATTTTCAAGCCAATTATATTGTAAATGGGGGAGAGAAAAGAACTAAGATTTCTGCCCTTCATTTTAATTGGTACAGCCACTCTGGTAAATAATTTGGCAGTTTCTTTAAAAACTGAATGTCCACTGAGCATACAACCCAGCATTTATCCCAGAGAAGTGAAGACATTGTCAGTGCAAAAACCTGTGCCCTAATGTTCATAGCAGCTTTATTTGTTATAATTAAAAACTGGAAACAACCACAATATCCTGCAGAAGGTGGATAAACTGTAACGTGTGCATACCATAGATGACTACTAGGGATTCAGAAAGAGCCAATTGTTGATACATGAGTGAATCCTCAGGAGTCTCAAAAGGTTTCGGTGTGAATCTTTGTGTAACATTTTAAAAAGGACAAATTTATAGTGATGGAGAACACATGAGTGATTGCCTACAGCTAGGAAAAGTGGGAGAAGAGAAGTTGGTGTGACTGTAAAGGGATAACAGGAGGGCGATCGCGAGTATTCACAGCTCCCTGTCTTTGTTGTGCTGGTGGTGGTTCAACAAATCTATACATGCATGTAACCTATCTCAGTGGTATGTGATGTCGCTTCCCAGGCTTTCTTTGAGTTCTCGTTGTGTCTGAAGTGTACAGTAGGACCTCTCTGAACTATCTTTACAACTTTGTGTGAATGATTATTTCAAAACAGTCTATTTAAGGAACAAATGGTTGATATATACAAGAAAGGGAAATTGTCATTCACTTAATAATGTGTTTTGAAATGCCAAATAAATTCATCATGTTAAGGGAAAGACGCCATGTTCAGGAGGCTACGTACATGTTGTATGATTCCATTTATGTTAGCATGCAGGAAAAGGCAAAACCATAGGGCAGAAAACACGCCAGTGGTTGCCTCGGATTCCAGTTTGGGGACTGACCACCAAGGCGCAGTAATGGGTAATGAAATGGTCTGTATCTGACCAGTGGTGTCTGTATAGCTCTGCATTTGTCAAAGCTTCCATAAGCACACACTCTTACAGAAAAGTGAATTTTACTGTATGTAAAATTCAAAAAAGGAAACTCTTATTAGTCAGATAGAAATACATTTTCTAGGAGCTTACTTTTGCTGACTTGGAAAAATTTCCAGAAATTCTAAGAATTATGTCTTTTCTTTCCCAACAGGTGATACGATGAGTGAAGAAGACATGCTTCAGGCAGCTGTGACCATGTCTTTAGAAACTGTTAGAAACAATTTCAAAACAGATGGAAAAAAATAATACCCTTTATAAATCATTTAGATATTCATACTTTTCAACATTATCCTGTGTGATTGCAGCATACGGTCCATTTTGGTAATGTGTCAAAGAGAACACAGTTCAACAGAGGAAATAAGGCCTTTAGGTGGTTTGCAAACAAAAATATGAGAGTGGAAAACTGCGTCAGTTGTAGGACTGAAAAGTGCTCCTCCAAATCCTAGCCAAAGAGGCATCCAGCAATTAAAGAAATTTAAAATAGTTTTCTAAATGTTCCTTTTTCTTTGTGCAATATCTAACATGTCTAACATTTGGTCATTTTCCTTGGATCTTTTTGCAGACCAACTAATTCATTCTTGCCACGAAACTGTTCTTTTCCTCCCGTGTGGGTGATTTGCCTCACTTTCATTATCCAGTAGTTTTTTATTTCTCGTTAACCAAATTAACTTTTTAGGACAGTGTCTCTTGCCTTTGTTGATAATAGTAACGGTTCCAGAAGGAGGATAAATTGTTCTCCCTCCCAGCTACGATTGCGACCTTGGGGTTTTCTCTTGTTATATTCTCTGATCACAGTTTCTCTGCTATTAGTTTTTCTTGTTATTTTTCTACTACTCTTTTGAAGCTGATAATCTTCCTTGGGGTTTTGCTTTTTAAACTCTCTACTATGGGATCATTATTTCATGATTCTGGTTCATTCCTAAACTCTGAAATCAGCTCCGCACAAGTATTTGAGAATAAATGAGCATTTCTTTTTAACGTGTGAGCATTGTCCTTTCCCAGGTATTTTGTGAATATCTTATCAATTATGTCAGAACTTTCCAGCTTTGTTGTAACCCTCCTTGCTGCACCTTGCTATTTCCTTTCGTCTCTGGTTGAGAAGAGTAGGAGAAGCATGGTATGCAAGCAGACGTCCTTCTGTTACAAGACTGAACATGTAATACCCATCACGAATGTGTGATGGATGAAATTTGGCCTTCATTTTAGTAGTATTTCACTTTAATTTTTTTCTCTTGTGACTGATCTGTTCTGTTTACAGTTGAGGCATGGAGCGTAGGTGTCTGCTTCTGCTGCGTATCTTCACTGTAGTACAACTTGCCAGAGATGATGTTCTAGAATATGAAAATAAGTTACTAATGAAAATATATTTAAATTTATATTGTGGTTTGACACTTGTATCATGGTTAAATAGCATAAGAGTTACAGATGTCACACAGTACTTAATGGGTCTGTAAATAAGAAAGGCTTTAGTTTTGATAAACATTCTTTAATTGGGATGCACAGAGGGTTTCTTACTGGGTCAGTGGAGTGAAATGATTTGGTGAATATTAACCACATCTCTCTGAAATGGGTGTTTTAGATTCTGTCATCTACTCCCCATCCCACATTCTCCATCCCCTTTAGAAGCCCTTTTGAATGTTGAATTTCTCATAAATTAAAATTTAAGAAGAAATTTCAGCCAACAACTTAGAAAATTAAAGTATAGTATGTTGCCAAGCTGGCTGCACACATTTTATCAGGGAACTTTTTTGACTCTAGGATTTAGGATTTATTGCTAACTGAAAAATAGTGATAAATGTTTTTTTTATTTGTGATTATGAAGTAGATTTTTCTTGAATAGAAACATATTTTAGTCATTTTGTGCCAAATTTTTCTGGTTTCTCTTACATCAAACTAGACAGCTTTATTTTAAAATCTGAAGTTTTCTTTTGACAATTGAAAATGTTTGAGAAGACTTACACAACTTTAGAACCCCAAGGCATATTGGAGTTTAGTACTACTCCCTCAAGATTTACATACCAAAATAGTAACACGGACATTTCCGTAGTTATCCCCAGTATGCTAGTCATATTTTCCACAGATATTTGGCCTTTGCCTTTTCCCATTGAAAAATTACATTAAATTTTCATACATTTGAATTGATGAGCTAACTAATATCAAAATGAGAAAACAAATATGCACTTGAAAGATTGAAGCTTAGATTGTATAAAGTTCTTACATTACGCACGCTGTTAAAGCACTTAAGGAAGTATGGCCTGTTGACCTGTATATGTTAGCAATTTTTTTTAAGCAGAGCTGAGCACACACTGGATATCTTTGAATGTGTTTATTTAGTTTATTGTGAAATTGTTATATATGGCAGGCAGATCCATCATCACTAGTTAACTGCCATCTTGTTTGGATTGGCAAAACTTAATTGACCGTTTAGACTCCATTTCTTAATTGATTGGCCAGTGTGAAAAGATGCCAATACTCATAACCACAGTATCAGAAAATTTAAAAGTTATTGAAACTTGTTCACACATTAGGAACTGCTATTTGTTGTAAGCCATCTGCCAGAAAGTTAGGAACAAGAAATTCATAACTGTCCTGCTAAGAACTTTATTTATGTAAAGATTTCCATTCTTTTTAAACGAATTGGGAACGCCTTAATGTTTAATAATTAAACAATTATCGATATCATTTTTCTAATATATAATTTGTATGAACAGGATAAAGTCCAAACAGCGGCAAGTGGCATTGCTAGTGTTACAAGTACGGTTTAAACAAGCTTTATGAATACCACTTCCATATTTTCAGGTGTTACGAACTTATTAATAAGTACTGTAGTTATTTATGTTTTAAATTCAGAGTAGTTAACCTCTGATCTGAAATCACCACTACACTTTTCTGTATAGTAATTAACATTTAAATATTTCAGTAATATTCATTGGTTGAAAACTATTTCATCTCTAAGATTTTGGCCAAAAAATTTACGATTTACAGAATATTTAAGGAGGTGCTTTTTATCTTTAAATATTTATTCTTCTTAAGATTTTATTCATGCCAAAGTTAATAAGGAAAAAAGCCCAATACTAGTTAAGGATGATTAGAGGCAAAACCTTTACCAATTGTCTACACATTGTTTCATTTAACGTTAAGTTGAATAAAATAAATTTTATTCCAGTCAAAATCTAAGTCACATGTGTGCATGTTTGATACTATCGGGTTTTCAGAAAAGTTGTGACATATTTTTTCTAAGTTTTTCAAGCAAAAATGCGTCATGACTTTTCTGATAACCCAATATTTTTTAAATGTTAGTGCCCAGATTGACTGACTGATAACTGGTCCTTGGACCTAAGCAAGTTCAAAAAAGACTGATTCAGTGCATAAGCAGACTATAATGATAATGGAAATATCTTTAAAATATTGGTGTTTTTAATTCTTTTAAAAGGTCAGCAATTTTGATGACTTTCTTATTAAAAGCTTTGTAATTGAAGAGGTCTCCGGCTACTGCCATATGGAGATGCTATACATGTGATCTTAGGAAAAGCCAAGTATGATCAACTAACCCTTTCAGCAGTGTAAATATTTTTTCATATTTTCAAAACAAAAACTTTCTTTCATTCCTGGTTCCTTCATAACCAGCATCTTTTGCTTAAAAAATTAACTGGCTTTTATTTTTTTAAGTCTTACAACAAAAACATTTTGTTCTATTCTGCTTTCATCAGTGAGAAGATTATTGGCATGGTTAATTCTTGAAATTTGATTTATTCTTAATTTGAAGACAACCTTAGCTTTTTTTTTTCAAAGAAAACCTTAGCTTTTTTTTTCAAAATGGTTGGCATTTTCAGAATTAATGCTTGTGACATCACTTCTAAATTAACAGCATTTGGTATTTTAATGACTCAAATTTTAAGACTCCATAGGCAAGGAGTGGGACGCATTAGTAAAATATTGGTGGAAATTCCTTATTCATTTAGGAAGCATTTCAGTGGTTTCTTGCACAGTTCAGAGAAAAATGTTTCCAGGAATTTTTTTATTGCCTTTTTTTTTTGGGAAAGAGGAAGACATTTGAAAGTGATTATCTAATTTCTACAACACTGGACTATGATTAACCATTAAAACATTGCTGTTCTGTATGAGTAAACTATTTGGAATTAAAGGACAAAAAAAGTGGCATAAAAAGCGTTGTATTTTGGCCATGAACATGTGCACTGTTGCAGTGCGATTTGCTCAGGACCCAACCTACAGCCGTGCTGTGTGTGCTTCTCCCAGAGTTCTTTGCCGTTATCACACACACACACAGGCCTCCCTGTCTGGTCCTTCGTAAAGCCGGGCTTCCAAAGCACTGTTGAACACTGAGGATTCTATTGTGAATGTGGATGTTCGATAAGTTGTATTTTAAATATCAAAGATTATTAAATAAAATGTTTGCTTTTTTATTTCTGACTCTTTGTGGTTATTGTAAATTCATAGCCCTATTACTCAAAGTATGGTTGGAGGCATAGTATAGGATTGCCACCACTTGAGTTTTCCAGAAATGCCTATTGAATCAAAATCCCTTTTTAAAATGTGCCCTCTGAAGATAGGCAGGGGAGTCCACCAGTGCTGTGTTCCAGCTAAGTGCTGCCAAAGGGCCCATTGCTGCTGGAGCCCCTCATCTTTTCTAAGATAAGTTAAGAATTCCACATTTTTACTTAAAGTCTGGTTTTTTAAATGTTGGCTCAATTGTTTTTTAACCGAGAACCAAATGAAGCACGATAGTAGCAAATTTTTGAGGAGAGTTTTTCCCTCAATACCAGAGTCCAACTCGCCACTTAGGCATTGTCTTCCTGCTAACTATGCATCTCTTCATCACGACCAGCAGACAACTGTAGTTCCATTTTGAAAGTTTAGCATTATATTTTGGTTGGTAATCCACATTATCAACTGTAGTGGTTAATAATCTGTATCTCCCATGTATAACCCTTTTGTCTTGAAGTCACTTCTAGTCTAGGGCATCATATACATATAAGCATGTGCAGTGACAGTTGTTCACTCGGTCTTCAGCCTATTTATTTTTATGTAGCTGATTTATAACATTGTACATGTTTCTGGTGTACAGACTACTCTGTACAACTACATCAAACTTGTCACTAAAAGTTCCTGTCCATCACTACACAATTGACCCCTATACCTACTCTCTGTTTTCAGTCCAGACGTCCCAAAGCTGGAAGCCCATTCACTCCAGTTACCTTTAAGGGAATCTTCATGATTGTCAACATGTTATAGAGAATATATGTGTAAATATTGGAGAGGATGTCAAATTACTTGCCAATATACCTAGACAACCCCAAAAGTTTAACTGAAAAGCTGCTGGGACTAACTAAACAGGTCCACCAGAGACACTGAACAAAAACCAATAGCTTCTTTGCATATCAATAATAACCTTTCTGAAAATAGGATGGGAAAATACCAAGCCCAATGTCTAATCAGTGGAGCACCAGAGGATCCTAAGTTCCAAGCTGAGGAGAAAGGAATGGCCCCTGTCTGTGTTACACATTGTAACTTGTGTCCCAAGGGCTCTGCTTGTGCTCGGAGCCCTGCTGAGTATCAGGAAATTGTTAGGTTCTGGCGCCTTCCGGTCTAAATAGTGCAAACTCAGTGCCAGACGCCAGGAGGGAGCAAATCTGTGTCACATCCATTGCTTGCATGCCTAGTCCAGACAAGGTACATTTTCTCTGGAAGCTGCGTTTCCACTCTGCATAGGGGCAGCTCTGTCTCCAACACTGAAAACCCTTTTACCTTCTCAGGCCTAAAGTAGATTTGGCTTCAATGAACCATCATCTCAAACATGTTCTGGGGGTTCCAATTAAATACAGATGATTACTGTATAATTCCACTCATATGAGTTAGAGCACTCAGGTCCACAGAGACAGAAAGTAGAACAGACTTGCCCAGGGCTGGCTAGAGGAAGGGGTTGGCAGTTACATAATGGGTACAGAGTTGTGGTTTGGGGTGATGAAACATTCAAGAGACAAACAGTGTTGATGGTTGCACAATAACGTGATATACTTGGGCCTCCCCAGTGGTGCAGCAGGTTGAGCTCAGTGCTATGAAGCTGTCCGCAGCCTCTGCAGTGTGGGTTCAATTCCTGGCCGGCCAGGGAGATTCCCACATGGCACAGCAGACCCTTCCTGTCTCGCCTGCTGCTCCCCTCAGCAGTGCATTTCGGTCATCTGCCTGTTCTGCTCCCTACTCTGTCTCTGATGAATCCTCTCCACTCTCCCGTGCCTCTGGCCTGTACCCCAGCTCTTGTATAAAAATAAATAAAACTTTGAAAAAGGAAAAAAAAGTGATATATTTAATGCCATTGAACTGAATACTTAAGAAATGACAAAAATGGGGAGCCTCCCTCGTGGTACAGGGGTTAATTAAGTCTTGCACTATCAAGCATGAGTTTGATCCCTGGCCAGGGATCTGCCTGATCTGCTCCCCACACTGTCTCTGGTGAATCCCCTCACTACCCCCATACACTCACCTCTGGCCTGCACCCCAGTTCTTGTATGCATAAATAAAAATAAATCTTAAAAAAATAAATGACAAAAATGATAAAATTGATATTATGTACATTTTATCACAGAGGATTATTGTATCTGCTCCCTTCTAAAATCCCACCAATCTGAAAGTGAAAAACAAATCTGACATCAGAGTCAGGAACCTGCTTTCTGTGTTCTTGCTTTTGGTACATGGCTTTCATTGCGAAGGTCCACTCAAGGATATTAGATGGCAGCTATGGTGCCTATGATTTTATTTGTATCCCAGCAGCCAAAAAGCAAAAGGAGGATAGAAGAGGTCATATGCCCTTTCTTTGTTACTGCCTGGAAAATGCCTCTTGCATTATATGAACCAGATCGGAATCCGAAGGGTCACTCTCAGCTACAAGGTGGTTTTTGTTCTGGGTGACTCTGAGTCTTATCATGGGCACCCTGGAGGCAGACCCCAAGATGAAGATTCCTGTAAAAAAAAAAAAATTTTTTTTTAAAAGTGTTCCCAGGAAGAAAGAGAAGAGGTATGAGGAGGTAAGAAACTGGGGCGAGGGATAGCATGCAACAGGCACAGCAGGAAGCCAGGTCTCACCAGGGCCGATGGTGCGGAAGCAGTACATTCGCATCTGAGAATTGTCCTGGTCTGGGCAAGGGAGCTGCATCATTCGGAAATACCACTGAACAAGGGTGGTGGTGCAGCATTTGGGCACGTGGGCACTGTGGGCTGGGCAGCCTGAAGGCAATCCACTGGCAGAGAGAAATAGGTGCTGGCTGTTGTCAGCTCCAGGGAATGAAAGCTCCCAGGAACAGGTGTGCATGGAATAGTAAAGGGATGAGGAGATTAGAATAGGCACTGGCTTTCTCCTATACTGTGTCCAGGTAAAAAGGGTTCAATTACTCTGCATGAGGGGGAGAACAGACTTCGGAGACTTCCAGATACGGCAGGTGACAACAGCAGGAGGGGTGAAGACATAGTTGGAGGAAGTTGGGAAGTCAACACAGGAATGCGCTGTTAGAGAAGTATGCCCATGTGAAATGAAGTGAAAGCAACCACCATCTTGGAAGATGGGGATGAGATGTGGGCTGCAATCTGGAGGATGGCTTAAAAGTCTCTTAAAAATCAGCAGATTCTCTAGAGAAGAGGCTCTCATCAATTAAAAAAAATTAATTTGTAAAATTAAAGATTGTTTTTGAGGAGGTTTGCCCTGGGCCCAGCAGTATGAATGAAACAACAAACCTGCCCACCCCAAGGCACATCATTAATTCCAGAGAATCAGAGGTAAAGATTATACAAGTTTCCAAAAAGAAAAACAAGGTGCAGAAAAGAATCAGATGAGAACAGAGCAGAAAAGCATGGGCTCTGAGTGAAGAGGATTGGTCTAATAGATTTTTTTTAAAGATTTATTTATTTATGCATACAAGAACTGGGATACAGGCCAGAAGTGGGGGTGGGGGGCTGGTGAAAGGATTCACCAGAGACAAAGTGGGGAACAGAGCAGGCAGTTTGGCTGAAATACACTGCTGAGGGGAGCAGCAGGCAACCCAGGTGGGGTCTGCTGCGTCATGTGGGTAGCTCCCTGGCCGGGGATCGAACTCGTGCTGCAGTGGCTGCAAATAGTTTCATAGGCTGTGTCTTAGCCCCTTGTGCCACCAGGGAGGCCCTAGAATTCTTGATGTTTTCTTGAAAACAGAATTGGGAGCATATTTTATAATTCTGTTGCTAAGCTTCAGATGGACTGGTTATTCTGTAGTAACAGAAAACTACAATTTAAAACTGTTAACTTCAGGAAGAACATAAAATTGAAAAATACAGGCAGTGGCATCTTAGCACATAGTTGGCTCAGCAGTGAACTTATGGTTATGAGTCATATAAAGTAAACACTGACATAAGATTTTATCAACAAGTTTGATACCACTACATTAGGAGCTCAGAAAGGAGAGGTGGCATCCATGGAGTGAAACAAGAGTGCTCAATCTTTTATTTTCTGTAATAGAAAGTTGGTTCACAATACCCGTGCCCAGAATAATGGCAGACACTTCAACATGTTGCACGTCACCTGTATGTCATATTAAAAATACTCTAGCACTTTAATAGAACACACCCTATACTAGGAAGTGTTTGAAGCACTTTACCTTATTACCTTACTTAATCCTAACAAGCCCATCCAGTAGGCACTATAATTATCATTCCCCATTTTGCAAATAAAAAACTGATGCACAGGGAGTTTAAGTAACCTGGCCAAGGTAACACAGTAATTAGCCCTTTGCACTTCGCTGTCCCCTCTCAGGGGACATGGGAATTCTAGCATATCACTCGGATGTCCCCTCTCAGGGGACATTGCAATTTATTAGTGATTACGGGGAATTGAGGTTATTTCAATGCAACTTTTTGAGACATGGATGTTTCCCTGAAGTTTTATCTTGAAATGGTACAAGAAATTAAATCAAAATATCGTAAAATGGTTAGGAGTGCAAAGGGTTAAGTAAAAGACCCCTGCAGTCAGGCTCCAGCGCCTGCACAACTACACCCCTGGGCAAAGATGTCTTCCAAACAATCACCTGGAAAACACTGAAGAAACACTTCCAGGGCCTCCCCGGTGGCGCAAGGGGTGAAAACGCAGCACTGTAAAGCTGTCTGCAGCCTCTGCAGCGTTCGAACCCCGGCCAGGGATGTACCCACATGGCGCAGCAGACCCCTCCTGTCTCCCGCTGCTCCCCTCGGCAGCGTGTTTGGGTCAGTCCGCCCGTTCTGCTCCCCGCTCTGTCTCTGGTGGATCCTCTCGCCCCCCCCCCCCGCGCCTCTGGCCTGCACCCCAGCTCCCGTATGCTTAAATAACCGAATCTTTAAAAACAGAAACCCTTCCAGAACGAGATGCCAATCTTCTTTTAAAAGCATTTGGATTTCAGGAAGAGCTGGGGCTGCCTGGCGCCCCAAACCCCTGACGCCCGGGTATCCCCGGGGCCCGCTCCGAACCGCGCCGTCGGGCGACCGTCCCGCGAGTGCCCAGGCGACGGCCAGCGCGTCCGTCCGGCGTTCCGCGGGGAAGAACTGCGGGCGGCCTCAGTCTCCTCGCAGCGACGGCTGGGCGGGCTCCCCGCCAGGGAGGCGCGCCCCGCGAGCCCCCGCGGCCGCAGCCGGCGCGGCCGGGCGGGCAGGGAGGACTCGGGCGGCCGGGCCGCGGGAGAACGCGGGCAGAGCGGCGTCTGGCTACCGCACGCCCGCCGCCCGCGCGTGAGGGCCTGTGGCCACGGCTGCCGCCAGGCCAGGCCGGCTCCCGGCGCGGGCGGCCTCTGCCCGGGCGCAGGCGAGCGCGTCACGTCGCGCGGCGGCGGCGCGCCCCGGGGTCAACGCCGGCGGGCGACGTGGAAGGCGACCTTGCCCCGGGCAGCGGCCGCCTCCGCGGTCCTCCGCGATCCCACGCTCCCTTGCGCGAAGGACGGCGTCCCGCGTCCGCAGGGCCCTTCTACCCCCGCGCGCCGCCTCTCTATGATCCGCGGCCGCGTTCCCGGCCGGGTGTCATGGCGGCCGGCGTCGAGTTGGCAGGAGTTGCCCGCGGAGCTGGGGAAAGTCGCTAGAACAGAGCGAGAAGCGGCCCGGCCCGGACGCTGGGGCGTCGGGGGAATGAGCCGAGGCCTGGCGGCGGCGCCTGCGTCCCTGGCGGCGGGCCCCCGGTGAAGCCCCTCCGGCCTCCGCGTCCCGGGCACACCCGGCGCTTGGGACCCCGAAGCCGGCGTGGCCGGGACCTCGATGGTGTGAGCGAACCCCGAGAGTCCGACTGGGCCGAGCCCCGCGGGGAGCGGCGTGAGGGCGTCTGGCGGGACTGTCCAGGGCGGCGGACGCGCCTCTCGGGGCGGCCCGGGCGTTCTCGAGCCCGCAGCGATGTCGTCGTGGCTCGGGGGCCTCGGCTCCGGCCTGGGCCAGTCCCTGGGCCAGGTGGGGGGCAGCCTGGCCTCCCTCACCGGCCAGATCTCGAACTTCACCAAGGACATGCTGATGGAGGACACGGAGGAAGTGGACGGTAACAGCTGGCGCGACGGGAGGGGGCGCCTCGGGGCCCTGGGAACGTCCGCGGGGCCCCCCGCTCGCGTCCTGGGGTCCCCGCGGGCGCGCCCCGCCTGTCTTCCCTGACCTGCCCGGGGTCGTGTTTCCCTGATGAAAACTTGTGTCCGGGGAGCGCTGCTCCTCCCCCCCGTGAATACCTGGGTGTCTCGGGCAGAGTGAAACTGCTCGTGGCTAGTCCAGTGTGTTTTCCTGTGGTTCGCCCACGCCCACCACTTGCTTGGCCTGTAGTTTGGGGGGCGGACCCGATTTTGCTCCTCTTCCTTTATACTGACACAGTTTCAAAAAGAATTATTTGCGTATGACAGTCAGGGGTTTGGATTTTTTTTTCGGGTTTTGTATCAATTGAAGTAGCTCATAATTAAAATATTTACTGACCGTGGCCCTTTCTGACTTGGGTATAGTGTTCATGAAACGTGGCTGTGGTTTTCCTATGAGTTATTTTGTATTTTTGTGTATTTTGGTGACACATTGCACCCTTCCAGCTGTGCATTCCCCCCATGTTTGACCGTATCCTTTCTTTGAGTGCCCTTCGCAACCTTAACTCATTTTTGAAGTTATTTTGTTTTACTAGTAGTCACCCAGAATACTGTGGTAATGGATAGTTACATTAATTACTGTTTTGATTTCTTGTTATTTAGGCAACTACTATTTAGATCAGGAGTCTTTTGATTTTAATCTAGGTCAGCCTTGAGAGAGATAATGGCTGGTCTTTTGGGTGATCCTTTCACAGCTTGCTTTCTTATAAATTAACAAATTATTATTTTGTTTTAAAAGCTTTTTTAATCGTGATTTTTAAAAAAAACTTTCATATATATTTGGTTGAAACAATAAGTTTAACGTGAAGATTGTACCGATAGTGGGGAGCAGTACTCCATGAATGGAAGGTTTTTCAGGTGGGACAGGTTGGGGGTGGGATTGAAAGGGATTGTTCCCGAGTTTAGAAAGGGTCAGGTCACCTAGAGGGCAGTCAAGAGGCCCTGAAGGGTTGGATGGATAACATGAAAATGACTAGTTTGTCTTTGCATCCAAGGAGGGCAGAGGGTGGAAGATTGTTGAGTCTTTCTTTGGCCCTAAGTTAGAACACTTACACCCCCAACCTGGATGTCCTGCAGGCATTGTTGTTCTCACTAAATGTGCTTCTTTATTATTAATGGTAATAGTTTCATCATCTACCCAATCTCCTAAACTAGAAATCTTTGTCAACTCTGTTTTGCCTTTTTCATTTTCTGCTTCCAGTTGGTCACCACAACTTGTTCATGCTGTGCTAGAATTGTTTCATATACTTGTTTTTCCTTCATTACCCCCTCTTCAGATCCCAATCTCTCCCGTGCGCTATTTTTCTCCCACCCCATTCCATTTTCTTTTGTGTTGCCAGTTACTTTTCTAAAAACATGTGCTTTAAACTCCCCTCTTTTGGACACCAGACATGTTTGCGTTTTCAGTGTTCTATGAACTTTGCTTGCCTGCCCCTCTCTCCCAGGTGCCATTCATAGGCATGTTCATCTGTGGGATTGCACCTGGAGTTAATGCCATGTGGAACCTTGTAAGGTGCTTACCCAGCTCCTTACGTGGAAAATCTTTCCTTTTCCTCTTTCTTCTCTACCTGCTTCTGGCCTAGAAAATAATTTTTTCCGGACCTGCTCACGTCAGGTATTTGGTGAAGCAATTCTCACTCCATGTCTGGTGGAGTTGATTGCAGGTGATCTGAGTTCTGAAAGAACTTTGAGGGCCCCGTCTGACAGCACTTTCTTTATTGAGTTATAATTGATCTTTTCCTTGGTGCTCGGTGTAGGGACTAGATTTGTCCATACATTACCGATACATAGTAGATGCTTAGTAGATGTTCAGTAAAAAGTTTATTGAGTGATTAAAAATCTGCAAAGGTTGCTTAATACTTTTATTATTTTCCCTGTGTGTTAAAATAGGACTTGCTTAACACCTTATTTAGGATTTTGTAAGTCACAATACATAAGATCAGAGTACAGTTCATTATTCATTCACCAAGTATTTATTTTGTATCTTATGCCAACAGTGAACAAGATAATACTGTTCCAAAATAATATTGCTAATACAGCTTGAAAATCATCCATATTTACATTATCCGAAAGTTGCTATTCTACTAGTCACTACTGATTTATCAGTGTTAGAAGCTTGGGCTTTTAATTCTAATATGCATAAATTGAAATTCTCATGCATTTCAATTTGTGGGATAATTGAAAAGTTGTTAAATAACTTCTGAAAAATAGTGTCTCCCTATCTGTTAAATGGAAATGATCATATTTTTCACGAGGTTGGGAGGATTAAATGAAATGAGTGTAAAATGCCTAGAACTGCACCTAGAAAATAATTAGCATTAGTAAACAATAGCTGTTTTTTTTGTTTGTTTGTTTTGCTTCCCTCATTGAAGAAGAATTTTTCGGCTTGCATTTTCCATTTATTCCTAAGAAGACAGTGACCTTTTTTTTGGTCATCAGGGGAAGAGGTCTGCTTCCACCTTTTTTCCCTCGGAAACAATTGCTGCTCTTAACAATAACCTTTCCCAACAGGCTAGATGATGTTTTGTTGTCTTCAGAGTGGCAATTAGACAGACCCTCCTGTCTGTTTTAGACAAGGTTATAAACAACCATAGGAGCAGCCCTACCTCCTGGTTTTCAAAACAAGAAGAGTGGGTTTACCACTATTATTTATTGGATACTATTGCTAATTTCTTTTGCTTTCAACTGTTATTCAGAGAAGTTATGATAAGCTGAAGTGCTGTGAGTGATATGAGTACCTGGGGCGGGGAATTCAGTATGGACCCGATTTTCTGTGGACCTGATTTTCTGCCACATCGGCAGGGCATTTGGCAGTCTGGTCTCTGATCCACCTTTCAGATGAAAATGTGTGTGTGTGGGGGGGGCTCTTTCTTATTTTAAACAAATTGTGTCCATGTTACTTAAATGTTCTTTTTTTTTTTTTTTTTAAGATTTATTTATTTATTTATACAAGCACTGGGTACAGTCAGAAGCGCGGGAGGGTGAGAGAATTCACCAGAGCCAGAGTGAGGAGCAGAGCAGGCAGAAGGACCGAAGTACACTGCCCAGGGGAGCAGTGGGTGTGGCAGGAGGGGTCTGTTGTGCCATGTGGGATCCTCCCAGGTGGCCAGGGATCAAACCGGCACTGCAGAGGCTGCGGGCAGCTTTGCAGCCCAGCACTCAACTGCTGCGCCACCCGGGAGGCCCCTTAAATGTTCTTTTATTGCAATTTCATTCTGTGTTCATAGGTCATTAACTATTGTATAGTTTTGTGAACAGAATAAATTAGAAATAAGGTTTTAAACCCCAGTTGCATACATTTCATCTAAAATTACACTGAGAAATTTATAATACTGAATTTTTCATAACAAAATTTTAATGAACATGAGGTAAAGATAGATGATCATGTTTATTTTAAAAAAGGGCAAAAAGAATGACTTACACGACAGTAAAGAACATTTGTGGTAATAGAAAGTTGTGATGAAAGTCAAGTAATGTCTTCTGGATTTTTTCTCAGATCAGCATACCATTCATTCCCAGTGAATGCATTCAATTTATTTGATAGAAGTTTTTGATTGTTTACAAATCGATATACCTTTGGGATACAGCTTCACACCTCAATAATTGCACCCTCCACCAACGTTCCAGTGCTAGGACTCTATTTCTGTCATCTCTACCTCTCCATCTGCTCCTCTTCTTTCCTTCTTTCTTCCTCCTCTTCCTTCCATTCTGGTAACCTCCATATTTTTCAGAGTCTAGAGTTATTTATGTTGTTTTTGCCAGTTTTCTTTGGTCATTTATATTTCATGAATGAGTGAAATCCAGTTACCTTTCATTTTCTGGCTTATTTCACTTAGCATACCTACTCTGTGTAAAACTCAGTAAAATATATTTCCTTAAAAATGTCTGTTTATTAATTTACATACTGGTAATCAAATATTCAATATATTCTTTCTTATTCAATGTATTCTTTCTTTCATGGCAGAATTACCTAATTCTAAGAGAAAGGAAATTGAAGCCATTCATGCAATCTTACGATCAGAGGTAAGGAAAATTAAAGACTACCATTGAATGTAGATTTTTTTCTTTTTGGAAGCCATGAAAGTTATTCTTTATTTCAGTCTTTTCTGTATGTTACATTACTTACTTTTTATCTCTTTCCCTTTATCTCTTAGATGAATTTTTTTCCCTTAGATGAAGACTATATCTACATGTTACTGCATTTTGCTATTTGATAGTCCCATCTCTGTTTCTGTGTGCTACAAGTAAGAAAACTGCCAAATGTAGAAATAAGTGGCAATACTTTGTCATTATCTAGTACCTGTATTATAATCTAACTGTACTAAATTGCAGTAGTGATTTTTAAGTATGTGAAGAGTGCAATTTTGTTTAATCTAGAACTTTTTAATTCCCTAACATTAAAAGTGTGATATTTGTATACAAAGAAGTTAATATAGGCATACCAAATTAATTTCACAGTTTTCATTTTAGTGCCTCATAGAGATGAGCTCTGGATATTGTACTTAATAGGTAACAGGAAAGCTTGGAAAGGGTTTTGAAGGAAAGCCATAAAGAAAAAGAAAAGATTTAAAGGAGGGGTCTGTTGTAAAGGACTAAGACACTCAGCTGCTTAGCCTTTGGGTGAGAATAGAGAACACTTAATGGTGTGTCTCAGCAAAGGATATTCTTAGAAGACTATAGTCAGCATGTTTTCTTCTCTACTATGTCCTTAAAAAGAGAAAAATGAATTTAAATGTAAGAAAATATGGCAGCTCCCCTGCCCACCTGTGTCTATGCAGGTGTTTCTTTTCACCAACCTCTCCCTTTGCAAAGCAGGGAGGCAGCCCTCCTCCCGAGACCGCCTGCCTGTGTCTATGCAGGCCTCTCTTAGCAGCGCTGTCCTCCTTGGGGGCTTTTTCTGCCCACTTGTATCTGTGCAGGGTATAATAAACCTGCCTTTTTGGATATAACTAAAGGTCTCTGCATTGTGGGGAAACTTGCCTGGGCAAACTTGCTATATGCCGCTGAAAGGAGAGCTCTGATAAAACCTTTCTCAGAGATAACCCAAAGACCCCACTCTCTGAACCCCACACCTCTCCAAACTGACATCAGTAACTGTTTTTCCCCCTCTAGACAGTGAACCTTTTCTGTGCACAGTACACTAAAAACTTTTTTATACCTTGTCTTCAATTCTTACCTCTAGAAAAACAAAAAGAAACTATCACAACAAGCACTTTTGAATTCCAGTCTTAGATGACCAAGGTGAGATTGTGGAAATTGAAAGAGGAACCATATTCGCGTTCTGCCTCAGCAGAAGGTGGTGACTGGGTGGCATTTAAGAAACTTTGCTCTAATTACCTGTTAGTGGGTGCAGTAGTGACAGGTGAACTGAGTAGCTCTTCCTTTATAAGGTTGAGATTGGGAATTGTTCCTATAGTCCCTACAGAAGTCTTCAAGAAAGTGCTTGTCAGTACAGCCCACCCAGAAGAAGTTAAATGGCAAAGATCTGTGGAGTGGCATTCATGTGGGTAAATTTGCCAATGTACATTCGAGGAACAATAACATAGGGTTACCCGATTAATGAATGTCTGCTTTGTATTGAGCTTGAATAGGGAGTTTGAAATTTTCTGCCCCACTGTTTATCCCATTTCTCACCACTTAGGGTGTCGCTGAACGATGGCAAGTATCATTGTAGAGTTTAGAAATATTTATTTTTGGTATAATACATCCCCAGAAGCAAGCCAACTTCCTCATTTGGTGCTTATTCCAAGTACAGCAAGCTACTCAAACACTAGAGAAAAGCCTGTTATTGGACTTCCCAAAAGCTTTGTTTTTTCAGGTGATTTTAACTATATACGATTCTTACCTTATGTCAGCACATAAACACCTAACCCTTGCTTAACTTTGCAGTAGAATTAAGTTGAGATGTGATTGAAGCCATCAGGAAACTTACTTGGTAAAATTTTATTGAAAAAGTTTTAGTATAGACAGAGAAGGCATTATGTTTTCCTGAGGAAGTTATATTTACCCACGTTGTTAATATTTGAAGCTGACCGAGTTAGGTTTCTTCAGTTGCAGGTAACAGCAACCAGACTAAGCTAATTTGAGCCTCTTTACCAAGAAAAATAGTCATCACATTTACAGTCTGGGTCCAGTGGGCTTTTAATGTTTTTTATAATAAATCATTTTACAAATAATTTACAGAAGAGGCGAGCAGACCTCTCCTGTCGCGCCCGCTGCTCCCCTCAGCAGTGTACTTCGTCGGTCTGCCTGGTCTGTTCCTCGCTCTGTCTCTGGTGAATCCTCTCACCCTCCTGCACATCTGGCCTGTACCCTGGCTCTTGTATAAATAAAATCTTTAAAAAATAAAAAAAATTTACAGAAGAATAAAATAGTAAA
Source organism: Talpa occidentalis (assembly GCF_014898055.3). NCBI lineage: Eukaryota > Metazoa > Chordata > Mammalia > Eulipotyphla > Talpidae > Talpa > Talpa occidentalis. Next base: position 100,269,097 of record NW_023601104.1, read on the forward strand.
AAATTTAATTGCACATTTTGATAGGAACTTATGTGTAGCAAATCCAAATACTCCTTATTCCATATGTTTCTGATTTTGAAAACATTCTTAAAAATAGGTAATATTCTTTAAATGCAATTAACTGTTTATTAACTCCTATGCATGAAGTGGAATTGTAGATAGTGATTTCAGATTTCACTTATATCTCTGACAGATTTTAGCTTACCGTTATTTCTGGTTCTTCTTGACTTGTGCCATTAAAACCAATACGTTTGAAAACTTTGATGGCTCATGATTGTGTTGAAGACACACTGGCTGTCCTCTTCCCTCCATAATTACAAAGCGTATTTATTCTTAGATTTATAAATACCAAGTAGAATGACCAATCCGCGTTTTGTTTTTGTTTTTTTCATTTTTATGTCATATGTGTTTCCTTCCATTTACCTTTTATGCACTCCTGCCTTCAGTATTTGTCTGTGTATGAACTATATAAGTAAATTTGGTGTAAAAACATCACTTAGCTAATGAAAGAATAGTGTCATATACATAATCAATATTTAGCAAAGTGAGATGATTCAGGTTGTTCTCACAAAATTTTGAGATAAATTCTTTTCCTATTAAATTACTTTACTTGATGAGGCTACCCTTTCCTTTTTGTTCTTGGACCTGTAATGTTTAGTCATCATTTCTTGAGAAAATTCATCTAGGATTTTTTTTTAATATTTTATTTTTTTATTTATGCATACAAGAGCTACGGTGTAGGCCAGAGGTGCAGGGGGTTAAGAGGAGTCACCAGAGACAGAGTGGGGAGCAGAACAGGCAATTGACTGAAATAACACTGCTGAAGGGAGCAGCGGGTGAGACAGGAGAGGTCTGCTGTGCATGTGGGTTAGCTCCCTGGCCAGGCATCGAACTCGTGCTGCAATGGCTGCCGATAGCTTCATAGTGCTGAGCCTTAACCCCTTGCCCCTCCAGGGAGTTCCCTAGGATATTCTTATTTGAAGATTTTCTCTGAGATTTCACTTCTGCAATCAGTTTCATCATAATCACTAGACTTGAGTGCTGTTTTCTGTCTTGCATTATCTGAGTTGTGTAGTTGTGAAGTATTTTCCTCTGCCAGTTTTTTCTTAAAAAATAAAAATTCTGGATTTTTAACTGTGTTCATTGAAAGCAAAAGAGAGAGAGAGAGAGAGAAGAAAAGACTGCAAAGAAAGTGTCTCCAAGTTTTTTTTTTTTTTTCTTTTTCAAAGATGATGCAATACTTTAGGCAGTGCAGTGAGAAAACTGGTTATTTCACTTTGTGTTATTCTTCCTGGTGATTCTGTCAGCCTTCTGTTTTTTTCTTCTCCCTTTTTTTTTTTAGTCTTATGGGCATAATTGATTAATAATGAGAAAATAATTCTTAAGATGAAAAAAAGGCAAAATGTTGCAAGATAAAGAAAGATTATAATCCTATGAATATTAGATTTATAAAAGGGACCAATGTACCCTTAGTGCTAATCGCAAGGTAGAATTTGTTTTATTGGAAGACAAAGACAAGGCTAAGAATAATAATCCTAAACATTAATTATTAAGACTGCTCAAAAAAGAAACTCACAAACTAAAATTGTTTCCATTAGATCTCAGTGGTATAACAAGGGTTAAACCAGATGGAATAATTTAAGAATATGAGTATCTCATGGTTTCCAATGCTTAGACTTAGCCAGACTTTAGGAAGCAGCTGTAACCAGAACTGGAGTTCATCAGCATCAGGAATCCTATGTCTCATTTTTACTCCTTCCTGTTGTGTGTGTTTGTTCTTTGCATCTTTCAGACTGGCCCCCTCTGCTCCATGTTCCTCCATTTTAATAGAAAATATAGGCACTGGAAGCTGATAATGTTATGAGTCAGTCACACAAAGAGAATCTGTCCTTCGTGTGTGTTATCAGCCTTTCTGACTCATATGGCTTGGGCTGGTGGAGGGAATTTGGGGCGGGGGGGATAAAAAACTAATCAGGTATTGGCCAAATTGAAAATTTTCAAGGTCTAGTTATTAATCAGAATTAAACCAGTCACCCTTAGGTATTTTTCTGTGGAAAAGCCTAGAGTGGATTACGTTTTGACTTCACTATTTGCTGTTGCTTTGCTTGTATATTGTGTTTACAGTTCACAGAAAATCATGGTAAGATAGCCACTAGAATAGAAGGCAGTTAGTTGTATGCCCCTTGATCGTGTTTCTTATTAATGATTCTTCCAGGTAAGTAATCAGGGTCTACGTTAAATTTCTGGAGAAAGACTCCCAAACTAGGATTTGTATGTGTTGTGATTTTTCCTTTGATTTCTATTAATTTTCCCTGGAAATTGATATAATCTTCCTGCATCATAATTTTCACATCTGCTGATATAAGAAATTAGTAGTATCTAAGAATCCCAGAATCTAAGAAGCAAACAGTTGACGTCCTCAGAGTTAAATACTCGCCCTCTGGCAGGGGCTTTCCTCCTCAGCCTTCGTCTCCGTGTGTTTGTAGATGTGCTAGTAATTCTTAGTCAGTTTTTGTCTTTAATTTAATTTGTAAGTTCGTTTTTGCAGCAAATTTTTGTGTCCATTTTTCTTGCTCCGTTATGTCCTGTTCAAATGTCAAGATAGTTAAATATTTAGACACATCAGATTTTAAGTATTTTTTCATATTTTCCAGCATTTCAAAAAACTGATGTCTAGAATTTATTGAATTATGTATCTTATGTACTTCTAATAGTATGGCTTTGAAATTATGTATGATGGTTTCGAGCAGTGGTTTTAAAATTGGCTTTTTCAGAGGCTTCTTAGGAGCCGGAGAGATAGGCTGTCACAAAATTCAACTCATTGGCTTCCTGCCTGTACGTCAGCCAGAAGTCTTTTTTTAGAAAGACTTCTTTTAAAAAGTTCTGTTTTGGGAAAAAATAAAAGTTAATACTTGTAATCTAGTTGTTTGATAAATTTATCATCTACTACATGCTCGACTCGGTATACAGAAATAGGGCAACCTTTCATCAGTGACTTTTTCTTAGCAGAAAATCAAACTTAGCAAGACATACTTTTTATTTTTTACTCTTGTTCAATGTTATGTATAATCTCTAAAACACACTATTTGCACTTGCAACTTTAACTGAAAGTATATTTTAAAAGTCACCTTTCTGAGAGCTTTTTGTGTGCAGCAATGTTTTTCATGATGTCATGCACACAACTGTTGCTAACTTGTTTTAACTTGTTAAAAATCCTGTTTCCTTTGCTTGTAGAATGAAAGACTTAAAAAACTTTGTACCGATCTAGAAGAAAAGCATGAAGCATCAGAGCTTCAAATAAAGCAGCAATCTACAAGTTACCGAAATGAATTACAACAGAAAGAGGTAAAGGTTATAACAGTTATTTCAGTGTAGCTTATTTAGCAAGGTTTTATACAATAAAGAGTTGTATAAATTAAATTTAGATCCATAAAATTATTGAAAGTGTGTTGAAGTTAATAATTTCCAACTCATGTTGTGTCCACCAATTTAATAATTCTGTTAGCTTTCCTTTTGATACTGTATAGACTTAACTGGTAGATTTTTTTCCTACGTTATAAAAGAAGAAAGGTCTTTATAAACTATCAGGTGTCTGTTGCTTATAATTTCTGATTTTATGATTTTTTTATCTATTAAAATTGTTTTGAATAGTATGATCTTCATTATTGCCATTTTCCTTTTTTAAGAGATGGTTGTAACTGTAGGTATAAAATGTGTCTTACTGACATTTAATTTATTTTCCGTAGAAAAAGAATATTACATATATTGCAATTCACTTATACTGTATTATTTTTCCTTTCAGTTTGATTGAAATAGTTCTTTTGGAATTGGTTTTATCCCTTTTTTTTAAGTTTTGGTAGTAAATAGATTTTAAGCAGTGTTATGAAACCTTAAAATACAGACTGTATCTCCATATCTGCGTTGCAAATACTACTTAATTGAGCCATTCTTGTTTTATTATTCAAATTTAGTTGTTCAGTTATTGATGAAGTGTTCTCTTGTCTCATAACTTTATATTTCGGCTTTTAAAATTTAGAGGCATTGATTTCTAGTTCCTTTAGTGACATACTGAAATGAAAAATAAAAGTGAACCACTTTAAAGATAAATGTAAACATTTAGAGTTTACATTTCTAATCTGTTAGGATTGCTTTCATAAAATTAATTGCTGCAAAAATTAAATTAATATAAAAAAAGCAGTTACAAAGTCAAACTAAACAGCCATTTAAAAAATTTCAACAGATGTAAAATTACTGTCAATTGGCTTTAAAAATTTTTAAGTTCTTTGAAATCCTGTACTTATTTTGTCATGAACAGGTAGCAAGCATTTTTGACATCAGTTTGTGGCCACACTTTGAGCATCTGAATAAATATTACAGTAGTGCAATAGTTCTCATCCAGGGGCTTATAGCTGTTTCATATAATGCACATGCTTCTGTTCTCTAGGATATTCTGATGTAGTGTATTGGGAAGGCATGCTGGCATTTGTATTTTTCCAGCAAACGCCATTGGTGATTCTCATGCTTACACCCCAGCTGAAAACACTGCTGTGGAAAATTTTGCCATTTTATTTCCACTTAACTATTGCTATTAGAGGACAAGTTAAATATTCAAGTTTAGAAGTGTCTCCTTGTATTGAAGCTTGCAGTTGGATAGCTCTACAACTTGATGTAAATGTTGTGTATAACGAGAACATCCTTTGTTTTATAGCTACAGTTTTGAAAACTGTGAATCACAGTACTTTTTATTAGAATGAAGAATAATATACAGTATATTTTAGATCTGCCATTTATAGTATTTGCTGCCCATTGTTGAATTGAGAAATTTTCAAAGATGTAACTTATTTGATTTGGGAAAATGAATCTACAATATTATACTGACTATATCTCCTGTAGAGAAGGGACTCTGATAAGAAATTATTGGGGATTTTGACATAAATGTGTTTAATTTTTGTTTATTCAGTTGCTTGACTTTATACATGTAGAAATATCATTACTTCTTAGCAGTCTCTCCAGTATCAAATTCTCCTCAGTTGTGGCAGGATGTCTTCTGAAGGCCCTGCACACTTATTTCAGTTTTTTGTAGCTTTATCTTATGTTTTGAATAATCTCTCACTGGGAATCAGTGTGGCATCATGGCAAGTCATAAATTTAGGATTAGGATGTTGCCAAACTTCAGTCAAAACAGTTCTCAGGGTTTCAAGGCCTTTTACTGTTCTGAGTAAATCAAATTTTTATGACCCCTCTTTGCCAACGCCTCTTATAATACACAACTTCCTTTCAAGGTTCATGGACTAATAACCAATCTTACTTGTTATCTGAAAAGGTTGAATTAATAAATTAAGGCACTTTTCCAGCTGTGTTTGTGTAGTCCACTACAAAGTGACTCATGGTGCATTTTAAGCCTAAATCAAGCCAAAATCCATTGCATGAGACTCTTCCAGTAGACGGTGTTCTAAGGAAACTTCCAGTGCATAGACTGACACAACTTTCATTTTCTTAAGATTTAAAATTTGATAATCAGAAACAGAAACCTAGGAAATTGTCTAGATACCTTGTACACAAAAGATAGTAAACCTATGCCTAACTGAGAAATTACTTGCCTTAATTAATATATGTATGAAATTCTGATCTTTAAGCTATTTGAAGTATTGTCTTTATTTTAATTATGGTAATCTTGTTTTTTAAATAAAAATATTATGATTAGTTTTGAAGATAGGAAGACATGGATCAGTTTATAGAGTACCATCATAGGATAACCTTAAGCAAATTATTATAATTATACATGAATGTATAAAAAGGTTATTTTATTTAAGTGCCTTCTCTGAAATGTGGATTATAAATATACAGGTAGAAATCAGCCATCTTAAAGCAAGACAGATTGCACTACAGGATCAATTACTGAAGCTGCAGTCAGCTACTCAGTCAGTAAATTCAGGGGCGAGCAGCATGCCAGCAACCACCACATCATCTTCATTCGGTTATGGTATGAGTCATCACACATCAGCTTTCCACGAGGATGACATGGACTTTGGTGATGTAATCTCGTCACAACAAGAAATAAACAGATTATCAAATGAAGTTTCAAGACTTGAGTCTGAAGTTGGTCATTGGAGGCATATTGCTCAGGTAAAATTCTCACGAGCGAATAAAATTATTGGTGCTGTGTGTAGAAAGAACCTTGGACTAGGACATGGGAAACCTGCATTCTGATTCCGCCACTGACTGTCTTCAGTGACTTGGGTCAGGTCATCTTTCTCAGACTCAGGTTCCACTGCTGTAGGTTACTTGGGAAATTTTTTCAAGAGTATAAAGCAACAGAGTCACATTTTTTTTTTTTTTAAATAGAGGCATGTTTATTTATTTATTTATTTGTTTGTTTGTTTTGTTTATACATGCACTGGGTACAGTCAGAAGCGCGGGAGGGTGAGAGAATTCACCAGAGCCAGAGCAGGGAGCAGAGCAGGCAGAAGGACCGAAGTACACTGCTGAGGGGAGCAGCGGGCGGCAGGAGAGGTCTGCGCGCCATGTGGGACCCTCCTCAGGTGGCTGGGGAGCAGCCGGGGATCGAACCGGCACCACAGAGGTCACCGGCAGCTTCGCAACCCAGCGCTCAACCACTGCGCCACCGGGGAGGCCCCTGGAGTCACATTTTAAAATAAAATAAAATTTACATTTTAAAATAAAATTAAAGTGATAAGTACTTAAAGGCAATAAAAATGGGTTGCTGTGGTTGAACTAGCATCTTTTTCCAGAGTCTTGGCAGCTTCTCTGATAGCAACACCTGTGCTGCAAGGCAATAGATTTGAAATCTCTTATTAGATGTTGTTGTTTCCTGTTTGTATTAGTTACATGTAAAACGAAAACCTGAATTCATTATTTTAAAATACATTAAAGAAGCTGTTTTAGGGCCTCCCCGGTGGCGCAGAGGTTGAGCGCTGGGTTGCGAAGCTGTCCGTCAGCCTCTGCAGCGCCGGTTTGATCCCCGGCTGCTCCCCGGCCACTGGAGGAGGGTCCCACATGGCGCGCAGACCTCTCCTGCCGCCCGCTGCTCCCCTCAGCAGTGTACTTCGGTCCTTCTGCCTGCTCTGCTTCCTGCTCTGGCTCTGGTGAATTCTCTCACCTTCCTACGCTTCTGACTGTACCCAGTGCTTGCATGAATGTATGTATAAATCAATCAATCAATAAATAAATCTTTAAAAAAAAAAAAGAAGCTGTTTTATGTTGTTTCTCCTGCTTGAGAAATTAAATTCTTGATATTTTTAGCTTTAAAAATTACTCCAAGGAACTTTTTTTTACTTAAAGATTTATTTATTTATGCATACAAGAACTGGGGTCAGGCCAGAGGTGCAGGGGGTGAGAGGATTCACCAGAGACAGAGTGGGGAACAGAACAGGCAGACTGACTGAAATACACTGCTGAGTGGAGTAGTGGGCGAGACAGAAGAGGTCTGCTGCGCCATGTGGGTCACCCCCCTGGCCAGGGATTGAACTTGGCCTACTGTGGCTGCAAATAGCTTAATAGTGCTGTGCCTTAACCCCTTGTACCACCAGGGAGGTCCAGGAACCATTTTTATTTATTTATTTATACGAGCACTGGGTACATTCAGAAGCATGGGAGGGTGAGAGAATTCACCAGAGCCAGAGCAGGGACCAGAACAGGCAGACTGATGAAATACACTCCTGAGGGGAGCAGCGGGTGAGGCAGGAGAGGTCTGCGTGCCCTGTGGGACCCTCGCCTGCGGCCAGGGATCGAACCGGCGCTGCAGAGGCTACGGGCAGCTTCGCAGCCCAGCGCTCAACTGCTGCACCACCAGGGGAGGCCCCAGGAACCATTTTTTGTCTCAAACTATTGAGGTTGTCCTGAGACCTGAGAGCCAAAATAAATCAGAACACTGTTCATTTGTATTTAATTTCTATCTTTTCAGTCTAGTTATGAAGGAAAAATCCTCCCAATTAAAATTATCTTCTTGCTTCTCAAATTTTAGAGATTACCAATACCCAAAATAAATCTTGGAATGATCTGTTTGTCAGTCTTATCTTTAAAAGTGGTAGATTTTAGGACCACTGCAGCAGATAGCTTGATGGTGCAGCAGACTTCTCCAGTCTGCACGCTGTTCCCCTTAGCGGTATATTTCAGTAAAATCCACCTCTATCTCTGGTGAATCCTCCCACCATCCACACCTCTGGCCTACATATCAGCTCTTCTATTAAAGTGGTAGGTTTTATACTTTCCATGTGTAAGAATAACTTGGGGATCTTGATAATATTGTTGATTCATTGCCCTAATTTAGGAGAATAGGAATTCATAGTCTTATTTTAGGGTCTTAAAACTGCATTCAGGGCCTCCCTAGTGGCGCAGCAGGTTGAGCTCAGCACTATGAAGCTGTCTGCAGCCTCTGCAGCGCGGGTTCAATTCCTGGCCTGGCCAGGGAGAAACCCACATGGCATGGCAGACCTCTCCTGCCTCACCCACTGTGCTCCTCAGCAGTGTATTCAGTCAATCTGCCTGTTCTGCTCCCTGCTCTGTCTCTGGTGAATTCTCTCACCCTCCTGTGCCTCTGACCTGTACCCCAGTTCTTGTATAAATAAATGTTCAAAAAAAAAACTTAAAAAAAACCAAAAACTGCATTCAAACAAATGCTCCAGATGGTTTTGATAACCTGAGGAACACATTTTTTTTTTTTTTAAGGTATTTATTTATACAAGAACCGGGGTATAGGCCAAATGCGCGGGAGGGTGAGAGGATTCACCAGAGACAGAGCGGGGAACTAAACAGGCAGACTGACGAAATACACTGCTGAGGGGAGCAGCAGGCGGGACAGGAGAGGTCTGCTGCGCCATATGGCACCCTCCCCATATGGGACCCTGCCGGCCGGCCAGGATCAAGCTGACACTGCAGAGGCTGCAGATAGCTTCACGGCGTGGCGCTCAACCGCCTGCGCCACTAGGGGAGGCCCCTCAGGAACTCATTTTAAGAAATGTTACTGATGATAAGATTTCACAGAGAAGAGATGGATTTTTGGTATGTGTACCTTAGTATATCTTGAATACACTATATGATAGACCTGTACTCAGACAGAATGGTGAAAAAGAATAATTGGGACTTTCCAGGGGACTTAATTTTCTAGCAAAACATAATGAAAATTAGTATTTTTATTATTCTTTACAAGATATTTCCATGTACTATTCCATTATATATTAAATTATCCTTTATGAGATAATTATTACATCTATTTTACAAATAAACAAAGATTAATGTTCCCCTTGTAACTAACAGTGATTAAGTTGTGATTTAAACATGTGTTTCTGACTCTAAATCATGTATTTTTTCCATTATGACGTGTTCCTTTTTTCATTCAAAGAGTAGCTTTTGGTTCCTTAACATGGTATAACAAATGTTAATAAAGATGAACAAACACTATATAACTTTGCATGAGAAGAGAATAATCCAAAAGTTCTATTGTCAGCCCAAAGGTTATTCTGTAATAGGGTAGTGCTCTTCCGGGTACAGTCATTTAAAAATATTTTTAATGGGTTATTATTATCATTAACATTGGGTAACTTTCCATTTTAGGAACTTCCTTTTAGGAAGCTACTAAATTTTCATCTTGCTAAGCTGCATAGAATATTCTATGGTCTTTTCCTTCTTAACCTTGGTTACTTTGTATAAGTTGTCTCCCCAATTAGTTAGCAAATTCTTGAATAACGTGTTTTACTTATTGTGTATTACTCATTATTTGATGATTTCTTTAAGAAGTGTTTGGCAGACTTCAATCAGAATTTGGGAAATGCCCCCTTTTTAAAAGTATTTTTTAATAAGATTAGTTTGTGACTTTCCCTTTTATAAGAAAATCAATATAATTGTCAAATTGTTTTTCTCATCTAGACTTCTAAAGCACAAGGATCAAATAACTCTGATCAAAGTGAAATCTACAAACTGCAAAATATCATTAAGGTGAGGTAGATTGTTGGAACTGTGGCTATTATACATCTAAACTGTGGCTATTGTACATCTTACTTATTAAAAGTAAAAGCCTAGGGGCCTGCCTGATGGCGCAGGCATTGAAGACACAGCGCTATCAAGCTATCTCCAGCCACTGCAGCACGAGTTCCATCCCAGCCAGCCAGGGAGCTACCCACATGGCGCAACAGACCTCTTCTATCTCCCCCACGGCTCCACTCAGCAGCATATTTCAGTAGATCCGCCTGTTCAGTTCCCCACTGTGTCTCTGGCGAAACCTCTTACACCTCAGGCTTACACCCCAGTTCTTGTATGCATAAATAAATAAATTTTTAAAAAAATGAAAGTATAAGCCTAAATTAAAGCCTGTTACTAAAGTAATCATACAGGTTATGGCATTTGTTTCTTTTAATATTTTCTTTATTATATGTTAAAATAGCTCTTTCCAAAGTCATTTGGTTTTTTGTTTTTTTTTTAAGATTTATTTATTTATACAAGAACCGGGGTACAGGCCAGATGCGCGGGAGGTTGAGAGGATTCACCAGAGAGCAGAGCGGGGAACAGAACAGGCAGACTGACGAAATACACTGCTGAGGGGAGCAGCGGGCGAGACAGGAGAGGTCTGCTGCGCCATGTGGGACCCTCACCGGCTGGCCAGGATCAAACCGGTGCTGCGGAGGCTCCGGACAGCTTCACAGCGCTGCACTCAACTGCCTGCACCACCAGGGGAGGCCTCAAAGTCATTTGGTTTTGAGCATTTTTTCCTCAGGTAGTTTATAGTACATAAGTCTCTTACTATATTTTGTCTTTGTCTACTATATCATTATTAAAACTGATTCCCAGATTGTTGAAGTTTCAAGATTTAGCTTTAAAGGATATTGACAAAATAAAACGGTAGTATCATTCTTTGTAAATAATTTTAGTGGTGAAATTTTGGTAGTTTGTGTCAATTATTTCAAGAAAAGTCTTACATATATTTATTGTGGCAGTGAATTGTTTTTAGGGTGTAAATTATTATCAGTTGTAGAATTTTTAGTTTTTGGATTTATAATTATATACGGATTTAGTGTGGGTGGGTTCCTGAGTCTGACCCGAATTTGAATTACTGACTCTGCTGTTTACCAGCTCTGCCACACTGGACAATTAGTTAACTTTTCCTAGTTCCCTTTTATCATTAGTAAAGTAGATACTACCATAATATCTCCCTGGATTGTTTCGAGGTTTCTCTGTAAAGCTGCTAGCCAAGTGGTGATATGTAGGATTAAAGAATAACTTCACTTGTGTTCTCAGGAAATAGGGCTAATTTATAGATTAGAATGTTTGTTTATAAGCAACAAAAACCATCTCTGACTAGGTAAAGCACAGGACAGACACAAGCTAATCTGTCCATCAGGAAGGACAGGAATGGGAGCAACGTCAGGGATCTTGGTAGGAGGATACCGGGGACAGACTTTTCAGGATGCAGCTCTCGTAATGCTTTTGGTCCAGCCAGTTGCCCTCTTTGAGGAACTTGGCTCAAGATCCATGAGTGAAACTGGTGTTGTCAATTTGGTTGATGATTTGGGATTTCAATCAAGACTGGTGAAAAGAAAGATCGAGGGAGGGCATAAGGGTAATAAGATAAACACATAGCCTCACACAGATAATTGGTGGAATAGCAGGAGTAGTTCATGGTCAGAAATGTTAAGGAAAAAAGATAACTTTTGCTCAAACTTTTGTTCATTTTTTCTTGTTGGTGTTCCGTCATTAAAAGTAGAAAGACTTTTTAAGGCCCAAGAAAAGAAAGAGTGAATGGAATCTTCCAGAATAGTCCAAATTTGGGGGCCTGTGTTTAAATTTTCTCTGGACTTAACAGGTTCAGGGAATTGTTTTTAATAATGTAAAATTTTGAACAACGAAATTGCTTAGGTAAATTTATTGATTATAAATGTGGTTAACTTTGTTTTTATTTTTCAAGGAGCTTAAACAGACTCGAAGCCAGGAAATCGATGACCATCAACATGAAATGTCAGTATTGCAGAATGCACAGCAACAGAAACTGACAGAAATAAGCCGTCGGCATCGAGAAGAGTTACGGGACTATGAAGAAAGAATTGAAGAATTGGAAAATCTGTTACAGAAAGGTTATTGGTGTTTAATAAATTTGAAACATTAGATTACATAATTAAACACAGATGTAGCACTGCAAGACCGGGACCCTGATATAAATTCGTACTAATTGTTTTGCTCATCTGCCAGATTGTGCAGTGGCAGCATTGTTGCCAAGAGTCTACAGAAATGGAAAGGTCCTATTGCCTTTGTGATAAATAATTATAATACATAGATTTCTTTGCATTGTTTGGTATATTTTCACTTTCTTTCAAACTCAGCTACATAGGCTTTTTTGTCGTTGATGTCTTTCCTCGAGTGTTTTAAAGTACTTTATTATAGAAAAAGTTTTTATAGATTTTTTTTTTTTTAGTGCAATTTTAGGTTTATAACAAAATTGAGAAAGAGATAAAATGATTTTACCTATACATGTCCTTCCTTTTCCTGCCCTCCTAACATGCATAGCCTCCCCACGACCAACATCACTCACCAGAATAGTACATTTTTGGCCAAGAATGAACTTACACTGACATATGATCACCATTCTTGCCGTCATCCAGCCTCTGGGTTTAGACAAATGTTACATATCCATCACTATGATAGCTCACAAAGTATGTCTGCCTTCAACCACTCATGTTTTTATTGTCTTCCGCTTTATTTTTTTCCAGAATGTTATGTAGTTGGAACCATAGAGTTTTGTGACCTTTTCATATTGGTTTCTCTCCCTTACTAGCGTGCTTCTCAGGCTGCGCCCTATCTTTCTGTGGCTTCATAATGCATTTCCTTTCAGCTTTGAATAGTAGTTCCCAGTGTAGATGTGAGACAGTTTACCCACTGACCTGCTGAAGGACATCTTGGTTGCTTCTAAGTTTTGGGTATTATGAATGAAACTGCTATTAACATTGTTGTTCACGTTTTTGCATGGATTTTAAATTTTATCTCCTTTGGGTAAGTATCAAGGAATGCTGTGATTGCTGGATCACATGATAAAGAGTATGTTTAGTCTTATGAGAAGCCACTCAACTGTCTTCCAACATGACTGCCATTTAGCATTCCCACCAGCAGTGAATGAGAGTTCTGTTCTCTGTCCTTACCAGCATTGGATGGTATTAGTGTCCCACTACTCATAGGCGTGTGGTGTTAGGTATCATTTTTATTGTAACTTTTCTTTGTAAGCTTTTCAAGTTCTGAAGTCTGTTGAATCTTTCATTGCATATAGCATGCTATTTTCATCTTTTGGTGCTTGACATTTGATTTTCTTGATTTTATGTTTATATTCTTCTAGGTGACTCGGAATTTACAGTAACTGATCACTCTAAAATCCATGAGATGCAAAATACTATTCATGTTCTACAAACTGAAAAAGTTGAATCTACAAAGAAAGTTGGAGAACTTGAGGATAAAATAAAAGACATAAGTAAAGAGTTATCTTCTGCAGAAAATGACAGAGAGGTTTTGAGGAAGGAACAAGACCGACTAAATGTGGAAAACAGACACATGATTGAGGAATGTACACGCTTGAAACTGGAATGTAGCAAATTGCAGACTTATGCCATGAAGCACAGTGACGCTGTGGCAGAAGGGGAAGGCGTTCTTCCTCAGAGGGCATCAATAGAAGAAGAGCTGTTCAGACTGCAGCAAGCATTGTCTGGTATGAAATGTTTGGACCTTCTTACTGATTGGTGCTTCATAGCATTCTAGCTGTTTTTAAGGGAAAAACCTTTGGCTAATGTGGAAATGGAGTATTCATGGAAATGACTGTGTGGAATTTGAATGCAATTATTTGTTTTAAATTTAGTTCCCTAATGAATAGAGCACAAATAGGAATTTTCTACTAGAATAGGTTGTGTTAGCTAAGAGTCTCTGAACTCCCTCATCTTTTAGGTATTTACATAGAACTCAATTGATTTTTGGAGACTATATAGACATCTGAGAACTGTTTACGTAGACATTTCTTGGGAGGAGTAATGTATGTATTTCTGTTAGTCTATACAGAACCAAATAATTCCTTTAACTCTGATGGGCTCAGGCCCTCCAGTTAGGGACTGTAGCCTAGCTTCTTTAAAAATTTGTATTACTTTTAGAAATGACCTCCTATATCTAAACAAAGACCTGGGAGATGTAAGGCCATTTTCCATGCTTACAATGGTATTGAATTACCAAACCAATATTCTCTGTTACAAAAAACAAATATAAACGATATAGACCAGATAGCAATATTCATTTATGTGGGGAAAACATAATGGGAGCTCTTCACTTAAAAAGGTGCATTTTATTTTATGCTCTGTCTACTTCTTACAATATAAGCTTTTACTTTATGAATTTGTTTTTGTTCCTGCTGTGGAGGTTACCAGCCCTTGTGTGAGTTTGTGACAAATCCCTCCCTCCCTCCCTGCTTTCTGTATTCCTCTGGTGGTGATTTATCTTGAGCTCCTGACCTAATGGGCAACTCTATATAAATTCAAGTTAAACGTAGATTCAAAGTAAGGTCAGCATAACCTCCTCTTCCTTTGTCTACCTTGGTGATGGGTAGCATTTACCAGTCTCCTCCCAAATATTTGAAGTTTATGTCCTATAGGTTCTGTTAACTTAGCTTCTCTCCAGGTCAGTGATACTGCAGCGTCATATCCTCGAGGAACTCGGGTTGTCAGGGGTGCCACGGTCCTGGGAGCTGACGTGCAGGCAGAGGGAACACAGTGGTGGAATTCTAGACTTCTTTTTCATTTGACTTCAGTCCAAGTAGCTCTGCTCTTTTCAAAATCATTTTGTCTATTCAACATACTGGGTGATCTATTTGAGTTTTATTTCCTTGAATAACCTGTGCTTTTCCCTTTTTTCCATATCTGCTGCCATTGAATAATTTCAGACTATTGTAATCTCTTTTTGTCTGGTTAACTATGGCACATCTCTTAGGGGAACAGAATAGTGTAGTGGTAAAGAACTTGGCTGAGATGCAACCCATTTGCATCACTGGTTAGCTGACCTGAGTTAAGTTGGCTAACATCTCTATGCTTTGGGTTTGTTTTTTCAAAGATTTTTTAAAATTTATTTTTGCATGGAAGAACCGGGGTGCAGGCCAGAGGTGCGGGGGGTGAGAGGATCCACCAGAGACAGAGTGGGGAGCAGAACAGGCAGATCTACTGAAATCCACTGCTGAGGGGAGCAGCGGGGGGACAGGAAAGATCTGCTGCACCATGTGTGGGTCAGCTTCCTGGCCGGGCATTGAACTCAGGTGGTTGTCGTGAGACTGAAGTCTAGGCCACCAGAGAGGCCTTGCTTTGGGGTTTTTTTATCTGCGTGGTTGGGATAATACTATCTTCATAGTTGTAGCATTTTTTTTTTAAAGATTTTATTTATTCATAGAAGAGCTGGGGTGTAGGTCAGAAGTGTGGGTGGTGAGAGGATTCACCAGAGCTGGAAGTGGTTTTACTGAAATGCAGCGGGCGAGACAGGAGAGGTCCCTGTGCCATATGTGGTTTAGCTTCCTGGCCAGGGATCAGACTCAGGCTGGCGTGGTGATAGCGTTGATAGCCACCATGGAGGCCCCATTGTTGTAGCATTAATGAGAATTTTTAGCAGCAAATTTTTTTTTCAGTCACTGGCTGAGGACTTTTGTTTTTTCTTTTTTAGACACTGGACAAAATTTTCTTTAGAGAAGTGTCTATCCCATAGTGAGCTTCATGAAAGTGTTAGTTATGTTATCCTCTTGTCTCCAAGATTCCTTTTTCAATAATTGTTTTCATTCTGCTTGCCAAAATAGTTTTTCACTTCCCACCTTTTACTATTTTGTGACTGCCTGTGAACTTGCAGGATACCATCTACACTTCATAGTGAGACATGATAGGTCTTTCTTGATCTGGTCCCCGTTCAGCTTCAGTGAATTTGCCTTAACTCTGTTGTCTTTGCATTTGCGTATTCTCTGAGGAGTGTCATGTTTGTTTCAGCTGACATTTAGTACATTAAAATTCAGTGCAGGTGTTACATCCAGTGGGAGGTACCAAGTGCTGCAGCGTTTCAGCCCACTTGGGTCCTCTTCCCTGCCCAGTGTGGTTTAGGTGCTGGCCCTTTTTGCTCTGGTAAGCATCCGTGCTCCTGGTGTCACACCTACGTGATCACTGTTTACTTGTCTTCTCCACTGAAGTAAGGTCCTTGAGACTAAGCAAGGACTGTATTTTTCTAACTTACAGTCTAGCAGCTGACCTCATAGTAAATGCTCAATATTTTCTGAATGAATGTTGAATGAATTCTTTCAACTGAACCTGCGGTATTCTGTCTTTGTGCTTTTCTAGAATCATTTCTATTTGTAGATCTGTAATGCCAGATTAAATGGTCTTTTTATTAGTGGTGATGTCTAGGTCACTTTAGATAATTGTGAGATTATTGTATTGTGGTGTCAATATACAGTTCTTCCTTTTAACCTTTCCCCCCTATTTTTAGTCGTTATCCTGTTTCCTACTACACAAACAAAAGAACTGATTTGGAAACAGAGTAGTTGTATTTTTATCAAAGCAGTAACCTATATCTAGAGTATAGTAATAATTCTTTCTTACACTTTTCCGGAGAACTGAATTTTAACATAGTTTCTGACACTTCTATTATGATTTCTTTAGTATAGGCAAAATGGGAATATGAGATAAAAGAAAAATACATTTCACTAAGAACTGTTTGGACCTGCTAATTATGCTTATGTTTTAATTGAGTTTCATTTCTGAGTGTACTATAGGAGGAAATAAGTTATTTTAAGAAATTTTAATGTCAGATTAATTTGTTTTTACAGATGCTGAAAATG
This sequence comes from Talpa occidentalis, assembly GCF_014898055.3. Taxonomy (NCBI): domain Eukaryota; kingdom Metazoa; phylum Chordata; class Mammalia; order Eulipotyphla; family Talpidae; genus Talpa; species Talpa occidentalis. The sequence continues at coordinate 100,285,934 of NW_023601104.1, forward strand.
AAATAATGAGATTGAGTAATTTAAACCAGGTAAACTCATTTTAAGAGAGAAAACTTTTGGCATCGGTTTACCAAGAAAAAAAATATTTTGACTTTTATGGTTGCTGCTTTTGTGATTTTATTTTATGCAAATTCAGATGAATTTATTGTAGGAACTGTCATCTCAGTAATTTATTTTTACTAATTAGTAACTTTTTTGCATAATAAACTGACATAATTTTAAAAGTTACATAATTAAAATATGCAAGTATCTCATTTTATATTCATTTGACAAATATTATATATAGAGACAGTGGAAGCAGATCTTCTACCCAAGTGAGGATTTGATTTCCCTTAAGGAATTTGGGAAGTTGTTTCTTTTTTTGTATGATTACAGGTTATTTTGTAAATATATGTTTCAAATATATTAAAGAAACCATCTAGAAAATACCTATACATCCAGTGGTTGTCTTTAGACTGTTGAGTGTTGAATGCTTAAAATTCTTAGATATCGTTAAAGAAATACTGAGTAGAAATGCACAGTTGAAGTTTCCCTGCTCTTACTGTAAACTTGAAATTTCTTGTTCTCTGAAAACACTTTTTTAACATTTTTGTAGGGTAACAATCTCGCTGAAGACAATCTGAAACTTAAAATGCATGTTCAAGTTTTAGAAAATGAGAATTCATTATTAAGTCAAGAAAAGGTGGGTGCAATAAAGTGGGGGCATACTTAAAATAATTTTAGAGTACCACTAAGGACCAGTTTATATCAAAATGGAGTGTTAAGTTCTTCAAAGTCCAGAGTTAGAAGTGATCTCATCGCTGTCCACTAGGCCAGGTTGAAGTTCCTGGGCAAGGTTCAGAGTATGAGAGGCTGGCCAGAGTTTACATTCAGAGATAAGCCAGTAGGCATGCAGATACAGGCAGCTCAGATTTAGTTTCAGATGAAGTTCTGACAGCGGTAGTGTGTTTGACAGGTGAGGTCTGTGGTAGTGAATGCAGTAACCGTATGTATACCCCAGCAACTGTAACCTGCCCCAGAATGTGTCTGTTATGAACAGGAGTTTCTTAGTGGTGATTGGTAAAGAGGGGCATTCTTTGTGATAGAAACATGAGGTCTTTTTGTGTCTATCTGTGATGTTGAGTATGGGGAAAAGTGCTTTTGCTTGTGCCACCTGGGAGTAAATCCTTGGCTCAGGCAGGAGGTGCTTAGATAAGGCTTAGTTTTAAGCTGGGTTGTCTCAACTCAGTTGAAAGCCTTACCTTTTTTTTAAGGTAACACATATATCATTTACTGACCTATGTATCAGTAATACGTGCTGAAAATACAGTATGAAATGAGAACATCACTATTCATTGGCCTTTTTCCCAGTGGCACTCTCTCTTACCAATTTCTTGTGTATCCTTCCAGGCTATATTCTTGTATGCATGATTATTAGATAAGTAGTTTTTGTAAAAGCACAAGTATTAATAAACTATACTCTGTACACTGTTCATGTATAACTTAATATTTTCAACATCTTTCTGTATCAGTCTGCAGACAGTGTTTCTCAAATAAATGCTATTGACATTTTAGGTGGGAAAATTCTTGGTTATGTGCACTGTCCTATGCATTGTAGAATCCTTGCTCCCTCTCTACCCATTAAAAACCTACCCACTAAAAGTATTGTCTTCCAGTCATTTCTTCCTTTTTTTTTTTTTTTTTTTTTAAATGCAGATTTCCTCTGTTCCCATAGCATTCCCATTGCTCTTTCAGTTACACATTTCTCTAACTGGCCTAGCTCTAATTTGCAAATATTTGATAGTGCCCTTCTCCTTCTACTTTTGGATTCTGCAGCTATCCCTAATAGCTGCTTTCTCTTGTCTTTGATATTAAGTAATCCATTGTAACTTTTTCTTGAATTATGTCTGCTGTGGGTTCATTCACTGGTTAAGAATGCCAAAAGTTCCTGTAAAGCTCTGTCTTCTTAAGATCCACCTGCCAAAAAATGTTTATGGCTCTCCTGGTGGAACAGATAACTCTAGAAAGATGCAAGAGAGTCCTATTTCTGCATTTCAGTTATAGTTCAGAATAAGTTTTTGAATTGGAAGGGAAGAGGAATGAGAATTTTGAGACAGATATTCTAGTACTGTTTCCATTGGTATCAGTTGTAAGGTATATGTTAGACTATTTGTAGAATGCTGAGACTCTTTAAAGTAGAATGCATAGAAGTTTGATTTTTAAAAATCCTATCAATGAAAAAAAGCTTTACAGTAATATAGTTTCACAAACATTATGAGGTTGAAATAATTTTGAAGAATAGGGAACTGTCCCACTTCTGGAATTTTGGAAGAAAACTGTTGTTAAATACCAGTAAGATAAAACATGATGTATTTTTAAAAATCATGTGTAAACATAGCTCTAGGAATGTTAGGTTTTAGAGAAGGAAACTGAGCCTGTATTTAGGTTAGAAAGTTAAGGAAAGAAGGGAGGGTATTTTTTTGGGTCAAGAAAAGGTTTCACATTCTGATAGCCGCTTGTAGTAAGGGAAATTTCTTTAATGAGGGAACAAGAGTCTTTTGTTTTATTTGGTTAAAATTTAGAGTGAATGGGTATTATTAGCTTTTTGCATTTTTATTTCGTCTGTGACTGTTGGTGACTGGATGTTAAGGACTGGAAATGAAGAGAACCAAAAGACTTGGAATGTTTTGAAAAGTGTGGGGGAAGGGAAGGAGGAGACAGGGCAGAGGCAGTGGGAGCGGGAAGGCTTCAGAGGGAATGGTTTTTGTATAAAGAAGGAATTGGAGTTGTGAGGGCCAGCTCAGAGTCATTGTGGCATCCTGTCTGTTACACAAATGCTCTGCCTGAAGCTGCAAATAAAGTTTAATATGAATGAAGGTTGTGGTTTGTTGAATTTTACATATCCGTGCTGAGATATTAATTCAGTGTTTCCAATATCAAGCATTTAAAATGTATTCTCAAGTTTTGTTTATATTTTCAGTCCTGGGCATCTCTTCAGATTTACAGCATGTTTTGTGTTTTTCCTTTTTATCACTTAAGGAGGAGCTTCAAAAGTCACTTTTAAAATTGAACAATGAATGTGACGTAATTAAAAATGCAGCAACAAAAGAAATACATGATTTAAGACTTAATTTGGAGGCAAAGGAAGAAGAACTCAATCAGAGTAGTAAAGAAAAGGAGATACTGATAGCTGAAATAGAAGAATTGGACAGACAGAACCAAGAAGCTACAGAGGTAATTATGCTAAAAACAGTGAGGAAGCGCGTTCTACTCAGATGAACTAACCATTAGAATGACAAATGATTTAATTAAATTTTATTTTAGTTCCTTGATGCTCTGGTCCTAGAGGTTGGCAAACCTTGTCAAGTAAGATGTTTCATAGTAAATTTTTTGACTTTGTAAACTGTTTGTCTTGGTTACAGTTACTCACTGAACTCTTAATTGTGATACGTAAACAAATGATCATGGCTGTGTTCCAATAAAACTATCTATAAAAAGGTGGCAAGCTTGATTTGACCCATTGACTATATAGTCTGTTGACTCCTGCTCCAGTGTTCGAGAGTTGAAAATAAACAGCATATCTCGTTCACCTTTGGTTTTAAATTCTAACTCTTAAATGATAAAATAGATTTGCTATAAGATATCAGTAAATAATTTCATTGGGATTTTACAGAGGATTAGGATATCTGAGTATAACTCTTCTGTTATTTTTTTTTAAAATGTTTTCTTTAGAGGTTGAAATGAAACAATATTTTAAACCTATGCACATTTTCTTTCAGCACATGATTTTGATAAAAGATCAGTTGTCAAAACAACAAAATGAGGGTGATAGCATCATCGATGAACTGAAAAAAGATCTAAATGATGAAAAAGAGAGAGTTCATCAACTTGAAGATGATAAAATGAGTATTACTGAAGAGTTAAACATACAGAAAGAAAAGCTAATGCAAAATGAACTGGTCCTAAATGATTTGCATCTAACCAAGCAAGAACTTGAGGGTAAAGTAGAAGAATTAGTCGATCAACTAAATCAGTCACAAAATAGTAATTTAAACATCCAGAAGGAAAATTTTGAACTTAAGGAACATATTAAACAAAATAAGGAAGAACTTAGTAGAGTTAGGAGTGAGTTAACTCACTCTCTTAATGAAGACTCTAGCAGTAATTTTAAGGAAGATTTGCTTGAAGAAAGGGAAGCCGAAGTCAGAAATTTAAAGCAAAATCTTTCAGAAATAGAACAACTAAATGAACATTTTAAAAAGGCTGCTTTTGATCTCAAAATGGAAAATGAAAAGCTGATTTTAGCATGTGAAGATGTAAGGCATCAGTTGGAAGAATCCACCACTCGCAACAATCAGCTTTCTCTGGAACAGAACACTGTTGTAGAGGCTCTGAAAATAGAAAAAGGACAGTTAGAAGCAGAACTGTGTCAGGCCAAAATGAGGCTATCTGAAGAAGTGAACAGGTATGAGCAAACCATTGAAGAACTGTCAGATGCAGGTAAGCTGAGAACCTCTACTGTACAGCTGGAACATGAGCGTTTAGTTAAACTCAGTCAAGAGAAAGACTTTGAAGTAGCAGAACTCAAAAAGAATATTGAGCAGATGAATGCTGCTCATAAAGAAACCAAAAATACTTTGTCATCTAGTTTAGAAGAGCAGAAGCAATTAACACAACTTATAAATGAGAAAGAAATTTTTATTGAAAAACTTAAGGAAAAAAGTTCAGGGTTGCAGGATAAGTATACTGAGGCCTTAAGAAAAAATGATATTTTAAAACAAACCATAGAGGAAAAAGACAGAAGTCTTGGATCCATGAAAGAAGAAAATAATCATCTAAAAGAAGAACTGGAAAGATTCAGGGAACAGCAGAGTCGAACTGCACTTGTTGCTGAACCTAAAACCCTTGATTGCATCACAGAGCTAGAATCGGAGGTGTCGCAACTGAATATAATAAAGGATAATCTTGAAGAAGAAATAAAACTCCATCAAAAAATAATTGAAGATCAAAACCAGAATAAGATGCAACTACTTCAGTCTTTACAGGAGCAGAAAAAGGAAATGGATGAGTTTAAGTACCAGCATGAACAAATGAATGTCTCACACACCCAGCTCTTCTTAGAGAAAGACGAGGAAATTAAGAATTTGCAGAAAACAATTGACCAAATCAAAACTCGGTTGCATGATGAACGACAGGACATTCAAACAGAGAATTCTGATATTTTTCAAGAAACAAAAGTTCAGAGCCTTAATATAGAAAATGGAAGTGAAAAACATGATTTATCTAAAGCTGAGACGGAAAGATTAGTAAAAGGACTAAAAGAAAGAGAATTAGAGATTAAACTTCTAAATGAAAAGAATAAATCTTTAACGAAACAGATTGATCAGCTCTCCAAAGATGAGGTGGGTAAATTAACTCAGATTATACAGCAGAAAGATGTGGAGATACAAGCTCTTCACGCAAGAATTTCTTCATCTCCCTACACCCAGGATGTTGCTTACCTTCAACAACAGCTGCAGACATATGCTATGGAAAAAGAGCAAATTGTAGCTGTTTTGAATGAGAAAACGAGGGAAAACAGCTATCTAAAGTCAGAATATCACAAAATGGTGGACATAGTTGCTGCCAAAGAAGCAGCCCTCATTAAGCTGCAAGATGAAAATAAAAAATTGTCAACTAGCTTTGAAAGTAGTGGTCAAGACATGTTTAGAGAAACTGTCCAGAATTTATCACGTATCATTCGTGAAAAAGACATTGAAATTGATGCATTAAGTCAGAAATGTCAGACCTTATTGACAGTGTTGCAAACATCCAGCGCTGGTAACGAGGCTGGAGGGGTTAATAGTAATCAGTTTGAGGAACTTCTACAGGAACGTGACAAATTAAAACAGCAGGTAAAGAAAATGGAAGAGTGGAAACAACAGGTGATGACTACTGTACAAAATATGCAACACGAGTCAGCCCAGCTTCAGGAGGAGCTCCATCAGCTTCAGGCACAAGTTCTGGTCGACAGCGACAACAATTCTAAATTACAAGTGGACTATACTGGCCTGATTCAAAGCTATGAGCAGAATGAAACCAAGCTCAAAAATTTTGGGCAGGAATTAGCCCAAGTCCAGCACAGCATAGGACAGCTTTGTAACACCAAAGATCTTCTCTTGGGAAAACTTGATATCATTTCACCTCAGCTCTCGCCTGGGTCATCACTTGCTGCTCAGTCAGCAGAGTCTCTTCAAACAATTAAATGTGATTCATCATTGAGTGACTCTTCTAAATTGTTTCAACAAGAGATAGAAGAGCTCAGGAAATCCCTGCAGGAAAAAGATGCAACAATTAGAACTCTCCAGGAAAATAACCACAGATTGTCTGATTCAGTTGCTGCTACCACGGAGCTTGAAAGAAAAGAGCATGAACAAACTGACTCAGAAATTAAGCAGCTGAAGGAGAAGCAAGATGTTTTACAGAAGTCGCTTAAAGAAAAAGACCTTTTGATCAAAGCCAAAAGCGATCAGTTACTTTCTTTAAATGAAAATTTCACTAACAAAGTGAATGAAAATGAACTTTTAAGGCAGGCAGTAACAAACCTGAAAGAGAGAACATTAATTTTGGAAATGGACATTTGTAAACTAAAAGGGGAAAATGAAAAAATACTAGAAACATCCAGGGGGAAGGAAACAGAGTATCAGGCATTACAAGAGACTAATACAAAGTTTTCTATGATGCTTCGAGAAAAAGAATTTGAGTGCCATTCAATGAAGGAGAAGGCTCTTGCCTTTGAGCAGCTTCTGAAAGAAAAAGAACAGGTATGTTCTGAATGGAGTGTTGGGGGAGGTGACTTTTAAATGTGTTAGTCACCTTATTGATGATGTCTTTAAAAAGGAATATGAATTTGGTCATTTAGAAAATACTTATTTCAGAGTATTGTGATTCATTCTAAATAAATTTTCCTCAGGCATTTTGAAATTTCTCCCTCAGATTATTAAATTTCAAAATACTTTTACAACTAGGTTAATTTTTTGCAGCCTGTTAAGTTGAAAAATAGTTTAGTAGCTACTGGTATTTTTAGAAAATAGAAATGTGTCAAAAGAAGGAATTTTGAAGGCACTGCAATTCAACCAAATTTTAGGTATATTTCAGGGTAGTTGACACTTGAGAGGAGGTTCTTATATGTAAAGGGAAGCTCTGTGAAATAAATGCTACATCTTGACAGTGAACTGCAGTAAGAAATACATTTTACATTGTGACACAGTAAGTACTTGGGTGCAGCATTTGTGCATGTTCAGGAATCAGAAATTAACCTTACTGCATGATACTCTAGAAAAGAGATAATGCTGGATGACCCAGTAAATTGATTTTATGAATTTTATGAATCAGCAAGCTACAACATGGTGTTTGAAAGTGTTATCCTTGAGTAGTGATTGTCTTGTAGGCTCGTAAATACTCTGTCACTGCTGTGACTTCGGGTGTTTATGTGACTGTACAATGGTGGAGAGCTGTAATAATTATACCTAAAGTGCTGGTAGTTTTTGATATGTTTAAATTTTTATATGAAGTAGATTTTATTTTATTTTTTTAAAGATTTATTTATTCATGCATACAAGAACCAGGGTACAGGCCAGATGTATGGGAGGGTGAGAGGATTCACCAGAGACACAGCGGGAAACAGACTGACTGAAATACACTGCTGAAGGGAGCAGTGGGCGAGACAGGAGAGGTCTGCCGAGCTATGTGGGTCAGCTCCCTTGCCAGGGATTGAACTCATGCTGACTGGTGAGAGCTTGATAGCGCTGAGACTAACCTCTGTGCCACCAGAGAGACCCCATGAAGTTGATTTTCCATTTTACTAAGAATATATGGAGTAACTTCATACTATGATATATGCCCTCTTGGGCTTTTTTGGCAATGTCTTTTTACTCTTTTTATTTTTATATTTATATATATATATATATATTTTTTTTTTTCCCAGTAGTAGAAATTTAGAGTAGAAATGATAAAACTGTGGAGTAGTCAATGTGTTTCTTGAATGTTTACATATTGCCAGGCACAAGTTACCAAATGATTTGGTTTTTTGACAGTTAAGTTCTCTCATAGGGTCTTGGGTTCAAGTTTGGGAACAACTGTTATAATTTTCACTTGTTAAGAGATGTCTTACCTCACTTTCCCCTCATTGCCATCGGATGAAGTAGATCAGATCCACTGAGTGTTGAGGTGTTCTCTCAGAGGCGTGCTGCTTCTTCTTTTTTTTTTTTTTAATATATATTTTTTAAGATTTATTTATTTATTTATACAGCACTGGGTACAGTCAGAAGCGCGGGAGGGTGAGAGAATTCACCAGAGCCAGAGTGGGGAACAGAACAGGCAGAATGATGAAACACACTGCTGAGGGGAGCAGCAGGCGAGACAGGAGAGGTCTATCGCGCCATGTGGGACCCTCGCCGGCGGCCGGGCATGGAACCGGCACTGCAGAGGCTGCAGACAGCTTTGCAGCCCAACGCTCAACCACTGCGCCACCAGGGGAGGCCCAGGTGTGCTGCTGCTTGTGGTACTGGTCTGCAGTTGGTATGACAGACTCTTAGGGAATAGAAGCACCCACTAACCAGAACTGGGTATATAACATCTTATGGTTGTAAGAGTATAACAAAAAGAATGCAGAGTGATGTAGTCTGCTTTATACCTTTTTTCCCCCTTTTGCAGTTTTAGCATCTTATAAAATTTAGTTCTACTTCATTAGCATTTATAGATCTGAAGTGTGCAGATTTTGTTAGAGATTGGCTACTTTTCAAGCTGCTTCCCAGAATTAGTAAAGTAATACTTTATTGGATTACGTGCAGCTGATTCATGTAAACTAATTTCTTCCAGTACTCCTGATTTGCGGAGCACCTTTAGAGTATATTGTGACTAGAACAAATACCGTCTTTTTGTTAGGGAGAAAGAGAGGTCAACAGGAGACCTTCAACTCTGTTTTTCAAACATTTGTTCTTTCTCTGTAATATGAAAAAAATTTTACCTGAAAAACTATTTGTAAAATATTGGCCTCATCCAGGAGGAGGGGGTGATCAGATAAAAGGAAGGGGTGATTTTACAACTTGGATGCTATGATTTGTCCTAGGGACATTATATCTTCTTAAAGAAATGGAGAGTTTACATGAAAAATTTTAATAACACAAAACTATAAATTCATATGATATATATATTTAAAATGAAAGAACAGCCTGCACGTTCTGCTGCTTTTTAGAGCCTCACCTGTCATCCTGAATTCATGGCCCTGCCCCTGCCGTGATGGTTATGTGTCTTTTGCTATTGCTGATGTCTTGTACTCCTGTGGAATGCATGCAGGAGTACATTTTCGTTTTCACAACCATCAAGCAAGATAGCAGTTCCAGAACTGATTTCATTAAGTTGCCAAAATGTTCTTTTAAAATAGGCTGTGCAAGTGACATCGCTTTCTTCTGTCAGGCACTTTTACTTTCTCTGAACAGTTGCTGATGCCTGCTGAATGGAATCTCAGCCTCTCCCTCTCTTTCCCTCCTACGTCCCGCCTATATTCTTCTGGGTGATGATGGGGTTTGTGAACTCTTTGTTGTGTAGGGCACATTTGAAAAGATTGTATCTTTAGAGTTTTTTAAAAACATTTCGAATAAGCATTTTCTTTTAGTATATATAGTTTTAGATTATTAGAAAAGTTGGCTAGATAGCAGAAGAGTTCTAGTCTACCTCATATTCAGTTTCTCTTGTTGTTAATATAAACTGATGAACCAGTATGGAGCCATTACTATTAACTAAAGTTCATCCTGGGCCTCCCTGGTGGCGCAAGGGGTTGAGCACTGCACTGTGACGCTGTCTGCAGCCTCTGCAGCCCAGGTTCGATCCCAGCTGCCCTGGGAGCTACCCACATGGCGCGGCAGACCTCTCCTGTCTCGCCTGCCTCACCTGCTGCTCCCCTCAGCAGTGTTTTCGGTCCTTCTGCCTGTTCTGCTCCCCACTCTGTCTCTGGTGAATCCTCTCACCCCCGCATCTCTGGCCTGTACCCCAGCTCTTGTATTCATGAATAAATAAATCTTTTAAAAAAATAATAAAGTTCCTCCTTATGAACTTTCTTAATTTTTAACCAACTGTTCTTTCCCTGCTCTGGGCGGTTACCCAGGAGCTGCATTATTTCAGTCACCGAGCTCCCCTGGACTCAATTTCTGACAATTTCTCGGGCTTTTCTTGTTTTTGATGACCTGGACATGGTTAACTAGATTTTATTTTCTTTTATTTTTCTTTATTTTATTTTATATAATTCTTACATCATTTTTCATTTTTGCACAATGTATGCATTATCATTTTGTTATATTCCCCATACAATTGCACACCCCCCCCTTATTTTGACCGTAGTCCTTCCTCACCCCTTCCCCCGCCCCCATCTCTGGTTTATAGCTGCTTGTTGATTTTTATTTTTACTTTGTATTAATTAGTCTTTTTCCTGGTCCCTTATTTACATTTTCTAAATTCCTGCTATGAGTGAGATCATCCAGTATTTTAATTATTGATGAAGAAATTGTCTTTTTAAATGTTTTTTGTTGTCAAATAAATGTATTTTTCTTCAAGCTAAAGTTGTTTTTTCTCAAAAGGGCAAGACCGGGGAGTTAAATCAGCTTCTAAATGCTGTTAAGTCAATGCAGGAGAAGACAGTTGTGTTTCAACAGGAGAGAGACCAAGTCATGTTGGCTTTGAAGCAGAAGCAAATGGAAAATAGTGCCATACAGAACGAGGTATATTTTCCCATTAGAGAAAGCAGTGTAAACAGTACATTTAATGACTGTTAAGTAAGGAAACTGGAAAGATTGTCAATTAAAATGTTTCTTAGCTGATTTTTTTTCTTTAATCTGATGTGCTATAGTAGAATTTTGATCTCCCAGAGTACATTTCCGTTTTCAAAAGGAAAACCATGGCATATCTTGGATATAAGATAAATTTCCTGCCTATAACATACCAAAAAATGAGATTGACTGAAAAAGTGATCTGTCACATAAAACTTAATGTGTTGTAAAATTCCATTTTCCATTTTAACTGCAGGGAATGATCTTACAAAGTAAAGCTTCCACATGAATTTTTTTCCTAGCAAAAATATATCTTGAGCAGTATGAAAAATTAATGTTCAATGAGTACACTTGAACATGGGTGAAAAATTTCATAACAAAGTAGCTATCCCAGGAGGGAAAGGAGCATTTTATACACAACAAATAAAGAAATGTCCTCTGCCTAGGTTCAACATTTACGTGACAAAGAAGTAAGATTAAACCAAGAGCTAGAGAGATTGCGTAACCATCTTCTAGAAACAGAAGATTCTTATACCCGGGAAGCTTTGGCTGCAGAAGATAGAGAGGCTAAGCTAAGGAAGAAAGTCACAGTACTGGAGGAAAAGCTAGCTTCATCCTCCAGTGCAATGGAAAATGCAAGGTAACCTTTTCATTTTTTTAGCAGTAATTGGACTTTTTAGTGTCAGGGTCAATAAACGTTTTTCATGTTATCTCATTTTATTCTCACAAAATTCTTTACCTCCATTGTACAGATGAAGAAACTGAGGGTAAAAAAATTTAGTAACCTGCCCAGGGTCAGGATTACAGGATGCGAGTGTGGGTTTCACACTTGGGTCTGTAATTCTCAACCAGGTCTGCCCAATTCAATTAAGGTTTGTTTCACTGATTCCTAAACCGTTGCTCTAGATAATTGCCTCTCGTCACTTTAGTACTCCAGACTTAAATTCTGATTGATTTAGTTAATGTGGGCTTTCAAAGAGTTGCTTCTTATGATTTTATTCATTTATTTATTTAAGATTGATTTATTTATGAATACAAGAACCAGGGTGTAGACCAGAGGTGCGGGGATAAGAGGATTCACCAGAAAGAGTGGGGAGCAGAACAGGCAGATCTACCAAAATACGCTGCTGAGGGGAGCAGCAGGCTAGACAGGAGAGGTCTGTTGTACCATGTGGGTTGCTCCCTGGTTAGGGATCAAACTCCTGCTTCAGTGGCTGGTGATAGCTTGATGGCTCTATCTTTAAACCCTGCACCACCCAGGCGGCCCCCATTTTTAATTAAATTATCTAAGGTGATTTTTTTTTTTTTTTAATCTGCTTCTGATGTGCTAGTGTAGAATTTTGATCTCCTGGAGTTTTGCTGTTGGAAGAGGAAAGTAAAGGAAGTAGCAATGAAGACTTAGGTCAGCATGAATCAGCTCTTGGTATATTAGAACTTTTTTTTTGTTTTGTTTTAATTTTTTGCAAGTTTATTTATCTATCTATTTATTTATACAAGCACCGGGTACAGTCAGAAGCGCGGGAGGGTGAGAGAATTCACCAGAGCCAGAGCGGGGAGCAGAGGGGAGCAGCGGGCGGCAGGAGAGGTCTGCGTGCCATGTGGGACCCTCCTCCGGGAGCAGCCAGGGATCGAACTGGCGCTGCAGAGGCTGCAGGCAGCTTCGCAACCCAGCACTCAACTGCTGCGCCACCGGGGAGGCCCGTATATTAGAACTTTTGAGTGACCAAGTGCCTGCTTATGTATTTTTAAATTTTATTCTTTTCAATAAATTTTTTTCCTTTCCCCCCCCTTATTAGAAAAACATTTTATTTTCCACTTCAGGAAAGCCATACAAACCAAAAAGAAATAAAACCACAACCCTGTCTGCTGAGAGATAATCTTTTTTGTTGTTTTTTTTAAATGCTTATATATCTATATAAAAGCTTTTAAAAGTATGTTGTGTGTGTATGTATTTTTTAAAGCAAAACTGAGATCATACTATTCATGTAGTTTTGTGACCCACTTCTATCACTCAATAATGAGTACCAGTGCACATTAAGCCACATAGCTCTGTAACTGTTCTAAGACTACACTATATACCTTCATTTGAATTTGCCATAATTTCTTTAATCCAGTTATTTAGTGTGTTTCAACTTTTCAGAATTACTACTTAGTACTGTCATGATGACCCAAGATATACGTGCTTGTGTTGAGATATGATTCCCTTAGTGTAAATTTTGAGAAATGTAAGTTCTGGTTCAAAGGGCATTGTGTGTGTGTGTGTGTATTTATTTATTTTACATCATTGTTCATTTTTAAACAATGTTTGCTTTCCTTTCTCAGATGTAGTCCCCCTAGAATGTCCACCTGTGCACCATCACCACAGTCCCCGGTGCTCCTCCCTCCCTTCCCCGCCCCTGCAGAATATCTCTGGTTTGTTTTTGTTTTGTTGTACTTTTTTATTGCAAAACAGAATTTCTAACTCCTTTTTGGGCAGAAGTGGAAGAGGTATAGCAATTTAGATGCTATTTCCAAATAAGTCTCCAGGCAAAAAAACGATTCATTTTATCAGGGCATTCAGAGCTGTATTTTCATCTTCACAACTGAGTTTTTCAGGGACCCTTACAATTTACATAGAAGCTAGTGCCTCATTTACCTCACCTCAAAGAGCACTTTTTAAAATCTTTTTTTTAAGATTTATTCATTTAGGGCCTCCCCTGGTGGTGCCGCGGTAGAGTGCTGGGCTGTGAGGCTGCCCGCAGCCTTTGCAGCACTGGTTCGTTCCCCGGCCGCCGGCAAGGGTCCCACAAAAAAAAAAAAAAAAGAATTATTCATTTATGCACACAAGAACTGGGGTACAGGCCAGAGGTGCAGGGGGTGAGAGGCTTCACCAGAGACAAAGTAGGGAACAGAACAGGAGTATCCACTGAGATACACTGCTGAGGGGAGCAGCAGGTGAGACAGGAGAGGGCTGCTGCATCCTGTGGGTAGCTCCCTGGCCAGGATCAAACAAAGGCCATGGCGGTGCTAGCACTGAGACTTAACCTCCAGGTCACCAGGGAGGCCCAAAAGAGCATTTTTTTTTTAAACTTTTCAGATGTTCTGTAGATAATCCTTGAGAAAAAATTATGTGCATTTATCCTTTCATTAGTGGTGTGTCATGTTTTAATCTCTTTACCATGTGTGATGCTGAGGGAGATATAAGGAAATGATATTTCTGTCTGCAGAGAGATTATTTTAGGCCAGTAGAGACAATATTTCTTAGGAAGAATGCCTTCCCCATTTTGTGGGTATATTATTTGACCTTCAGACTCAGAAGGGAAACTTGTTTAAAATGAGAATTAACAACAATGAGTGACTGATAAGTGTGTATTTCACACTGGCAAAAATGCCCCAACACTCTCATGTAATAGAATTCAGCCTCTTATTTTCCCTAACTAAAATAATTTCTAGTCTCTGTCTCCTTACATTTATCTTCATAATAACTGCCAGAATAATCCTTATTAATTAGAGCTGTTATCATATTACTCCTTTTTTTTTTTTTTTTTTACCCCAAAGACAAGGATAGACTCTCAGGATTTGGCCCCAGGCTATACATTTTAGTCTTGGTTAGCACTGTCACCTATAGCCAGCCAAAGTGCCTTACCCAATTCTTCAGATAGAGCTGCTTGTTTCCTATTTGTTTTTTTCTATTTTTTTTTTGTTTCATATTCTTTCTCCTTCCAAAAGAATGGGCCTGATCGTTAAGTTTTTCTATTAATCACATCTACTCTTCAAATAACATTTCTACCATAAAGAATATTTTACACCCCACTCAAATCCAACAAGCCCTGGTATATTTTTTCTTTGTTAAAGACTAATACTTCAGGTTTTATGTTTTACTTTAGTGCACAAGTAATTGTTGACTTGCTGACTTACTGTTTTTCCCACCAAAAGAAATATAAGGTTACTGAGGGCAGGAATGTGTCATTTATTTCATACCTTTCCCATAGCGTATATGGGAAATAAATGCTTTCCCATAGCACATAGTTTAATAGGTATCTCAAATGTACAAACCAGATTATGGTGTTTTGAGTCCGTAACAGTAGTAGCACTTGGTATTTATAAACTTTCGGGGTGCCATCACAGCTTATTTCATCCTTACTCTCTCTGTGAGTTATTTGCCAACCTCCAAAGTTGAATGTAAGTTCAGTATTTGAAGGCAGTTTGTTCTTCTGATTATCAGCTGACTGCTCTTTCCACCAGAGGGTGCTGTTGGTAAGATTTCTTTACCATGAGCTGTTTTTAATGGCCTGCTCTTGGATAAGGATTTAACTGAAGATTAAAAACCCAGAAAAAGCTATTGCAATATTTTCTTTGACATAAGTATACATTAAGGAAGTACAAATTTCTTAGGGATCTCTGATATATTTGAGGGAGGAGGACAGGTGTAGGGATTATTGAATGTAAGTAGAAAGAAAGATGCTAGTAAGAGATAATTAATAATCAAAGCAGTCAATAAATGAGATAACTTGTGAGTTCACCATTGTAAGTGCCAAAACAAGAGAGTGTCATAGAATCCATTGCTTATTAGGTTGAAAGAATGACTTCCAAGATCCCTTACAATTTTAAATTTTATGATAAATTGCATCTTAGACTTCTAGCTTGGAAACATGAAAGTAGAATGTTATTTGCACATTTTCCTTATGCTAATATTTCTTATTTAGCCAATTCTTAGTCTTTAAAATGACTGTCATTTGCTGAAAGTAATTTTCATAGGAAAGATGATGGCATTAAACAGAAAGGACAGATCGGAGGAACTCTTCAAGTCTCTGAAATCTAACTTGAATTTAGTGTAATCATATGTAGAAAAGGTAAAATTCATAGAGACAAAATAGAATGGTGGCTACTGGGAGAAGAAGACATTGTTTAATGGGTGTTCTAGCTTAGGAAGATGGAGAGTTCTGGATATGGCTGCAGGCGATGGTCGTCCGAGTGTTAAGGTGCTTAAGTGCCACTGAATTGCGCACTCAGAAATGGTTAAAGTTATCAGTATCACGTATATTTTGCCACCAGGAAAAAAGTAGGGAAGATGTTTCATTTGTTAAAGTATCTGAATAGATGGAAAGTTTGACTTTTATTTTTTTCATTTGAAGCCATCAAGCCAACTTGCAGGTAGAATCATTGCAGGAACAATTGGATGTAATCTCCAAGCAGAGGGACGAGACAGCACTGCAGCTCTCTGTCTCTCGGGAACAGGTAAAGCAGTATGCATTGTCACTCTCCAACCTGCAGATGGTGCTGGAGCACTTCCAGCAAGGTAAGTTGCGTGATCACTCGGTAAAGAAAAAATACTGTAATTATTGGGAATTTTGGCTACGTAAGTGCTATTTTAAGATCAGGCATGGGGCATCTGTGAAAGTTTACTTGTAGGGGGAAAAAATAAGTGACCTTCAACAAGTTAATTTAGACTCCTCACAATTAAAACTAGGAAATACAAAACTATAGCAATTAAATTTTTGTTTTAAAACTTCAACGAACCCAGTGCCACATGTCAAATATATTTCACCTAAAAGTGTTTTAATATTGTATTATTACCAGTAAGGTGAGAGTTGGGGAAGAGTCAGGGTAATATAGAAAGGATGATTGCATGATACAGAGGCTACTACAAAGAAAGAGAGGCACACATGTAGAAAAGATGATTAGGTTTCCGGTGGTTAGAGATTGAACCCACTTACCAGTAATTACTGTCCTTTTGAAATGATGACCTCGTTCTTAGCTGTTCCTCTGTACTTTGAGGTAGCTACACTTCCTAGTCCGGGTGAAAATTTTTTTTGGAAACAATAAAACTAACCAATGCAATTTCACCTTGAGAGCCAAATATGCTACCACCCAGCCTCAGATTTACCCTCTTTAGGTCATCCACAAATCCACTTGTTCGTTCATTCATTCAGTAATTGTTGGCTGTGAATTAACTCCTATCAATGGTGGTGATTAGGTGCTATGAAGCTCATGGAATAACTGGCGTTATAATTTTGTATCTAAACAAAACTTGTGCATATGTGAATCTTCAGCATTACTCATATGGTCGGAATCTTGAATTTTTAAGTATGATAATTTTCTAGGTCTCTTTTACAATATAGTAATTATTAGAGTGAATATGTGTACAAGATAGTATGGCACTGAGGCTGTAGAGAAAGCTTCGTCAGAGGGGAACTGTTTGGGTGGATTCTGAAGGAAGAGAAGAGTTGGCAAGATGAGAAGGAATTAAGCTGAGGATACTGATCTCATTCATTCCAATTAACATGATGAAGGCATACATAATTTCCTGGAGACATTTGTTTTTGTTGAATTACTAAAATTTCAAATGGTTTAAAATTCTGATTTTGTCACAATTGCACAACATTAATGTAATTTTTTCCCCCTCTTTAGAGGAAAAAGCCATGTATTCTGCTGAACTTGAAAAGCACAAACAACTTACAAATGAATGGAAGAAAAAGGCAGAAAGTCTAGAAGGAAAACTGGAATCATTACAGGTTGGTTGAATCATTTTCTCTTGTAAGTTTTTTTTTTAAAGATTGATTTATTTATACATATAAGAACCGGGTTACAGGCCAGAAATGGGCGGGGAGGGGAGGTGAGAGGATTCACCAGAGACAGTGAGGAACAGAACAGACAGACTGATGAAATACACTCTGCTGAGGGGAGCAGTGGGCGAGTCAGGAGAGGTCTCCTGCGCCATGTGGGTAGCTCCCTGGCTAGATTCATGCTGCAGTGGCTACAGATAGCTTCATAGGTTGTGTCTTAACCCCTTGTGCCACCAGGGAGGCCCTTTCTTGTAGGTTTTATTATTCATTGAAAAACACTTGTAGAATCACCATCATGGAAAGAATCTCCTAAACAATTAGTTTAGTAAATAATACGAGGCTACTCTATACCTTGCTCTGGAGCATAATAGTGAACAACATACCTGGGATTTCCCTGTGTGACTTAATAGACACAGCAAGTGTGAGATTATTGGACATTGTAATTTTTTTGCATAAAGGGATATTTTAGAGATCTCGGGGTGGGGGGGGAGATTTACCTACAATTTTAATTTTGTAATTTTCAACCAGATATATTGGGTATTATATTTCACATAGATTAAAGTAATGTTATCCCATTACATCTTTTTCTTTTCCAGCAAAACCCTTTAAATGCCATATTTCATAAATAATTGCATGGAAGATGTAAATATATCTTTTATAGATGACATCTGAAATAAAGACATATTTCTAATTTATATGACCATATGATATAAATAAAATGAGCCCCTTTGAAGAGATACCAAAGGGACTTGTTTTTCAGATGTAGGGGTTAGATTTTAGATTAAGGATAAACTCTGGTGATAGTTGGTAGAAATAATAAAGCTTGTTTAGCTGTAATTAGTAGTGGATATGCTGTTCAAACATTAATATTCCAAATAAAATGAAGGCATTTCCCTTAAAGTTTTGAAATTTTTATTAAATATTGAGTGACTGCAAAACCTTGTTTAGATAACATGTATAAAACACGAAAATAACAGTATAATAAATACCCAAATACTCGCCACCCATTATTAGAAATAGAATGTCATCCTTTGAAGTTCCTGATGCACTCTTCCATATTTCACACCCTTCCTACTGCCTCATGGCTAACCACCATTTCAGATTTTATTATCCCCTGGCTTTTCTTTGTGGTTTTATCACATAGTTTTGTATCTTCAGACAATATAGCATTTGATTGTATATATAGCAGATCCTTGAATAATGTCATTTGGTTATAAAGTTGATGAGGAATAAAAACGTTCCTGGACAGGACCACGATCTGTGTGTAGTTTGCACAGTCTCCCCACATGCATGGGTTTTCTTGAGGACTTTGATTTCCTCCCACATCCCAAAGATGTACACATTGGATTTATTGGCGTATGTCAGTGTCCCAGTCTGAATGTGTAAAAGTGGGTGCTCTTCAATTAAAAAGGGTGTCCTGCCCTATCCCCTGAGCTGCCATGACACACTGTGGCCACCTGTGAACCTAGATTTATTCAATCTAAAATAAATAGATTGAAAATGAATGGATAGGACCTCCTTGGTGGCGCAGCGGGTTGAGCGCAGCACTGTGATGCTGTCCACAGCCTCTGCAGCGTGGGTTCGATTCCTGCTAGCCAGGGAGATACCCACATGGTGTGGCAGACCTCTCCTGTCTTGCTCGCTGCTCCCCTCAACAGTGCTTTCTGTCCGTCTGCCTGTTCTGCTCCCTGCTCTGACTCTAGTGAATCTGCTCACCCTCCCCCACCTCTGGCCTGTACCCCAGTTTTTGTATAAATAAATTAAAAAAAAAATGTTAAAACAAAAAAAAGAAAATGAATGGATACACATGATTGTTTAATATTAGAAGTGTTTGGGGTCTTTATTTAGAAGTTTGGTGTTTTGTGACCAAAAATATGCTGTGGGAACTTCACTCGTTTTTATCAGTTTGCCTGTGGTAAAGTTGGTTTCGGTATATGTTGTTTGCTTAGCGTTGGCACAGTTTCCAAGAACATTATCAACAATGTTAAGTGAAGACTTAATATATTTTGAACTCCATTATAAATGGAATTTTAGCTATGTAAATTGAACAATTCTCCTGAGTCTTGCTTAATTTGCTTACTATTATGTAACTTCATGAGTTGCAAACATGTTACTGAGTGATGTGTAGAGGCTTCATTATTTTCATTACTGTGTTCATTGCATGAATATATCATCTATTTACCCATTTTTACCGATAAAGGGCATTTCCATTGTTTGCTATACAAACAGTGCAGTGACGAACTTCCTTATATATATATCTCCTGATACACACGCAAGACTTTCTTGATTGGAATTGATGAGTCATGGGCTATATATGGGTAACTTCAACTTTATTAGACGATGGCAGATTGTTTTCTAAAGCAACTGTGCTAAATTACTCCTCCCAGTGGGACTAAGGGTTCTGGGTCTATGTCCTTGGCAACTCTTGGCATTATCGGAAATTTTAAGTTTTGCCAGTATGTTAGATGAGAAGGGCTATCTTCTTGTGGTTTTAATATGTGTTTCTCTGAATACTAATGAGGCTGGGCATCTTTTAATATGTTTATCAACCATTTATACTTTCTGGTTAATTCATTAATACATTCAAAAGATACTTTTAAATTGACTAAAATATTTTACTCAACTTTCCAGAAGGTCCAGAGTATCTAGTTTGCCATACTATCAAAAGTCCAGATTTTCTTTTCTTTTTCTTACTTTTGTCACCATGTTTTCCTTTAGTAGCATCTTGTTTTTTTATTTAGTTCCTCTAGAAAGCAATATTATAGTGTGAAGAGTATGTGAGTTCTAGCATTGAGACTAGTAGCATGAACTTTTCCAAGGTTATAGAGGTACAGCTTCATTGGTTGAAATGAAAAGTTTGGGCTCTGAGATGCCTTCTAGCACTGTAGTTTGTGAAATAGTTTTTGCATGCTGCTTTTTAATGAACTGTCTGCCCTCAGGAGCGTTTGGATGAAGCAAATGCTGCCCTGGATTCAGCATCGAGACTTACAGAACAGTTAGATCTAAAGGAAGAACAAATTGAAGAACTTAAAAAACAAAGTATGTTTATTTCCTTTTCCTTTTCCCCCGGGGTTGATTCAAATGTGGTTATCAAGCTGCACCTATGCATTGGTTCAGTTGAGGGAGACAACTTCCGTTGGTGTGTGACTTCCATTTCCATGTTCGTTGACCAGTTTGCTTCATTTTGATTATTTTAACAAAACCAGTAGTCCTGGTAAAACAGAGTCATAAGTTGGCCCTGGCTATCAAGTTAGTTTTCCTGCATATTGAAGCAATCCAGTTGTATTGACTTTTGCCCCCACATCCAAAGATGTACACATTGGATTTATTAGCGTATGTCAGTGTCCCAGTCTGAGTGTGTAAAAGTGTGTGCTCTTTGATAAAAAAGGGTGTCCTGCCCTATCCCCTGAGCTGCCATGGCAGACTGTGATTGATTAACTTGACTGTTGATGTGATTGACTTGACTTTTTTTATAGTTGTGACTTCTTCCTGATCAATCCATGTTCATCCTACCTGAAGCCTTCTGATGGGTTTGAGAGGGCACTATTTTATGTGGAATGAATGTCTGGGTGTAACTAGCTTTTCATGATTATAGATGGTACTTTACATATAGTCAATCATCTTGTGTTTTGATGCTCTTGGGGTATTTCATTAACCCTGTCAGTTCCCTAATGTGAGCCATGTACTTGGGATAATTAATTGTACCTAGGTAATCAGGTGGTTCATAGTGCTTTGTTGAGTCTAACAGCTGACAGAGATGGCGTGTGCTCATATAATCTCTGATTTAAGGGTTCTTAGGAAATTGAAAATATACTAGGGCTGCATTCAGTGGGAAGTGATTTGAGGTTATTGAAAGGGACAAAATGGAGCCTAGAAATTCATCAACTTTTAGGTGCCTGGGTTAGGCGCAGCAGCACTGAAGTACATCATTAAGGAATTAAGAAATAGTACCTAACATAAAACAGAAACTAGAACTAGATAAAAATCCACAGAACATGCCTCAGCAGAAATACCATCAAACACTGTGGGGGCAAGCATGTAAGAACCACGGAAAGCTTGGATGCCAAAGGACAAATTAGAGAAAGTCAGCCTAAATCCAGTACAAGACAGAAGATGAGAGAGTTTTAGGAATCCAAAAGGCAGTAAGATCGAGCATAGGAAGTAGTTTTCCTCAAGATAACTTGGTTCTGAGAGAAATTACTGCCCAACTAAAAGTCCTGTTTACTTTGTAAGAGTTGGCCAACCTTGGAACTCAAGAAATCTTGAGTTCCAACTGGACTGGAAATGGGCATTAAGGAAACTATTATATATTGACTATTGTGGAAATTTTTATATAACATTACAGTATTATTCTCAAATTTTGTGTACTTTTCATAAGCAAACCTAAAGTTTTTACAGTTTAAAGAAACAGATTTGAATTTACCCATGACTAAATCTCATGATCTTTCTGCGGTACTATATTTCTTCCTGTCTGGAAAATGTTATAGTAGGACTTACATTTTGTTCTCTGTATCTTCATCTACTTTGAAGATAGGCCAGTATCCTGTGTGCTGTGTCCCAAATGTTGAAATGGTTGCCTTTACCTGTAAGCACTGTTTATTTTGAAGAACAGTTTAGTTAGGTTAAGGGCCAGTGCAACCACAATGTTATCTGGAAGACATATGGGTGTCCCAGAGGAGACACACTGGGCACCCAAAGGATTAACCAAAGAATTGATATCTTAAGGCAGGGCTTCACTAGTGGAGGTGAAAAGACAGTGTTCTGAACCATTGGTCTGTAACAGCTCAGTACCATCTGTTCTGATGCTGTAATATTTAAGGCCAAATCCCTTTTAGACATTTCCCTGAGTCATTCCTGGGAGATGATGGTAAGATGAAAGAGTCACTGGTTTGTTGCATTTGATAAGTATTATCAGAGTCCCTGTACTACTTAGTACTTGTTCAGATACCACTTAAACCCTTTAGTAGAATATTTTCAGATTTTTATTATCTCTGACAAGGCTAGGTCTCTATTCATGTAAAAAATTACAGTACTCATTGTAAATACATAGGAACTTTAGACTCATTTTGTGGAATCAATATTAGCTACAGAAAAAAACTAATTAGGCTCATACCACTGATATTTAGAAAGACAGGCAAGGGGCCAGTCTTGCACAGACAGGAAGGTGGAGTAAAGACATAGTTTTGTTATGTCTTTAAGTCACTCTTGCCATTTACAGTTTTTAACAATCTGTTTTTTTCTTTTGCTATCTAAGTGCTTAATATTGCTTTTATGTCCCTCAACACAAATGTGATTTTATTTTCTCAAAACTACTCTTGATAATTTAAATAAGACTTTGATTGGCTTGGTTGTTTCAAAAGAATCACTGTATATTTTCTTTCCTAGATCATTAAGTACTTTAAATGCTGATTGATGTTGTAATACTGTACTTTATTTTTAACACAAAACTTGGCCAGACAGCAAAAATATTTGCCAGGAGAAACAATTTTGAAAAAGACAGATTGGCTTTTGTTGCACGAAAGTACAGAGACTTGAATTGTAGAGGCAAAGTATTATTTTATTTCTAAGCATCTGTGAACTGTTGATTAGTCGGTACATAGTTTCAACATTTAAACAATATTGGGAAATTCAGTTTAAAAAGTGGTATTTTATTCAAACTCTTGATTATGTTATTGGTGCCAGAGATGAGATGATTCAGTCTAGTCAAACTTATGAAAAGAGAACTATAATGCCAGCATTAAAAGAGTAGATAGTCAATCGTTTTTAGAGTACATAGTTGTTGGTGCTGTGTACATGCAACTGTGTGATGGATTCAGGGGAGCCACCGGCCTTGGGTGAGAAGTATGAAGATGCATTATTAGGCTTTAAGAACTTAATGAGAACCAACTGCTCAACTTCATGTTAGATGGTATGTGAGATACTAGATAAGATCTCTTTCTTTCAAGGAGCTTATTAGATAAGGAAATAACACACAGCATGCATGCCAGAGGTTCATATTTAATACAGTGGCACAGAACAGTGGTCATGAGCAAGGCATGTTTAGTTCCCTGTAAATCCCAGGGGCATTCAAGGAACGTGAGCGGAGTCCTAAACCAGTAGCAGAATTTCACTATGAAAATGTAAGAACTTCTCTCCCTCTCCCACCCTTTCTCTCTCTGCCCCCTGACCTGTTTCACCCACCTTGAAAAAGTAACAATGAAGGGAAACCCTCAGATCTTACAGATGCTATCTGTGTTTTTTTTTTAAGATTTATTTATGCATACAAGATCTGGGGTACAGGGCAGAGGTGTGGGGGGTGAGAGGATTCACCAGACACAGAGTGGGGAGCAGAACAGGCGAATCTATTGAAATACACTGCTGAGGGGAGCAGCAGGCGAGTCAGGAGAGGTCCGCTGCGCCATGTGGGTCAGCTCCCTGGCCGGGGATTGAACTCATGCTGCAGAGGTTGCAGAGAGTTTCATAGTGCTGCATCTTAATCCCTTGTGCCACCAGGAAGGCCCCTGCTATCTGTATTTTAATATAGTATTAACTGGTAAAAGAATTACTAATCCTTTTAGAAATTCTTTAAACATTTTGCCTGAATATAATTCAATATCATTCTTAAAACTTATTTCAAATGCCATCCTGTGTTTTTTTTTTTTTTTGTTTTTTTTTTTAATAGAGGCATGCTTATTTATTTATTTGTTTGTTTGTTTGTTTGTTTTTGTTTATACATGCACTGGGTACAGTCAGAAGCACGGGAGGGTGAGAGAATTCACCAGAGCCAGAGCGGGGAGCAGAGCAGGCAGAAGGACCGAAGTACACTGCTGAGGGGAGCAGCGGGCGGCAGGAGAGGTCTGCTCGCCATGTGGGACCCTCCTCCGGTGGCCGGGGAGCAGCCGGGGGATCGAACTGGTGCCGCAGACGCTGCGGCAGCTTCGCCAGCTTCGCAACCCAGCGCTCAACCGCTGCGCCACCGGGGAGGCCCGCCATCCTGTGTTTTGATTGACCTTTGACACTCAAGATGTTAGTCCCTGTGAAGCAGATGGGACATTGTCTCTCATGAACTATTCTGCATTGATCAGAGTTCAGCATTTATAAGGACTTGTCATTCATGGGAAAACACACACCTGTGGAAGTCTAGACTACAGCTGAACTGTTAACATTGAAATAGAAAACAAGTTATTCAGGAGGGTGCTGAATTTTGTGATAGGCAAAAGAAAATAGGTTTCATAAAAAATACAAGTTTAGATTCTACCACTAGGAAAATCTTTTGGAGTGTCTGCCAGTTTATACTAATACCTTAAAGGAGTCCGTAACTGATTTTTTAAGAACGGTTTTTAAAGCTTTAAAAAGGTTTTCTATGAATTGGGAATGGAAAATTTCCTTAGACTGTTTTTTAAAGAAAATCTAAAACATATAAAATGAGTCCCAGTCAACCTACTGTAACATGAAGCATAAAAACATTTTAAAGATACAAATATAAAATAAGTTTATATGTTTTTCATGGAACTGCCTTTATGCCGCTGGATGGTAGAGTTTTTATTTTAAATAAAGACATTCCGTTTTCCAGGACATGATTTATACAAGAAAACATATAATGTCCTGTTGAACACAGGCCAAATACATTCCCAGACGCTTTGTTACTCAAACCTTTTGAGGGCTTTCTTTATAGATGTTTTTGGCAGAAGTGGTGATTTTAGAGGAAATGTATAAGAAATACCAGATGCAGCTTTCTGAATTGCCTTAAATGGTTAAAAAATTATTTATGATGATATAAACATCTGGGTATACCAGACAATGCTGTAATTTAAGGGGGGAAAAGTTGATATATCAGTGAGATAAATAATTAAGCCTTTTTCAGCTTGTTATATTATGCTCTGTTCCCAGGTCCTCTTCCCTTCCCGAAGTAAAATTTATCATCCATTTATTTATCATACATTATTTTATGCTGTTTCCCAGACGTTAAAATAGGCACTGGTGATACACCGATAGTGTGCACTAGGATCTTACTTTCAGAAGGTTTGCAGCCAGACACGAAGGGGAAGATTACATGGAGTCACATACATGGCAACCAGCTGGTTTGAAAGGAAAGCGCAGTCCCTTCTATTTGGTTTTATGGAAAGGGAGCAAAGACTGGTGAGGAGTATACTCACCTCACTTGAAAAATAGGTACAGCTAGTAGGCAGGGAGTTGGAAGAGCATTCTAGATAGAGGGCTGAATTCATATGTGGAAACTGGCTGAAGATCTGGTAGTAGGGACCATAGGATGCTGGGGGGGGGGGCGGTGTTTGTGTGTGTTTGTATGTGAGTGTGGTGGTGGTGTGAAATGCTGAGAAGTTGGAGGTAGAAGTGGGTTGCTACATGGAGAAATTGAACTTTTAAGTAGGGATCCTAAGCACACATCATAAACTGGAGCCTAAATGATAATATAAAAGAGCAAATGGGACTGAGACTGAGGCCTGGGAGTTTCTAATAAAGAAAAAGCACGTTCCCAGCTCTGCCCAAGCATTGCCAAATCTTCATGTTTCAAGAGACACTGGAAGTTGGGTCTTTCATAAGGAATATGGCAAATTTTTAATGACACCTAATTTAAGTTTTTATTTGTTTGTTTGTTTATTTTTGCATAGAACTGGGGTGTAGGCCAGAGGTGTGAAGGGTGAGAGGATTCACCAGAGACAGAGTGGGGAGCAGAACAGGCAAATTCACTGAAATACACTGCAGAGGGGAGCTTTGGGTGAGATAGGAGAGGTCTGCTGCGCCATGTGATGGGATCAAACTGAGGCTGTAGAGGTGAGGGAGGCCCCTAATTTAAGTTTTTCTAAAAGTCCTGTGTGGGCTGAACAACATTTCATTGGGCCAGATGTAGCCTATGCTGATACACAACAGGGAGCTAGCTTTCAGAAATCAATTGAGGCTCAGTCTGCAACCTAGAAAGAAAGCCATTTGTCATTGGTATTTTTCCTAGTGATGATATTCAGTAAATGTCAAAAATTATTGTCACTGACAAAATCGCACCTTTTGGAATCTGACTGGTCTATTTACCTTTTAAAATAAAACATATAACTTGATTTATGACAGCCTTTTTAACAATTTTTCTTTTGCTATGGAAAGAATGCAGTATGAACTATCAGAATTCATGCAAAGGGAAGAGGGAGGATGGGGAAAATTGACCTGATCTGACTACATTAAAATATTTATATGAAATATCTTTCAAATGCCACCGTCACTCTAGTTTAACTATAAAAATAATCCAGCAGGCCTCAGCCTAACTCAGCTTAATCACAAATTCTGAGCTAGTAAAATTTAAATTAATTGAAGTTATACTCTATTAATACTCTCTTTTCCTGTGAGTTCATTGCTAGAAAATGGAATTTCAAAAATTACTTTATATTTAGAAATTAATTATACTTATGAAACATGGAAGCATCCACCATATATACGATGGACCTTTAAGTTCTATGTCTGATATGGTTGAAAAGAATTGAATTAAAAGGTAATACAGATGCTGTTAGGTCTTACATTCCAGTGTAATGAAATGCACTTTTTAATAAATACTTGGTGTTATAATGAAAGTCATCTTGTAAAAGTTGAAATTCTATAATAAAAGGATCGCTAATTTCTAGCTCTTGTTTTGATACATTTAATAAACTAGTCTGAATTTCCTTGTGTTAGATTTAATGTATAGATTTAAATTTACCTTTAAGGTAGCAGTGCCAGTCAGACATTAATTCAACGTATTTGCTGATACAGCGATAAAAGAAATCACCTAGAACATTTTTCCTTCCTTCTATTAACTCCTTTGCCTTGGATTACAGAGATGGCAAATAAAGGAAAATGTTAAGCCAGGTGGTATTTGATATTGGTTAGGATCAGGTTGAAAGTTGAAGTCCTAGTTACTTTAAGAAATCAGATGAATGAGCACTGGTGCTTTATATAGCACTTGATTATATAGAATGGCCACATTTAATTCAGCAGCTTCTCTCAAAAATTCTTTGAGATACGGGCAATAAAGTCTGACCCTGGTGACAGGAGCATGATTCATATCCAGGTCTGTGACAGGTCAGGTCTTCCGACCCTCAGGTCCTGCTGCAACTTGTCTTATCTCAGTCAGGTGAGTCTTCTACTGCTTAGACAAGAGTTTTATAAAGTTCTGTGAAGACAGTGTTTTAGCGCAGTGTTACTAATCACAAGTAAAATGTAAACTTATGATGTGCTGATTTGTTGTAATCAGTTGCATTTTTATATTCAATTTTGATTTTAAATCAGTTTTGAAGACCATGCCACCACCTCACTGGCATTATAGACGAGGCTCTGATATGGCAGGTTTTAGGATGTTATATATTTTGAGTAGCTCTTCCTCCAAACTAGACTAGATCTCAGCTCTTTAACTACTCAACTTCAAATAAACCCAACCCCCTCCTATTCTTTCCACTTCCAGAATTATTTTGGCAGTTTAGATTATTTCATAGGGGTATTGTATTTGGCTTAAAACTCATTCCTAAATAATTTATTTTGCCTGCCCATGTAAATACAGTTCTAATTTCAAATTGTGGTTTGACTTAATCTCCCGTTTTTGTGGAGAAATACTCAGTATCTCTGATGGGAGGAAAATAGGGTGCCTAGAGAAAAAGAGAAGTCTGTGGGGACCTTTGAAGTCAGAATTTGACTTTTCCCCTCTCCTGGTTAATACCCTTCTAAACCCTACCCCCAGATTTGGAGGACTTTTTCCCCTTAGACTCAATTATCAGACTCAGACTATCCTTAAAATACAAGTTAAATTTGAAACAGCCCTGTGCATGCCTGCAAGGGTAGGCGGAGCTAGCGATTCTGTGTCACGTGCGCTCAGGACTAACTGTTCTGATAATGAGTTTAAGGAATTTTAATACAGTTATTTTAGGCCTGCCTTGCTGAACAGATTTTAATCAATATGCCAATATAAATGAACTTCCTTGAAGAAAATATTTTTGACTTAACCTTTTTAAAGACAGATGTCTTGCTGAATTTTTCATATGGTGGTGTTAAATTATTCTGATTTATTAAAATCATTTTTATCAGAATGAATTCTACTTTGTGAATTTTACTCTAAAAATGTTTATCATTCAGTTTTGTCTTTTTTTTTTTTTTTTTTTTTTTAATAAGGGACAGGATAAGCTAGTGGAGATACAGCTTGGTTATATTCCAGAGTACTGCTAACCAATAAAAATACAATGCAAGCCACAGCCACAAGTATAATTTAAAATTTCTTAGTGGTCATGTTTTAAAAAGTAAATAGATATGGATAAAATTAACTTCAATAATATATCCAGAATTTTATTATTTTGACATGTAATCTATGCCAAAAATCATTAATTTTAGAAGACAGTAGGTAAATGAAGGGATGTCTCAGAGAAAGGGAAGAGAGGGTAGTGTAAACTGGAGCTCTGTTTCCTGCTACCTTTTTGTAGTGTGGAGAGAAGTGCAGGAAGATGGGAAGAAAGGCCTTGCTCCTCCTTTATCTGACTTTTACTTTAACTCACGAGTGGGATGGTTAATTCAGAACATGAATTAGAGATGAAGTTACTTGTTATTCTTCTGAATAATTGAGAGTTCTATTTATATTCAGAATGTAGTACTAGAGAAGGCCCAAATAATACCCTTTGTTCGTACTACATATGTGTACATAAAGAATATAAAATGTCTCTTCCTGACTCAGCCTTTAATAAACATAATCTTGTTCCTTTTCTCTTATTCTTTAAAAAAAAATTTTTTTTTTAATGTCCAAGCTTAAATTCCACTGGAAAGACAGGAAAGGAAACATTTATAGTAGATTTTCCAAACACAAACCTTGCTTTTATAATATGGTTATGGCAACCATCTCTGTTTTGGTAAAGTTAGCCTATTAGATGAATTACACTTTGCAATTTAAATTTTCAAGATTTAGAGCAACCACAAGCTATTGCAACAGTTAAACTGGACATTTTGTGTACAATTTGGTATTTTAAATTAGGATTCTAGGCAACATAAAAGGCAGAATGCAAACAAAACAGATAGACCTGGCATGCTCCGTATGGCTCACAGAAAACTTTGAGGAAGTGACCAAGGAGCTGAAATATCAAGAGTGAGCGGGAATTGTTAATAGGCAACTGTTAGGAGATGGAAAAGAATTTTCCATGCAGAAGAAAGAACATTTGTAAGAGAAGTCTTGCATTGGGAATTGAAAGTCCAGGAACAAACCATACATTTATGGTCAGTTGATTTTCAATAGGGACAGTTGTTCAAGAACAGTTTTTCATTATATTGTGCTGAAACCCACTGGGTATCCAATGCAAAAGAACAGAATTGGATCCCTTCCTCACACCAACCACAAAAGTTGAAATGGATCATAGTCCTAAATTTTAGAGTTAAAACTGTAAAACTTCTGTGAGTAAGTTTTTGTGGTGTTGAGTTAGGCGGTGCTCTTAACTATTAAGAGCACCAGCAACCAGAGAAAAAATAAATTGGACTTTATCAAAATTCAGCACTTTTGTCCTTCAGTGGATACCACCAAAAAATTGTAAAAGGACAATCTACAGAATAGGAGAGAATATTTGCAAGTAATCTAGTAAGGGAACTGTATCCTGCTACTACTGGAGATGCAGCATGAACAGGTTTGTGGGAAAAGGTTGGAGTCCAGCATTGGGATCTGAGTATTCTTTGATCTGAAAACAGAGCTCCGCTGCACAGCATCTCCTCTCTGTTTTGTTCAGAATGAAATCTGTGATCTCACTGGAGATAACAAGCATCTCCTTCAGCTCACACTTCTGTTTCTGAAGTAACAGGTGTGAAGTCCACGGGTGTGGTTGAGCGTTCCTTGGTTCTTCATAAATTCATTGAATTTATGAACAAGAAATCTGTTGTGATTCTAGATTTTATCTTGAAGCTCCTCAAATTCCAACTATTTTTTTTTCCTAAAGATTGATTTATTTATACAAGCACTGGGTACAGTCAGAAGTGCGGGAGGGTGAGAGAATTCACCAGAGCCAGAGCGGGGAGCAGAACAGGCAGACTGACGAAATACACTGCTGAGGGGAGCAGCGGGCGGCAGGAGAGGTCTGCGCACCATGTGGGACCCTCGCTGGTAGCCAGGGATCAAACTGGCGCTGTAGAGGCTGCGGGCAGCTTCGCAGCCCAGCGCTCAACCACTGCGCCACCGGGGAGGCCCAAATTCCAACTATTTCATCATTATTTCACAGATTTTTGCTTCCTTTTCAATGAGTTTTAAAATAGTCGAAACAGGGCCTCCCTGGTGGCGCAGCGGTTGAGCGCTGGGTTGCGAAGCTGCCCATGGCCTCTGCAGTGCCGGTTCCATCCCCGGCTGCTCCCCGGCCACTGGAGGAGGGTCCCACATGGTGCGCAGACCTCTCCTGCCGCCCGCTGCTCCCCTCAGCAGTGTACTTCGGTCCTTCTGCCTGCTCTGCTCCCCGCTCTGGCTCTGGTGAATTCTCTCACCCTCCAGTGCTTCTGACTGTACCCAGTGCTTGCATAAATAAATAAATAGATAGATAGATAGATAGATAGATAGATAGATAGATAGATAGATAGATAGATAAATAGATAAATAAATAGATAAATAAATAAATAAATCTTTTAAAAAATATAAAATAAAATAGTCGAAACATATAATCATAAGTCATAATCTGTTGTTTTGACTGATATGTGAGAGCCAGTGATCTGAATTGCATTTGTAATTTATTCACTCAGAATACTTTGCCCTGTGAACTACATCCTGGCCATGGTCTTAGTTGTGTTAGACACTCTTAGTTCACAAAAATCAAAAACCAGCCAGGAAAATGGATAAAGGGAATGTAAATTGACTTTTTTGTTTCTTTCCATTAAAGAGTGGTTCTGGAAATAGTTCATGCAAGGATGCAGTGGTGAAAATCTCCCTCTTTTTTTTTTATTTTCAAAGATTTATTTATGCATACAAGAGCAGAGGTGCAGGCCAGAGGTGCAGGGGTGGGGTGTGTGTGAGAGGATTCACCAGGGACAAAGTGGGGAGCAGAATAGACGGATCTACTGAAGTACACTGCTGAGGGGAGCGGCAGGTGAGATAGGAGGGGCCTGTTGCGCCAAATGGGTCAGTTCCCTGGCCAGAGATTGTGCTGCAGAGGCTGCTGATAGCATCATAGTGCTGAGACTTAACCCCTTGCACCACCAGGAAGGCCTGGAAATCTCTTTTTTGCTATTGTCTCTGAAGAGGATGAAATTTCGGG
Source organism: Talpa occidentalis (assembly GCF_014898055.3). Lineage (NCBI taxonomy): Eukaryota > Metazoa > Chordata > Mammalia > Eulipotyphla > Talpidae > Talpa > Talpa occidentalis. The sequence goes on from NW_023601104.1 coordinate 100,317,473, forward strand.
GGGGAAATGTTAATTTTTGGGGGGTATTAAATTTCATGTTAAAGACTTGATTATTGTATTGGGGGCAAACCATGTGAATTAATTTCTGGCGTCTAGGTAATTTCTTATCAGAATGCCTACTTCCTTGAATTAAAAGAGAGATGAAAATAATTGAATATTCATAGTTAGCACAGGTGAATATTGTCAGACTTTACTGCGAAGATATCAGTCTCATTATATAGTAATTCACACTATTTTAATGACTCTTTATTCATGTTTCAAAACAGATGAGCTTCGACAAGAAATGCTGGATGATGTACAAAAGAAATTGATGAATTTAGTAAACAGTACAGAAGGAAAAGTGGACAAGTATGTTCTGTCTTTTCACTTACATGTATTTTATGGAGTTATTTTTATAGTAAAAAGCGCTTCTACCTGTAGATGTTTATATGTGTGTGCATATATATTTTTTTAATAGAGTAATGCAGCATTTTGTTCTGTCCATTAATGACTAATATTTGAGAACATTTAAAATATCAACAAAACTTAATTTAAGAGAAGCCCAACTTCTTTACATTTCATTGCTAAGTTCCTAATAAGAGTCAAAATAATTGTGGTCAAAAAATTACATCAAAATCTTATAACAATTGCTAGTGTTAGTCTACATGCATTTCAGTTTTTGGTATAAGAAAGTTCTTTGGCTGCAAGAAAGAGCATTTGTTTTACTTCACTAATAGGAATATCTCTTAGAGCTGGGATGGCCGCTCTTTGGTATTTCTTCTGTTGTTGATTTTTAACATAGTCATCTATCACTGTATGACTGGAGTTGAGTTGGAGAGGTACTCATCATGTTTACTGAAATAAAGTACATAACCCAGTTACTATAGTAATGAGGAGGTAGACGGCAAGGCAGCACTGCTCAGTATTTTTGAGGCCAAGAGGTTAAGCCTAAAGAATTTAGCCAAGATTCAGGAATAAAAGCCCATATGAGATATGAGTATGAAGCCAAATTGGGAATTTAAGAAAAGGACAAGACTATATAAATCACTGTTGCTGGCAGTGGCAATGGTGAATTTTCCACCACTTTCCCCCTGACTTGAGACAATCTCTGGTTCTTCTTGCACCCACGTGGGCCCCTCCTGACAGTTCCACCACCTCAGTACAGTCCCACACTTACATAGGCACAGGCCAGGGGACTGCAGAGAGAGCTAAAGAGGAGAAATTTCAGAAAGGCCCAGTCCCAGATGGCCATGCTGCCCTTTTCCTTACGTGGTGTTGAGTTGTAGGTAGGTAGTTTTAATGAAGGGTGGGTAGCATAGCAGCTTTTCTCTTGGCTTCAAAATAGATTTTTCCAGCTCAAATTCTTTTTCTTAAAACCACATGGGAGAGTTAAAACATCGCCACAATTATGAAGTACTTAGGAAATAAAAAGTTTATTCTTAGCATTTTTTATTCTCTTTACTATCCTTAAATGAACATAGTTTGCTAAATATATTAGGTCTGTAACTAGATACATATGTAATACTAATATTTAAAAATTTTAAATATTAACAAATCTTTCATAAACATGAATGGGGAAATAGAAACATCACCATTAAGCATAAGAACTATCATCACTATTTACAGTGGGGATGGAAAGATCTGGAGTGTCTCTTTAAGATGGACATTGACCCAGATAGGTAATGAGAATTACTTCAATGGGGCATTATCTTGACTGACTGATTAATTTTTTGGTTGAAGAAAGTCAGTGATTAAGTGATGTTTTTAAATGTATGCGTTATGAGTTGTTTGAAATATACATGTCAATGGTTTATAAAATTACTTTTTGAAAATTAAGTATAATTATATACTTTAGCGTTTATTGTTTGAGCTCACTTATTGGAATAATTTGTGCTGTTTCTGCCTTCATTTTCAGAGTCCTAATGAGAAACCTCTTCATTGGACATTTCCATACACCAAAAAATCAGCGTCATGAAGTATTACGATTAATGGGAAGCATCCTGGGTGTCAAAAGGGAGGAAATGGAGCAGGTAAATAAGTGATAAGAGACATTTGCGTATTGTTTATAAATAAAATAGGGTCCCCTATGACATTGTTTACTACTACTGTGTGTGTAACTTTGCCTGAATATAACTTTTTCATTGTGGAAATGGAATCTACAATGGTGAAGAGATGAATTTTTTCAGTTTGTGTATTTTAAAAAATATTTTGTAATCTATAAATCATCTCTCCTGTGAGAATGCTGAAATTTGATACAACAGTCCTCAGCTTTTATTTGAGATACTGCCTGGGATGACATGGTGATGGCAATAGTAGTCTTGATCAGTAGGAAACATTTACTGGGAATTAGACTTGAAAAACATGGCTTGTTACTATCTGAAACCATATAAATTATTTTTATTTTTTCTTACATTGATAATAAATTTTTTTTTTTTTAAATAACCTTTCAGTTGTTTAATGAAGACCAGGGCGTTGTTAGCAGGTGGATGACTGGGTGGCTTGGAGGAGGATCGAAAAGTGTCCCCAACACACCCCTGAGACCAACTCAGCAGTCTGTGCTTAATAGTGTAAGAGCCAATTTTATTCTTTTTGAATATGAATGGTGAAATGATTGTACATCACATTTGTTTGCAAGGAATCAGATTTATTTTATATAGCCATTTTATTTTGGAGTGTGAAAACTGAGCCCCAGAAGGGTGATTACTTAAGAGTAATAATCCAGTCGTAATAATTTTATTGTATGTAGTTTTTATTTTAAATTTTTATTATATAGTACTTCTGCTTTTCAAAGTATTAACTGTTTTTTCGTTGTATTTGATCATGCTGCTGTAGACAGTCATTCGTCTATCTTACTACTAAATTGTTAAAGACGGAAGCTTTACGCATGTCTGTGTCTACTCAGGCACTGAGCTTTTGAATACTTGCTGAGAACCTGCTGTGTACTGGACTGTTGGAAGCAGTGGGGATCCAGCAGCAGACCAGACAGTGCGCCTGCCCTCACTGCACTGACTCTCTGGTGGGAGGAGGCAGTTCATAACTTGGAAATATAGTGCCTGTTACACAATAGGCATAAAGTGAATATTAATTGAATTGAGAAGCACTGTGAGTTAGAGTGTGGAGTTTACATCTGTGGTTTTTTGTTGTTGTTGTTGTTTGTTTGTTTTTAAATAAAGAGGAAACTGAGGATAGATGATTTATCCAGATCTGGTTAAAGATAAAACCCTATTTTAAATTGGATAAAATTTTTTAAAAGATTTATTTATTTATGCATGCAGGAACAGGGGTGTAGGCCAGAGGTGTGGGGGGGTGAGAGGATTCACCAGAGACGGAGCGAGGAGCTCAACAGGCAGATAGATCCCTAGCTGGGAATCAAACTCATGTCTCAGTGGCTGGTGATAGCTTGCTAGCACTGCGACTTTAACCCCTGTGCTACCAGGGAGGCCCTAAATGGATAAATTTTAATTTAACTGCATTTAATCTGATACTATCACTGGTGAATTTTTGTTATAGTCAGTGAATGTGTCTTTTGAAAAATATGACTTTAATTCTTATTTTTCTATTATAATTTTTCATATCTATGTGAACAGTCATTACAATGGTTTAAGGCTTAGAGTCTTACATGTCATTGATGGCAACAAATCTAAGTCTTAGCAGGTGGCTGTATGGGAGAATGAGGTTTGTAATGAGTGTTGTCCTTAACATTTATTGATTACAACACTTTGTGGCTGCTGCCCTTGTATCTAAAGTACTAGTATTTTAATTGGTCATAAAAGTTATTTATAAGGAAGTAATTTACACGGCATACTTAGTTTTTAATATTCAATGAGAATAGCTGGTAAAGTTTCTTAGTTGTAGGAAATACAGTTTCAATATCTACTAATGTGACCAAATTATTTTTTCTTAGTCCTTTTCAGAACTTTTTGTTAAGTTTCTGGAAACAGAATCTCATCCATCTATTCCACCACCAAAGCTTTCTGTTCGTGATCTGAAACCTCTAGATTCACCAGGAAGAAGAAAACTAGATACAAATGTACCAGAAAGTTTTAAAGGTAAAATCAGATATTTATATCTGCAATTTAAAAATGGAGTGTTTAATTTATGATTATGTTTTACAATGATATTAACTTAGATTTTAGTGTTTTTGAAAATAGGTAATGATTTGTACTGAAATTCCAATAAAGCATTAACTTTTGACTTCCTGTATTTTTTTAGCAATCTGATATTTAATTGGTTTAGATTAAATCGCATGAAATAGTTTCCCTCTGTAAATCAGAAGAATTCCTCTCTGCAGCAGTCACTTTGAATTATCCTTCTTGGAGAAAGGGTAGTGAACTGATGACCTGCTTTCCTTTCTCACCAATGGTGCTTATTGCTAATCAGGTACAAGTGTAGTTTATACTTAGAGAAGGCTGATGTGAAAATCTGAGTGTTACACTCATTAACCACATCTTGGTATGTTAAACATTAACATTTTTTTAAGAGCAGTTGAGTAAACTGGCTTAGACGTCCAAGAATGTCATATGGCATTTGCTTCTGTTGAAAGATCTGCTTATAAGCAAGTGGCTTGGTGGTTCTACAGTGTGTGGACATGGTTCTCTAGCTCACTAGATTTTTTTTTAAAGATGTATATATTTATCCGTAGAAGAACTGGGTTATAGGCTAGGAGTGCAAGGGCTCACCAAAGACAAAATGGGGAGTAGAACAGGCAGATTTCCTGAAATACACTGCTAAGGAGAGCAGCGGGCAAGACAGCAGAGGTCTGCTGCGCCATGTGTGGAATCCAGCTCAGGCCGTAGTAGCAGTGATCGAGCTGAGACTTAACCCCTAGGCCACGAGGGAGGCCCCTTTCACTAAACTTTCATAAAAAACTTATGTTTTCTTTTTTAGAAAACTTTTATAGAAAATTTATGTAAAATCTATTTATTGTTTCGATAACAGGTTTGACTGCTAAATTGAGTAAAAAGTCTTAACTTCACGTAGTAGGACTAGACTGCACTGAAAACACTTCTTGTTCATTAAGACAGTGTTGCCCTATTTTCTCCTGCTCTCTTTTCTCTCTGCTCCCCTCTCTTCCCCTCTCTCCCTCTGCTCCCCTCTGCTCCCTCTCTGCTTGTCCCCCCCCCCCCATATTGAGGCGCTGCTGGCTTTTTTTGCATTGATCAGAGACAAAAGCCAGTGGTGGTCTGATCTGGATACATTTGCCTGAAAATAGCAAGCTTAGTCTTTGATTCTGGATTTGAAGAGTCCGGGCTGACTGAGTACCACCAGAAGCTTTCCCAGAGTTTGGAAAATGGGCACTCACAGCAAAGTACAACTTGGGGACTCAAGGGCGCCCCATGATAAGTATAGTTGATGCATTTATCTCAGTGCTTGCTTTGTTGTAGAGGCCTCTTTGATTTGAGTTTTCCATGGCTGAAGTGGGTGCCTTGGTCAGGTTACTTGTGTACCAACAGTGACGTTGTTAGCGGTCTCGGGTAATAAGGCAGCAGGACATTATATTCACTAGACATTAGGGCGTAAGCTAAGTGCCTGTTCCAGTAAAAACGAATTGTTTAACCTGACTTTTCAGGGAAACAATTGAGCATTGTTTCCAAACATTTGAATGTCTAAAAGATGATTAGATATGTAATGCATTTACTGTTTCTTATTTTGGTAAATTAATATTAAACTGATTGTTACTGTAACATGGGTGCCAGTTATTTTCATGGCTGTCATAATTATTTGGGGAAAACAGTTTCTCAGGTCCTTCTTTCAGGCGGATAGTCAGAGTGTACCTTGTGACATAGAAACTACCTTTGTAAAAGTTAAATGAAGTTTGTCAATTATATAACAGGTATTTAAACTTGAAACAGCAATATTAGCGTGTTTAATAAAGTATTAGCCATATATACAAATATTCTTTCCCCTTTCTTTCCCCCACTCCTTTCTTACTGCCTAGTCCTCTTTCCCCGTCTCATGAGCCCGGCCTCTCAGCTCCACGGTGTAGCAGCTGTGAGTTGAATTTATTTGGGGACTAAACATGGGAACTTAAAACACATGGATAGCACCGGATTTTACTGAAAATGTTTCGAATTACTAGGAGCGAACTTTAATCAGATTTTAACGATACAGATTAATATTTATTTGTATTTAGTAATTAGTGTCTATTTGTACCTTCTCTGTGAATAACTAAGAGCGCTCCAAAGTAAGTGTCCGACACCATGGTGGTGTGACCAGCAAGGTCGACTTACGTATGACAGTAGTAGTTAATTGATTATTTGTGAATATGACAGTGTTATTTATGTGCACAGTCTTGTTTCTATTTGACTTCTTTGTGAAGGTTAGTGGACTAAATAATTCATATTTTATCATTTAGATACAACAGAATCCAGGTCTGGTAGAAGAACAGATGTGAATCCATTCCTGGCTCCACGTTCTGCAGCTGTGCCTCTTATTAACCCAGCTGGACATGGACCTGGTGGGCCTGGTCATCTTCTTTTGAAACCCATCTCAGATGTGCTGCCCACATTTACGCCTTTGCCAGTGTTACCTGACAACAGTGCTGGAGTTGTGTTGAAAGACCTTTTAAAGCAATAGATGATTCTCAAGCCAGAGATGACATACATAGCACTTTACAGAAAACCCACAACACTACGTGTATGTACTTGATCACAAAGTGGCCTTTTGGAAAAAGTCATGTTTGTTGCAGTGTACATTCTCTAAATTTAATAAAAATATTCTTAGTACTTTAAGAAATGGCAGGTTTCACGGGAGGAAGCAATAGCTATATTACCTGCTTTTCCTCCCTCTCTGATTTGACCTAATTTAAGCTAGGAGAAGCATTTGGTCATTTGTTTTAATTTACAAAGTAAGTAAAATAAAAAGGCAAAATACTAGTAGCAATATATTAGCTCTTTAGTTCCTTCTCTGCTTTTCAAGCTCATTTAAGCTAGAAACATGGTTTAGTATATTTGCTAAAGATAATAGAGATTTACAAAAATAATAGTGATGACTTCTGTGCCTAATGCAGAAAATTGACCTGAAGCACGTATTCTTCATGTGTCGCAGCCTCTGTGGAGGTCGCAAGCGCAGGTGTCCCTTGGAGGCCCGGGTGTCCCGGTGTGCATTGGTGTGTTTGGTTCTGTGCAGTTTGATCACATGTGCAGGTTCGTGTGTCCACCATAGTCCAGACATCGAGCAGCTTCGTCATAGGCGTCACCCCTTGTGACACCCTTTTATAATCACAGCACCTCTCCCCTGCCATGTGCACATCTGCCAGCCACCAACTGTGCTCCATCTTTATCATTTTGACATTTGAAGAGTGCTGTGTGTGGGCTCATACATTATGTTACCTTTTGAGATTGACTTGGTTCCGCTCACCACAATTCCCTGAAGATCCATCCACATTGCAGCACGTCTGGGCAATTTGTTGCTGCTTCATAGTTGAAAGTGTATTGCAGATGTGCTTTTGTTTTAAGAGCTGAGGTATCTTTATAAAGGTATCTTTAAACTAAAAGTTTGCTCACACACATTTGCACAAGTTTCATGTATAGGAAAGTAGTCAATCAATCATACAGCTGCGTTTTTATAACTAATGAGCAATATCACTGAGCACGACACCGCCTGCCTGTCTGAGGTGTTGATACGAGAGGTGCATTAATCCAGGAGTCATCGTTCTCATTGTTGTGGTCGTGGGAGCCATGAAATCACTTCAGCAACACCAGCACTGGGCATTTGATACTAATGACAGCATTTTAGTTTTTTATAAACCTGTCATAAAAAATCCTAACTCGCAACTTAATTATATCAGGATGCTCATGGTTGATTCGTTGTTGAAGTTGTACATGTAAAGACATTTCTTGCAAATTTTGTGAATTTCAATATGCCTTGAAAATAGAAACATCTATCTAACAAAGAAAGGTGAAAATGATACTAATCCAAATGTGTAAATAGGCCTGGCTCTGGCCAAAGGTAAATTTGGTTGTTTGTAAATTTTGCTGTGATTAACTGTATATTTTCTACTGTATTTAGAAAATTGGATGTCTTTATGTGTTGATGGATAAAACTTGTTTTTCTGAAGAATTTTAGAACTGAGACATTGCTGCCTCAAAACATCACCTGTCTCCTTAGTTAATTTATTTATGTTGCCACTCTTTATTTAGTACACTTTAAAGGAAGTTGTCGTACAAGTTCTATATTAGAACTGCCAACCTGCCTCATGTCTGTTCTGCCCATTATTATTTCTCTAGGAAATTATTACTTACAGATTTTTATATGATCCTTTCAAAGATACTTTCATTGACCATCCTAAATTATTTGCTGCTTGCCATTGAAGTTTCATTTCAGTGTTGAGCATCTGAAATAAAAGTTCCTAAGTTTAAAAATAAAACACATGATCCTTCATTTTGAAGAAATAGAACATGGAAAATTTTTTTTTCTCTTTTAATTTTGAGAAAGGAAATGCATGGTGGGCATATAAGTTACATCATATTTTAATTACCTTTTATGACATTTTGAGTTTTTCTTTTCCTGCTCAGCAGTCTGTCCCTCCTCACCCCGTAGTTTAACATAAGTCTGAAAGCTGTTGTGGGTGGATTGTGTATCCACATGGCACGTGACCTTCCACGGCTGCTATTTAAGTAAGTACGTGCCCTTGTCCTAAAGCTGTAATACTCCACGTTCCAGTTGTGACACCATTGGCACTACCGCCGACTAGGATGCGTACTAGTGTTTGTTGATCTGAAGAGACAAACATCTCCATTTTCGAAACTAAATTATGTCAGAGATGAACCATCTGTACCAGGGATCTTCTCGGCGGCCATTCTGTGAGGCAGCGTATCTGATGAGTGATGTTAGCGGGAGGACAGCAGCAGCAGAGTTGTACCACAGTGTTTTGACTGCGGTAATTCTCCTGTTTCCTTCTCAAGAAACTTACTAGAAATTGTGGCTGAATTCTGCCTTAGCTGCCACAGTCTTCCATGACATTCCTCATGGTGTCAACCACTAGGTGTGATAGCAAATCCAGCCGTTGAATTTCATGTTCGTGTAGTTCCATATCACGTGGGTGTGCTTTAGTTCCTGCCGTTACTGGTTTAAAAGGGGTGGGGGGAACAGCACCAAAACGTAACAAAATACGGGGGGAAAGCAATGACTTTAATAAAACCAATCAACTAACGTATCAAATATTCCCCCAAATAAAGGCTCCAGTTTGTCTGAACATTGTAATGGTTAATTGGAAGGAGGAGAGACGCCGTGACTTACCCGGTCAGAAGACAGCGTGTCTTCAGGATGGAAGCGGTGAGCAGCACTGAGACAGTGCTTGTTCACATCATGCTCAAAGCACTGACTTTGACTCTTAAAGCTAATAATGGTTTTCATATCAAAGTATTGAAAACATCTTACAGCAACAAAAGTTCTTTAATTTTGTAAATATGAAGTGATATTTTGTAAATATGAAGTGATTCCTATGGAAAAAATAATGCACTTTTAATTCTGACCAAATTCCGACATTTGTGATTATTTACCCGTTTTTACTTTTCCACTTATGAAGGGTTCTCTACTTAAAATTGACAAATTGAATCTACGTGTGGGAAATTTACAACCCAAACTTAGTAAGGGGTTGTCTTTTATAGAGCTGAAATCAATGCATTTCTGAACTTCTCAGGAGCACCGCGAGGAATAGAAAAAAAAAAAAAAAAAAACTCCAAATAAAAATGATATATGTAAGTTGGCAATGTTTCATCCACAATAAAGAAAAAATTTTTTTAGCTAACAGCTGCTGACTTTTTCTTTAGAAGGGAGAGAAATGACTTACACATGTTGTTTATAGCAGCCGTGGATGAACCACCGAGGCTAATGTGTCCAAGTGTTGGCCGGATGTCTGCTGTTGGGAGACCATCTGAGCCTTGGAAATGTTAAGAATGAACAACTTGGTAGATGCTCGAGATTGTGTATGGAAAGGCCTGAGAGATGGTAGCCAGCCTTTGTTGGTGGTTTTTTTGCTTCCGAGGTGATAAGGATTTGTGGTGTCTCAGTCTCTGCGAGATAATCGGTCATGTCTGTCTGCATTTTTTCTTTAGATGTGGGACTTGAATACTTTGTTTGAACTGTTCGTGTGGTAGCAGCGTTGGAAAGAACCTGGGCTTCAAAGTTGAAAGACAGATTGAACGCTGATTTTGACCATTTCTTGTGTGACTTTTAACAAAGTATTTTGACCACGGGACTGTTCTCACCACTGAAATTACACCCGTCTAGGAACTGACGCGGTGGTGAGGGTCACGTGACTCATCCATTCATAATATTTATTAAATGAATAAATGTGCTCCTTGTGGAAATGTCCTGTGAGGACTGTGGTTCCGCACTGCCGAGTTGTCGTGATTACCACCAACAGTGGATGAGAATGTGAGGGGAGGAGGGTGTTGCTGAAGCCGGGAGTTGTTTCAGGAATGTAAGGAGGGGTCAGAAGTGTGGGGTGTGCTTGCTGCGCAACGAGATAAATTTTAAGAACAGTCCTCTGGAATTCAGGGCCAGGAAGTTGTTAGCTTTAACTTAGGGCAGAGCCGGGGGTGGGGGGTGTGGGGGGGTGTGGGGGGGTGGTAGGAGCAAATCCCTGTGGTCGAGTGCCTTGAGTAGGCGATGAGTGAGTAGAGGTAGTGTCTGCAGGCACACGAGAGTGATGGCGGGTGTGGACGATGGCAGATAGCAGGTGGATTGGGGCCTCGGGAAGTTGTGGGAATTTTCTTCTGTGAGGTTGGCATCCAGCTTTATCTGCTAAAATTGAAGGGGGCGGTGAGGCATGATCAGAATTGGGAAATTCATGGTCAAGTGGGAGGGGCAGATGCTTGTCGATTACTGGGAGAAGCACCGGTGGGGCATGTGCCAAGTGCCGGGAGCCTGACTCGGGCCTGGCAGGCTATGGGCTGGGAGTGGTGGCTCAGCACAAGGTAAAGGGAGCAGCACTTAGACACGCTAGGTGGGAGCAAGCGAACCGATGTCAGGAGTCAAGCAGCTCAAAACGTTATCAACCTGAACCTTGTTTTCCTGTTCTTGGCACTTGGGTCATGTGAATATATGATCGATCTGAGGGTTTTGTTTTTTTATTAAATGATTCAGCTAATTTTTCTTTTAAGATTTTTATTGATGTGTAGAAGAAATGGATGTATGCTAGAGGTGTGGGGGGCAGGGGGTGAGAGGATTCACCAGAGACAGTGGGGGACAGAAGGATTAACTGAAGTACACTGCTGAGGGGAGCAGCGGGGAGACAGGAGAGGTCTGCTGCGCCATGTGGGTAGCTCCCTGGCAGGGATCGAACTCAGGCCATGGCGGTGATAGCACTGAGATAACCCCTAGGCCACCAGGGAGAACCCCTATCCGAGGGTGTTACAGCTTTTTGTCATAATTTAATACATCCAGTAAATGAATCCATTATCACAACAATACTTGTCTTGGAGATAAAAACTGATGTTAATAAATGATGCTGTGAAGAGGTCAGCCAGTCCTCCCTGCAAAAAACAAGTATAAACTAAAATTGTCCAGCCATTTGGGAACTCTGATTATTGATCAAAAACAGACAAATTTGAAATTGTTGGTATTTGAAAAACTTCCGGAGCTGCAGGTGACAACTGTCGGCGTTGGCATCTGTAAACGTACTGCCTGGCGCTCCCCACCCCAACAAACCTCCTGGTTTTTCTAGCACCAAGATACATGCAAACCTTTGGCCACACACTGAGGGGCAAACTCAGTGGCAGGGGGAGCAACCCATGGCCTCTCAGTTAAACATAGTGAACCTGAAGAAAACTCAGCTTGGACCTATGCAAAGAAAATCATAAAACATTGTTAAAAGAAACAAGAAGACACAAAGAAATGGGTTGAAAGAATTAACATTACCAGGCCTTACAAAATGAACACTCATTCCGGATTGTCCTCCAACACCCAGAACGTCCTCAGTCTCCCTATTTAGATCAGAGGTCTGTCTGCTCACCCCTCGGACCAGTTCAAATCAGGATCCGAACACGGTCCAAACATCGCACTTGGTCGCGATGCTTCAGAGACAGTCCGTGCGCTGTGCTCTCCCTTCCTGCCCTACCAGCGTCCTGCAAACGGCCTTCTCAGCCTCCTTTGCTGGCTGGCACCCCGCTCAATTCTGCCAATGAGAAGCATTTATGGGAGGCTGGAGGGGCGGGAGGAGGCCGAGGTCAGGGTATTTTTCCCTGCTCGCTGCCCATGGCAGTGACTGTTACATTGGTGATGCCAACTCCTCCTTCGGGCAGCAGCACTATGATTCCCCTTCTTAGAGGTGGCCCCGGCTCCGGGGTCCTTCAGCACCATCTTGTCCTTTGCATCCTCCAGCATGGGGGTTGCTCCCTGATGTCGTTTCTCTCTGGGTCGCCTCAACATTCCTTTTGTCTCTTCAGCACGTCGGTCACCAATTCCTTGTATGCAATTCCCCTGTTGAACTGCCTGGCATGGGCATTTTTTCCCTACCAGAACTTGATGGAGGCAGACATTTTTTTACACTTTAAAAAAAAAAAAAATTATATCATTGATTCTTCTTCCTCATGTTTTTTGTTTTTTCATTTTTTCTCTTCTCTATATTTGTTGGCAAACTGGCAGTCAGATCTAGAGCCATGGCGACAGCCACCAGTTACATGTGGCTATTTAAATAATAAATAATAAAAAATGCATCTCGGTAGCATTAGTCATGTTTCAAGGGTTTGGACACCACCGGGGCTAGTTGCTCCCATGTTGACAACACAGACATAAGGAACATTTTCATCATGGCAGAGAGTTCCAGTTCACTGGTCTCAAGGTCTGACTAGATTCAGAGTCAATACTTCAGCGAGGACACTTGGAAGAGAAGGCTTGAGTTGGACAAACGTCCCATGTCCACGTCCTTGTGTTCAGTTAAGTGCTGAAAATGAAGTTTCTCACCATGACCACCTGGGTAGATGTTTTAATGTGGATTCCTTGTCCAGCTTCCCCTTCCCTGGATCAAAATCCCGGGGTAGTGCCTGTTGCATCTTGAGTAAGTCTGTTGCACGGTGACTTCTGAAAGCATTAAAATAACAGGACATGGAGGTGAACGCTTTCATCTTGTGTTCTAGCTGGGAACAGAACTAGGAAGGAAGTGACGCGTGCATAAGTGAACGGACTTAGGTTGCTGACGGTTGGGAGAATGAGCCCATGTCCAGAGAACAGTTGAGACATTCAGAACAGAATTCACCATTTATGCCTAACTCTCCTCAAATTTGCTCACATGCAAGTCTGTGATGGTTCTCACCAGCCCACATGCAAGCTTGAGATTCTGCCTCTCCTACATTTGATGTTAAAATCCAATATGGAGCCTCCCCTGGTGGCGCAGCAGTTGAGCGCTGGGCTGTGAAGCTGCCCGCAGCCTCTGCAGCGCTGGTTCGATCCCGGCCTCCAGCGAGGGTCCCACATGGCGCGCAGACCTCTCCTGCCATGCCCGCTGCTCCCCTCAGCAGTGTACTTCGTCAGTCTGCCTGTTCTGTTCCCTGCTCTGGCTCTGGTGAATCCTCTCACCCGCTTCTGACTATAACCTAGTGCTTGTATAAATAAATAAATAAATCTTTAAAAAAAAATAAATTTCAGAGGTATCATGCCTCTGAAATAATTTTTTAAAAAATCCAGTATGATGATGTGGTATATGAGAGTTGTATGTATTTTTCATTTTTATTCAGTAAAATGAAACGTTCACAGCATCATGTTCCCTCAAATTTTTGAGAAGGTTGATTTTGCTCATCTGGTAAATTGAAGCATCTGGGAGCCACCAAGACCCTGTCTTCTGTGAGTTGTAGTTAAGAATCAGGTCACTACCCATCATATCTTAAATTCATATTAAATATATTAAGTTTGCCCCAAATATTAATCTGTACTAAGTCTTAACAGACAAAAGCCAGAACAGCAAAGAGAAGAATGAAATTTGCGATTTTCTTGAGGGCACCCTGGGGCTCCAGGCAGCCTGTCACTGAGAGGAAAAATCCCCTATCGCACACGTGGTTATATGCTAAAGTCTCAGTCAGCTCACACAAGCTGTAGGAGAAGCCCAGGTGTTTTCATGATTCACTGAATTTCCTGAGAATTCCAAGTATGTGCAGAAAATCCTGACATCCTTCAACCGGTTGGTTGCATTAAATACAGTCAGAGATGAGACACGTAAAGGGGAAAAAATTCTGGAGAAGTCAGGGAACTTGGGTTCTAATCCCTCGTTTGCTTCTGGTTATATGATGTTGGGGAAGTCCATTTCTCTGGGACTTGGTCTTTGCGTCTGTACATTAGGGGGTTGCAGTAAATGATGTATAAGTTCAGGACTCAGTCACCAAGGCCCCTGGCGGCCTCCCTTCGCCTGTGCACCTACTTGCCCTGCTGTCCGGTCACTGCCTCCTGGTTAAATAAATACATTAATAATAACATTTCCTAACCTTTACTGGGGGCCTGCTGTGTGTGCCTGGGTCCCGGCTGGGTCTTTCAGAACACTCTTTCCTTTACAGGACCATGATATATTTTTATCCCCATTTTGTTATTTATTTTTATTTATTTATTTTAATCATTGTTCATTTTTAAACAATATTTGCTTCCCCCCAGCCCTCAGGCGTAGTCCCCGTGGAGTGTCCCCCAAGGCACCGGCGCACATCACCCCAGTGCCCTGGGCTCCTCCCTCCCTCCCTCTGCTCCCTCTCCCGCCTCCTCCCCTGCAGGACGGCTCTGATTCATAATTGTCTGTTTTCGTTTTCTTGTGTTTTGAACTTTTTACCCCCATTTTGTAACAGAAAGTGTGAAGCTCAGCAAGGTGAGCAACTTGCTTCAGGTGCTGTATCTGCCAGGGTTTTCCGGAGAAACAGAACGAGTCTTTTTAAAGGTCATTGTATGTTGGACATAAGCCTGACGCGGAGCAGAAACCACAGGGCACGAGAGAAGGAATCTACGTGCATAAAAAGACAAGATGTATGTGTTTCCAGAAAGGTCCGAAAATCAAAGGACAAATGGAGGAAAATAGCTGCCATGTCCATGAAAATGGAGAGATCTCGTCACTCTGGAAATAAAAATGGGCAAAGAAAGCGAGCGGGGCCGTTTCGTGTGCGGCCGTGGTCCCGGGGCCGTGGGGTGGACGAGTTACTAGGGAGATGTTGGAAATAGCCGGGTCAGGGTGGGCTTTGGACACAGCGACGATCAGGAGGGCAGCTCTTCCTCCACCCCCACAGCCACCCGGGGGCGGACAGGGAACCCCAGGAGCAGAGCATCCTCCTGCCCAAGGCCGGCCAAGGGAAGCGGCAAGCCCAGGACAGACCTCAGACTCCCGTTGCCCCCTCCCCACGCCACGGGGGAGACACCTCGGCCCGGCCCGAGATCATGTCAGCTTTTCTCCAAGATGCTCAACTTGCTCTGGCGGAAAACAGGCCGTGATTTCCTCTCCCGCCTCACCCTGCGGGAAGGTTGACCATAGGAGAGGTCACATCTCCCCACCCCACCAAATGCTCCCCGTAAATAGAGTTTTCAATTCTATGAGGCTCGCATTCGAGTGGGTCATCCACGCTGCCCGCGCCAGGGCACCTCATGCCCGCAGGTGCAGCCAGGCCCGAGCTCTGCCCTCCACCTGCTCCCAGCCGCCGCCCGGGTGGGGTCTCCCGGGGACAAACGAGAAAGGGCGTCTGGGCACTTTCCCGGCTGTAGGTAGGGTTTGCTGAGGGGTTCGAGGCGAACCCCCACCTTGAAGAAGGGACTTGGACTGCAGCCAACCCTCTTCGTCTTTTACAGAAAAGTGGCAGGGTTTCATCTGATAAAGGGTTCAGTGGGAGCGAGACTGTCATTATCCATCACTGAACCTTCCCAACTGTCCCAACTTCACTATCAAGAAATCACTTTTGAGCAAGATCTTTAAAATTAAATTTTTAAAAAAGAAATTTTTTAAAAAAGATTTTATTTTTATTTATGCAAGAGCCGGGGTACAGGCCAGAGGTGCAGGGGGTGCGAGGACTCCCCAGAGACGGAGCGGGGCGCAGAACAGGCGGGTGCACTGAGCTCCCTGCGGGGGGAGCAGCGGGCGGCGGGCGAGGTCTGCCGCGCCGCGTGGGTAGCTCCCTGGCCGGCCGGGACTCGAACCCGCGCTGCAGAGGCTGCGGGCGGCTCCGGGGGGGGGGGGCCTGAAGTTAAGTCCGTCTGACTTTGTTTTCCTGGGCTTGGGCGAGGCGGCCCCAGCGTCGGGGGTGCGGGCGGGGGGCAGGCGGCCCCGGGGTGCTGGGAGCAGCGGGCGCGGGGGGCGTCCTGGGGGCTTGCGGGGCGCAGCGGCGCGTGGAGGCAACTCGGCCGCCGGACCCCGGGGTGCTGCCCCCGCCTCCCGCTCCCCGCCCCGGGCCCTGCCCGGCCAGCGGCGTCAGCCCGGCCCGCCGTCCCCCCAGAGCCGGCCGGCCCCGCCCCGCCCGCCCCGCCCCCGCCCGCCCCCCGCGAGACGTGGGCCGGGGCGGCCGCCCGGCCGGGGAGGCCCCCCCAGCCGGCGCGCGGCCCTGGCAGGCGCCCCGAGATCGCCGCGCGTCTGGCCGGCGGGGCTGTAATCCGAACCAGCTGCGCGGCGGCCGCGGCCGCCCTGGGATGAGGAGCAACTCGCCGCGCGCAGTCCTGCGCCCGCGCCCCGCGCCCCGCGCCCGCGCCCCGCGCCCCGACCGCCCGCGCCCCGACCGCCCGCGCCCGCGCCCCGCGCCGCCATGCCCGCGCTCGGGAGGTAGGTGCCGCCGGGCGGGGCGGGGGGCCCGAAACCCCGCGAGCCGCCCGGGCCGGCGCCCCGCGGGCCGGCCTCGAACCGGCGGCCCCGGCGGCCCGGCGCCTCCCCGCGGGCCTGGGGGCGGCAGAGCGCGGCCCGCGGGGGGACCGGGCCGGATCCGGGGCCGCGGCGGAGTCCGCGCGTCGCCCCGCACCCCCGCGGGGCCCCGGCCGCGCCCGCCGTGTCTGCCGGGGCTCGAAGCGCGCAGCCCCGGGGTCCGCCCGGAGAGAGAGCGGGGGCCGCGCAGAAGCGCCTGCCAGCCCCGGGCCTGTCCCGGGGAAGCGGCACTTCAGGGGGGCGCCCGCGGGGTCTTTCCCCAGGGGACGCCGGAACATGCAGCTGCTTCCAGCAGACGAGCTGTGTGTGCGTGTGCGTGTGTGCATGTCTGTGTGTGCGTGTGCGCGCGCGTGTGTGCATGTGTGCGCGTGTGCATGTGTGCGCGTGTGCATGTGTGTGTGCGTGTGCGCGCGCGTGCAGTCGTGCGTGTCCTGAGAGCCCCATGGTGCTGCTGCCATCCTGGGCCGGGACCGGCGCTTCCCTGACAGCCTCAGACTCGGTGGGTCTCCCGGGCCCCCTCACCGAGTGGGATGAGGCATCCGATGGGTGGACCCCCTCTTGCAAAAGTTCCGGGGGACAGCCGTGACAGCAGGGGACCCCCAGCATGCCTGCAGCTGGCTTACTTTGGGGCCGTCTAGGGTTCCTCATGACAAGGTGTGGCTGCTTAGGACACGGTAAGAGCCGCCGGCGCCCGGGCGTGATTTCGTCTTCAGAATCTTCTCAGTTTGGCTGGAATTTTCTTCGCCCCCAAGACCCAGCCGTGGCCCCTCGGGGCGGCTGGGCGGAGGCTGGAGCTCCCGCAGGGGACCTGTCTCGGGCCGCCCTGCAGCCCAAGGGGCCTGGGGAGCGGGGGGCAGCGGGGTCACACGCCTTGCCCGCTGGGCTCGGGGCGCACGGCCTTGTCAGGCTGTTCCGTCTCCAGCACCAACGGGGCTGGGTTTTATCACCACCCGAAGGAAACTTCATGTGAAGAAACAGAAAAACAGTGAAATTCATAATATGCAGCCTGGAAAACAGATTTGTTATTCTTCTTCCGTTCCTTCCGGAGAGAAATCTGGCCTTTGCAACTATCAAATCAAATGTCAAAAGCCCCGGGATTTGGCTCTGCCCTGTAGAAGGTCGGCGCTGTCTCCGGCCTTCGAGAACCTGGCTCCTGCCGGAACTTAGATGAAGTGAAAACCTGTGGACTCTTGGGGTGGGGGGGTCTTTATTTTTTGGAAGTGGCCTGTATGTACCTCCTAGCATCAGGCTCTCCTCCCTCTGGTCGTCACCTTTACTTGCCGCCCACCAAGCCTCGGGGCTGCTGAGTGAGAGGATCCTTGCATCACGGAGTTGAGAGTTTTGTAATCTCTTGCCTACAGTTTTTACAAAGGGAGGGATTGTAAGATGGGGGCGGGGGGGTAGGTTGGGCGCAACAGGCCATGAATCCAGCCATGTCCCCAGGTTTACTGCCCTCCTAAAGACGTCCTCAAGGTCACCTCCTCCAGGAAGCCTTCCCTGCCTGGCCTCCCACAGCCTGGCTCTCGGGGACTCACCGCATACATCTGTCGTCCTTCACACTTCTGTCACTTCATACTTCTGTCGTGCAGACACTGATCCTGCGGCTCGTCTTAGTTTTGTCGCTGTTGCAGGGTCCTTTCAGAATACAGGGGTTCAACACTTAGGGTCAGGCCTGCAAGGAGTTGTTGCTCAGAGAGATTGTTCTTGAACTGAATAATAGAACCGAATCAAGCTCTGCGTGTGTATAGCTTCTGTTCTTTTTTCCAGCTTCAGCGTTGTCAGATGTTCAATACCTGTCGCACGGTGGTGCAGCCAACCTCCAAAACTCTCTTTATCTTGCCCACCTGCAGCTCTGCTGCCCCCACTAAGCGACAACCCCCCACCTCCCCGGCCCAGGGCAGCCCCGTTCCCTCCGCTTTCTGCCTCTGCGATTCCAGCTGCCACAGTCCCTCCTGGGAGTGGAATCGTGCAGTATCTGTCTTTCTGTGACTGGCTTATTTCATGAGGAAAATGTCCTCAACATCATCCGTGTGGTCGTAGGTGTCAGAATGTCCTTCTGGAAGGCGAAATCATGTTCCACGCGTGCACGGGCCACGTGTCCTCAGCCTTCGCCCAGCAGCGCTTGGGCTGCTGCTGCTGCACCTCTGGCCTGTCGTGCCGAGTCACGTTGGGAAGGCAGGCGTGCCGCGTCCCCGAGGTCCCGTTTTCCGTCCTGTGGACATAGGCCCAGAAGCGGAGTGGCTGGGTCGCGGGATAATCCATTTGCAGTCTTTTGAGGACCTTCCACCCCTGTTCCGCAGCAGCTTGCGCGGCGCCCCGTCGCCGTCAGCCGTGCGGGGGGTTCCAGGCTCTCCCGTCCCCGCCGACCCTTGCTGTCCTCTGTGCTCTTCCCACTCTCGCCGTCTCGACGCGGGCGACCTGCGCCCGTCCGGTCTCGTGTCGGCGGCTCGTGCTGGTCTCGATCTTCCGGCCCGGGAGGTAGAAAGCCCCGTCGCGGGTCGGCTTGGCGGGGTGGACGCCGAGTCCGCTGCTTCTCGACTCGTCCTCCAGGGTCTGGTGCCCAGGCCCCCTCTCGGCCAGTGGGATGCGCTCGCTTCCCGACACGCGTGTCTTCCGTGGCCTTAGCGCTCCCCGTGGGCGCGTTTCCGCCGTCGTTGGCGGGCGAGGCTGGCATCCTTTCCGAAGACAGTTCACAGCCCAGGCGGCGCGCCCGGGCAGGAGGCGGAGGCCCGCGGCCTGGTCCGCACAGTGTCACCACCACAGCGTGGCTTGTCCACTCTTCTTTGAAGCGGCAAAACCCTTTATTTAGAAAAGGTCACTCGACGTTCTCAGTATGCGAAACCAGCACAAGGGCTGGCTTTGTCCGGGATGTTGGGGAGTCAGGACCCCCCCCAGCCTCTTCCGGTGCACCCCTCCCCTGCCCTCCTTTACAGGCACAAGGTGAAGGCACCAGTGTAAAATCAGGGGCGCCTGGAGCGCCATGCTGACCCCAGACGTGGGTCCCGGCCGCATCTTGGGCGCTGACAGGGGCTTCTTCTCTCCACAGGCTTCTCACCGTCACCGTCCTGGCCCTCTGTCTTCCAAGGCCCGGGAATGCGCAGGTGAGCCTTTGCTCGTGTCATGATCTCCAAGTGTGCTACAAGCCAGAGGGTGTCCAGCCACGTACTGCAAGTCCTCGGATTGTGGAGGAGGGCGGGGCCGCACCTGGACCCAGGTGTCTGGCTGTGCAGAGATTGCAGGTGCACCCCAGGGGTGTGACTCGTCCCAGGTGCGGTCCTTCATCGGGGCTGGCACCTCCAGGTCCTGGCTCCCAGCCTCGGCCCCTTTTCGTGACGCCACGCTGCCCCGTCGGTGCCCCTCAGGGGTCTTGACTTTGCAGATCTTAAAAGGTCAAAGGTTCTCCAGCGTTTCCGGGTGGTGGGACCCCTGTGATGCCTGCTTGAGGCCCACAGGAAAGGGGGGGTGAGGGGGGTGGCCACTCTAGGAAGTGGAAGAAAACGTGCCCACAGGCAGCGTGGGCCGCAGCCGCCCGACCCGCATGGGGCGAGCCCCTCAGAGGCCCGTGCAGGCGGAGGTGACGCTCCCATCGCTGCCCACAGCATCCGGGACTCTCCGGAGCCCGAGTCTGTGTCTGCAGGGGACAGGTGGGCCCAGCTCCCCTCATGATCTGAGCAGGACCGAGGGGCTGCGGGGCCGGAAGGGAGTATTTTTCCTCCTATAATTGTGAATTTTGAAATGCTTTCTGACCAAAGAGCCAGAGAGGATCCTCATAAGATTAGGAAAGACGTTTAGACCCCGGAGGCACCCGGTGGCCTCTAACCCAGCCTCCCGACAGATGAGGCATTAGGCCCTAGAGGCGGCGGTCCGCACTGCGTTGACCTCGCTCATTGACTACACCCACACTTTCAGCCTTTACAGCCACAAGAAGTAAGTACTGTCACCCCATTTTACAGAGGAGGAGACTGAGGCCTAGAAAAATTGTGGAACGAGGGGCTCCAGTGAGAATTTGAAGCCAGGTGGGCCACGCTCCGCACCTGGTCTGTCTCCTGGCTTCTGGGCTTTATGGCACAGCCTCCTGGCTCAACTGCTTTGCTTGTGCTCCAAGGCCTTAAGACACCTGCACCCCTTCGAGGAACGTAGACTCAGTCTATTGTCTCCACAAAGCAACAGGCAGCTCAGGGGAGCCTGAACCCCGAGGGACAAGCCAGGGAGGGGCTTCCACAGTCAGACACACACCTCCTGGGCTTGTTTCTATAGACCATCAGTCTCCAGCGTTTTCCCAAAAGGCTCACAGATTTGCCACTTCCAAGACAGTTTTTTTAAATGCATAATGTTTCACTGAAGTTGTTCGTGAGGCTTTCAGCCCCAGGGGACTGTTGAGCTCTATTTCTGGAAGCATCTTTGTGTAATTGTCTTGCTGAGGTTCACAAAGGAATTTCTGCAATTCTACTGTTCTTAAAAAACTGTCACTGGAACTTTTTATGTACAGACCTCAGAATCGTGTAGAGGAATTCACAGAGGGCACAGAGCTCATCTGGGGCACCGACAGGGTGAGGTTAAATAGCGCCCTAAAAAGCAGTCAGATCCCTTCCCAGAAGGGATAAACATGGGGCTTGCTGGTGGGGTGGATCAGATGGGGTTATTCCCTTTGTCACTAGAGCTCAAAGATAACCATCCTCCTGATCACCATCCTCCACAAAAGGCGGGTTTGAAGCGGGGGTGCAGGGAGCTTTGAAAATGGTACCAAGTTTAAAATGATTGTAACACACAAAACCCAAAAGGACGAATAGGGGCTACACCAGAGGCGTTCTATGACCCGCGCCTGTTTTACTTTCCTCCACTTCCCAGCATTTCTGTGGTAGAGTTACAGTTCTTTCATAGTGTGGAAAAGGCTCTAACACGACCGTGCTTCTTGTCTCCTCTCCCGCAGCAACAGTGCACCAACGGGTTCGACCTGGACCGCGCGTCGGGACAGTGTCTAGGTACGAGGCTGCGCGGGCCCTTCGGGGTGGGCTTTCGTGGCCGCTTCCCTGCAGGGCCCCTTCCCTCCGGCTTGGTCCCGCGCGGTCAAGCCTGTATTAACCGTGGAAGAAAGAGCGACACGGGATGCTGGAAACCAACATCCTTTCCTGGGTCACCTTTTTGTGTGTCTAGCGCCCGACTAAGGAGGGTGAGGGGTTAAAGATGAGTCACCATCCCTCTCTCCTCGGGGAGCTCGGCATCTGTGTGTCCCGTGATTGCCATAACAGACTGGCGCACATGTCGTGACTTCAGCAGCACCAATTAATTATCTCACAGGTCTGAAGGTCCAAGGTCCTCAGGGATCGGCCAGGCTGAAGTCAAGGTGCTGGCAGCGATCGATCCCTCTCTGGAGGACCTCGGAGTAATCCATGTCCTCGCTGGTGGGCCTTGTTGGCAGAGTTCAGCTTCTTTCATTTTTTAAAAATTGAGACATGACTGAGACACACCAGCGCGCGGGCGGAAGGCCTGCTGAGCGTTGGTCTGCTGCACATGTGTGAGGCAGCGTGGTCGCCACGGTAGCATCTGCTGGTGCCTCTGTCACGCCACATAGTTACCATTTCTTTTTTGTGGGAAGCACATGGAGCATCACACAGTTCAGCATGGTTAACGCTAATCTCAACGCCGTGCGCTAGACTCCAGGACTTGGTCTTCTTCTCACTGGAAGCTTGTGCTGTTCGGCCAGCATCTCCCCATTTCCGCACCCTCCTGACCCTGGTAACCACTGTTCTGCTCTCTGTAAGGTCAAGCGTATTAAATTCCTCCCACAAGTGAGGTCATGCACTAGTTGTCTTTCTCTGACTTCTTTTACTTCGCATCAGTCTCTCAGAGTTGCTATAAATGGCGGGCTTTCCTTCTTTCTCTTGATTGAATAATAATAATAATCCATCTTAGGATGTTTCCAGATCTTGACGAATGTGAATAAAGCTGAAACATGAGGATGCAGATATTTCTTCAAGATTTAGTTTTCATTTCCCGTGGTTGTATACCCAGAGGTGGAATTGTTGGATCCTATGACAGTTCTATTTTTAAAATTTTGAGGAATTTCCATACCGCTTTTCACAGTGCCTGCACTCATGTACATTCCATAGAATCCAGTTTCCTGCAGCTTTAGCTCTGAGGCCTGTTTCCTTGCTGAGGGCCTTTGCCAGTCTCTAGAGGCCGCCCTCATTCCTTGGCTCATGGCCTCCTCTTCAAAGCCAGCACCATGAGTTACAGCCATCACATGGGTGAAACTTGGCTTTTTCTGTTGCATCTCTCTGGCCAGCCTTCTGCCTCTTCTTCTTCCACTTTGAAGGATTCTTGTGATCACTCTGAGCCCACCCAGATAATCTCCCCATCCTGAGCTCAGATGATTAGCAACTTTAATCCCGCGTGCTACCTTCTTCCCCTTTGCCGTGTGACTTAACAGGGTCACAGGTTCCAAGAATGAGGATGAAGATGTTTTGGGGTAAGGTGGGGGTGCTGTTCTCCTAGCACACGATCTAATGGGTGAGCTACACCAAGACAAAGTGAACTCTATGGGGTGGAATAAAATCATTGCCAAGTCAGGGGGAAAGCAGTGGGCCCTATAAAAGTGGGGGAGAGAGTGACACCTTCAGTCTGGGGCCAATAAAGCAAGTCTTCAGGGAGGTTACATTTGAATTGGGTTTTGAGGGATGAGTAGGATCCTGAGAAATGGCAATTTAAGTGGAAGAAACAGCATCAGTGAAGACCACAGTGGAAAGAACTCTCGGGGCATAATTTGTTGTGGAGCATAACGTATATAAAAGGAATAAGCTGGGTTCTCTGCCTGCCCCCCTGGGATTTGTTTAGCTTTTAACTATATTTGCTCTAGGTCGTCCCTAAGTTTATATCCACTAAGAACAGAGAGGAGACATGGCTCAAAAAAATGATGAGCGATGAGGCATCAGCCCCACCATAGAACATCTCAGTTTGCCCTATGATGTGGCGGTGGGTGAGGAGGGCCAAGGATGAGGAGAGGGGCAGCAGCCTTAGTTTCTGGCCCCCCAGTTTTTTGCTTGTTTTTGTGGAGATAGCGTTACTTTACAACACCATCTAGGTTTCAGGTGTACGAGTTCTCATTCCAGAAACTACACATTTCATACCACACCCACAAATGTCGGGTCACCCCAAACTACTCCTCCCCTTCCCCTCTGGTCACCCCCACTTTTATGGCAGAGTCTAAGGATTTATTTTTGTTTTTGTTGTGTTTGATTGATTTTGCTTTTCTTTATATTCCACAAATGAGTGAAAATGTCTGATATTTGTCTTTTTTCCTTTTGATTTATCCATCCATGTTGTTGAAAACGGCAGGTGTCATATTTTTAATGGCTGAGTAATATTCCATTGTGTATCTATACCACATCTTCTTAATCCATTCATCTGCCGTGTCGTCCAGCACTTGGGTTGGTCACGTGACTTGGATGTTATGAATTGTGCTGCAACAAATACAGACCGTGTATACCCCTTAAATTCATGTTTTTATATTCTTAGGTAAAAACCCAGAAGTGGAATTGATGGATCACATGGTAGTTCTAGTTTTAATTTTTTTTTAAAGATTTATTTATTTATACAAGCACTGGGTACAGTCAGAAGCGCGGGAGGGTGAGAGAATTCACCAGAGACAGAGTGGGGAACTGAACAGGCAGACTGACGAAATACATTGCTGAGGGGAGCAGCGGGTGTGGCAGGAGAGGTCTGCGCGCCATGTGGGACCCTCTCTGGCAGCTGGGGACTGACCTACCCCACTTAACCATGATTTCAGGCTAACTGCTAGAGAACAGAGTCTTCTGAGCCTCAGTATTTCCCTCTCGCGAGGTGAGAGCTGGCATGAGGTCTCACGTGAGGTGGTTGGGGTGAGCTGTCAGGATTCAGGCAGATGTTCCTCAGCCGCTGTCCAACATGGAGCAGACCCTGAGGCTGGTGAGCTGGCCCAGTGTATGGGACCGGGTGGGCTGCTCGTGCAGGGTAAGAACACAGGCCTCCCCTATCTACACCCTGGCAAGGCTGATTGCTAAGGAACCGACCTCTCCTCTCCAGGTCTGACAAGCAGAGCACCGGCCTGGCTGGAAATGAGCCCAGCTTGGCATGGTGCGAGCTGGCTTCACAGTCAAGCTCCGCTCTCTCAACAAGCAACTAGCTCTTGACTCAGCCTTTCTTTCTTGTTGCAGGCGACTCTTCCCTGCCCAGCTGTTACTTAGAGTAGAAGTGGATGGTTCTTAGCTCCATCCTGGTGTTCCCACAGTGTAGTTTGGGCACAGAACAGTATCTGAGATGTCTTTAGACCGCATGCCCACAGATACATATTTTGTTACCTTCTTTTTTTTTTTTTTCCTATGCATATTTATTTATTTATTTATTTTTTAAAATAATAAATTTTATTTTTATATTCCCCCATACAATTGCAAACCCCCCATTCTGACCCCAATCCCTCCCCTCCCGCCCCCCACCCCCCAAAAAGTGTCTCTGGTTCATAGTTTTTTGTTGATTTTGATTTTCTTTTATGCCAGTTGATAGTATTTTTCATTTGGTGTCATCATATAAGATTAAAGAAATACTCTGACTTGGGTTTCAAATGTGAGTTCATCTAAAGAGAAGAATTAAGTTTTTGTGGCTATGGCCCGGATGGTGACGGTGGTATTTGAATGGCTGATGCTTGGGTGACATGGGTCAATTTGGTTTGGTGCGGCCAAATTACCTGCTGGGATTACCTGCTGGTGTTCAAGAGCAGATCCTATGCTCAGACTCAGACCCCCAGAGTGTCCTGGGGCCCTGCCTGGCCCTCTTGATGCAGGGCTCTGCTTAAATATGTGCCATGCACAGTGTGGACACTAATGCTCATCTTTCTGTGGCTTCCAGATGTCGATGAATGCCGGACCATCCCTGAGGCCTGCCGGGGGGACATGATGTGTGTTAACCAAAATGGCGGTTACCTATGCATTCCCCGAACGAACCCGGTGTATCGAGGGCCCTACTCCGCCGGCTCCTCCTCCTACTCAACGCCCTACTCAGGGCCGTACCCAGCAGCTGCCCCGCCGCTCTCACCTTCAGCCTCAAACTACCCCACGATTTCCAGGCCTCTCATATGCCGCTTTGGATACCAGATGGATGAAGGCAACCAGTGTGTGGGTGAGTGGCTCGGCCTCTTAGGTTTCCTCTCCATCGTGCCCTGGTGAAGGCGTTGTCCACACCCAGCAGGTCCCCCCAAGTGGGGCATCAGCTGCCATTCAACACACAAGTGGGGTGGCTACTTTCTACCTAATCCTTTCACTCTCGGCAGCCCGTGTCTCCGGGAAACCCCCCGGGGAAGCTTGGTTTGCTGTCTCGTTCACAGCTCTCCAGAAAGCCCATTTGTTTTTCTTTATTTTCATCTAGCTATTGGTTCATCCATGGGCCAGTTGCTTGTATATATTATATATCCATTTCAAGATCAAGCTCATATTTTCTGTGACAGTAGGAAATGCATCTGGTCAAATGCGTTAAATGAATTTCAGAGAGAACATCTAGAAAGGACCAGAGCTTTCTCTTCAGTGCCTCTCACCTGTGATCAGAGCAGATGATCCTGTAATTAAAAAAAAAAAAAAAAAAAAGAGGCCCAAGGCCATGTGTTCTGGAAAGAAAGAGGATTGCTTCTGTGGGTACCAAGGCCCAAGGGAGCCTTGCTGATGGGGACATGTAGTAAATTGACCTCTGGACGCAGGTTATGCCTTGAGGGCTCAGAGGACCTAGAGCGTGGTGTGGCCGATGCCCCGGGGAGATCTGGTGTCCCTTGGCCAGTGGCCTTTGAGGAGGGTTACCCGAGATCCTCCCTGGTCTCTTTGGTTGTGGGTGGGCCTGAACCTTGTGTCTGTCTCTAGCTGTGGGAGATGGTCTAGCGCCATCATTCTCTAGAAGCGTCTTTGACCGTGTGCCCCTCTACAAAATATTTTTGAACTTGGATTCTCATTATATTCGTGTTTGTAAGTTACATGCGTATCTTGTTATATGGCTTGATGAGCATAAAGCATCCATAAGAAATAGAAAAAAATTGAAAAGATGCGATAACATACATATGAATTGAAGTTTGAATATTCCCTTCCTGTCCTCCCAGCGCGTGGAGAATTCTGGCCTGATTGGTGAGATGTGTTCTCTCTCCTCTCAGCGCTCTGGAGTGCTGAGCTGGTTGCTCTGTCCTGTCTTCTGTGCGCGCCTGCGGATGCGTGTTTATTTCTACCTGGATATGTAAATAGCGTGCAAGCAAAAGTCAGAGCTGCAGGGAAAATTGGACACACCGAAACCCATGTTTCCCCAAGGATGGGGCGTGTGTGTGTGTGTGTGTGTGTGTGCGCGTGCGCACGCGTGCAGAGAGAGAGAGAGAGAGAGAGAGAGAGAGGAGGAAGAGAAGAGGGCGTGTAACACTTTTAGGACAGACAAGCTTGCTGAGCGTGCACGCCCCGTCGAGCATGGGCCGAAGCCTTGGTGGTGAGAGTCACACGTTCCTTCGGCACTTCCTTGTAGCGAGCAGCAGAGCCGTTGTCACTGGAAGGGGCGTCCGCCACCCTTCACCTCAGCCTCTTTATTTTACAGAGAAGGGAACATGGACTCCAACAAGCCATGTAAGTGCAGAGGTGGGGTGGGGGTCCAGCTGTCCCATCATCCTGATCCCCCCATGACCCCACTCATCTGCCAGAAAAGAGGTCACCCCCTGGGCCCCGCAGGGAGCTGCGGCTGGGCGAGCGCCGCTCTCCCAGGTTGTCGTGGGCAGGGTGCGCGGAGGGACTGCGGGCACGCGTGCACACCTTGAGGTGGCAGGTGAGGACAGTCGGAGTCCTGCAGGCTGGAGGAGGGCCCTGGGGGGCTGGGATCAGCCTGCTCTACCTGACGCCGGGCCCCTCTGTGGAACTGGCGGAAATGGCCGCAGGGCTCTCCAGGGCGCCCCTCAGACCCGCCCTCAGACCTCTTTCAGGACCCGGCGACCTTGAGAATAAGGACACGGCTGGGAAACCGATTCAGCTCCGGTCCCTGTGACATCATGCAGTTTTATGGCTCCAAACCTGTCACACGGGAGCTGCAGAGCCTTCATAATGGGCCTTTATGTGAGAAGAATACAATCTAGCCTCCCCGGCGAGGGCTGGCACGGGGCCCGTCCGTTTCCAAAACGTCCAGCATTATGCATTCATAAGTCTCGGCCCTCTCTCACTTCCCGTCACCCCACCCCAGCTTCCTGAGGTGCGGGGGTCCTTCTGGGCATTGTGAGAGGCGGCGGCGTGGCAGGGGCTAAGGAGGGCCAGAAGGGGAGTCTCTCTGCCTCATTCTCCCCGGGGAGCAGGGCAGCCAGGCCAGAGGCTGCTGCGCGGGGAGCTGTTGAGGAAGAGGGACAGGGCCTGGGGTCTGGGGAGGGAGACTGTGTTTCCAGAGCTTTGGTCTGGTCTGTGGAGGAAGCGTGGGATGAGCTGCGTGACGGGAGGGCTTGGGCAAGCTCTCTGGAGCCGCAGTGTTCTGGGAGGGGAGGGCAAATCCACGGCAGTCGTCTCCTCATCGAGATCAAAAATGAGCAGCAGCAGCAAGAGCAGTGATGGCGAACGCTTGCCCGGTGCCGTGCGCAGGGGCCGCGGGTGAACACGCCGACCCTCGCCCTCTGCGGTGGGACCGTGACTGTCCTGGTTCCAGGCGGACGCAGAGCACAGAGAGGTGGAGACCCGCAGAGTCGTGCAGCGATGAGGGCCTGAGCCGGGATTTGAACCTGAGCGGCTCGGGAGGCCGGGAGGGCACCACACCCGGGCTAGGGATCCGCGCTCACGGCACAGGCTGCACCACACGTGCTGCCGCTCGCGGCCAGTTTGCTTTAAACGAAAACTCGTCCTGCCCCGCCGATGCCCGGGTGAGAGCTGAACAGTGACACCATCAGATGTCCCCGGGTCAGGAGAGCCGGAGGCTGACGACGTGATCAACACCAGAAGCGTCAGCCGCACCGGGCTGTCCTGACGGGCGGTTTGCTCCTGACGGTCTTTGTGCACCTCGTCACAGGAAGGGCAGCTGGGGGCGAGAGGGCAGGGGTCTGCTCGGGCGCTGGGCCCGCCCTTCTCCCGCACCAGCGACCAGCCATCTGAAAAGCAGACGCCCTCGCAGGTTCGATTCCTGCCTCTGCTGGTGGCTTTTCGGTGGCCGCGGGGCCAGAACCTGCCATTCGGCTGACAGACGCATCCCGGCTCTGGGTGAAGAAACGAAGGCTCGCTTGAAGGCCCTCGGAGCCCGTCCTGGAGCCTGGTGAAAGGGCTCGCCTTTCTCCACAATTAAAACGCTGCTCCGTGAAGCCCGAACCTAGACCACAGCAGAGGCGGCACCGCGAGCACTGACGTCTGGTCACCCGGCCTGGGGGTGTGAGCGTGGGCCTCAGCTTGTCTCTTCGCCACCCTCACCCGGCGGGTGAAGGAATTAATGTCAGATGCTACTGATTTGCCATTTGTGTCCAAGCCTATCTGACTTGGGGAGCGTGACTTCGCCCCTCCAGGCGCGCACGCCCTGCACTCACCACCCCCCGCCCTGAGCCTCTCTGCCCCTCTGTCCCCCCTCGTCACCTCCGTACTTCTCAGAGTCCAAGAGTTATTTTTGTCCCTTGGCCCGTCTCTCTGGTTATTTATATTCCACACATGAGTGAAATCATCCGGTAATTGTCTTTCCCTTTCTGACTTATTTCTCAGTGGCTTGATTTAAGGCAAATCCCAGACACATTTCATTTTATCCTTAAATATTTATGTCTCCCTGAGATAGAGATTCTTCAAAAAAAAAAAAAAAAACAGTCACCATAGCATCATCAAATGTGCAAAAACCAGCAGCGTCAGTTTTTTATCACTCAGTATCCCAGGAGTGTTCCTTCTCCCGGGTCCTCTCCTAAATGCCTTTTTCTCCCTTTGGGTTATTTGCATCCGATCCAAACTAGCTGTGCCCCCGTGCCCACGGCGTTTGGTTGACAAGTCTCTTCAGGATCTCAAACTGCCCAGTTTTCCTTGCCACTCGCTTATTGAAATGGCCGAGTGGTTCGGCCTGTAGGATTCCTGCCTGGGCATTCTTGTCGCGGTGCTGAGCATTTTCCCTCATCGCCTGTATTGTTCTGTAAACTGGTCAGGGTTCAACCTAGAAACTGGATCCAAGGCAGGTGTAATCCTTCTGGCAAACTGATTTGGTAGTGGCCTTACTTCCCTTGGCCCCTCCGTGCCCAGGGTCTTCTTCTAAGTATAAGAAAGTCTGTTTTCTAGAAGCCAGCGGACGCCTTTCCTGTGGCTGACTTTTCCCGGGGTTTGGACGCAGTGGTGAGGAAGCAGGCTTCCCTCTCCTGTCCACATTAGACTGTGCCCTGTTCCTGCAGGGCCGGCGCCCAGGGACCCAGTGTCTCAGAGTTTCCTTTTGCACTTTTCTATTTTGGTTTCTACGTGCTGCTCCTTCTGGAACAAAATTTGGCCTCAGTTTTGTGTCCACAAACACCTAGATAGAAATCTGGATCACTGGAGGCCCTCGCAGACAGAGCGCACCGCGACCCGAGACTGACAGCCTGTGAGCCAAGAAACACTTGTGTCATTAAGCAAACTGGCATCTTGACTTTCTCAGGAATAAGGCAACTTCCCCAAGGGCGCTGGGACTTGTGACTGGTCAGAATGTGTCCCCCAGATCCTGGAGCCTTGGAAGATCTGGTGACCAGCTTCTCCGGGGATGGAGAGCCAGATGGACAGAGTTTACTGGCAAGGCGCAAAGAGTTACTGAGTAGAAGTCTTGCCTACCTAGGATACAACATCACACACACAAACCCAAGGGGTCTGAGCTGATCAAAAGGCATTTCCGAAGCAGGGAGGGTGCAGGCTTAATAGTACTGTTGCTGGAGCTTTGGGGAAAGGGATGACTGGAGACGAGGGGTCAGGGCACTGGGATTTGGACTCCCATTCGGGAGCCTCGCCGTCATTTGGACCCCATGTCAGGAGCCTCAGGAACGGACCTGTTTCTCAGGTCTTACCATGGGTTCCACTTCTGTGTTTGTTCCCTGTGGGGCTCAGCTTGTCTTTTCTCCGGGTGGACATTCTGAGTTCTGGCTTTGCTTATTTACTTGGCTGAGTGGCAAATTTTGGGACTCCACCAATAGCTAATGCTCATGAAATGTTTTGTGGTAAAGAAAGCCATCTTTTACCAGAGCCGAGCTGCACCAGGGACTGCAGGAATTCTTCCAGTCATTTGTGAAATTACAAGCAATATCTTTACTCTCCCTCCTGGCTTGGAGTTTTCTCATTGATCAAAGTGCCTGAGTGGGCAGAGAGGAACACATATGGATCCTTTTGGAAGACGAGTGGTATTGGCTTGAGGCTTTCTCTTGAGTTATTTTTCCTGAGAGCTGGCCAATATTTATTCAACCATTGTTTACCAGTGTTGTTGGTGCCAGATTCGGGCCTAGGTATTGAGGGAGCCTGGAAATGGCCAGAGGGTTCTCTCCAGAGAATTGTCAAGGAAGGGAGATTAGAGACAAAACAAACAACTGAAATACTAGGTGGCTTCTGCTAGGTTCCTGAGATGCACCACGAGAGAGCAGAGCTGGAGAGGCTGCAGGCTGGGAGTGGAGAGGGCTGGAAAGTGGAAGTCAGACAGCCCTGGACTCTCACCTTGGTTTAGCTACTTCCTAGCTGAGTCTTGCTTACCTCAACTGTAAAACGGGTGTTGACAATGCCTGTCTCACAGTCCACAAGTACAAATACCTTGTCTAGGGCCTCCCTGGTGGCACAGGGGTTAAGTCTCAGCCCTATGAAGCTGTCTGCAACCACTGCTGCATGAGTTCGATCCCTGACCAGGGAGGTGACCCACATGGCACAGCAGAGCTCTCCTGTCTTGCCCGCTGCTCCCCTCAGCAGTGGATTTCGTCAGTCTGCCTGTTCTGCTCCCCGCTCTGTCTCTGGTGAATCCTCTCACCCCCACACCTCTGGCCTCTACCTCAGTTCTTCTATGCATAAATAATTGAAAATAAATCTTTTTAAAAAGATAAAAGCAAAGAAACAAAGAAAACAAATATCTCGTCCGGTGCCCACATGGAGTATCACGCAATGAAGGTTAATTGTGAAGGGCTCTAGAAGGAGGCTACGTGGGTCTTGAGATGATGACTTGTAAAAGATTCTGAGTCTGAAAATGCGGTGGAGGCCTAATTCTTCAAGATCTTAATCTAAAGCTGAGCATGGTTCCTTCTCACCTTCAGGCTTGCAGGACTTTCCCAGCCCAGCCCTTCATGCGCCGACAGTCAACTGCTTCAAGATGCCAGCAAAGCCTGGGTTTGTTTAAATTGTGGAACCAAACAATGGGAAGTCAGTCCAATGTGGCATTTGTTTCAGTGGATAAAATAGGATAAGAACACGCAGAAACCTCAACCCTGATGTGGCATTTTCTTGCAGGTTTTTCTTTTTTCTTTCTTTCTTTTTTCTGTTGGGGCGGGGGTTGACATGGC
The DNA here is from genome assembly GCF_014898055.3 of Talpa occidentalis. Classification (NCBI taxonomy): domain Eukaryota; kingdom Metazoa; phylum Chordata; class Mammalia; order Eulipotyphla; family Talpidae; genus Talpa; species Talpa occidentalis. Next base: position 100,349,734 of record NW_023601104.1, read on the forward strand.
TTGTAACTTAAAACCATGTTCTCAGGATGAGACCAGAAAGAAAATCAGGGAGCTGAGATCACACTATTTTTTTTTTTTTTTAACGGCTGAGGGCATTGGGCCCAAGTAGACCAGGGGAGGAATGAGTATCCAGGATGGCGGGGGGGGGGGGGGGTCACAGTTGGGTTTGCTTCTATGTCCTTGCTAACGGGCCTTGAGAAGACTCTTGTGTGCAGCCCCCTCTCAAGTTTCCCGTCCTCCATCATCTTTCTCAGTCATTGGCTGGAACAGCGAGGGAGCAGTTTAGCCTCTCTGAATCGGTTTTCCCGTCTGTAAGCAGGGATAACAGAACCAAATTCTATAGAATATTTATGAGGACTGTATCCTGCAAGGCTTTTTCAGATGTGAGGGAGAAATAAAGGCCTTCCCAGGACCTTGTAGGGCTAAACCCTCAAGAAATGTTGAAAGTTCTATCTAAATCAAAGAGAAAAAAATCCACCCAAAATTGAACAAGGAAGTCGAACCAGAAAACTGAAGGAAAAAAGTAATAGTAGCATATCCTTAAATATCAGTAATCACCCTAAATGCAAATGGATTGAACTCACAGGGTGGCTGCTTGTCGTCAAAAGACAAAACCCAACTTTCTGCTGTTTCCAGGACTTTGAGCTCCAGATAAATAGGCTCAAAGTAAATCCTTCAAGTAAATGGGACTCCAAAAAATATAGGGGCAGCCATATTTTCAGCTACAAAGGTAGTAAGACCTAAAAAGGTAGTGTAATGATTAAGGGATCCGCTCACCCAGAAGACACAACAACATATATACACCAAGTAGAGGAGCATCAAAATATATAAGGCCACTGTTAACAAAACTGAAAACAGATATTGGCAGCAACACAATAGTAGCGAGGGACTTTAACACCCTCCTTCGTCAATGGGCAGATCAGTTGTCTGAAAACTCAACAAGGAAATAATAGCCTTACATGAGGAATTCGACCGTGTGGACTTGATAGACATTTATAGGGTATTTGGGAGAATCCGTGTAAATTGTCTCGCGTGGAGGTTGGCTTCTCTTGGGGAGGGCTAAGAAGGGTTAGTCATTAAAATTATTTTCATTATTTCAAATATCATCATTTCATTATGAATTTTCCTACTCCAACCTCCTAGTCCTGTGATCCTGCTATGGTTAAGTCTTTCCCCTGGGAATCACGTGGAGTAGTGCCTGCCTTCTAGCGGGTGGACGGTTGAACTTTTGCCACTTTTTAGCAGTAGGAGTTAGGGTTACTGTCAGGAAGACCTCAGCAGTGGAGAAACTCCAGAGTCGTCAGAGCTCATCTCAGATGGGTATATATATATGCCTGTGAGTCACCTGGGGAGATGCAGGTCTGAGTCGGCAGGTCTGGGGTGGAGCCCGAGGCCCACATTGCTCCCCAGCTTCCCAGGTGATGCGATGATGTGGGTCCAAGGGTCACGCTGCAATTACCCAGGCTCAGGTCCAACTCTCTCTTCTTAGACTCAGGACTGCACTTAAAGAAAGGCAAAAACTTGGTTTTTTAGCTGTAGTTCCCATGTGGTGTGAATTTATTGGGAGAATATATTGTCTTTGTTTAAAATCAAAAACCAAAAGCCCAAAAGAAAGTTTTTCAAAGCCTAAATTGAGCAGCGTGCTGTAGTGGCCAAAGGAGCAGGTAGGACATCCATAAAAATGGACTTTGATACCAGGTCTTCTGTTTATTGGCGGTGTGACGTTAAGAAAGTCCCTTGGCCTCAGTAAAAGAAGGGCTAGGAAGGGCAGAGGTCATCATCTAGGGTTTGTAGCTAGCACCGAAGGTATCCATTTTCATGACTTTTTCCCCAATTCTGATGAAACTCAGACCTTCTGATGAACCTCAAACCTTCCATCATATATACAGTAACTCCAAGGATTCCTCGCAGTACCTGTGACGGTATCCCCGAGAGAAATACAGCTATTTACACATCACGTTACAGCTGTAGCGGTTATTTTGAAGTTCTTATTATAGCTTGAAATGTTATTTGAAATATTGCTCATTCATACTATCACTCCAAAATGGCAAAAAATGTTAGATCTGCTGCTCAATCTTGTTATCTGATGCACTGATAAAGAAGCGCATATATTATTATATCACACGTTGGTTTTTTTTAAAGATTTTATTTATTTATTTACACAAGCACTGGGTACAGTCAGAAGCGCGGGAGGGTGAGAGAATTCACCAGAGCCAGAGCGGGGGGCAGAGCACGCAGAAGGACCGAAGTACACTGCTGAGGGGAGCAGCGGGCGGCAGGAGAGGTCTGCGCGCCATGTGGGACCCTCGCCGGCGGCCGGGGATTGAACCGGCGCTGCAGAGGCTGAGGGCAGCCTCACAACCCAGCGCTCAACTGCTGCGCCACCGGGGAGGCCCCACGTGTTTGTTTTAAAAAATATTTTGATGTCTGTCTTTTAGTATGATTGGTTTCTTTTGTAATCCCATGAGTTTAATTTTTTTTTTAAAGATTTATTTATGCATACAAGAGCTGGGGTACAGGCCAGAGGTGTGGGGGTGAGAGGATTCCCCAGAGACAGAGTGGGAGCAGAACAGGCGGATCTACTGAAGCCCACTGCAGAGGGGAGCAGTGGGCGAGTCAGGAGAAGTCTGCTGCGCCGTGGGGGTTGCTCCCTGCCCAGGCATCGAACTCCTGCTGCAGTGGCTACAGACAGCTTCATAGGTTGCGTCTTAACCCCTTGTGCCGCCAGGGAGGCCCATATCCTGGGAGTTTAATTTTATGCCATTTGTGTTACTTTGAGAAGGGCTCATGGCTTTTCATCCATCTGCAAAACAGGTCGCCCACATGTGAACAAAAGGCTTCAGTTTCCTGGACCAAACGACTTCTCAGGTCCCCTCCAATTCCAGAGTGTCCTACTGTACCGAATCTTCTCGGTCTTTAGTCTTTAGGGAAGATGATGCTCGTGTCCAGACAGTCTGGATTTTCTGTTAACTCCCTGTCATCCGATGGCTCAGCGATGTGCCTTCTCCCCCCGGCCTGTTTCATCCACATACTCGGTGGCATCTGCCAGGACCCGGCTGATTCTCCGTGTGAGGAAACCTCTCCACCCCCTTGGAGAAGTGGCCTGTGGCTTTGGGAAGCGGCCTGCGGGACCGGCGCACTGACTGGCCTCGGTGCTGGGTGGGGACTGCCGGGGAACACGCCCAGCTCCTGCTGCCTCTGCGTGGCAGGCGCTGCCCAGTGCCCAGCACGGCGGTTTTCTCAATGACCTTTGCATTTTTCTTGGCTTTCACTTTGTGTGCCTTGGTCCGGTTCTGTTTCTTTGAATCGTGTTCCTTTCTGGAATTAGCCAGTTGTGTCAGGAAAGCAAGTGCTGTTGGAAGAAGATGAAAGACGTCTGGACTTCGTGCAGCAGGGTGACTCAGCTTTGCTTTGGAGGGTTCTGGCCTAGGTGGGCCCCTGACCCGGCCTCCTGAGAGTGCCCGCTGGCGGGCCGCAGGTTGCGCTTACCTGCGAGGTTGCGCACAGCCTCAAACACCAGGCCTGGGGCCAAGCAGACCATTTGGCAGAGCAGGTCACTCTTGTGAATTTTCAGTTCGTGGAAGGTGCGCTCTCTGGCGCTTCTCAAAGCAGCATGAAGGTTCCGGGGTTGAGATGGAGGATGTGATTGTACCTTCTCGCTTGTCTTCAGGCGCTTTGTAGATTTCTTTTCAAACAGTCGCTTGAGAACTGCTCACATCAGTTCTGTTCCTCCAGTGCCAATTTCTGTGGACCTTCGGGGGCTCTTATCTGCGTGTGGGGGTGGTGTCCTGGGGCATCTTTGCCCCCCACCCCCAATGTGATGCAGGAAACAGTGACTTGGGAGATTTTTGTGCTGTTTGGAATGACTTAGATGAAATGAAGAAGTAAAACGTAGCATACGAGGGCAGAGTATTCGTTTTATGGCGTGTGCATGTAGGAATACAATCAAGCTGATCAAAATGATAAATTGGGAACCACATGATCATACTTAATGTTGGCAATACCCTCCTGTGGAGATTATCTGATTGGCCCAAGCTGTGATATGTGCTCCTATGGGGGAAGGGGAATCTTTATTTTCTCAAAGGACCTGGAGAAAGGGGGTGATTAGGCCAGGGAGGTAGTAAATGCTGTGCGAAGAGCAAGGGCTTCAGAGTCACACATCTGGGGGCTCCAGACCCATTCTGCACAGTGGCCTGGCCCAGGGCTTTAACTGCTCGGAGTGTCCCCTCTGCACAATGACTTAATACTTAGCTTGTAGGTTGTTCTGAGGCTTAGTGACAGATTTGGGGAGGGCCTGATAGTTTAGTCTTTTCCCTGAATAATCACTGTCCCCCAACCCCCCACCCCCCCAAGTGCCTCTGTGCCCTTAATGTCATCGGGGCAGCTGCTCTATTTGCTTCACCTCTTACCAGTCCTGCCCAAGCACAGGGGCACACACCTGGTGTCTGCTTGTTGACTTTTTATCCCAGGTGGGGAGGTTTCACTGGGGAGCCTGGAGGGGGCGGGAGAAGGTGAGCAGGATTGCCCTTCAGTGAGCCGTGGGCCCACCCTCGTGAGAGAGGCTCCGGACCTAGTGGACTTAGTTCCCCCGCAGGCCAGCTGGTTCTCTGCTTGGAAGCGGAAAGGCCACAGTTTCCCCCAGGTGTGTGGCAGAGGCCAGCAGGCCCACGTGCACACACGGGCTGGGGGTGTCTGGCCTGGGGCAGCCGGTGGGTGTCCTGGCAGGGCGGTCCCTGGACTCCGGCACTGCCCTCGTAGCCAGGGCATCCGCATGCGGACTCCTCCTGAGCGTTGCCAAATGAATGACTGACTGAAGGGTGAGAGCAGGGGTGCATGGAAGGGAGGACGGGCTGTGTCTTTTGGACCCTGGCAAGCGGGAGGGGTGCCGTCCCGCATTCCCACGCCCTCTAAGCCCAGCCCCTCCTGGCCCCACGGTGCTGGGCACTGAGAGTGGACCAGGGTGACCAGACTCCCGGTTCCTGAGAGCCCCGGGGGCCGGGCTGGTGGTCTCCCCCCTCCCTCAGCGCCGCTGACCCTCCCGAGCGTAGAACTGCCGCGGCAGCTGCGGGCCGGCGGGCGAGCTGTGACGACCGTGCGTCAGGTCAACTTAGAGACCTTCCCCGCTGGCCAGGGCCTTTGGGGATCGCCAGGGGAAGGCTGTGGTGAGGTGACCATGTCCTGGAATCAGGGTTTCTCTTCTGGCTCCCAGGCATCCACTCCAGACGGGACACATTCCTTAAACTACTCCAAGGGGCCCCTTCGGTGGATGACGCGTCGTTGGCACCCCCAGAGCCCCACAGCCAGCCCCGGGCTCCTGTTTGTTTTGGAAGCAGAGGCGCATGCTTGGGGCAGGGTCCCCGCCATCTCCTTGGGGGCTGGCAGGGAAAGGACATTCACAGGATTCCTTCCCTCCAGGGCTCAGACACAGACGGGATGTCAAGGACTGACCTCCCATTCCCCCCGGGCTGGCTGGTGGGAGCCGGGCCAGAGGGGAGCCGGGGACAGCGGGTGCGGGGCGCTGCCCGGGCAGCCGGTCCACGGGCCCCAGGGGACAGCGGCGGGCGGGGCCGGGGCGGCGGCAGGCTCGGGGCCTGGCAGCGCCGTCTGACTTGCCTTCGCGCTGAAGCGTTTGCAGAACCCCGGCCAGCGCTGATTTATAGCTCCGCATACTTCCCGGGCCTTCGCACGTCCCCCAGGGCCGGGGAGGTCGGGCCGGACAGACGCTGCGTCCGGAACCGCAGGAAGTTGGCATCCTCGGCGGGTCCCGTGGGGGGTCATCTGGGGGCGAGTGCATGGAGCGGTGCAGAGATGCACAAAAGCCAGACTCTGCTTCACGCCCTCTGCGGAGAGGAAAGTCATCTGGTTCCTGCATCTGAGCAGGGCAGGGGTGGGGGGGTGCGCAGGGACCGAAATGAGGCCTGACGGCCGGGCCACCGGGCACGGGACCTCGGACAGGAGCTCAGTGCCCCTGGCGTCCCGGCCGCTGTGGTGAATCCACGTTTAGCTTCTCCCTCCCCGGCAGGAGCTTCCCGCCTCCTCACCCAGGCAGGGGCGCCTGCGGGGCCGGTGGGCTCAGCAGAAAAGCCGCGGGGGCTGCAGTGGGTGCCCGGGATTCAAGGGGCACGAGAGTGGGCTCCGCCTCAGGAGCCGCTGCCCGGTCAGGTCCCGTGTCAGCACGCGCGAGCCCCGGGGCTGTGTCTGTGGACGGGGTCTGCGCCGGGCCGCACCCCGCCTGGGCGGGCGTGGGGGGTTGACAGGGAGTGGGGACTCAGCACTGCCGGGAGCCCAGGGCCCTGGTGGGGAGTCATCGCGCGGGCAGCTCTCTCTGGCAGACCCCGGGGCCAGCGGGGAAGCTGAGGAAGAAGAGGCTCGTCCCTGCTGTCAGGACCGCGGGTGCGCGGTGTGCGGGGTGCTGAGAGCTGACCCGCCAGGTACAGCCGGGGCGACCGGGGAAGAGGAATCTGCTGTGCAGATGGGCAGGACGCCCCAGTGAGCCTTGGGGGGACGGAAGGGGACCTTCCCGTGGGCAGTGGGGGAGGTGCCCCGGGCCGGGGGAGCGGAGGCAGAGACAGAGACTCAGAGGCGAGGACTTCACGGCACGCTGAGCTGACGACAGTGGGCACGGCCAGGCCTCGTCACCTGCTGCCCGTGGCCGCCCGTGCGCGCCTGCGGTGTAGACGGTGTAGACGGTGTAGACGGGCCTGCTTGGCAGGCACAGGAGGGACGAGGGGAAGAGTCTGCAGGAGTCCAGCCGGGGGTCCCGGGAGGCCACGCTGAGGCCTTTATTCCGGGGGCCCGTGTTTCGGGTGGACACCTAGAGGGGGCGCGGGCCACGGGTAGATCCGCTTTCCTCTCTCTGCCGTCTGTGTGGCGGGGGCGGGCGGGCGGGAGGGCGAGGCGGTGGACTGCCATGCCAGGGTGTCCAGAGGGGCAGGCCATGCTTTCACAAATGCCTGTGAGTCACCGCCCCACCCCCAAAGCCCCACGAACCTCCCCCCACAGGCCTTCGGGTGCCCTCCCTACCCCACCTCTGCTCACCTCAATTCTGCAGTCGGATTTCAAGGGTTTATTTTGGTTTAATTTTGTCTGTTCCTTTGCTTTGTGTCTTTGTGTTCCGCAGAGGAGTGGAAGCATTTGCTATTTGTCTTTCTCCTTCTGGCTTCTTCCCCTTAGCATCAGCCCCTCCAGTTCCACCCACGTCCTCACGCATCGCAAGAGACCCTCTCTCTGCCCAACGGGGTCACCTTCCATTGTGCGCCACCGCCTCGTCTTTACTCCCGGGGCTCTCTCCTCAGCGTGGCTGTTGTGAGTCGCGCTGCCGTGGCACAGCGGCGCCTTCTTGCCTTTGCGCTGCCGTGCTTGTGTCCGGGTAGCCACCGGCGGGATTGCTGGGCCATATGGCAGACCCATTTGTAATGTTTTGAGAAACCACAATACCAGTTTCCGCGGGGCCGGCCTCGCTTACATTCCCTCCAACAGGAATGCTGGGTCTTGAGCAGGGGAGTGGTTTGAAGAAGATTCCTGAATCTGGGCCCAGTGGATGGGGTCGGGTCTAATCTTAGCCCTGCAGGAGCTCCGTGGGTGGCGTGGCTCCAGGCCCTTCTCTGCTGGGCTGGGCCGCAGGCTCCAGGCTCCGTCCAGCCGTGAGCGCTCAGGATGTGCGAAGTCTCGTGCAGGCGAGGGCCGACTCCGGTTCTGGAGAGAGCCGGCTCCACTTGAGGCCGTGATTTTGCATTTAACTGAAGTTCTGGGGGCTAATTCCTGGGCCACCCTAGATGGTATCACCTCTGGGTTCTCCGTCCCTTACCCTTCCGTCTCTCCTGGAGGCAGAGAGGCCCCTGCTTCCAAGGCCCCCTGGGAAGGGGCATCTGCGATGGGCTGAAATGGGCTCTGGCTGTGCAGACAGCACCTGGCCCGGTTCTGTGACAGTCTGGCTTAGCCTTCCAACACCTGGGGAGAGTGTCCGCAGCCTGAGGAAAGCACAAGCTCCTGACAGAGCTAAGAATCCTCTTGACTGACCAGTAGGGTAGAAACGTGAGTTCCACCATCAGACCTTTCTGGAAAACCCCCCGACCCCTTTTAAAGGATCCTCACAGTCTCATTCAGCCCCAGACAGCGGTGCTGGCCAGGGGCCAGGTGGCGCAGGCCTGTGCTCTGCCGGCTTCTCGCTGCGGGAGGCCGGCCCCGGTGGCGGCGTCCGTGATTGTGTTGATTCCCTTTTGAGCACCACCTCTCGCTTTTCCTTGTAACTCACTGAATTCTCCACTAGACTAGTAGGCGGGCTCAATCTCGTTCCCTCCATTTTGGAGCACACTGGCCAGGGCTCCATGGCAGCCCCCACACCCCCCGGCTCATGGCTCGATGACGTCTAGACCTTCCTCCTCCCAGGAGATGCTCCGGAGGGTCTGCATGGTTGACAGTCTGCACTGGCCTCCTCGCTCTTCCTCAGGTGTGCCCGGCTCCTCCCCACCCCAGGGCCTAAGCACTGGCTGTTCCTGCTGTTTGAAACTCTGTTCCAGCTCTTCCCATTGCTGGCTCATCCTCTGTCACTTCAGCTCAGTTCAGATGTCACCTTCTTAGACCCCTGATCTCCTGTCCAGAGTAACCTGCACTCACTGTCCATTACGGTCTTTATCACTGTCCACCATAAACTTGAGCATGAATGAAATCACGTGGAGGACTTTAGTGCAGAAGGAGCAGCCCCCGCAGCCCCCACACCGACCAGAGTGTCTGGCTCGTAGGTCTGGGCTGGGACCTGCATTTTCATGTGATGCTGATGCTTCTGGTCTGTCGTCCACACTTTTGTGAACCACTGACTGAGAACTCTTAATGGTTGTTTATTACCTGTCCTGCCTGCTGTTTCTGCTGTGTCCCCAGTGCCTGGCCTGTCTTTGGTGCTTGACCAGTGTCTTTTATTTTTTTTAAGATTTACTTATTTATTTATGCATATAAGAACCGGGGTACAGGCCAGAAGCGCGGGAGGGTGAGAGGATTCACCAGAGACAGAGCGGGGAACAGAGCAGGCAGAAGGACCAAAGACACTGCTGAGGGGAGCAGCGGGCGCGACAGGAGAGGTCTGCTGCGCCATGTGGGACCCTCGCCGGCCAGCCGGGATCGAACCCGCGCTGCAGAGGCTGCGGACAGCTTCACAGCGCGGCGCTCAACCACCTGTGCCACCAGGGGAGGCCCAAATGTTGTATGATTTGTATGATTCATGCATACAAATGAGGCAAACTAGTGTTACTTCAATTAAAACAATGAGTGTGGACTGAAGACTCAGCGGGACTCCTTGCTTTGTAGTCACCTCACCCCCCGGAAGGAAGAAGGACAAGCATTGACACACGCTCTGGGAGTTACTTGCTCTGATTTCTTCTCCCCATGACCTTTTTCTTTAACGTTTTCATGTTTAAGCTGCTTCTCAGGGTCATTATTAATTGAGTGCATAGACTGCATGGACGATGCTCATGAAATCCCGGGTGAATACACTGGACTGTGTAGTAGTAAGAAGTTCATCCAAGTCATAGGATTCCGCGCATGGATTCCTGAGCCTGCCCCGTCTCCCTGCTGCTCACCTCATGTGCTAGCAAGGAGGGAAGAGCAGACCCAGCCCTACTGTCTTCCTTGGGGAAAATGGCAGGTAATTATCGCAGGGCTGGCTGAGGGCGAGGTGGAGGGAGTGCGGGCTCTGCCCAGGGCGCAGGCTTCTGCTCTGTGACTAGCAGATGGGCAGTGGATTTTGGTTTCATTTGTTGTTCTTTTTCCAGTTCCTTAAGGCTGAAGATTAGCTTATTTATTTGAGCTCTCGCGTTTCTTGCCGCGGCCCTGTCTTGCTACACATCTCCCTCTTAGTACTGCTTTTACCGCACCCCATGCGTTGGCAGGAAGGGAAGAAACTTCGATTTGGGCTTGTCGGCTCTGTGTTCTAACAAACTGTGCAGCCAGCCCAGATGCCACAGCTGTAAGCCTCTTGGGAAATGTCTGCATGAGTAATGAGCTTTTTATGACCGGGGTGCGCAGAACATTTCTCATAATTCCCAAAGTGGTACTTTCAAAACCCCGAAGTGTCTGAGATCGCCTCCTTCCCATTGGTTTCAAGAGAACAACGTTGTGATTCTGCCAGACTGGACTTGGCTTTTAACTGTAATCTCTGATCTTTCTTGGCAAAGAAAGTTGAAGACGAGGTCTGAGGTGATTGTAGATTCCTCAAAACTGTTGCTGTGGCCAGAGGGAAGGCCAAGGGTAAAGCTGGCCGGCACTTCACCCTCCAGGCACTTCACAGGCCTCTTTCCAGGACTCACAGAAAATGGAGTGTGGGTGTGTATGTGTGTAGGGAGTTGCCAATGCTTGCAAAGGTCACCACCATGGCTATTGTGGGAGCAACTCATTCTTCCTGAGGAAGTCAGGGAAGTCTGCACAGAGGAGGGACATTTATAGTTTGGTTGCGAAGCCTGGAGTCCAGGGATGAGATGCCATTTGTCCAAGGTCACCTTGAAGGTCAGTGCAGAGCTAAGATAAAGCCCGCAGTCTCTGGACTAACCCCCAGACACCGTGTTATGTCGGGGAAAGAGACTGAATTGTGCAGCTGGCTGACCTTGGGCAAGTCATTTCTCTGTGGCTTCCCTTTCCTACTCGGTAAGAGGAAGATGATCTGTATTGGTTTAGACACCTGACTCCTTGCGAGACACTGTGGATAACAAATCAACAATGGAGGGTCTCAGACCCACAATTTGGGTATCTCTGCTTCTGTTGCCTGTGTCAGGTTTTATGGTTTTAGGCTGTGTTCGTCCCGGATAAAACAGAACTGTCTTTTTAAAATGGGCTCTTGGCCTTGGTTCCTTTCACTGGAGTCTGTTTTCACTAAAATTCTCTCCCAACCCGGCTACATGGTCATGGCAAGATTAATCTTCTGTGTAAGTCAGAATTCTGTTCTTTCCACATTCAAGCTCAATTGCTGAGTTTACAAAAGAGTTGTAAATTGAATAAAATTGACGGCGAGCATTAGCTTCTTCTGAAGATGCAAAGAACGAGGCGGGAGGCCCTGGTACCTCAGCAGGCGGAGAAGTCATAAATGGGTTAATAAAACAGAAAGTGACTGAGACAACAGGAGATAGTGCAGCTTGGCTTCTGGTGCTCAGGAGGAGGGAACACTTGCCGGATCGGATCGCATTCCAGTGCAGCCTACCACCGACCGTGAAGAAAAGTGTGTGGGGTTCCAGAACCAAGCCCAGCGAGCCACACGCACGCTAATGAGGTCTCGTCAACAAGGACCCTGAGACCAGATGACTTGGGGCGGGGGGAGCGAGTGGGAGAGCTTGGTCTCCCACTTGGAAGATCGGGTGCAGTGTCCAGTGTGGGAGGTGCCCAGGCCTGGGGGGGCACACAGAATGTATGGATCTACTGGGGCTGCTCTGAGTACCGCAGTGTGTGGGGGTAAAGGGTGGAGGGCGCTGGAGAAGTTTAAACAACAGACATTTATGTTCTCACAATTCTGGGGGCTGGCAGTCTGGGATCAGAGCTGGTTCCTTCTGAGGGCCACAGGGAGGGCTCTGTCCCGGGCTTCTCTCCCTGGCGTGCAGATGGCCGTCTTCATGTCCTCTCCCCACTTACGTGCTTCTCTGCGTCCATGTCTCCGTTCTTGTCAAGGACACCAGTCCTCCTAAGATGGGTGGAGGTTCACCTTCATGGCCTTCTTCTAAACTAATGGCCTCTTTAAAGATCCTTTCTCCAAGTACAGTCATATTGTGAGGTACTGGGGTTTAGGATATCAACATATGACTTTTGGGGGACACAGTTTGACTTCAACATATAAATTGGGGGCACATTTCAGCCTACCACACAGGACACAGTGCTGTCCCTGTAGCAGGGACCCTTCTGGAGTCAGAGACCTTTGGAAATGCCATCCTTTGCTTTTTATCCTTAACAACCTGGCAATGGGTGACTTCTTCTGGCAAGCCCTGCTCACCCTCTCCACCCAAGCCCATCACATTCCCCTCCGCCTCACGTTGGGCTCCCCAAACACTTTGCTTGTACCTCTCTCGGGGCATTTAGCATCATCATCCTCAGGCTTCATGAGATGTGTCTGTGCTTCCTGCTTTGTAAAGCCTGGTGTCGTGAGCCTCTTCGTAACTCTCTCATACTCTTATCCCCCATCTTACACTGAGAGCGGGTGCCATAATGTTTGCTGGCTTGTTGATGGGTCAGCTGTCCAAGAAAGTTGGGTAATAGCGCGGGATAAACAGGAAGAGGTGGCTGTTCATAAAACAGCAACAGCGGCACGTCTTTCCTTAGATTCCTTGCACTCATCCACAAAGTTGAGCTCCTAGATTTATAAAGGAAAGAAGCTCTTTCTACCCTTCTATACTCGTTTGACCACAATGGGTCAACAGAAGAATCTGCAAGCAGGGTGTTCAGCATTCTTAAACCCCCAGAGTTCAAAGAGAATGACTCCTTTGGCCAGTCTTGAAGAAACTCTTCAATCATTTCTCGAATAATGACATTCTTTTGGTCCAGCTTGGTGGATACTCCTCCCTCCACCCCCAATCTGGTGACCTTCTGTCCCCTTATTTCTTGGCTGAAAGTCTGGGTCTGCTGAAGAGAGCAAAAGCAGTTTCAGCAGAGCAAGGGGTCCTTCCCACGAATCCAGAGCCACACACGCCAGAAAACCTGACTGTGCAGAAACAGCTGGGGTTTGGCAGCTGTTTGAAAAACACTGCTAATAATTTAAAAGCACTTTGCTCCAGAATGGCATATGGAGAATGAAGAATGTTCTGTCAGATAAGACAGCTCACCCTTCTTGTTAAGCGAAGACTTATTTGAGGATTTGCTGTCAGCCATAATCCTTCACCTTCTACCTATCCGTTTCTCTAGTAAAGCTTCCCAGCCAGCACCTGAGAGGTAGGTGTGGCTGGGGGTTGGTCCTGTCAGCTTTGGGGATGGCTGGCAGGACTTGGGATATCATGCCTGGGTTCTTGGGTCAATTGCTTTTACTCTTAATTGCCTTTGCTCAGTGGGCCTTACATACTTCTAGAACTTTCTATGTGTGTCTGGACATGGAAAAGGTTGGGAAGGACTACTTTAGACTGATGTGTTCCTCAAAGATTTGTAAGAACACAGAGTGGGTTTCTCAGAATTTGCTTTTAAAATGAAACACATTCACTTATTACTCTTGGTGCGCTGGCTGTGGCCAAAGTGGATGCCAGCAAGACTCTGCTTCAATAAAACTGCAGGGCGACTTGATTACGTTTGGCATGTAATCGTCAGGAGTCCTTTGGTCCTGATGACCAAGCTCAAAGTGGCTTAAACGAATAAACAACAGTGAAACACAAGAATAAAAGAAAAATGCATGTCCACGTCATTTTGTCATAACTGAAAAAAGTCTGTCAGTAGATTAGCTTCAGACATGGCGGGATCCAAGGGCTCAAGTGGTGTCGTACGGGTTTGGTTTGTTCCTGTCCATCTTTGGTCTCCGATGCAAAGGCTTCTTCACTCTCAGAGAAGGCTCTCTCTCGAGCGTGGGCCCTGGCAGTTCTAGGAAATTAATCATCTTTCCGTATGTCTTAATATATTTATTGGCCATTTGTGTTTTATCTTTTGAGGAATTGATCATATATTTTGCTCATTTTTCTGTTGGATTTTCTCTCTTGTGCTTGTGATTTGAATGCGTTCTTTATATCTAATTTTTTCACTCTACCTAAATTCTTTTCCTGTTGTGCGGTTGCAGATGTCTTCTTCCAGTTTGTGGCTTATCTTTTCTTTCTTTATGAGGCTATTTTTGAATAGTAGAAGGTCCTGCTTTGGATGTAAATGAACTTACTCATCTTTTATTTTGTAGTTAGAGTTTTTGTGGGGATTTGTTTGAGAGATTTTTCCCTACCCTCAAATCATAATTTTTTTTTTCTTTAAGACTTTGCTTTTCAGATATGACCTGGAAACCGTTTGGAATTTATTTGTGGAGGTGGTGAGAAGCACAGATCCAGTTTCACTTCTCTCTGAGTGGACGACGCCCGGTTACCTCAACATCTTTGGTTGAATAGAACCGCCTTGCCCCGTCACGCTGTAACCTGCCATCTTGACTGTCAAGCCCACACCCGAGCTGTAGCTTTCTGTTCTCTCTGATCCTTTCCAGTAACCCCTCGGGATGAATGATTACTACAATGTCGTCTTAGTCTAGTAAGACGCTTTCCTCGACTTACTACCTCGGGAGTCACTTGGCTATTGCTGGACCAAGTGTCTTAAGCCACCAACCAACGAAACAAGCAAATCAAAACCCTGTTGCGATTTTGGCTGTAATTCATCGCGTCTTCAGATAAATTTGAAGACGACCGGCCTCTTCATTATTGAGTCTTTGTATCCTTGAACATTAAGTCTTCCTTTTATAAGCTCTCCTTTAATGTCTTTCAGTAAGTTTCTGAACTGTGCTCTACCCAAGTCTGGCACATCTTTGTCTTGAATCGTTTCGATGAACCTTATGTTTTTGGTTGCTATGTGAATGGTATCTTTAAAAAATTTTAGTATCCTTTTGTTGTTGGTATGTAGAAATTCAGTTTATTTTTGAATATTGATCTTATATTCAGATGTCTTGTGAAAGTCTCTCGTTTACAGTGCTTTGTCAGTAGCATCTTTTGACTTATTCTGGGAACCATGCTCTCTGTGAATGTGCTTTTTTTTCTCCCCTGAGTTTTACATCTTCTATTTATTTTTCATTTCTTACTCCATTGACAAGTACCTTTATGTTGAACATAGGTCGTGGCAGTGGACAGCCTGTCAGGTTCATGAAATAATAGAACTGCTTCTAAAATTTCAGTATGAAGATTGATTTTGCTGTGTTTTCTTTCTTTTTACAAAAATCATTTGTGGATATTGACTTTATCAAATGATTTTTCTACAACTGTGGAGATAATTATATGCTTTTAAAAATCTGGTATTGTGAGGAATTACCCTGGTAGAATTTTTTCTTATTAAACCACCCTTTGTTCATTTCTAAGATAACCATCTTAGCCATGACATAATATATGATACACTGCTAGATGTGCCTAATATTTTGTCTAGGAATATTTCATCAATATCTGTATGATATTCTCAATGGCCTGTCACATTTCTTTTTTAAACTACTGTTGCTGGGCTTGGCATCAACACATTCACTTGATAGAGTGAGAGATTCTTCCTTTTCTGTTCTCTGGAAGACTGAAGTGATCTACTCATGGAAAACTTATTGCAATTTTCCTGTAAGATCATTGAGAAGAGATGCGTGGAGGAGGCGGGTGCTTGCTTCTTGGCTTTGGACTTGCACCAGGAACTTGGGGTGGGAAAAGCATGGAAGGAGACACATGGAGGAGAGACATGTAGAGACGTAAGTGGGGAGGCTGACATGGCAGCCGTTATCTTGCTTTGTACTTTTTTTTAAAATTTATTTATTTATGCATATAAAACCTGGGGTATAAGCAAGAGATATGGGGGGTAAGAAGATTCACCAGTGAGAGTGGGGAGCAGAACAGGTAAATCTACTGAAACACACTGCTGAGGGGAGCAGCAGGGAGACAGGAGAGGTCTGCTGTGCCATGTGGGTCAGCTCCCTGGCTGGGACTCGAACTCATGCTGCAGTGGCTGTTGATAGCTTGATAGTGCTGTGTCTTTAACCCCTGCGCCACCAGGGAGGCCCCATTGATTTGTACTTTGATTCTGCTCTCTTTGGCCCAGACTTGCCTGGCCCTTTCATCTCTTTGTATGTTTCCCCAACAGAAAGTGCTGTAGACGTGGGGCAGGCTGTCAGGCCTTGCATTCCCTCTTCAGGCCAACCCTGTTTGGCCTTGCATTTACCCACAAGGGGATGAATAACTTTGGGTGTTTCATTGGGAAACTATTATCCATTCTTCTCTTCCCTCTCTATGTATGATAATTCTATTAAGGTTCCATTACACTAAAAAAAAAAAAAAGATAATTGAGGTCTTGGGTTTCTTTGTGGGAAGATTTTTAACTACTGATATAATTTCCTTCGTAGTTATGGAACGACATAGGCTTTTTACTCCTTCTTAAGCCAGTTTTGCAGTTATGATTTTCTAAGAAAATTCTTAGAAGTGAAATCTCTTAAATTCCATTTAAGTTTTCAGATTTATTTACATGGATTTTTTAGCATTCTTCATATTATCTTTTAAATCTCTGCTTAATCGGTTATTATATTGCTCTCTCATTCCTAATATTGTGCTAACTCTCTTAAAAATATCTTAGTCATATCCATTTTATTAGCCATTGTCTAAGAACCAATTTTTTAACTTTGTTCATCTCTATTTTTTTTTTTTTACTTTTTATTCCATTAATTTCTGCTCTTATCTTTATTATCTTCTAATTTGTTGAATGTGTTCATTCCTTTCCCAGTTTCTTAAGCTGGATGCTTACTAGTTCATTTACTTTAAAGCCTTTCTTCTTCCTAATATTAGCATTGTGACTATGGATTTCTCTCTGTGCCCTATACATTTGGATAAATATTATTTCACTGCCATTAAGTTCTAAGACTTTTCTGATCTACTGCAGTTCTTACGATCCATGATTTATTTAGTGGCGAGTTTTTAAATTGTGCACATTTACGGGCTTTATGTTTTTGTTGTTGATTTCTAACTTAATTGCTTTGTATCGGGGAAGATGATCTGCGTGATAACGATTCTGCGAAATGTGTTTGGAACGTGTTTTATTCACTTTGGATCCACAGTGCCTAGCAGGATGCCAAGAATGTAGACGTCTTTTGGTAAATGTTTGCTGACCTAATGAATGACAGATGAATGACTGTCTAGTGACCAGGCATTAGAGGAATTATCTCTTTCTACTCAGCCAAGCTGTCCTGCCAGCTACATAATAAAAACATATGACCACCAGAAGCATAAGGCTCTCCCTGCCGATAGCACGGGAATAGAATGACCCTCCCAGTCGCCTGCCCTCCTCCTCTGTCCTTTCTCCTCTGGTCTGGGAAGCAGACGCTGAGTGGGTGGATGGGAGGCTGCTTGCAATGCTTGTCGTGAGACCACCAGACCCATTCTTGGAGGTGATAGATTTAGGGAACTGCATTCTTACTTTTTTTTTTTTCATAAATTGTGCATTCTCTCATGTTTTGAAAAGCCAGTTCTTTTTTTTTTTTAAAAGATTTATTTATTTTTATGCATACAAGAGCTGGGGTACAGGTCAGAACTGGGGGCGGGGGCGGGGGTGAGAGGACTCACCAGAGACAGAGCGGGGAACAGAACAGGCAGACTGACTGAAACACACTGCTGAGGGGAGCAGCGGGGAGGCAGGAGAGGTCCGCTCGCCATGTGGGTTGCTCCCTGGCCCGGGATGGAACTCGTGCTGCAGAGGCTGCGGACAGCTTCGTAGGTTGCGACTTAACCCCTTGCACCACCAGGGAGGCCCCATTCTTACTTTTTTTTTTAATAATCTGGGGAAAAGTAGAAAAATTACTGCTTCTCAAGTAGTAATGGGCTCTAAAAATACTATGGTGGCATTTCCTGCAAAGGAAATACTTTTCTCATTAAATCACTAAAAGTAGTTAGCCGTGATAAGCCCATTTAAAAAATGAGAAAACTGACATAATCCTAGTTAGCGATGGGGCTGATCGAGTTCCTTATCTGTGCTTCCGTTCTGCTTACTAACCGGCTCCACTGGTCCCATATAGTAAGAGGGTGGTAAGTCTGAGAGGTTGTGTGTAGATGAGAACACTTGAGTTCCACTTACAAGGGCACTTGAAGACAGAATGACAGATACATAGTCATTCTTTTCATCAATACATATTGGCTGAACGAATGAATGGACAGCTCTTGTTTGGGTGAGACCGTCTCCTTTTTAAATTAACATCAACCGGGTATCTTAACGAAAAGGGTGATCATTGGCGTCTCTGTCTTTTCTTAAATCCCTGAGAAGTACCTTTTGAAGATGCCCATTAAAGAGGTCTTAAAGGAGGTCCAGAGGGAAATAGTAGAACATTCTTATTTCAGGTGTGGGAAGTGACGACAATGCTGATAGATCATAACAACGTTCCTATATTGCAGCAACATTCACATATAGCAATGTTCATTTACTGTGTAGACATTTATACATTATAGCAATGTTTATATATTGTAATTTAGACACTTGCCATGGGCCTGACCGAAAAGTGGAAGGTAACTTAATTGTGCTTTCTAGTACTGTTATTATTTTTTTTTAAAGATTTATTTATTTATGCATACAAGAGCCGGGGTACAGGCCAGAGGTGTGGGGGGTGAGAGGATTCACCAGAGGCAGAGTGGGGAGCAGAACAGGCAGATCAACCAAAGTACACTGCTGAGGGGAGCAGTGGGCGAGTCAGGAGAGGTCTGCTGCGCCATGTGGGTAGCTCCCTGGCCGGGGATCGAACTCGTGATACAGTCGCTGCGGACAGCTTCATAGGTTGTGTCTTAACCCCTAGCCTTGCGCCACCAGGGAGGCCCCTCTAGTACTTTTAAGGGTGACATCAGGCAAGAAGAGCTTGTCCACTGAGGTCACCATCTTCACCTTGAGTTTCTCCCTGTTTTGTAATAGTCACATCTACAAGGTCATGTCCTCTCGTTTTGGTCACAGGCCAGATGTGGGCATCTCCTGGTTTCATTTATGTCTTTTTCCCTTGTGTCCTCCAGAGGGCCTCCTTCAACCTGCCTAGGTGAGAGGTGTAGACCGCAGCGAGGGCAGGGAGCTCATGAGGAATACAGAGGATTCAGATTAATCAGCCTTTCCAGGTAGAAGCGACAATGGGCTGCATTTTCAGAGGAGGAAACGGGCCAAGAAAGATTTGCCTCAAGGACACCATTGAACTCGTGGAAGTTTCTGGATTAGAGCCTGACTTTCAATCTCCTCTCTTTTTCTCTTCTTTTAGAAGATAGCTCCCCTCTCAGCCCCTCCACTCTCTTCCTTTCCTCTTCTGCTTTTTGACAAGAAGCCCGAACGGTCAACCAAGCCATTTCTGTTCCAGGTACTGAGTGAAAAAAAGCCTTTATTTACATGGGATCTCACAAAAACCCAAGAGTGATGTACCATCATTAGCTGCCAATTGCAAATAAGGAAACCAAGGCTTTTAGGGGTAAAAAACAAACAAGCGGAAAAAGCTTGTTTAAAATCATTCAGCTAAAATATTGGGGACGGGGCAGAATCTGAAATAGGCCTAACTCCAAAGCCTGCATCCCCCCAACCTGGATTGAGCACCTAGAGGCAGGAGGCGTCAGACTTGTTCCTCCCTCCATCTTGCCCTCCCCCGCCATTCCTTTTCTCCCCAGATTCTTTACTCTCACCCAGGGTCACTGGAGTCTTAATTCTTCTATGAAGGGGCTACCGAGGAGTGTGGGCTGTTTGGCCAGAATTCAGTCCCTTGGGAACAGAGAGGCAGCTTCACTGGGATTTTGCTTCAGATTACAGATCGATTATGTCTTTGGGTGGGAGCAGTTCATATAATTTAGAATGGAATTTCATGAAAAAATATGCTTTGATTTGCAGATATGCACTTTCTGTTGTGGGGACACCTACCCTGTGATTTGCCATGTTAACCAACTCAGTTTCTAATGCAATAACACATGGTATATTCACACTGGGGTGAAACAGATCTCCAGAACTTTCTCATCTTGCAAAACTGAAATGCCATACCCACTAAATGCTAACTCTGAGGACAGGTGGGTGAGGGCTGGTAGGGTGGTTTGATCAAACTCCATGGGTAGCTTTTACCTCCAAATCCAAAATGGCTGCTCCAGCTCTTACCATCACGTCTCCATCCCAGGAGAAGTGACCGAGGTACTGAACACTCATTCCTTTTAAAACACCACCTGAAGCTGTACATACTACTTTTACTTATATTCCACGGCAAGGATTTGTCAGGTAGCCACATTTCACTATAACGGAAACTGAAAATGCAGAAAATGTATATTGGAGGACAGGAGCAGCCTCTGCCACTATCCTCCTGGGTTCACTCAATGCAACTGTTCCAGCAAGCCTGTCCCTCCTGCGAGTGCCCCATTCTCTCCCTCATGACACTTGCTGTAGAGAATCGGGGGGCTCTGGTTCCTTATCTGCTCACAGCAGACTGTAAAGAGACAAGGCCCGTGTGCTATTTACCTCTGAGTCCCCAGCACCTATAGCAGAAATGGCGCATGGTGAATGAGTGGGGCATGCGTGGCATCCACCCATACCCTGGGTTATGGGTGTTGGGACTCAGACAGTATGCTCTTTCTGGTGGGAGGGCCGGCTTATGGCCTGGCAGGCGGCCCCCACATGTAACCCCTGCATTTTCCTGCCTTCTGCATGAGAGAAGCTCAAGACTCTGCTCGTGACCCCAGAAGGGTGGATGGAAAAAGGCAGCTTTATTCCGCCGGCAGGTAAACATGCAATCCCGAAAGTATTGAACCAGTTCAAATATTTATTTTAGATTCAAGTGATAGAATCTGACTCTAACCAAGTTCAAAGGGTGGTGGGCAGGGTGTGCCTCTGCCACCCAGTGCTGCTTGGGGTGGGGCCTTCACTTCCAGGGCTTAGCCAGGAGAGCGTATCCCAGGACTGCGCCTCTCGCATCCTCTCCACACCCCTTTGTCCCTGCAGGCCTCTCCCGTCTTCCAGCTGTCCCTCAGGCTTCACCTCCTCTGGGGTTGTATTCCCAGCAGTTAGGCTGATAGGCTGGGGTCCTCTACCAGAGATGGGGAGCAGGGCGCTTTGGACCATGCCAGCGTGAAGGGATGGAGACGAGAGAGGAGACAGAGAGGAGACGAGCATCGTGGGTTGGTCCCAGGACGAAGCATCTGTTTCCTAGCTGCTGGCCTTCTCGTTATGTTGAGTGGGGAAGCCCCTGTCACTTGCCCCCAGGGGAGGGACGTGTCCTGGGATGTGAGGGGTTCCAGCCATCGGTGTGTGTGAAGGAGGCTGTCCCCGCGCAGGCCCAGCGTGAAGGTCTGCCTGCCGCTCCCAGATCGGGACTCCCGCTGTGTGCGCTCATGCCCCCCCAAGGCATGTCTGTCTGTCTTCACGCTTGTCTGTCTGTCTTCCCCACTGGCCTGGGCGGGGGGCAGGTATGGGTGGCCCTATTCCAGAGATGAGGAAGCAGCCGCAGGAGCTCAGTGACAGGCACCAAGCCGCCCTGGTTGGTCAGTGACGGGGCAGAAGGAGCAGCCGCGGGCGGGGAGTCGGTGCCTGGGGCCTGGGGGTGAATTTGCACACGTGGCTGTTCTCATCTCCCGCGCTGGGCTGCGGGGTTTGCCCCAGGCCTGAACAGTGGTTGGAGTTCTTGGTCCTGCCCTGAGAGGCCCTGTGGACGCGCATGGCAGCCCACGCAGCTGTACCTTTGCCCTCCTCGGAGGCGCCTCCGTGACTCCCGAAAGCGCAGGTCTTCCTGGTCGGGGCCTCTGGCTCTCTAGAGTGTGAGTCCATCCGGCCGCGCGTGTGTTGTGTCCCAGCCGCTGGAGGTTGGGCAGCGGCTCAGAGCAGCTCTGGGCAGAGATGGGGACGGGGATAAGGCGCCCGCTCCGCGCGCTGGGGCTGCGGTGTCTGCCCGGGTCCGTCACGGCGCAGGAATGAATTCGGGCCACGGAGCAGCTGGGTGACCCGACAGTGTCCTCTGATACCCCGTGGCTTCCAGATCTTTCCCTCTCACCTCCAGAAAAGTCCACGAATGAGTTTTTTCCTGACCCAATTCACGTTTTCTCTTCCACTCTACGTGCCAGGCACTGTGTTATGCCCTTAGGACACAGATGTGAACAAGAACCATTTCCTGCTTTCAGGGAACTTGGGGTTCAGTGGAGGGAGACACAGCCCCACACCCAGCCCACCGGCTCAGCCCCGGGAAGTGCTCGGCTGAGCTGGCTGTCCACCTAGGCCTGGTAAATGATGGGCAGCCGAGGAAGCCTTGAGGCTTCTAAGGAGGGGATAGAAAATGTTGAGCAGTGGAGACACGGTCTTTCTGTGTCTCAGAAGGTTCTGGAGCTTGTGTTCATGGGACTTTCACAGGGGACAGACAGGAGGTCAGTGTTTTCTTAGACTATTACTGCAATCGCATTGAGAAAAGAGAGCGAGGCCTCAGTGTCTTTGGGGTAAGAGCTGTAAAGGAGGAGGGAAACGCGGGAGGCTCTCAGGAAGAGGATTGTGCGAGAGGGGGGCGCGGAGGGAAGGCTTTGAGATTGACTGAGGTTTCTGATCTGGGATAGAAAATGGTGACATCAACCGAGACAGCATCAGGAGAGGAAGGTGCGGGGAGGGGCTGAGGTTATCCAGGCCGGGTCCCTGAGGAACGAGACATGAGGGCAGGATGTGGGGGAGGCCGGGGCTCAGGGTAGGAGACTGGAGTGAGGCGAGGCAGGACCCAAGAGCTGTAGCATTTCTAGAGCAGTTGTGAGGATTCCATCAAGAAGGGGCGCTCTGTGCTGGAGGAAAGACACTGTCCTTCCTCCCAGGTGGAGTTTTTTGCACTTTTTGTTACCATTTGGGGGGGGCAGAGTCCATGAACTTTGGGGAACGGAGTTTACTCACAGGAAATGAAGACACCACCATCTGCTGGGAGGGAGACTGTTTTGAAAATACACAGTGCCCTAGCCCAAGGCCCCCACCCTGTCTGCACCCCAGGAAAGCACCCCGTTCAGCGTGGACTGTGCTGGGAACTTCCTTAACAAGACTCCTTCAATCACAAAAATGATGGTTAAGTAACAGGCTTGATTTTCGAGAGGAAAGGATTCTCTTGGAAATCACCCCTTTACTTTGAGCATGTAGATTCCCTCCTAAACTCTTTTGAATAACAACTTCTTAGACCTGAGCAGGTTGCGCGGAGACAGAACCAAGGAGCACTGAGCATCACTCAGCCCCTGGCTCGGCGGAGGGTGGCCCCGGGGCTGTCGCCCAGGAGTGGTCAGAAACGCCGAATCTACCCAGTCAGAACCTGCGTGTTCCCAGCATCCTCACCGCTTCTCATGCACGTTAAGGTCTGAGAAGTGCTGGCTTGGCAAGTGGATTCCAGATATGGAATTATTTAGGTAACTTCAAGGTCATACAGCTCTCCAAGCCTCAACCCCGTCCGTTCCGAATCAGTCCGAGAGTCTCCTGGGTAGTTAGGTTTGGGAACAATTGGCTTTTATAGATTCAGAAATCTTCTGTTGCTGGACAAAGGGCAAGAATTTTAGTAAATGCAAATCTAATTTGAATTGCACATTAGTTTGTTTTATAGTCACAATAATGGCCAAAGCCTCATGCCCTTCAAAAACAAAGGATGTCTGAGTTGGCAGGTTGGCCATTAAGCACCTTGTCACCTTATTCTCGGGGGACACCTCGATGATTGATGCTCAAGAAGGAACATATGTGACCCCCCACCCCCACCCTCACCCACGGTTGCTGTGACCATTCATACACTGGCAAGAGTTGAATGGACTTGGACTATTCACTGCCTTAAATCAGCTGATGTTTACCAAGCACTCTGGATGAAATTAATTAATTACCCCAGAACCCAGCAATGTGATCCCAGTTAGTTGCATGACTTGTTTCTGTAGAGGGTCACAGCTCGAAGGAAACGTCCAGAACAATCTTTCATGCTTTTACTTTATGTGCAGAGAACTAAAGCCCACAAAGAGGTTGGGACCTGAATCCCGGCTGATTTCTTCCAGAGGAAAGAATTTTTTGTTGTTTGGAAAATGGACCATCTATTTATTACCTGAATAGAGGGGCAGAACGAGCAAGCTTTGTATTCTGTACTTGAAATCTCAAGCACGAGACAGCGCTGGGAACACAGAAAGCTCTGACTCCGACAGAGCATTGCCCGGACTATCAGACCCAGGCAGCACAGATACCCTGGGAGTTGAACAAGCGAGTTCTCCAACGCTGAGATCTTTAATTAAGCAGGTGTTTAGGAAATAGGTCCTCTGTCATTTCCAGCCTTGGCTGCGCTCCTCTCCTTGAAAAATGGCCCTGACCCAGCCCGGCAGCAGGCCTGAAACTGGCTGCAAGGGGAGCCGTCGGAATGTGCATTGTTATTTTCTTGCTTATCAGACCCCATTAGCTTGAGCAAGGAAGGGACAAAACCGGGCTGGGAAAACACGTTGTTTCACTGGGCAAAAATTTACTACCAAGGAAATAATTTTGCTGTGTCCAAAAAAGGCATAGTGGAGGCCTTTGCAAAGGTGTCGCCTTCCAAGTCCTTTTGGACAGTTTCTCCCAGTGTCACCCAGGGAGAATGTTTCCCTTGGGCGGATGGCCGTTCTCACCCCGGGGCAGAGACGCGCAGCTGCGCTGCTGGCCCCAGGCTCACGGGGCCAGCCCTGCTCATTCGGAAGGTTGGACAGACCCGGGAAGAGCAGAGAACCGCCGTCCGTGTGCAGGTGGACGGTGTCTGGCTGTGGAGGGCACCAGCACGCGTGTGGTAGGCTTTCGAGTGAGAGAACCGTAGGTGGACTCCCGGACGCCCAAGCGCAGAAGTGGCGGCTGTGGGTCCCGTCCAGGTCTCCTGCCACGTGTCCAGGCATGAGCGGGAGAAGTTGCCGGCTCTGGCTGTGCGTGACCCGCAGAACTAGTCCTCAGCCCTCTTGGCGTCTTGGGTAAACCCCACCACAGCGCCGGAAGGAGACAGAAGCCAGGGCCCGCCTCTCTTTCACAGCTGTTAGGACAGCGCCCCTCCAGGAAGGGCAGTAAGACGTGCAGAGTCCCTA
This sequence comes from Talpa occidentalis, assembly GCF_014898055.3. NCBI lineage: Eukaryota > Metazoa > Chordata > Mammalia > Eulipotyphla > Talpidae > Talpa > Talpa occidentalis. The sequence continues at coordinate 100,374,384 of NW_023601104.1, forward strand.
CTATGTGCCGGGCAGTGCCGAGGGGGCCGTGCACGCTGATATATGGATTCTCACCGTAGGCGAGGAGGCGGCTGCCAGGGCTCCGCTCTGCAGAGGTTAGTGACCTCGCTCAGCAGTACCCCGTAATTAAGGACAGGAGCCTGGATTCACACCCAGCCCTGCCTGCCCCCAAAGCCCTTTCTGGGGACGTCTCAGCCCTTTGTGTTTTTTCCCTTAGGCTTTGATGCTGGGGGAATGGCCTCAGAAATGCTCTCCCTGTGGGCATGGGGGAACCATTAGTTTTTGTGTTTTTTACGGTTTAAAGGACATTTTATTTCAATTAGAGTTTGTGTCATGAAAACAGCTGGCATATTTTCCTTGGACAGTTAAGGGTGAATGCCGAACTGTAAATGCATAGACGTATACAGTTTGTCTATTTAGAAATAATAAGTAGCTGGCATGCTGAGGTGTGATACTGTGTTCAGACATAGGTGTTCTTGTCCATGTCAGTGCATGAAGCCTGCCATGCCGGCCTGCAGAGGCTTTTATGTAATAACCTGTGCCTTACCACTTCGCTCACACCCACAGCCACTCGTTTCACGTGGGACAGAAAGAGGGTTGTATGTTGTTTCCAGGGAAGGGCAGAAAACAGGAAAGAACCATTCATCACACATCTCAAAGCCTGCCCAAGAGAGGGGTGCTGTGGCTGATCCCATCACGGGCTCCTGCTGCAAGGGCTATGGCACCCCACAACTTGGTGGACCAGGTTCTCCTTTGAGTCACCCTGGAATTTTCTGTCATTTTGTTGTCCCGGCTGTTAGGCAGTTGTGTTCTAATGTTCTGAGGCAAGTTCCTTCATCTGGTGCGACTCTGAAATCTGAGAGGTCTTGAATGGCGTCTTCCACCCACGCTGCCTCAGTGCACCTGCCCCGAGAGGCTGCCTCTTTGGCTGGGGGTGACACGCTGGCTGGTGGCACGAAACCCTGAGTGTTTGTGATGTGTGGGCCACTGTCCCACGGCCTCAGAGTCCACTTCTGCCTGTGGCCTTCTGGGAGGGCGCCGGGGAGACGAGACAGGCTGGTTTTGATGGCTTTCTGGAGTGAGTGGTATTTCAGATTGAGAACATCTAATGGCAGGTCTGTCCAGGGAAGTGTGAAAGATGGTGGCAGCTCAGATAAACTGGACAGGGCAGCAGGACTGGCCCCCTGGATATGCAGGACTACACCCCTTGGGCACCCTCAGTGATGGGCTTTGGTCTGCTGCCAGGTTCTGGAAGAGTCAATGAGCTCTTTCCTCCAGTTGTGAGTGTGCTGGTTGCCTGGACAGCAGATGGACATCGCCCCGCTGGGGAGGGACAGACGACGAACGTGATTGCTGTAGTGGAAGCTTCCAAGTGCCAGCTGCTGCCTGGGGCCATAGTCCCCAGGGGGACTCAGGGACTCGGCAGGAGGCCTCCGGGAGAGTCTGCATCTGGGGACGACAGCGCTGCAGGGACCGTGCTTGACACCAGTGCTCCCCGCGGGCCGCAGGCTTGGGAGGACATTGGGCAGGAGCAAGCAGAGAGGTGATCCCGGATCGCGGGAACCCAGAGATCTTTCCTCTTGGGAGACTTCCTAAATATCACACAGAGAGAGAGGAAACAACAGGCTCGGTTTGCGTCCGAGGATAATGACACTTACTCAGGTTGCCTCCCTTGTACTTTTCCACTGATGCAGAAAAGGACGCTTTGCCAAAGAATGTCCTTGGAGTGGCTCGATGTATTTTTCCTTCTGTTATTTAAGTCAAATGTATTTAATGTAAAGCAGCTCGGCTGTGAACTGGAATGTGTGCTGAGTCTTTGAGCCCTGGGTGGGGACCCACAGAGTGGCCATTTCCACCAGGTGCGTCAGTTTTGACAGTCATTTGCAGCGAGGCTTGTAACAAGGTCCACACACCAGAATGGTCTTGTCAGCACGTTGGCCGGGAAGAACCCATCTGGGAGCTGAGAGGCATGAATGTGTTTTATTCATTGTACGTTCATCCGCCCACACCCGCCCACCCAGCCATCCCTCCACCCACTCATGAACCCGTTTGTTCATCCGTCCATCCGTCTAGTCATCCACCCACCCGGCCTCCTAGCCATGCCTTTGCCAAACAGTTATTGGACATTTACTGTGGACGCAACGTCATTCCAGGAATGTTTTGAGGGTATAAAGAGGGGCTGCATTTCTCTCAAAACTCCAGGGACACACCTATATAATACATATCACATGTATGATAAATATAATACATACATGTCATATATCATATAAGTTATACACACATATGGATGCTGACCATTCATTCACTGAGTTAAAGGTTAAAATTTCGCTTTTTGGAAGAATAACAATAGGAATATGGTATAACGGACTTCTGTGGCTCAGTAAAAGTGGTGTAGTATAAAAGCATGAACTTTAAAGATTTTTGTTTCTAGGCTGCGTGTTTCGCACGCGCCTGTGAGGGTGTACACACACGCGTGGGCACATGTAAGCCCTGCGTGCCCTCTGAGCCACCGTCTGGTTTCTTTCCCCAGGGTTTTGTGGCCACGTCGTGTGTCTGTAAGTTGCGCAAACACAGAGACCTGGGAACTGGATTTCTCCAAGGTTCTCTCACAGTTCCTCTCCTCCTTGGGTCTCCTCACACTTCATTCTCCCCCAGGCAGGAAAAAGAGCACAAATTCCTAAAGTCGCGTTGTTCCCAGGGTACAATTGCCATCCATCACTCCCCGCGGAAAAATGTAAATATTTCCTGGCTGATAGTGGCCTTATTTATTATCATAGGCTGGATATGGATTTGAGCGAGGGCGGCCGGTGGCCAAGCATTATTCCTGGGCTTCCCTGGGACGCTTGGCTGGTGGGCAGAGCCGGGTGGAAGAAAGGTGAAGGGCGGAGGCAGGAGTTCCTGGCGCTCGGGGCAGGGTTGGGGCTTTGCCACCGAGGCTGAGCTTCGCCGCCTTGCGACCTGCTTCTAGGAGTCTGTGCACATCGGAAAGACGGAAGGCTGCTTCCACGCCGTGCCCAGATACCCGGTCATCTGGGGGAGGGCGGGGGTCCCTCAGTGTCATCTGCCGCAGGTGGATGGTGCATTGTCATGGTGTCAGGTGACGCCCAGGGACCATTCCTTACCTGGCAGAATGTTTCAGTGTTTGACGAAAGAATGTTTTAATCAGGCTCTGCTCCCTGCAGACAAAGCCCCATGCTACCCAAGCCCTGGTCCTCGAGGACCTCATGCTTTGGGACCCTAGATGCCCCCACCCCGTCACAGTCTGCCATCTGCAGCGTCCGAGGCAGACATTTTCCAGATGGGGCAGGAAAAGGCCGCAAAAGCTTAGCCCTTTCTCCTCTGCCCGGTCTGCCGGCTCCTCCCAAACCTGCTTGGTCCTGGCGAGGTGACGGCTGCCCAGTGGGGTGTCTGGCCTTGGCTTGGTGTGTGGTCACTCTTCACTGCACTTTCCTTGTGGAGAAATGGGCCTCATGAGCCTGTCCCGGGGCGATCCCGAGAATAAATACAGTGACGGGAGGTGTGGGGCACCCGGCACAGGCTCAGGGAGCTGCAGCTTTTAACACTGTCTGCAACTACACGATGGTGCGCACCAGACATGGGTGGCGGGCAAGCCCTGACGGCAGGAGTGAGGGGCCAGGAGGACACGTCGGTGATGCATGTGACAGGGGCGAGTCGGACCAGGCATGTGCAGGACACGCCGGGGTCCTTGTGTGGTCCTGGACGAGCGACAAGGGCGGGGAGTGGTGGCAGGAGAGCCCAGCTGAGTGCTGCCCTTGGAGCGCGCCGCGGGGAGGGGAAGACGGTTCATTCAGTTGAAACAAACAGCTTTGCTGCTCGCGACGCACCCTGACCGTCTCGAGAATGTGACCTTGGGTACAGCTTGGTCTCTGGCTTTGAGCTCTTGGGGAAGGAGAAGGGGCGGGCTCGGGCACAGGCGCCTACGTGGCATCAGAGACGGCGCGGGGCGTGGGGCCTGCGGGCGATGCGGCGGTGGCGACGGGCCTGGGAACTCTGGAGTGGAGAGAAGGTCGGGGCTCCGGGAAGCTTCGTGAAGAGGCAGGAACCGCAGGCTGAAAGGTCTTCACGGACAGGTACAAGGTTCCGACGGCAAGGACTCTCCTTTGTCCTCTGCGTGTTGCCTGTGATGTTTGTCGCGCCCTGGGCGTACGGCAGGCGCGCAGCAGGCCCTTGTCCAGCACTTGGTACAGAACGTGCGGGTGTCGGGCAGGGCACAGCATTGCCGGGTGCTGGGCTCTGCCGCCGTGACTGCTCTCAGAGAAGGTGGTGAGGGTGGCGGGAGAGGATCCTTCTGACGTGGTTCTCTTTTCAGCCACTTCCCTTTGTAGCTTTTTGGGGAGCAGGCAAGCTTTTCCCCTCCAATGAAAGGTCAGTGTCTCCTGGTGGCACCCCTTGGGGAGGTTCTTCTTTTTCCTTTTTTTTTAAAGGTTTATTTTATTTATACAAGAACCGGGGTACAGGCCAGATGCACGGAAGGGTGAGAGGATTCACCAGAGACAGAGCGGGGAACGGAACAGGCAGACTGATGAAATACACTGCTGAGGGCAGCAGCGGGCAGCAGGAGAGGTCTGTGCGCCATGTGGGTTGCTCCGAGGCTGGCGGGGATGGAACCGGCGCTGCAGAGGCTGCGGACAGCTTCACAGCGTGGCGCTTAACCGCCTGCGCCACCAAGGGAGGCCCCTCTTCGTTCTCCTTAATGTAACCCAGGGACATTATCAACTGCCTCCCAGCCAGGCAAGCAAGCAGCTGACTCCGCTGGTGGCTCCAGGGCTCTGGATAGATGTAGATGACATTCTTTGGCGTATGTCTGTCTTACAGATGTGGACGAGTGTGCAACAGATTCTCACCAGTGCAACCCTACCCAGATTTGCATCAACACTGAAGGAGGATACACCTGCTCCTGCACTGATGGATACTGGCTTCTGGAAGGCCAGTGCTTAGGTGAGAACTCCCTGGGGCTCACAGAGACTCTCGGAAATGAGTGGTTACAGGAGGTATCATGAAATGTGGGCCCCGCCGGGAGGCCTAAAGGCAGAGGGCTTCCCTTTGGGGGGTTGAGGGGCAGGCAGAAGGCTACTGAGCTTATATGTAGCAACACTCTCTAAAATCAGCTGTTACCATCACGTCATGTCATCGTCAGAGTTCTTGACTGACATTTTTAAGGGCTCATGTTTGATATGCCTAGACCTTCTTCCTACCTTTAGGAAGTTTATATCCAAGGCAGGAAGTGATGTGGGCGAGTGGTCTCTGTCCTCGTTAGACGTCATACTAAGAGAAGGGAACCCTTGCTTAGTCGCAGCAGAGTTCCAAGTCTCAAGTGTGGACCAGGAGATTCTGAGGGACAGTCACCTCCCCCGGTACCCCATTGTAGTCCTCTCGCCACCCGCCCTCCCCTAACCCCCGCCCAGCTGTGGTCTTTTCCCTCCTAAGGAATCAGTCAGAGCCAGTTGAGAATTTTGTCCCTGGCAGTGGGCATTGGTGATATGATCGTTCTGTTTGTTTTTACTGGAGGGTATTTTCCTTTCTTCCCCGCTAGTTTTTGCTTTAGCCAAGTGAATGAATTCATAGCAATCTCTAGCTGTCACTTCAATTTCTATTTCTAAGGTGTGATTTCTATGCTGTGTTTTCTTGGAAAAGCTCTGCTAGTTTAAATTCTCTAAGACGCTACTCTGTTGCTGGAAAGTCAGTCTGGGAAAACTGAGAAACAAATCCAAACAACATCATGGCAGGGAAAAAAGGGGTTCTTTTTTCCAAGTCTCTCTTGATTGGGACCGAGTTGAAGTCCGCTGTCGAGCCCTGTCCGCAGCATCCTCCAGGCCCGATAAGCCAGCTGAGACTTGGCTGGGTTCTCCCTTCCAGGCATGCACCCGAGAGCTGGCTGCGCATGCGCCTGTGTGACCATGACGTCCGTGTGCATTTTAACCAACCTCAGCTATTATGGAAAATTTGATGCCACTGATTTGAACATAAGCAGATCAGTGTGAGGGAGTTATTTGTGCAGGAACTTAATATGTAGCATTTCAGGGCTGGAAGGGATGTCAGATATTATGTCATCCAACTTTTATAGAGCTGGGAACTGAGACTCACAGAGGAGGGACATTTTGGACAGAGTGTGTTGGGGTCTAGTGTCTGTCTACTGTTTCCCAGTCCAGTTTCTCCTCCAGGGCATGCTAGAGACGGGGGTGCTGGAGAGGCTCAGGTGCCTGGAACTCTCAGGCTCCATGGTATAGATCCCACCCCGCCAGTCAGAAGGTGCCCAGGTGGGGAGGTGGAGGGGGTAGTATTGACTCCCACAGGTTGAAGCTTTTGGAGGGAGGCCCCCTGTGGCACGCTCCTCACTTACCCTAAAGGAAGAACTTTCCCAGTTGCAGCTGAACTTGTGCCACCCACTGGCCAAAGTCGTCTTTCTCTTTCAAAATGCAAGTTCCACAGCCATCCACCACCCCCTCTCTGCACCTTTGGAAAGGCTGCTTTTGCAGAAAAATCAGGGCCTGGGGGGTTGCCTTTACTCCAAGGCGCCTCTGCACAGCGGGTGCCCTCTTTTTCCTCTCCTGTTTCCTGGAGAGAGGGGAGGCCCAGCCACAGCACAAGCAGGCAGTGGGGTGGGCCCAGCTGGAAGTAGCTGCGCCTCAGAGATAAAATGGAATCACAAGGGCCGGCATGCAGCCTGGGTGGAGGGCGGGCCACTGGGTGAGGTGGAGGTGGGGGTCCCTTCTGGCAGCAGGTGGTAGATACTCGGAGCAGGGTCAGAGTTTGAAGCTGGGTTCCAGAGTCTGGATGGATCCTGGTTTCAAAGGAACAGGGATAGCAGGTAGCGGGTGTGGCTGGTTTAGGGGAGGTGGGGCTGAGACAAGGACCAGGTACTCAGGCAGCTCTCCTGTTCCCAGCAGGCTTCATTCAGACCTCTGACCCCACAGGAGGCAATTCCTTAGCCTGCCAGCCCATGACTTGGGGACTGGGAAGTGCTTTCCAGTGAGACCAGGCTCCCTACTGACTGGTGCATGTTATCAGGGAGACTGTCTTGCCGGGTTCTGGATCCGTTCATGCACAGAGCTGACGCTTGCTCTGGGAAGGCCAGCCATGGCTCGGAAGAGGGGTGTGTATCCAGAGTTTTATGGTCTAGGAGGGGTCTGAGGCAAACTTCCGTGTCCTTGTGTTACTGGACCCACAGGACTCTGTGCACTGCCCAGACACCCTGACCTGCACTCGCTCTGTCTGACAGCTGGACACTGTTACTAGAGCTGGCCAGCAGCCTCATGGACCGTGTTATGGACTCTCATATTTTCAGCTAATTGTCCCATTTCAGGGCCAGGTAACATTATCATCAAATCTTAAAGCTGGATAAATTTTAGCTTTGATTCAAATCTTAAGCGGCCACCTTGTCCACCTTTCCATTCTACGTGGAAATTTCTCTACCACTTTCAAGACTGGCTCAGGTGTTTGTGGGGCTGAGATGTGTTGGGGATGGTGACAGGGAGGCCGAGGCTGGGAATCCAGAGGCCGTCACCCTCCCTGACACTTAGAGCAGCAGATCCTCGAATGACATCACGTAGGGCCCTTTCCTTTTAATGTTGATAAGAAAGAATCCTGGCTAACTTTGAACAAAAACGACGTTATTTACTCACAGGCCCAGTTTCATCACGCCTCGTTCCTCTTTAAGTCACAGTTTGATGTTCATGAGAACTTACTGCCCTGCCGCAGCGCCCTGCATGTGTCTGCGCCGTCCCAGGACAGAGACTGGGCGGTGCTGCTGCGGGGGCCGCCTCGGTGAGGCAGAGGATCTCTTACCTTGCTGGCGTTTCTGTTCCCAGACATTGATGAATGTCGCTATGGCTACTGCCAGCAGCTGTGTGCGAACGTTCCTGGATCCTATTCCTGTACATGCAACCCTGGCTTTACCCTCAACGAGGATGGAAGGTCTTGCCAAGGTACGTGGTGTGGATGAAAACTCGAACATGATGTGAAAACGCTGGCTGTTGTCTTCGAGTCTGATGGCGTGTGTTGGCGGGAAGTGCTGCTGTTCCAGTGTATTCCCACTCGTGGTTCCCGCCCCCGCCCATGCCCTGAGATCGAAGGGGTGTGAAACATGCCAGAGGTGCTGCTGAGATTAGACCCGCAGCCCTCGGCCACTGGGGGCCTATGGCCTCATGGATTTGCGTCTCTGTGCACCCAGAGGTAGCCTTGGCGACACTCCTGCTCATCAGAAATGGTCTCACATGTCCTGTAACATAAGTTCAATTCCTGAGGCTCAAAGAGGGCCATCAGAGAGGGCTCTGGCCCTGGGTGAGCTGTGAAATAGCCCCCTACTCAAGGCCAGGGTCTCATGGGCAGTTGTGATGTCCCACCTGTGCCAGGAGGCCTGAGACCTAGCAGAGTCAGCTGCCACTCAGCACCCCCCCCTCCAAGAACAATGGCCTTTTCTGCTATCCACGTGAACACTTCAGTACTGATAAGTTAGAAAAACAGGCTGCGTCTCTGTGCCGTTTCCATCGGAAGATTTCTTCTGCTCAGGAAGTGATGGGGGACTTAAGACCCAAGGAATTAGTGCAAGTCCCTCCCGGCCCCTGGCTCCCGGCCGCAGCCCCCCGCTGGGGCCTCCAGCCCCTGGCAGCTGCTCAGCCCAGGGTGGAGGCAGTGGCGGGGCTCAGAATGAGGTCTTTGTCTGGAGCCCGCCACCCGGCTTTGTAGGGCCCATTTCCTTGTCACACCATTTGAGGTCTGGCTGGCAGCCTCTTGGCCGGCTTCTTTGGAGGATATTATGTCTCCATTAGTTTAATCGTATGGAAATCATTGGGTAAACAGGAAGGCATCAGCGTTGAAGAGTTTGATCCTGGATTCTTTGTAAGACTCTCCTCCTCTACTGATTGTTCCAAGAAGTCTCAGCTTGCTCCCCTGGCCAGCAGAGGTCATTTTCCTCGCCCCTGCAGCGGGGAGTGGGCGCCTGGCCCTCTTGCTGCTGAGATAAGCAGCTTGGGGCAGATCCAGGCTTCTCTGAGGCTAGGTTTGGAGGTGCAAGCCCCGGTTTGCTCTGAGGCTGGAGCACCTACAGCCTCCCAAGGAGTGGCCTTGAGCAGCAGGGCTGAAAGACCGCTGTGTCCTTCAGACCTCTTGGGGCCGGGACAGGCAGTGCCAATTCCAGATAAAGCAGCAGCCAGCGCAGGGCCTGGCCGCAGGCACTGGGCCACTGGGATATTGCATCAGCTGGGCCCACAGGCAACACGGATGTCACCTATTCTATGGCGCTTTTGTGACCTAACAGCTCATTCAAGGAAGAGCACGTCACACTCCTCAGAGCATTGCACAGCTGTTAAACTCACTGAACCCCAACTGTAGCTTTAGGAGGCAGGCAGGGCAGGTGTGGCCCTGCTTCACAGATGAGGAACTCAGGGATCACAAAGGTAAAGCAGCTCGGCCGAAGCCACGCAGCCAGATGGTGGCTGATCGGGGGTAGAAACGAACGTCCTGACTTCCTGTCCAGCAAGTCTGTGTGGGCTGCGCCTGTGCCCATGGGATGCAGAGGGCAGGGCCTGCGTGGATCCAGGGCTGGCAAGGAAGCGCAGGGCCAGCTGCAGGGGCAGAGTCCTCTGGATCCTGCTGCTCTGCAGAAACAGCTGAGAACAGAGAGGGCGGGACACGAGCTCATTCATGTTGATGTGGCCAGCGTCTCGCCGGAAGCTGAGGACGCCAGCCCAAATACCTACTGATACTCACCCTGCATGAGCTCATACTCAGTGGCCTGGCCCTTGGCGTTTTCCTGGCATCCCCAGAGGAAACCAGCATCCCTCCACGGACCTCCTGCATGAGCATTGTTTCTTCCCTCTGAAAGCTCCTGAGATGTCAGGGAGCAGGACCTGTTGAGGCCTGAGTTCAGCCTTCCCCTCTAAGGAAAACTCCTCAAGCTGCTTACTGTAAAGGCTTTCAAGGTTGAAAACACCCACATCTCTATTCAGAGGCTTAAGCACCTTATCTGGACCTTTGAAGGGGATAGAAATCCTCTCAGCAGGAACTTGGGTCATTGCCACGTGGGGCCTGGGAAGGGGAGCTGCCAGGGGTCCACCAATGCCATGTGGAGATGGGCTCCTTCCTTCCCCCTCTGCACCACATGGGCTGTGTGGAATAAATCGGGTGTTGTGGACAGACCTTGACTCATGTTCCAGTTCCAGCGGTGCCCTTGTTGGCTTGTTGGGCACGTGCCTCCTCTTCCTTGATGTTTTACGGACATGCAGTGAGCTGCACCATTGAAGGCACGTGGTTCATGAACTCAGGCAAGCATAGGCCTGCATGAAACCATCCCCACACTCCAGAGTGAATGTCCCATTGCTCCCAAAAGCCTCCCATGCCCCTCCGTGGTCTCTCCTTCCCCTCCTGAGCTTGTACAGGGGCCGTGCCTGTGGGAGCCTTCTGCCATCAGCGACGTGGTTCATGCATAATTGTCTTAGCTCCAGCGGCCATGACAGAGTAGCACAGCCTGGGTGACTTAAGCATCAGGAGTTTTTCTCACAGCTCCAGAGGCTAGGGGTCCAAGAGCAAGGCGCCAGCACAGTCGGGTGCTTGTGAGGGCTCCTGGTGTGCTGGCGGCTGCTTTCTCACTGTGTCTCACATGGCAAAGGGTGATCAGCTCTCTGGTGACTCTGCTTATGTGGGCACTAATCCTGTCACGAGGGCCCCACCCTTATTTAACTTAATTACTTATTTACCTAGTTACTCACTTCACTACTTCCCAACAGTTTATCTCCAAATATCATCACAGTTGGGTTCAGGGTTGTCAACATAACATATGATTTTTTTTTTTTTTTTTTTTGGTGGCGCACACAGTTTGGTCATTGCAGTAATAAATAGAAGCATTACCGGAATTGTCATGATCTGTTTCTGAAACTTCAAAGTCAGCCAGCTCGCTGATGGAATGTAGCAGGTGATAGGAGGTAGCTGTTGTATAAGAAATTGCTATTGGTGAGCCTGGGGGAGTGTCTATGTTTACACCTGTCAGTGGTGTGTGGACACATTGCTTCCATCCTTCCCAATTTGCAACCCCAGAATGGAAGTGGAGATGGAGTCTAGTTCCTCAGGGAACACTGGAGTGTGAGCTCTTAATCCCCTAGGTGCTGGGTGGAGATCCTTGGTCCCTTGATTCTGGTCGCCTGCTGGTGGTTCTGTCATTGCTGGTGCAGTTTTCTGCGTACTGGGGACGCGCTGTTTTGGGAATGGTCAGTGATGTACTTTGGGTTTTTCACAGACGTGAACGAATGTGCCACTGAGAACCCCTGTGTGCAAACCTGTGTCAACACCTACGGCTCTTTCATCTGCCGCTGTGACCCAGGATACGAACTGGAGGATGACGGTGTTCGCTGCAGCGGTAATGGACTGTTAGACACCGGGCGCTGCCATCTGTGCTGGGGGTCGGGGGTGGGGCGGAGGACGAGGGCAGCCTTCACAGGTGTTTCCTCTCGTTTCCCGGACACAACTCTGGTTTGGGATGGTTCCCAGTACCCTGGGGTCACAACCACACAAAACAGAGATGAGTCACTTCCTGAACGTGGAGTCCCTTCCTTGGCATTTGACCTCTATTGCTACCCACTGGGGTCTCAGAGGAGGTGGGAGAGGGGACGGAGTCACCTAGTTCTGCACGTTGGCTTGAGTTGTTTGCCCTTGCCTGGCGCTGACTCAAATCCTGGGGCTTACAGGTGGTGGTGCTTACAGCGGGCCGAAGCCCACGAAGCGTGGCACATGTCACGGGGTAGGATGAGCGAATGAGGTCATGGATATAAGCAGATGCACCTTGTGAACTTTTGCAATCTTTGCAATCAGTACCTAGTGAGCGTGCAATAAATAGCTCCTGAATCGATGAGTGAATGATTGAATATTGAATGAAATCTCAGTCATTTGCTGTGACAACATAGATGGGGCGACTTAGATGGCCTCCTCGAAGTTCCTCCCAGGCCCAGGAACATATTGATCCTCTGCCCACGCTATCATAAGCCCCATGATAACAGGCACAGCATGTTAATCATTTATTCCTGGAGCATCCTGCACTGAGCCTTCTTTTCCTTTTTTCCTTGTTTTTTGTTAAATGTTGAATTAAACTATCTCTTCCACCCACTTTTGGCATCCCCAGCAACTGTACATGGTCTGAATTACTGAGGCTTTGCTCCCCGTATTTTTCAAAATCAGCGGCCCCTGCTCTAGGGCATGTTCTGCAGAACGCAACATTTTCTAATCCTGGGGTCACTGTAACGGGAACCGTCCCAGGCCATGAGGGAGACTTGTGTGATAGTTTCACTCCTGACTGGAGCGCTCCAGGGAAAGGCTTTGAAAGAGAGCAGCACAAACCCGTCTCCCAGGGCTGGGGACGCCCGCGCCACCACGGGCGGTTACAGAGAGCCTTGGCAGATGAAATGTCAGCCCCACAAACAGTCATGTAAGATACCCTCGGACCTGAAAAACTACTTTCTTCCTAGATTTCAGGCCCCCTGCTCCCCTCCCACCCCCCAACATGGCCCTCCTCAGGGAATCTAGGCCAAGGAACTAGGAGTTAGAAAGTGGAACGTGAATTTTTCCAGAATTCCCAGTACACCCATAGATATTTATTGACCATCTGCAGGGCGGTGCGCTAGAGAGGATCTGGAGTCAGACAGAACGGAATTCCAATTCTGGCTCAACTTTAGCGCTTTCCTTGACCAAGTCTTGAATGCTTCCTCATTGGTTAACAAAACAGCCCTCTTAGCATGGCCGCAAAGGTGAGACAAGCTGGTGTATGTAATTGGCGCTGCGTCTTCATTTCCTTTCCCTAAGTGTGAGTTTTAGACACTTTTAGCTTTTCAAGTTCACATCCTCCATGGTTTGGCAAGGATTTTCAGTTGACTCTTTATCCCCAATGCCAGCTTCTCCTCCACCTTCGCATGATGCCCACGTTTTTCATGCTTAGCTGCTTTGGGCCTTAGGGCTGGGCCAGGACAGTGTGGACACAGGGAGAGCTTGTTTGCTGTCTTTCTGTTCTACCTTCTCTCCCCTTTCTCTGCTGCCCACTGTCCCCAGGAACTCTGCTCTCACTGTGTCATCAAGGCTGGTGTGACCCCCTCCAAGCAGCACCAGACCCTGGTCCCCTGTCCTTGGGGATTTGCTAAGCTGAGCTGATCCTGGAAACCATGGCGGGTTCTCACCTGGAAGAGTGAGCCTGTTCCGTGTGCTGCCTGCCAGGAACTGGGATTGTCTGTCAGCTGTTTGGTGGCAGATGGATCCAAAGCTCCAGCAACCACTGGGGATTATGACCATCAGATAAACGGGGTGGGTTAGGGCCCCTCTCTGTCCAGTGGGAGGTGGAAGTGGGTGCTTCCCTCTTTATCTGCACTGGAGCTAACCCATCCCCGGGGGTTCTCCCACACCCACCCATGCTAACTCCCAGGCATGATTTCTCAGGGAGCCCTTCGCTGTGGCACTGGAGCATAGGCGCTGGAGAGTGGCTGGTTGGGTTCACGTGTCAAGTTTACAGCTTACTTGTTCTCTGTGAACTCAGGCAAGCTGCCTGACCTGTAGGCCTCCATTTCTCCTCTGGAAAATGTGCAGAGTAATTGCACCTGCTTCACAGGGCCGAGGTGAGGATTACATAAGATGAGGCAGGAAAAAGCATTGAATCCCATGCTTGGTATATAGTGACCTCAGGATCTGACATGTTGTGCTACTGCTTCTACTACAGGTATGAACAGAATCTACAAACTAAACAAATAAACGAGAACGCTCTGTTATGATCTGGGGCGCCACCAGGGTCCCCCGGGAGTGGGTGTAGACAGCATGACAGAAGCAGGTCTTCCTGAACTGCGCCTGCTGTAACTTTTCACATCAGCCTCCAGGTTCTGCTGGCTCCCACCCCATTGCCTGAAGACCCCTGGGAGGGGTGGAATGGAGTTTTTTCAGGGTGGAATGGAGGCCCTGGGCACATAACACCCAGAAGCAACTGGGCTGATCTGATGGAGAAGCTGCCTCACTGGCATGGCACCCTATCTGTGATCCCAGCCACCGTGGTGTGTGCGTTAGAGAGTAATCCGAGGACATGTCACACGGGAAAACTAGTGAAAGCAAATTTTTCTGGAAACAACAAATGAAAGAAAAACATGTTTTCTTTGGCGAGCTTGTTGAATGAGACTCAAACTCGGGTCCCTTGCCAAACCCTTTGTGTGACATAGAGTTGACTCGTCTGGAATCACTGCTTCTGCATCAGCTGCCATAGCCTGTGTGTTTAATGGACCCCTGCACCCCTCACATCCTCACCTCTGCAGGGGAGGAGTGACCCAGCTCTGGGCTCCCATGTCCACAGAGGGACCATGTGCGTCTGCCCCATTCCTTTCCTAGTTTTTGCTTTCACGGAATGAAGTACAGTTGACAGCCCTGGCTTGTATAGATATGCCTTTTCATTGTGCTTTTAGGATTAATATTATTTCTCAGTTTGGTGGCAATCAAAGGACTGTTGGTACGGCTAACGTTGCCCATTTGAAAGACAGGCCAATGAATTCTTTTTGGGGGTCTTGGGGAAGAACTCTGCACCCAGAGAACTCCAGCAGGTAAACAGATCTCATGTCCACAGGTGAAGGGTGGCTTCACCCTCAGGGCGGAATGAGTCAGCAGATGATGTAGGTGAGCCAGAGGCAAAGAGGTAGAAGCTCAGCAGAGACATATTTCCGCTCCAGATAGGAAAGAATTTTCTAACAATTAGAACTGTTCACGTATGGATGGGCTTCCGCAGTAGGTAGTGAAAGCCCCATCACCAGAAGTGTCCAAGATGGAAACTGGCAATAAGGCTGTCTTCTGAGTTAGGAGAGTGATGTGGGAGTTGGAATAGACCATCACTTATCTCACCCCCCAGCTAGTTGGAGACTGTAAACAGCAGGTGTAACTTGTTGCCTCCAGATATGGACGAATGCAGCTTCTCTGAGTTCCTCTGCCAACATGAGTGTGTGAACCAGCCTGGCACATACTTCTGCTCCTGCCCTCCTGGCTACATCCTGCTGGAGGACAACCGAAGCTGTCAGGGTAAGGCTGTCCAGAGGCCTGGTGAGGGGAAGTTTGTGGTGGGGTTGGCTCAGGGGGTGCCTTGGATGTCTTCACCCGGGGAATCCTGTGTGGTTTTGGGAGGGTGTCGAGGTGAGGGTGCTGCTGGCTTCCAGAATGGCAGACACTGGGCAGATGCCCAGGCTGGTGCCTTCCTGCCCTGCCATTCATTCCCTGGCCCCAGAAATGATGTGGCTACATTCACTTCTGTAATGAACACCACAGATACAAGTGGTAGCCTCTACGGGCTGGTCCTGCCTCCCAGACAGATCACGGTGGTCTGTGCTGTCCATGGACCAGGGCCCTTGGAGGGCAGCCTGGGCAACTTTTCTTTACTGACTTCCTGGAGAAGGGATGCCAGGGAGACATCACACATTGGACTGCTTGTCCCTCGAAGGGTCAGGAAGGACGCCAGCATGGGTCTTGTTCCTACTGGCCACTTGGCCTAATTTCCAGCCCATGCTTCACTCCCTGGGGTCAGTGTGGGAAGACTGGCTGCTGAGCATCTAATCCGTTTTCAGATCCTTAAACCTGCCTTATCCCAACTCCAAGCAAGAATTCCCCATAGCAGTGCTGGGCAGTGGAGATAGAATGCAAATTACAAATGTGAGCCACACATAAGTACTTTTGAATTTTCTAGTAGTCATGTTAAAAGGAAAAAAGGAAGCAGGTAGAATGATTTAAGAATATATTTCATTTAATGCAACATACCCAAAGGACCATCATGCCAGCATGTGCTCCATGGCAAATGATTGAAGAACTAGTTTCCTTTTTGTGCTAAGTTGTTGAAATCTGGAATATATTCCCCACTCACGCATCTCACTTTGGACGAGCCACGTTTCAGATGCTCAGTGGCCACAAGTGGCCCACGGCTGCCGCTTTGTGAGTACAGCAGTGTAGAAGGACCCAGGTAGCCTGCTCCCGCCCCGGCCCCTGCCTGGGGGCCACCTCCGTGGGATCGCTGCCCTGACTCAGCCCTCTTGACCTGCATTCCAGACATCGATGAGTGTGAGCACAGAAACCACACGTGCAACCTGCAGCAGACTTGCTACAACCTGCAAGGGGGCTTCAAATGCATCGACCCCATCCGCTGCGAGGAGCCTTATCTGCGCATCAGCGATAAGTGAGTCGTGGCCGCCTGTGGGAGGTGGTGGCCTGGGCGAGGGCCTGGCTCGGGAGACGGCCAAGGCGCTGGGAATGAGAGTGCGCCGCGTGTGAGGCCGTGATTCCTGCCAGGGGCTCACGCAACACACACACGCACACACCGCACCACACACCTCTCCTCCCCCACCCCCCAGTCATAGCTTAGTGCCCGCAGAGCGGAGCCAAACCCTGGCGCCGCAGGTGGCGGGGAGAATGCCACCCGCCTGTGCCCTGGGAACGCAGCACCTGACAGGAACCTGTGGCTCACCAGTGTGCCCTCTGCGCTGAGCAAAACTGGCCAAACAGGGTCAGCCGGGGCACTTAGAGAAGTCTCTGCTCGCTGCCAGGAGCGATAAGCTTCCGCCCTGGTCCAGGCCGCCCTTGTCTGTGGCCGGGGAGTTGACCCGGTTCAGCTCCCTGTGCTGAGGCGGTGCTGGTGCTGGTGCTGCCGGTCAGGCCCCCAGCAGGCGGCTGCAAACGCTGGATGACGCCCTCCCTCCAGGCCCCTTCCAGTCTGACTCCCCGCACCCCCTTCCAGCTCACGGCCTTGCTCAGGAGCCCCAGCCCCTGCCAGCCCGGCAGCACTTGCTCTCACCTTCCCCGCGCTCCAGAACGTCCAGCCTCCCGCCCCTGGGGGTGTGTTTTCTGCCACGCGGGAGGCACCCCTTCCGCGCCCTCACAGCCAGAGCGGCCCGGCCTTCAGCTCTCGACTCCAGGGCCACCTCTGCCAGCGCCTTGCGATCCTCTTCAGCTGGGCGCCATCACGCCCCTGAGACTGCCCTTGGGAAACAGTTCTACGCGACATGTGGCATTTTAATGTGGCCATTTTGGCACCAGGGACATTTTGACATGGCTATTTTGATGCAGCCTCAGAAAACGAAACTTTGAATGTTCTTTTTACACAATCATTTATTAAGTGCTAGTCGAGCTCCTGCTCTGTGCCAGACACTTCGCTGTGGTATTTGTTCTGCGAGTGGAGAAAGACATAAAACAAAGGGTCACCTAAGTGAGTGCCCAAGCGCAGACTGTGACAGGGGCTACGGACAGGAGAACAGACATTCATGAAGCAAGAGAGTGATCTCGACCTGGGCTAGACCAGGGAGGCTGAAAATCCCCCCAAGAAAATGACACTTGGGCTGGAATGGGACAGGAGTCAACATTAACTTGGTAGAGAGTGGAAGAGCAGGGGGACCAGCATGTGCAAAGGCTCACAGTAGGGGTCACTTTGATGTCTTCAGGGAACATAAGGAGCCTGAGTTGCTGCTGCCCAATGAGGAGTGGACAGTGTGGTGTGGGAGGAGGTAGAGAAATTGGCAGAGGTCAGGCCCTTCGGGGTCTTCGGGGCTTGGCTGGGGGTGTGGTTCCTATTCAAGTTGTATTGGGGGCCGCTGTAGTGTCTTTAAACAGAATAGAGACATAATCTGATCTGTGTTTGACACTCTGGCTGCCATGCAATGGAGGGGGGCAGGAGAGACAGGCCCGGGGGGCCTGAAGGACATGCAGTGACGGTGGAGACGGTGAGAAGGGGTTGGATTTAGACTGTATTTTGGAAGTAGATCGAATAGGTTTTGAAGAAAGATTGGCAGTTAGGACAGAGTGACATAAACGCAAGACTGATTCCCAGTTCTGGCCACCCAGAGCACTTGATGTGAACTCTGACCCCTGGGGGAGGCTCAGGGGTGAGGCAAAAGATGGGGGGTAGCTAGGGATAAATTAAGGGGCATCTATAGAGTGAAGGATTATGATAATGCCAGTGTTTCGAGTTGGCTGCTTTGTATTTAACATGATGCGTTTATGGTTTATTTCTCCCATTATGCTCCACACACATTCGACTTAGTGCAAAAGAGAAAGTAAAAAGACTTCTCGAGTTGTGTCAGTCTAATGTGATTTCTCAGCTAGCATGTTGGCTGAGGGAGTGAAGGGCTCTGGGGCCAGTGGCACATTTGGCCGCCCGGAGACATGTAGGGCCATGGGGACAGAGCAAGGCTAAATACACTAGACAGGGTTCCGAATCCTGACGTCTGAGGTGCACGCTCGAGCAGCTGGAATATCTGATTGGCCAGAAGAGGCCATTCTCCAGGAAAAGAGGGTTCACCGACATGCTGGGGAGTTTTGAAAGGAGAAGCAGGAGGAGGTGGAGGGGGTCTCCAGGCACAGCGTTGGGAGGATAAGGTGGCGTGGCCTCCTTCCGAGCGTTTTAAGTGAGGAAGTAGGCACAGCCAGCATCTGGAAAGGATTTTCTCAGTCCTCACATGATCTCCCTTCCCCTAGCCGCTGTATGTGTCCTGCTGAGAATCCTGGCTGCAGAGACCAGCCCTTCACCATCCTGTACCGGGACATGGACGTGGTGTCCGCACGCTCCGTTCCTGCTGACATCTTCCAGATGCAAGCGACGACCCGCTATCCCGGAGCTTATTACATTTTCCAGATCAAGTCTGGGAATGAGGGCCGAGAGTTCTACATGCGGGTAAGAGGGGTGGCGAGTGACGGCCACCACCTAAACAATGCCTGTGTCGTCTAGCCAGGCGTGTGCTTCTCGAAACAGGTCTGCGGACAGCGAGGACAGGCGGGTGTGGAAAGAGAAGAGGGGCGTGGGTGGGAGTCAGAACTCAAGATTCTGGTCCCGTCACTTTCTGTGTGGCCTTGGGAAGGCTTCCGAGAGCCCCAAGATCTTTCTTTCCCGTGAGAAGTTAGGCTAAGTGCAGTCATAGGTCTCGTTCCTCCTGTGGTTCCATGGGGAAGGCATTCACACAACCATCTGTCCACCCACTCACTTCACAAATATTTATCCATTAGCCACTAAGCTCCATCTAGAAACTGAAACTGTAGCAGTGAAAAAAACACCCCAAATCCCTGCCTCATGCCACTGACATCGCAGGAATGTGAAGGCTGGCATACGAGCCACAGAAATACCCTCTACCTGCGCTGTCCAACCCATGGCCATCGTGACGCTTTACTTTTAAATGAATTTAAATGAAATGCAGTTAAAAGCTAGGTTCTTCCATGGCACTAGCCATATTTCAGGTGTTCAGTAGCTGCATGCGGCTGCTGTGTTAGCTCGGCTAGAGAGCACTTCTGTGGCTGGGAGTCGGATTGGACAGCACTGGCATCCGTAACAGTCAACAATCTCAGAGCACACATCCCCAGACATCTCTGCCTGTCTGTTAATTACATCCATGTAATCCTGTTTATATTATTGAGCTTCATCTCCTCCACCCTCTGGGGTGTTCACACTTCTTTAGAGACCGCTGGCTTAGAGAGATGTTTTTCACATCTCAGTGTGAATTTGGGCACTTGTGCAGAGGACCCCAGAGCTTCCTCTCTAGAGAATCTATTCCAGCAGATGACGTCTGTCAGTTTGCTGCGACCACTGTAACAGATTATCACAAACTTGGTGGCTTAAGACAACAGAAACTGATTCTGCTCAGTTCTGGGAGCCAAAAATCTGAAATCATTTTGACTGGACTGCAGTCAAGGTGTTGGCAGAGCCACGCTCCCTCTGGAAGCTCTGGGGGAGAGGCCGTGCCTGTCTTCCAGCGCCTGGTGGCTGCCAGCATTTCCTGACTTATGGCCACATCACTCCAATCTCTGCCGCCGCCTCTTCTGTGTCTTTCAAATCACTCTCTGTCTATCTTTCAAGTGACACTTGCAATTGGATTTAGAGCACACCCAGGTGATCCAGGGTAATCTCCCCAAGTGACGATCCTTAACCTAATAGCACCTGCGAAACTCCCTTCTCCTTATAACATTTACAGGTTCTAGGGACTAAGTTCTGATGTCTTTGGGGTCTTTGTTCAGCCTCCTCCACCTAGGGATCTGAGCATTGCAGCCCAGTTAAGCATGTGGTCCTGTCACAGGGTCCCTGTGGGGAGCTGTACTCAGAAGCATAGATCCCTGAAGCTCACCCTTTTGGGGGAGATGCCCCAGTGCCTGTGAATGAATGGGCCACACATCTGAGCTCTCTATTCCTGGTAGAAGCTTCCAGTCCTTGCCTCTGGAGCTGGGACTGTCTACAAATTGGTAGGTCTGAGAAGTGGTGGTTAGAGCAGATTAGAAAAAGCCCCAGGGACTGATAATGTGCCTGTGTCCTCACTAACATGTTTTTGGCAAGACCTTAAAGGGACCAGGGCACATGATAACATGACCCGTGAACCAGTGTGTTAGGGGTAAGGGTTTTGGAAGAAGGTAGAATGATTGGAGGGAAGAGTAACTTCTGCAAATCAGAAAGAAGAACCTGTGTTTACGTCTATCTTTTCTCATACCCACACGCAACAGCTGTGCAGCAGAAACCCATATCTGTGAGCCTCTGTGGGCTGGCTGCCCTTGGAAGCAGAAGTCTAGCCCACTGGCCTTCTCCCATCTCGCCTCTCTCATCCTCAGTACAGACGCAGCGCGTCCCACTCACAGGGCACAATAATGTCACTCTTGGGGACTTAAAACGCCATCACTCATATCACCTGCCTCTGATTTCCCCCAGCAGAATGGAAGATTTGTCTGGGTGAGATTTCATGCCTCTGGTCACCATAGACTAGACCCAAATGTTCCCCCATGGGGCTGACTTGCAAGAGGTACCCGGGGATGGAGGGAAAAGGTCCAGGTGGAGTGAACAGGAGGGAGACCTCTTCTGGAGGCTTCTCCTGATGCTCAGATTTTCACAGTAACGAGGGGACCCTTGAACTCACAAAGCTGAGCTGAAGGTAGCTTGTTCTCTGAGAACATTGCGAAGGGCCTGGTTTCTTTAGTATTTATTCAGAGGAAGATGTCAGGGTGCCCAGGCGGGGAGGGGACGCAGGCATGGCTGAAGGAACGCAGGGCCCTGGCTTAAAGGTTCTCAAGAGCTGCTGCTCAGAAGAGAACCCAGAGTTGGGGTAGGGGTCTTGTGAAGCCACGGGCACTGGGGCAGGAAGACAGGACTCTGCCCCACGAGGCAGGCTTACGAGGCCAGCTGTGCGCGGCTACAGCGCGCTCCTCAGGACGCCACTCAGTCATTCCGACATGGCTCTGGAGCTGGCCGACCTGCTCCTCTGCCCCAACAGCCTGCCCACCGACCCTGAGCCTCAGCTTCCTCCCCTGTAGCGTGGGGACAATAACAGCGCTTACCGGAGGGTTAGCGCAGCCCTGGAACGCAGAACGCCTCTTTTCATCACGCTTGCAGAATATGGCAGGGCCGAACATTCAGTGACTTGCCTTTTCTCACCTGTCATCTCACACCGGAGCACCCTGGCTGACATCTCAGGCCGATTCCATCGATTTCACAGGCATATTCAATTACTGTTAAATTGTCTTATTTTCCGTATCAAGAGTCTGGGCTGGTTTAGTGGAACTTCAGTCCCTCCATCTCTCATTCGGCCTGGGGGTCACCCCTCCCCCATTCAGAGGTGGGACGGGTGGTTGGCCTCTGTGCCGCCTGCCTTGTCCCCTCCAGGAGAATGCTGTCCTGGGCTCTCCCTCCGGAGCGGAAGGGGAGAGGCCCTACTCGTTGCTGTTGTAAGCGGGTGCCGGGGCTCGCTCTGTGGCACAGACCTAAATGCGCTCACTCTTTCATGGGGCATTTGGTGGGTTCTTTGGAGGTTTCCCTGAGGACTGTGCCGACCACTCCCTGGTGTTCAGGTCTTCCACTTGCCCCCCCCACCCCCGTTTCTGGTGCCAGGTCCTGCATAGATATTCCGTGGCAGTGGAGGATCCCCCATGAGGCCCCCAGGACTCCATCACCCAGTTTCCCTGTAGCCCCCAGTTGTCACCATGGGGAGGCTGCTCTGAGCTTTCCTCTAGACTTCTCCAGAAGAGAGTGCAGTACCACGTTCTGCTTTCTTTAATCACCAGGGCACACACAGCTCTGAGCGGCTCTGTCGAAGCCCTGCCGCTTGCAGCGGGGCTGGTGCTTGCGTTGCCACACGCCTGCAGGCCGGCGGCGGAGACAGAGACGCATCCTTTGGGCTGCCACTTTGTGGGTCCCATGGGACGCTGCCGTGACTGCTCACGGCCACAGCAGAAATCCTCCCTGTGCCCGTCGTGGGCCATGCAGGGCGCCAGCTGCTTTCCATACCCCACTTCATCCTCACAGTGTGTGGGGATGCGCATGCGGAGCCCCAAAGCACAAGGAAGCTCAGTAACTTACCCATGATCGTGACCTCACAGCCAGGGGTCCCCAGGGCAGGACTCAAACCCAGACAGTCCAGCACATTCTCATGAGGAGGTGGGAGTATTTTCACTTACTCCAGCTTTGGGACCGCCGCAGAAATTGAGACAACGCAGAAAGCCCACTGTACCCTCGAGGGACAGTGAGCAGGAGTCACCATTGTCATGACAGTGTTGCTCCTGCAGCTACTGCTGCTGCGGTGACTTTCGTTAGGGGCATGTGAGCTCGTGGGCCCTGGAGGGACCCGCGGAGGTGCCCGAGGCACTGGGCAGCGTGAGGTCGGGCTTGATGGGTGATCAGGTATCTCCCTCCCTGACACTCACTGGTTGTATTACACGCGCTTGAGCGCTTCATCTCACCTGGGAAGCAAACCACATGTGTGCACACACACGGGGCACACCCATGCACGGGCGCATACACACTTGGGTGCACACATGTCCCTTTCACAAGCCCTGTTGGCAGTCTGTCCCACACCGATCCCCGGACAGAGGACTGGTGATGGGTCTTGGCCAGGTGACGCGGGGGTGCAGTCTGGGTGAGAAGAAGGTGCACAGCCAGGGGGTTCAGAGTGTGCCAAAGCACACTGACTCCATGACCCACTCAGATTGTGTGACAGGCCCGGGAGAAGGCGACTTGCTATAGCCTGGCTGCTCGCCACGTGTCAGACAATGCCGTCTCACAGCCGATTCAGAACAGACCTGAGTGTATGGGAGCGGGGTTGGGAGGCACACCCCGGGGGGCTTTGCAGCCTGTTCCTGCTGCATCAGCTGCACCAGCGTTCAGCCACAGGCTCCCAGTATATTCACTGAGCACCAGAATATATGTGGCTTTAAGTCAGGACTGAGAATTCAGAAACAAACAGGATGTGGCCTCTGACTCTGAGGAGCCCTCACAACAGTGGGGAGGGCGGGGCAAACAGCCTGGCAAGCATTGACAGTCCAGTATGAGTGGTGGACCGTCCGGAGGTTGGCGGGTGCTGACTTTGTAGCGCAGGGTGCCGGGAGCGTGTGTTCAGGAGTCAGATGCTCTAGTGCCTTAACCTGTTTATGCAGATTAAATAAGATGTTTAAAAGGTGATAGTTAAAGGCCTGTTACCATAACCACCACCACTGTCATCGCCATCATCATCATTTTGCACTGGCCCGAAGCCCACAGGTGACCAGGGCCTGTCAGAGTCTGATTTCATGAATGTCCTCACCCAGCCCTGGAAGCCTGCAGAAGAGTGGAGGTGGCTGCCCTCCTGTCCTGGCAGCCAGGTGCTGTGCGCAGACCTTTCTCAGCCAACTGCAGGTCTGGCCCTGGTGGGAACCAAACTCATTCACTTCTAAGGTTACTTCTGAACGGCAGAGGTGACTCTTCTCACACTCTGGAGACCTTCCAGGAGAGCCCAAAGGAACAGTGTGGGAGTTTACGGTTCGGTTCCCCATCCTGCAGCTCTCCCTCCAGAGGACTCCCCAGAGCTCAGCACCCTCAACCCTTCGCCTCTGTTCACACAAACAGTGAAAGCTGGTGACATATTTGTATTTGTAAATGCTGGAGGCGTTTCCCTGTGTGGCTGTACCTTCTGAAGTCCTGGCCGGGCCTCCGAGGTTTTGCAAGAGTTGATAAGGAAGTCCTGGCGATCCTCTGCGTGAATAGATGCCAATTACGCTGATGCTGACGGGAACACGGGGAGCTGATGCCAAGAGGAAGTTGTGTGGCTTTCAGGCTGCTGTTAGCTGGGTGGACAGTGGAGGCCCTAGTACCTGGCTGGCACCTGATAGCCCCACCCTTGACATGCCTGTGGCAGCTCTTGGGGATATACAGAATTTTATGAGTTGCCCTCTCTTTATGGAGACAGATAAAATATCTGGTGTGGCTTTAAATGGGCACGGTGCTGGACTCTGCAGCTTGTAGGAAACTTGTCCAGCACATCTGAGCCCCTCCTGCTATTTCCTCTGCAGGTGCCCACTCTCTGGCCATGGCACTGGCCTGCAGCCATCTCTCCTAGAGGGCACTGCTAGGGAGGAGAAGTAAAACACATCCCAGTCTACTTGTGCGGTGGGGTTGGGGTCAGAATGGAATCCCTTGGCTCTGCCCCTGCCTAGTCAAGTGACCCTAAGCAATGACCTACCCTCCCTGGGCTTTACTTTGCTTATTTTTAAATCAGCATATTTATATGCTCTTGGGACACATGTCAGGATGGACAGTGGGCAGGCTCCTGGCCGTGGGCCTGTGCTTTCAGATCAGCTTCTTAATTCCTACACTGCCCGCAGATCACCTTGTGTTAAGCCACAGATTCTGACTCAGTAGGTTTTAGGTGGGGCTTGGGGTCCTGCATTTCTAGCAGGCTCCCTGGTGATACCGATGCTGCTGATCCTGCGGCCACATTGTGAGGAGCAGAGCCTTTCGGGGTTTTTATGCAGTTTAAATAAGCACGTGTGTGTAAGTGTAGCCACACTTACGAGAGCGCCTGTCCGGCATAGGCGATGCTCAGTGGAGGTCAGTTCCCTCTCCCTGCCGCCCCCAAAGTTTTAGAAGAGATTCAGTGGAGGGGAAAATGAAGTTATTAGGGCCACAGTGATGGCCCTACTACTGCACAGAGTAGTGAAGCTGGAGGTGACTACACGCCCAGGCATACCTGAGAAATCGCTGAAGCAGAAAATCCTGGAGTGGCCCCTGGAATTGTTGCTTTAAAAACAACAGGTGCCCCAGGTGCTTTGCAGGCTGTTTACTTGGAAATCACTGATCAAGAACAAACCCTCGTTTCAGAGAAGGGGCCCTGGGAGGTGAAGGTGAGAGCTGAGCCCCACAGCTGGGCCAGCCAGTTATCCATTCTTGTGTTCAGACAGGCTTTCTGAACACCCACTGTGTGCCAGGCACTATGCTGGGTTTTGGCGGATACATTGATGAAAAACCTGACCCTGGTCCTTGCTCTCGTGGATCTCCAGGTCTCGTGGAGACCTAGACATCAGAACTCTGCCAAGCACTAGTGCAGACAATGCCACATGTCCTTGAATGCTTTCCATCCTGTGCAATGACAAAGGGTCATGGGGGGACCCCACTTAGTTTGGGGAAATCAGGGAGGACTCCTCTGAGGAAGTGACATTTCAGTTGGACCTGAAAGGTTAGCAGGAAAGAGCCGGTAGAGCATGGGGTCCAGGAGAGGGGGTTCGGGGGGGTATGGTAGCAGCATGGGGGTGCCTGTTTGACTCTAAGAGGAGTGCCTGATTGAAGCTATAGAGGTCCACTGTGGCCAGGCCAGTGCACCATCTACTTTGGTGATTGTGGGAGAGCCCGCATCTGGCCTGCTCCCCTGACCACCTCAGCTGTTGCTCCACAGCCTCTGGGGTCACACCCCTTAAGTGGGCCTGGGCCAGACCTTCTCTAACTGGTGTCCCCGGTTCTGTCTGCAGCAAACGGGCCCCATCAGTGCCACCCTGGTGATGACGCGCCCCATCAAAGGGCCCCGGGAGATGCAGCTGGACTTGGAAATGATCACCGTCAACACCGTCATCAACTTCAGAGGCAGCTCCGTGATCCGACTGCGGATATACGTGTCGCAGTACCCGTTCTAAGCCCGGGCTGGAGCCTCTGACGCTGCCGCTCACGGCACCAGGGACAGGAGCGAAGAGACGAGACGGAGTTGAGACGGTCGCGATGCCTTTCCTGCTGAATGATTCCCCCGGAGCCAGCCCCGCCGGCCTGCCCCCCGCCTGCGCTGTGCAGACCTGTCGTTCTGAAGGACGGACTGCCCCCAGTGCCTGCGACGCAGTCACCGAAAAGTGTTGTCATTGGCACCTTGACCAGAGATCAGGGGAGATTTTTCAAGGTCATCAGATTATTTGCATATTTTCCAAAGGAAATAGATTAGGATGGCTGGGGTGTGAGTCCATGTTCAAAGACTGTGAACGGCTTCCTCTCCCTCTTCCACACTCTCTCTCTACCTACCCCCAACCCCCCACCCCTCCAGCCCCCCCACCCCCCACCCCTTGCTGATTGCTGCTTTGCAAAGGCCCAATGAGTCTTGGGGACGCTGGGTGTAGCTAGTTTGCTTCTTGTATGTACTGAGAAGGTTATGGGAAGAAACCACAGCAGGATCTAAGGGTTTTTAAAGAATCTATTTCAAAATCACATCTGGTATTTTCAGTCATAAAAGGAGTTTTAGTTGTCCTTAAGTTTGTATAACTGTTTAATCCTTTCTTGTTCATTTTGAGTATTTTTTTTTAAATAATACCTTCAAAAGTTCTTAAGACACATGCTATGTTCTGTCTTCCCAACTGTCAACCCAGTTTCCTCTTCATTTTAGCCAATGTCTCCTCTGAGGACGCCTTAATCATGCTTTCATTAGCAATTTTACCCAACTGGGTTGGAAGGCAGCGGTCTCCAAACTGATTAAATATTTGAAGAGATTTTGTGTTTGGTTCATTTTGCCATCTCTTTACAGCCTCTGGGGCTCGTTCTCGTTTTCTTTCAACATGGTTATTGTGCACCAGCCTGGAAAACGCTCCAGGAACGCAGCCATCATTTATAACTCAGGCAAATGATGGGAAGAAGGGGACAGAACTGGGGGTGGAGTCAGAGGGAGGCGTCTATCCTGAATCTGATTTCATTCTATGAGGCCACGGCCACCAGTCCCTCTGGCGCGGGTGATTCCCGGGGACTCGTTCAGCTCAGGGTTGGTGCAGGATACCCTGACGGCGGCGAAGCCTCGTTAGTACATTTCTCAGAGAAAAACATATTTCCTGGGCCCTCCCCTGTGGAGATTCTACTTGCGTTGCTCTGAAGTAGAGTACAGGCCTTGGGATTTCTGAAACCCTGATCAGTAGCTGAAGCTGAGAACACACCGTTGCAAACCCTGTAAAGAGCGGGGCACAGGCGTCGCCCCAGCGTGGCCGCCTCGCCCTCAGCATCTTTCCCATTAGAGATTCATTATCCTCTCTCTGATCCACATGTCCTTCAAGTCTTAGGACTCCGGGCAGGAGTAGAGACACAAGTCACAGACAGGAGGGGGGCGGGAGGGTGCGGCTTCTGTTGTGCCTCACCCAGAGTCAACCTCAGGCTTCAGCAGGAGGAGCAGGCGTCTTCGGGGTGCATCCCTGGGCGCTCCCGGTACACCTGCCGGGGAGACATTCATCACAGGCCAAGTGCGTGGAAGGAACTGCGCCCTGGGTTCCGGGGATGCTGGGGTTCTTTTGACCCTTAATAACGGCTGCTTCTGGGCAGGAAGTGGCATGTCCTGCTCCCTCACCCAGAGACCGTTTCTCACACTCACGCCCCACACTAATTTTCCTCTTGGCCGTGGTTGTTTTTTCTGTAAAATGAATCACACTGTGCCCTTCTATCAGGGTCAAGGGATGTCAATGTTTTCACAACGCCAGTGGCTCAGCACACGCTGCCTTCACAGCCCAGAAAAGAAAAGAGACCCCGACCAGGCCGCGGCGGGGCAGCCCCAGCTCAGCTCTCTGTGGAGGGAAGAGAAGGCGCTGGCGGGCTCCCCTGGCCTGGCGAGGCTGAGGGATCAGGAGTGGGTGTGGCCTCAGACATTCAGAAGCTGAGGGACCGAGCTCCGTCAGAGCCCGAGTCACCACCAGCCCCGGCTCAACCCGCTCTAAGGTAAGGTTTCCTTGCATTTCTGAAAACCAAGGAAGGGAAGCTTTGTCGTGGTGATTTGGGACCCACTGGTTTCAAAGGTGCCACATCTGGAAGCAGACCCGCGTCTTCTGGGCCTTGCATTTTGTCCTTGTCAAAATGTGGCTTCCTGCTTCTTAAAAAAAAAAAAAAAAAAAAAAAAAAAGCACAGAGAGACTCGTAAAAGCGGCTCAAAGGGCTTCTTGGACCTCAGCTTGCTCTTTCCAAACACGGTCTGATGAGTTCAGTGTAAATGAATCAGAAGCATGTGGGATCAATTTACCTTAAAATACACTTGGGCCTAAAAATTAAAGGAAAAACGCCCTGGGGCAAAGCGTATACTATAAGGCCAAACCCCACACATTTGGGAAAGCGTTCCAGAGTGTCCCAGAACCCGAAAAACTCTTTGCTTCACCCACCCCTAGGAAATAGTTGGGTGTTGTTATTTTCACAAGCTGGAGGAGGGGGGGCAAGTCACCTCTGTGATCACAACGTTGTGCTGTGCTGGAGTCTGATGGGGCTGGGCTCGCTGGGCCTCCGACCCCGAGACAGCTGGGCTCTCTGTGCCTGTCCCTGTCAGCTTTGCCACCTTCCGACCTGGGCACACAGCTTGTCACAGAACCCTGTCCTACCACCGCGGCAGGTCCGATGAAGGAAGGATTCGGTGGTGGATGGGGTGCTGGATTAAAAACCCAGGTGCCTGCAAAAATCCTGTGTTAGCACCTTATATTCTGGGTTCATGGTCAATGAAAATGTCTGTTCAGCTCCCTCTAATTCTAAAGCTTTGTGATTCCTTGAAATGTGCTTTGGGGATACCAGCCAGCATGGCCATTACAGTGCAATTTTAGAGTTTCCCAGCGGCTTGCCAAGCATAACACCCTCCTTGGCACAGAAACTGCCTACCTGGTACCTCGGCCTGTGTAACATACTTAGAAATGTGCTAGGTAACTGTCATGGCTCTTGGGTGTTATTTTTCCAGATGGTGAGAACATTTCAGCAGGTCTGATTACTTCATGCTCAGCGCCTTGAATGTATTCCTGGCCTGAGTGTTTACTGTTCTGTGCAGATTCTTCATCCTGAGCCCAGAGGGTCCTCCCGAGGGAGATGACAGGACAAAGGAGCAACTATTCTTTATTCTTCTGTCCCCCTATGAAGTCTTGTTTGTAAGCGTTTTGATCTTACAGAGGCGATGTGCTGTGCTTGTGCACCCACTCACCCACCCGACTTCGGTTGAGTCATTTTCTGAATTCAGAACAAGATACGGTATAATCCACTGCTGAAATATTTATTCAAGGCTTATGCAGCCTATGAGTCAAAACTGGAATAGAAAATAATGGGGCAATGTAGCAGCATGGACAAAATGACTGTGGACAGATTTTAATTACTCTGAAACCGTATCCGTTCTATCCAACAGAAGTTCTTTTGAACACCCGTACTTGACATGTAGAATAAGGTGCCTCTGCTTAGTATTTTACATACATGTAAGGAAAACAAAATCAGCCTAAAATGAAAGTTTTCTTGCTTTTGGATCCAACATGCACTTTGAAATACAATATTTTCTAGGGGAAAAAGGGCAAACATTTAGTAAAGTTCTTCATTCTTTTGAAATTGGCCAACGCCAGTGTGGCCGGGGGCTACAGGTACACAGAACACTGCTCCCTGTTGATATTTTTGTTCTCAAATCTCTTAGTGCTGGGGTCTTCATGAGAATCTCTGGGATTTTTGTTTTTTAAATAACCAAGAGGCTCTAGGACAAAGGAAGTACACAGAGATAAGTTTTATCACTTTGGTGCAACTGTTGTGCTGACGGCCTCCAGTTAGAATCTGGTTAGAATCCGGTGAGCAGTCTGGTTTACTAATGCTTCCTAATAATGAGTCCTCTCCAGTAGCCATCACTTAAATAAACCATTAGGGTGAGAAAAATAGGTGTCAACTCGGGAACCATCTATTAAATCACTGTCGTTGTTAGAGGGCTGTTACGTCTGCAGAAGGTGATTCACAGCAATTTTGCCCGGAATCTGGAATATTCTGGAGCAATAATACAAAGCAGAGGCAATCTACACTGTATATAGATGCAAACACGGAGGCCATCATGATACCTATTTATCAAGATTTGAGAGATTATTGATTAATACTGACTGGAGGCCAGGTTGATGCGTAGGTGGATGCTATATAAAAGTAATTTTTGTTTGGGGAGAATTGTTTCGGTATCCACCTAGTGTTTTTTCTAATTCTTACTATCCAACTTTCTACTCAAAATGCGTTCGGTGTTGCAAAACTGGCTTCTATCATACTTTTAAACAGGTGCCTCGAATTCTCAATTTTAACACACAAACCATTTATACTGTATCCTTAAAGAGGAGTGAGGATTGCTGTTACATTCGTGAATGTTCTCCATCCCCTGCTCTTAAAAATTTTACCAAAAAAAGTCATCATTGAAGCCAAGCGGTGGTATTTGCAAGTAACTTCGCTCTTTACCATGATCTACAGTCTTACATTGTTGCTTTGTCTTTCTTGGTTTTGTTTTCATCCAGTTCCACATTTGTAAAGACTCCCTGGAGATTTCCACCCCAAGCCTGGCATTTCCACTTAGCCTCTTGCCTGTCTTTCTGAAAAGCAGCCCCATGAATCCATACCACTGCTGCATGTTCATGTGCAAAAGCACTGTTGAAATCAGTCTACTTTTGCAGTGAAACCCGGGAGAGTCATGATGATCCTTTCAGTTTAGAATTTATGTACATTTGGAAATAAATAAACTTAAAAAAAAAAAAAAAGCCGGGACTGGACACAAGCAGGTGCTGAAGAGCTTCCAGGTGAAGTGCAAGATGGGGGACAACAGGACACACCCAGGGGAGCAGGCTCTTCATTTGGAGCCAATGTAGAGGTGCAGCAGGCCCTGGGAGGAAAGCAAGTGGCTCCTTCAGCAGCCCTGAGCCAGGACTCCAACACTCAGCCAATAAATACTCAGCTTCTCACACTCATTCCCTCTAGTTGCGTATGTCCATCTTGGGAAATCAGCTCAAGCTGCTCTTGTTCTTAATTTTCACCAGATTTCCTGCAGCCCCGCTTCTTTGTTGGTTCTTCAGCAACCTGCTGAAGGCCCACGTGGGAAAGAGAGGATGAGCTGGAGATGGAGCTGGCTCTCCTATTCCTCCCACCCTCGGGGCTGAACTGCTTCCTTGCTTTACTTTTGAATAAGGTCTGGAGCTTGGGAGCTTGGGGAAAGCCCCAGCACTCTGCTGCTTGCTCCTTTTGTTTCCCTCCTTTCCTTTCTTTTCTTGGCTTTGTTCCTTCTCTGCCTCATCCCCACCCAGCTCCATCCTGACGTTGGATTAGAGGTAGTCAGGGCTAGGTCCTGTCCAGGGAACGCAAAGCTGAGTCTCAGGGTCAAAGTACAAAGTTATTTATTTATTTTGACTTCTCCCTCTGGCTCCTCTTTCCTTCTCTCCCAATACACAGACCGTCTCCCAAGTCTCCAGAACATTCTTTCCTGAGCAACACCATGACTTTCTTTCTCTTGCTCTTCTCCTGTTGTTCCCACTTAAAAAAGAAAATGATCTGATCCTGGGGCTTCCTCGTGGCTGTTCTTCAATAGGATTTATTCTCGAGTTTACTTCTTTTTTTAAAAAAATTATTTTTATTTTTATTTTTTACATCATTGTTCATTTTAAACGAGGTTTGCTTCCCCGCGCCAGATGTAGTCCACAGAGTTTCTTTCACCCCATAGAACTTCCATGCACCACCACCTCAGCCCCTGTGCTCGCCCTCCCGTCCTCTGATCTCTCTCCCTCCTCCTCCCCTGCAGGATGCCTCTGATTTATAATTGTAAGTTTGTAGGGTTCCTTCTGATCTCCAGTCTCCCCATTCTAAGGTCAGCTTCCTTCCTGACAACACCCCAGGAGCCAGCTAACCCCCACTCATTCCCAGAAACACACTTGAAACATCATCTCCGCCCTCCCTACATCCCTGGTCCATCATGGCGTCTTCTAGGGCCTGCACATGTTGCTAATATTCATGTTATCTGGAGCAGAGAGGCTGGGAAGCACTGGAGACAGGGCACAGTCTCCAAAGATCAGAGTATCTTTGCCAATAACAAATAACACGTAACTATGTTTATAAAACAGTCTAGCACTCTTCATAGATTCACAGATTATAGGATTATTCAGACTGTGCTGTGATTTTATGGACAGTAGCCTTCATTTAGGTCAGCCTCTATCTCTGCAACTCTCCCCTACACCACTTTCTCACAGTGGAGCTGATCATTGGTTACAGCTTAAAGAATGGTAAGAATTTCTCAAGCACAGAAAGTCATGGAATAGATCCGTGTGGTGAGAGCAGAAGCTGCAGGGGTAAGTGTGCGGCAGGGAGTGAGGGAAGTTGAAACCAGATCATTTATGTCCCTGATCATGTTACTGAGTTTGGACTTTATTGTGGAAACCAGAATTTCACAGAATCCTAGTCCATGGAGAAGATTACTAGTGCTGTAAGATCAGAGTTCATTTGTTTAATAGATGGTAGAATCTGACTAATGACTCCTTTTTGAATATTCACAATGGACTTTAGAAAATAAAGGCTCTGAGAAGTCCTGCACTGGAAAGGAAACTTGCTTAATTTCGTAAAAAGGTCAATCAACTTATTTTTAAGGGAAATGTTTTCCTCCCTAGAACAACTGTCAACATCTCCAAGAATGTCAGGAGTGTGTGTTAAAGGAGAGTTTGGTGCAGGAGATTGCGTTCTGGGTCCTTCTGAGAAGTGGGTCTGGGGGTGGACATGAAGGGAAACCTGAGGCCCCATTCTTTGATCTAAAGCCCCAGCTACATTGATGAGAGCAGTCACCCACTCAGCACGTTAGTCCCTTGTTTCCTGAGCGAGTGGTGGGGCTCCTGTCCCTGGGGATTATGGTTACCAAACACAGCACATGAGGAAAGAATTTGAAGATAAACAAAAATGACTCATAACCTAAGATGAAAACTGAAAATTGCATGAACCGTGGTCTCTAATAGCTTCCTGAAGCAACAGAGTCATTTCCTAAATAATCCACGAGGCAAATAAATGCTCTTGGTTGAAGGTTAACATTTATTTCCCCCCTCAAAGAACATTGCATCTCACCAAACATATAGGAAAAAGTCTATTTTCTTTGGGAATAATGGTGATATTGGGGGACGATCTCTAGTCTGGAAGTCTAGACATCTTTGATTGTCCTTTTAGCTTCTTTCCTAGGTCTCCTTTAACCCAGGGCAAGTCACATGGCTTCCCTGAGCTCCAGATCCTTCTTTTCTTGACCTGCAAAAAATTTTACCCTTGAATTCTGTATTCACTCAACAAAATTTTTTACCAAGCTTGCTACTTTGTTCCTGGCACTGACCTGGTTAAGAATCCCCACCCTAACAATTCATTTCTCTGCTCCCTGACCAACTAGCTGTCACTTTTACTCGAAAGCACGCCCGTGTTCTCTAAGCCAGGGGATGCAAAGTGTGCTGCTCACCATGCAGGTTCTTTATATGAATTTTTTCCTGGCTCAGACAACTGGCAAATTGGTGCCAGTTTGGTGTGGTAGAGGAACCGCAGGCTTGGAGTTCAACAGAACTGGATTTGAGTCCTAATTCTGCCACTTAGTAGTTTGTGACCTGGAATAAATTTGTTCAGGTTTCTGAGCTTCACTTTCCTCATCTGTTAAATGCTGATAGTGAGACTCACCTTCTTGTTTTGAAAAACCAGATGATGAATCCGGAGTGCCCAGTGCTTTCCTTCCCTATTATCCTAATTGATGCTTCTATGCTCTGTCCCATGCCCTGTTGTCACCTCAAAGGTTCCAAATACCCGAGCCGCTCACCTGAATCACAAGTCAGTTTACAAACATGCTCTGGAACTCGGGACCAAAGTGGCCTCATTCACCTCAGCACACCCTCATTTCATCGCCGACATTCCATCGCAGAGACATGTGAAATCAGGTCCATTTCATCGCCACCTGAACAAACTGGACATGTGGTTTCTAGCAAGTTTCCCTCTTCCAGAACACTATAGATATCAGGGTGATAGCTTTAATTGAATTTTATTGATCATGCCTCTCTATAGGTAATGACAGCTGGAAACGTCTAGAAATTATGTCATCACAAGCCCCAGCCATCTGGTTTACAAAGAGGAATCTAAGGCTGGAAATTAGGAGTGCCTGGCTTCAGGGGACCTGGTGATAGACCTGCCTGTTGTTCTCTTGATTCCTGGTCAAATTCTCTTTCCACTAAACCTGTTCAGAATCTTTGCAGTCCTAAACTATTTTAAATGCTTGTTTGTATCTCAAATGATCCGAAAGCTATGTATTTCATCTACTGGACTTTCCTTGTTCTTTTGTGTTGAAGGACATTCACCAATTCTGACCCCTTTCATGGGAATTCAGTAAGGTAAGCTTGGGGTTTCTGAGGGACAGAAGTAACTACAAAGAGGCCAGAGGTGTATGGCAAGACAAATTAGAGCTGAGGTGGACTCTATCACTGAAAAGGAGGAACTTCAGAGAGCTTGGCTGGAAAAGGGATGGCTGACTCTTCAGTCTAAGAAGTGAGACCGACAGAAAGTTTCCACGTGGCACTCAGGTCTCTGGAGTGAACTCGGGTCTTGAGCAAGCAGCTGCAAGTATGGACAGCTCTGGGTGACAGCAGAGATCATTTTTGGTGACTCTACCTGACGTCTCCCATGCACACCTTTCCCTCCTGCTTCCTTCCCTTCTTCTGACCCCCTGCTTCAATTTATCTTGAGCCCTTCTTATAGGCCAGATCTTGTGCTAGATCCTCAACCCAGATTCTAGAGAGCTTGTGTCCCTTTTTACTTGGTTTCCATTCAAACATTCATCTTGCTTCTTGCTCATTCTTGTCCATTTTTCCTTTTGTTCTCGGTCTCTTCCACCTCTATGCTTCCCCTCGTCCAGCTGTCTTTACTTTAGTGTAACCCAGAAGTCAGCTGGGATCTCGTGGTCTAGGGGATCAAGACCCTCTTGCTTGGAATTCCTCAGCCCATGCCCTTTGGAACTACAAAGCCCTTCCACATGTCTGAACATTCGCCCGGGAGGTGGAGGTGGCTGTTATGTTCATGGTCGTCGCTGACTCAAAGTTCTGACCATCTCTTGAATTTGCTTGGTTCATGGGCCATGTCACTACCACCCACCTCACCTCCATAGTCCTTGCCTGTCGACCCCGACATGAAACTCTGCCTCGCCCTTGATTCCACAAAAACACTGGAGCGAGTTGAATAATGGTTCCCCCAAATTCATGTCCACTTGGAACATCAGAATGTAGCTTCTTTGGAAACCGGGCCTCTTTGTGCCTGTAATTAATCAAGTTAAGATGAAGTTGTGCTGGAACAGGGTTAGCCCGAATCCAATGAGCCATGTCCTCATGGGAGGAAGACAGGATGCCTGAAGATACACAGAGGAAAAAGGCCGTGGGAAGATGGAGGTGGAGTTGAAGTGGTGCAGCCGCCAGTCACAGAACAGCAAGGACTTCCAGGAGCCACAAGAAGTCAGAATGGGGGCAAGGAAGGATTCTCCTCCAGAGGCTTCCGAGGGGGCAGGGCCCTACTGCCATCTTGATTTCTAGCTTCTTCTCTCCATGGGGCAAGCATACATTTTGGTTCATGTAAGCCACCAAGTCTGAAGTACTTTGCTGGAGACAAAGGCCATGTTCCTATGGGTACGCAGCTAGCCTCGCTGAGGATTGAGTGGCGGGGGGACAGAGAGGAATTGACTCTTCTGCTTTTCATCCCTGCAGTTTCACTGGCTCCCTCTTCTCTGCTCAACTCGCCACCTCACCCCTCCTGCCCACTGTGTCCCGAAACTCCAAATTCATCTTCCTCTCTTACACAGAACTCCCAGTCTCAAACTCAGCTTCTGGCCAATCCTTCAGGCCCACAGCTCAACTGCACCAACATAGGCGGCGGCTACTGGCAGCCCCGCTGAGAAGGGAGACGTGTATTTTAAAGGGTGCTCCTGTCTTGCTTTTGAAAGGGCCTGTTCCTTCTCCGCTTGATGTCCTTCTTCCTGCCAGAGACCAGGGGTGTCCGCCTTTACCCGACCCCCCGAAGGCCCAGGGAATGGACTGTAGAAATTGATGGGGTTCTGTGGAATAGCAGTCAGGGGGTGCTACCCAGGACACTTTGGGGAGACAGGAAAGGAATACAGGAGGTCACCCAACCCGTGAGCGGCACTTCAGAGGCCTCCTTTAACTTTTCCTCTTAAAAAGCTCTGTTCAGCTTGTTTGCTCTCTGCTGTCTTCTAACAGTCTCCTGTATCCTACGTTGTCCTCATCTTCCCTTTGCATTTCCTCTCTATGTGTCTCTGTTTGCAAAGGTCTTATGTGGTCACCTTTATTACTCTTTTTTTTATGCCTTCAGTTTCTATGGTGTCTGGAACACTGTTGTTCTTTGCATATTTTATAGGAAATAAGGAGAGTCACACCTAGAGGTAAAATGAATTGCCCAAGATCATTTTCCTTTGTGTGTAGAGCTTGTCCTGAACCACAGGCCCTTCCTGCAAGCTTCAGAGTGCTTGTGGGACTAGACATCAGCCTGGAAAAATCCACTTCATTTACACTAGCCATCTTGTTTGAGTGAGAGTTCTGGATACTTAAGCTTGATTCCGTTTAGACACCACTCTGTGTTCTAAGAGCCTGCTGTTAGAGTAAGTTTATAAATCGGTTTGAAAAACTCAGGATTGGGACTTTGGCTTCAGAGAAATATTCTTACTAGCTTACATGATTATTTTGAAACTCAGTCCTTCCTTTTTTGTTATTCAATAAAAGTTTGCACAAACAATGCATCCCACAGGAGAAACTTACGCCAGATCCCAGATGTCTACTAAGTCTGCTTCAGATACCAGAGTTCATGACCTGTTGTGTTTGTTAAATCAAAAAATGTTAAGACCATAGAAGTGATTTTTAATATTTACAAGTGCTACAAGGTCTGGGTAATTGCAGATTTTAACAAGCTTTTTGATCACATGTTTGTGAGTGTGTGTGTGTGTGTGTGTGTGTGTGTGTGTGTAAATTTGAAAAATAATTCAAGACAAGTTCAATGATGGGAAGCAGGCACTCTTCAGTTTTGACTTAATTTCAGTTAATTTCCATTGATCTATGTAGAAATGTTTAAAAAGTTCCTTTTCTAATCCTGACATTTGTAATCCTTCACCTGGGTGGGCTATTTAATCAAGCAATCATTTACTGATGAGTCCTGGAGTTCACAGCTGCTGTAATAGTCTACCAGCCAGCACCTACTGACCTCTGACTGTGCTGATCGTTATGCTGTTTTGTTTGCATTTATTATATCAGCTCCACGACGACAGCTTTCGTCCCAGCCACCCTACTCTCTCATCTCCATTAGAGTCAGCCAGCTAGCCAGTCTCTGCTTCCACCTTGGCCCCTGTTTCCTGCGCTCTATTCTCAGCCCAATAGCTGGAGTGATATGTGTACATATTAAGTCAATTCATGTCATCCCTCCGCCCCAAACCCTCCAATGACTTCTCAGCCTATTCAGAGCACAAGCACCTGTCTTTACACTGGGGTGGGAGGATTCGCCAGAGACAGAGCAGGGGACAGAACAGGCAGATTTACTGAAAGACACTGCTGAGGGGAGCAGTGGGCAAGACTGGAGAGGTCTGCTGCACCCTGTGTGGGTAGCTCCCTGGCCAGGGATGGAACTCAAGCCATAGTGGTGATACCGCTGAGACTTAATTAACCCCTAGACCACAAGGGAGGCCCAACAGTGCTGCTTGAGTCCTCATATCTTTGTATAATATTTCATGGGCATTAGGAGAGGGGAAAAGGAGTTAAAAATAGGCAGTTGGCATCCTGAGAGTTTTGTGGAAACCTAAATCATCCTGATGACTTGGGGGCTAGGGAGTAAGATTATGTACTGATGATAAGAGGGCAGCAGATCCTATCAAGGATCCTTTTCTTTATGGTCAAGTCCATTTTTTTTTAAAGATTTATTTATTTATGCATACAAGAGCTGAGGGTACAGGCCAGAGAGGCGGGTGGGTGAGAGGATTCACCAGAGACAGAGTGGGGAACAGAACAGGCAGACTGATGAAATACACTGCTGAGGGGAGCAGCAGGTGAGACAGGAGAGGTCTGCTGCGCCATGTAGGTATCTCCCTGGCCAGCTGAGGATGGAACTCGTGTTGCAGAGGCTGTGGACAGCTTCACAGTGTTGTGCTTAACCCCTTGCGCCACCAGGGAGGCCCTCAAGACCATCTTAAGGCTGCTGTAACCAGGCAGCAGCTCCAGGGCACGGGGCACTTTTAGAACTAAGGACCAGAGAGGCTGACATGCAGCCTGAAGTTGTCATTTAATCTAAGTCTTAACCTACCGGTGTAATCGTCAACTGTGTTCGTTCACAGGTGAGCAGTTCTTTAAAGTCTACAGGACTCTTTCATGCTTTTTTTTTTTTTATTCATCCAATATTTGTTCCGTATCTATACGATGGTTCCAGGTCTTAAGGCAGACATCAGGAGTGCAAAGATGGCGTGGCCCTACCCCTTCCACTTTCTTGTTTGATACCATAACGACTCTGAGAGATTACCAGGAGAAGAGAATTATTCTTCCCACTCTCTGGTGAAGAGACTGAGGCTCGGGGAGGCACCTGCACTGTGTGAAAACATCTTAAAACCAGAATTTAAACTCAGGTTTACTGCTTTTAAATCCCATGATTATTTCCAGTATTCATCACCATAAACAAATAGTAAGAGGTGAGTGAGGCCTTAAGCAAAGGAAAATGTATGTAAATCACAGTGAAATTAATATTAGTATTTATGAGTATTATTTCTTTTTGTTCGATTAGGCCCTTAATCATAATACAATATCCATTTTTATCTCTTATTACCTTTTTAAATTGGAAGTCTACTTTATCTAAGTGTCGCTCTTCCTGTTTTTTTGTTTGTTGTTAGTTGCCATTTGCTTGTTTGTCTTCCAGTCCTTCTGTTGTCTTTGTTGGTAGATGGGTTTCTTGCAAAGAGCAGAAGGTTGCATTGGTTAAAAAAAGGTGTTCAGCCACCGCAGGGGCAACCATCCCAGGCTAGGGAGGCTCGTTATTGATCCCAGCAAGCAGAAAGAGGATCTTGGAGCCCTGGGTAGATCTGACAGGCCTTTAATGCTGACGCCGGAGACTGGGGACGAGCAGGCAGGGAGGTGGGGAAGCTGGAGGCGGCAGCCCAGTCCAGCCCGCTCCGCTCCTGTGCAATCTGCGTTCTTCTTCCTGGGCTGCTCTTCTCCTCCTCGGAATTTCTCTGCTCCGTCTCTGGGACACGGCAGGCTGGGGCTCTCTGGCTTCCTGGCCTGGGGGTCCGTAATCACAGGGGCGCGTGCCCCGTGCTTGCACCCCCAAGCATTTCTTGCAATAACACATTCTCACACGTGGGCTACAAAACCTGTGAGGAAAGCAAAGCCGCAGAAGGTGACCGAAGAGGCTGGCAGTGATGGGAGGCAAAAAGGGCCCGAACCACTCCATTTTCCTTGTAGCCACTCTGCACCTTTTGGCTGGTGAATTCAGCCACTGACACTGAAGGGACAGACCTTCAGGCTTTTGCACTGGTTGAAGTCATCAGAGCACGGGCACTGGCTAGAGGGTATAGGTAAAAAATGATGGGACAGTAGGGCACCAAAGGATGACCTCCCATGAGCGGCAGGGATTTGAACTTCCTGATAGGTGGTGGGTGCCTGAGATGTGTTGTGGGGACCCACGGTGAACCCCCTTCTCTAGGTCAGCTCCTTGCTCTTAGTGTCTCTCACGTCTCGTGTCGGCTTCTGCTCTCGGCTATGTCCGAGACTAAAGGCAGCGCTGGTCATGGATCGTAGTCAATGTAGGGCCACCAGCCGGAAGTTGTTCTCTCTCCTTTCCCAGCATAGAATCTTTTTCTGGGGTGTTTGCTCTAATTATTCACAGGTGCTTAAGCTGGTTTGTGCAAGTATTTATGTGTTGTCTTGGTTTTAGCCCTGAGGTATGGGGTGGCAGGTG
This sequence comes from Talpa occidentalis, assembly GCF_014898055.3. NCBI lineage: Eukaryota > Metazoa > Chordata > Mammalia > Eulipotyphla > Talpidae > Talpa > Talpa occidentalis. The sequence goes on from NW_023601104.1 coordinate 100,414,327, forward strand.
ACTTGAATACCCCAGCCTGGGCTTCAAGCAGTGTCCGCTTCTGTGAGGACAGGAGACCGGCCTGTTGACACTGAGAGCCTTAGGCCCAGCCAGTGATTGTCACTGCGCCTGCTCCAGTAGCTCTCCTCCTGCGCGGCCTTCATCCTGGGCACTTCCTCTGCGCAGCCCCTCAGCCAATGCAATCTTGTCCATGGTGTTGGTGTGTGCCCCTGAGTCAGCCACTGTAGAGGGTTGCACACAGTAGCTGCTTCTCCCTTTGGAGGGTTGTCCTGCCACAGTGTCACTGCAGGGTAAAGGGAAGTTATCAGATTTTTTCTGCCCTCCCACCATTAGCATCTATGATTGACACCTGTGGTCTTACACGCGTTCCTGATGGTTGTACCTGCGGTATGGTGTGGGCATGCATAAGTGGGCACGACTGAGCTGAGAGACTGAGCATATAAGGGGGCAGCAGAGGTCGGTGCTGTAGAGTGCGATGGAGAGCAGTGGAGAGTGTCAGGAAAGAGCTAAGAGAGGAAACAGCGCGTAGGGACTGGCAGGGTGGGGACGCAAGTTGCTGTCTAACTGCTGGCTTGTTTGCCCTAACCTGTGGGGATGATGCCAAGGGCTCCAAGCTTCTCTTTCAAGCTGCCTGGACCGACAATGACCTGCCCAGCCTGGGACGGCTGCAGAACAATCACTATAAACACAGCATTTCCTATGGCCTTCCACTGGACTCTTGCTCTTGGACTGTGCTGTGGTCATGTTTGTCCTGCAGGGCTTTTGCACTTTATTCTGCAGCAATTTAGTTGTGAATATTTGGACAAGGTGAGGCTGGTGTCTTCACTCTGCCGCCATCCTTTTAAGTGTCCGCTGTGTTCTTAACACTCTGCAGACACCAAAGATATAATTGATAACAATAAGATGTGGTTCTCTCGAATTTAAAAAATACAGTAATTAGAGCACAATGGGAGTCTGCTTAAAATCAAGAGCTAAACCAGGTGTATCAACCAGCCTTGCAAAGAGGAGTGGATAAGAGCTGGGCAGTTACTAGATTTCAATGTGCTTCCTCACCCAAAGACACAGCAGCGGGTCGCTCAGTTCCCTCCACCCCGCCTACCTCTGGCTGCATCAGGGCAAATGTGACACATGGGGGTACCCAGCCACAGATCAATCATCAACCTGTGTTTTGTGGGGGGGCCTGAGTGGAAAACAGGAACTGAGTTCATCAAATCCCTCTCCCATGAATCTGGAAAGGGAGAAGCAGTTACTTCTCTTAGGGGACAGGCCCTGCTCTGCCTCCCAGGATGTCTTTATGCAAGTGGGTGCAGACAGCAGCCAACAACATCTATGTCTGAACGTCACAGGCCACTGACCATGCCTGGGATGTAGTGCAAGGAGCTTGACCTCTAGAGTCGCACACAGACTTGGGTTCAAAATCCCAGCTCCTGGATCACTTCTTCGTAACCTTGGAAAAGTTATGTGTAGAGTTTGAATAACAATACTACTCTGCCGGGTTGCTGCAAGAGTTAAAATTAGTGTATGTGCATCTATATCTCATCACCGCAGTCCTGGCACATGACAGAGGAGCAGAGAGTAGCTATTAGCATTCCAGACAGATTTGGATGGGAGGAGGGAAGTAATTTTCCACCCCATTTCCAGTAACGTAAAGTGGTTTTAATTGAGGCATTTTATATTTCTCAACATTTTTAAAGTGGGTTTGTGTGGTGGTGGGGGCGTGTGTGCGTGCATGTTTCTTTGGCAAGCGTGTTGTTTGTCTCCCCGGCCCCCCTTTCTGTTGAAGTTGTATTCTCCATATTCTTGGACTAGTTATCGTTATTAATCAGACACGCGGTATGAGACGAACAGGGGCGATGAGTTGGACAGGCTGCCAAGCAAGTTCATGTTTTGCAGGAAATGCCAAATTGTTTCCTAAGGGGATGTTTTTCAGGAATGGAAGGGTCTGCTCCCCTAACCCTCTCAGGCCCTGTCCCCTCCCTGGAGAGCTGTCACCTCACAGGATGATCTGATAGCTCTTCCAAAGCCAGTGCATGCGCTGCCGTCCAGCTGTGCTGTGCTGGAAATGTGTTTGCTTGGTTTTTTTTGTTTGGTTTTTTTTTTTTTTTTTTTTGGTCTTCTGGTAAATGAAGCCCACATCAAGTAGGAAATGGATTGCAGACCTCCCACATTTTCCTCAAAAATCCCCAACATCATCAGTCCCCTCATAAACTAGAAGGGCGGGGAAAGCCAGTGAAAGGCAGGGAGTGATGGGGACAGAAGGAATGTCTCAAAAAACAAGATTATGAAGTGCTTCGAGGATCCCCCCTCCTGCCCCCAATGCTTCTAATTCATATAAAGGCCAACGAGAATTTCAGACTAACAAATTAAGATGCAATTGCCATAAAAATATGTCTTTGGATATTTGGTTCATCTGCCAACCACATTTATTCATGAATTCTCCGTATGGACTTGGAGCAGATTTAAAGAGAGGGGGAGAAAGTCTTGGCATCCTCAGACGTCTGGGGAATGTGCTGGGACTCTTGAGTTTTCCTAAACTCTGATGAAAGCAAAAATCACAAACAATAGGCTTCAAACTTTATTTTAGATATTGATTTTGAGTTGCATTTATAAACAATTAATATTTAGAAGTTGCCTCCTGAAGAGTTTTCAAAAGTTCCTCTCTTGTGCTGTGACAAATATTTAGATTTTACATCTAACCAGAAGGATAAAAAATGTAATAGAGTTTTGATGAGGGTCTAATGCTGTATCCTCTAATTTATCATTGGTCCAACTGGTGACTTGGGAGGGGTCCCCACGCACTCTGATTTGAATGTTTGGGGCCACAACTGGTAAAAGCACCTCTCCTACCCCGCCCCAGAAAAGCATGATTAGAAGATACATCAGGTAAAAGTTCCTGTTAAAAAAACAATTCCGAAACCCTAAGGCATAAAATGACAACCATCTATTCTCCCTCGTCTGACTGCTGGTCAGCTGGGGGTTAGTCTAGTTCAGGCTTATCTGGGATGAGAACTCATCCTCCCTGGACCAGCTGGCTGACCCAAACTAGATCTCCTCATGGCAGAGGGGAAGCATAAGAGAACCAAGAAACACATGAGGCCTCTTCAGACCTAATCTCAGAACCTTACCACAGTTACTTCCCCGAGGGAAAGGAACTTTAAAGTCACGGCAAAAGATATGGATATAGATTTGGGGCCAACACCATAATCTGCCACACAGAAGGCTTTGACTGTGGCTGGACCTTTGGTGAATAAGTCACATAACTTGTCTGCTACTGTGACAGGTCAGTCTGTCCGTGGGATTAATGATGGCTATCATTAATCACAATTAATCACTCAATATTCCTCCAAACTCTCCTAATTTTTGGTTCCAGCGTCCTCCCCGGCAACCTTTTGATTTACCTTGAGTTTTCTGTGTGGCTGTTTGACCATGAGAGATGGATGCTTGTGCTCTGTGACAATTCTATTTCCAGTTTGTTAACAGGCACCGTATTACCTGCTTCATTCTCTAGCGAGCCTGACTTCTTCAAGGGAGTTTAGCTTCAATGCCAAGGTGGAAAAGGAGAAAATTTCTAAGTGTAGAAAGCTTAAAGGCATTTCCCATACTCTTGCAAATTCACACTATAAAGGCAGTGGGCAACTAACTAATAACCTTCGTTTGGGGAGACCTCTCTAGTGGGGTAATTTTAACCTGGATTTCTGTAGTTCCTATATAGTTCATCTCAGCACTTTGCCTTTAATTGTGGCAGGGAAGAAAATTACCATCCACGTTATTTTCCTGTTGGGCAGCCAAGTATGTGCAAGGTGATCTGAGTCAGGGAAGCAGAACCGCTTGGGTATTATTGACGTAACAAGATCTTACAGAATTGTGGGGGAGACCAGGGAAATAAAGGTCTGAAAGTAAGATTCAAGGATTCAGAGAAAAGTCACCAATTAACTTCCATAAAGCCCCCATGCAGGTGGACTTGTAGGGTCAGAATGGGCAATAAATCTACCCCCACTGGACTCATAGGACCATTTCTATTTATGATTTCACAAGTATGCTAGGAATTCATATTCTTTTGAAGAGTTTTCATTCATTTGATAAGGGTTTGACATTCTTCCAAGTGTGAGGTGGTACGAGTATGCTCAAAAAACAATGGAGGTCATAATTCCTGCCCTTTGGTAACTCACAAGGAATGAGTTTTATAGGAAGAGGGAAAAGAAGCCAACACTCAGTTATTGTGTAGGTGCCACAATAGAACTATGAATGAATGGGTAATGGTGGGAATGCTGACAAAGAGCTCTGGATTCTCTCTATGGGTGGGTGTTGTGGAGTTTTATTTCCCACGAGAGGCAATACTTCTGTTGACTGAACATGAAATTTCCAACTGATAGCTGTAAGAAAGGGGTAACGGAAAAAAGTAGTGTCAATTAGCTTATTAGAAACTACAAATAATTCAGAAGGTCAAAAACATGTGGGGGATGAGGCGGGAGAGGTAGGGCTGGACTGAGTCATAAAGTCCTCATAAGTCACACTAAATGAGCAAAGAATGAAAAGAGATTAGGAGGAGGGTAAGTGATTGCTGTCTATCAAATGAAAGAATTCATACACACGGAAAAATTTAAGCAGCTGCATTATCCACATCCACAGAAAATGATTTTCCCCCAGACCTACCTCAAATAATGACATTAAAAACATTCATGCTTACATTAAAAAGGAAGCAACCCACACAACTCCACTCAGAATGTTATGACAATCATTTTGTGGGAATAGGTTAAGCACTAGGGCATGAAGAAAGGTAAATACCCTCCATTCATCTTGAAGTAGTCCTGCCTTTGAGGGTAGAACAGGAAGGAGGCTCATTTCAAGGAAAACAAAGAACATGGTTTCATGGTTTTCAAAGAACTGTGTCTGCCAAAGGATTCTTTTAAGGAAGTTTTTCAGATGGAAGGAAACTTATCAGCTCTTCCTCTTGAATTCTTCCTCATCAGTGAGCAGTCTGTTAAGGTTTTTCAGCCTGAGACCCAAGTACTCAGTTCTTTTCAAAAATACTAAGGGGCCTCCCCTGGTGGCTCAGTGGTTGAGCGCTGGGCTGTGAAGCTGCCCGCAGCCTCTGCAGCGCTGGTTCGTTCCCAGGCCACAGGCGAGGGTCCCACATGGCGCATAGACCTCTCCTGCTGCGCCGGCTGCTCCCCTCAGCAGCGTATTTTGTCACTCTGCCTGTTCTATTCCCAGCTCTGGCGCTGGTGAATTCTCTCACCCTCCCGCGTTTCTGACTGTACCTAGTGCTTGTATAAATAAATAAATAAATCTTAAAAAAAAAAATACTAAGGAGCACTGACACATTCATTCATTCACTCATCAAAATGACACTTTTGTGCTCTGCTCTGTGATGTCAGGTGCTGCAAGGGAGTAAAAGATGGATAAAGATCCTTGCCCTGAGAACTAGCACGAGAATCTGGAGCTGTCTAACCAAGGATGAACTCTAGCTGAGGGTCAAACGAGAAAGAATTTCTCTCTTTGTCTATGCATAACATACATCTATATATCTATCTATGTAATATCTACATTTTATATGGAGATATAAAGAATAGATCTACAGAGACTATATCATATATGTAAATTTTTTATGTGAGATCCTTAGAGCCCCTTTGTATTTGTATATGTAAAATATATAAATATTATAGGTTTAAAAAGCCTTGGACTCCATCGTGACTCTATATTGGCCAGTTACTATTTATTTGACCCTCAATAATAACAGTTACATTGCAAGTGAGTATTACATGAGATGACTCGTGCAACTTTGTGCAAACACTACAGAACTTTGCAAATATTTGTAATAGTGACGTTATTGCAGGTGAATGTACTAGGACTTTAAAGCAGTGTTCATCAAAGTGTGAGCAGAAACACTAATGCTCGAGAAGGTAACAGGTGTTGTGCATGGAGGAGGTTGTGTGGTTTGTAGGGGAGACAAAATTTTACCTGTCCCCTCTTAGGATGTGTGGATGTGACTGAGGATCAACTGATTAAACAGCTTAACAGGTGCAAAGCACACAGACTTTTCCACGCCCACGGGAGAGCCCCTGGGGAATGAAGATCCGCAGCCGCAGCTGGGGGTGCTTGTGTGCTAAGTCAGACAAAGGGGAGTGCGGGGCTGCGGCCAGGGGGTGGAGAAACGAGCGGGACGGTCAGGGGCAGCTGAACCGAGCTCTGCTGGGTTTCCCTCGTCCTGGCTGGGAGCGGATCTCTCACACGGAGGCTTGATCTGCTCCGGGCAGAGAACGGGCCGGAGAGCTCCTCTTGCTTCTGTTTCTTTCAAGCACCCGTTTCTCAAGTGTCTCGAAGGCGAATAACTCTCCCGTCACGGAGGAAGCGTTCGCCGCCCGTCAGGCCGCGCCAGTTTGGGAAGCGGGGGACGCGCAGGAACGCCGGGGCTCGACGGCCGCGTGCGCGGCGCCCCGCCCCGCCCCACACTGACTCGGTTTGGGGGTCCACACCCCTCCCACGCGGCTCCAGCGCTTGGGGGGCGCAGCGTTCTCTTCAGGGAGGCCCCTTCCGGGAAGAGGCCTCGCCTCGCTTCAGCTGACGACCCGCCGCGCGTCCCGCTCCCGGGGGGGGGCAGGCGGCCCCCGGCGCGCGAGGCGCGAAGGAAACGGGGAGACCGGCGGGCGGGCGGGCGGGGCGGGGCGGGCCGTCGCGGGGCCCCGCGGGATGCCTGCCCAGGCCGCGAGGCGGGAAGGCGGAACCGAAGCCACGAACGTGAAGCGATCGGGCCGCGGCGCCCCGGGCCGCGGGGACACGCGCTCGCGGGGCCACAAAGGCGGCGGCGGGGACTCCGCGGCCCGGGGTGGCAACCCCTCGCGGGGAGCTGCCCGCCACGCCACGCCCGCGGCCGGCGGCGCCCAGCTCGGCTCCCTCCCCCGCCCCGCCCCCCGGGCCGCCCACTCTGCCTGGCGCTCGGGGCGCGCGGAGCCGGGTGCGACCTGCCGGGCGGGCGGGCGGCGGGAGCCCAGGGCGCAGGCGCGCGGCGTCGGGTGCGGGCGGAGGACCCCGCCCCGCCCTCCGCGCGCTCCCCCCGAGGGGCGGGGCGAACCTGCCGCGGGGCGGGAAAAACCTACCGGGGGGCGGGGCGAACCTGCCGCGGGGCGGGAAAAACCTACCGGGGGGCGGGGTGAACCTGCCGCAGGGCGGGGCGAACCTTCCGTGGGGCGGGGCGTGCCCGAGGGGGCGGGGCGAACCTGCCGCGGGGCGGGGCGGGGCGGCCCGAGGGGCGGGGCCTCGCGCGCGGGGCTTCGAGGTGACCCGTCGCGCCTCCCGCGACGGCAGAGCCCGCGGCCCCGAGCAGGTAACCGGCCGCGTCTTCTCCTCAGCGCGCCGTGGGGCGGGGACCCGGGCCGCGGCGGGGCGGGGCGGGGCGGGGCGCGGCCGGGGTGCTGGCCCCGCGTGCGGCGCGGCGTGGGCCTCGAGCGGCCGCTGCCGGGCTCCGGCGGGGGGGGCGGGGTGCGGGGCCGGCGGGGGTGAGGCGGGGTGTGAGGCGGGGGGGGGGAGCGCGAGGCGGAGGGGGGGCGCGAGGCGGGCGGGCGCGGGGGGCTGCCCTGCGCCGTCCTCGTCTCCGTGTCGGGAACTTCGCTGTGGTGGTAACGTCGCGGCGGCTGCGGAGCCGGCTCCCCGCGGCCCCCCGCGGCCCCCGCACCCCCCGCGCCGAGCCCCGAGCCCCGAGCCCCGACGGCCGCCGCGCCCGCCGGGCCTGGAGCGCCGTGACGCGCGGGGGCGGGGCGGGGGCGCCGGGGGGACGCGCGGGGCGGGGGCGCCGGGGGGGGCGCGCGGGGCGGGGGCGCCGGGGGGGGCGCGCGGGGCGGGGGCGCCGGGGGGCGCGCGCGGGCGGGGGCGCCGGGTGGGGGCGCAGGGGGCGCAGGTCCCCGCGGTGCTCGCCGGGCTCGCGGTCGGGCGCCGTGGGGCGGGGCGGGGCTCCGGGGACTGGGGGCGGGGGCCGGGCTTGGGGGGGCGGCGGACCCCGCAGGTTGCGCTTTTGTTTCCGAAACTTTTGGAAGGGGCGGGGAGCTGCCAGGAGGTCGCTCCCCTGTGGTGTCTGCAAAACACGAGTGACCCCCAGCTCGGTTTTCTTTTTCTTTTTCTTTTCTTTTCCATGTTTTTACATCATTTCTCATTTTTGCACAATACTTGCGCTTTCACCTTGGTTATCGGCCCCACACAGCTCCCACCCCCGTGTTCTGTCCCTGATCCCTCCACCCCCCATTCAGATTCGTCCCCCAGTTGCGTGACCCCCGGGGCTGCTGCAGCTGCGGGGGGGCCTCTGCGCGCTTGTGGGCGCCGCGCCCCGGGTCGGGTCGGCGTCCGCCAGGTGCAGGATCAGAACCTTTATAATATGTGAAATGCAGCTGTGAAAGCTTGTTTTTTTATTTAAAATGATTTGCTCATTCTCACTCCGGGTAGGCAGTTAACAGAGTCGTGTTTTTCCTGATTCATACGGTGGGAAAGTCTGGGAAACACGGAGACTTAACAGCAGCACCCCCGGTACCCACGCCGTGTGTGATCCTGCCTCTGCCGGGCTTGAAAAGCTCCCCCCCCACCCCCAAACTGACTCTGCTTGCTTGTGAGAACTGGGATTCCAGGGGACTTGCTTTTTGTCCTCGTATTTTGTGGGGTTTTTTTGTTGTTTTTGCTTATGGTTATGAGTTCCCTCATTAGTGGACAGAAAGTCCTCATGAAAATTTCCTTTTTTTAATCTTTCAAGAAAAAATATTTGCGGGGTGTGTATTTTATTGCCTCCACTTGAATTGTAATTGTGTATTCACAAGTCAAACCAACAGGTTGAGAGTCTAATTCAGGTTAAGAGAAAATGAGCTCCCGCTCCTTGGAGGACACCTGGCCCGAGCTGTCTCGTGGGCACTTGGGTCTGTTATAGCAGGTTTTTCTGAAGTCGGGATCAGGGTGGGAGATACTGGAAGCGTCTGTGGATTTGTGGTGGTTCATCCTGTGAGAGTGGAAGAAATTATTTGAGTGGAGTATGAAGACAGGAAGGCCTGGGACGGGGAACAGAATTTGAGAGGTAGAGCTGGCCCCAAGGCCGCCGGAGGAGCCGAAGCTGTGCCTCACAAAATTCTAGAAAATGCAAACTTAGTCAAGAGTAACAGAAAACAGACCAGTGGTTACACAGGGGTGGGGGCAAAGGAAAGTGAGGAGAAATGGATTAAAAAATAGGTATGAGGAAATTCTGGGGGATGATGGATGTGTTTGTTGTCTTGGTTGTGAAGATTCTTTCCCCAGTGTAAACATATGTCTAACTCAAGTACATATTTTAAATATATGCAATTGACCATAATGCAAATATACTTCAATAAAGATGTAAAGAAAATACACTATTTAAATATATTTTTAATTTAAATACTGTAGTTATCTCCGGTATTATTGATAATTCTTATTTTTTTATCATTTTCTCCTGTATTTTTCATCACAGTCATGTATTTACTTAATTTTTAAATTAAAAGTTGTTTCAGATATGCAAAGTACTACTTTTGACACATTTACAGATTAGAGAATACACGTAAAATAAATGCCCCTGTCATGCTTTACAAATACTAATCAGTATTTTTGCAGCCTTGATTGTGTTGCACACTTTCCATACTCCTTGATTTTCTGTACAGTTTTATTATACTCTTATATTCCTAGATAATGCATTATTCAGGTTTGTCTATTCCACAATTTGCTTTTTTTTTGGTAGTCTTTGGTTTTGTTTGAACTGTATTTCTTTTTCTCCACATTCTTGCCAACATTTGTTTGTTTGTTTTTGATGTGGGCCGTTCTCACGGGAGTGAGGTGGTGTCTCATTGTGGTTTTGATTTGCATCTCATTGATAAGTGATGTTGAACATTTTCCACGTGCCTTTGGAGAAGGTCTCCCCATTTAGCTCTTCTGCCCTTTTTTTTTTTAAAGATTGATTTATTTATACAAGAACCCGGGTACAGGCCAGATGTGCAGGAGGGTGAGAGGATTCACCAGAGACAGAGCGGGGAACAGAACAGGCAGACTGACGAAACATACTGCTGAGGGGAGCAGCGGGCGAGACAGGAGAGGTCTGCCTCGCCATGTGGGCATCTCTGCAGCGGGCACTGCAGAGGCTGTGGACAGCTTCACAGCGCTGCGTACAGCCCGCCACGGGGGAGGCCCTGCCCATTTTTTGATTGGGTTCTTTGTTTTCTTTTTGTTGAGTTAAATGAATTCTTTGTAGATCTTGCTTATTAGCCTCTCAACATATCTGTGATATGCAAATATTTTCTCAAAACCGTGGGGTGTCTTTAGGTTTTAATGGTAGTTTCTCTTGATGTACTGAAGCTTTTTAGTTTGATGTAGCCCCATTCACATTTTTGCTTTTCTTTTTGCCATTGGAGATGAGTCCCCAGCGATATCCCTGAAGCCAATGTCATGGAGTGTTTCACCTTTTTTTTCTTCTGTGTGTTCCGTGGTTTCCAGTCTTCAAGTCTTTTAATCCATTTGAGTTAATTTTTGTGCACGGTGTGAGGGAGTGGTCTAGTTTCCTTCCTCTGCATGTGGTGGTCCAGTGTTCCCATCACCATTTGTTGAAGAGAGTTTCCTTTTTCCATTATATACCTTGGGCTCCTTTGTCATGGGTTAACTGTCCATATAAAAGTGATTTTATATCTGGGCATTCGATTCTATTCCATTGATCTGTGTTTCTATTTTTATTCCAATACCATATTTTTTTGATTATTATAGCCTTGTAGTCTAGGAGTGTGATACCACCATTCCTCTTCTTTATTGTCAAGATTACTTTGGCTATTCAGTGGCTATTACTTTGGCTATTTGTGGTTCTGTATAAATTCTGTAACATTTCCTCTATTTCTTTGAAGAATTCCATTCAAATTTTGGTAGGGATTTCATTGATTCTATACATTTCATTGATTCTATACATAGGGGCATCTTGAAAAGTTAATTCTTCTATCCATAAGTATAGAATATTTCCATTAGTGTCTTTTTCTGTCTCTTTTAAGTGTCTTATGGTTTTCATTGAATAGGTCTTTCAACTTCTTTGTTTGATTTATTCCTAGGTATTTAATACATTTGATGATACTGTAAATAGGATTGTTTTCTTGATTTCATTCTCTTCTATTTCATTAATTGCATATAGAACTGCAGTAGCCTTTGGTATGTTGATTTTGTAGCCTGCCACTTTGCTATTCTGACTTATTGTTTCTAATAGTTTCTAATAAGTCTAGGGTTTTCTATGTTATAATATTATCATGTATTCTCAAGTAGTGATAGTTTTACTTTTCCAATTTGGATTCCTTTTATATCTTTCTCTTGCCTGATTGCTCTAGCCAGGGCTCCTGATACTGTGTCAAACAGTAGTGGTGAGAGTGGACATCCTTGTGTACCTGATCTTCAAGGAAAAAGTTTCAGTCTGTCATTGTTGAGTGTAATGCTAGCTATGGGCTTGGCATATATGACCTTTATCATGTTTAGCTATGTTCCTTCTATTGCCATTTTACTAAGAGTTTTTGTCATAAATGGGTGTTGAATCTTATCACATGCCTTCTGTTTATCTATTGATACAATACGATTTTTGTCTTTTGATGATACTGTGAATGACATTGATTGCTTTGCATGTGTTAACCATCCTTGCATCCCTGGAATAAATCTGTGTTATTGAATTCAATTTGCTAAGATTTTCTTGAGGATTTTTGCGTCTGTGTTCATGAGTGATACTGGTCTGTAGTTTTCTTTTTTTGTGATGTCCTTGTTTGCTTTTGGTATCAGAGTAACGTCGGCTTCATAAAATGTGTTTGAAAGCATTCCCTCCCTGAGTTTTTGAAGGTTTGAGAAGGATAGATGTTCCTTTTTGAAGGTTTGCTAGAACTCACTAGTAAAACCATCTGGTCCCAGGCTGTTGTTTTTGGAGAGACTTGCACACCTTTCAGTTTCCTTGCTTGTGTTAATCTCTTGTCAGTTACATATGTGACAGATGCCTTTTCTCCCAGGAATTAGTTTGTCTCTTTACTTTCTTTGTATTAGTTTTTGATGGATACTACTATAGTAATGTAGTTGAATATGTCAGCCTTTTTCTTATATTTATGCCTTTAGCATCTGGTTAACAAATCTTTCTTTTCTCTGAGGTCATAAAGATATAGTCTGATATTTTCTTTTAAACATTTTAAAAATCACCCTTCATATTTATATTCGTAATCCATGTGAAATTTGATTTTTGCATGATGTGAAGTGGGAATCCAGTTTCATTGTTTTCCATATGGGTAATCAGTTTTTCTCAGCATCATTTATGTATGAGTATTCTGTTTTTTTCTCTAGTGGTCTTCTAGTGTTATACATCAGGTTTTCACATATGTGTGCATGTTTCTGTACTGTTCTCTCTGTGGTGTCTGTTTCCTTCCCACAGCCCTTTTAAAATGTAGTTATATAAAGACCTTTGACACCTAAGAGAGCAAGTGAACTGCCCATGTTTCCTTTAAAGCTAGACTCCCCTTCAAATTGATGTTTATATAATTTTTTAAAAAGGATTTATTTATTCATACAAGAACTGGGGTACAGGCCAGAGGTGTGGGAAGGTGCGAGGATTCACCAGAGACAGAGGGGTATAGAACAGGCAGATTGACAGAAGTACACTGCTGAGGGGAGCAGCAGGCAAATCAGGAGAGGTCTGCTGTGCCATGTGGGTAGCTCCCTGGCCGGCCGGGGATCAAACTCGAGCTGCAGTGGCTGTGGACAGCTTCATAGTTTGTGTCTTAACCCCACTGGGGAAGCCCCAAATTGATGTTTAATTTTTTTCAATAATAAACTCTTCACTGGAGTATAACGTGTTATTTAAGTCTTAATTATCTACTGTGATCACCTGAGGTCACAAGTAATACTAAAATTGCTTTCATACAGACTTTATCATGCTGTCTGTATTTTTTGTAGACCCTGTCCTAACTCAGAGTTAATTTTAATTTGAAAATTAATTATATGATTTTCATTATGAAAATGTAGTTAAGGTTTTTGGAAAACTTTTCACCCTAAAAATAACTGAGGAAGCTGTAGTTAAAAAGCATTTTTAAAAGGTATTTAGAAATTGACATGTCACAATCTAAGAAAGCTGAAAATTTGGGACAAAGGGAACTTTCAAGTCTTTGCTCTGAGAGTATATGCTAAACTAGGGAGACTTGAATAAGAACTTGTGGATTTGCATGTGGGGGTGGGCATGATTAGAAGTCAGCTCATGTCTCATGCACATTAAACTAAGAAGAAACTTTCTGCCTATAAGTCCAGGATCCCAAAGGTCAATGGGAAGGATGAAAACTCACCTAAACGCCTTCTAAGATCTGCATGGAAAGTTGCCTTAATGCCAAGTAAAGCAGAGGAGGGAAAGAAGCCTTATCTTTGGTAAGTGGTAATCACCTGGCCATGGGGGAACTTCACATCACCTTCATGGTCTCAAAATATGTCATCATATGAATAATATTTTTTTTCAGATATAATCTACACACCATAAGATTTAGCCTTTTAGAGTGTAAAGTTTGGTGTTTTTTTTTCATATATTTATGAGGTTTTGCAAACATTATTACTATTCTAAAACATTTTCATCACCCCCACAAGAAATTTTGTATCCTTTAGCAGTTACTAATTTCTGCTTTCCTCCCAACCCCTGAAAACGACTGATCTCCTTTCTCTGTGTATGGATTTGCTTATTCTGGACATTTCATATGAATGAGATCATACGATAGGTGGTCTTTTGTGCCTCGCTTCTTTCACTTAGAATTATGTTTTCAAGGTTTATACATATTGTAGCACAAGTCTGTACTTTCCTTTTTATCACGATGTTGGTGTACAACACTTTGTTTTTCCATTCATTAGTTAATGGACGAAAGAGGCCTACTGAGGTGTGCCTACTTTTTACCTATCATGAATAATGCTGCTATGAACATCTGTGTGAAAATGTATTTTCCATTCTCCTAGGTATATTTACCTGAGAGAGATACCTGGATTGTATGGTAATTCTCTGTTGAAGTTTTCCCAAAGCAGCTGTGCCATTTTCATTCCCACCGTTAATGCGTGAGGGTTCCAGTTTCTCTACATCCTTTCCAACATTTAGTTTTGTCTGCTTTCTTGATTATAGCCATCTTACTGTGCGTGAAGCAGAATCTCGTTGTGGGCTTGATTTGCATTTCCCAAATCCAGGATCCCAAAGTTCTATCAAGGGAAGGATGAAAACTCACTTAAATGCCTTCCTAGATTTCATCTTTTTATTGGCAATTTATCTACCTGTAGAGAAACATCTGTTTATATCCTTTGCCCGTTTTTAAATTTGGTTATTTGTCAAGGCATGAATTTAAAATGGCATGGTGTATAACTATTCTCTGTAGGAGGATACTTTTATTATTGGCTTAAAAAAATGTCCTACTGATAAAGTTTCAAGATCAGTGAATAATTTGTTTTCAAAGATAACCAAGTGCATACAGAAAGAAGACAATCTAAGCAAGAATCAGCAGAAACAATAATTACAAGTGAATTTACCAAATCATTGCATATTGGAATTATCAGTCATAGATTATTAAAATAACTATGATGGTCTATATTTCGGTATATATGAAAAAGCTTGAAAATACATGGAGGGAGCAGGAGTCTGAAAATGGTGCCAGAGAGCCAGAACTGGTTGTAAAAAAAGAACTAAATGTAATTCTTGTTAATGAAAAATGCAGTAATAAAACTCAAAACTCACTAGTTGAGTTTACCACATTTTAGACAATTAGGTAAGCCCCTAGAGGAATGAATGAACTGGACTATATTAGAATAAATCATTCCAGCATGTGATCCAAAGAAACAGAAATGGAAAATATAAAGATTAAGAGACATAGACATTAGAATGATCAGGGTGAGAAGTTATGGTGAGAAAGTATAGTAAATAGGAATTTCTGAAAGAAAATAAATAGAGACTGGGCAAAAGCATTATTTAAAGAGATAATGAAAAAATTTTCAGTACTGGAAAATCTACCAGTAGTGGAGGAAAGTTACCAATTTATACAATGGTTATTCCTTTATTACTGAATACTTTTCCATTTTATAGCTACACCACAATTTTTATACGGAGTTGAGCATTCCATAGTTTCCTGGTTTGGGCTATTTCAAATAGACCTGCTGTGAACACTAGTGTACACGTCTTTGCATAGACATGTGTGTGACTTTGTACCTTGAATAAATACCTAGGAACAGAATGTCTGGATTATATGATAGGTGTAGGTTTAACTTAAGAAATGGTCAAACCATTTTATAGTCACACCAGTCAAATAGGAGAGTTCTCTCTGTTCTATAAGCTTGTAAACACTCGAAATGGTTAGTCTTTGCAATTTTATTCTTCCTAATTGTGTAGTATTATATAGTTTTAAATTGCATTTTCCTAATGACTGGTCGGGTTGAACATGTTCCCATGTGCTTTTTTGGCCACTTGAATATTTCTCTGAAGAAGTGTCATATCATAGATCTTGCCTCTTTTTAAATTGTCTAATTTTTCTTATTATTGAATTACAATACTCCTTTATATATTTGGATATAAGCACGTTATTGGATTAATGGTTTGTACATATTTTCTCCTATCTTTAAATTGTCTTTTCACTTTCTTAATGGTGTCTTCTGAAACATAAACTTTTTAATTTTGATTGTGTAATATATCAAAACTTTAATTTATTGCTTGGGCTTTTGGTATCATATCTAAGAAATTGCCCAACCTAAGTTTACAGAGAATTACTCCTGTGTTTTCTTCTAGGAGTTTTGTAGTGTTAGGTCTTAGGTATAGATTTGTGGTAAGTTTTGAGTTAGTTGTTGCATGGGGTAGTTAGTGAAGCCAATCTGGGAAGTGGCCATGAAGTTCTCAGACAATTTTATGTTCCAGGTAAATTTAAAAGACTCCCTTTATTGCTACTGTATCTTATTTCTGGCTTAGTTAGCTGGTGTTAGCTGGTGTGTGTGTGTGTGTCAGTGTTTAAGATAATGTTTTCCTGTTAGTGTAATTCTAAAGATTAAGCTAACTCATGAAGTATGAAGTTATTTGTTTGTTGGTCTGTAGTATGAGACCTTTGGATTATCAGAATAATTGATTTGAAGAAGTGAAATTTTTCTCACACTCTTCAAAATGCCATATTTTCTTTTAGTTTTTAGGCATTAATTTAGGTATA
Source organism: Talpa occidentalis (assembly GCF_014898055.3). Taxonomy (NCBI): domain Eukaryota; kingdom Metazoa; phylum Chordata; class Mammalia; order Eulipotyphla; family Talpidae; genus Talpa; species Talpa occidentalis. Next base: position 100,430,505 of record NW_023601104.1, read on the forward strand.
CCAAGTGAAAGAAAATTCAGAGTGGAATTTTTCTATTTTTTTCAGAGTTTTAAGTTGTCGTTTTAATGACTTATAAGGAGTCTAGGTTATACAAAATGCATATAGGAACAGAAATCTAACTTACTATACCATTTTTGCTTTGGAGCCCTCATTACATCTCAGGCAGATAATATGATCTAGAGATATCTAATGGCATTATTTTATGTGTGATCATTAACTTGTTTTCTGTTCTACCAACAGGTTAATATTAAAATTGAAAGTTTATATCTTGCTGGATATTGGAAATTGAATGTAATGGCAGCAGAATTTGTAAAGAGTTGTTGTAGAGGATGTTTCTATGGTGAAAAGGAGAAAAATAACTGTGAGTTTTTTTTTTTTTTTACTTCAGCAAACACTTATTTAATTCTTATTTATTTGTGGCATTTTGTAATGTAAAGATAAATGAAGCATAGTGCCTAACTTCATGGGGGAGGCAGAAACAGAAATAGAAAGCACAGTAGGTGAGTATTAAAGTGCCTTAGAGCATAGGGGGAGAGAGATTAATTCAGTCCAGGCGGCACCTTGGGACATCACCACAAATGGCATTTGGTATGAAAGTCTGAAGAAGATTTTAGCAAGTTGAGTGGGAAGAAGGAAGTCAGACATGGTGAGAATGAGAGATGAGTGTTAGTGCTGTATAAAATAGTACAGACAGGCAGGAGAGAAATTTTGGGCGTGTTTGGGGCACAACATATTCTGACAGATGTTTTAAGTAAAGAAAATGTCTACTTAATGAATAATGTGTTAAAATGCCTTTCATGAATGAATGATCAGTGGGGAAGAGACCTGTAACATTATCAAGACCCACACTTAATCTATAACCCCTGGTTTCTATTACATGGTTTCCTCATCTGTTCAAAAATGATGACTCAAACTATTTTTCTCTGACCTTTCCTTGTATTTTTTTATTCTAGAACATGACTTCCTATTATATATGTGTATATATAATAAGCCTTCTTTATACATTTGAACAATTCATAAATTGCTATGCATAGTGGTTGTACTTTCACTCTACAGATAATACTAATTATACATAATAATTAACTCTGGGTGTCCCTTACCTCCCCATCCTAAGTCACAGCTTAGGAATCAGGCACTGTTCTAGAGAATGGAAAAACTTAGGTCATAGAAGCTAGCACAGGGAGATTTATTATTACAGGAGAGTCAGTGTACATTTTATTTTGTGAGACTTTCGCTTGTGAGGATTGCTTTGTTGATAGTATTTTACAATGACTAAATTTTACTTGAAAGTGTTGTGGGAATTAACTACAAAATAAACTTGTTTTTCATCTGTGCACTCTTTTGTGGGAATGACACTCTGCAAAACTGCTTTTACCACTATGGTAAGTTAATATACTTTAGTAACAGTATATTAACTCATCAAATATTGGCTGAATAGAATGTAGGTTCCAGAAGTTCTTGATAGGGCCCAAGAGCATTTTATGTATCAGCAGTTTCTTTTAAGATGATTAAGTACTAAAAAACATGCTAGGTTTAGTTATTTTTTTTTAAAGATCATTTATTTACGCACACAAGAGCTAGGGTACAGGCCAGAGGTGTGGGAGGTGAGAGGATCCACCAGGGACAGAGTGGGGAACAGAACAGGCAGACTGACTGAAGCACATTGCTGAGGGGAGCAGTGGGCGAGTCAGGAGAGATCTTCTGTGCCAGGTGGACTGCTCTCTGGCCGGAAGGGGGCTGGGGATTGAACCTGTGCTGCAGTGGCTGCGAACAGCCTTGTAGGTTGTGTCTCAACCCCTGGCACCACCAGGGAGGCCCTAGGTTTAGTTATTTTAATTAAATTTATTTAGCTATAAATAATTTTAATTTATGAGTTTCATTTATTTAGTTATAAATAACTAATTGTTATTAAAATTCTGTATGTATATTGTAATTTTTCTTCTTTTTTTCTTCTTGTTTTATATGCAGTTTCCATGGAAAGAGACATTAAAGCTGCAGTCTCAAATGGTCAAAGTACTACTATCTGTATACCTCCATTGACTTCTGTTTCCATAAAGCCTCAGGTTGGCTGTACTGAGGATTATTTACTTTCTAAATTACCATCTGATGGCAAGGAAGTACCATTTGTGGTGCCCAGGTTTAAGTTATCTTATATCCAGCCCAGGACACAAGGAACTCTTTCACATCTGGAAGAACTTGAAGGTAAGCAATAAAATGTCAGGATTAAAAATCAGCATGCAGCATTTAAATACTATTATTTTGTTCTTTTATATGTTTGATATAAAGATATAAAGTATATATTTTATATAAAAATTTTACATTTTTGTTTCATATATTTTGTTTTGTTTCTTTTTTTGTAGTGTTTGGTTGTGTGAATTATAAGCTTTGTTTGGTTCCAAATTGTAAAGTTAATTGTCATGGGGGAGAATCAGGTAAAAGAGGCTTGGGAGTAAAAGAATTCACTGGAGACAAAGTGGAGAACAGACCAAACGGATTTATTGAAATACTCTGCTGAGAAGCAGGAGACCAGACATGAGAGATAGTTGCACTGTTGGCTTTTTATGTAGAGGAGTTTAATGTACAGTATTTTTGAAAGATCCCATTATAAAATCTGATCACAGTATAACACATTTATGTATAGATTTGGCTTTTAAAAAAAATAATATAATTGTTGTTGTGCCAAAGATCGGCGGACTCGGTGAGCATAGCCTCCAAGAACCCAAAGACAGCCGATGCAAACACAAAAGGGAGTTCATTACAGACTGGGGTCCGGGCTCATGGCACCTACTGACACAGTGGCAGATAGCGAGAGAGCCCCGAACAAAGGAAGCAGGGGTTTTTTATAGGGTTACAAGCAGGTTTAATAAATTAAATCATGCTGGCAGTTACTCATTGGCTACAAGGATGTGTTCTCCATCTTTGTGCGGCTATAATTCTAAGCTGATTGGTCCGGCCGAGATGCAGCTCCAATTGTGGCAAGTTCGCCCTCATTAGTGACTGGAGGGTAAGGGTGGAGTGAGGGTCGAAACTGTCCAAACTATCTCTGGAATGCTGTCGTCATTCCCGGGACGGCAAAACCTAAAATTCTAAAATGGCAGTTATACACAAAATGACAAAGCGATGGCTAAGAATACTTACGCTTGTTTCCACAATTGTAATACCTCTGTTCTCTATAAAGAAAAAATAGAGGAATTATTCTTTATTTACTCTTCCCTCTCGCCCCTACCCCCGTTTTCCTTTTTGTATTTCACTAGACAGTTGACTTGGTTGGACTCTGCTGCAAATTTGTGTTTTCGATGGCAGCTCTTACCTCAACTTAGTTTTTCTTAATCCTTAGTTGGAGTCTGTTACACACATCTGTGTGTAGTTCATGGACCAGCCAGATAGCTGAGCAGACTTTATTGACAGAATTTGGAGCTTTCTCCTTTCCAAGATTCTCACCTTTCTACAGCTGTGGTTGCTTTGACCTCTGCCCTCCGCATCTTCACACCAGAAAGACTTTGGGTTTTCTTTTGGTACTTTATCCACCCTGCATGGTGCTAACTTTGGCCTCTCTCAGGCTAAAAGTCATTAAAAACAGGTAACTGAGTTTGTGCCATTCAGGTCCTCTCCACAGCCTGTGCTCCTTTTGTTAACTCTCCAATGCCTTCAGGGATCTTTGTTTTCTTTTGGTTTAGAGTTAGAGTTTATTGTGTTTTTATCTATAGAAGAGTTGTGTCTTGTAGGAGTAATTTTTTTTTAAAAGAAGCAAAGAAAGATGAACCTTTTGCCTTTCCTACCAGCTTACTTTGCACATATCAATAGTGTCACAAAAATAGTTTTTAGAAGTTCTGGTTCACAGGATGCACTGATGAGTTGATCTTTCTCTTTCTCTACTATTTAACATTGGGTTTAAATTGTATAGTCTTGTATCTCTTTTACTCACATCATATCTTGTGCATATTTTCATATACTTTTTAATAGTCCCATAATATTAAATCATGTGGAAATACCATAATTTAGTTAATAAATTCGCTATTGTTGGACACTTAGGCCAGTTGCATTATTTTCACAATCAGAAAATAAGGAAGAAATACTTACCTGACAATATGATTTTTTGTCTTCTTTTTTGTTCATTGTGTTAGTAGAGAACATTGCTTTTGAGTTGAATGAGTGAGAAATTGGTTCACGTTTAAATTATTCTTGTTACCGGGCAGGGTGAGGGGTGCCCTAGGACCCCTAAACCTGCCTGCTCTAAACAGTTTCTGACATCTACCACACCAAGACAAAGCATACTGTAGGTGCATTAAGACCTTCAGTGGAAAGAACTTTGCACAATTAGTGTGCAGTAGAGAGAAGAGAAGAGAAAGAATATAGTTAAAGTAGTTTCCAAATCAAACACTCAGAGTTTCCCATCCCCTTGTAGATAAATGTCCAGCCCAGCAGGGTTGGCCCAAAGCAGGACCACCAAGGCCTGAAAGCTTGATCACAGTACAACACATTTGTGTGTAGAATTGGCTAAGGCAGCTTCTGGTGGGGTCCCATAGGAAAGGAACAGAAGGGTCAGATAAGTCTGGAAGGAAAAAAACAAAATCAGAATCAAGATAAAGGCTGCTGTTGTCAACCTCCCCAAAGGTCTCACACCCACATGTGTTTCAAGTGTCTCCTTCCATGTCCCCCAAGTCTCTGGCACAGTCCAAGGCTGAGAAACAAGAGTGGCTTCTTCCCATGTCTCTCTGCTCCGTGTGCCTCTTCCAAGTCCTCTTCTCCATTGCTCTCCTGATCCTTCTCTCCCTGTCTTCTCTCCCTTCTCTCTGCTCAGCTCCACCCTTCCTCGGTGGGGCAAGGAACCTGGACCCTCCCTTCCCTGGGGGCTACTGTTACACACTGAGTGTAAGCCATCTGACTTTTAGCATATGGAAGAGAAAATTATTTAGAGTCAGGAAAATATTCATGATGCCTAATTATAAAAGTTAAATACGTGTGTATTATACTCGCACTTTTGGCGGTGATGCCCTCGATATAAACAGACTTTTGATGTGGTATTTTGTGCCATGATTTAAATTTTATTTTATTAGATGTATAGGCTCCTCATAATGCTTGTTAGCATCATAACTCCCTCTTGTCAGCCCTCTGCCTGTAGATTGGGCTTTGATAGTACCTATAGTTATTTGAACCAGGTGAGGATAAAATCTCGCCTCATAAGCCCATATGTTGTTTTTCTTTTCTGGACTCATGTGAGGCCACCTGCCTTATTATTTAGCTTAATTCAGAAAATATTAGTTATACTGTGGGCGCTATTTCCTTTTTTTTTTTTTTTAAGTTTATGGGTTTTACTTTAAATTGGATAAAAAGAATGAAAAGATGACAATAATTAGAAAATTATAAAAACTCAATTTTGGGACTACATATTATTTCCAAAGTGATTCTTAACTTTTAAAGGAATCTCATGTATTGTTTTACCCTTTTCAAATTGGGAAATATAGACATAGAAAAAATAAAACAAATGTACAGTAATTTATTACAAAGCAAATCATGTATATGGTCACCACACAAGTAGAGAAATGAGTCTTATTAGCGACCCAAAAGCTTCTGTCTTCCTCCGCTCCTGTCATCCTTCATTACACAGTAATCAGTGTCCCAATTGCGACAATCGTTGCTTTCATGGTCTCCTTACTTTTGCCACTCAGAACATATCCCTAAATGTTGTTTCTGTTTTTTCTGCTTTCTGACCTTTATGTAAATGAAATTACATACTCAATATATATCTTTTTGTTTATGGGTTTTTTTTTTCATTCAACATTGTGTTTGTGAGATTCATTCAAATTATTTTCATACCTCTGTAGTAAATTATTTACTCTTGTATTCTAAATAGCATCATATAAATTAGTGTTTCGGTGTGTGGCATATACTATAAGGTATTTTTATGTAATAAGTGTATATTGAATTTTAACAATTTTACTGTTGTTAGACATTTGAATTTTTTCCAGTTTTTGGCTATTATTATAATGATGATGATTATAAACATTCTTGTACTTGTCTCTTGGTATACGTGTGTGAAATTTCAGTTCATTCCAGAATAGCATTGTTGGTTCATAGTGTATAAATATATTCACCTTTAGTAGAAATTGCCAAACTGTTTTGTGATAAATGTATCAACTTACATTCCTATCAGCAGAATATGATAGCTCAAATTGCTGTTTCCTTGTCAACATTTGCTAATCCCAGGGTTCTTAATTTTAACCATTCTGTTGAGGATGTAGTGGTATCTCATTGGAATTTTAATTTACAATTCCCTTGTGACTTTTGAGATGTAGTGCAAGGTCATGTCTATTGGTTGTTTGGATAACCTCGGAAAGTTCCTGCTGAGGCTAAAGCCAACTTATTTAGAGACTTGCCTTTTTCTTATTGATATGTGGGAATTCCTCATGTATTCTGTATATGAGCCCTTTGTCACTTATAGTTATTGCACATATCTTCTCCAGCTCTGCCTGTTCCCTTTTCACTCTGTTAAGTAGTCTTTTGAGAAATGGGAATTTTCTATTTTGATGTAGGTCAGTTTCTTAAAATTCTTCTTAGGAAATGCTTCCCAGTGCTAATGTCATAAAAGCTTTCTTACAAATTAAGTAAAAACATTTTATGGTTTGCCTTTAATAATTAAGATCTACAATCCACATGAAATTAATTTTTCTTGATTATGTTTAGTTGGGATGAGGGTTTTTCCCCCTACCCTTATCAATATCCAGTTGTCTTATCATCTTTTAGTGAGAGGAGCATTCCTTCCCCAGTTATGCAGTTCCACGTTGATTATAAATCAAATGTCCATAAGATGGGTGTCTCTTTCTGGACCTTCTGTTCCATTGATCTATGATTGTGATGATTTTGTGTCCTTGGTACCCAGAAAGGGGTACCAACCCCTGGTGGCCTAGGGGTTATGTCTCAGTGCGATCACTGCTGTGGCCTGAGGTCAGTCTCTACCAGGGAGCTGACCCACATGGCGCAGCAGACCTCTCCTGTCTCGCCTGCTGCTCCCCTCAGCAGTGTATTTCAGTAGATCTGCCTGTTTTGCTCCCTACATTGTGCGCTGTGTCCCCACACCTCTGGCCTACACCCCAGTTCTTCTATGAATAAATAAATCTTAAAAGAAAAATACCCAGTAAAACAAATCTTTGAATCTTGTTTTTCCCCTAAATGTTATCTTTTTCTTTTTCTTAGTTCTTTGTTTCCATCTTAATATTTTCTATTCATCTTTCAACATGTGATCAATTTTTAGAAATGTTCTGTACTTGTTGTTTGCGAAAAGAGTACATCTCCGAAAAGATAATCTTTATACTTAATAAATGTCCTTTGTATAAATAGAGAAATAAAAGGAAATAACAGAATTGTCTGTGAGACAAAGAAAAATGTCAGAAATTTGCTAAACTGAAGTCAGGGTTTATGACTGAGCCCTGGCAGAATACTCTCTACAGTTAGAGCTCAATAAATGTGAGCTGATTTTTAAAAAAATATATATCAAATGCATGTAATTTAGCATTGCTTGAAACAGTTTTTTCCCCTTTGCCTTGGGTGCACTAGCTATTGGCTGATTATAAATGTCTCCACAAAGTGATATTGTAAAACTTTAGAAACACTTGCTTTCAGGATCTGCCAGAGCATCTTTTGGCGATCGAAAGGCAGAACTTTCTAGTTTGTCACAGCATGGACCCAGCTATGATGTGTATAACCCATTCTATATGTACCAGCATGCTTCACCTGATTTGAATCGGCGCCTTTCTCCACGTTCAGGAGCAATGAGATTATATGGATCAGGTATGGAAAGTTTATTTTGTAATTTTCCTCTTGTGTTTCTCTTTAACAAATGTAGAAATCAAATTAAATCTCAGATCCTGGAAGAAATGATTTTTAGCAGGAAAGCAATTTAAATATGAGAAAAGCAGGCTTCAGAAGTGACGTGATAAACACTATGACTTCTCTGTAGGAGTTTATCTAACATAAAAATGGAAAGATAATGAGTTATATGTAGTCATAGTTCCAAATTCCACTTTGTCTTCTTTCTGAAAGAAATTTTATTTTCAGATTATTTTGTTTACATTTTATGTAACATCGATGTAGTAATAAATGCTACAGTAGATTTTTTTCTCTGTACGACGTGATTAGAAATGCAAGCAAATAGAGAATAATTAAATGTTATAGAACTTTTCTTAGTTTAATATTTGAGACTACATCAGTTATAGTCTGTCTCTTTTTGTTCTTTTTTTAAATTGAGGTAACTTTGGTTTACAACACTACGAGGTTCAGAGGCACAGGATCACACCTCCTCTGCTGCATGTCACAACCGCACAACCACCAAGACGCCCACAGCCTATATTCACATATCTGACAGACAGAATTCTCACTAGTTTTTTGAGTGTCCTGCCTCTCTCTATATATATCTCTCAATTTAGATACATATGGCTATCTCAAACACTGAACTCAGGCTGAGGTACTGAAAGTAAAGCTGAAGTATTTATTTTATTTAATATTATTTAATACATATTTTTTAGCACTGTGCTAGAATCCACAATTAGTATGCAGAGTTCCATTCTTCAAGGATCTTACAATTTAGGAGGGAAACTAGAACTATCTTGACACATGGAATTCAGTATTGATTTTTTTTTTCAATGTTAACATAACCCATTAAATAGTGGAATTGTATTTAGAGAACTTACACCTACCTGTTCTTCTGTGATGAAAAATTGGGTAATATAAACAGAAAAAATGATTTTCTCCTACTTGATAATTTGATATGGATGTGAAAATATGTTGTTTCTGATTCAAACCAAAGTAAAATAATTGAAAAGTTAATATTGTCATTGGAAGGTTTTCTCTCTCAAATAGATTTGCATTAAGATTCATGATATATTCCTATAGAGATTTTGTTGATGGTAATTAAGTAGAATTTCAGTGTTTTTTCTTGCTATAAAAATAAGCAATTTCATGTCCCTTTGTAGTTTGTGATTTAAGGACCAGCAAACTTCCCAGTTCCCCTGGGCTAAGCAAGTCTATGTTTGATCTTACAAGTTCATCTCAGCGGTTCATCCAGGTAAATTACTCATCTAAATTTAATTGCATACAATTATTTATGTAAGCTGAACATTCAGAATTATATTAGAATAACATGTTATAGCTCTTCTGTGATCTATGTATTCTATCAATAATAGCTGAAAAATAAAATTAAACATTGCTGGAAAAGGAACAATGATGTAAAATATATATAAATAAATTTTTAAAAAACACTTGTCATTTTCCACATGCATTATCTTAGGAAGCTTTCAATTAAATACTAAAAGGCAGTAGTTTTCCTTGTGTTTTTATGGCTCTTACATCTCTCAGTTGGTATGTACTTAGGCAGTCTTGAAACAGTTGGAATTTAAAATGGTATAATTAAAATGCTTATTGATTTAACTTTCCTTATTGAACATAATTTCCTTATTAGTAAAAAACAGTGTTTCTATTGAGACATAGGACTTTAATTATTCATTACTATTAATATAACATTCTATTTTTGAAATATAATTGAAATTTTTTAATTTAAAATATTTATAACAATGTACATAACACATAATATATTTAAAAATATTTAAAAAATTTTAAAAATTAATATAAATAAACTTTTTTTTTAGAGATTTATTTATTTATACAAGCACTGGGGTACAGGCTAGAGGCTCGGAAGGGTGAGGGAATTCATCAGAGACAGAGAAGGGCGCAGAACAGGCAGAAAGACCAAAGTACACTGCTGAGGGGAGCAGCGGGAAAGACAGGAGAGGTCTGCCTCTCCATATGGGAATCTCCCTGGCCGGCCGGGAATCGAACCGGTGCCACAGAGGCTTCAGACAGCTCCACAGCGCTGCACTCAACCCGCTGTGCCAGCAGGGAGGCCCATACAAATAAGCTTTTATTACTTAGTATTTTAATGGTTAGAAAATAACAAAATAAAAAGACAAATCATTTGTTCCTATTGCTGGGAGTAGAAGCACTATTGGAAATACTATTATATATACTTGTGGACTTTTTTCCATTTGATCATATATATGTATATTTTATTTAAATGGAAATGTATTCTAAATAATCCTTAATAATCCTCAGTTAATTTTTTATAGACTTAATTCTTTATAGCACCAGCTCTTTAACATACATCAGAATTGTTTGGAGAGCTTGTTAAAGTATCCCCCAGAGCTTTCGGGGATTCAGTTGCTCTTCATTGGAACCTGTTTTTGTATTCTTAATAAGTTCCCAGATGATGCTGGTACTGCTGGTCCAGAGGGAGCATGATTTGATGACTGCTGCTTCATAGGTTTTTATGTGATAGGGTACTTCAAATATATTGATTTTTATTAGTACTTCCAAGTCTGACACAGGAGCAATAATCTTTCTCCCTTAGAATACTAGACCCAAAAGAACAAGGACTCCCCTACATTATCTACTAAGATATTTAAGAATTTCCTGATAACATATATAAAAAGCTTTTTTCTTCTTTACTTTGTGAAAGTAGGATAAGCCAATCAATCAGTAATGCTGTCAGAATGGTTAGCATGCAGTTTGACACTAAGGTGGGTGTTGGGACATAAGTTTCAGAACCCTTAAAGCATCATATGTAATTTCTAACTAAAGAAAACTTCTATTTGTAGAGACATGATTCATTGTCCAGTGTGCCCAGTAGTTCTTCCTCAAGGAAAAATTCTCAGGGGAGCAACAGAAGCCTTGGTAAGGAATAAAGTATCCTGTTTTTATATTCTTAGAGGGATTATTTCTACCCAATAGTAATTTAAAATATATTTTATTTTCATTATTTTTTATTAATAATTTTTTTCTTGCATCTTTACTAATTTTTTAGATTGTATTTGATTTCTCCCCTCATGTAGCCCCTGTAATTCTTCCACCATCATAGCCCCGATGATCTGTCACTACAGTCCCTTGTGCTCTTCCCTCTAACCTGTTCCCTCCCCTGCTGGATGCCTCAGATCTGTGGTCAGCTTGCAATTTTTGTCTTTGTTTCTTGACATTTTGTTTGGTTTCTCTATATTCCACATGTAAGTGAAACCATCTGTATTTTTCTTTTTCCTTCTGACTTATTTTGCCTAGCGTAATCCCTTCCGGCTCCATCTGTGTTGCCACAGATGGTGTAAGTTTATCTGTTTTGATCACTGAGTAGTATTCCATTGTGTATATATCTCACATCTTTTTGATCCCTTGGTCTGTTTTGGGGCATTTAGCTTGTTTCCATATCTTGACTATTGTAAATAGTATTGCAGTAAACACAGGTGTGCAGGTTTCCTTTCAAATTAGTGTTCTTGTGTCCTTTGGGTAGATTTCTCAGAGTGGAATGGCTGCGTCCTATGCTAGATCCATTTTTAGTGTTTTGAGGAACCTCCACACGGCTTTCCATAGTGGCTGGACTAGTTTGCATTTCCAGCAGCATTGGAAGAGGGTTCCCTTTTCATCCTTGCCAGCATTTGTTTCTGGGTTTTGTTTTTTTTTTTTTTTTTAAGTATTGGCCATTCTCACAGGTGTGAGGTGGTATCTCATTCTGTTTTTTTTTTTTTTTTAAGATTTATTTATGCAAGAACTGGGGTACAGGCCAGAAGCGCGGGAGGGTGAGAGGATTCACCAGAAATAGAGTGGGGAGCAGAACAGGCAGACAGACCGAAGACGCTGCTGAGGGGAGCAGCAGGCGAGACAGGAGAAGTCTGCCGCGCCATGTGGGTTGCTCCCTGGCTGGTGGAGAATCGAACCCGCATGCAGAGGCTGCAGACAGTTTCGCAGCATGGTGCTCAACTTGCTGCGTGACCAGGGAGGCCCTCATTGTGATTTTGAATTGCATTTCCCTGATAATAAGTGATGTTGAACATTATTTCGTATACCTGTTGGCCATTTGCATTAACGTCTATGCTTGAGAAGTCTAAGGTTAAAAAAAAAAATAAACCCAAATCCTACTTGATTTTATCTATGTCAGCATTGTTACCTACATATGAATACTCAGGTCAGAGGGTCCTTAATTAATTTTTTGGAGGTATCATTGTTCTACAACCTTACTAGTGTTCTGGCAGTGTAAGATTTCCCTCCTCAGGTGCAGTCAGTCATTGTAGCCCTCCCACCAGTAAGTCACCCGTCGTAGTCCCTCACCATCCACCCTTGTGCCTTTCCATCCCCCGCCCCCTTTCTCATCCTGCCCCGCTCTCTCTGGATGAGATGGCCCGTATTTTAGCATCCAGGCATGAATGTGTCTTTTGAAAAAGTTTAGCAGTTGAATATCTTTTGTTTGTTTTAAGATATATCAGTAAAGGAACTTCCAGGAGCACATAGTGTGAACACTATATTAATGCTATTTGGGAAAGTTTTTCTTTGTTTTAACTTTAATCCCTCAGTCCGTGATTGGGTTGAAGTTTCAAGCCATGTACCTTTGAAAAAAAAAAGTTGAGGTTTAATTCACATATAGCACTATGTTAGTTTCAGGTATACAACATAATGACTTAACATTTGTACAAATGGCAAAGTGATCACCACAGTAAGTCTAGTTAACATGGATCCCCATACATGGGTGCAAAAATTTTCCTTGTGCTGAGCTTTCTTTTAGCACCTGAAAAAAGAATGACTCCTACCATTAGCAACAACATGGATGGACCTTGAAGGCATATGCTAAGTAACATGTCAGACAGAAAGACAAATAATACATGTTCTCCTTATATGTAGATTTTGTACTGGAAATTTATAGCATATGATCTTCTTAACCCATTTCATTCTGGTGCTGCTCCTCATTTCTGCAGTCACCAATCTGTTCTTGGTGTCTACGAATGTTTCAGGTTCTACATACAAGTGAGATCATACAGTATTTGTCTTTTGTTGCTAGTGGCAAGATTTCATTCTTTTTTTATAATTGAGTAGTATAAGCCAAGTACTTTATAAGTGTATCTTACCCCTAGCACTTCAGTAAAAAAAACATTGAAGTTTGATTTTTGTCTCATTAAACTGGCAACTTACAAAAATAGTTTTAACGTTTAAAAATTGTTCGCTGAAAATTGGATTATGTTGAAGTTTAATTGGGTTAGAAGACTTGTATAGCATTTCAAAAATCTTTGTCCTTTTACAATTCAGATACAATTACTCTATCAGGAGATGAAAGAGATTTTGGGAGACTGAATGTGAAAGTGTTTTATAATTCTTCAGTAGAGCAAATCTGGATCACACTTTTACAGGTACGTTAACATATCAATAGTTAATACCAACTTTTTGTACAAAATTGATTATAGACACCATAAGCATCTACTCTTGTTTTCTTTTCAAGAATGGGCCAATGCTTTCTTTGAAATTTAGGGTCCTATAGTGTTTTTGAAGAAAATAATATTTAATAAAGAATCTAAAGGTAATAAACCTGTAGATGTGATTGAGGCATGTTTTTGTTTTAGTTTTTTACATTTTCTGAAGCTTAGTTTATTTGTTTGTAACATGGGATGAGATTTAAAGGTTTCTAAATTCCATTCCATATCTACCCAATTTGCCCCCACAAATTCATATATACACACATATTCTGCAACAGATTAAATTTAAAATATTTTTGAAATACCATTTCTAATTAACTGAAAATAAACACCTGGGTTTCTTGTTCCTTGCCATAGCCCCTCTTCCCAATGGCTTTTTTTCTGCCACACTGGAACGTAGCTGGATATAGGCTTTCTTCTAGCTTCTCGTTAGTCCTTTCAGATCATTTTCCTTTTGCCCACATTTTCAGTTTATCACCACATTAGACAGCACATTACTGTCATCTATACTCTCTATCAATACCTGGTCACTGCATGAATTTCTATTTGAATGTTTACACAAAGTACAATGTAATTCCAAAATTAATTCTTGTTTATTTCAATGTATATGTAGATAGTCTTTCCAACAACCAGAATTAAGTTTGCTAAATTCCTCCACTTAGCACCAAAATCACTGCTGCCATCATTACTAATAACTGCAAGAGACGTGTTTGGTTTTTAACGTCAAGAAGGAAATTGATATGATGCCAGACTATTAGATGTCATCTTATTTTGATATAGGTGAAATAGGAGGCTTTAGTGGACTACAGTTTGCTTTTATAAAGTTTTTATTTGCATCAGTTCAAGAGGTACATTAAATACTTGCATCATCAGAGTTTTTTGTAATATTCGAACTGTTTTTAAATTTTTTAGTGCAGAGATTTAACTTGGCCGTCTAGCTACGGAGACACGCCTGCTATTTCTATAAAAGGAATGCTAACATTGCCCAAACCAGTCAGTTTTAAATCTTCAGCCAAGGAAGGCTCCAGTGTAAGTGGCTATTTGTGTTTGAATTTCTTTTTATGTTGTTCTCATTTGTTCCTTTAAGCCATGTAAGAAAGTGTTATTTTTCAACAAAAATAAGTCTTAGGCTCTGAAAAGTGTGATGGTTACCAGAGGGAAAGAGGACGGGGGGTGGGAGGAAAGAAGAACAGGGGTCATTTTGTCCATCTGAAGGGCACTGGGTGTGGTTAGGCATGTATGCATATCAAGGTTTAAAATATTTGCTGTATCATTGTCCAATACTAAGATCCATTAATTTTTTAAAATTAATATTTTATTTTATATAATTCTTACATCATTTTTCATTTTTGCACAATGTATGCATTATCATTTTGTTATAGTCCCCGTACAATTGCACCCCCCCTTATTTTGACCCTAGTCCTTCCTCTCCCCTTCCCTCCCCGCACCCCCCCGCCTCCAGTGTGTCTCTGGTTTATAGTTGCTTGTTGATTTTGATTTTTACCTTGCAATACTAAGATGCATTTTAAAGAAAATCTCTCTAATAGATGAACAATAGCTAAGAAAACTATTAACTTTTCTTTTGTGGAAGGAAAAGAAATGTCTATATTCATCCTTTCCCCACACTCCACATTGACTTTGAGAAATAATTGTGTATTAGTGAACTGTATCATCTAGAAGAACATACCATTTACAAATAAGGTAATTCAAATGACTAATAAACATGAAAAAAATTATTTAGTAACCACAGAAATATAAATTTAAATTACACATTTCTTTCTCTTTTCTATTTTTTTTTTGTACACTTAAAATGGGGAGAAATTTTACAAGTAACCTGGCACAACTTTCTGAAAATTATTTTGATACTGTACATCAAAATCTTAAAATATTTATACTGGTAACAAAGTAATTCTACTTGTAATCTGCTTCTTGGAAATAATCTAAGATAGAAACATAATCGGTAAAATATTCTTGGCAGTTTTATTCATAGCAGAAAAGTTGGATATAATCTGAATGTCTCATATAGGGGTGCGCCACTGCGTATCCATTTCCTGGGTTCTGAAACAAAGGACCACAAACTTGGTGGCATGGAACAACAGAAATTTATCTCTCATGATTTTGAAGGACGTCTAAATCAAGTTATCAGCAGTGCTGGTTCCTTCTCTGAGGAAAAATCTGTCCCATGCCTCTGTCCTGGCTTCTGGTGATGGCCAGCAGTCCCTGACACCCCTTAGTTCACCCTAATGTCGACTTTGAGCCTCACATGGTGTTCTTTCTGTGTTTGTGTCTTTACACGGCCATCTTCTTATGAGGAAAGAATACCATGTGATAGAAACTAGGCAGCTATGAGAATGAATAATTAGGAAAAGTTTTTAAAGACATGGAAAGGTGAAATGTTATTAGTAAATGTAAGATAGTAATTATATATACATCTTACTTTTTGAAAATATACATTATGGAATGTCTAGTAGAAATGAATCCTTACTCTAGTTATAATCCTGACAGATGATTACTTCTTGAATTAAATAATTTCACTTTTTTTAAAAGATTTATATATGCATACAAGAACTGGGGTGTGAGCCAGAATTGCAGGGGGTGAAAGGATTCAC
Organism: Talpa occidentalis; assembly: GCF_014898055.3. Lineage (NCBI taxonomy): Eukaryota > Metazoa > Chordata > Mammalia > Eulipotyphla > Talpidae > Talpa > Talpa occidentalis. The sequence continues at coordinate 100,446,388 of NW_023601104.1, forward strand.
CAGAGAGAGAGGAGAACAGAACAGGCAGATCTACTGAAATACACTGCTGAGGGGGAGCAGCAGGCGAGGCAGGAGAGGTCTGCTGCACCATGTGGGCTGCTCCCTGACTGGCCGGGGGTCGAACTCGTGGTTGTGCTGCAGTGGCTGGCGATAGCTTGATAGTGCTGTATTTGGGCCCCCCTGCGCCACCAGGGAGGCCCAAATAATTTCACTTTTTGATTTTCAGGTAAAATTAAGTAAAAGTGCAAATGTTAGTGAAAAAGCATTCTCTTTAAAACTTGCTTGGAATCTTTTTAAATTTACTATTATTTGTGAAGTTATTTGGGAGACCCCTTTTATGGAAAAATGTGAAGAAAACCAGCACATTTACTTCATTTGTAAACTCATTGCATCTGAGTTTAAAAATTAACCATTTTTTGTGTCCTGTATTAATTCTGCAATACTGTGTCTTGAGATTCTGAAAGAAAAAGCTAGTTGGGGGCTCTTTGAAACAATTCTGATTCACACAGATATAAACAATTGTAATAATAGTAACATTTTGGGCACAATATCGAAAATACTGATGTTAGTTGCCCAAGTATCAAAAAATGTTCAATTTCAAACAGATGTGCTGAAGATGGAAAGAAGAAAGTTTGAACCAAAGAATGAAAGAGTCAAGAAAATGTTAGCCTGTGGTAGGCCAAAGTGTTCTAAAAATGTTGAGAACAGAAAGAACATTTGAAAATATTCTAAACATGGTAAACACTGACTTGCTGCCTGCTAGGGATGATTTTGAGAGAAGGTGTAACTTTAATATTTTGCTTAGTCTTCTCTGTCAAAGAGGTTGATTTTCAGATTAGCACGAGTAGAACAAACAACACCAAAAGAGAGATTGCAGCCCAAGATAGATGGAAAGAACGTTAGACAAGGAATAGCTCCTTTAAAGAAATGATTCGTGTCTTAACATGAAGAAGTTAGATTTAGGTACTAAGAGAGCTCACATTCGATTCTTGAACCACGCTTACAATAATAAATCCACACTGTCGAATAATTGTGGTGAATCACAGAAAAGATGCCCCAGAACCAAAGATGGGAAACTACCTCATTTTCTTTTTTTTTTTAAGATTTATTTATTTATTAATTTATACAAGCATTGGGTACAGTCAGAAGCACGGGAGGGTGAGAAAATCCACCAGAGCCAGAGCGGGGAGCAGAGTAGGCAGAAGGACTGAAGGACACTGCTGAGGGAAGCAGCGGGCGGCAGGAGAGGTCCGTGTGCCATGTGGGACCCTCACCCATTGGCCACGGATCGAACCGGCCGCAGAGGCTGCAGGCAGCTTCGCAGCCCAGCGCTCAACCGCTGCGCCACCAGGGGAGGCCCAAACTACCTCATTTTCTAAAAGGGAACAATCCATATTTGATGAACTTGGTGTTCATATTGACCTGAATTCTTGTCTAAGTAATTAAAAGAGTAATTTTTGAAATTAAGAAAGGCAGTATCCTGGGTAAACTCTGGAAAAACAAGTCATGGCCATTCTCATTTTCATTTACCTTAAATAGTATTTTTTGTTGAACCAAATAAGGTGTCAGGAAAAAATAAAAAGACAAAACTAGCAGGCAAGTATAAATCAGACGCATTCTGCGGGAGAGGGGGAGGGGAGGGATTAAAACAGCAGGCAGGAAGAGCACAAGGAACTATGGTGATGGTTCATGGGTGACTTGGTGGTGGGAATTTTATAGGGACTACATCTGAAAGGAGAAATCAGATATTGTACAAAAATGAACAATGATGTAAAAAATATATAAATTTTTTTAAATGCACCTGGTTTTATAAAGAAAAAAAAGTATTTTTTGTTGTAAAAAAAATTAAATTCTACTTTTCCTAGAATATAAAATGTTATTTTTGTTTGTTTTGTATTGGCATATCATCGGTTCCTTTAGTCCTTTTAATTATTTTATATTTTCTTGTTTTTTTTCTTTTTAGACTATTGAATTTATGGAAACTTTTGTATTTGCTATTAAACTCCAAAGCCTGCAGACTGTCAGGCTTGTATTTAAGGTTCAAATCCAGACTCCCAGAAAGAAGACGATTGGAGAATGTTCACTATCACTCAGAAATCTTAGTACACAGGAAATGGATTACTCTTTGGATATAACACCACCTTCAAAAATTTCTGTAAGTGATAGTAGTATGTATTATTAAAAGTATTTCAGGGCCTCCCCTGGTGGTGCAGTGGTTGAGCGCTGGGCTGCGAAGCTGCCCGCAGCCACAGCAGCACCGGTTTGATCCCCGGCCACCGGGCGAGGGTCCCACATGGCGCGCAGACCTCTTCTGCCGCCTGCTGCTCCCCTCAGCATTGTACTTGGGTCCTTCTGCCTGTTCTGCTCTCCGCTCTGGCTCTGGTGAATTCTCTCACCCTCCCGCGCTTCTGACTGCACCCAGTGCTTGTATGAATAAATAAATAAATCTTTAAAAAAAAAAAAAAGTATTTCGTACATAGAATTATCTAGGTGATTGGTTTTTGTTTGTTGGAGTTTAACTTGAATAGTGTAGAAGACCCTTAAGAAGCAATAGCAGTAATAATGTTACTGTTCAAATAATTTTTAAAATGGTTAATAAAAGCATATAGAATCCATTTTGATTCTGCACTAGTAAATAGCTTTAAGTTATCTTCTAGTACATTTTTAAAAATGTTTCATACTTCATGGGAAAATGACACCTGGGAAATAAACCTGAAGTTCAAATAGTTTAAAGTTATTAAATAATTTAAGATTATTTAAATGAGGATTATTTAACATTTTAAAAAATATTTTTCGATTGTTGATAACTTAGGAAAAGCAAGAAACAGTTATAAACTCCAAATTCAAAGATGGCTAAAGTAGATTAGGAAAGTTGTTTTAATCATAAATAAGCTGCATATCATCCAATAAATTGAGTAAAATAAAGGTTCTTACAGCTGGTTTCTTTTTTCAAGAGCTTTGTTATCTGTAGTCCTGAATGGTTTTTGAGACTGGATATTTGCTTCTCACAATAAGTCAACTGAATACTGTGTTTAAAGTGTTAAAAAAAAAAATTCCTCGTAATTTAATATAGTTTCTATGACAGGATGACATTTATAGAAATCAGTAATAAATTAGCTTTTATGAGGGCAAAGGCATCTGTATCACCCCGTGTAATTCTATTGGGTAGCCTGGTCTGAGAACCACTGAATTGGAGGGAAAATTAGGAATTGAGTAATAAAAAAACCCAAAGGATGACTGTAATTGATTAAAGAGGATGGAAATTTCTTGTCTATTATTTTCTGTATATATCCCCAGGGTGTTTTCTGTGTAGTATTTATTACAACTTAGAATTATTTAAGTTACTTGTTTTAAACAAAACAGAACTAGGCTCACTTCCATCTTTTTTTCTTCATATTTTATTGTGCACTTTTATTAAGGGCTTGTCATATTCTTGGCATTGTATTTGTAGGTGTAAGTAGGTATAAAAGAATAAATTCTGAATGAAAGTCTGTTAAATTGTTGCTATTGTTTGTTAAAATATTGTTTTGTTTTGTAACAATGATCGGTTTTCCATTTGCATCTTCAAAACTAACTTAGTAGACAGTAATCTGCAGCCATAGTTTATAGAAGGTACAGATACACTATTCAAATGGATAATTTGATTTCCTGTATTAAATCTTTAAAGACCAGTAGAGTATATCAGAAGATAACTAAGCAAAGCCATTTTCTGGGGAACTGAGACATTGTAATCCTTCCTGCAGTGGAAACTCTGAATGATTTTGGCTAAGTTCTTAAATTATATTTCATATATCAGTGGTCTTATAAACACTTATACAGCTCTTGTATGCCAGATGTTAGGGTTACAAAGATTGATGGCCTGTAAGAAGAGCATTTGGACTATACTGGAACAATGAATTTATATACTGAGAGAATGTTTTCATATTATTGCCTTAAGCAAAAATAGTATGCTTTGTTTCTTGTGTTAGGAAAATTAATGTTTTAATTGTGACACTGAAAGAACCAGACTTACAAACTCATCCTCCACACAGACAACTATTTCACCGCGAATAGCAGGACTTTTATTGAGAGCTGTATTTTCATCAGTAAAGAGTTCTTGACCTTGACAAATCAATACTTACTTAGAATCTGAAATTTCTGTCTTAAATAATGTTTGCTGGACAATTACAGAGACTTACTACATGACTGCCTTGGTTCTCAGTGACTTGTGCTTGCACCAAACTTACAGGTTTGCAGTTCTTATTATCCCTGTTGTGGTGACTAAAACATTTAAGCACTTGCCTGAGTTCATGTTTTGGGGGAACCAGGATTTGATGGAGGCCATCTGAGTCCAGAGCCAGTTCTTTTATCTTTACCATGTAATGGCCTTCTTAGAAGATATTCTCAGATGTCCCAGATTATGACTTTCTCTCATTATGCTTAACATTTATTTTATTTTCCACCATTCCAGGAGGATAATAAAATTTTCTTTTTTGGAAAAAGATTATTCAGGAGCAGAGATCATATTTTGTATCTCCCACCATTTTGTGCTTGTTAAATATACTTAATATATACCTGTTCATTGATTGGAATTTTAATTTTTTTTTTTAGTTATGAAATTGAAAACTTCTTTGAATAGCTTTTGAATAGTTTTCATGGTCTGAAAAATAATATCCTGGAACATAAACTGAATTTGTAAAATAACCTTGGCAAATAAGAAATCATTCCCAAATACTTTTCTGTTTTATGAGAGTTAACTCTTTAGTGTGTAACACTAGCAAAAGTTTTGCCACCGGGCCTCCCCAGTGGTGCAGCGGTTGAGCGCTGGGTTGCAAAGCTGCCTGCAGCCTCTGCAGCGCGGGTTCGATGCCCGGCTGCTCCCCGGCCACCGGAGGAGGGTCCCACATGGCGCGCAGACCTCTCCTGCCGCCCGCTGCTCCCCTCAGCAGTGTACTTCGGTCCTTCTGCCTGTTCTGCTCCCTGCTCTGGCTCTGGTGAATTCTCTCACCCTCCCGCGCTTCTGACTGTACCCAGTGCTTGTATAAATAAATAAATCTTAAAAAAAAAAATAAAACACATGACTGACTCAAAAAAAAAAAAAAAAAGTTTTGCCACCTCTGGGCATTTTCATAATTTATTACATTGTGGGTGCAAACCATAATGAAAATTTTTTATCTATGGCTTCCTTTGTGTTTGTAAACAATATGACTATTTTCAAACATATTTGTGAAATGCCAAGAACAGCATCATTTTTTAACGTATTTGTATATGGCGCTAAATTAGTTCATATGAAAAGATTTTTTATTCCATTTTCAATCTGATGGAAAGCAAAAACAGTATATTGACTTATTTATCATTATTCAGCAATTGTTGACAAACTAGTTTTGTCATCCTTTTAGACCTTTCAAGAGGGAGGCTAACCATAGTAGTTGAGTTTATACTTTCAAGTGGTTCACTTTTTACTTTCTTTAAATTTATTATGGCATGACCAATTACAAAGCACAGACTTATATTTTATGTGCCATTTTGTATTTAAAATACCCAAGATTCAGTCAATGACATACTTACTTATAGAAAGATTATTTTTCAGTGAGCCATGAGCCAATTATTGGAGAATACTGGGCAATTATCAAACAAAGTGTCATCCAACTATTATGTAGCTTTGTTGGAATCAGTACTCACAAAGACTTTTATGTCTGTCCGTGCTGAGCCCTAGTAAGATCTGTTAACATTATGTTCTTGCTTTATTCCCTTACTGTCTTCAACATGTGAATAGTAACATTCTTGTGTTTGGACAACTTCATGTTTCTCTGTTTTATTCACTCTAAGGACTTTGGAATTCACATAAATAGTCTGGTTTATGTTCTGTCTCACAGACAAATTGCCAGTTTTCTTTTGCTGTTAGTCAGCAATGCTGAAGAGCCCAGTCTCCTTCATTTTATTGTTTGCCTCAGGTTTTTTATTATTCCTTATTACTTAGTGCATCATCACTTTCACTAGCTACCTTCTTGCCAGCTTTCTTCCTTGACTTTATGCATTTGGTACAGTGGTTTAGCTCAGAATTCACACATCTGTTCACTGTAATAATACTTTGTCTTCTGATTGTGGTAGCACCCACTCTGATTTCTGCAATTAGAAAAAAAGAATTCTCATATATATGATTTTTGATCATATTTTATGTTTTTAAGTAGCTCAAATGACTTACAGATACAAAATTTTGAAAATATACTATTTTGGTGTTTATTTCACTGATACTTTCTCCAATAAAACTACTTAGGAATTTTTTTTTTCAAGTTTCAATTTTTTTTTTTTTTTTTTGTGGGACCCTCGCCGGTGGCCGGGGAACGAACCGGTGCTGCAGAGGCTGCAGGCAGCCTCGCAGCCCAGCGCTCAACCGCTGTGCCACCAGGGGAGGCCCTCAAGTTTCAATTTTTTTATTTTACTGATTTTGAAGAAGGATCATTATGTAAGTGTAATTTGTGTTTTCGGAATCTGTCAAAGTGAATACCTCATATTTACAGAATTCATGATACTTATCTTCTTAACCTTCTAATATAATTTCATATGTCAATAAAAAGCAGTGCTTTCAAAATTTCTAACTTTGCTTTCTCTCCCCACCCCCATATCCAGGTACTTATAGTATGATGTTTCCTTTTCTTCCTCCTTTATTTCCTTTCCTTCCTCCTTCTCTTCCCAGTTGCGTCTGAAAACACTCCATAACCATAGTTCTTTATTTTTGAATTTTTGAAATATCTCAAACCTTATTCTTTATCAAATGACACTTTTTTAATATTCAGGTCTGCCATGCAGAACTTGAGTTGGGGACCTGTTTTCAAGCAGTAAATAGCCGGATTCAGTTACAAATTCTTGAGGCACAATATCTTCCAAGTTCATCAACACCTCTGACTTTGAGTAAGTATATCAGTAATTCAAAGTGGAGTCTTAACAAAATATTAGTGAAGGATACTTTCTTCTCCCTACATTTTATGACAGTGGTGATTAACAATGACAATTAAATATTTTTTTAAAGATTTGTTTATCCAAGAGCCAGGGTATAGGCCAGATGCATGGGAGGGTGAGAGGATTCACCAGAGACAGAGCGGGGAACAGAACAGGCAGACTGACGAAATACACTGCTGAGGGGAGCAGCGGGAGAGACAGGAGAGGTCTGCTTGCCATGTGGGTTGCTCTGAGGCTGGTGGGGATTGAACCAGAATTGCAGAGGCTGCGGACAGCTTCACAGCGCTGCGCTCAACCACCTGCACCACCAGGGAGGCCCCGACAATTAAATATTTTTAACTTAAAAGACCATGTTGGACTTCTGATTTTAGCTATCATATATGTACCTGAATTCACTGGTCTTTTGATTCTTATCCAGTTATATGCTCTCTGCATTTGATGCTATTCCTTGTCTAACTTATTTAATATAGATAGATTGTCCAGAGGACTGTGAATATGTTTGTCACAGCCCAGATAATTTATTGTTTCTCTAGGTCTATGTCCTTCTTCGTATACTCTGGTAACTAGAAATTTAGTTTTTAAAAACCAAACATGTCAAACATGAACCTTGAAACACTTTTCCCCCCTTCCCTGTACCCTGGCATATTCAGGGTTCTGATAATTTGCTTGTCTAGACCTGACTCACATGGCCGCCCCTAGAGCTAGAGGTTGGAGGTCAGTTCTACCTCAGGAAGTAAGAGTGGGACAAGAGTGTTCCTAAAGAAGATATGGTGTATATGTACAGAATGGAATGCTAGTCAGCAATCAAAAAAGATAAACTAATGCCATTTGCAGCAAATAAATGCAATGGAACATTCAGGTCAAGAAACTAGAAAAACAAGAAACATAAAGGAAAGTAAAAATAAGGAATTAAAGCTAAAGTTGAAGTTGATAAACAGACAACAAAAGACATAATAAAAATTAGTCTTTGGATCATTAAAATAGACAAACCTATAGTAGGTTAGTTCAAGCAAAAAATAAGATATGAATGATATTCTGAACAAGGAAGAGAATCTAGTTTCAAATTCGGAAGAGATTTAATAAGGGACAAAATAATACCATTTATAACTATACCAATCATTTGGACATCTGTATAAAATAATTTATTTTTTCTGGAAAAAATTATTAAAATTCACTCCAAAAGACAGAGAAAATTAAATAAAACAATAACCAGGTAAAAGTAATTAAAGAACTGCCTCTAAGAGGGCCTCCCTGGTGGTGCAAGGGGTTAAGCACAGCACTATGAAGCAATCTGCAGCCTCTGCAGTACTAGTTTGATCCCCAGCTGGCCAGGGAGCAACCCATATGGCGCAGCAGACCTCTCCTGTCTTGCCCGCTGCTCCCCTCAGCAGTGTATTTCATTCAATCCACCTGTACCCCAGCTCTCGTATGCATAAATAAATAAATCTTTAAAAAAAAAAAAAAGAATTGCCTCTAAGAAAAGCAGCAGGGGGGCCTTCCTGGTGGTGCAAGGGGTTAAGACACAGCCTATGGGGCTATCCGCGGCCTCAGCAGCACGAGTTGGATCCCCAGCCAGGGAGCTGCCCACATGGCACAGCAGACCTCTCCTGACTCGCCCGCTGCTCCCCTCAGCAGTATGTTTCAGTCAGTCTGCCTATTCTGTTCCCCACTCTGTCTCTGGTGATTCCTCTCACCCCCACGCCTCTGGCCTGTACCGCAGTTCTTGTGTGTATGGATGGATAAATCTTTAAAAAAAAGAAAAAAGAAGGGCCTCCCCGGTGGCGCAGCGGTTGAGCGCTGGGTTGCGAAGCTGCCCGCAGTCTACGCGGCGCCAGTTCCATCCCCGGTTGCTCCCCGGCCACCAGAGGAGGGTCCCACATGGCGCGCAGACCTTCCCTGCCGCCCGCTGCTCCCCTCAGCAGTGTACTTCAGTCCTTCTGCCTGCTCTGCTCCCCGCTCTGGCTCTGGTGAATTCTCTCACCCTCCCGTGCTTCTGACTGTACCCAGTGCTTGTATGTATAAACAAACAAATAAATAAATAAATCTTTAAACAAAAAAAAAAAAAAAAGAAAAAAGAAAAGACAAACAGCAGGCTGAGATGATTTAGTGCCATGTTCTACCAAACTTTAAAGGCACATACAATTTTTATATAAGCTGTCCCAGAGCATGTAAAATGTAATCTATGAGGTTAACTTACTCTTGATATCAAAATAGAAAGGATAGCACATACAGAAAATGCCTGTGGACTACTTAGCACTTATGTAGACAGATGGAATAATCCTAAGATAACAAATATGCAAATAGGGGCCAACTTGACGAGTAAATTACTAAGAGTGCGCAGAGTTAATTCTAAGAAATAAGGACAACAGTAGAGACTGCTGGATGCAGTTGATTATATTACATGTCTTCCTGTAACAAAAACTAATCAGGTTTACTAGTGATCTCCATTTATATTTTTAACATTCAGACTTAGTCCTCACACTTTGTGGATGCTTCCTTCCTGGGAGTTCCCTCCTTACATTCTGACAATTGTTAGTAGTCCCAGCTCAATCCTCTGACTGCTCAAATTAATTTGTGCATTCTACTTGACGGTAGGCACTGTGTGTCAATAAAATGGGGGATGAGCTTATGTTAAAAGCTGTATAAATCTGATAAAGCTGTATAAATCTGGTGTAGTGTCCATCTTTTAAGAGTTGACCCTTCTCCAAATTCTTCCTGCTTTTTTGTCACGCTTTAGTGTCTTCACCAATTGTTTTTAATAATTTTTTCTATGCTTCGTCATTGTTATCTATAGGAGGGTTCATTTATGTAAACTGTTGTACCAGTTACCATTACTGGAAGTTCCACATCTCAAGTTTTTTTAAAGAACAGATTTTCTCTGGCAGGTATATGTTTTACTACTGAAGTCTCAGGCAAAGAATTTTACCTATATAAAACTGTGAAATAAATTCTTCCTGCTGCCTGAAGTGTTGGTACCTCTCTTTTGTGTGGTCATTTTTAGTGTGTACTTCTTTGCTGCTCATTGTTATTTATCATACATTTCCAGACTTTATTGGCATTATAGGATAGAGGAAAATTAAATTCACTTGCACTTACAGTAGACATTTGTAAAGTGTAATAAAAATCAAAAAGTTTACTAGAGATGTTTACTGTTATGACAATAGCTCATCATATCTTTTTTTTAAGTTTTTTTTTAATGTTTTAAAAGATTTATGCATACAAGAACTGGGGTATAGGCTGGCGGAGTAGGGGCAGTGGTGAGAGGATTCACCAAAGACACTGTGGGGACAGAATAGGCAGATTGACTTAAATCCACTGCTGAGGGGAGCAGCAGGCGAGACAGGAGAGGTCTGCTGTGCCATGTGGGTCACCTCCCTGGCCGGGGATTGAACTCATATTGCAGGGGCTGCATATAGCTTCATAGTGCTGCACCTTAATTCCTTGCACCACAAGGGAGGTCCCACTCATCAGATCTTTAGAAGTGCCTTATTTATATTTTTACAACAAACAATAGATAGATAAAATACAATATATGGTGTCTTAAATAAAATCTTATATGTAAATTTCTTCTTTTTTTTAAGGTTTTTTTGTGAAAGTGGCAATGTTTAGCTCAGGAGAGTTGATTTATAAGAAGAAGACTCGCTTACTGAAGGCCTCCAGTGGAAGAGTAAAGTGGGGAGAGACTATGATTTTTCCACTTACACAGAATGAAAAAGAAATTATTTTTCTCATTAAGCTTTATAGTCGAAGCTCTGTAAGAAGAAAACAGTCTGTGGGCCAGGTAAGTAGGGAATTTTTATCTTGAATTCTTTCTTTGTGCTTTTCTATGCATATTAACAGTTGGTTTAACAGTGGAAATATAGAATAGAATTAAAGTTTAATAGAGTAAAATTCTTCATTATAAATTAAAATTTAGTGTTGCTACAAAAATCACATCTCCTATGTATGATGTTTTGTTTTAATAGAACTGGTTGGAACTTCTTTATTGATGAAAGACAAAAGTAATAAACAGAATTCAGTTATCATCATGTGTCAAGTTAAATATTTGTACTGTTTCTTTGCAGATTTGGATAAGTGAACACAGTAATAACATGGAAGCAGTGAACCAGTGGAAAGAGACAATTACAAATCCAGAAAAAGTTGTTGTCAAATGGCACAAATTAAATCCATCATGAAGACTTCACACATTAATTTGGTGAAGACCTTGACTTTCTTTTAGAAGACTTATGATTTCAGTTTGCTACCATGAGAAGTGACAAGTCAATATATTTATCAGTTCATTTATGGAGACCATAATTGTAGTATACAATCCATCTGATAGAAAATTAAACCTGATTTAAAAAAAATGGGATGAATTATGTCTGGGATCCAAAGTAAAGAAACTGCGAAAACAGGCAATCAAATAAAGGGGTAGTATTACTCGGGCAAATAAATTATAAAATTAAATTAGTGAGAATATCAGTCATACGTAGTTGATTGCTATGTTGTGGTTTATTTGTGAGCTTTTCCTAGATATTCAAAAGCTAGTATTCCGAGTCTGTTATTACTATCAGACATTAAGAAGACTTTACTATTGACTGATTCAATGCTAGTCAATATTGATTAGATCTCGACTCCACTCTTTACCTCTTACTCCATATTCTCAGAAGGCAAAAATTCAACAACTGCAATTCTTTTATATTTGGGGAAAATTTGTGCCCAGTGATTATCATTTCTTATACATAAAGCATCACATTGGCACTTTCTAAGTTATTTACCTCCAAGAAACCTTGGAAATAGAAAACTGTATTTTGGCAAGAATAAAGGAGAACGCCAGATGCTGAAGTGTAATTGATACCAGTATGCACACATTTTGCTGTTTTCCTCCCTCAAATATTTCACTTCTTATTTCATTTGGATTTGAAATAATATTTATCACCCATATGGCCCATCCTAATTAGCAGAATTAAATGAGCCTTAATGGCAGATTGAATGTTTCATGATAATCACTGCCTTGTTTTTAAGGCTTTTATATTTTATTGCGCTATAAGCCACAATATCACTTCCTATGGTGTTACGTGGTATCATTGTGTGGCAAATAAATATTTTCCGTTGCAGTTTTTTTTAGGTACTCATTAGGACTCAGTATTTGCGCATAATTTCAGTTTAATTTGTCATAAAAATGATGACCAAAATGAATAGGTTTTTTTTTTTTTTTAAGAAACAAAAAATGCTATCCCTTGGAAAATATGTCTTTATTTTTTGTGACTAAGTGTAGACCATGCACTCTGTGTTCATAGACTTCCATGTTTTTTCTCTCTTCATTTGTCCCACACATGCCAAGAAATAGATGGTGATATTTTAGTTCACAGGTGCCTTGCTGTAGCTTAAGCATACCCTCTCCATTCTAGTTCCTATGTCCTGTGTATCTCATTATAATTTTCCCAATTAAACACTTTGTTCCCCTTTTCCTAGCTACAACCTTCTCAAGTGACAACATGTCCTTTACATCTCCTTTACTTCTGCTGCCTGGATTTTATAGTATACTGATGGTACTGACAGGTATACTCTGGCACTGCGCATTTTGAAAAATACGCACGCACCTATTGGGGTTGTGGAAAATGGCGTATTGGTCAGTACTTGCATGGACTTTTTGAGAAATCACTTTGTGTAGTAATGTTTTGAATCTTTAAGTCAATAACTGCTTATTTTTAGAGCAGTTTTAGGTTTATAGCAAAATTGAAGGGAAAAGTACAGAGATTTCCCATATCCACCCCACCTCCGCATATGCCTGTCTTTCCCTGCAGTCAACATCCTGTACCAATGTGGTACTTTTGTTAAAGTCAGTGAACTGACTTTGACATATCATTATCACCCAAAGTCTGTAGTTCATATTAGGATTCATTCTCGATGTTCTGTTTTGTATGAGTTTTAACAAATACATGCTGACACGTAGTGACCATTGTAATATACAGACCAGTATTACTGTCCTAAAAATCCTCCGCAAATGCCATGCCTACTTTAATAGCTACCAAAGAAATAAGTCTGTTGGCTTTTAGAGAATAAATAATAGGCTTTATTGGTTTTCAAACTCTAGAAACTTACTTGGTTTCTTTGTGTTCTATTAATCCTTTCAGTTCTTAAATATATGTAGTCATATTTAATTCAATTTTTAACTATTTTATTTAATAGTACTTTTACAATATGTGTAATATGTGTAATTTGAGGGAAAGCTATGACCTCTTGGTTTGTTATGTCTTAGAATCCCAAGTAAATAAAGCAATAAAAGGAAAACCTTGTCATGAAAAGACCTTTCAGTTAGAGAAGTATAGATACAACTAAAATACCAAATATTTTAATTATTGTTTACTTAAGTCTTTTTCAGGTGAAGAAGTACTTAATACAAATGATTTTTACTTTACATGGAAATATAAAAAGAAACACTCATATTTGAGAAAAACATTAGAAGCTGTTAATAAAAATGAAATACTGTGCAAACATCACTTCTTTGTATTTGCTTAGGCATTTTTGACCTTTATCTACCTGTAATGGGAGAAGGAAATCAAAATGTTGCTGGGTGGCCAGAGAAAGCAATGGAAAGATTCATGTTGATAGTTGACATAGTGCCAATCCGCCAATCCCTAGCAGCCTATTTATAAGCTTTTGAATTAATACTAATATAATTAAATAACTGTTGCCCACATTAAAATATAATTATTTGACTTTCAGTTGGTTTTGCATGATTTTTGTTAGGAGAACTCCTAGAGAAATTACCTTTGAAATATATCAGTTCCAGCTCTTATCAGACTGCCAAGGAGGAACCAGTGGGATTTTGAACATATGTTATAAAACTGTAATCTGAAAATAACCTGAACTGTTTAAATACAGTAATGTGAATTTCTCTGATACTAATGTCCTTAACAGCCAGATAGAAACTGAAAATTCCACTGTGTGTTTAATCAAATAATTTTTTATGAAGGATTTCAGAACTATTGCAATAAATTTCAACTTTTTATGTAATACTAAGATTTCAAAAAAGTATATTTCCTTTAGGTTTTTAGTAGGGTGTTATAAGGGAAGTGCCAGTAAAATGTCTATCTATAATAGTTATGAGAACACTATATAAGCCCAGGTTCATCAGTGAAACAGAACCAACAGGAGATCTCTTTCTCTCTCTCTCATACACATACACACTTGACAAGAGGAATTGGCTCATTTGATTACAGAGGCTGAGAAATCTCACCACCCACTGTACAAGCTGGAGATGAAGGAAAGCTGGTAGTGTAATTCAGTCTGAATCTGCAGGCCTGACAACCAAGGGAGCTGATAGCATAAATCCTAGTTTGAGGGCAGAAGATAAGATGGGATATCCGAGGTCATCAGTGATATATGAAAAAAGGTGAATTCCTCTTTTCTTTGCCTTTTCTTCTGTCTAGATAGACACATTGGGACAGGCGTAAGCTATAATTCTTGTTCAAATTTAATTTCAAATACTTGTGGTTTTGGCTGAAACAGTGAGTTAAAGGAAAAGTAGATGCATATCAAGTACTATGTTGAAATAGAAAATTAAGATTAAATGTATAGTAAAAGTTAATGTAGTCCTCCAAAATTTGTTTCGTGGGTGATGAATTGTCTGAAAATGACTGCTGCCTAGATTTTCAGTAATTTCCTAGTAGAGAGTTATTTTCACTTGGTACTTAGGATTTTTAAATATTTTCACCTATAAAATATCTATAAAATAGCTATTATTTAATACAACTAACATATATAACTAGATTGACTACATTAAATTATAGGACCCTGACAACAGCAATAGAGGTCTAGAAAGAAAGTTGTGTGTCTTCTCAGATGGCCTGATGGTATGATTCAGTTCTGAGCTACATCACTGAAATGAGGTATGTCTTGCAGATGATGATGATTACTAAGTATTCATTTCCTTTTTCTCATCAATTTTCAGGGCCACCATTCTTTAGTTTTTAAGTAGGATGACCAGAAATACCTAGCCTTCATGATAGGACTAAATTTATGTAACAGATAAATTTGGGTGGTTGTGGTTCTTAATTGTCCTTTAATTTCTGGGTGTTCAATGTCTTGATTATACAATGTATGCTGTCTTATTCTTGAAACAAGTCAATTTTTCAGTGAGTCACTTGATATATTTAATAAATGCAAAAATATTTGTGTGGTACTTCATTCAAAAACTAGGTACTTTCAGTGTGAAGAAGCCATCACTTTACTGAGGGGTTTTATGTCCTAGTAGGGAAAAAATATAATGCCAAATTATAGTAAACACAGTTTTTGAGATGTGGACAAAGCCTTTAGAGGCTCAAATAATTAAATGCAGCTGAAGAAAATAGGCAAAGTGTGCTACGTCCCTGACCTGAAAGTCACAGATCTGGGTAGAAAGGAGCCACTGTTGCCTCATGATCACTGGACTCTGTCTAGCTAGCAGAATTACTTCATTTCTTTGGTCAGCTGACTCTGTGAAAAACATTCAATGCTACTTTCTTCAACTTCCCACTGTCACATCCACAGACTTGTTTTTTTAAACCCACATCTTTTTTTTTGTTTGTTTTTTTCAATTTTTTTTTTTAAGATTTATTTATTTATTTATACAGGCACTGGGTACAGTCAGAAGTGTGAGAGGGTGAGAGAATCCACCAGAGCCAGAGCGGGGAGCAGAACAGGCAGAAGGACCGAGGTACACTGCTGAGGGGAGCAGCGGGCTCTGCAGGAGAGGTCTGCACGCCATGTGGGACCCTCCTCCGATGGCCGGGGAGCAGCCGGGGATCGAACCGGTGCTGCAGAGGCTGCGGGCAGCTTCGCAACCCAGCGCTCAACCGCTGTGCCACCAGGGAGGCCCAACAATAGCTCTTTCTTAACAATAGCTTATTGCCTTACTGTCTTTGTAGCCTTTGCTTTTTATTTTAACTTGAATTTTTTTAGCTATTTTGTCTCTGTTCATCTTTGTGATCTTTAAATTTTAAATTGGGAGTCAAGTGGTAAGAGCCAGAATCTTCTTGAGGAAGAGATAATACTAGATTATACATAATTAGTACAAAGTTTAAAAATTATTGCAGGGCCTCCCCTGGTGGTGCAGCGGTTGAGCGCTAGGCTGTGAAGCTGCCCGCAGCCTCTGCAGCGCCGGTTCGATCCCCGGCCTCTGGCGAGGGTCCCACATGGCACGCAGACCTCTCTTGCTATGCCTGCTGCTCTTCTCAGCAGTGTATTTCGTCAGTCTGCCTGTTCTGTTCCCCGCTCTGGCTCTAGTGAATTCTCTCACTCTCCTGCGCTTCTGACTGTACCCAGTGCTTGTATACATAGATAAATGATTCTTTAAAAAAAAAATATTGCATTTCTCATTATAGAAAAGAGAAATATGAGAGAGCCTGCCTTATATCTCTTTAATTCATTTTCTGAGTTTAGGACCTACAAAAAATAGGCCTCAACAATAAGTGCATGAGGGGTTCCTATTCCTTGTTCATTTTTGAATGCTGAGGGAGTTAAAATTTTTTCTTAAGAATTTTTTTCGGGGCTCCCTGGTGGTGCAGCGGGTTGAGCGCAGCACTATGAAGCTGTCTGCAGCCTCTGCAGCGCAGGTTCGATTCCCAGCCAGCCAAGGAGAAACCCACATGGCGCAGCAGACCTCTCCTGTCGCGCCTGCTGCTCCCCAAGCAGTGTGTTTTGGTTGTCTGCCTGTTCTGTTCCCTGCTCTGCCTCTGCTGAATCCTCTCACCCTCCCACATCTCTGGCCTGTACCCCAGCTCCTCTATAAAAATAAATCATTTAAAAAAAATTTTTTTTTCGTTAAGGAAAAAAATGGGTTTAGGTAACAAGTTAATAATTTTTGTCTGTTTCCTCTTCCCCTTCATACCTGAAGGCCATGACACATTTCCATCACTAACAGTGAGTCATAGTGGCAATAATTTAAACCCAGGTTGTGAATCTTTAAAAAAAGACCTCTAGGGTTGGTTGGTTTTAGTTGTCTGTTTCCTTATTTTGTTTCTCTATATTCCACAGATGAGTGAAACCAACTGGCATTTGTCTTTTTCTTTTTTATGTCCCTTAGCATTTCATCTCCAGCTCCACCCATGTTGTCACAAATGGCAAGGTTTCATCTGTTTTTGTATCTGTGTGGTATCCCATCATGTATATGTACTATGTCTTTATCTGCTCATCTGCTTGGGGGCACTTAGGTGGTTTTCATAGGTTGGCTGTTGTAAAGAGAGCTGCAATGCACAGAGCAGTGCACATATCCCTTTGAATTTGTGTTTTTGCTTCCTTCAGGTTGATACATAGGTGTGGAATTGCTAAACAAATCCTAGAAATCTGACTAGAATTGAGACTTCCAGAGTGGGAGGATGGGGGATAGAAATCCAAAGGCAAGGTGGGGCGGAGGGGGGCAATGGGCTGTGGGTGGAGGTTTATGGGTGCTTTGGTGGTGGGAATGGTGTGGTAACATATCTGAAGAGGTGTGAATCTATACCCCTAAATCATAATAGAGTGTTGTAAACCATTACCTCAAAAGATAATACCAAAAAATCCAGAGCCTTAGGTGATTTTGTTACACCCCTTGCAGAATTATTGAAGTAGGTAGGCCGCAGTGAAATTCATCAACATGCTTGGGCTGTTCTGCTTTGTGGGTGTTTTTCCCCAATTTTTTTTATTGTGGTAGGATAGGCATAGCAAATTTATCATCTAACCATTTTAAGTGTACAGTTTAGTAGTATTAAATATATTCATAATTTTATGCAGCCATCACCACCATCCATCTCCATAACTTTTTCCATCTTATAATATCCAGATTCTATATCCATTAAATAATAAGCCCCATTTCCCCCCAGACCCCAGCAACCACCATTCACATTTGTCTCTATGAATTTGACTACTTTAAGTCTCTTATGTGAGAATATACAAAATAAGTCTTTTTGTAACTGCCTTACTTCACTTAGCATAATGTCGTCAGATCATCCATGTTGTAGCATACCAGAACTAACTGCCTTTATAAGGCTGGATAATATTCCAAAATGTGTGTGTATTCACCACATTTTGCTCATCCTGCAGTAGACACTTGGGATGCTTCTGTTTTTTAGCTATTGTGAATAATGTGGCCTAAAAATAGCTATTTGAGACTGTGCTTGAGTTCTTTCGGGTGTATATTCAGAAGTGTAGTTGCTAGATGATACAGAATTTCCCTTTTTAATTTTTTGTGTAATCAACATACTGTTTTCCATAGCTGCTGAGCCATTTTACAATTCCCACCAATAGGGTAGGGGCAACAAATGTTCTAGTTTCTTCATATTTTCATCAACACTTGTTATTTTCTATTTTATTCATAGTAGCAGCCATTCTAGTCAGTGAGAAGGGATAGGTGATGTCTCATTGTAGTTTTGATTTGCATTTCCCTAGAGATTAGTGATGTGACTATTTTTCCATGAGCTTATTGGCCATTTGTCTTCTTTGCAGAAATGTATTCAAGTCCTTTGCCCATTTTGAATTTGTTACTGAATTTTAGGAGTTCTCTGTATGTCCTGAATATTTTTCAAAAATATATTTTTTGAGGTAATGTTGGTTTACATTATTGTCTTTTTTTTTGGTTTTTTTTTTTTTGGAAGCATAGGATGCCCCCTTCTGGCACTGTTACATTGCTCCCACCACCAAAGCACCCAGAATCCATCGTGCTTGCTCTCTACTTTGTGCTTGTCCCTCTCCATTCCTCTCCCCCTCTGACAGTCTCAGTTCTATAGTCTGCTTTCAAGGGCCAGTTTTTGAATTTGGCTTTATCTGACCCTTTTGTTCCTCTATATTACATGTAAGTGACACCTATGTTCTGGATATTAATCTACTGATGTGTGCTTTGCAAATATTTCTTCCATTCAGTGGACTGGATTTTTACCCTTTAGGTACAGTCTATTGATGCATAAAATTCTGAAATTTCCCTGAAGTCCAATTTGTCTTTTTTTTTTTTTTTAATAGAGGCATGTTTATTTATTTATTTGTTTGTTTGTTTGTTTATTTATACATGCACTGGGTACAGTCAGAAGCGCGGGAGGGTTAGAGAATTCACCAGAGCCAGAGCAGGGAGCAGAGCAGGCAGAAGGACCGAAGTACACTGCTGAGGGGAGCAGCGGGCGGCAGGAGAGGTCTGCGCACCATGTGGGACCCTCCTCCGGTGGCCGGGAGCAGCCGGGAATCGAACCGGCGCCGCAGAGGCTGCGGGCAGCTTCGCAACCCAGTGCTCAACCGCTGCGCCACCGGGGATGCCCTATTTGTCTTTTTTTTTAACTTTTGTTTCCTATGCCCTTTGGTGTCATATCCAAGAAACGCTACCAAATCCTAGACTGCTAGACTGTGTGGTTTTAATCTCAGGTAGTTCACGCGTTAAAATGCAATTTACTCTTTTGTATTTCTCAAAAACGTTCTCCTTATTCATATTATTTCATAGATATTTTTCATGTCTCAGGAGCGAGAAAAAGAAACTACATATATTTTATCTTTAAAATTAGGATACTGAAAGGTGTTAATCTTTTGGTCTTTGAGCTACGTATGGAAAACATTGATTTAATCACTCAAATTATGTGTTTGTGAAGTAGAAACTACTTTTTTTCAGGACCTTGTGTGATTGCTGCTCCTGACCATAAGACAGTAGATAAACTTGGTTGTTTCTGAGAAGGGAGCATCATGTAGGGAGAAAGACTCAGGACAGCTTTGCTTGACTAAAGTCTCTGAGTGCAGCATCTTGGCACATAGTTTTGCACGGCTTGAGTTTTCATTCTCTCAGAATACAAATAAATGAGGGGGATTAGCTTAGCTAGCAGAACTTTTCAAAGTCTGTTGTGCAAACCACAATATTATTAGTTTACTAATTTATAAAGGGAGGCTAGTCCCTTCCAGTGGCAGAAATATTTTACATTTGCCTTCATAATCAACCTCTGTTTTGTATTAAGGTAACTACAGAATTTCATATAAGAAGCCAGATAAGGGCCTCCCTGGTGGCGCAGCGGTTGGGCGCTGGGTTGCGAAGCTGCCCGCGGCCTCTGCGGCGCCGGTTCGATCCCCGGCTGCTCCCCGGCCACCGGAGGAGGGTCCCACATGGTGCGCAGACCTCTCCTGCCGCCCGCTGCTCCCCTCAGCAGTGTACTTCGGTCCTTCTGCCTGCTCTGCTCCCCGCTCTGGCTCTGGTGAATTCTCTCACCCTCCCGCTCTTCTGACTGTACCCAGTGCATGTATAAACAAAACAAACAAACAAATAAATAAATAAAACATGCCTCTATAAAAAAAAAAAAAAAAAAAAGAAGCCAGATAAGAGTTTGGAGAGCCTGAAATCAAAGCAGAAGGCATTGTAGACAGAGGTATTATCCCGACTCTGGTGTGATGGCTTTAACATCCTGTCCCAAGCAGGAGACTGCTGAAGATCCTTACCATCTGATGCCCATATTTAGTGTCTTTCTCCTGAGATTGCAGGACTCACACAGTTTACTCTGCCTCTTTGACCTTCCCTTTTGCTATATTTCATTCTAATCACCTTCACGTATTTACAGAGTCTGTGGGCAGGCAAGTTACTTAATTTATGATGTTTCAGCTTGCTAAGTTATCATATTTTATGATGCCTCACAGATACTATATCCAGGTCATCTTGAGTGCAGTCTTAGGAATTTTCTCCACCATTAGGTAATATATAAATGTTTGTCTGGAGTCTCTAGGTTTGTGATTTTTGATCTGTCAGTATCATTTGAAGTATTCCATATAATTGTTGGTCCTCTTTTTTTTTTCCTTTATACTTTTTATTCATAGGTTTGAGAAGAGGCTTAACTGGGCACAATATACTGATATATGCTTCTTCTTGACCCAAAATCCATATATCAGAAAAGGCTCCATGTGGACCTGAGATGAAATTTAGACATGCCAGATGATGTGTAATAAACAGGCAGAACTGACCACAACACTCACTTTCCCTAGAAAACTATTTGTGCTTTTAAAAAATATTTTATTTTGTTCTTTTAAAAAATATTTTATATAATTTTTAAATCATTTTTCATTTTTGCACAATGTACGCATTTTCATTTTGGTTATATTCCCCATACAACTCCTCCCTCCCTTATTTTGGCCCTAATCCCTCCTCTCCTGCCCACCACTCCCCCCTGTAGTGTGTCTCTGGTTTATAGTTACTGTTGATTTTGATTTTTTTCTTTGTTTGCCCTCTTCTTTTAAAACACTTCATTACTTTTGAGAAACTTTTTTCTTTGATTCTTTCATTACTGCACTAGCTGGAGTAGCTCTAAGCACTGTATGAGAGAGGAAGGAAAATATGGCACTCCCATTCAAAGAGTTGGGAGACTAGACAGGGTTTATACTGAGGCTGGTTTGTGTTGGATGGGGGGTGCTTCATAGTAAAATGGAGGTAAGAGAAATTATCAGGGCAGAATTCCTCTAGCTTGTCGAAGATCTCAGGTCATCATCACCAGCATCTGAGTTTACTTATTTGAAAGCAGTGGTGGTCTATCTTTTTTCTGCCTTAGGGAAAAAATGATGAGAAAAAAATTATTTTTCATTGCACATATGGCATCTGACAGTTCTTTTGAAATAAATGTGATCTTGTATTTGTTTTATGTCTTAAAGATATACTAGATTCCCTGCAGGTTTCAGAGATAGAGTTTCCTCATTAGGAGAACATTAGTTCATTAACCTAAACTTTGAGGAAAGAGATTCCTTCACTCAGTGCTGTCTTTCTCCCTTTTATGGGGTGGTGGTACTGACAGTTACTTGAAAGCAATTAATCACCTGCATTATTAATTCATGTGGCAGGGTGATCATCATCAGTTTAATGTATCCCAACAGTATTTTTGCTAAAGAAGTTACAAGTTCTTAGAGCTGAAGCTGTTGAGTTATTTACTTAGTCTGAGATTAACTTTTCTGCTTACCATCTCCAGGATAAAGTCAAAATTACAGAAACTAAAAATGTTGTGAGGGAGAGGAAGGTTACTATAGTGTACTTTAAAAACTAGAAGTTTAAATTTATGTAAAAGACCGTATTTGTTAAGATTTCAAATACTTTTATCTCGTAGGTGGAGTAATGATATGGAAACAAACACATAACAAAATTCTAGTTTCCAGGCGTGGACAAAAAAAGCAAGAGTAAAATAAGACTTTAGCATCACCAAGCCAACTGGCCAAAGTGTAATCATGTCCCTTTGAAAAGGTTCCTTTAAGATCCATACCCAAGGAAAGTGATAAGCACATGAGAAATCCTCGATCTTCTATAAATAAGTGACTTAAAATTAATTCAGGTTAAATGGAAATTTCAGATCACCCAGTGCGTATGGGGTATTTTGTGTCGGATCCAGAGAAGACTGTTTCTGTATTTCTTTCTGTGGTATAATTACACCTGTGTGCCAACCATGTACATTTTTTAATTTTTCATATATTCAGCATGTGTGAACATGCTGCCTCACAGGCATGTTTATGAGAAATGCGGGGTTTTTGTGTCACCGACTGACCGCTAACGGCTGGACGGATTCCAAACCGCATCTGAGTCGAGCTGAGTATGGTTAATATTAACTAAGAGAGATTAATTATACACCAGAAGTCTCTTGAAATAGTCTGTTCTGAGAAAAAGAGAAGCAATTTGATGATATGTAAATCTTGTTCTTTGGGAAAGCTTGTTTTTCCTTTTCTCAGGACACAAAATAAGAGACAAACTGATAAAACCTCGGCGACTGGTACCCTAAGCTGGGACCCTGGTAGGCGCCCAAGGTCTTGTCTGCAGGGTTATGCTCACGTGGTTTTCCTCGGCCTAAAACACTTTTATTAGCGCCTTCCTCTTTCTCCCCTCTTCCCCTTTCCCCCCCTGCACAGAATGTCTATGTATTTTGAGAGTGTCATCTTAAAATAATTTTCTCCAGGAAACATAATAACCAGGGTTCTCTCGAGAAACAGAGTCAGTAGGATGGGCATTTATCCACATACGTATGTAATACTGAATTTTTTATTTTATATTTGCCCTTTCATGAACTGAGCTTTTTGTTGTTATTCTTGAGTTTTATGAATCTCTATGTTCTGGATATTGCTTGACTCACATGACTGTGAACTGGCTCTGATGGTCCTGGCCACTGAGAAGCCCGGGATCTGCGGCGTGGGCTGGCGGGCTGAGGCCAGCAGAGCAGCTGCTGCAGTTCCAGCATAAAGACCAGTGCCCAGAGACTCAGGGGAGCGGAGGCTACAGGTGAAGTCTGAAGGCAGATGGCTGGAAAATACCCTGCTGCTCAGGCTATCTGATTGATCTGAGAACCACAGAACCTTAGAGGGAAAATAAACATTTTATAACAATAGCTTAATCAGTTAATGAATGACAGTGCTAAGTCAAGGATTCAGTTTCCTTGTTTAGAGGCCTGTCTTTTCCTTCTATTCCGTCTTCCTTCAGCTGATTGGATGAGCCACCACATTAAGTCGGGTAATTTGCTTTCCCCAAGTTCATCAATGTGAACATTAATCTTATCCAAAAATGCCTTTTTTTAAAAAAAGATTTATTTATTTATGCAAGCACTGGGCACAGTCAGAAGCGCGGGAAGGTGAGAGAATTCACCAGAGCCAGAGCAGGGAGCAGAGCAGGCAGAAGGACCCAAGTACACTGCTGAGGGGAGCAGCGGGCAGCAGGAGAGGGCTGCACGCCATGTGGGACCCTCGCCCGGCAGCTGGGGATCAAACCGGTGCTGCAGAGGCCGTGGGCAGCTTCGCAGCCCAGCGCTCAACCGCTGCGCCACCAGGGAGGCCCCAAAAATGCCTTTGAAAGCAAAAAATGGACAATTATAAGTCAGAGACATCCTGCAGGGGAAGAGGAGGAAGAGGTAGCAGAGGGAGGGAGGGAGGAGCCCTGGGGACTGAGGTGATGGCGCACTGGGAAGGAAACTCTATGGGGACTGTACCTGAGTGGGTGGGGGTGAAGCAAATATTGTTTAAAAATGAACAATGATGTTAAAAAACAAAACAAAACAAAAATGCCTTTGAAGTTGAGACATATAATTCACCATCACAGCTTCCTTCTTATCCTAATTTGTTTGGGTTTAGGGCTCTGGATGCCTGAATGAATGTTATTAGTGCTCTGCCACTTTTGTTTTTAAGGAAGCATTGGGAATAACTTATTTTTATAAAATTAAGAAACTGCACCATTCTGGTTTGCAGTTATACTGAATGTTCTAGCTGTGATCTGACCAGCTCATAGCATTTTTAACAAGATTGTTTTCAGTGGTCTGACTTCTATATTGCCACTAATGTGGTTCAGGATTTAATTCATTTTACCCTATACCATCACTGTTTTAATTTGAATTAAACCATTAGATATTGTCTCTACATGAACTACAGTTAGGGTAATTTCCTTCCTGTTTCAATCTGGTTTTTCAGTAATTTATTTAACATTTACCTAACATTTATTTAAGTCTATTTGTAGACTTCTCACGTGATTCTTATTTTAAAACACCACTAGTTAAGACTATATACTCCATATTCCATTTGTTAATAATTTTGCCTTCTTTTCTATTTTATAAGCTGGGAGACTATCATGCCTGCCATTATTTCCTCTAAGTGTTAAAGCATGGAATTCCAGTAGTCTTCAAGGTATAATTTTTCCTGTTAATGAAGAAAATATTAACAGCTTACTCTTCCCCATCACTGCCAAAAAGTATATTACACTGTAAGCTACCAGGACCATGTGATTGAAGCCATGGCTGGTGAAATTAACCTATTATACTCTAATCTTAATTCTGATTGGTTATATAAGAAATAAAATATCAATAGTTACTTTGCCCATCTGATTGATCATAGAACCTTAGCAGTAAATTAAACATTTTATTACAATAGCTTTATTGCTAATTAGTGACAAGTCTGAATCAAGGATTTGTTTCCTGATGTCTAATCTAGTGATCTAGCATCACTTACCTGTTATATTTCCAAGTCATATGTTAAATGTAATATTTTGGTTTAAATCATTTACAATATGTAGTGACTATATGACAGAAGTCACTGCCCATTTCAGTTGAAGAAGGAAATGTTGAGATATCAAATATTACCCAGATAATAGACCTATGTTTTTGTGTAATTCAGAATTTACTTATTTGTTATATTTATTGTTATTGATAAAGTTCTTAAGCAGCCAAAGTAGGAACTTTGCTCTACTGTGTGCTGCTAGGAGCTTTTCCTTTAATAGCTATGTTTTAGATGTCATTTATTTAAACACTATTGAACCAAGTAGTGGTCTTCCTAGGTGAATTACATTGGTTCCCTTCTTTTCGAGTAATGAAATGAGGTTATTTCTTTATCCCTGGGAAGAAAGTATATCTTACTATGAGGATGCCTTGGCCTTTTCCTAAATCAAATAAAGATTGACAGAGGTTTTTTTTTTTTTTTTTCACAGTTTCCGTGAAAAAATAAAGGAAAATTTGGTTTTAGATTTATTTTAAAAAATACCACAAGTGGCAGTTAGTAACCTTCATTTGAATTAGTACCCTCGGTTGCCTCAACTACACTTTACTTAAATATGTTGGAAAATTTGGAGTTGGATGTCAGTAAATGTTAGCTCCACTCCCTTTGGTAATATACAGTGTCTTTATGATAAGGACATGATAATATAGGTTAAAAAAATCATTGCCACTTAATTTTTTAAGTTTTGCGTTTAGTAACAGCAAGTAATGTGATTCATAGCTTATAGTGTTTGTTTTGCTGCTGACCCAAAATGTGGGTACTTGTGTTATTGAGATTAAATACTTAGCTTTGAGACCTTGTTTCTGCAAAGTCAAATCTCTGCGTTTTGGTTAAGTTTGTATTGGCTTTACAATGGTCAGCAGGTAGTGGAAGTGCCTGGAAGGAGCAACTGCAGTTGATGCGGATGGTATCGAGGCCCTTCTCCCGGTGGGCCTGTTGACCAAAGATATGAGAGATAACCATGTGCCTCTCCTTGCCTGAGCCAGCATGAGTCCACGTGGTCAAGTGCAGGCCAGGAACCAAATGAAAACCTTGAGATGAAATCCATCTCAAGCTGTCACCCCACCTTTCAAAGTAGTCTTGCAAAATTTTCAGCACCTTAAAAGATTTTCTGAAACACGATTCACTATGTCAATCACAAAGATGAAAGGGAATTCCTTAGACCACCTTTAAAAATTATCAGTTTTTTCCCTCTTTTTGTAAGTTTGTTCTTAAATCACTTTCACAAAAATCAACAATTCGGGAGTGAATTGTGCATGTTAGCCTCCCTGCAGCGCCTGCTGGAATGGGGCACCTGTCAGAAAACGAAACTGAGAAACTCTTTGATTCCTGGAAGTTCCTGTTGGGGGTGTGGAGTTTTCTGAGCAATAGGGAACATGGGCTAGTTCGGCAAGTATGCTGTATTTGACTGCCAGCTCTTTGTTTAAAGAGGGTGTAACAACTGTGGGCCAACAGGAACGTGAACTCAAAGTTAAGTGTGGCGTCATCTTACCACCTGTCACACGAATACACCCACATTCATAAGCAGACACGTTGCATTTAAGTGTTTTTATCAACTCAGAGAAGCCAGCTATAAAATAATTAGATTTCTCTAACTCTTACCAGCATATGATTTGGGGAAACTTTCTTTTTGTGCCAAGAAAATGTTTAGAGGAGAAAAAAAAATGTTTAGAGGCGAAAACAGCCCCCAACTTTGTACGTACTGGTTAATGGACATGTGAGGGAGGGCTCTTCAGCCATTGCAGGGGAGAGGTATGTGTGCTCACAGAATATTTAAATTCCAGTATGTGACTGAAAGCTGATTCCTTAAATAATGTCCAATTTGTTGAGATTCGCTGCTGTCTTCTATCGCTAGGTACTTGGATTCTGCCATGTAACATTTCAAGGTCAGTTTGGAATAAACCGTTCCAAATTTTATACAGAAAAGCATCTACAGTTTGTGCTGTCTTTAAGGACGTGTTTGGAGACACCGTAGTGCCCTTCTGTAGCACATTGCCTCCTATAATAATTCAGACCATTAGGAATTCCTTAAGTTAATAGCTAATGTAGCTATTTTTCCACCTCAGGACTCTGATATTTTGAGCAGGATAATTCTTGCTGGGGGGAGGGGACATTGTAGGATGCTCAGCAGCATCCCTAGCCCTAGATGCCACCCCCTCCCCCGGCCCCCAGTTAGACAGCCAAAACTGTCTGCTGGGGGGCAAACTAGCCTTGTGGGGAACCACTTCTCTAGGACAAAATGTTAAGGAAAAGACCTTAGCAATTATCTAATTTTTATTTTCTCATCTTCCATATGGCAGTGATTTATGCAAGATCTCATGACTTCTTAGTCACAGAGATGACTTGGGTTAGTTTCTTTTCAGTTAGTTTCTTTCCTGCCCTGACCTCCTGCTGTGAGCTTGTGCAGTTACATTGGGTCCATGGGGGCATAGCTAAGCATTCAGCAACCTAGTTCCTGTGATGTATGGAAAATTCTGTAGCTCTCCTTAAATAGCCACTTGTATATTCTTCTGGGTTGTTTCCCCGAGAAGCAACCCTGAGATGAGGATCTGTGTAAAAGTGACTTATTTATGAGGAAGTCTTCTCAGGCAAATTAGTAGGGCAAAAGGAAAGCAGATGGAGCCGAGGAGGAACCAAGCAAGGATACACTATCAGGCAAACTTTCAAGGAGGCAATTTTAACTTAGTTACAGGAAAGCCCCAGGGACAGAGATTATATGTCAGAATTGTCCTGATGAGGGGTAAGATAACCAGAGTATTTACACTTTCCAGTCATTGTTTAGGTGGAGTTTTAACCTGGACACTATTGACACTTTGGAGATAGTTTTTGCTGCAGGAGTCTACCCTGTACCTTGTGGGGCATTTAGCAGCAGTCCTGGCTGCCACCTGCTAGATGCCAGTGGCATCCCAACCCTCTCTCCTACCCAGTTGCAAGAATCAAGAATGCCTCTAGACATTTTGACTGTTGGAGGTCAAAAATTCCCCAAGTTGAGAACCACTGGTTTAAGGGTTGCCCCTGGGGAGGTGTGAATTCCTAGGAACTTTAGGTTATCAGGCTAAGTGGTCTTTGGCAGCCTGAGAACCACTCTCAGAAGGGAGGAGCCAGTATGCAGGAATTGCTAATGAATCCCCCTGGAGATGGGTAGAGCTCTGACATCACCTGCTGCATGACATGAACTTACTCCATTTCTGAACTTGAGCTGTGTGAGCCGTGGGAAGGATCTGATAGGGAGGCAGTTTTCCTTTAAGGGCTTGCGTGGCTTGACCCAGCCTGGCGTGAGCACCACTGCAGCAGTACCTGGATCATCCTACCATCACCACCATACCCCTGACTACTTCTCCACTGGGACTCTTTTTAATCTCTGTACAATTGTTTTGATCAGAAACCTGATTTGAGAAAGAATTGAACAACTTGGAACCACTCCTGTAAGACTAGAGTCTCTAGTTTTAGTTTTACTCTATCACAGACAATCACTATATTTTGGCAGCATTTTTCTACTTTTGGACCTGTTTTCTCTCTGCTCTCCCTCCTGTCCATCCATTCATTTATTCAACATTTGTTGACTGAGTGCCTGATACATACGCAGCCCTTTGCTAGATGCTAGGAATACAAGAGACAAAAGAGATAGGACCCCTGCCTACATGGAGCTTTTGGCCTAGTGGGGGAGAAAGACAAGAAGTAAATGATCATGTCTCTCAGGCATGAGAACTTGGGAGTCCTTTTCTCCCCTGAAAGAATTTTTATTTGTAACTTCACAGGCAAGCTGCATTCTTAGACAACTCCAGTAAATAACCTGTCTGGCTGCCAGAGTCAGACTGCCTGGTAATAAGTGGCTGTGCATTCCTCTCAGGAGACAGCGTGACACACAGGGAGTACAGCAGGGGTCATTTTTGTCTAGTATCAGCGAAGCCCAGTAGTGTGGAAGTAGTAGGAAGAGGAGGGAATGACCATATATTCGATTCTGTCATTAGTCTTGGCTTTTTGCTTGCAAATTTTCTCTCCCCAGCCAAGCCTCTCTTCAACCCATATTGTAAAGTATAAAATTTGTCTAAAGTGTACATAAGTGGTCTGAAGAAAAAGCAGATTTAAGGGAGATGTTGCGTACTTTGGATTATTAGAATGATCAAAAAGACCTGTCCAAGAAAGTGATATTTAAGCTGAGGTCTGAACACTGAGAAAGGGAGTCAGTGAAGACCAAGGGGAAGAACATTCTAGGCAGAGACAGAGTATGGAAAAATCACTCATATGGAGAAGAGCCGGATATGTTTGAAAAACTGAAAGAAGGCTAATTTGGGTGGCTGAAGCAGTGAAGGAGGGGAGAGTGTTAGAGAAGCACAGGATACAGTAGGGGCCAGAGCGTAAGAAGTGACCTCTTGACCCTGCTTAGGAATTCTTATTTCATCCAACGTACAATAGGAAACTACTGATTTGGGTTTCGGAAGGTTGACTGTTGTTCCTGCATGGAGAGAGGCTTAGAATGGGAGCTGTGAGTCAGGAAATTAATGTCTCCGTCTATGTGAGAGAGGTGATGACTTTGGACAGGGTGATGGCATTCTAAGTGAGAGAGTTAAGTTCAATTTTGGAAGCACAGTCCACTGGAGAAGTCAACCAACATCATGGAGGGGAGAAAGAGAAAAAAACTAAGCATGACCCCCAACTTTCAACTTACACTACTCCATAGGTGTTGAAGTAGGGGAAATTCGGGAGGAGATGGCTTTTTTTTAAGTGGGTAGACAAGATAAAAATTTGTCAAATTTGAAATATGAACCATGTACATAGAGATGGGAGAGAGCAGCTGAACATGTATTAGTTGGAAGTGCAGAGATGAGGCCAGGGCTGGAAATGTAATCATTGCTGTCATCTGAATACATGTGGTTTTTAAAGCTAAGAGCCTGGATAGGTTTGCCAAGGGAACACGTGTGACAGAAAGGAGTACCAGGAACTCAGTCTTGAGGTTCTCCAATATGAAGAGGTTAGAGAGATTAGGAGGAACCAGGAAAAGATACTCTTTCACATAATGGGTTATCCTCTGTGCTTTTGGTTAATGGTTCTGGGATTCAGAAGCAAAAGGAATATGATGAGTTGTTCTTTCTATCCAGCTGTGAAATGATAGTGAAGTTAAAACAAACAGAAAGATCATGAATACATACTAGGGCAACAGAATTATGTGGCCGTACTCAGTTATATAGAATCATCCATGTGATTAAAAGAGAGAGGGATTCCAAGATTTTCATGGAAACAGGGACAAAAATTTGTGCATTCCGGGAAACCATCCCTATGCCAGCAAGACCAGATTTATGTTCTTCTATGTACTGTCATACCCTTATCATAACCACACTACTATAAAGACTCATATGATAGGAAGAACCATTAGGAGTTAACCTGCTATTCCCTCTGCCCTCCATACCCACCCACTAAGTACACAACTCTTCACCTGAAGGCCTCCTTCATGTGAACAAGATGTGGATGGAATGGACGTCATCTCAAAGAGATAGTCCCTCAATAGCACATACCCCTTTACCACCTTATCTCTATCATAGCATCATACTACTCATGATCTCTTAGTAATTTACTGAATCATTTACTGATTTTTGTCTTCCTCCCTCATGGGATTATAAACTCTAGAATGCAAGGACATGTCAGTATTTACTCCAGTCTGAATATATTTCATGCATATTTTTGAATGAATGCATAAAGTGATTATGAAAAAACTGAAAATTAGCATAAGTGACATAAAGAGTTATTGTCCCCTCTCAGTAGACAAATGTCAGTGTCTTACCAAATATAATTTATGTTCATTATTTTTGCTATCTAGGTATGTGATAAAACTCAACCCCACCTCCAACTTCTCTCAACTTCTGTTAATTTCTTATGTTTCCTACTCTATCTGCCCACTCTTCAGCACACAGTCCTTTCTGCTTTCCCTCACCTATAGTTTTGTGCTCAATCCTCACCTTTTTAATTTTTAAAAAAATTTATATATGCATACAAGAGCTGGGGTGTAGGCCAGAGGTGTGGGGGTGAGAAGATTCACTAGAGACAAAGTGGGGAGCAAAATAGGCAGATCTGCTGAAATACACTGCTGAGGGGAGCAGCAGGCGAGACAGGAGAGGTCTGCTAAGCCATGTGGGTCAGCTCCCTGGTCAGATATCGAACTTGGGCTGCGGTGGCTGTCAATAGCTTCATAGTGCTGAAACTCAATCCCTTGTGCCAGCAGGGAGGTCCCCTCATCTTTTTTAAACACCCTTAACCTTTATTAACCATGTTCTCCCAGCCTCCTGCTTGCTTAATTTCAGCTTTTTACTTTATATTTCCAGTGTTTGTGTGCAGCTGATCTCTGGCCCTCTGGTCCATCCGCCTTGTTCTGCATTACAGACACCACATTGACTTCCAATAACCAGGTACATTTCAGGGCTATGCTCTCGTTGGGGCCCCCCGGGCACTATATTCATTGGAAGAGCATGTGAAGGAGGATTGAGAGCTGATCCGAGCAATGACTGGTGATGGAATGATTAACTATGGCTTGGTCAATATGTCAGTTCTGTCCCACAAATAATTCCCCCCTGCTTTTCTTGGAGGCACATACTTTGGCATAAACACATTTGCCCTGAATCTTCTCTGCTCTGTTCATGTCTCCCAGGGCTTTCTTTTCAGAGGAGTTTCAGTTGCACTTTTACCAAAAAGACATTTTGCTTGAATTATGTCTTGGACTCTGCTCACTATAATCTTAGTTATTTTTGAAATATTAAATAAAACATTCTGCCTTAGTTATTGTTTTATCCTGTCAGTTCATTTCTTATTATTAAAGTATCATTTGATTTTCTAAAGTTTCTGCCTGGAGTAGACATTTGTCTGGTGGGTCATGTTGCCCAGTAACCCCTAATCCTGTGTTTGGGAAGTCCTTGCCATAGAAGTCTTGGCTTGGACTAGACCCCAAAATGCCACATAGCTGATGCCTCCGTCTTCCTTGTAGCTTGGACATCCTCCTGTTCGCATGTGCCCTAGCTTCCACTAGTCAGGTACACCTACTCAGACTTTCAATCTGAAGAACAGCGCAGTGGGGAAGCAGCAATATTGTTTCCCAGGCAGCCTCTAGGTTTCTGTTGCGGTGAAGACCTTGCGGCAAGCTGTAGATGTTTGTGGTTTGGGTTGCTGCTGCACCCCCCCCCTTGCAGTGACCCTCAGGGCTAATGGCTGTTGCCATGGTCCCTGAGGTCCGGCGTGGGCAAGGAACCATGCGCGCAGGGGGAGAACAGCAAACTCCCTAAGATGCAGAGAAGCCGAATGCCTGCCAAGAAATAATGACCACCAGAAGCTGCCACAAAGATGATTAAAAGAAATGCTGACCACCTGGAACCTTATCTCGCTTTCTCAAGGCCCACAAACTTTATTCTGCTACAACTGTCTCTCTAAAATCTTTCCTTTTTTCTGGTCATTGATTGCTAATTAAAAAACATACCTAATTTAATAATTAGGTTAATGCAAATGAAACATTACTAAACACTGTGTTATAATAGAATTGTTGGTTTAATAATCTTTCTATTATGTGCTTAACTTTAGTACCTTTGATAGTAACTGCATTATAAAATAAATTCACCCATGACAATTAATTATGAGTAAAAATGATAGTTAGTGCAACTAGAAAATAATTATATAAAACAGTAGAAAGAATTTATAGCCTGTCCAATTAGGAATGAGGCTAGGTCCAGATGTAACTTCGGACATAAATCACTGCCCTGTCAATTAAGCTAAGTCTATGAGCAAACTGATCTCTTTGATGTTCACTGTTCCTATGCTTTTAGAAAAACATATATATACTGACCACTAGCTTAATAAAGACGCACTCAGATTTTCACTCTCTTCAGGTGTGTCTGTGTGTCATTTATTCATCGAATCCCTGACCACCCTGCGCAATCTCTCAACCCTGAGACGGCCTCATCGTCCATCGCTGTGCTGGTCCACGGCAGGTTGCAACAGCAATAATGCACTTACATGCTATTTCACGGGGTGCTGTTTGGCTGTGTTCTTGTTCTTGGTTTCTGCTAGCCTTTCCACTGATTCTGTGAGTCAAAATGTCCTTCTGGTTGGTTCTTACTTAGAAACCAGCCGGTTAGCTGCATCTAAGAAACTTACTTTTTTATTTCCCCTTACATCGTCATTCCTTTTGTACTTATGGTCATCTTTCTGGAAAAAAAAGTTCTTTTTAGATGAGCATGCTTTAGACGTTGCCTTAGCATAGAAGTCTTGATAGTAAACACACCCTGTTTTTATCTGTAAATGATTTTGTTTCACCCTCATTCTTTGAAGATAGTTTTCCTAAGCACACAATTATACATTGATAGATTCTTTTCCTCAACACTTTTTTTTTTAAGATTTATTTATTTATATAAGCACTGGGTGCAGTCAGAAGCGCGGGAGGGTGAGAGAATTCACCAGAGCCAGAGCGGGGAGCAGAGCAGGCAGCGTGACGAAGTACACTGCTGAGGGGAGCAGCGGGCGGCAGGTGAGGTCTGCGCGCCATGTGGGACCCTCACCCGTGGCTGGGGATTGAACCAGTGCTGCAGAGGCTGTGGGCGGCTTCGCAGCCAAGTACTCAACCGCTGCGCCACCAGGGGAGGTCCTTTCTGAACACTTTGAAAGTATTTTTCCATTGCCTCCTGACCTTAATTATTGCTAAAGAAAAGTCATTTGTCTTTCTGATTATTTCTTTGTGGATGCCCTGTCATTTTCCCCCCAGCTAGTTTTAAGTTTTGAAGATAAAACTGACTGGCATCTAGAAACTGCTAGAACTGTATTGCCCAGTTTTCCCAATAACCATCTTGTTTGGGCTGAATATGAAGCCTAAGAATCAAGAATCCTGCCCCAGCTGAACCTGCAAAACTGGTTCAGTTTTTCTTTTACTATGAGTCTGTCATTCCTTCACCCTGGTGCCTTTTTTGTATTCCAGTTCTCAGTTTACAGTTATCTGCATTTCTAGCTACTCTCAAAAATTCTGCCACCACCATCCCCTATAGCTGCTGACTCTCCATTAAGCCCTTTCCCTCTCTGAGGGTCTAGATTTAAAATCAGTAGGGCTGGGTGTCATGAGAGAACATGAATTGAGCCTATTCAAACAAAAGATTATCAGATCAGTAACTCTAGAATCAACTGTAAGCTGCAGAACACGAAGGAATTCATCAGGCATAAGAAAAAAGCACTTGAAGCACTTCCATTGAAGTCAGTAATGGGTGAAAGATGAATCTACCCTAATTATGTATGTGCTGGTGCAGTTAGAGTGAAGTAGAAATAAATACATAAATGTAAACTAGAAAAAAATTAAAAGGAGATTAAACCAGTATTTGCTGACCCCAGGAGTCATCCAAAAGGCTAAGAGTCTGGGTAGTAAGGTCACGAAGACAAAAAGCACAGAAATAGAGCTCAGATAGTCTAGTAACAATCAGAAGAAGTGATGGAAGAAATGGTCCTACTGCATTTGAAAAAGATGAAAGGAATAGGCTTGGCATGGGACTTGAACTCTGTGAAAAATTGTAAAGCATCATGGAGAGAACAAAAAAAGAAAACTTAGAGAAAAATAAGGCATTGCCACACTTAGATAGGAGACTCCAACATCATCACAGCTTCGAGTCTCCATGACTTAAATCTGGCTGGCACCAACCACCTCTTGCTTTTACTTTTTGTGAGGAATTGGACAAAATGATCCTAAAAATCATGTATACAAAGAAGTAACAATTGCCGGGACAGCTGTGAAAAGAGAAAACAAATGAAAGGGTTCGAACTGTATTAAGTTTAAAAACTAATCCTGCAATAATGAAAATGATCTACAGGCACGAGTGAATCCACAATCCAAAGGAACATAGTAGAAAACTCAAGCATATACAATAATTAAATAGCGGTCTTGTTTCAAAACAGTGGAGAAAAAAGGAATTGCTTTGTAAATGGTGTTGCGACAGCTGAGAATCCATCTGAAAAAAATGTTTTTTGGACCATTACTTCATAGATTATATCAAAATGACTTCCAGATGGCTCAGAGAAGATACCTTAAAAAATGAAAGCACAAATACCAGAAAATAAAAGAAAAAATCCATTTATTTAACTGAAAGTCATCACCATAAAAAATTCAAAAGACAAAAGAGACATGGTGTAATTGTTTTGCAATTTTCCTCACAGGCTAAGAGTTAGTTTCCTTAACATATAAAATATGCTCACAAACCATTAAGAAAAAGATCAACATTCCAGAAAAACAAGCAAAACCTATGAACAAACAGTTCAGAAAAGGGAGTATGTGATATGAGCAATGCAAATACAATGACAACACAGTAACTTCCCTCCACTTGGTTGGCGAGTGTGTAGGGAAGCTGGCACTGCCATGGTGGCCGGGGAATGTGCATTTCTCCCCCTGCAGGGATGGGAAATTCGATAACAGCATTTTTTCCATCGACTGATAACAGCAACATTTGAAAGGTATTTTTCTTTAGCCCAGAAATTTCCTTCCTAGAAAAGTATAGCTATATTTCAATGTGTGTGAAATGACATATGGATGAGTATGCTTTGCAATAGAAAATTTTGGAAGCAACTGAAATGTCTCTCCAGAGGTGGATGATTATATAAATGATGGTTCCACCCACACAATGGAATTAGAGGCAGCTCCCCAACAGGAACCAGGCAGTTGTAAGGAAAGGACTCTCGGATGCGTGGTTAGAGTCTAAAGTATAGCTTGTAGCAGGTGCATAGTAAGCTACTTTAACCGAGGGAAAGAGAATGTGTGTGTATGTAGACCCACAAACGTTCACGCTGCGTAAGATTTAAAAAGTGTAATGAATCCTGTTTTTCAGATAAGGAAACGGGATTAAGAGGTTAAGTGGCTTTTCAAGGTAGCACAATTAACAAAGACCACAGAGTAAGAAACCAAGAAATCCGACTGTAGAGTTGCTTCTCTATACTCATCACATTTTCTCTGGGGAGCACAATAACCTTTTTAAAGCGATCTTGTTGTTCATTTGTGCAGCATCACAGACACTCGGCGCTGTTTAAAGTGGCACAGAAGAGTTAATGATCAAAAAGCAATCGTTTCGGCCTCCAGTCAGTTCCTGTCTCAGACCCCTCTCCAGAGGGATCCTTTGTTTTTTAGTTTTTGTGTTTTAATCATTACCCTCATCATTCTATAAAATATGTCATTTCCTCTATTTCCTGATTTGCCAACCTAGTCTTTGTCCGTAAGTTCAGTTTAAATGTTGGACACCAGGAACGGCGTGCACATCATCGTCGTCGTCATGTCGGAGCGCGCCCAGAAAAGCAGATCCCGTGCGTCCTCTCTCTGTCTCTCCTTCTCTGTCTCCCTCATTTCTCTCTCTCTCAACATAGAAACCTACCTACACACACACACACACACACACACACACACACACACACACACACTTGTTTATTCTAAGGAAGGGGCTTCTGAAATTACGGGGCCTGACTGAGCACTCCTGGCATCCGTGGGACGGGTCATCAAGAGGGAAGGTCACAGGAAGCCGTGAGCATGAGCTAGAGCTTGAAGTTTGGAACGAAGGAAGGGCCTGGGCTTTTTTTTTAAAGAGCCTTTCTATTAAGGTAGATCCACCCAAGATAAATTCCTATTTGATTAATTTAATGTTCTTGATGAGGATCTTGTACTATATCCGCAGAATTCCTTCTCAGCAACGCCTAGATCAGTGCTGCGGAGCTGAGAAAGTCGTGCAGATTCTACAGCATGGCTGCCGCCTCCTCTTTGTCCTCCGGCTCAGGAAAGCATGTGCCTCGAGCCCAGTCTAATGAGAAACATGCTGGAAGGGAATCTGGGGAATGTGGCCAAGTGGCCACGTCTCAAAGTCATACTCTAACCCTTGTCAGCTTGGCACTCATGAACATCTGCTGAGACATACTTCATGTCCAAATAAAGACAATATACACTTCTTTTTAACATGATGCGACTACCCCAGGTACAACTAAACAGCTAACTCTTGCCCCAGCGGAGGATCCAAAGTGATTGGAGGAGATGATTCTTCTCCAATATCCTTTAGATTAAAAATAAACTATGATTAACACATGTTGGATGACAAGAGGGTGAGAAAGAGAAAATCACAAAATATTTGGTAAATGTAGATACAGCACACTCAGGAAAAGAAGGAAGGCTTACTCAAACCGTTGTAGTTCTCAGATCTCCAGCTGCCCACGTGATATTTTTATAACTACCTTCTACTTCCCATTCCCTGTTTCCTTTGCCCTCAGCAAGCCCCTCGCAGCTGATTGTAGTTTTTTGGCCCGCTGGGGAGACTGCCTTCATTCTTGAAGCTTCTGGACTGCTCGCAGTCCTGCCGGAGTTGGCTTGTTGGAGTCCTCAGAGGTGCCCGGGGGACTCCCCCTGTGAGCCATACCTACGCTTACTCATCCCCACTATGTAGCAGCATCCCAGTCTCCCCTGGGTCATCAAGATCAGTCACCCAGTCAGTAGAGCAAGGCCTTCACCTGTGGATTCAGAGGCACAAGAGGCTAGCAGCTCCACTGGCAGTGCAATAACGGCGCCCTTGGGGGTCTGTACTAGCTCTCCGTGGCTGCGTACAAGTCAGCGCCGAGTGGCCTGAAACAACACATGGTTAGTACCCCACAGTTTCCGGGGGTCAGCAGTCCAGGCACAAGTTAGCCACCTCTCTGTGCAATCTCGGGCTGGCACTCAAGCTGTTGACTGGGCTGATTTTCCACCTTGAGACTCAATCGGAGAAGAATTTACTTCTAAGTTTGGATATTTGGCAGAATTTATTTTCTCGTGGTTATATAATTGAGGGCCTTAACTTTTTACCAGGTGGAGGCCCCTCAGATCCTAGCGGCTGCCTGCTCTGCCACTTTGCTCTCCCCATAGGCATTTGTCAGCATGGCTGTGTATTTCTTTAAAGACAGCAAGAGGACCCTTCTTAGTATTTTTATATAATGTAGCATAATCACAGGAATGAAGTCCTCTGTCGTATAATCTAATCAAAGGAGTGGCATCTCCTCATCTTTGTCATATCCTGCTGGTTAGAAGGAAGGCTCAGGTCCCACTCACACTCAGGGGAGCAGTTCATTCACACCGTGGATCCTGGTGGGTCCCCTTAGGTCACACTGACTACAAAAGACTTCATTTCCAGACCAAATAGCAGGTGAGGATTCTATTTCCTCTTCTATGAGTCCAGTGTCACGACCTCTGGGCCATCAAAAAGAACATTGTTTCCTGATGTAGGTCACTGGACTTAATGTAATGATCATTTCACAATATATTGAATCATGATGTTGTACTCCTAAATTAATATAATCTTGTATGCCCATTATATCTAAATAAAAAATGAGGGAGTATTCCCAGAATCAAAATCAAACGGATTTTTTTTTCTGCTACCCTCCAATAATTGTTTAAAATTCTCGACACATTTAGGATTTCTGTCTATTGGTTTTGAACACACGTATTTACTGTCACTCTTACTGAAATAAGTATTAAAGGGATCACTAAACATTAACGTGGCATGACCCCATAAGTACAGACAGAACTGGAGAAGCAACAACAGGAACCAAATTTAGAAGGCTTGAGAGCAGATGGATAAGAAGTAACTGAATTAGCAGCCCTAGGAAAGCTGAATCCTAAACTGACCTTGGACACAGATAAACAATGGACTTTGTACTGTAGAACCCCCAAAGAACCCAGGATTTGGCAGCACTGAGTATCTCTTGAGGTGCTGGTGAAAGTAGGGCTAAAAATAAAGATTGTTTGAATACCCATGGAAGAAATTTTTAGATCCTCTCCCCAATACTCTGCAGTCTTGCTGCCCTTCCCTCCCAGACTCTTGCTGAAGCTTGTTCTTAGGAGAGGGTGAGACAGAGGCTCTCTGGACCAGTAGGAACCAAGCACATTTGAGAGTCCTAGAGGTGCTATACTGAAAGGGGGGGACAGAATGAGAACTTACACGCTAAGCCTGATACCCTGGAATACTAGCAGCAAGGCTTGCTATGCTCTTTAGGAAGGATATTAGAAGACCCCAGGAAATTTGAGAAGCCAAAAATAAAGACTTTAAATCATTGAGATTGTTTCTCCAATGAAGCAACTTCTGCAGAACATGCTACTATAAAACCCGCCATTGACAGACCATTCCCTTGAATTCAGAGCTTCAATAAGCTTCTCAACGCCTGCTCTTAAATGGGAGTAGAAGATTGTTGGAAAAATCTTGAAATTGTTGGAAAAAGCCACTTAGAGAAATCAAACTATGAAAGGAGATTAATCAACAATACCCTACCACTAAGAGTCTCAGAAAAGAGAGAATGTTACATGCATATTTAAGATTAGAATCTATAAAAAGAAACATTCTGAGAATAAAAGAAACTTATTGGAAAATAGAAGTATTATAAAAAAAATTTTAAGTACTATAAAGGACTTGGAAGACAGAATTGAGAAAAATTTTAGAAAATTAAACAAAGAGATGTGAAAAATAGACGTTGGGGGCCTGCCTGGTGGCACAAGGGGTTAAGACGAGCACTATGAAGCTGTCCACAGCCGCTGAAGCAGGAGTTCGATTCCTGGCCAGGGAGCTACCCCCATGGTGCAACAGACCTCTCCTGTCTCCCCGCTGCTCCCCTCAACAGTGTATTTCAGTAGATCTGCCTGTTCTGCTCCCCACTCTATCTCTGCTGAATCTTCTCACCCCCCACACCTCTGGCCCATACCCCAGTTCTTGTATAATAAACTTTTGAAGAGAGAAAAATAGAAGTGGTAAGAAAATTAGATGAACAGAACAAAAGATGGTAGCATAATAGAGGAATGAACAAGATGCCTGTGTGTTGGGGGGTGGGGGAGAAAAAGAAGCTAAACCCTCTTCTTGACTTGTGAAAAGTCAGTAGATGTTACTCCAGCCTGTTCTCAGTATTTCTCCTCTCAGGTAGGATGCGATTCAAGAAGCCTGCGCTGTATTCCACACTGCTCTACTCCTCCACCCTCTGCCCGTGTCCTTGCTATCTGACGACTCTGGTGTGGACTCCAGTTAGTCTTTCCAGTTTTATTTTATTTTTAAAAAAGATTTATTTATTTATGCATCCAAGAACTGGGGTACAGGTCAGAAGTGTAGGGAGGGGGGGGTGAGAGGATTCACCAGAGACAGAGCGGGGAACAGACCAGGCAGACTGAAATGCACTGCTGAGGGGAGCAGCAGGTGAGACAGGAGAGGTCTGCTGTGCCATGTGGGTAGCTCCCTGGCTGGGATCAAACTCATGCTGTGGTGACTGCGGATAGCTTCGTAGGTTGTGTTTTAACCCCTTGCACCACCAGAGAAGCCCTTGTCTTTCTAGTTTTAGGTGTTTATTTTCCACTTACATGTAAACTGGAAATGTCATTCGACAAAGGTCCACCCTCAATAGCACAGGCTGATACTGGGAGTTAATGTGCTGCTGTCCACTGCTCCACCTGCTGGCAATTGGAGGGATGGACTGGGGCGTGGGGGGGCTGTGGGAGTGGATGGAGGCCTGCTCCCGGGAAAGGGCTCTTGAGAACTCTGATCACAATTAAAAAGTGGAGTCCACAGACAACCACGAAGGCAGGCAAGGAGTCAGCACTTACTGATTAGCAAAAGAGCAAGGAAAAAGCTCTGGGGAAACCTCTGGACATCAGAGCCTCTCCAAATTGCTAGGGCTGGGGGCTCTATATGGGTCTTAGGGCTGGAGTTTGAGAGCAAAGTAATTAAGCTTTATTGACTGAAAAAGCAAGGAGAGTGGACTTGGCTAGAGTCCATTTGTCTGTCCACATGTGGTCCTCTTATTGCTGCTAATTGTGCGCACCCATCAGCTGCAGTTTGGTGCTTGTTGGGGGCTCGTGTTGACCCTCTCATGGGAAGTATCTCATGGAAGCTGTGTGCCTGCAGCTCCAGCTTGAACCTGTCTGATCTCAAGGCCTGAACTCTTCTCTCGATAGCAGCCAACTTGAAAAGCTGTAGAGACAACTCAGGAATGCCCAAGTTAGGGAAAAATTAGTAATAAAAGCAATGGGCCAAGGAAATTTATGGCAGCAGGTGTCTGGGCCTGGAGTCATCAGATTTATTTAAACTCTTGTTTACCAGCCCATGGGAACAGCAAAGTTTTGTTCTTGAGTCCTGGCCTATCCTTGTTACGGGACCCTTCCTGTTTCAAATTGTTGGTAATCTCAGTCTCCTGTTTGCTCCAGGGTTTTTAAAAATTTAATTTTCTTTATGTGATTGGGAGGTGTGCTACAGAATATGGAGAAACTCAACTTTAAGTAGCTACTATTTATTTTCCATAAGGTTTTTATATGTTTACTTAAAATATACTAGCCTAGCTCCCAGATCATAATCTAAATACCATTTTTCAATAAAAGGAATCAGAATTCCACAGAGAATGGACAAATTTTGCATCTGGGACAGGAAATGTATAAAGTGAGCCTGGAACAGCTTGTTCTAGAGGGAAAGAAGAAAAAGGAAGTTATTAAAGGTTCCTAGAGCCATAACCTCGGAGCCAACTTTAAGAAGAGCATACCTGCCAACCGGACCATCTGATCATCGGTAAGGATAATAACTGTAATGGATAGAGATGCTCAAATATGTTTAAATTGAAATCTGTGAGTTCATAATGATACCAAAAAACAAACCTAATGAGTTGCTTTTCTGAGGATACTAGTAAGTAAAGGGAAAAAAATGAAGGAATTATACCTCTGGGTAACCAAATAGTTGATAGAGGAAAATTTATAGAAGTATTCCAGCAAATAAATGAAGAAGAAATGATAAATGTTCCCATTTTGCAAACTTTAATGAATTTAACAGATCCAGGAAGATAGTGATGGCTACTATATCATGAAAAGGGAGACAATTAGGGACTCCCTAGTGGCTCAAGGGGTTAAGTCTCAGCACTGTGAAGCTATCTGCAGCCACTGCAGCACGAGGAGTTCGAACCCCAGCCAGGGAGGTGACCTACATGGTGCAGCAGACTTCTCCTGTCTCGCCTGCTGCTCCCTCAGCAGTGTATTTCAGTAGAACCACCCATTCTGCTCCCCACTCTGTCTCTGCTGAATCCTTTCACTCCTGGCACTTCTGGCCTACACCCCAGCTCTTGTATGCATACATAAATAAATAAATCTTAAAAAAAAAGAAGAGAGAGGCCCTCCCCGGTGGCGCAACGGTTGAGCCCTGGGCTGTGAAGCTGCCCGCAGCCTCTGCAGCGCTGGTTTGATCCCCGGCCACCGGCAAGAGTCCCACATGGTGCAGAGACCTCTCCCGCCGCGCCCACCGCTCCCCTCAGCAGTGTACTTCGTCAGTCTGCCTGTTCTGCTCCCCGCTCTGGCTCTGGTGAGTTCTCTCACCCTCCCGTGCTTCTGACTATACCCAGTGCTTGTACAAATAAATAAATAAATCTTAAAAAAAAAGGAACTTTAAAAAAGAAAAGAAAAGAGAGACAATCAGACATCAGGTGCCTCCTGTTGGAACTGACCAATACCACCTATGATGTGCTCCTGCCAAAAAACATAAACCAGAATCCTATCAAGCCTCTAAATCTGCTTGGTGGTATTTCAGGACAAATGAGATAGACCGAAGGTGTAAAAAGACATGGTGATGGTGCAATTAGCCAGATCCAGACTGTGAGGAACGTTAGAAATAACTACATCTTCAAATGATAAGTTGCAAGGAAAAAGAAAGAGACCATGATTGAAGAGAGGGAAAATAGTTAACTAACATTATTGAAACATGATTCATACATACAAACTGTAACAAAATTTAAGAATGAAATAACTGGGAAAATATAAACAGATATCCAGAATCCTCATTCTTTTTAGACGTGAGATGGTATTGTGGTTTTCTCTTATTTAAAAAAGGTGACTTTCTCTTAGAAATATTTACTGAAGTGTAGGTAGATGTCTAGGATATCTTCAAGAGGACCCTGGAGAAGGAAGATGAAAGGGTGGGTGTATTGATGAAAGAGAACTAATGCTATGCTAGATGATGATTATGCAGTTCTTCCTACTTTTCCCAGTGTTTGGAAATATCATGTATTTTTAAAACTTTCTGCAGTGATCTTGGATCATCAAAATATCCTTGTTGTTTTTGAGTTTTTAAATTTTCTCACATAAAAAGAAGAAGAAAAGTATGTTTCTGGATGGGGGAAGATTTTGAAACCATAAGGCTATGGAAATTACCAGAAAGGAAAACATTAATAAATTTGATTGTGTCATATTTGAATTACTGTTCATCATGGCCCACATAAAATTAAGGCAAATGAAAAATTAGGTTCAATAGTCAGTAAATATTGCAAGGAATTATTATATCATTTTATAAGCAAAACACTAAAATTGTGACAGAAAATAGCTACGAATATATCCAGATAATTTATCGAAGAAAAAATGACTAACAAATGTTCAAGTATACCAATATTCAAATAGTAAAACAATGTTTTGCCTATCAAATCATTACAGATTATATCTAATTCTCAATGCTGCATTTTCCAGGCAATTTGCCAACATGCATTAAAAATATTAAACATATTCACTCACGTCTTGAAGAAATATTTTAAAATGCAGAGAAAGATTTTTGT
The DNA here is from genome assembly GCF_014898055.3 of Talpa occidentalis. NCBI lineage: Eukaryota > Metazoa > Chordata > Mammalia > Eulipotyphla > Talpidae > Talpa > Talpa occidentalis. The sequence goes on from NW_023601104.1 coordinate 100,489,843, forward strand.
TCAGGATTATTTGCTACCACATCATTCGTAATAGGGAAGCACTGAAAACAGCTGAATGACTTATGTTTAAGAACATTGTGTACAGTTATTTTAGATTTGTCACTATCAAAATTTTTGAAAATAACACTCATATTACATGAGAATGACAATGACTAAAAGAAGGACATGAAACTATATATAAAGAAGGACCCTACATGTAATATAGAGAATAAATGTGTAGGGGACAGACTGAAAAATATATCAAAATGGTAACAATGGTTAAATCTAATTGTTGGTTTATGGGTAAATTTTTTTTCTTTAATTAAAAAATACCCATTTAACAACAAAACAAAAACAGACAATTATAAATCAGAGACATGCTGCAGGGGAGGAGGCGGGAGAGGGAGCAGAGGGAGGGAGGGAGGCGCGCAGGGGACTGAGGTGATGGTGCACAGGTGCCTTGGGGAAGGACACTCTATGGAGACTACACCTGAAGGGGTGGGGGAAAGCAAATGTTTAAAAATGAACAATGATGTAAAAAATAAAATAAATAAATAAATTACAAAAAAAGAAGTCAGACAAAAGTAACAACAATATGATTCCATTATATTGAATTCAAGAACATATAAAGCTAATTTATGGTAAAAATAAAATCAGAATACTGGATACCTAGAACCTGTTTATATTTTCCAAGTTTTGTATAACGAGTACTTTTATGGTCAGAAAAAAAATTACAGAAAAAGCCAAAGTTGTCCTTCTTTCAATTCCCCCCTCCCCTTGTCCCTAAATTTCCCCTCTAGCGGCCAAGTGGCTAACTTGCCCTTCGGGGGGGGGGGGGGGAGAACATCTTTCAGTGCACTGTTACTCAGATGTGCTCTCTGAGGGGGCACTCTTGGTAGTCATTCACAAGCAAACGTAGCTGTGACTCAAAGCAGACCTTGCTCATGTTAGGGAAGGAAAGCGCCACTCGAACTGGAAGGCATAAATCTGTGGGTTTATTTCTGGGTTTTCTGTTTGGTTCCATTGGTCTGTGTGTCTGTTCTGGTTCCAATACCATGCAGTTCTGATGATTATGACTTTGTAGTATAGTTTGAAATCTGGGCGAGTGATGCCTCCATTCCCTTCTTTTTTTTTTCCGGAGGGTTTTGGCTATTTGGGGTTTTTGGTGGCTCCATATGAATTTCATCAATATTTTTTCTATTTCTTTGAAGAATGACATTGAAATTTTAATTGGAATAGCATTGAATCTGTAGATTGCTTTTGGTAGGATGGCCATTTTGATAATGTTAATTCTTCTGATCCGTGAGCAGGGGATGTCTTTCCATTTCTTTGTGTCTACTTCTATTTCAATTTGCAGCAACATGGATGGAGCTGGAAGGGATCATGCTCAGCGAAATAAGCCAGAAAGAAAAAGAAAAATACCGGATGGTCTCACTCATAGCAGGAATCTAGAAAACCTAAATAAGGGACCAGAAAAAAATGACTGTAAGAAAGAAAAAAATCAAAATCAACAAACAACTATGAACCAGAGACACACCATGGGGGCGGGGTGGGGAAAGGAGGGATTGAGGTCAAAAAAGGGGGTTGCAATTGTATAGGGAATATAAAAAAAAACAAAAAAAACTGGGAAGGCAGCCCCATATGGGGGCAAATGAGGAAGGGAAAGCAACCAAAGGAGGTGGTGGCAGAAAGAAGGCAAAAGTCACCTGCTTCACAGTTTTCTTTAGAGTCATCAGTGTGGACCGTTAGCGCTGCTCAGACCTACCTGTTCCAGGCAGGGTGGAGAAAGAGCTTATAGACAGTTTTGCCACAGAGACTGCAAACCAGAGCTTGCTTTCATATAAAAGTTTTGGCACCTTCTTTAGTGGGGAACCAGCAAGATAAAGGGATTTTATTAGGAGGGATATTTTACTTCTTGTTGGAGGCCAGGGTCTGGCCACTTGTCGCACAAGAGCACATACACAGCAGACAAGGTGCAGTCCAAGGAGAACAGCCTTAGCCAGGTGCTGGCGACATGTTGAGATCTGCATGTTTATTTCAGATTGAGGAGTCACTTCCTTGGGTCAAAGTCACCACCGAAGTTGAGAGAAAGAATTTCTTACACAGGTTCTGCCAGGAGTGGATTAAACCCAGATCCCAGCTGTCTTTCACGACAAGAGTATAAAATATGTCTGTAGGGTAAGGTAAAAGGTATCAGGCTTTTCTGCCCTCCCGCCATCAGGATAGATGAGGGAACCCTGTGATCCTGAATGCATGCCTGATGGCGGGCACCTGAAGTGGGTCCACCTGCGCTAAGACTGTGCTTTTAAGGGCGGCGTCACAGGGACGCCAGAAGAAGCCGAGAAGAAGCAGAAGCCGAAGAGAAGCCAAGAGAGAAGCAAAGAAGCAGAAGCAGAGAACACCAGAGAGCCCAGAGAGAGTGTGGATTTGCTGGGGGCTGGGAGGCCTGCCAGCCTCCCGGCCCCCCAGCACTCCTGCCTACAATATGCCTGGTGAACCCCAATAAAAGACCTGCAAAAAGCCACTGAGGACTCTGACTCCTCCTTTACCCGATCTGCATGGGATCAGAAAACCTGCACTGTGCCCTGTCCTGCCCTTTGCAATGTCCTAAGTACCCATGTAAAGGGACTCACTGTAAAGCCGGTTTTATTATCATTATTTAAAAAATTCTTTTTTAGCCTCAGTGACCATTCATGATGAGTCAGGGCGCTGAGTAAGTCAGGAAGGCTCAGCCTTGGCCTTCTAGTTAAAGGCATCCTGAGTGGGTAGAGTCAACCAGAAAAAGGCCCTTCATACATGATGAATCTGGAGAACAGACTGGCAGTCATTCGAGTTTACTAAGCCCCATACATACACAACATTTCCATCTTTCGGCTTTGTGTATTGTTTACCCTGTCAATAAATTCTGCTCTATTTTTTTAATTCCCTCCTCCCTCCCTCCCTCCCTTCAAGACACAGTTGTGATGCTCTGACAGTTTCTCTTCCCTTCAACCTCGTTGTACATGTTGTCATGAGACTTCCTAGTGCATGTTGTGTTGACAGGTAAACTGTACCCTTGAGATGTAGATGGTGGAGCAGGAGAAACTCTACCTTTCAGATTTTTAATGAAGATGATCTTTGGTGCTCTGAAGGAGGCAGTTAATTGGAAATTCCAACTGCCAGTCCTTTAGATTTTTACAACGTGCTTCAGCTGATTGGTTGTTACCAAAGTAAACCAGTAAACGGTGAAAGCTCAGCTCCTGATTTTGGGTCTTCTTTCTCGGCCTATGTGGAAGGAAGCTTGGGAAAATATAAAAAAGAAAAGCACAACTAACTAGTCGAGCATCTCATTAAGAGGAATTACAGTAAGAAATAAAGGTCGTACTATCGTGGGACTTGACAATGCACTCACTTCCATGTTCGTGGAGTGTTTATAAAAGAATCAGAAAAGAGGAAATGGCCAGACATGTGGCTTATATCTGACCATTATGCAAAACTTACAATTAAATAGGACGGATAACCGGGGAGTAATTTAATTGTTAATGGGTGATTAGGCAAGAATGATGAGGATAAAGAAGCTGCTTCTGTGCATAGAGACAGATGCAGAGCTGGTATTTATCAAGTGCCTAGCTTGTGTAAAGTAGCTGTTCGATGTTTTGATTATATTATTCATTTCATTCTCACAACTACCCGATGAAGTGACTGTTATCCCTGTTTGACTAACTAGAAACCAAGCTCAAAGGAGTTAGGTAACTTTTCAAAGATCACACATCTCTCAATGAATGAACAGTGATTTTTCTCTAAACATGAGATGATTACTCACAGAGAATTGAGAACAGTTGAGAACAGTAATAATCCTGAAGAATGAGACTAATTATGTGGAGAGAACAGAATGATGGTGGACAAGTATAGCAGTTTTATTGAGAGGTAAATCTAATCATGCACTTGGTATCTTTTGAGTGCTGAAATACTCATTTTGCGGCATCTTTGTGCACTGATCTATTGAATCAAGAGACTTTGGTCTTAATCCTGACTCTGTTGTTTGCTTGTTACTAATTTTGGACATGATATTTAATGTCTCATATCAACATTCCATCTCCAAATTACAAAAAAAAAAAAAAAAAAAGAGGTGGCTTAAAAGACCAACTTGGGCCTCCCTGGTGGCGCGGGGGATTAAGCACCGCACTATGAGGCAATCCGTAGCCTCTGCAGCATGAGTTCGATCCCTGGCCAGGGAGCTACCCACATGGCACAGCAGCCCTCTCCTGTCTCCCCGCTGCTCCCCTCAGTGGTGGGTTTCAGTGGATCTGCCTGTTCTGCTCCCCACTCTGTCTCTGGTGAATCCTCTCACCGCCCCCCCTCCCCCCGCATCTCTGGCCTGTACCCCAGCTCTTGTATGCATGTAGGGTAAGGTAAAAGGTATCAGGCTTTTCTGCCCTTCCGCCATCAGGATAGATGAGGGAGCCCTGTGATCCTGGGTGCATGCCTGATGGCGGGCACCTGAAGTGGGTACACCTGCGCTAAAAGACTGATAATATAAGGGTGGTGCAGCAGAGTGCGGTGTGGTGGTAGTGCGGTGTCAAGGGTGGAGGAGTGGAGTGTACGGAGGAGTGTTGGAGCGACTACAAACCACGGCGAAGAGCATGTGGCTGCTAGAACCGTTCATAAACCTGCTCGGAATGGGTTGGTTGCTTTACAATGCATAAATAAATCTTTTAAAAAAATAAAAAAAAGACAAACTTTATTAAAATCACATTTCAGAATAAAAACAAAAGTTGACTTACTAGAAAAACGTTACATACAACTACTAGCACAGCTTGGAGAGCTCAAAGATCACTCCTTAGCGTCTCTCCCTCAAGTTTCGCTCCCTTGGGTTTCCCTTTCTTTAAGAAAATATTTAAAAGCCTTTCAAAGTAAGTTTTTCATTTTTTTTTTATAAACCGAATTCTTGCAAGATCTGAGTTTTATCATAATTAAGATTTATTTATTTATGCATACAAGAGCTGGGGTACAGGCCAGAGGTGTGGGGGGTGAGAGGATTCACCAGAGACAGAGTGGGGAACAGAACAGGCAGACTGACTGAAATACACTGCTGAGGGGAGCAGCGGGGAGACCGGAAAGGTCTGCTGTGCCATGTGGGTCACCTCCCTGGCCGGGGATCGAACTTGTGCTGCAGTAGCTGCAGATAGCTTCATAGTCTGCATCTTAACCTTTTGCACCACCAGGGAAGCCCCAGGTTTTCCTTTTTTAGTCAGAGATAGAGACACTCAAACTCACTCAAATGAAATTAGAACTGAATTGAAACAACACTGGGGATAACTTAAAGGTCATCCAAACCCAGATCATCCAAACCTGAGCCTGGAGCAAAATATTTCAGTCAATTTTTCAGGGATGAGAAACACCAACAGGTTCTAATAATGATGTTATGTCATTCAATGTGAATATTTAGCAAAATAATACAAGATTTTCCTGGTGTAAGGGGCAGGACAGGGCACAAGGCAGGTTTTCTGATCCCATGCAGATCGGGTAAAGGAGGAGTCAGAGTCCTCAGTAGTTTTGCAGGTTTTTTATTTGGGGTTCACCAGGCATATGGCAGGCAGGGGTGCTGGCTGGGGGGCTGGGAGGCTGGCAGGCCTCCCAGCCCCCAGCAAGTCCTCACTCTATCTGGGCTCTCTAGCGTTCGTTCTGCTGCTTCTCGGCTTCGGCTGCGGCTGCTGCTGCTGCTGGTGCTGGTGCTGCTGGCGTCCCCCCGTGACGCCGCCCTTAAAAGCACAGTCTTAGCTCAGCTGAATCCCATCTACCTATGCCCACACCCTATTCCAGGTGCCCGCCATCAGGCATGCATTCAGGACAAGGATCCATCATCTATCCTGATGGCGGAAGGGCAGAAAAGCCTGATATTTTCTTTACCCTACAGTCCACCCCCTCAGGGTTTTCTGCCATACAGTCTATACATATATACACAATTTTCTAAGCAAACAAACAATGCAGCCATGGCCCACAAAAGCAAATACATCAAATAACAAAATACAACATAACAAAATACAACAGAACACAAATAAGTCCAGGCAGGGCACCAACCAAGTGCAAAAGACAATTATTGGTACCAGCAGATGAGCCACCAAATCTGCTGCCGAAGGCACTGCTCATACGAGGGAGGGGAAATCACACACGGCATCTGCTATAACACACCAGGAGCCGTCAGGCTTCCTGGCCTTCTCTGGCTGTAGTCTCTGCTACAAGGCACACACAGCATCCACCCCCAGGATGCACTAGCTCTGGGATTGGCAATTTTATTCTGTTGGGGGTAATCGCCAACCCTCAGGGTTTCTGTCTGCAGTCGCTCCAACACTCGGCCTTCATGGCCACCCATGCGACTCACAGACCCCTGCACTCAAGCCAACCCACTGCACAAGCACATGGGTTGGGGATCCAAACTTTGCATTTGGCTTGGGCTCCACCCCAAGCCACATTCCCCACCCGTCCCACAAGGACGGGCTCCTCAGCTCCTCACCCTCACTCAAGAATGAGCAGGGCATCACCCATAGGTGATTTTACGAGACTCACAGGGCTTCAGCATACCCAGGCTGCTTATCAGCCGCTTTAGGGCTTCTCAACTTAGCATCAGTACCAGCTTTTGCCACCTTAGTTGGCTTTTCTCCTCCACCTGGCCACTGGGCATACACAGGCTGCTTTTGGCCATCTAGGCCCACTGGCCACCCCAGATTCTCAAAAATAAACATAACCTGCTAAGGTCCTCCGCCTTCTGGCGGGATTGTCAGTCCAAAATCATCAGTTCATCAGTCTATCAGTCCATTGGCCTCTCCCTGCTTCAGCAATGGCCTGCTGCCTCAGGGGTCATTGGCTGGTCCTTTCCGGTGTCGTTGGCTGGTCCTATCCGGTGTCGTTGGCTGGTCCTTTCCGGTGTCGTTGGCTGGTCCTTTCGGGCGTCTCCTTCACGCCAGGTCTCATCCTGTAGCTCGTGGACGTATCCATCTTCTATACCGCCATGGTGCCTCCAGCGTCGTCACAGGCAAAGTCTGTTCTCCTTAGTCCCTCCAGGTCTTCGGAGGGCTCCAATACCCGTCTGCATGGATCTTGCCGACATACGCCAATTGTAAGGTCAGGACTGGACACGGTGCAGGTTCTCTGATCCCATGCAGATCGGGTAAAGGAGGAGTCAGAGTCCTCAGTAGTTTTGCAGGTTTTTTATTTGGGGTTCACCAGGCATATGGCAGGCAGGGGTGCTGGCTGGGGGGCTGGGAGGCTGGCAGGCCTCCCAGCCCCCAGCAAGTCCTCACTCTATCTGGGCTCTCTAGCGTTCGTTCTGCTGCTTCTCGGCTTCGGCTGCGGCTGCTGCTGCTGCTGGTGCTGGTGCTGCTGGCGTCCCCCCGTGACGCCGCCCTTAAAAGCACAGTCTTAGCTCAGCTGAATCCCATCTACCTATGCCCACACCCTATTCCAGGTGCCCGCCATCAGGCATGCATTCAGGACAAGGATCCATCATCTATCCTGATGGCGGAAGGGCAGAAAAGCCTGATATTTTCTTTACCCTACACCTGGTAAGGACAATATTTCAAAGTCTTATTTCTGTGTGCATGATGATTAGTAAACTCTCAAATATTCTTTTATTTTCCTTCCTGCAAATAAAGCTCAGAGAAAAAGCTGGGCAGTAAGTGGTCAGCATCTTATGTTCTTGGCGGGGCAAGAAAATGCAGAGATGTTCAGCACTTGCGTGCATTATCCCTCTCAAAAGTAGGTGTAGGGTAAGTGAAAATGATAGCAGGATTTTCTGCCTTTCCACCATTAGGATGGATGATGGATCTGCGGTCCTGAATGCATGCCTGATGGCGGCACCTGGAGTAGGGTGTGGGCATGTGTAGATGGGATTCACCTGGGCTGAGAGACTGGGCTTATAAGGGCGGCGTCACGGGGACGCCAGCAGAACAAACGGAAGAACCGGCAAAAGAGAAGCAGAGAGAACAACATAGAGTACAGAAAGAATGAAGACTTGCTGGGGGCTGGGAGGCTGGCAGGCCTCCAGCGCCCCTGCCTGCCATGGGCCTGGTAAATCCCAATAAAAGCCTGAAAAGCCACCAAGGGCTCCAGGACTCTCCTCCTTGACCGGCCTGCTCGGGTTATAGAGATCCCGCTCTGGCCCTTCCTGCCACTACAGTAGGTCAATCAAAATCTTAGGTCAAGGCAAAGCTGTACCTTTATCAAGTAAGATCCTGTTTTACACAGCTATAGAAAGGATTGCAGCCCTCCAACAGGTGTCTGCACGGAAGAAAAACCTGAGCCATAATTCTTTCAGTAACACTAACATTTGTCTATAGCTTTAATAACACAGAGTTAGTGTAGAGCTCGGTCAACTGCTGTTTGCTTTTGTCACTTAATGAGAAATATTTTTAATTTGAAGAGATGATGCCTGCACTATATATAGTTATTTATAGCAAAAGTAACTCAAAAAAGTATGCTGGAAGATATTGAACGAAAATAATTTGTATTTCTTCTAACAGATGGAATTGCCACTTTTATATATTATAATTTTACTTTTCAATATGCTCGATTTTTCATCAGGAATGATATATAATAAAGGTAAGTTTCAGACTCTCTTAATTTGTTTTCTTCTCAGGAATTCTCCTTACACGCCTTCCTAACCAGTGGTTATAATTTTTTTCTTTTAGTACTTCTTCTTTACCTTGTTTTCCAATTTTCCCAGGTATTATCTGTTGTGTTCTGGTCCAGAGGTTTCTAATGATATGTGTCATGTGACTTGAATGCTATTAAGTTGTTTATAGAAAGAATTTTCTTTTGTTATAGTATTTCATCATTTAAATGTCATAGAATATTTAAAGTTTAAGGAGCATTTTATATTTGCAAAACTTTATTTGAATAGATCTTTCTTTTTTCTCCACAAAGAAAGTTTCCATGAGTATGAGTTGTAAACTGATTGTAAAGTTAGTAGACTTAGATTGAAGAGAATTTTCTGAAAGTAATACATGGATAAGTTGGTCAATAGAACTTTTATGGTAGAAAACTTTATAAAAGCAATAAGACAAATGTGCAGATTGTTTAGATTCTATAGTATACTGAACTGGAGCTACTAAAACACAGTAGATGCTCAGTTAAAAAAATTGTTGACTGAATGGCTGAAGACATGAATTCAGGCTCTTCTATTCACGGATATACTGCAGAATTGGGTGAATTCTGGGATGATCCATTTCTAGTTCCTGTATTCTAATAGAGAATATATGGCATGTGTATGGATATAATCTAAGATGATAGAGTTTCAGGCAAATTTATGAGATTTCAGAGAATAGAGTGTTTACTCCTATCTTGGCAGGGGGTGGTAAGTGGTCATGGAGGCCTTGGTATAAAAGATAGCCATCAACCTAGGGCTCCAAAATGGGCAATAGTTACCTATATTCGTGTGAGGAACAGTACTCTGCAAAGACAACATCAAGGTCAGTAATAAGTTGTAGAAGTAGGAAGCCACAGAATGTAGGGGAACAGAAAATAGTTATGTATGACTAGAATGATGAAACAGAAGAAGTAAACCATTCTGGGAAGTGGCAACTGACTCATTTCAGGGGCACTTGGATGTCAAGGTAAAGATTTCTGGCTTTAGTCTCTATTCATTGAGAAACCATTTGAAATTACTGGATAGGGAGGTAACATAGCTATAATTTAGGGTGATTAATGTGACAGCATTTTGTAAAATCTATTGGAGGAAGGAGAGTTGGGAAACAAATAGAAGCCCATCATGATAGTTTGCATCAGATCTTCAGTCATGAAGTCAGTCTTTTTCTGTTCATGCACTACATTAGTATGAAAAGTGTACAGTAATTGAAATGAAAGCCACTAGAGTAGTTCAAAGGCACATTTGAGCAGGCAGAATAAAGAATCAATGAACTTGAAGATCAGATAATGGATTGAAGACAGTCTAGCAGGATAAAGAGGGGATGACTCTTTGAGACAAAAACACCTTGGTTTCGATCTGACTTATGATTGTGAATTGGGTGACTTTTGAGAAATAAATTAATCTTCTTGACTCTTGATTCATCTTCTTAGAGAGGATACAAGGTATTCTGAGCATTTAATAAAATGAAATGTAAATCCAGACTCTCAAAGCATGTTATTCAAAGGAGTTAATTTCCTTCTGCTTAATTTTTCTCCTTTTAAGGAGTTTATTCATCAGTCAAAGGGTGTCAATAAAGATTTTTAAATAGAGAAGATATTTGGACTTTAAAGACAAATTATAGCTTTAAAAAATAGGTCTGGTAGCATTTTCAGGTATGGGCAAAATGAATGGATAGATAGAAAGTATATTTTAATGTATTTTAAGCCAATTTTGTTATATTTGCATTGCTATGTTTAATTATAGGATTTTCAGAACAGCATTGAAACTTCTGTGTTAGATGATCAAGATGAATACCATGCAGTCATAACAGAGACTTATTTTTATTTCCCATCCTTGGGACTAGTCATTCTCTTTCCCTGGATGAGTTTATGGGAGGGTCCCAGGACTTTTTCAGTTACAATTAAGTGATCCAAACAATTATCCAGTAATTTCAGATTATAGAACCCAGCTTTTATTGTAAATAAAATCACCAAGGCTATGTAACAGATAAAACTGAACTCTGTTGAAAGCTTGCAACGTCCAGGGGGAAGGAGCAGACAATAAATTGCTGTTTATTTCAATCATTATCAGCTCTTTTTACATAGCAGCTATGCACCTCCACCTCCTGCCCTCATCCCTGTGGTAGTCAGCTATGCATGTTTTCCCAGAGCAGTGACACACAACTTGAAGAAGCCAGAGTGGACAAAAAGGATCCTGTCTTCTAAATACTGAGGATGTATGCTCTGAATGCTGATCGCTGTTTCTGATCATAAAGTATAGAGACTTTGATGCAAGCCCCTCTCTCCCTCTGGTTAAAATGATTTTCAAAAGGGACTTAAAGGCTCAATGCCCTATCTTCCACCTTCCTTCATTTAATGTCCAAAGAGTAGGACATTAAAAAGCAACTGCACACAGGGGTTAAATTAGAAAGCGACCACACAAGGGAAAGACTCAAGTTCAGAAAAGACCTGGGAACCATAAGTTTAAATCTCAGGCTGGCCTATGGCACAAAGAATGCTACAGCAGTAACAGCAGTAACAGCAGCAACAGCAACAACAAAGCCCCAACAACAATAAACAAAAGCAGTAACAATAAAAAGAAGCCCTGGGGAAGAATCTGGTTTCCAGATTTACCACATTATTAGATTTAATGCCCAGTTTTCAACAACAGCAGAAAAAAAATCACAAGGCATACAAAGAAACAGGAAGGTATGACCCGTTCAAAGGGGAAAAAAATGAAATAAACAGAAGCTGTCCTTGAAAAAGACTGGATATCTGTTTAAAAAAAAAACTTTAATCATCTTAAAGATGTTCAAAGAACTAAAGGAAGATGTGGAGAAGGTCAAGAAAATGATGTATGAACAAAATGAAAATATCAATAAAGAGATAAAAAATCTGGAAAGAGGCCAAAAAGAAATCCTGGTGCTGAAAAGTACAATAACTGAAAGGGAAACCACGACAGGGATGCAAAGGCACCTTTGAGCAGGCAGAATAAAGAATCAATGAACTTGAAGATCGGATAATGGAATTATTGAGTTTGAGGAGTAAAAGGACAAAGAACTTGAAAAGTGTGAACAGAACATAAGGAACTTGTGGGACAAGTGGGCTGGCATGCCCTCTGTGTGAGAGTAACAAGGTGGAGACAGAGAGGGAGGGAAGAGAATATATGAAGGCATGTGGCTGAAAACTGCCCAGATTTGAGAAAGACATGAATATAAATATCCAGGAAGCTCATCAAACTTCAAGGAAGATGAACTCAGAAAGACCCACACTAACACATTAATTAAATGTGCTAATGCAAACTATAGAGTCCTGAAAGCAGCACAAGAGATGTAAAATGATCACATAAAAAGGATCGTCAATAAAATTATCAGTAGATGTTTCATTAGGTACCCTAGAAGCAAGAAGGCAGTAGGCTGCCATAGTCATAATGCTAAAAGAAAGAACTTGTCAACTAGTAATTTTGTATCTGGGGAAACTGTCCTTTAAGAGTGTGGTTCGAGAAGTTAAGACATTCCCTTGTAGAGAGAGGAGTCACCTCAGATCAGTAGCTCGCTATCAAAGCATGAATTCTCCAATCTCTAGCTCCTTGCCCTCTTACGTGCTCCCCAAGGTTGAGGAGGTTAAAAGTCAAGAATTGATTTTGGGCCACCTCTAATTTTGTATCGTGGCCTAGCTTGTGTTATCTTTTGTTTTAGTGTTCAACCAAACCTTCCTTTTTAGTAACCTGATGATGTCTCTTTAAAATAAAAAAGTGAAATATTTGAATTTTATCTAGAGTAATGTAAATTTAAAATATCCAATATTAATCCTTATTCTTTTAAAAAAATTTGGCATTTAAAAAATATGATTCTCAGGGCCTCCCTGGTGGCACAGGGGGTTAAGACACAACTTATGAAGCTATCCGCAGCCACTGCAGCATGAGTTTGATCCCCGGCCGGCCAGGGAGCAACCCACATGGTGCAGCAGACCTCTCCTGTCTCGCCCGCTGCTCCCCTCAGCAGTGTATTTCAGTCAGTCTGCCTGTTCTGTTCCCCACTCTGTCTCTGATGAATCCTCTCGCCGCCCCCCCCCCCACACACACACACTTCTGGCCTGTACTTCAGCTCTTGTATGCATAAATAAATCTTTAAAAAAATAAAAAATATGATTCTCTTGGAAAGTAGTATGGAGGTGTCTCAAAACATTAAACAAGGATCAGTCAGCCATTTGACCCCATAATTCCACTCCCACACATTATTCAAAAAATTTAAAAAACACTAATTCAAGAGGAAACTTGAAGTCTCATGTTTATTGCAGCACTATTTACTATAGCTGAACTATGGAAACAACCTAAGTGCCCCAGAACAGAGAGTGGATCAAGAAGATGTGGTATATATACATAGTGAAATACTACTCAATGATCAAAAAAGATAAACTCATGGATGAAGCTTGAAAGGATAATGCAAAGTGAAATAAGTCAGAAGAAGAAAGATAAATACCTGATGGTGTCACTAGCAAACAGAATACAAAGTAACTAAGTTAATAGATAAAGACAAGCTGAAAAACTAACCCTTGATAACGGACTACAGAACTGAAAGACCAGAAGGCAGGGGTTGAAAGGGGGTGTGGGTAGGAAAAGAGCAGAGAGGGAAGGAAGCATAATGGTCTGTGGTGGTGGAATATGGGTGAGTTGGTGGAGGGTGCATTGTGGTGGTAATACTTGATGGGGTACTCCCATATTATCTCAGTTAAAAATAAATGTCATTTACATACAAAGTATGGTTTTTGAACGAAAATGTTAAAGAAAAGATGGCTCTTCTATAAGTGACACAATGTACATATATTTTGTATTATTTAGGTACTTTGGAAAAACGCCTTTCTTGTATTAACTATGGGCACACAGCAAAGAATGGCACAATCAAGTTGTTTCTTTTCTTAGAGAACTTGGTAAGATCCACTAATAGCGTCTGTAGCAAACCTCCACTTTCCTTTTCAGTCCATGAATTAAAACAGGAACACTGCACTCTTTTTAAATACCTGCTACTCTGTTCAGACTTGGGAGGTGAGATTCTACAGAAATAATAATCCTATCTGTCCTTTCTACTTCATTCCACTTGGATCAGGTAAAAACTTTTATTCAACCTTGGAATACCTTGGGTGTTTTTGTTTTGTTTTGCTGCCTTTTTGTTTTTAAGATGGCGTGTTTTTTGCTTTTTAAAAGAGTAGCTATAGCAATCCTCATTTTTTATGGATCTGATTTGTCCTTTTGAAGCTGACAGATGTGGCCTGTTAGAGAAGGAAAATTACCTCACATGACCTTGAGAAAAACTCGTTCCCTTTATGTAACAAGTACCACATTGTTGTTGTCATCTTGGCAAAAGATGACATTATTCCTTTGATTCAAATAATGGCAGATTAAAAAAACACAGAACAAAATAAAATAAAATGTACTGACATAGCTACCCAGCAAATGCTAACAAAAGCATACGTTACTAAAAAATTGACATGTTCCCTAAAAAATCCATGATAAATATAATAAAACTAGAGAGAAATAGCCTATGCAGTCAAATAACATTTATCCCAAAGTCTGCTTTGACTTAATTACCAGTTTCTTGATGTGACCGATGATAATTAGGTTCTTACTAACAACTGTTGCAAAGTGCATTTCCTTTGAATAAGAAATGCCTTTATGATTTGTGATTATATATTATGTGAAAAGAATACACTTTAGAAGGAGAGAATCCTACAGAACTGAAGTCATGTTTTGGTCTTGCCATGAATGGAGCAGGTGCCTTGGAGCAGGTGATCTGACTCTCTGCCCTTAATTTTGTACTCTTTTTTTTTTTTAAGATTTATTTTTGCTAGCCTGTACCCCAGTTCTCATAACCCTAACCCTAAAAAAAAGATTTATTTATGCATACGAGAACTGGGGTGTGGGGGGTGAGAGGATTCACCAGAGACAGAGTGGGGAACAGAACAGGCAGACTGACCAAAGTACACTGCTGAGGGGAGCAGCGGGTGAGACTGGAGAGGTCTGCGGTGCCATGTGGGTCTCTCCCTGGCCTGCTGGGGATGGAACTCGTGTAGTAGAGGCTGCAGACAGCTTCACGGTGTGGTGCTTAACCCCTTGCGCCACCAGGGAGGCCCCAGTTTTGTACTCTTACATGGGAAATTGTAACCTGTTTTTTGATAGTTGTGATATAATAGTTGTATAAATGGTATTAGAAATAATAGCTAAGCTTCATAAAGTACTCAGGTGTAAGAGGCATTTTTTAAAATGTTTTTTTATGTTTAATATGACATTTAATCTATAAGCACTGCAGGAGAGTACTGAACTATTCTCTTAGATTCAGTGGCTGGAGCCTGTAAAATAAACTGAAAGATTAAACGGACTTTAAGTGAGCAAAAAACGGAAAGATAAAAAAGAGAACAGTTTATTTACCTTTGCCATTCTCACAGCCATGAAAGAACACAATGATGAGCAACACAAAGGGGTGGTTAGAATTTGGGGCTCTTTTATATACCATCTTAACAAAGGACAATAAGTTGTGGGGGAGTGATAAGATAATGAAAGGGGGCTTGGGTTCTTAGGAATGATAAATTGTTGGGGGAAACGAATGAAGATAAGGGTGATTTTATCAAGCTTTGTTATGCAGACCATTTGGTGCCGACTTTCTGTCTCCAGTGGTAAAAAGAATCTTTTCTCCGCCTGGGACAGGAGAGGTAAGAGGGAACCACTTCACAAAGGGAAATTCATAGCCTGCTGTTAAGTAGTTAAGGAGAGCGTAGAGGGTTCTTTTTGCATCTGCTGTTTCCCTGTTGCCTTCAGCTCAAAATAATCCTTATGCTAAAGTAGCATATTGTGGGGTGGTATTTTTCAATCCCATTCAGTACCATTGTCCTTTTCCTTGATAGCCCTATTAAAAATCACTCTCCCTTCCAAACACATGTACTCCCAGTCACTCATCTCTAATTTATTCTGGTTATGTATTCTATATTTATTTTACTTCTCTCTCCATCCTCCCATTACCAGTCTATCCATTTGATTTATCTCCCTGCCAATAGTTACTAGAATGTAAGGTCCAGGCCTCCCTGGTGGTGCAGGGGTTAAAGTGTCAAAGCTATCAAGCTATCTCTAGCCACTGCAGCCCGAGTACGATCCCCAGCCAGGGAGCTGGCGCAGCAGACCTCTCCTGTCTCCTCACTGCTCCCCTCAGCAGTATGTTTCAGTAGATACACCTGTTCTGCTCCCCACTCTTGTCTCTGGTGACTCCTCTTAAACAGCCCTTCTGCCCCACACCTCTGGCCTGCACCCCATCTCTTGTACGCATATATAAACAAAAATAAATCTTAAAAAGAAAAAGAACGTAAGTTCCATGAAGGCAGGGTTTTTTCATTTTGTTCACTTTTGTTTTCCCAGCACTTTGAACACTGCCTGGCACGTAGTAATGTTATAGGACAGGGCCACCCTGTTACAGTAAGGGCTCAATAACGTTGTAGAATGCATTGTTTCCCCACTTCATAGATAGCAAAACTGAAACTCAAATTGTTAGGGGGAAAATGATGTCCTAAAGCTAATTCCACACAGGCTTTGTGGACTCCACCCCTACCCCAGGCCAAAGCCAAAGACACTGGGGAACTCCAAATCCCATCCCCACCCAAGGGAAGTGGCTGGGACCTGAGGGTGGGGTTCAGCAGCCAGGTGGGTATAAAACCAGACACATGGGCTTTTGGGGGGGGGTCCCCCATTTTGGCTCTCTGCCAGCTCTGAGAGTGACTTTGGGTTTCCAGGTCGGCGGATCGGGTAGGACACATTAAAGACTTTATTTCCCTATTTTCTCCCTGAGTTGTCCATTTTCCTTATTTCCTTTTCCCTTGTAAATAAACCTTTTATTAACCTTTTGTGTGTGCCTGCAGTGGAGTATTCATAAGTCCCTGTTAAGCGCGTGGGTGAGGACCCACAGCCAGGCAACCCGTTCAATATCGGGGCTGCCCTATAACAAAATGACTTGCCCAAAATGATCTTAACTACTAAGAGAACTCAATGAGATAAAGCCTTAATTTATATCTCATGTTGGCTTTTGGTAAAATCCACCCTTTGTGATGGCTACATTTTAATATACCTTCTCAAAACTTGGAAACAACCAATAAAAATACAGCAAAATGATTTTTGCTTTATATATTTCTTTCTTTTGGAATTTGGACAGAAAGGAATGATTTTAATTAAATAGCAATTTCTATTTGTGATAGCATGTAACTTTGATTCTAAGTTTATTAAATGTCAAAACCTTATGACCATTTCTATGACAGAAGAGATTATGAGGATGAATTGAAACCTGTTATGACTCTAGCAGAATAAGTTACTGAAAGTATGCTTTCAGAACAGACATTTTTTCCTAGTTAGAGAAGGAAGTCACTAACAGTGGTCAGCAATATCTTCTCTCCATAGATTTCTCCTCACTTTTAAATTAATGTAATATACTTCTCTCCATAAAACTGTCATTACTTGTTTCTTTACTCTTTCCTATAGGTTATCCAGTGTTATTTTCAATCTGACAATACCCTTACTTCAGAGGAATTTCTAAGCACGTTTGCATCAGGAGGGATTTCTCCCAGCTTGGAAATCATAAATAGCACATACACTGGCATCTTCCACTTCAATTTAACTTTGGTAAATACGTTTTATTTTATTCTGTGATATGTTATTAACAAGAAGCATAGACTCTTTTATAGAATGTGTTTTTTTTTTTAAGCTATCTAGTTCAGTAATATTACCTTTTATGTTTTAAGGCCAACATACAAAACATATATATTATATCTTTGCTTTAAACAACCACATATGTTTTAAAGAACTTAAGAGAAGAAAAACTAAATTTTTCACTGCTTACTTATTGCTCTGTTTCCACTGCTTTTCACTTTTTTCTTAGCTGTGTGTTGCCATCTGGTGTCATATCCCATCAGCCTGAAGTTCTTTTAGCATTTTCACAGTGCAGGGTACTGGGAATGAATCCTCTGGGAGTTTCTTCCACTTGAAAATGTCTTTATTTCACCTCTACTTGGGGTGGAGGGATAACTTTATTAAGGTATAATTACCACACCATACGATTTGCCTATCTAAAGTACACAAATCCTTTCCGTATATTCCAAGAGTGTGCAACCATCATGACTATCAAATTTTAGAACATTTTTATCACACCCCCCCAAGATACTGTTACTTTGTAATAAGTTTTGAAATTGAGAAGCATGAATCCTCCAGCTTTGTTCTTTTTCAAGATTGTTGGTCTTCATCTGAATTTCATTAATTTATTAATTTTAGGATAAATTTGTCAATTTTATGAAGTCATCTGGGATTGTGTTCAATCTGTAAATCAGTTTGGGTAGTATTACCATTTTAATAATGTCTTCCAATCCATGAATATGGGATGTCTTTCCATTTATTTAGATTTTTAAAAATTTCTTTTAGCAATGTTTTGTACATTTCAGAGGATAAATTTTGTACTTCTTTTGCTGAATTTATTTTAATATGTTATTCTTTTTGATGCTATTGTAAAAGGAGTGGCCTTCTTAATCTAATTTCTATGCTGTTCATTGTAAGAACAATTGAAATACAATTAGTTTTTGTATATTGATCTTGTATCCTACAGCCTCGATGAACCCGTTTATGAGTTCTAGTGGGTTTTTAGTGGTCACTTTAATTTTTGAATGAAAATTGGTCAGATATAAATTTTGGACTGACTTAATTTTGTTTTAGCATTTTGAACATGTAATCCCTCATTTTTAATGTCATCTGACACCATTGCTTCTGCATGAGAAGTTAGCTGTTAATTTTGTTGTCTCTTGTATGTAATGTGTCATTTTTCCCTAATGATTTTAAGATTTTTCTCTTTCTCTGAACCTGATTGAGTTACTCTGGGCTTCTTGGATTGTAAATTTACCAAATTTGGAAAGTCTTCAGCCATTATTTCTCAGAAAAAAATTTGTTCTGCCCCTTTCTTTATCTCTTTCCTTGCCTGGGTCTCCAGTTACACACATTTTGGAACATGAGATAATGTCCCACAATTCTCTAAGTCTCTTTAATTCTCTTTAATAATTTCTCCCTTTTTACAGATTGAATAATTTCAATAGCAATATCTCTAAGTTCACTTTTCTTTCTTTTGCCATCTTCAATTCACTATTGAACTCATCTAGTAAATATTTTATTTCAGCTACTATACTTTTAAATCTCATTTCTATTTGACTTTATTTTTATATTTTTCATTTCTATGGTGGGCTTTCCTCTTCATTCCTTTCCCAGGACAGTTTCCTTAAAGTGACAAACATATTTGTATAGTTGCTTTGAAGTCTTTGTCTGCTATTAGGACCTACTCTGAGTCAGTTTATTGACTACCTTTTCTCTCCCCACCACCCTGAATATCGATTACATGGTCCTCTTTTTACTCATGTCTTGTTATTTTGAGTGACAACTGGACATTGGTCATAATAAATTGCATCAACTTTGGATTCTTCTTTGTTCTTATGAGAATTTATTGTTTTTGTTGTTGGTAGATTAAAAGATTATTACTTGTATTGGTGCAAACAACAAACTGTCTTATTGGTTCAGCACCTGATATTTCTACTCAGTTTTTTAGCTTTTACTCCTGATATTTTTTTTTACATGTAAGGGGTCTCCTCTTATACATGTGTTGCCCAAGAATCTGGAAAGAATTTCTTTTTTTTTTTTTTAAGATTTATTTATTTATTTAAACAAGAGCTGGGGTACAGTCCAGATATGAGGAAGGGTGAGAGGATTCACCAGAGACAGAGTGGGAAACAGAACAGGCAGACTGACGAAATACACTGCTGAGGGGAGCAGTGGGCAAGACAAGAGAGGTCTGTGCGCCATGTGGGATCCTCGCGGGCCGGCCAGGGTCAAACCGGCACTGCAGAGGCTACTGACAGCTTCACAGTGCTGCGCTCAACCGCCCACGCCACCAGGGGAGGCCCTGGAAAGAATTTCTTTATTTCCTTAGTTTGCCATTCTTGCAGTTCCCTTGCTCCTGGGATTTTTCTCTTAAATTCACAAATTGTCTATCAACTTCAAACTCTGTCCTCTGATACATGAAGTCAACAATGCCTCAGGTTTGGCTGGATGAATGGTATTCCACTTTGTAGCTGTATTATTGTATACATAACTGATGAATATTTTAATCTTTTTGATTTTCCACTTTTATAAATAATCATGAAAATATATCCTTTAATACTTCATTTCACACATATGTGAAAATATTGTAAGTAAAACTCCTAAGAGTGAGATCTCTTGGTAAAGAGTATATGCATTAGGGCCTCCCCGGTGGCGCAGTGGTTGAGCGCTGGGTTGCGAAGCTGCCCGCGGCCTCTGTGGCGCCGGTTCGATCCCGGCTGCTCCCCGGCCACGGGAGGAGGGTCCCACATGGCGCACAGACCTCTCCTGCCGCCCGCTGCTCCCCTCAGCAGTGTACTTCGGTCCTTCTGCCTGCTCTGCTCCCCGCTCTGGCTCTGGTGAATTCTCTCACCCTCCCGCGCTTCTGACTTGTATTAACAAACAAATAAATAAATAAAAATTCATGCCTCTTAAAAAAAAAAAAAAAAAGAGTATATGCATTGGATATTTTAATTTATATAATTTTTAAAAGATAAGGTGGATGTCAAAGTAAGTGTTGCTATTAATATTGTAAAACACTGACTTGTGATGTCTTCTTTATTCAAGTTTAGTGCTCAGGCTTATTGGCTGATTGAAATTCCCAGAGAAAACATTACTAAAAATACAGGTAAGAGTGACCTGCATTAATTCTTTTATTCATGAACCTGGATTGCCAAAATTTAACATAAGCAGCATTTATATAATTAAAAGTTATTTGTTATCCCATGTAA
The DNA here is from genome assembly GCF_014898055.3 of Talpa occidentalis. NCBI lineage: Eukaryota > Metazoa > Chordata > Mammalia > Eulipotyphla > Talpidae > Talpa > Talpa occidentalis. The sequence goes on from NW_023601104.1 coordinate 100,510,294, forward strand.
ATATCTTCTGTTATTTGGGACATACTTACTAAATGTGATTCATGTGAAATTATGTACACCATCTTTAATTCATTTCATCTGGGTGTTGTGGTTTTCAGTGGAGACCTTACATATTTTTTATTATGCCTAAATATTTCATGATTTTGGTGTTACTGTATGCAGTTATTTTTCAATACTTTAATTTCCTGTTCATTGTTCATTTGTGGAAGTATGATTGATTTTTGCAGATTGACTCTCTACTTGCAGCCTTGTCAAATTCACTTATTGGAATGGTAAGAGAGGAAATCTCTGCCTTATTTTCAGTTATAGGGGGAAAACATTCAGTCTTTCATCATTAGTATGATATTATTTATATGGTATTTTGTAGATGCTCTTTATAAGATTAAGGAAGTTCCCTTGTATACCTAGTCTGCTGAGTTTTTATCTTGAATTGGTGTTGTTCTTTCTGCAACTATTGAGATGATTATAAGAATTTTCTTTTGGGGACCTCCCTGGTGGCACAAAGGTTAAGCACCACACTATGAGGTGGTCCAAAGCCTCTGCAGAATGAGTTCGATCCCCGGCCCATCAGGGAGCAACCCACCTGGAGCAGCAGACCTCTCCAGTCTTGCCCGCTGCTCCCCTCAGCAGTGTATTTCAGTCTGCCTGTTCTGTTCCTTACTCTGTCTCTGGTGAATCCTCTAACCCCCCACATCTCTTGCCTGTGCCCCAATTCTTGTATGCATGAATAAATAAATCTTTAAAAAAATTGGGGGACCTCCCTGGTGGGGCCAGCGGTTGGGTGCAGAGGCTGTTCGCAGCCTCTGCAGCATGGGTTCAATCCTGGCCGACAGGCGAGAATCCCACATGGTGAAGCAGACCTCTCCTTTTTTGCCCACTGCTCCCCTCAGCAGTGTATTTCAGTCAGTCTGCCGGTTCTGTTCCCCGCTCTGTTGCCAGTGAATCTTCTTACCCTCCCGTGCATCTGGCCTGTACCCCGATTTTTGTATAAAAATAAATCTTTAAAAAAATTAATTTAAAAAAAGAATTTTCTTTTTTAGGTCATCAATATATTTCATTGATTCTTTTTTTTTTTTTTTTCCAATTCTGAGCCTGCTTCGCTCTCCCTTATGATGTATTATCCTTTTAAATATTGCTGGATTCATTTTACTAATAGGCTCTTGAGGTTTTCAATCTGGAGTTTTATCTTCTTGTAACATCTTTATCTCCTTTTACTATCTTGAAATGCTATCATCAAAAAATGAGTTGTATGGCCTTAACAATGATGCCATCCTCCTATTCTGGGAGCTTCTGATGAACATGGTGGGGGGCAAAGGGTGGTAATGAATGTTAAGTTCAAAAAGAAGGACACACAGGGCTTTGGGGAGGAATGGAGGGACTCGAGCCCAGGTGATAGCATCCAGGAGTTCTTACCGACCCTCAAATATGATAGGCTCTTCATCTTTGTGATGCTTCTTGTTTCTTGAGCTCCAATTAAGGAGCCAGGAACACACATGCCCAACACACCTATCTCCATTCTTATGACTTCAAGAATGTTTTCAACTGCAGAATCAGCTTTTGATTGATGCGTGCTGCAAGGGGCCTTGCTGCCCCAGCCACTGGCAAGCAGCTAAGAAAAGGGCCTCACACCGTGGGGCCATGGGGCCGAAGACTTTCAAAGAGCCTCATGCCTTGGGGCTGAAGAAAAAGGGCCTCACACTGTGGTGCTGAAGATTCCTTGTGCCTCATACGGTGGGGCTGAAGAATAAACATCCCTTTGTTTTTTGTTCTTGGTCATAACAAAAATCTTCTTGGAAAATACATTGGGCAATAAATTATACTCATAAGAATATTGTAAGTACATGGCACTGAGAATTACCTACTTAAAAATTAAACACTGAACAGTTTGGTCCACTTGACAACGGGAAATAATTATTGTACGAGAGCATGCCTGATAAGCAACGCAGAACTGGCCGCAAATTTCCTTTTATGGAAGTTCCTTAAAGAAGCCTTTTAATGATTCATAAAGCTGATTATGCTAGGAGTTTCTAGGTAGAAAAAGTTCTGATAACTGGTAACCAGGTAGCAACTGGTCTCTAGCTGCAGGCCATATAGGTAGAGGAGTCTCCTGATATGGTAGCCTTGGCGGATAGGGAGGTACCGTGGACTATTAGCTGTCTTAGGTAATTGTTTAGGCTGAAATAATGAGTAGAAGATTTTATTATCTATTAACTTTAAAGGTCACCTCTTTTCTCAAAGCACGTAGGCGCCAAAAGTCTATGATGTCATCCCACCGCTTGCCTTAATGTATAACTAAAGCCCCGCTGAGACCCTCCGCAGGAGATACTAGCACCAGATAGAGTGTGTGTGTCTGCCTCATTCCCCTTCCCCTCAGCCCTCAGTTTCGCCGATGCCGTCTCATCCTTTCAGGAACCCCTGACATGACATTTTGCCGGAGCTGGCCTTTGGCAGATGCCTTTGAAAACAATTTTGTTAGGTTTATAATCGTGTATGGATATCCTATATTTTTTTTTAAAGATATATTTATTTATTCATACAAGCACTGGGTACAGTCAGAAGCGCAGGAGGGTGAGAGGATTCACCAGAGCCAGAGCGGGGAGCAGAGCAGGCAGACTGATGAAGCACACTGCTGAGGGGAGCAGCGGGCACGGCAGGAGAGGTCTGCGCGCCATGTGGGACCCTCAGCTAGTGGCTGGGGATTGAACCGGCGTTGCAGAGGCTGCGGGCAGCTTCGCAACCCAGCGCTCAACCACTTATAGCCCTTAGCCCTATATTTTGAAGCATCTCTGCATTTACTGCTGGGATTTCTCCAATCATCACCTTCAAGTGTGGTTTTATAATGACATGTTGACGGAAAGTCTCTTCGATGACTCACTTGAAGAAGCCTTTAAAAAATGACACCTCAAGTACCTATCCATTCCATGGAATAATTTTAGATAACCTTGGAATTATCTAACATATGGATGGAAATCCCTAACCAAGTCCAATCAAAAGGGAAGCTCTCACAGGCTCTAGGGTAGGTCTATGAGTGATTGAAATAAATTAGAAACATTTTCAGAGTGGGACAGTCTTACCTTCTTTACCCAAAGTAACAAAGAGTTTAATAACTAGATTGTCCACTTTTCTATAGCTCTTCATGCAGGGCTGTTGTTCTCAGGAGTTCTTGAACATCTTGTTCATGTGAAATAGATGTAACAATCTATTAAGTACCTGCACAGGGTTGTCTTGGTCTTGGCATTGAACTCTTCAGCCCCCAGCTTCGTATATACCAGCTAACAATGTCCACACAGTCTCATGGTTGTTTCATATACATCTGTCACTATGTTAGACACAGAACAGGTGAGATGAATACTTTCTTTGTTTTCAGGATGACCAGGATTAGTGTCGACACCAAACAGAAGCCTATGCTCATTAAGAAACATGTGAAAAGAGAAGTAATTGATATAAAACCTACCAAGAAAATACTGAATGTTATTGCTGATGAAAGGCTAAAACCTACATTTTCCTTATATTCAAACATCATAAACATCATAGCACCCACATCATTTTTTCTATTTCTGGCTTTAATTGGGACTTGAGCAAAGTCAACCAAGACCTGTGGATCCTCAGAGCTCTTCTTTTCATGTTTTATAAGTTCAAGAAAGTTGAATGTATACCATCTTTGACTCAGTCCCAGTGAAGGCCAGTTAGGTTATCCATCAGCTTCTCTCACTGCATCAGGCAGGCACACAGGAAACTCCTTTAGCTGAAGCATATCTGTTATTTTCTCACACCTTTATTTTTCCCAAACTCCAGCAGTGACAGCAAAAATCACAAATAGTGCTTGATCTACTTGGGATTCAGCTGCTTCAGCAGTCACCAGAAGCACCACATCATGCCTGGGGTGGTACACTGAACCACCTAGATGACTGGGTGAGCATGCAGGCCCGTGCAATGAGCTGTTTGGGTCAGGCATGTTCTTCATGCGAGCACCTGAGTTCAGTCTCAGCCTTAGCCTTTGCCCCTGGGGGAAGCCACTGCAGCAGCTCCTCAGCTGAGTTCACCAGCCATGACTTCCTTGGCTCCCACCCATCTTTTTACTTTTAATACATCTATGCTATTATATTTAAGGTGGGCTTTTTATAGATTGCATATGGTTCGGTCTTTTTTTTTTAGTCGATAAAGGAGAAAACATAGAGTGCTATTTATTCAATGAACAAATATTTATGAAGGTGCTGTAAAAAACAAGACCTGACTGACTTGGTGAAGAACAAAAGGATACGTTTGAATCAAATAATTGTTATTTTTAGAATGTTTACATCTAATGTAATTGTTGACAGTGTTCAATGGAAACACATCATCAGGTAATTTTCTTTTTTGCTCCACGTCTTAGGTTTTACTTTTATTATCTGTCACCTTCATATTAGTTACTTTTTATGATTCCCTTCATAGTCACCATTGGCTCCTTATTTATAGTTTAATGTTTGCCATAGGGCTTACGTTATATGTTTTATTTAATTATGGTGCACTCTCAAATAATGTGTTATGCCACTTCACATGAGGTGTTGTAGTTTGCTTTTTACCAAGCTACAACAGCTCTCAGAGAAAAATTATGATCTAAAATGATTATTAGGATTCATTGCTGTGGTAGTTAGATCACGTCATCATTTTTTTCCTTGCTTTACTCTCAAAATGCTTGTAGGATAAACAAGGGAAGCCTTACGCAAGGACGTGGAATCCTCTTTGGTAGTGTTCATACAGTCAAATTTCACCAGCATGACACACAAAAAATAGTTGATTATTTGCTTTTTGAGTTTTTTAATTAATTTATTTATTTTTATGATCATTGTTCATTTTTGTACAATGTATGCTTGTGTGCTTTCTCTTTTCAGGTGTAGTCCCCATAATATTCCCACCACCAATTCTCCCATGAACCATCACGATAGGCCCTTATGTTCTTCTCTCCTCTTGCTCTTTGTTTTTAAGCAGATGTTGCAGCTGTAGAAGAATGGTTAATCAGGATTACTTTCCAACATGCAATAAATACGTATGTTACTAAAGGCACACTCTTGGATACGGTTCGAGGTAAATGCTAATTGATCAAGAAGGAAAATGGAATTTGTAGTATTCTTTCAACAAACCTGTTCACCTACTATATGCCATCTCTGTGCTAAGTCCTAGAAGTAAAAAATAAATAAGAGATCTCATAATTGTTGACGAACTTACAATCTGATGAGACAAAGAATTAAATACTTTGGGTAGTTGTTAATACAGGTCTTCAAAGAGTGCCGTAGGAATATGGACATGGATTTTTTTCTATAGCCATATTAGAGGGTATAATAACCAATGGCTTCATTGTTTTTTTGTCTTCTATTAAGACATTATAGGAGGTAGTATTCTTTGCATCACTATCTTGAGTACCACTTGCAAAATTTCTTGTTTAGTCTTAGTTAGGAACATCTGTATGTTTTCAGGAAATACTGGCTGTTTTGAGGTTATTTATATACACTGAGTAATATAACCTACTAGGACTGTTTTTCCCAATTGTCTGATCCAACTTTTGGATCACCTGTACCACTATAGTATAAATATTTTTTTTTAATCCTCAATCCTCACTCTCATTTTAATTTTTATCCTTCTACTCCCATTTTGATGTGGTTCATAGAGGAAATAAAGAAATACTACATTTTATGGAAAGAATCACACAGTAATCACGTCGTGACCCCACCAAACACCAATCACAATCTGATTTCTACATGTGGGCCAGGTATCTGTAGTTTAAAAAAAAATCTTCCCAATTGTTTCTGACATGCAGAAGATTGAGAACTACTCTAGAGAGGAAGTTTCACATGTGACAAAAGACAGGTACAAATCTACTTAATGTACATTATTTGTAATAATTAAAAAAAACTGGGAGCCTCCCTGGTGGCACAAGGGGTTAAGTCTCAGCACTATGAAGCTATCAGCAGCTTCTGCAGCACAAGTTAGATATCTGGCCAGGGAGCTGACCCACATGGCACAGCAGACCTCCCCTGTCTTGCTGGCTGCTCCCCTCAGCAGTGTACTTCAGTCTATGTGCCTATTCAGTTCCCCACTCTGTCTCTGGTGAATCCTCTCACCCTCCTGCGAATCTGGCCTGTACTTGGGGTCTTGTATAAATACATACATAAATCTTAAAAAAAAAAAAAAAAAGAACCAAGTTAGGAAAATCAATCAATCAATCAATCAATAAAATGCAACATCTGAGTTAAAGGCGTTTGTAATGGTGCCCCAGATGCAAGCTCAAATCTCCCTGGCCTCTCAGGTCTGGTTGTTAACTGCCTGTACACACATGCTACACTCTGGAAAGTCAACTGCCTTGCCCCAAATTTCATTGAGTTTTGGGGTGACACTGTTGTAAATTATGTCTCTTCTTAGCTGTCGCTGTGCTATCCACTGTGTCAGCACAGATGGAAATTTACCTTCTTATCTTGATTTGCTCAAAGTAAAAATATGTATTACATAGGCTTTGGTTTTGCTACAGATTTTAGTGAAAGTTTGGGGAGATGGATATTTACATTGTAGAAATGTAAACAGTAAAGTATTATTAGATATCTCTGTTCTTAAAAGTACTTTAAATATTTTTGAAATTCAGACAACTGTATTCAGTCAAATTACCCTGGCTTAGTTTTTGTACTCTTATTTTTCTTTTTTTTCCACAAGAAAGGCTATCCTCCCGTTTTATTATGCTTTAAAATATAAACTTATCCAAATTTAACTCTTTGTATATCCAAGAATAGATTGCAAAGTTGAAAGGCTAACGGTGTCCCATTTCTAGACTGATTTTTCCTGCTGGGCTCACCACAGTTTCTTTATATCTCCCAGAAATCCCTCTAAGTGTCTTGGCCACTCGTGTCAACTCCCGGGTCTCATTGGTGAATGTATTCTAGTGGATTAGTGGATTTATTCTCCTTTTTATAAAGCTACCACTGTGTAAGTGGGTTTAGGGAAGAGAACAAGAAGTAAATACATAGACTCTTGAAACAGAAGTTGTTGTCTAAATTATAAATGTGCAAATTCTGTGATCCAGCAATTCCTTTTCTAGCAATAGAGCCTGGGGCCAGTAGTACCCTCCAAAGACGGCCTGTGCAGTATCTCCCAAGCTTCATGCTCTCCTGCAGGGCGACTGTGCAGGCCCCTGTCAAGGGGAATTAGACTTCATTCCCTTGACTCTAGAAATTGTGTCAGCAAATTTTTAACTGATGAAAACTAAGGTAATACACCCATTTTTTGAACAATGCTTTACATTGTTGCTTTAAAACCTTTAAAGAAAGCCATAATGTTCCATTTTTAAGTCTGCTGCTACAATTTAAACACCTAGACTTGATCTCCACAGAGCCTCTTCTTCAGTGGTCTATGGGCCATAGGCTGTCAAGAAGTGAATTCGAGGATATACAGCCACATGTGGTAGACATCATAGTGACAAAATCTCCCTGCGCCAACGATATAGCATTACTTGGCCTCATTTTGAATTCAACCCGTAGTGGTAAGTTCCTGGCTTTACTGAATGTTGGACGTGGTGTTCAGTATTTTATAACAGCGATATTTAACTGGCAGTACAAGTTAAATACACAGACATAATGGAGTCAAAATTTCTCTGAAAAATACCTAAAAATTTGCTCTTTATTACTTCACCTTGAGTGCTTGCAAATGTGATGTATTTTTTCTTTCTCTGCAGCTTTTTGCCCTGTTAATAGTGACTTTAGTGTTTCCCTTAATTTCCTCTACTTCCCTCCCCGCTCCAATGATGCTGCTGACGCTTAGGGGTCATTCAGCATGGTTCTGATCCTGCTGCTATTCCTGCCGTACATGTATAAATAGTATTTTTGCTCTAAGGCATCATATTATTTTCCTTAATATGTATGTGCTTTGCCATGATTATTATAATATTTAATAGTATCTTTATACATTTCAGCTATTAACCATATTTTCTTAGGTCATTGAGAACCTCCTAATGAATATTTTAATGACTATTTTAAATAATATCACTAAAATATTATCATGCTAAATAACATTTTAAATAACAGATAAAATATTATTACATTGGTAATATAGATTATAGATGTATCTGTATAAAAACCCAAAAGAATCAGTAGAAAAAAACTATCAGAAAAAAATAAGGAGTGTTTAAAATTGAGGGATAGAATAGCAATTTATAGGGCCTCCTTGGTGGCGGAAGGGGTTAAGCACCGCATTGTGAAGCAGTCCGCAGCCTCTGCAGCACGAGTTCAATCCCTGGCTGGCCGGGGAGCAACCCACATGGTGCGGCAGACCTTTCCTGTCTCACCTGCCGCTCCCCTCAGCAGTGTACTTCTGTCACTCTGCTTGTTCTGTCCCCCACTCTGTCTCTGGTGGATCCTCTCACCCCCTGCATCTTTGGCCTGTACCCCAGCTTCTGTATGCATAAATAAATAAATCTTTAAAAAAAAAACTTAAAAAAAAAGAATAGCAATTTATAAAAACCACCCAGAAAGTAATAAAGCAACCCACCCCAAAAGGGACCTAGGAATAGACCAAAAACTAGAGTTCCAGGGCCTCACCTGGTGGTGCGGCAGTTGAGTGCAGTGCTATGTAGCTGTCCACAGCCTCTGCAGCGCCGGTTTGATCCCGGCCGGCCCACGAGGGTCCCACATGGTGTGGCAGACCTCTCCTGCCTCGCCCACTGCTCCCCTCAGCAGTGTATTTCATCAGTCTGCCTGTTGTGCTCTCCGCTCTGTCTCTGGTGAATTCTCTCACCCTCCCGTGCATCTGGCCTGTACCCCAGTTCTTGCATAAATAAATAAATAAATCTTTAAAAAATATAAAGTTCCAAGGCCTGTGTAGAAGTTATAAAAACTGGAAAGATGGTATTTTTCCCCAAATTTTGTCTATTAGTTCAATAAACCCCCACACACACACAAATCATAGCAATATTTGGGGAGGTGTTTGGGGAGTTGACAGACCAATTCAAAAATTCATATGGGAGAGTGAAATAACATGAATTAACAAGCATAATTTCAAAGAACAAAAGCTCTCCCTACCATGACTTTTTATAAAGTAATAGATTATAACTGAGGTCCCTGTGTAGAGAGAGACAAATAGCCCTGCCCCCCATTTTTTTTAAATTCCTAAAAACTTAGCATCTTTCACTGTCTCTAGCTTTGAGTGCCTACTTGTGCTGAATTAGTTTACTCAGAATTATGTCTCTTTCCCCTGTCAACCAGAAGGATACTCAGCTTAGTTCCGAGGATGCCAGGTTTGATCTCCTCGCTATCCAAACACCAAACTTGCCTTACTTCCAGGATCCACAGGACAGGAGCTATTTTCACCTCCTCAAGCTCAATCAGAGAAGGAGGGATGGTCTCAGCTCCTCGGGATCTTACCCACTAACTGCCTCTACCTCTTGGGAAAAGAAACTGCTTCAGCAACCAATGCTTTATCGGAAACCGCCTTTTCCCCAGCTGGCCACACGGTACTGAGGCAAAAGAGAAGTTCCCACAGGATCAAGCTGCCACCACCTACACTAGCACCTCCTCTGTGGGCCCTTGCTCGCCCGCCTCTGACCTCACAGCTCATGGAGTTAATGGTGGGAACCTGTTCCGCTTTCCTTCTCTGTGACACTCTTAAGACTCATCCATCAGACTCTCCCAGTTTTATCAGTCACCACCAGAAACCTTAGACTCCCAGCTTATGACCCTACATCACAAACTCTTCTGTGCTTCCTTTAATTTGACCCAAATTTCTGGCCCCTCCATCCACCCCAATCCTTTCTTTGGAATTCACAGCCTGTCATCAGCATCCCCCCACCCCATACATTCTACCACTGATCTTTTCTCTGAATGGTCTCTAAACGTCCTGCCATGAAGCGTCACCTGGCCATTCCCAGTAACAGCCTTTGCCCTGTAGCCTTTCCCCGCAGCATGTGTCAGAGCTCCTGTGCGGGGTGTCCTTGTGCGCCTTGGCATTGCTTCTTAATAATTACTCCTGTCTTCTCCTTCAGAACACCAGTTCCTTTCAACACCTCTTAATTCTTCTTGAAGTCTTGCTTGCCAGCATATGGGCCCCACCATGATGCATGCACACTCACTCACTGCTGAGTGTGGCCTTCCTCTGCCCTTGTTTTTGCCCCTGCTTTCAGAGACTTCACCACCCGTGTGGAAGGACTCGGTTTCAAGGCCTCAGCTCCATCTTCTGTGGCCATATTTTTCACCTGGCTGGATCCAATGATGTCACTCACTCTCCAAACTCCTCTACGAGCATCTCGTGCTCTGTTCACTCCATCCTGTCCTTTCACCCTGCTCTAGTGCCCACGCGCCAACCTCTCTTTGATTTCACTGAGACGTCAATGTGTTGTCCCTTCTCCTTTTTCTCTTCCCCACATTCTTATCTTCACCTTTTCTCACCATAATTTGCACAGCCCATCCTCATAAATACTTCTTTCACTTCCTTGCCCCTTTCTATCTTCCTTTCTTTCACAACCCCCACTCTAGTTAAATCCACCCCTACTTCTGAGCGGGAGGGGCATACAATGGCTAGAAATTTTTTGCTAAGAAAAAACTTCCACTAATCTCATTTTAAAATTCCAGTGGACTCACTGTAACTTCATGATCACACATCTTAAGTGGGCACTCCCAGAAATCCTCTCTTTCTCCTGGTATGTTTATTTTCCCACCCTGCAAAATGACCTTATCACACCCCTTCCCACTCCTCAAATACTCTACATCACCTTTCTTCCCTTTGCATTCTCCGCTGTGCCTCTATTTAATACTTAACAAAGAAAATCAGGGTTGGTCACAAGGAGCTCCTTCATCGCTGGGCCTGTGCGCCTGCTTTGCCTTTTTGCCTATTTCCTTATGAGGAGTGTGTCTGCTGCTGCTTCACAGGTCACTTCTCATGTCTTTGTTCCGGGGCCTGTTCCCTCCTGTCGTCTGGAGACCCTTGCTGCTGCATCTGCCCTGCAATTTGCCCTTTTTTTTTTAAGAGTTATTTATTTATGCATACAAGAACTGGGGTACAGGATAGAGGTGTGGGGGGTGAGAGGACTCACCAGAGACAGAGTGGGGAGCAGAACAGGCAGACTGACTGAAATATACTGCTGAGGGGAGCAGCGGGCAAGACCAGAGAGGTCTGCTGTGCCCTGTGGGTAGCTCCCTGGTTGGGGATTGAACTCGTGCTGCAGTGGCTGCAGGCAGCTTCATAGGTTGCATCTTAACCCCTTGAGCCACCAGCCCCCCCAACCCCCCATACTCCCTCCCCCCCACTCTCCCACCCCCCCACCCCACCCCCACTCCCGCATTTGCCCTTTTATCTCCTGCACTAGCTCCTGTTCTCTTCTTCTGGGTCAGATCCATTAACATACAACAATCCTAATAGCTCCCCTCTTAAACACCTTAGCACCTTAAACAAAACCTTCATGTAACTCAGTTTAATTCCATTCCCCATTATTCTGTTTCCTTCCAAGCTAAATTTATAGAGGGAATTTATTATTACAGTGCTACCCTTTCCACCTTCCATTTTATTTTCATTCCACTATAAATAAGACTCTTGTTCCCAGCACGCCTGTGACACAGTTCTTCCACGAGCATCTGTGGTCTCTGTATTGCCAGTTCCCACAGCCGGTTCCTATCTTCGTCCTGCTTTCCCTCGCAGCAGCCCTGGACACCGTTGACCACTCCTCAAAACTCATTCCTCTCTTGACATGCTTTGCTTTGCTCTTATCCCAGGGGCCACTCCTTACTTTTCTAGGCCATCTTCTTTTTTGGTGTGACCCTAAAATGTTGATGAACCCATGATTTTTCCCTTGACTTTCCTTCTTTATGTAACCACATCTCTCTCTCTCTCTCTCTCTCTCTCTCTCTCTCTCTCTCTCTCTCTCAACATGTTTTTGTTCCAGTTTTATTTTATTTCACTTTACAAATTTTATTGATTGGCCAATCATTTACATAACCATAAGTTGGATACAACTTCAAACCTCCGTACGTGCACCTGCTTCCCTCTCCCTCCACCGAAGTTCTCTCTGCTACACACTCCTCCTTCCACCATCATCCTTTCTGGTAACCAGAAAGGATTTTCACAGTCTAAGAATCATCGTTGTTGTGTTTTGCGTTTGTTTGCTTTGGTTATTTTACATTCCGCGAATGTCTCTCTGGGAAACACAATTCAGCCTCAGGGCAGCACTGCCCTCTTCAGGCTGATGATATCCAAATCTGTATTTCTGGAGCTGAGGACTCCTTTGAAACTAAGTTCCTGTATTCGGTTGTCAATTTTAACTTTCCCCTTGATGTTTACTGAGCATCTCATGTGTAACAAGGGAAATCTAGAATTTTTGATTCATCGTCCTCTAAAATCTATACCTCTCTTCCCTATTAATATCTAATACTCCAAGCTAAAATCTAGGACACAAGTTCTTTACCAGAGGTAATTCTGGTTTACAACCATGTGTAGGTTTCAGGTGTTTCTCACCTTGACAATTGTATAGGTTATACCATGCCCACCACCTACTGTACAGTCCACCCTGCCACCAACCATTCAGCCACCTCTACCTGTCCTGCCCTCTATTCCTCTCTAGTAACCACCATTTTGTTTCCAGAGTCTATGGATTTTTGTTTCTTCATTGCTTTGTTTCTTTAAATTCTTTCTCCTTCAGACTTACTTAGCACAATCCCCTCAAGGTTCATCCGTGTTGATACAATGGCAAGATTTCATCTTTTTTTTTTTTTAAATATAATTGAGTAGTATTGCAATGTGTGTGTATACATATATATATACACCACATCATTTTTTAAAGATCTAATCATCCATCATTATCAGACATTTAGGCTAGTTCCGTATCTTGACTATTGTGAACAGTGCTGTGAATGACCACAGAAGTGCATTTATCTTTTTAACTTACTGTTTTCATATTTTGCTAATAAATACCCAGAAGTAGAATTGCTGGCTCATATGGTAGTTGTCATTTTAATTTTTTGAGGCGCTGCCGTACTGTTTTTCCACAGCTGCTGCACCAATTTACAATCCCCTCCAGCACCACAGCAGGATTCCCTTTTCTCCACATCCTCCCCAACACTCATTGTGTCCTGACTTTTTCAGAGCGGCCATTGCTTTTGCTTCAATTTTAATTTTTACTGAGGTGTCACCATTTTACATCCTGGCTAGTGTTTTGACAGGAGGTGATGCACCCCCTAAGGTGCAGTCACTATAGTACCCCCACCACAGAAACACCCCAGTTCTCCACCACAGTCCATTGTGCTCCCCACCCACCCCACCTCCAGTGTCCCTCTTCCCTCTCCCCTCCTCCTCTGAAAGCTGTCAATCTATGGTCATCTTTCAAAGGTTGATTTTAAAGTTTGTCTTTGTCTGACCCTTTATTTGGTTTCTCTATATTCTACATATAAGTGACACCATCCAGTATTTATCTTTCTCCTTCTGGCTTATTTCACTTAGAATCATCCTTTCTAACTCCATCGATATTGCTGCAGTTGGCATGAGTTTATCTTTTTTGATTATTGACTCGTATTCCATAGTGTGTCTCTACCACATCCTCTTGATCTAGTCATCTGTTTTAGGGCACGTAACTTGTTTGCGGATATTGTTTGCTGTGAACATAGGAGGCCAGGTTTCTGTTTGAATGAGTGTTTTTGTATTTTGGGGGTAGGTACCTAGGAGTGGAATTGCTGGGTCATCTGGCAGATCTGTTTTTAGTCTTTTGAGAAATCTCTTACTGCTTTTCATAGGGACTAGACCAGTCTATACTCCTGCGAGCAGCAGAAGAGCGTTCCTTTTTCTCCACACCCTTGGGAGCACTTGTTGCTTCTGATCACTCTCACTCATTGTGGCTTTGATTTGCATTTCCCTGATGATAAGTGATGATGGGCATTTTTGTCATGTGCCTCTTGGCCGTCTGTATGTTTTCTTTGGAGAAGGGCCGTCTTTGGAGAACTACTCCTCTGCCCATCTTTTGATTGGGTTGTTTGTTTTGTTGATTGTATCAGCTCTTTTATAACAGTTCCTTGTCATATGTATGGTGTGCAAATATTTTCTCCCATTCTGGAGAGTGTCTCTTTGTTTTAGTTATGGTGTGCGAGAGTGAGCTCGTTTCATTTCTTCCTTCTTAGAGTTTACATTTTCATTTCTTCTTTGGAGTTTTATAAATTATTGACTTAGATTATGCTCCTGAAATATGAATATATTCATGCTTAGGAGGATATTTTCAAGAGGGGGTTGGGCGAGGACTCTTTCTCTACTCTCAAGTTCTGTGTGTGAGGCCTGCAAATTAAACTATAACAGAGACAGATTAGCAGGAGAAAAGGCACTCAGTACTCATTTACATCTATGAAATTTACAGAAAAGAAGTGAAAACTCAAAGAAGTGGTTAAACTTGGGGGTCTATAATCCATTTTAACAAGGAAAATAAGTTTATCCCTTTAAGGGACAATGAAATGTTAGGGAAGTGATTAGGAAATATGCAGGAGACTAGTGGAAGATAATTACCCTAGTAAGATCTTTTTATGTAAATAGGCCTCTATCTGCTGATAAGAATGTTCTTCTCTTCTTAGGACAAGGGGTGGGGTGAACACCCTTCGCAGGGGGAAGTATATGCTCTGCTTTTGGAAAGATATGGGGAAGGCAAAGAACTCTTCCTGCATCTGTTGATTCTCAATGGCCTCCAGCTCAAAACAGTCTTATGCCAAAGTGACGTATTTTGGGGTGGAATATCCAGATCCCCTTCAGTATAAAACAAAATCTTTTAAGACTTAAGTCAAATTGTTGTAGAGCAACCCCGATACAAAACGGGGTGCCTGACTGTGGGTCCTCACCCGCGCGCTTAAAAGGACTTATCCATGCTCCACTGCAGGCACACGTGAAAGGTTAATAAAAGGTTTATTGAAAAGGGAAGGGAAATGAGGAAATGTACAGCTCTGGGAGAAAAGTGGGAGACAAAGTTTTAAATGAGTCCTACCCTATCCGCTGATCAGGAATCCCAAAATGGCGCTCTCAGAGTTGGCCGCCAGCCAGGAGCGGTGAAGCCAGGAGGCGAGCGATGGCGAGCCAGAGAGAGCCCAAGGCCCACGTGTTTGGTTTTTTATACCCAACCTGGCTGCCCAACTCCACCCTCAGGTCCCAGCCACCCTCCCTTGGTGGTGATGGGATTTGTCTTTCCCAGAGTCTTGATGGCTTTAGTCTGGAGTGGGGGTGGGGTCCACAAAGTTAATCCTGTATGGGATTAACTCAGGACATCACTTCCCCCTAACAAAATGATTGACTAAGGTCTTGTGGTATGTCCTGAAGTTACTTCATTTTTCCTATGCTTAAGTGTGTGAGATTCCAGCTAAGAGGTGAGGAGCTGAGGCGGGAGTAGGGAACGGATGGTGAGTGGAGAAATCAGGCGCTGGCCCTGGAGATCTGGCACCATAAAGTTGAGTTACTAACTTTACACAATTGTCCGGTCTTTCTTTTCCTTTTCTCACACATTAGGTGTCTACGTAGGCTTCACCAGTTCTGCATTTTGGGTTTATGCTGAAACCTTCTGGTATGACCTGTCAGAGAATTCCTTTACAGAATCTGGAGAAGGTAATTCCTCTAACACTGCTTTCACACTCAGCCTTTCATGTTACCAGTGATTGACCAATATTTGTAAAATGTCTCTGTTCTGCTGTTGAACTCACTTTTCCCCTACTTTGTAATGCATGGTATGATTTCTTCCTTTAGAATATGGAACGCTCTCAGTGGTGGATATGGTTTTAACAAATCATTTTTTAGTTATCCTCACCTCTTTGGGTCTTTTTGTAAGTGAAGATCTTCGTTACCCAAAAAACTTAACTTTACGGGTATGTGAATTTCCTTATAAACTTACATACGTTCTGTGATATAAAGTAGAAATATTGGATACTTTAGATATATAGTATATTTAGAATTAAAATACCCCTTCCTTTTAAAATATGTAACAACATAATAGAGCAGCTTTTTCTTTGCCTTATAGTATATAATGTATCATTTGGAAATGGTGCTGGTTTTATTGCTGTACACATGTATAGTAAGTTTTAAATATGTACATGTAGAAAATTCTTTACATATCTGATTAGCTCCCTAATGCTATCTATGGTTATATGTGCTAGGTAATGAATAAAGCTCAATAGAGCCTTACAAAGTAACAAATTAAAAATAAGTTTTGGGACTGAGTAAAGGAGAATATACATTCTGGTGAGGATGTGCAATATGCATGCCATGAAATTTTAAAACATGCTAATAAATACCTCTCCGAAATTACTGCAGCACAATTAGAGTAGTAATGGACTTAGGAAACAGTAAGGGAAAGAAGAGAAGGAACAATTTATTGGTTGAGAAGCAGGTATTTCTTATCCCGCAGTCCCTTGATCCAGTTTTGCTTTTCTTGGTTTCAGTTACCTGTGGTCCAAAAATAGATACAAGAAGATATTTCATGGCAGGGGAGGAGAAACTCACATAGGTTTTATTATAGTATATTGTTATAACTGTTCTACTTTGTTATGAATTGTTGTTAGTATCTTGTTCTTAATTTATAATTTAAAGTTTGCCATAGGAATATATGTATAGGGAAAATAATGTATGTCGGGTTTGGGACTCTTCATGGCTTCGGGCACCTGCTGGGGGTCTTGGAATGGATCCCCCATGGATAGGAGGCATCGGCTATACATGGTTATTATCTTTCTTCCAGTGTAGGAATAATCACAGCTTTCCCTCACCATCTCTGAAAAGGTACCCTTTGTGGCTCAGATAACTAGTAGATTTGGAGCTTCTGTGTTTATCATGAAACTGTTTAAGTGGATAGTTAACTACCCACTGCAACTTAAGTTCAAAGCCCTGAGAACGAGGCATGGGTGTACATGAAGAGGACCTGATCCAGAGTCCGCCTGGGGTTGGGCAGCAAAAAGAGGCCCATGCAGACAATAACAGACCCAGGGTGTGCCTTTATAAACCCAATGGGTAACTGACTTAATATCCTTCCGCACACCTCTTAACTCCTTCTTTAAATCATGAAAAGGATTTGGTTTTGATTCCAAGTCCTTCCTGGAATTAAGGTAAGGTATAGATAAATTAGTCAAATGATAAAACAGGACAAAGACTGAAGAGGAAATCTCCAGCATATAGTGCCTGCTACTTTAGTGTTTGATCTTACTGAATACTGGCATATTGAAAGAGAATGATTTCCGTTAGTGTAATTTAAATTGCTATATATTGTTGATGTCTTCTCATATTTTTAATTAAAAATAAGGTTTCTTTTTATTTTCTTCTAGTTTTCAAGGGCTGACTTTTGTGGTTTTGAAAGGGTAAGAAACTTAAAATATCTAAAGTTTGGTTAGAAGATAAGTGTGTTTTCTTTTTCTTTTTCTTTTTTTTTCAAATTTGACTCTTTATTTGTCATCAAAGTCTGATTTTTAAGCTGATTCTTGAACTGGTGGTTCATAGCCATCAGCTCGTTCAACTTTAGCACCTGTCTCATCACCAGTAGCCTTTCCAGAACTACTGCCTTCACCATGAAGCTCCATGAGTTTTCCCAATTGAAACTTGGGCTTCTTCAGCATTTTTACTTTTCTAACAAAGACATGATGGAGTGGGTAGATAGACTGGCAAGCCTTTTCTATGTCTTTCCCAATGCTGTCTGGAATCAATTTATTGACCACCTCTTTCAAGTCATTTGTCTGCACCTCTCGGGTCATGATTTCCTTCATCTTTTTCCGGATCTGGCGGACCTGTTGGTGCTGAGCATAAGAGGTCTTCCGAATCTGATTGTTGCGTTTTTTTAGTAAAACCAGCACAGAAGAGATGAAGCAAATAGCCGTCCGTAGTCTCGACATCAACATGAGCTTCAATCATGGTCTGCCATTTTTTGACCATGGAGCACATTTTATCTTGGGTAAGATCCATGCCGTGAAAGTTAGTCAGGCAGTTCTTGCCCTGAACATCCTCAGTAATTAGCTTGAATTTTCTAAATGCAACTTCATCATTCTGCGGATCAGCAAGGCTCACTTCAAAAACTCGACCTTTGAGGCCATCAGAGGCGATTTTGGTTCCTTGCGTTCTCGTGACTAACATTTTTCCAATATTTCTTATATTAAACATTGCTGGTGCTTTCACATCGTGCCAGTCTTTCTTAGAAAATGGATCAACCACTTTCTTCTTGGCTCCCTTTTTGCCACCTTTCGTAAGGCGCTTGTTTTTGCCGACGGGAGAGTCAAAAAGCTAAGTGTGTTTTCTTGATGAACGAAGATGAGGGCCAAGATAAGAACTCACAATATAGATTATTCCTGGCATTATACACATGATTACACAATGATGTGTTATTATAGAATAGTATATATTTACAGTTTGAACTAAAAAAAAAAATGTATTTCCACCAACCATCAAGCAATGATCTCTTTGTTTCAAAGGAGGAAGGACCCTTCCTTGTTTCAGAGGCCACCCCCACCCCTTCTTTAAGTGTTCCATCCAGGATTATTGTGTTTTTCTGGTGTGTTCTACACAAGGGCAACCATTTGAAAAGAGACTGGGAGCTGAAAATCTGGCTAACACTGTACTCACTAGTTCATGCACCTGGTCTTGCCTGGAAATTCTTTCTAATTTGAACAAAATGGAAATTCTTTCTAATTTGAACAAAAATGGCTCATGAGCTAGCCACAGCTCTGCTGATGACTCTTTTGGGGACTGTGTTTCATCAGATTTTTTCCTCTGTTACAAAGTCAACTAGGTCATCCCATTAACATGTAAGCATGTTTCACTTTGGAAACTGAAATGAAATTTTTTTTAAGATTTATTTTTATTTGTTTATGTATATAAGAATTGGGGTATAGGCTGAGGTATGGGGGGGGTGAAAGGATTCACCAGAAACAGTGGGGAGCAGAACAGGTGGATCTACCGAAATACACTGCTGAGGGGAGCAGCAGGCTAGACAGGTCAGCTCTCTCTAGGGGTGGGAGGGGGGTATTGAACTCAGGCCACAGTGGCCAGTGATAGTGCTGAGACTTTAACCCTTGCACCACCAGGGAGGCCCAACTACAACAAAATTATGAGTAGTCTTAGCCTTTTGCTATGTTTCTTCCCCACTCTCCTAATATAGGCCTGTGAGCGATTCTGAATGTGCACACCTGCTTATTCTCTGGAAACCAATGAAACTGACTTGCTATACCAGCAGGAGGAAAATTTCTCAAACTAGAAAGACCAGATAGACAAAATTGATTGACATCAGAAAGAACAGTGGGAAATAGCTTTTAAAATAGAATTCCATATCTAGTTAAACTACATCATTCAAGAATGAAAGTGAAGAAAAGAAATTTGCACATTGAGATTCAGCCCCCCAAAGGCCCCTGAAAGGAGGGGGGCACCAGAAGCAAAGACAACTAGAACATTTGCTCTAAGTTCTGAGAGAGGCAGGGACCTTATCTAGGACTTCATTCTGGGATCTGTGTCTAGAATTGCTCCTGACACAAGCTAGGCACTTAAAAAGTATTTGTTCAAAGAATCCAATTGATATAAACATAAGAGTTACAAATTTTGTATTTATTAATTGGGTGTAACCAAACCTCTAGACAATACAGCATGGAGGAATAGAGATCATTTTCAGTGGATAATCAAACTATTTTTAAGTTCTTTGTTTGGTAGGAGCATCAATGTGGGGAATAAATTCAGAACTTGTTAGAAAAAAATGTGTCTACTTAAACATATATGTCAAAAATTAAAGATAATTACCAAATAGAAAAACACATAACATAAAGTTTCCAAACTAACAGAGGACGGGGAAAAGTTTAAAAATACCCTATCAATCCATACAGCTGTGGGCACAGCACCGGGTGAACACGGAGCAGACACAGCTCACAGCTTGACTAAGAGCCCCTGTGTTGAGGTGCTCCCCTCTGCCCCCCCATCCTATTTCCCCCACCCACCCCCCCACAAACCCCCACCCCTGTTTCTCAGAAAACCACTGGGAAAAAGCACAGGTCAGCAAGTACGGATCTCTGGCGCCCACCTCATGACCAGAACAAAATCACCAACTAGCTGATTCCCTGTTGGAACTGAGTAAATACAGAGGGAACTATAAGGGACAGCGCTCAGCAACACAGCATCAACACCCTGGTGGAGTTTTGGCCTACCAATGCTGGTCTCAGTCTGGTAAACTGTTTCCGGCACCCCTAATGGAGCACTCCAAAGAGATGCCTGCCAACACCAGTGGCACAACGTCCCAATGCATAAAACTAATTAGAAAGCAAACAACAGGGAGAAGAAAAAATATGAATAACCAAGCAAGCCTGCAGGAGAGCACACCACAAAGAGAAATATGGTCACCAGAGCTCAACAATGACATGGAAGAACTTCTTGGCCTATCAGATAGAGAATTAATGATCATCATGATTAAAAAGCGGAAAGAAAACGAAAAGGGAAAAAAAATTATTTGAGACAAATAATCACTGAACTGAAGAATGAAATTTGAGACCTTAAGAAAGGAAAGAAAAACGCAGGAGATTAAAAGATCACTAGAGGAGATAAAGAACTCTGGGAAAAGCAATGAAAACAAAATCGATAAAATGGAAGAACGGATCAGTACTATTGAAGATACAGAAATAAAAAGAGCCAAAAGAGAAAAGGAGAGAGAAGTGCAAATGAAGCAGTAGGAAGGAGACTCTTAGACACTTATCAGACTCCATGAAGAGAGGAAATGGTTATAGGCATTCCAGAAGGTGAGGAGGAACTGAGAAATTATTCAAGGAGATAATTGAAGAAAATTTCCCAAGCATGAAAAAGGAGATGAATATAGACATACAAGAAGCGAGAAGAACTCCCAGTTACCACAATGAAAAGAAAACTACAGCAAGACACCTAATAGTAAAGCAAGAGTCCAAGACAAGGAAAAAATAATGAAACTGGCAAGGGGGCAGAAACAGATAACTTATAAGGGAAAACCAATCAGGTTAACTTCTGCCTTCTCCAAAGAAACATTAACAGCAAGAAGAGAATGGAGTAACATATTCAGCAAACTTCAAGACAGCAAATGCCAACCAAGAATACTTTACCCTGCAAAGCTCTCCTTCCTCTACGAAGAAAATATATGGACCTTCTCAGACAAACAAAAACTCCAGAAATTCATTACAACTAAATCCCCACTCCAAAAAATTCTACAAGAAGTCCTAAAGCCAAAACCAGCAGAGGACTGAACAAGAAGAACAGAATAAAGCAAGGAATAAAATCACAAAAAAGACAAAATGGCAAATGCAGATGCCAACATATCAATATTAACTCTAAATGCAAATGGATTAAACTCATCAATAAAAAGACACAGAGTAGCAGGCTGGATTAAAAAACAAAATCCAACCTTCCGCTGTCTCCAGGAAACACATTTAACCACAAAAGATAAACATAGACTGACAGTAAAAGGTTGGAAAACAATCCTACAAGCAAATGGACCAAAAAAGAAGGCAGGAACAGCCATATTTATATCAGATGAAACAGACTTCAAATTAAAAAAGGTAGGGCCTTCCCAGTGGCGCAGCGGTTGAGCGCTGGGTAGCGCTGGGTAGCGAAGCTGCCGGTAGCCTCTGCAGTGCCGGTTTGATTCCCGGCCGCTGGCGAGGGTCCCACATGGCACGCAGACCTCTCCTGCCATCCGCTGCTCCCCTCAGCAGTGACCTTCATCAGTCTGTCTGTTCTGCTCCCTGCTCTGGCTCTGGTGAGTTCTCTCACCCTCCCATGCTTCTGACTGTACCCGGTACTTGTATAAATAAGTAAATAAATCTTTTTAAAAAATTAAGGTAAAAAGAGACATAGATGGACACTACATTATGATCAAGGGGACAATACATCAGGAAGATATAACACTCATCAACATATACTCACCAAATGAAGGGGCACCAAAATATATTAGACAATTATTATCAGCTCTGAAAACAGACATTAAAGAAAATACATATATAGTGGGAGACTTCAGCACCCCACTCTCACCAATGGACAGATCAACGAGACAAAAAATAAAGACACTAGAGCCCTAAATAAAGA
Organism: Talpa occidentalis; assembly: GCF_014898055.3. Classification (NCBI taxonomy): domain Eukaryota; kingdom Metazoa; phylum Chordata; class Mammalia; order Eulipotyphla; family Talpidae; genus Talpa; species Talpa occidentalis. Next base: position 100,532,311 of record NW_023601104.1, read on the forward strand.
CATAGAACTCATGGACTTAACAGACATTTATAGGACACTGCACCCAAAAAATCTGAGTACACATTTTTCTCAAGTGCGCATGGATCATTCTCCAGAATTGATCACATGCTGGGCCACAAGACTAACATCAACAGATACATGAAGATCAGAATCATTCCAACTATCTTCTCCAATCATAAAGGCATCAAGCTAGAAATAAATCATGAAAAGAAAACAAGGAACCCTCCCACTTCATGGAGATTGAAACCCACACTACTGGAAGACCACTGGACTAATGAGGAGATCAAAGAAGAAATTAAAAAATACTTTGAGTTGAATGACAAGGAGGACACCACTTTCCAGAATGTATGGGATGCAGCAAAAGCAGTAACAAGAGGAAAATATGTAGCAATACAGGCTCACATCAACAAACAAGAAAGAACTCAAAGAAACAACCTAATCTCACATCTCAAAGAGCTAGAAAAAGAACAACAAAAACCCTAAAGCCAGTAGAAGAAAGGAAATACTAAAAATCAAACAGAAATAAATGAATTGGAAATTGAAAAAAACAAGCCAAAAGATCAATGAAACCAAAAACTGGTTCTTTGAAAAAATAAACAAAATAGACAAACCCCTAGCCAGGCTCACAAAGAAAAAATGGGAGAAAACACATATAAATAGGATTACAAATGAAAGAGGAGAAATCACAACAGACTCAGTAGAAATCAAAAGAATAATCAGAAATTACTATGAACACTTATATGCAAACAAATTCAACTTAGAAGAGATGGGCAAATTCCTAGAACAATATAATCATCCCAAGCTGGACAAAGAAGAAATAGAACAACTAAACAGACCAACTACAAGCAGCAAAATTGAGGCAGTAATCAAAGCACTCCCCCAAAACAAAAGCCCAGGCCCAGATGGCTTTACAAATGAATTCTACCAAACGTTCAGCAGTGAATTAGTGCCTATCCTACACAAACTCTTTCAAAAAATTGAAAAAGAAGGAATACTACCAAATACGTTCTACAAAGCCAACATTACACTAATACCAAAATCAAACAAAGACAGCACAAAAAAAGAAAATTACAGGCCAATCTCCCTAATGAACACTGATGCAAAAATCCTCAACAAAATCCTTGCCAACAGACTCCAATAATACATCAAAGGGATAGTATGCCACGGACCAGCACAGCGGTAGACGATGAGGCAGTCTACACCACAATCAAGTGGGATTCATCCCAGGGGCACAAGGATGGTTCAACATATGAAAATCCATCAGTGTAATCCAACACATCAACAAAAATAAAAATAAAAACCATATGATCATATCAATAGATGCTGAGAAAGCATTCAACAAAGTCCAACAACCATTTATGATGAAGGCCCTTGAAATTCTTGGGATAGAAGGAACACACCTTAACATGATAAAAGCCATACACAACAAGCCCACTGCCAACATTATTCTCAATGGTGAGAAGCTGAAGGCCTTTCCCTTAAGGTCAGGAACAAGACAAGGATGTCCTCTCTCACCACTGTTCTTCAGTATAATACTGGAGGTCCTAGCCAGGGCAATAAGACAAGAGAAAGATGCACAACAAATCCAAATAGGGAAAGAAAAAGTAGAACTATCACTATTTTCAGATGATATGATAATATACATAGAGAACCCTAAAAACTCCACAGAAAAACTACTCAAAATAATCAACCAGTTCAGTAAAGTAGCAGGATACAAAATCAACACACAAAAATCAGTAGCCTTCCTATACACAGTCAATCAGAAGAAGAAGAAATCAAAAAAATCATCCCTTTTATAATTGAAACCAAAAAAATCAAATATTTGGGAATAAACCTAACAAAAGAGGTGAAAGACCTTTACAGAGAAAATTATAAAACACTGTTAAAAGAAATAGAAGAAGACACAAAGAAATGGAAAGACATCCCCTGCTCATGGTTCGGAAGAATCAACATTATTAAAATGGCCATCCTCCCAAAAGCAATATACAGATTCAATGCTATTCCAGTAAAAATCCCAATGACATTCTTCAAAGAAATAGAACAAATCAAATACTGATGAAATTCATATGGAACCACAAATAGCCAAAGCCCTACTGATGAAAACAAAGGAGAAAGGAGGTACCACACTTCCAAACTTCAAGCTATACTACAAAGCCATAATAATTAAAACAGTTTGGTATTGGAACAAAAACAGACACACAGACCAATGGAACCAAATAGAGAGCCCAGAAATAGAGCCGCACTTATATGAACAACTAATCTTTGACGAAGGAGCAAAGAATATGCAAAGGAACACGGACAGTTCAATAAATGGTGTTGGGAAATGGACCACCACATGCAAAAAAATGAAACTAGACCACTCCCTCTCACCATGCACAAAAATCAACTCAAAATGGATAAAATAACTGGACATAAGACCTGAAACCATAAAATATATTGAAGAAAATATAGGTAAAACACTACAAGACAGACATCTCAAAAACATTTTTAGACTCATCACCCAAAGCAGTGATAGTGAAAGCAAAGATAAACACCTGGGATTACATCAAACTGAAAAGCTTCTGCACAGCAAAAGAGACATTAACCAAAACAGAGAGACACCCCACTGATAGGGAAAAAATCTTTGCACTCCAGTCCACTGATAAGGGACTGATCACAAAGATATACAAAGAACTCACACGGCTCAACAAAAACAAAATAAACAATCCAGTCAAGAAATGGGCAGAAGAATTCAAAAGACATTTCTCCAAAGAGGAAATGCAAGTGGCCAACAGGCATATGAAAAAAATGTTCAACATCCCTTATCATCAGGGAAATGCAAATCAAAACCACGCTGAGATACCACCATACACCAGTGAGAATGGCACATAAAAAAACTAGCAACAACAAATGTTGGCGAGGATGTGGTGAAAAAGTAGCTCTCCTGCACTGCTGGTGGGAGTACAAACTGGTCCAACCACTGTGGAGAGCTGTGTGGATGTTCCTCAGTCTACTGAACATGGAGCTACCATACGATCCGGCAATTCCACTCCTAGGGATCTACCCAAAGGACACAAAACCAGTGATTCAAAAGAACACCTGCACCCTATGTTTATTGCAGCACTATTTACAATAGGTAAAACCTGGAACCAACCCAAATGCCCAAAAATAGATGACTGGATCAAGGAGATGTGGTACATATACACAATGGAATATTATTCAGCAATCAAAAAAGATAAACTCATGCCATTTGCAGCAACGTGGATGGAGCCAGAAGGAATGATGCTCAGTGAAATAAGCCAGAAGGAAAAAGAAACATATCGGATAGTTTCACTTATAGCAGGAATACAGAGGAACCAAATAAGACATCAGTGTAAAAAAAATAATAACAGTGCAAACCACAACAAAGCAAAAACAGTCAATTATAAACCAGAGACATCCTGCAGGGGAGGAGGAGGGAGAGAGGTGAGAGGGAGCGAGGGAGGAACCCAGGGGACTGTGGTGATGGTGCGGGAACTGTGGCGATGGTGCGCGGGTGCCTTGGGGAAGGACATTCTATGGGGACTCAATCTGAGGGGGGTGGGGGGAAGCAAATACTGTCTAAAAAAATGTAAAACATGATAAATGTTAAAATAAAAAATACATATATATCCTATCAGTTTCACCAAAAGTAACAAAGGAGGAAAATAGACACAAAGATACAAGGAAAACTGTGAGGAAGAGGGTCTAAAACAATCCAAATATATCAGCAATTACAATTAATGTAAATGAATACTATAGAAAACTAAAGATCATTGGGCTATACGCTAATTATAAGAGGTATACCTACATCCAAACCACACCAAAAAATTGTCAAATAAAGGGTTGGAGGAAATTGTAACCTGAGCTTTGCTGCCTAAACCACTGACTCCAGGTTACTTGCCTGATAAGTCAAGACATTCAGGGTTGCTGGACAGCTGGGACCACTTGAAGTTCGAGATTTAAGGAATGCTACTCAGGCGATCTGGCATGTATTTCCTTTTATCAGTTATGTGAAAACATAGTATGTGGCAACACAGACATGAGGTGGAGGATTAGGAGGTAAGAGGTCCTAGACAGGGCTGGCTTGCAGAGCTCCCTGAGCTCCCAGAGAAGCCTTCTGCTAGCTTGCAAGTACGTCTTGTCTCCTAGAAGGAAGCCTGATGGAAGATTGCTTTCTCTGTGCCCAAAGGCAGGCAGGCTGAAAAAGACCTGCAAGCAAGGTAGCCTCTTTCTGGTTGTGAGATAAGAAAATGGTAGCCTTGAGGGGCTGAGAATGCTTTGCCTTCTGTCCTTCCAGTATGGGCATGATTGAGGTACTCCCCAAACCAGACCTGAGTCCTCCCTTCAAAGTCCATCCAAGCTAGCCCAGTATCCAAAGAGAATGAGATAATTAAAATCAGAATATAAACCAAAGTGGCTGATAGGGAAGACAACAACTACCTAACAAGAGTTAGAACCTTTTTGAAGAAAAATGACAGAAACCGACTAAAACTGATTTTCGCAAAGTAGGGGAATAAGTTGTTAACAGTCCCAACCGGAAGTATTTTTCTTGTACTTCCACCAAGTCCCAGTGTCAATTCATTGCCCTGACATGGGTCACTATTTACTCCTGACCAATCCTGTGGCTCTAAATTAGTCAGGGGTCAGAGCTCATCCTTGGAATGAGGTTGAACTGATCAGTTTAAATTATTGGGCTGGTACCAGTTTGATTCCAGGTAGGGGAGGGCAAAAGGAATAGATCAGTAAAGAGTCTCTATTAATTGCTCAGCTATCATAATGATAATTTGAGTATCCTACAAACCTGAAGATTTATATGAGAACTCAAGAGGTTCGTTTGATGCAACCAGCACTACAATCAATTTTAGATCATTTAAAAAACCTTTGATGAACAGATTACTATCAGTCTTCAAAAATGTGGAAAGGCCTTACTATGTCTCAATGGTAATTTATTTTTATTTTTTTTATTTATTTATGCATACAAGAGCTGGGGTGCAGGCCAGAGGTACCAGAGGGTGAGAGGATCCAACAGAGACAGAGTGGGGGAGCAGAACAGGCAGTTCTACTGAAACACACTGCTGAGGGGAGCAGCTCCCTGGCCTAGGATCAAACTTAGGCTGCAGAGACTGTGGATAGCTTCATAGTGCGGAGACTTAACCCCTTGTGCCACCGGAGAGGCCCCTTGACAGTAATTTAAAAGTCAGAATCTTGGGCATCCCCGGTGGTGCAGCGGGTTGAGCACAGCGCTGTGGAGCTGTCCGCACGCAGCCTCTGCAGAGTGGGTTCGATCCCCGGGCAGCCAGGGAGATACCCGCATGACGCAGCAGACCTCTCCTTTCGCACCCGCTGCTCCCCTCAGCGGTGCTTTCGGTCCATCTGCCTGTTCTGCTCCCCGCTCTGTCTCTGGTGAATCCTCTCACCCCCAGGCTTCTGGCCTGTACCCCAGCTCTTGTATATATAAATAAATCTTAAAAAAAAAAAAAAGTCAGAATCTTCCTGTGACAAAAACATCTCAAACTCTTGGATATAATTAATATCCAACCTCTAAAATCTCACTTTCTTGGAGGCTTCTCTCTTATGACTTATTTCTCAAAACCTGTGTTTTGGTGGCTGTCTTCCTGCTCCTCCTGTCTGCTGTCACACTTCTATGAAAACTCTGTAAGCCTCACTGCAGTTCAGGAAGAATAAGAGATGAACTGGCAACCCATGGCATCTGTGATGAAAGGTTAAGCTTCAATAGCTTCAGAAAGGCAGTTCATACACTGGAGATGCTCCACTGACGTGTGTTAATTCATGTGAAATTTCTTTGTATTCCTTTTTGTGTGTTGTTCAAAAAGCACAGTCTTGTATTATGTTCTCCTTCTACAGCCTTTTATTTGCATGCAATTTTATTCTCTCTCTATTTGCCTCGCATTTCTAAACTATTGAGCGTTAAATTTTCTTAGTGTTTGTCTACTTTTATCTGAAGTCTACAAACCGACTGACTGATATTTTTGTTTTTCTATTTAGGCTGACTATGTCAAAGGAAAATTGTGGTATAATGAAAAATGTTTTGCTAACAGAGAGCACTTTGAAGGTAAATTTCAATTAAATATTAACAGGCTTTTCTCAAGAGAGCATATATAGCTCTACATGCTCTTAAAATAACTTAAAACTAAAATAAAATAACTTAAAACTAAAATAACTTAAAACTAAAATAAAATAAAACATACAAGTAGGTTTGCTTTGTAGACGTTTATGGCCTAAAGCTGAGGGCAAAAATTAATTTAAATTTGAGACAATTAAAAATTAATTTAAACCACACCCTGTTATAAGTGCAAGAAAATGAATGTGTTTAGAAGTATAGATGCTGTTTGTAATTTCAGACCTTCATTTTTTACAGTTGATTATGTCACTATCACCTTTGAGAGAAACATGACTCTGAGTGAGGTATGGTATTAAAGATTTTTAAAAGGTAACACATTTCGTTGTGCATGATTTCACGGACTGCTGTTACTCTGCCAGATGGCAAGTCCATAGACTGAGAGGCTTAGCCATCACTCTGACTCCCAACCGAACCTCTATTTGGCTTTAATGGTAATTACCTAATTATGTTAATTTGATGGTTCTAGAAAAATAATCCATGCCAAAAAGAGATGCTTTGCAGTGTTTTCTAGACTCACAGTCCTTCACAGTCTTCAGAATAGAAACACAGGCTTTCAAGACGTAAAACTATTATTTATGCTTAGCCAGGACAACACAATTGTTCATTAGTTTATTTAATGAATTTATCTAAGAAAATTAGTTAGAACTTATATTTCAAGAAACAGCATTGACTTTTCATTTCTCTTTTTGTAGGCGCACTCTTGTTTTTATAGTAATGAACCATTTCGTGCATGGTATCCTTGCTTACCTCACCTTTCAAGACAAACGAAAACCTCTCCTTCCACTGTGATAACATTTCTTTTTGACCAAGAGCTTAACACTGGAGTATACCTCTACAGTGACCCCCTCCAGGTGATGATTGCACAGTATAACAGTGAGAATTTACCTTATCAAAAGTTATTTCTAAGTTCTTGTTATCTTTGGCAATAGAGGTTGATAAAATCAGCTCAAGCAAAATTATTTCAGTTAATAATTAAAGACACTTAGAGATTTCTTGTCACTGCTTGTCATTCAGTTTGATGAAAATGGAAAATGTGATGCTATTTGGGAGAATATAAGCTGAGTTTGGTCTACATAAATTTAAGTTTCCATGAAATGGTTAGATAAAATGAAAAAAAAAAAAAGAAACTAAATTGTCACAGATTATGTTTTGTGTTCCAAAGATTCTTAATCCTAGCTGTGAATTTATTGTCTTAGAGCCATTAAAAAATTCTTAACCCTATTCTAATCCTTTTAGGGGAGAAAAAAATTTTTCCTCTACACTTTTAGATTCAGCAATTACAGCCCTGCAAATTAAATTGGAAAACAACAGATGAACAGGAGATAAGAAAATGGGTTTTTTTAAAAAAGATTTATTTATTTATGCATAAAAGAACTGGGGTACAGACCAGAGGTGTGGAGGGTCAGAGGACTCACCAGAGACAGAGTGGGGAGCAGAACAGGCAGACTGACAAAATCCACTGCTGAGGGGCGCAGTGGGGAGACAGGAGAGGTCTGCTGCGCCATGTGGGTTTCTCCCTGGCCGGGGATCGAACTTGTGCTGCAGTGGCTGCGGACAGCCTCATGAGTTGTGTCTTAACCCCTTGTGCCACCAGGGAGGCCCAAGAAAATGGTTTCTTTATGTAGTTCACACAACACACACATACACACACACCCCCCCACACACACACGAAAGTCAGCGACGAGTAACTCCAAGAGGTGGGACTTACAACCCACTACACTTAGGGGTATCAGATGACTTTTTGGAAAGAAAAAAATGTTTTCAGGAAAACAAACAGGAGGTAAAAATGTTTATGACTGTGTGTGTGTGTGCAGGTAGTAATGGTCTGCCCTTCTCCGCCAGGACCATAACTCTGCCTTGAAGGAGAAGGTCTGGAGTAGGTTGGATTTGAATTCTTCCTTCTGGTTGTAACTCTCCCCTGAGGAGGAATTCATGACAGCCCTAGTTACCAGAAGCTGCTGCTGTTAGTCAAATAAGGAAAAGCCTTTTCCCCTGCCTCCAGTGAACCTCAAATATCTTCAGCTTACACCAAAGTGGCATAACGTGAGGTGTACATTGATCCCCTTCAAGATCGTGATCCAGTAGAACTGGACTGTGGCCACATGTACCCGCACACTTTCGAAAGAAGTTTGGAGCAATAATTATGAGCATTGGCATCAGAGTCTGTCTGCCTAGTTCAGTTTTAATAAATAGTAATTAGCAATAAAGCTTGACAATAATACCAGCAAAGTAATAAATAATAGTAAAAGTAATAAATCTCCACATGCCCTTTCTTATAGAAACTTGGACAAATTATTTAATCACCTTTTACTTCATTTTCTTTTTTATTTATTTATTTTTTTGGGTAAGATTTGTTTATTTATTTATTTATACAAGCACTGGGTACAGTCAGAAGCACGGGAGGGTGAGAGAATTCACCAGAGCCAGAGCGGGGAGCAGAGCAGGCAGACTGATGAAGCACACTGCTGAGGGGAGCAGCGGGCGGCAGGAGAGGTCTGCGCGCCATGTGGGACCCTCCTCCTGCGGCCGGGGAGCAGCCGGGGATCGAACCGGCGCTGTAGAGGCTGCGGGCAGCTTCGCAACCCAGTGCTCAACCGCTGCGCCACCCGGGAGGCCCTATTACTTGATTTTCAACATGAATACAACATGACTATGTATGCATGGGGGGTGGGGACAGAGGCAGAGTGAAGAGATAGTGATGATCCCTAATCTTTCACTGAGTTGATAGGTATATCCCTATCTTAGTCAAGAGTCAAATAACAGGAAACTAAAAATTGTAACATTGGCTAGTAATAGTAATGAAAAAGTTCTTATAATTTGTTCATGCTTTGTTTATCTGTTTCTAGAAACATACCACAGTCCATGTGAAAATTCTAAAAGATCACAAACCAACTTTAGTACAAAAGTTTCCAATCTTCTTATTTCCTCCATCCTTCACTTCCCCTGCTGGAATGGTATTCCATCCACGGAGTCATTTCCTGTATGTTTACGGCAATCAGGTGAGCACGGAAGTCACACCCCGCACAGGTGCATGCCATTCACTTGACGCTGAGCAGTTGTTCATCAAGAAGAGAGTCACTCTCATGGACAGGGAGGTGGAAAGTCTGCTCAAGAGAGAGTACGAGCTGGGGTTAGAGACAGTGAATACACACGTGTGTTTTGGAAAGTTTCGCTGAAACGTGGAGCAACGAAACAGGGCATTGTCTGAAGGATGAGGGTGGTCAATAAAAGGTTTTTTTTTTTCCAGATAGGAAGAATTATATGCTGATGAGAATTACTTGACAGAGAGGGAAAATCAATGCAGAAGAGAGGGGTGGGGGAGAAACTCCAAAAGTAGTATTTCTACATCTAGGTAAGAGGGGAGAGGATCTGTGCACTGGTTGTCTAGAGAGGTTGTGTGTCCACTATTCTGGCCAGACCATGGACTGTCTGGCAGCCTGGAGTCTGTTTCACCTAACTGGAAGCTTTGTGTGCAAACTGCTGAAAATAGATATGATCATTGCAGCGGGCAGATGACAGGGCAACAAGGGCTTAATGGTTTCTGAGAAGAAGAATAGATTAGCTGCTCAGGGAACCGAGATAACGAGGAGCATAGCACCAGCCAAAGAAGACACATCTCAAAAGATTTCAGACATCTGCAACCTCCCACTGGCCCGATCAGACAAGATCTACGTGAACCCAGCCCACAGACTAGGAGAAATGGTTGTTAAATCAAATGCTGAAGATTTAAAACAACAATAAGCCGTCATGAGGCATACAAAGAAACAGGGAAACGTGGCCCTATAAAGAAACAAAATAAAATCCAGAAGATGACCCTAAGGAAATGCAGATCTCTGAGCTGCCTGATTAAGAAAAAAAACTGTTAAAAATTGTAATTATGATGGAAAATAATGCATGAATAAATTGAGAAGATCAACAAAAAGAAATTCTGGGGCTGAAAAATAGAACTGAATTGAAAAACTCACCAGGGAGTTGAACTGCAGACTTGATCGACAGAGGAAAAGGCAGCAGACTTGAAGAGAGATTATTTGATATTGAATCAGAGGAGCAAATAGGAAAATGAACGGAAACAAGTAAAGAGAGTCCTGCGTGGTATTATCGAAAGGAGCTCTGCACACGTGTTACACGAGGGGGGTGATTCTAGAAGAAGAGAGAGAGGGACAGAAAACTTCTTTAAAGAAATAAGGGCCCCAGACTCTCCAAATTGGAAGAAATGGACATGTGGGTTAAAGAAGCTCCAAAAAATTTCCAATTAAGGAAACTCCAGAGACCAACACTGAGACACATTAGAATCCTAATATTCAAAGTCCTGCCTATTTTCAGGTATAACTTCTTAAATTCAATTTATAAAAAGACATCTAAAATTCAGAAATCCTCGTTTAAAGAAGACTTAGGCTATTGAAAGAGGTATCGAGAAGTATTCCTCCAAGACCTGAGCTGATGTATCTTTGAACAACTCTTACTGAAAGATGAGCAAACAGAGACACTTCGAGGATATGCTAAGATACCGGAACGCAGTCTTGTAAGTGGCAAGGCGAGCTTTCCCAGGAAACATGTTTTCACATATTTTCCAGATGCCTAGAACAGGAAGTCTCATATCAGTGGGGTAAACTCTTCCCCCATATCCAGATATACCAGAACCGCACCCATTTTTATGAACAAGGGGACCCCATTTGGGAGATTATGGGAGTAACTTTGTTCTTTTATACATTCATCACACACACTGTGCATTCCCAAGGCTCTGCTGTGTACACGGTCATGCAACTCTAGGAAGAAAACGAAGAGTAGACCAAGTAGGTAAGGGTTGTGTGGGGGGTGGGGGGTGTGTGCACGCGCACGCGTGTGTGTGAGTGTGTGTGTGTGCAAGTGAAAGAGAGAGAGAGAGAAGCATAGAAAAGACCACACTGCACGACTTCTGTAGGAAGATGCTTAGGCTGCTAGGTAGTTGCTGGCTGTTCCATGGCCACTCGAATGAGGTGTTACCTTTGTTTCCTCAGGTCTGGCTTTCAACTGATGGCGGCAACACTTTTGAACTGTTAGCTGACTTTCACGACGATACCATCATACACACTTGTCATAGCTTTTATTCTTCAGATATTATTTTTGTTTCCAAACGTGGAAAGGTTTACCTCACGAAGGCAGGTGGGAAATTTACTTTTATTGGTACGAATATTGCATGTGAACCAGGGATTAAATCTATGGGGGAAAAAAAATCTGCCATATTAATCCAATCCGAATCTTCAACTAATCCTAGGTCTCAAACCTCTTAGGGATTATGGATTTTAAAAACCTGTTGTGGTAACAATATTTATAAAGGTACCATCTTAGCCATTTTGATTGTGAAGTTTGGTGGCAGTAAGTACATCCAAAGTGTTCTGCCACCACCACCACCACTAGCCAAATCTTTTTATTTTGTAAACCCGAAACTCTACACCCTGTGAGCAACAGAGCCCCATCCCCACTCCTCAGTCTCTGACACCCACCATCCTGTTTTCTGCCGCTGAGTGTGAAGACTCTGGGCACCTCCTGTGAGTGGAATCCTACAGTATCTGTCGGGTGGCGGATGGATTCATTCACTTAGCAGAATAGCCTCAAGATGCATCCATGTTGTGATCTAGTTCAGTTTGACTTTTTAAAATAGATTCCACGTATAAGTGAGGTCTTGAAGTATTTGTCTTCTCTGTCTGATTTGTTTAACATATTGTCCTCAAGATTCATCCATGTTGTTGCTATAAATGGCAAAGTTTCCTCTTTTTTTAATGGATGATTAACGCACACACTCAGACACACACTCAGACATGTCCCCCTGTCTTTGCTATAGTGACTAACGCTTCAATGAACATGGGCATGCAGATATCTCTTTGAAAGAGTGATTTGATTTCCTTTAGCTAGATATCCAGAAGCGTATGTATTGGATCATATGGTGGTTCTATTTTTAATTTTTTGAGGAATCTCTATATTTGGCTACACCAATTTATGTTCCTACCAGCAGTGCATAAGGGCTCCCTTTTCTCCACGACATTGCCAACATTTGTTATCTCCTGACTTTTTAATAATGTCTCAAATATCCTAACCTTTAATGTCTGGCTCCCAAAAGGGGGAAAAGAAAAGGGTATTAGGGCCTAGACCTTTTTAGTTCCCTGAAAGTTGCTTCAGACAAAGTTGTAAGTTGGTTACTTACAATAAAAGGGGGGGCTGCGGGTGCAACAATAACTGTCACCCTTATCTTTGTCTGCACCTCTGTGATCAGAAGCAGCAACCAGCAATCAAAGCACAGACCCCCAACATTTGGAGGACGGGGTCCCATAAGCAACTGCTCCAGGAACATGTGCACAGCTCCCCACCACGTGGCTGGAGGGGAGCAGGGCAGGCAGGTGGCTGCTACAGTCACTTCTAGGAAACCATTGACTAATCTAAGATGGTGAAGATTTACTTCTACGTTTTCTTCAGAGAGTTTTATCATTTTCATACACATTTTTTGGTTCATCTTATCAACTAATGAAGCTAGTAATTGTACAAAAAATAAAATCACAATTCAATAACTTTATGTAGAAAGGGAGACCTATCTTCAGAAATTACAGTCTCGCCCAGCGGTGCTCGAGTAGCACTTTCACACATGCTAGGGTGACTTTGGAGACTGGAGTATAGTTGGTGATATCTGATTAGATCCAACCAGATTAGGAAAAATACTGTCTCCAAGTCAAGAGTGAGGCTGATTTTTGTTTGTTTGTTTTTAACATTGTCAGCATTCTTAACAATTTTATTAAACATTCTTGACTGTCTAGCTTCAGACAAATTTCTTCTGATCTTGTGAGTCTCTGAGATGATTTTAAACAAGCCTCCTAAAAGTTTCTGATAAGACTTCAAAAATCTTGGTTACTTGGGCTTCAATATTGTGTCCTTGATGCGCACCAGCAGAAGTAGTAAAATAGAATGCAATTTCATTTATTTGTGGGTTTCCTCTTTTCTCAGGCCCTATAAAATAATTGGAACCTGTTCTATAAGAAAATACGGAATGGTGACAATTCTCCCAGTGACATTTGCTTTATTGAGAAATAAATGCCCCGCCACTTTGCTTTCCTCTCCTGCTGCACCCGCAATGACATTACATTGTGACGTGATGTTTTTGAAGGCGTTTTAAGCAGCAATAACGCTCGACATGTATTGCACTCGCGATTCAGGAAACTCCATTAGAGATGACATTATGAAGAGCTGAGACAGAGCGCTCGCCAGGTGACCACTATGGCACCAGTGCCCCCTGGTGGACCGTGACTATAAGCTACATCAACGAGTGTTAAAAGTGTATCTCCGTTTATGGCAAGTTGATTCTTAGCAATTATAGTGGTTAATTTTATGTGTCCGCCTGATTGGGCGAAGGCACGCCCCGCTTATACATTATTTTTGAATGTGTGTGTGTGTGAGAGAGAGTTTCTGTATGAGATTAGCATTCCAATCAGAGGGGTCAGTAAATTGACCTCCCCAGTGAGGTGGGCATCAGTCAGTCCCACGACCACCTTAGCAAAATAAAAAGTGGAGAAAGCAGGAATTCTCACCCCTTTGCCATTCTGCCCGCCTGCCCGGTTAGGGTATCTTCTCCTCCGGGCCTGACACCAGTGGCCTCCGGGTAGCAGACCTTTGGCCCCTGCCTGGGAGTCAAGCCATCGGCAGCCCTGGTTCCCAAGCGTCCAGGGCTCTAGCTCACAGACAGCAGGTCATAGGATTTCTTCTTATAAGAGTCTCCCACACATATGTCCTTGTCGAGCTCGTGGTGGAAGTGATGAGAAGTGGTTGGAGTGCATGTGCATGCGAGGCTGATGTTAATAGGATTTGCTGATGGATTAGATACAGGATAGGAGAGGAAGGATTAAGAACGCCTCCAAGGCTGTGGATGGAGCCTCAGGAATAGTGCAGTGGCCCTGCTGCCCTTGCTAGAGATGAGGACGGCTGAGGCTGGAGGGGGTTTGTGTGAGGGCAAGGCGTTCCGTCCGAGCTGTGTGACCGACGTGGGTCTGTAGGTAGCAGGCAGTTACATGTGCATAAGCCTGACATTAAAAGAAAATAAGGAGATGAGAAATTTAAGTTTGGGGATCACCCACACAACAATGGACTGACAATCCTCCAGCTGGATGAGAGCTCTGGGTATGGCAAGAGATGGGAGAATCGTGCCGCATCTCAAGTTTGAGGGGCAGGGGAGCAGACAGGGAGGGCTGGGGACGGATGTGTGTGGAAATCAGCCTTTCCATCCTGAGACCTGAGCTTTCACCCGGATCTCTTCGGGCCAGGAGCTCACGCTCTCTCTGGAGCAGTATCTGCTGGTAAGTGATATCGCTGCACTTCTCCGTCACTGTCAGTACCTCCCAACGTGATGCTCTAAGGCAGGAGACACGGGACACAAATGTGATTCGACATATCAGACCTAGTGCTGATGACCCGCTGGTCTCCACAGATATTGTCCTTTCCCTCCTGGGGGTTATTTTCTCACCATCTTCTGCCTGTTCAGGGGCCTGCTTGACTGGTATTAGGAAGAGAAACCTCTCCCAGGAGGAGCTGACCTCTTTCCTTCTGGATCTCTTGATGAAGCAACCCCTCACTCTGTCCTTCGCCTGCTTTAGCACACAAGTCTGTAATGAACTGGAGCCTGGGATATTTTTAACCTTTTGAAGCAACAGGGGCCTAACGAAGACTAACGTGTGTGTCACCGGGTTCTCTGAGCCCAGCCCCCGCCCTCATTTCCAGTGAAGGCGTTTCCACAAGGTATGGTATCAAGAGCGTCCCAGTTGTATTCTGTCACTAACAGAAAAACATCTGTTTCTTTCCTAATAGGAATAAAAAGATATACTGAGCTGGGATCTATTCCCGATAAGATTTTCACATTATACTATGACCACATGGCGTTTATACATAAACTGACTCCAGAGCGTTTTGAAGTTGGAAATACACTAGCCTTTGGAGATACAACAGGTTTTTTTGGCCAGGTCAGTGATCTAATGCATTGAAAGAGCCTTGTGTTGAGAGTAGATGCCACACTCCACCCGCAGAATGACAGGGGAAGTGGGGAAAGTATTCTTCTGGGCGCAAATTCATTTTTCCGCACTTTATTTAACTAAAGGAAAAACTTCCGTGTAGCAGAGAACACCTCCAAAACCTTCTTCTAAGTCCCATGCAGGGCTGTGTAAAGTTAACGCCACCCCAGATATCCTCCTACAAATATCTTCAAGCAAAACACCATCTGAGATGCCAAGCTAGACCCACTACTCCCAACCCAGGGTCTTTGTGGGCTTGTGAAAACTTGAGGTAACTGGTTTTTGGTTAGTTGTGTCTGAGCAGAGTCTACACCACAGACTGGCTCACACGGAGGTCACAAGGAGGACCCCAACTCGCTCATGAGTGACTCAGGTAGGGGGGCTAACACCGTACTCTTACTGCAGTCTTGGGCTGGCGATCTGGAATGATTCTCTATCTCCCAAGAGTGACCTTGAGTAAACCTGAAGTTCTTTTTTTTCACATTCAGTCTGCCCCCTTGGTTATAATGCTAACATAGGAAGAATTTATTCTCTTCATAGATGATACCGCATACAGATGTTGCTAGTATTTTTTTTTTAAGATTTATTTATTTATTTATTTATACATGCACTGGGTACAGTCAGAAGTGCGGGAGGGTGAGAGAATTCACCAGAGCCAGAGCGGGGAGCAGAGCAGGCAGAAGGACCGAAGTACACTGCTGAGGGGAGCAGCGGGCGGCAGGGGAGGTCTGCGCGCCATGTGGGACCCTCCTCCGGTGGCCGGGGAGCATCCGGGGATCGAACCGACGCTGCAGAGGCTACGGACAGCTTTGCTACCCAGCGCTCAACCGCTGCGCCACCGGGGAGGCCCCTGTTGCTAGTATTTTTAATGTGCAGTGTACCACTGTCGAGCTAGATGTGCCAAAGGAGCTCATAATCGGGCACGGGGCTATGACAATGGACTCATGTCACCGTATCAGCGAGAATCAAGCAGGTTGCTTTGACTGGAGCTAATAAAATCTGTCCTTTGGCCTGAAAGAAATAGAACAAAAGGTGAATCTATTCTTAGTAGATCATTCCAGATCGCCAGCCCAAGACCGCATTGAGAGTACAGTGTTAGCCCCCCTACCTGAGTCACTCATGAGCGAGTTGGGGTCCTCCTTGTGACCCCCGTGTGTGCCAGTCTGTGGTGTAGACTCCGCTCAGACACAACTAACCAAAAACCAGTTACCTCAAGTTTTCACCAGCTTCAAAGTTCACAGACAATGTCTTCGCTCTCTTATGTGAGTGTTTAAATTGTTAAAATCAAAGACTGCTGGGGGTTTTATACTCAGGACAATTTTGAGGAACTCACCCCCAATTTTATCACCTCCCTCCTCCCAAACAGACCATGCATGCACCCTCTTTGGATAAAAATAAGGCCCAGCCTTCTTTGAGCCTCACTGTGTGCCAGATA
Source organism: Talpa occidentalis (assembly GCF_014898055.3). Classification (NCBI taxonomy): domain Eukaryota; kingdom Metazoa; phylum Chordata; class Mammalia; order Eulipotyphla; family Talpidae; genus Talpa; species Talpa occidentalis. Next base: position 100,548,911 of record NW_023601104.1, read on the forward strand.
CTCCTCTGGGCTCTTAATCTTTCTGTTTAGCCTCATTTTACTGATGAAAAAAGGAGGCGCCATGAGGCTGATTAATTTACCCAAAATTACACAGACCACTAGTTAGTTCTTGGAATCAGGAATCTATCCAAGCAACTGGTCCCAGGGCCTGTGCTGTCAGTCACCAAACCCTGTCACTGGGCGCACATACCCTTTGTGTAAGCTATCCTTGCTGCCCTAGGCTAGAAGGCGGGACCAAATCCCACGTACTTTCAGTCTTTTCAGTAATCTTCAAGAGTCCTGAAGCCATCTGTTCAGCCCCACATTTCCTCTTCTTGCATCTATTTCTTGCATCTATTTTCTCCTCTTTTCAGAGGTTCCCAAATTTAAGAGACGAGGAGGGAGGCACGACCATCAGTGGGGCTGGGAGGCACCATCTGATGTCTGTGCCCAGCGGGTCTGCACCACTACACCCACCCCTCTTGCCCCAGCAGCAAGGGCAACTCCAGCGTTGGAGCTGGTGGGGACTGGCCCCACCTCTCTTCGGGCCCTGCAGGTTCCCAGCGCTGAACAGGATCAGAGAACAGTGTTTGGAAAACAAGACCTGAGGGTCAGAAACCTGGGCCGAACTACCCTTATTGACGGCAAAGCCTGAGAAAGGCCTGTGTCGCCAAAGTCAGGGCGGGGACGGTCGTGCTAAGTCACTAGCAGGAGGCCTCAGCCGCGGATTTCAAGTAGGAGAGGCACTGGGCCGCCCTCCCCTGACTGGAACTCCGAAAGAGAGCCTGCTTCTACGGTCCCGACCTCCAGCAGCCCCCGCCCCACATACACGCACACCTGGAAACACACACACACACACACACACACACACACACACACACACACGTCCCGTCTCCCCTTCCCTCCAGCCTCCTGCAGAGACCATAGGAAACGTCTCCAGAGTCTTACTCTCCAGAATTTCTTTTGCTCCTACTCAGGAAAAAAGTGCATTTCCCCTCGCGCACACACAGGTGTGCCTTGGATACAGGGCAGTAGCGCTTGGATGTGAGCTGCATCCGACCTGTTATTCTCACTCCGAAATGCCAAAGAGCTGAAATGTCACATAGTCGAAGTTGCTTCTCTTTTCTCCCCTTTCTGTCCCAGGCTCCTGACATGGGCTTCGAGACTGCACTTGCTCCGCAGTACCTCACCTCCAACAAAATGATCTTCTACGCCTACGTACCAGTGAATGCACCCAAGGACAAAATACACACCAGGAAATTCGACTACATTCATCTGGGGAAAATGTTACACTCTGGGTAGTTACTGATCTGCCTTCTGCTTATTTAGACGACACGCTGGTTTCTAGAGTCTAAAGTTTGAGCTTGCTTTTTGGAATAATTTTTACTCAATAGAGTAGGTCTTCTTTTGACACCTCACAAGCCAGACACGTTTATAAATGCCACGGCGTCTTGTACCCTGCCCTGATTTGAGAATCATGGGCCAGTTGGATCAGCACCATCAGACCAGCTGCAGAAATGTGGGCTTGCCATCCTGAGCATTCAGAAAGTTCTGGGCTCGCCCAGCTGCTGCCTCTCCACGGTGTTCACTCAGGACGTTCTCCTGTATCCAACAGACAAACACGTCTGTCTGACTGGCAGAGCAGAGTTCATCTCTTTTTATAGCTGAGTAGTATTACATCAGGTACACGTGTCACATCTTGCTGATCCACTCATCTGTGGTCAGACACTTCGGTTGCTTCCATCACTTGACTTTTGTAAATTTGCTGCAGAGAACATGGGCGTACCTGTGTCCTTTCAAATTAGTGTTTTTGTGCCCTTTGAGTTCTTCCATCTACGAGTGGAATCGCTGGCCATTTGGCAGCTGTTGGTGTGGGTGAGTTGGGGCAGGGCTGGCTTGTGTTTGTGGCATCCCTGATTTCGCTCCTTTCTGGGGCGTGGGATGCTAGACCCAGTGGTCCCTGCGCTCTAAGTGCTCCGTACAAGGTAAGCTCCTGGGAGTGCAGGTCAGAATGCCCGCTCTGCTGTTATTTTTACCTGGGGGCAGCCTGTGGGGAGCACCCCAGCTCTTCCACTAGGTTTCCCCCTCTTTCAAAGGAGTTTCCTCTACCAGCCTCCAGGCCTCTCCAGGACAGCCCTCCCACTGGTGTTCCCCAGCCCAGGCCACAATCCCCAGGGTCCTCTCTCCAGCCACTTCCTGTTCAATGTAGCACGAATCTCCTCCGTGTCAACCCTGTTGAAGTCTGGGGGGGCCTGCAGCGGTGGGGTTACTTCCGGGTCCCAGACCAGGACGCCACAGGGTCTGCAGGGGCCTGCTGGGTGAGTCACCAGGCAGAAGTTTTTAACTTTATAAAGTATGGCTTATCAATATTTTTATTTCCAGGATTGTGCCTTTGGTTTGTATATAAAGTCATCACTACACCCAGGCATATCTAGATTTCCTCCTATATTACTTTTTAGGAATTTTAAAGTTTTGCATTTTATATTTAAGTCTATGATCCATTTTGAGTTAATTTTTATGAAGGGAATCAGGTCTGTGTCAAGATCTATTTTCATTTATGGATATCCTAGTTGAGCATTTTTAAAGTCGATTGGTTTTCTTGATTATAAAGTATGTGTTCATGATAGAAATTTCTTAAAACATAGATAAATAAAAACAAAACACTTGAAATCATGATGGCTAGTACCTTAATGAATTAATAATTAGTCCTTTTAATATGCATAACATGCGTAACATTTTCTACCATGCTTTTTTCACTTAGACATTCTGTAAGAACACTTTCCTTGTGTAGCTAAAACTTTTAAATACTATTTTTAAAATAGTTACATTTTTGTCTAGGTAAAATCAAGTAGTAGAATTTATTTAACTTTCCTATTGCTGAAATCTCTTACTTCTAACAATTATCAGAATGCTGCAATAAGCATTTTTGTGTGGAAAACTGTTCTTCTCTCTTGTGTTTCAGCATATTTCCTTAGGCTAGAGCCCTATCAATAGACTAACAGAATCAAAGAGGGAGAGAATGTTAGAGATCTTCGTGCATAATGTCAAATGGCTTTCTAGGAAGCTGGTGCCAATTTACAATCCCACTAGTAGTGGATGAAAGTCTATCTCTATTCAGTTCTTGCAGCTTTGGAAACCTGTCGTTTCAAAATAATTGCTAATTTGATTGATGAAAAATTATATCCCATTTCTGTAATTTGGATTTCATTGATTATTAATAAGATTGAACAAATGCTAATTAAATGTTCATTTGTTACCCATTGTAGTACATTTTATTTATAAATTATATACTCACAATTTCCTCATTTAGCCACTGTTTTTTGCCCAAATTGCTTAATGTTTGTTGGCTTGTCTTTTAGGAAAACTGGAACAGCTTACATAAAAGAGATAGTGAAATATGACACTTCTGAAGGATTTTTGTCCTCCGCTACTGCAGAAATTACAGAGCCTTTTGGACTAGAGGAAGCAAATGAGAGCACTTGTTTGCTTAGTTCCCTTAAAATTCAAAGTGATGGAGATTCCTATAAACTTACACTTCAGTTGCAATGTAAGTGTAATATACATCCCTAGTGGTAGAAAAAATGAAAAGTTATCTTTTGGGAAGGCTTTTCATGCTCATTTATACATTAGTAGTTTTCAAAATTTAGTTCAGTTGGTAATCTATAGATGTCTCCATGGACTTAGATTCCTGGAGGAATTCTTTATTTTAATATGTTAAAACCTAGTCATAACTTTTTTGCCTCATTTTGCTGTGTTGAGAATAGACTGGGCACTCATGGAGAAAGGGCAAGAAAGAAAGCAGAAAAATTATTTAAGAGACTGTTGGAATAATCAGTTGAGAGATCATATTAAATGGAAGATACCTGTTACTCATAAAAGTGGAGAGATTAAGTGGATATATAGAAAGACAGGCCTGAAGTTCAGGAAAGACTGTTGGACTAAAGAGATCATTCTGGGGCCTTCCCTGGTGGCGCAGCGGTTGAGCGCTGGGCTGCAAAGCTGCCCGCAGCCTCTGCAGCGACGGTTCTGTCCCCGGCCGCCTGTCCCCGGCTGCCGGGGAGGGTCCCACGTGGCATGTAGACCTCTCCTGCTGTGCCCGCTACTCCCCTCAGCAGTGTGTTTCATCAGTCTGCCTGTTCTGTTCCCCGATCTGTCTCTGGTGAATTCTCTCACCCTCCCGCACTTCTGACTGTGCCCAGTGCTTGTATAAAGAAAGAAATAAATCTTTTAAAAAGAGAGAGATCATTCCAAACAGTCAGAACGAAGGAGTGAGGGGTAGGGGGATGAAAAACTATTTGATGAAATAATGTCTGAAAACTTCTCTAAATAGACATTCGTCTTCCTGAATCAGTCTTTCTTTTGGCTTCCTTCCTATCCTCGCTGACTCCTATCACTTCTCCGTGAAATCTTTGCCCTTTGGCATTCCTTATATGATGGGGCTCCCTCAGGCCCTGCCCTAGAGCCTCTTCTAACTCTCCACCATTTTCCTTAAGCAACATCGATTCATCAATTCAACAAATATTGATTAACTAACCTTCTGAGAGATAGATTCTAGACACTGGGCAAACTCTGGCTACGTTACCTTTCTCTTGTAGAATCAGAATAAAGACTCTAGGTTATTAAGGCTCTTAACAGTTCTGTAATAAATTAGCTTTTTTGCACTTACTTAGCCCTACATGGTTTATTTTTCTGCTGAGAATTTTTGTAGAACTAGTTTTGTAGAATAGGCTTATGCTTGATATGTTTGAATATGTATCTTTCTATAAAATGATTGATTATAACCTGAAATCTATAACCTAGTTAAGACCATAGTTTAATACCTCAACTAGTATATTCATCAGTTATGTTCATGTGTGCTTGGCACCATTAGTTGCTTTATTTTAAACCAAATCATTCTTCTTATAGCTCCTGGTGTTATATCTTCATTTCAAGATACGGATATAGAGAAGACTGTGGTGATTCCTGGTTATAGCAGCTTCCTGATCACAAATATTTTAGATGCTAACAATGCCTTAGCTATTGCTACCATGCCTGAAATAGTGCCCCATAATATGACCTTTCCAGAAAACTCCTGGTTCTTATACAACTTTGGGCAAAGGCATGGACGAACATGGAACATATCTTCAAAACCATGTAATTACTGGTTTCGACTATTTGATAATACACTGTCCCTTAATGTCCTGAAGTACATTGATCTGGGAAAATCTTATGCCTTAAGAGTTAAGATCATACCTGGATCAAAAGGTAAGTTAATTTTTATTGGGATACATCAAAAGCATCTTGTTTTGCTTTCCTTGGATGTGAAATATACTCTTTGATAGTTCCTTTATCCTTGGTTTCCTAGCAGCTGACATCCTACTAACAACAGCTTCCAATTATTGAGCACTTACTATGTGTGAGGCTCTGTATTAACAATTTTATGCCTTTTTAATTTAATATTTATGACCACCCTAAAAGCCTAGATTATAATCTTCATTTTACAAATGAGAAAAATATAGTTAACAGGCCAAGTTTCTACCAAATTTTACTTTGGATTTTTGCTGTTCTCTTAAAAAGAAAATATTTTCATTATCTTGGCATTGTAATTATTTTAAGAAGTTTAAGGCAAAAAAATGACTTCTAAATAGAATTCTATTTTCCTGCAGTTTGCCAGGTATTTATTACAAAAGTAATATGAAATGTATTAAAATTGATGGAAAAGTGACATACTAGAAAAACAAAATATTTAGTAAATAACTGAGAAAGAGAGGAGGGAATGATGGCAGCAAGGGAGAGAAAAAGAAGAAAATCCTGCTGCTGAAAATGAAGAGGGAACTCAAAGCCAACGAAATTAGTTAATTCATGGCTCCTTGTAGGATGTGAGGCTCAGGTAGGAGTTTTACATCTAGGCAGTGGGGTGGGTTTTAATTCTCAAGCATTGGCAGACATTGTAGCTTGGACCTACTTTCTTCATGGTGGAAGTTGCCACCAAGATCACTCACTAGAAAGCTGGGACGGTAAAGAGGGGACTAGAAAACTCGACTCACCAACTCGAAGAAAGAGACAGGGGGATTATCACCTTCATAAAACTCAGACTGGAGAAAAGAATTTCCTATTAAAAAAAAACAAAACCAACAACAAGACTGTGGAACATCCAGAGTGAACCCACCAGGTACCAGAACCTCTAGTTGAGAATTTTCACCCCAGCATGAGCAGGAACAGTGCCTCCTGTGGGAATCCTTTCATAACGCAAGTAACAGGGACTTCATGGAAAAATCAATCTTCATTGAACGTGAATTGAAGAAAATGATTTTAAAACTGTGTAAGGAGATGACGGAATATAAGGGTATTCTAACAGACCCAGGGAACAGAAAAATTTAATCTCCAAGAACTTGAAATAATAGAAACACCACAAAATAAATATACATAAAACCCTTAAAGAGATAAAAATATGATATACAAATCATAGTGAAAGGACAAAGCACTGCATTTTAAGAGGCTATGTGCGAAGCAGAACTAAATACCACCTATATAAATGAAAATTACAGGTTTTGAAAAAAATGGGAGGTCATCTGCTTCTATGCCCATCTATTCTGTAACCTAAATATCCTGCAAAACTTCTTTCTAAAATCATTAGAATCCTTTCTCATTGAGAGGGTGTTAGGTCAACAGGGCGGTGGGGGAAATGCTGAGGTTAGGTTCTCCCATAAAAAAAAAAAAGTTAATAGGGGGGAAAAGCAGCAGGTCCCTGCAAAAACCAGGACACGAAAGATAAACGGGCGACTCTGGCAAACTGCCCAAAGGGGAAAGCTGCCATAAAAGAGGACAGAAAGAGAGGAAGCTCAGAACCCGGCGACCATCCTGTAGTGGGCAGGAAGGGACGGAGCAGGATTTCTATGACCCGAGCAGACCGGGTAAAGGAAGAGAGTCCTGGAGCCCTCGGTGGCTTTTGCTGGCTTTAATTGGGATTTACCAGGTAAATCCAGGTGTGTACCAGGCATGTACCAGGGTGGGGGGCGGTGGCCAGGAGGCGGTCAGGCCTCCAGCCCCCAACAAGTCTTCACTCTCTTGTTAGAAGGAACCTACTTTAACATGATAAAAGCCAATTACAACAAACCCACCGCCAATATTATTCTCAATGGCGAAAAGCTAAAGGCCCTTGCCCTTCCTTTAAGATTAGGAGCAAGAAGGGCCTCCCCTGGTGGTGCAGCGGTTGAGCAGGGCTGCGAAGCTGCCCGCAGCCTCTGCAGCACCGGTTCAATCCCAGGCCACAGGCGAGGGTCCCACATGGTGTGCAGACCTCTCCTGCCGCCCGCTGCTCCCCTCAGCAGTGTACTTCGCCTGTCTGCCTGTTCTGCTCCCCGCTCTGGCTCTGGTGAATTCTCTCACCCTCCAGCGCTTCTGACTGTACCCAGTGCTTGTGTAAATAAATAAATAAATCTTAAAAAAAAAAAAGATTAGGAGCAAGACAAGGATGTCCTTTCTCACCACTGCTCTTCAATATAATACTGGAGGTCCTAGCCAGGGAAATAAGACAAGAGAAAGACATATACAAGGAATCCAGATAGGGAAAGAAGAAGTAAAACTATCACTATTTGCAGACGATATAATATGATAATATATATATAGAGAACCCTAAAAACTCCACAGCAAAACTACTCAAAATAATCAACCAGTTCAGTAAAGTAGCAGGATACAAAATCAACACAAAAAATCAGTAGCCTTCCTATACACAATCAGTCTGAAGAAGAGGAAATCAAAAAATCCATCCCTTTTATAATTGAAACAAAAAAATCAAATACATGAGAACAAACCTATCAAGAGAGGTGAAAGACTTACACAAAGAAAATAATAAAACACTGTTAAAAGAAATAGAAGAAGACACAAAGAAATGGAAAGACATCCCCTGCTCATGGATTGGAAGAATTAACATTATTAAAATGTCCATCCTACCAAAAGCAATCTACAGATTCAACACTATTCCAATGTATACTTAGCTCAGATCATCACGTGAACTCCCATGCCCCTCCCCAGACTTGCTAAATCAGAATCCTGAGTTTTAACAAAATCCCCAGTTAAAATTTAGGAAGAATGACCCGATCATTTTGGCGTAGGGGACACTGCTGTAGATGAGATTTCAGGCACATTAATTACTAATTCTCAACTCTGACTTGCAGATTAATAAAGCTTTTCATTATATTTCCCAGAAGGGAGGGGTTGCAAATAAGTGGGCTGAAGGCAAAACTGACCTGATTGTGTTCAAACCCGTATGGAGTTTTCTCTTGGCAACAATTGACTGACAGCCCTTTATTTTTCAAATGATTTTTTAAATGTTTTTTATTGAGGTAATGCTGATTTACATCACTGTTTGTATTTTAGAAGCATAGGATCCCCGCTTCAGGTACTGTTACCATAGCGCGCCCACCACCAAAGTTCCACCACCGTAGTTAAACATGCGTGCTTCGGTTCTCTACAAAGTCATCCACCTCTGTCCACATCTTTTTGATACCACTGAGGATTGAGGGGTGGAGGGAAGCAATTTTGCTCAGAAGAAACACGGTATTCATGAAGTTCGATTTTTCTAAGAATCATTAAATATTTGTAGCTATTATGTAGCCTTCATAATTGATACTATAGATGTTCTAGAATACTGACTAGCCCATCATTATTCAGTTGTTTAAATTTTCATGATTTAATATTGTTGATCTTGTTTCCCTAGATACTCAAGTAGTTGAAAAACCACTATTGACTGTGATTGTTGGAAATCCAAATTTGTTGGCATTTAAAGCTGAAGGCTTTTTTGATGATACTGATAGTTACGTAGTGGAAATTTCTGCAACTAGCAAAGATTTACATCAAGTAATATATTCTTTAATTATAAAAAATATTAATTTTAGAAAATTTAGAATATAAACCAAGAAAAAGAAGGACAAATTGTACAGAACCCTACCGACCAAGGATGACTAAGAACTTGTAACATTTGGGGTATGACCAAAAGGTGGTGTAGCAGCATGACATAGAGTTTCAAAGAGGAAGATGCAATGAGTTCAGTCTGACTTCTGGTATTATCAATGAGAATTTGGGGAAGTTACTGTGCTGCTTTTTAATCTATAAAATGGAGATGATGGAAAAAAATACCTCATAGGGTTGTTTTGAGAAGTAAATGTCATGCTTTAAGTAGGGCATCTAAAACCATGTCTCACACATGGAAGGGGCTCAGTTGTACAGATCCTAAAGGGTCTCTGTCTCACTTTCACCAACTTATACTCCACAAATTTTGAAAGAGCCAATGGGTTTCAAGAAGGAGCAGAGCAGAAATGGTAGATCGCACAGAAGTAGAAGAGTGGAAAGGCCTTGAGCCACATTCTCTTGACCTGAGAGCAGCAAGCATCCTGGTTTTATGGGGTTGACTACCAGGGCGGGGTATCAGGTGACAGCATCATAATGTGTTTGGGGCTGGGCTACCCTGGGGCACGTGCAGATGGGTTACATGCGTCTTCATATTTCATGTCTCGTTAGCATCTTTGGTCTCCACCCAAGGGTGTGTGTTCTTAGCGGTCTAATCAGTCCTAGGTCACGACTAGGTCAGTTTTGCTGTCTGTGTCTGTGCGGCCATCAGGTTTCAATTGCTTCTGGAGCCCTTGCCTGAAAGCAGGAAGCCCCTGGAGGGTGGATGGTCTGTTGCTCCTGGTGACTGGCTGCATTCCTATTAGCCTGGGGGCTCATTAACAGGAAGGTGAGGCCAACAAGATCTAAGTCCTCTTGTACTGAGGATTGGATTAGCATACACCCTAATGATGCATTTTAACTTAATTGCATCCGATTTCCAAATACAGTGACATCCTGAGAAACTGGGGGTTAGAACATCAACTTACGAATTTTGAGGGGATATATGTCAGTCTATAACAGTTACTCTTTCTTTTTTTTTTTTTCCCCTAAATATTTATTTATTTATTTATTTATTTATTTATACAAGCACTGGGCACAGTCAGAAGCTCGAGAGGGTGAGAGAATTCACCAGAGGCAGAGCAGGGAACAGAACAGACAGACTGACGAAATACACTGCTGAGGGGAGCAGCGGCTACGGCAGGAGAGGTCTGAGCGCCAGGTGGGACCCTCACTGGCAGCCGGGGATCAAACGAGCACTGCAGAGGCTGCGGGCAGCTTCGCAGCACAGCGTTTAACCACTGCACCACCAGGGGAGGCCCCTAACTTTGATTTTTTTGGATATTTCCAGGGTTGGACTTCACTGGCATTGATTGTCTGGGGAGCATCGACTGAGTGCTTTGTTACAACCTTTGTGCCAACATTGAAAAGCAGCTGTAGTTATCTCAAATTTATGCATCACAGACCTATTAATATTATCCCACTGGAAGACTGGACTAGTGGCATTCACAGAGACAGCCAGGGTTTTAATATGATCAAAACTTTGCCGGTAAAAAATTTAAGCAGATTTTTTTAAGGGCACCAGTGATGTGCTACTTTTATGGGATTGGTTGGCTCCTCAGTTTTAGCATTTCTTTTCTAAGATGCTCAAAACACTCCAGATGACTTCAAGTCATTTTGAGGATTTGATGATTATTTCTAAAATGTAAAAACTTTCTAAAATAATGATATTTCTTGGTAACTTATTTTCATCATTTTAGTATCATTTTATGTTATATTATAGTGGCATAATCTTACGCTTTTTCATTATGTAGTTATTTGCCCATATGTTTACCATCTTGACATATCTTACTGGCCTCAATGTAGTAACAATTTCAATTTTTACCTTGTCAGAATCTATGACTTTTTAAGATGTAAATTATTAGTCTTTCTTAACTAATTTATTACTTAAAAATTTTTTGTGACTAAAAATCAAATAACCAAACTTGAATAAAATCAAATAACCAGACTATAGCCATAATTTGAGGTTGTTGAAATTCTGAAAAACAAAGAGTAAGGGATATAAGGAAAATTGAAATTTACCTTAATACATGGAGCTAAAAATGAAATATTTGCTTTTCTTGAAAATCAAAACAACAATAAATGACACATTTTCCTTGCCTGACCCCTTGCAGATAAATTACAGGCCTCCATCTAATATGGGAATTGCTATTCCACTGACAGATCATTTTTATCATGCAGATCCTAGTAAACCCATACCAAGAAATCTATTTCACAAATCAAAGGTAAGGAATTTCTCTATAGATAAGCAAGTATCCATTTGAGTTCAAGAAATCATTCAGTAAAGTTACAGATGGACCTAGTTGCAGGGGTGAATGAAAAGGTTTGTTCAGCTCAGTGTTTCTTCTGCCCTGATAAGTCAGCTTATCATCATCATCATCACACTGCTGTCAATACTACCCCTGATTTTTATATTACTTCTTCAATCTCCCTTCTTCTTACTCATACTCCTGAACACATTTTTGAAATCAAGAAGTCTAGATGGACCTCACCCATCACCACTAATCCCAGCCCCACTGACTTCTCTCTATCTCCCATTTGGATTTCAAAGGGATTGGTGGGGTGAAAAATCCTAATGAAAGGAGCTCCAAACACTTTCCTCATGTCTGCAACCTTGTGAAAGGAACGGGGTGTGTTTAAAAGGAAGGTTTTGCTTCAACATAGACACATTTATTTTTTTTAAAGATTTATTTATGCATACAGGAGCTGGGGTACAGGCCAGAGATGCGGGGGGGTGAGAGGATCCGCCAGAGACAGAGTGGGGAACAGAACAGGCAGACTGACTGAAGTACACTGCTGGGGGGAGCAGCAGGGAGACAGGGAGAGGTTTGCCTCACCATGTGGGTCACTCCCTGGCTGGCTAGGGATCTAGCTCATGCTGCAGAGGCTGCGGACTGCTTCATAGTGCTGTGCTTAACCCCTTGTGCCACCAGGGAGGCCCCAACAGAGACACATTTAAACTCCTGCCAGGAGAATTTAAACAAGGAGTTGTGTAAATTAACTAGTGTCAGTATGGCACAGTGGAATCTAAGCCAGAATTATCTGGAAATATTTCTACAATGCTACTTTCTCAATCTCACCTCATTACTGAATCAGAAGCTATAGGGTATGGTCCCAAAATCTGCATTAAAATATCTCTATGGTTAATCCTGATCTATCCCAGAGTTTAAGCTAGACAAGTACTAGAGCTGGACACAAAGCAAGCAATGTGACTGTGGATCCTTGATGCCTGAAAGGTGAATGGGGATTAACCAAACAAGGGACAAGGAGAAAAACAAAAGAGGGAGAAAGACCCAGCGCATTCCAGGCTAAAGGAACACCCAGCACAAAGGGCAGATATGGGCAAGAGCTCAATGATTTTGAAGGATTCAAAGACCAGGAGGAGCACAGGGAAGCACTAAATCAGGCTGGAGAGAGTAGGCCCTAATGCCACAGGGTTGTTGTAGGCCCTGGAGAGGGTCTTTAATTTTACCCTAAGAAAGATCAAGAACCACCCAACGAGTTTAAGCCAGGAAGTGACTTGCTTGCCTACTTGTGTTTTAAAATATACACATTTGGGCCTCCCTGGGGGCACAAGGGGCTAAGTCTCAGCACTATAAATCTGTCCTCAGCCACTGCAGCACAAGTTTGATCCCCGGACAGGGAGGTGACCCAAATGGCGCAGCAGACCTCTCTTGTCTCTCCCGCTGCTCCCCTCAGCAGTGTGTTTCAGAAGATCTGTCTGTTCTGCTCCCCACACTGTCTCTGGGGAATCCTCTCACCCCCCCCCCCATACACACACACCTCTGGCCTGGCCTACACCCCAGCTCTTGTATGCATATATAAATAAATCTTTAAAAAAAAACACACATTTGTCAAATGACAAAACTAAAATAATTCAGTAATGAGTTGGGTGTCCTGTATTCATGGGATGGGGAATGCAGAGCTTTCTTCTTGAGGGGTTTTGGGCAAGAGCACATTTTGTAGAACGTTAGAAGAGGTGATGCGGGAGCAGGGTGTGGTCGACTAGAAGGTCAGGGATTCCTTCTGAGGCTAGCAGGTGCTGTTCTGTGAGGTAAGGTAGTCGTGAAGCAGAGCTGGAGGGAGGTGGTTGCTGTCAGGCTTCTGGGAATACAGGCTGCTTTAGGCTTAGATTTGTAGCATGAACCATTTTGTGCATGGGGGCAGCATCATTGTGTGGCTCCTGATATACAAATTAACTTTGTCACATTGTATTTTTACCAAAGTAGATTGAACTGAAAATGACTAACATCTACACCCTTTCTTGGTGAACATATTTTCAAAGAAAACTAGAGAGCAAGCGGGGGGGGGGGGGGGTGTGGGGGGGGGGGGGGAGAAAGAGTTCTATTCAGAGAGCAGGGAATTCCAAAAAGAGAAAGCAAATAGAATCAGAGACGCCTCTTCCACAACTGCTAGAGGTCTCAGGTGGTGGAAACAAAGGAACACAAATTGAAAAAGCAAACTGAAAAGAGTTGATTATCGAATTCAAGAGTCAGTTCTTTGAAAAAGGTGAAATAAACCAATCTCCAGTGAGAGTGACTGGGTAGAAAACGAATGACAGGACAGTTCCTGTGGCAATTTTGAACATCCTTTGTGAGTGCTGTGAGGACAAACAGGTCTGAAACAGGCTTGGAGAGTGTGGTCTGGTGTCTGTAATATCATGTCAGCTCCTCTGGGCCTCTGTGTTCATGCCTGCAATGGGAGGGCCCGAGAGCAGTGAGCTCAGGGGTCCAAGAAGCGGCCTTCAGAGCAACACGGGCTTTCTAGGTCCCATCCAGTCTCCTGAGGTAAATTGTATAGCAGTGGAGGAGTACTTGGATTCAAATGAACAAGGAGACAAAATTCAGAGCTACTATATTTTTACTCTACCTTTATTATTATTATTTTCCCTTTAAACCTCTCAGGGATTTTAGTCATTCAGGAAACAAGTGTTTATTGAACATTTACTCAGTTTGCAGAAATTCTGCCTCCCCCCACCAAATAAAAGCAAGTCAACCTATATGATTTAATTTGCAGAACTCAGGTAAATACAAACAGTGTGCTGGTAAGTCCAATCGGGAGTCGTGTAATTGCACACATGATCAGAAGTTTTCATATGCTGTTGCTTTCTCAGACTGTAGAGAAAAGGTAAGATAACTCTTAATTATTTGAAGCCAAAGTATTTTTATATTAATAAGATCTAGCAATGTGCATTTGGCTACACATGACAAGAAATAATGTCTTGTTATGACACTGAACTAAAAAGATCTGGATTTAAGTGTCCTTAGATTAACGAACCTCATCTGTAAAATAAAATAAAACCTTCACTGCCCTGTCCATTTCACAGGATTCTTATAAACACACATGCTTACTTATCCTGTGAAAGCAATTTTTGAAATAAACGCTATTGTCTTACATCATTGTTTAATTTTGGAGAGGGTTTGACTTCTCCCCTTGGGTATAAGTCCCTGTCGTTCTCCCTCCGCACAGCACCTGTGGCCCCTCCCCACAATCCCTTGTGTTCTTTCCTCCCCTGTTTGATCCCCTTTCCTGCCCCTCCCCTGCTGGATGCCTCAGATCTATGGTCCGCTTCCAAGTTTTGTCTTTTTTCCTGACATTTTATTTGGTTTCTCTATATTCCGTGTACAAATGAAACTGTCCACTAATTATGCTTTTCCTCCTGACTTATTTTGCTTAGCACAGTCCATTCCAGCTCCACCCATGTTGCACAAATGGCATAAGTTTATCTTTTTTGATTGCTGAGTAGTATTCCATTGCATATATATATCTCACATCTTCTTGATCCATTCATCTATTTGGGGCTATTTAGGTTGTTTCCATGTCTTGGCTATTGTAAATAGTGCTGCAATAAACATAGTGCAGGTTTCCTCTCGCATTAATGTTTTTGTGTCTTTTGGGTAGACCCTGAGGAGAGGAATTGCTGGGTCTTACGTTAGATCCATTTATAGTCTTTTGCGGAATCTCCACACAGATTTCAGAGTGGCTGGACCAGTTTACATTCCCAGCAGAGTGTAAGAGGGTTCCCTTTTCACCACATCCTCGCCAGCACTTGTTGTTTCTAGCTTTTTTAATATGGGCCATTCTCACAGGTGTGAGGTGGTATCTCATTGTGATTTTGATTTGCTTGTCCCTCACATAAGTGATGTTGAATATTTTTTCATATGCCTGTTGGCCATTTGCAAATTTTCTTTGGAGAAGTGTCTTTTCTGCTCTTTTGCCTATTTTTTGATTGGGTGGTTTCTTTTGTTTTTGGTGAGCTGGGTGAGCTCTTTGTAGAGATTTGCTATCAGTTCCTCATCAGTTGTATGGTGTGCAAATATTTTCTCCCATGCAGTGAGGTTCACTTCATTTTGCTTGCTGTCTCTTTTGCAGTACAGAAGCTTTTTCATTTGATGTAGTCCCAGCTGTTTATATTCACCTTTGTTTTCTTTCCTTCTTTGCTTCCTCAGAGATGTTTCTGAGGTCTATGTCATGAATATGAAAGCAGTTTGTAATCCATAAAATAATATACTAGATTGTGGTGAATTCTGATTTATTAAAGCAATTATTAAGTATTTAACACGCATCAGCTTCCAGGATTCAAGGATCTAGAATCTGGAGCTCAGTCTGGCAGTCGTGACAAAACAGAACACAGTATAATATGTTGGTTAAGACTAGGTTCTATCTCAAATATTTCATTTTCTTAGTCTCAAAGCATTCAAAGGTATATCAAGTTGATTTTGCTGTTTACATTAGCTGAGACAAGTGTGCCCTTGGTATAACTTTCAAGTAGATCTATTTCAAAAACCTTATGAGACCATATATATATATATATATATATAAAATATTTTAATTATTAATTTATATATTTTATATACTTTGTATATTTATATATAAATTGATATATTTATATATATTTTCTATACACGCACATTATGTCAGGCACAGAGTGGACATTCACTAAATTGAAAGAGTTGTTATTATATACTGCTGCAACTCCCTCCTTGCTGAGCAACTGTGTTATTTCTTGAGGAGTTTCTGCAAAACTCTGCTCTAAGGCTTCTTCATGATTTTCTCATTTTATTTGAAACACATAAAATCCAGGTAACTTGCCAAAAACTCATCATTCGTATGTGATGAAACTAGATTTGAAAACTTTCTCTAGAACTTCAATTTAAAGAGTGTGGCTGAATTCAAAAAAGATAAACACATGCAATTTGCAGCAACATAGATGGCGCTGGAAGGGATCATGCTCAGCGAAATAAGCCAAAAAGAAAAAGAAAAATCCCGGATGGTCTCACTCATAGCAGGAATCTAGAAAACTTAAATAAGGGACCCGGAAAATGAATAACTATAAAAAAGTGAAAATCAAAATCAACAAAAAACTACGAACCAGAGACACTTTTAGGGGGGCGGGGGTGGGAGGGGAAGGATTGGGGTCAGAATGGGGGGGCTGCAATTGTATGGGGAATATAAAAATAAAATTTATTATTTAAAAAATAAATAAATAAAGAGTGTGGCTGAAAGATCGTAACTTATGGTGGAGGAGGGTATAAAGAAGGTAAGCAAGATCCAGTTGGGCAGAGCTTTATGGGATATGGGTTAGCCGAAAAAGTTTGAATAACATCATAGTAAATTCCTGTTTCAAAAAAACCTATAAAAAGTTATGAGTTTTGCTCCACAATGTTTGCGTATCACATTTGAAATTCACATTGATTCTGCTGTAAGACAGATTTTTTTTTTTTTTTCATGCAGACAGAAGCCCTAAGCACATTTCATTTAGAATACCCAAATTCTTGGGAATATATATATATTCATTCTTTACCAGGAAATTAAGTTAGGTTTGAAATTTCCAAATTTATATTCATTCTTGGAGTTTGTATTTTAGGTTCCTCGTTATAAGTTTCCGGTCACCAACTATCCAATTACCTTGGAAATTCACAGTGAAGATGGATCCAACCCATTGCCAAATCATTATCTGGTCACTATAACTGAAGTGAACGGAAGGGGAAACTGGAAACTAAGTAGAATTTTCTTTCTTCTCTAATTATTTTATTATGTCAGTAATGTTGTTTTTACCTAGATAAGTGGTGTACAAAATCTGTCTACACAAGAGGTGGTCAGGAGATCTTTGGAAAAGAATTCTGATCAATTGGCATCTTATTTTTACTTTGTTGCCTCCCCCTTACTCTAGCACACAGTGACCTGGGTTCTATGACATCAAATAATTTTGAAGAATTTGAACTGTAATACATTGAAAGCCATTTTATAGACCAATAGCAAAAATGATTGCTTGAGTTTGTGGTGCATGATGGTCTAGTGGCTCCTTCCAGCTTATTTTGTGGTGCAGAGGAGGTTGTAAAGTGATTTCAGATAAGCTATAGGCACTATCTTCTAATTATGTGAGAAAAGTTTCTAAAAGGTTTTATGGCAAACTAATTGAAAGATGCAGAAATTTTTTTTTTTAATATTGACTGATTTTATTTATTTATTTTTTTGTGGGACCCTCACCGTGGCCAGGGAACAAACCGGCGCTGCAGAGGCTGCGGGCAGCCTGTCAGCCCAGCGCTCAACCGCTGCGCCACCAGGGGAGGCCCAGAAATATTTTTATATATGAAAAATGAAATTGAACGCAATTCAATTTAACTTCAGATATACAACTTTCTTTTGCACATTGTATGCTTGTCCATGTATGAAGTTTAAGGAGATGGATGGATGGATATAGATTTATTTTAATCAGTCATTAATATGTTACCAAATAGGGCCTCCCAATGGCACAGCGGGTTGAGCGCCGCCCTGTGAAGGTGTCTGCAGCCTCTGCAGTGTGGGTTCAATTCCCGGCCGTCCAGGGGGAAACCCACATGGCGCAGCAGACCTCTCCTGCCTTGCCTGCTGCTCCCCTCAGCAGTGTATTTCAGTCTGTCTGCCTGTTCTGTTCCCCACTCTGTCTCTGGTGAATTCTCTCACCCTCCCATGCCTCTGACCATACCCCAGTTTTTGTATAAATAAATAAATCTTTAAAAAATATGTTACCAAATATCTAAACATTTGGTATTCAGTATGTCTTGCTCTGTCCAACATATGCATTTTTGAATTGTAAAATACAAGACAGAAAATGACTAAATGTTTTGCTTTAACTAACATCCCTATTTTCTGTGGTCTGCTGGTGCCTGCTATTACTAACTGCTATTACCTCTAATTATTAAATATTCAAGCATTTTACAAAATGATTATTAAACTAATAGTAGCTTGAAATTGGCCTTGGTGAGAGTATTTACAACATGGAAGTTGACAAATGGTACAATGAAATGTTTTTTTCCCCCTTTAAATACTATGTACAATTACACTTCTATAATGTCTAACCCCTACACTACATATCTGGCTTTAGAAAGAATTACAAGTAAGGTGGAAGTAACTGACCACTTCTTTTAGAAAAGATTTAAGTGATTATAGTGTGAAAGTTTTCTGCCATCTTATTGAAAATCATTTATCAACCACTAAAGTGGTCCTGAAATTATTTCATTGCTGCAGACACCAAGTGTGTGCAGATCAGAGCTGGTCACGATCGTGGGGCTAGCAGGAGAGGTCAACCCAAATGAAGGTGGTCAGAGGTTTTGACCTTAATAATGCCCTTAAGAAGATAACATGTGAGGGCCTCCCTGGTGGTGCAGGCAGTTGAGCGCCACGCTGCGAAGCTGTCCGCAGCCTCTGCAGTGCGGGTTCGATCCCTGCCGGCCATGGAGCAACCCACAAGGCGAAGCAGACCTCTCCTGTCTCACCCACTGCTCCCCTCAGCAGTGCATTTCATCAGTCTGCCTGTTCTGTTCCCCGCTCTGTCTCTAGTGAATCCTCTCACCCTCCCGCACATCTGGCCTATACCCCGGTTCTTGTATAAATAAATAAATCTTAAAAAAAAAAGGATGCCATGTGAGATATTAGTCCTAATTTCACCTAACTAGATCTTCTGCAAAGTCAAGAAGAGCTGAAAGTCTGGAATAACTTAGCCATGTTATAGAGTATACTCATTCATTGAACCTTAATTGTATGTGACATATTTTATATAAAATAAGAAAATAAGCTAAATGTGCTTAAAATATACTTTATGTGCTTTTAGAACAAACTGTACCAGAAAATGTAAAAATATTGAAAATTTTCTTAGAACAAAATCTTAATGCTTCAGTGTATAATCCTTCAGGCCTCAACTTAAGTATAAGGGTAAGTGGACAGCATTTTTATTTCTCCTGTTTTAATTTCAGATAAAATATTCATGTCTAAACTAAGATTGGTTTCAGTTTTAAAGTAAAGGTATCCAGGAATGGTGAAAATAGCATCTTTAAAGTATATGGAGAATGTTTATTTTTCCTCCATTTCCCTTGATACTATTATTTCTAAAGATATCTGACAGTCAAATTTAACATTAACTTCTATTTTTTGAGCTGATAGAAAAGACAAGTAGATTACAGAGCTAGGTGGAACAGAATGGATATTTCTAAAAGTAACCGGGGGAGGGGAAATGCACTTAATATTCCACCTGGTTGTACAGACATTTGTCTTCTGGTTCTGGCTGCCCATAAGAACACATGAAGTTACCATAATCTAGGTCATTGTCGTTAAAGCCAATAAAATGTATGGAGCAAGCCAAAAACATGAATGGGAAGAGGAGCCCAAAGTGCTCTTCAAGACCCTGTTGGGCCTTATGTTTCTGTGTGTGTAAATATATATATAGAGAGAGAGGAAGAGAGCTGCTGTACACTACCTGCTGTGTGCTATCAGATCCCTCTGTTGCACACTCTTGTCTTTAGGTCTCCATTTCCATTTTGATACATGATGTATATGCCCAAGAGTCAGAAGCAGCCTGAAATTTCCCCAAGCTACAGCTGCAGGGAAAGTGACCGCCGTATAGTTTTTCTTAAAGTAACATACATGTCGATGCTGCTGGTGACCAGATGTGTTTCTCCCACAGGGCTCTGAGCTTTTTCACTTCAGAATGTCCGTTGTTCCAGGGGTCACCTTTTGTAACTTAGTTGATGAATTTCAGGTAAAATGAATGTTTTCTCTCTTTCCTTACTTCTTTCCTCCCAAAAACAGTCCCTGTTTCAGGCAATAGCACAATAGTACAGGGAGCTAAACTCCTCATGACTTCCTTCCCAGAGCACTAGGGTAAAGTCTCTGGTAGTAGAAAGTATGGGGGAAGTCCCTAAGAGAAGAGAGGCAGAGAAGGAAATTCCTAATTCTGGATATGAATCGGTACAAGTGCCAGGCAGCACATAAGCAGAACACACCTAACTAAGGAAGCATATCAAAAGCTTCAAAATAAACTATAATGTAAACACCACTAAAGTTCCAGAACAAGCCCTGGATATCACAGAAGCCACAGTAGCATAGCAGAGCCTTCAAAAACTGAACTGCCAGGGCCTCCCTGGTGGCGTAAGGGGTTAAGTCTCAGCAGCTACTGCAGCATGAGTTCGATCCCTGGCCAGGAAGCTACCCACATGGCGCGGCAGACCTCTCCTGACTCGCCCACTGCTCCCCTCAGCAGTGTATTTCAGTCAGTCTGCCTGTTCTATTCCCCACTCTGTCTCTGGTGAATCCTCTCACCACACCTCCCATCCCCCACACCTGTGGCCTACACCCCAGCTCTTGTATTTGCATAAATAAATAAATCTTTAAAAAAAAAAAAAAAGGAACTGACAATGGAACCACAGAAAGTAAAGCATCACTTGTGATCTGAGCTCAACCAGCATGATTGTCTGCTACAACAAACCCCTAAAGCACAACATTTTCAATATGCCCAGCAGTGTGCAGAGAAATGACTATCAATCCAGAATTCTATATTTAGTTAAAATATCCTTCAAGAACAAAGGAAAAGTAAAGGTATTCTTAGATGAAGGAAAACAAATAAAATCTACTGTAGGCAGAACTTTAAAAAAATGCTTGAGGAAAATGTTCAGCATGAAAAGATGTGTCAGTGCAAGGAAAAGAAGCTTCAAGAAGCAAAGAAGATCCATAAAAATGAATAACAGGAAAATAGGAATTTTTAACAGGACCCAGAATCTTACAGCATAATAGTTTAAACGTCCGGGGTACAAATCGAAATTACTCAATATACTAAGACTTAAGAAAATGTGATCACTTATGAGGAGACAATCAACAAGTAACAAATGGAATTATTAGAAATAATTCCTCTGCTGCAAAGGTAAACACTTTTGAAATGATTGGAAAGAGAAAATTTAAGTAGACAAATAAAAGCTATAAAAAAGAGACCAAGTGGAAATTCTAAAACTTAAAAATATAATATTTAAAAAATGAAAGTCATTAGCTAGGCATTCAAGAGCAGAATGGATATAGTAGAGAAAATGTCAATGAGTTTGAAAATAAATCAGCAGAAATTCAACCTGCAGAAAAAGGATTTTAAAAAGTAAAAAAATGCCTCAGGAACTTGTATGATAGTGTGAAACGGTTTAACATTTATGTCGCCAGAGACCATGAAGGACAGGAAGGAGAGATTGGTGCCAAAAAAAAAAAAAAAAAAATCTAAAGAAATGAAGCCTGGAAATGTCCCAAATTTGGTGAAACATGAATTTCCATCTTCGGGAAGGTAAATGGATCCCCAAAATGAAATCATGCCTAGCTAAACACATCGTAATCAAGCTACTAAAACTCAAAGATAAAAAAAAATCTTGAAAACAGCCAGAGAAAAGTAAAACTACATTCAACAATTTGGATAACACTTCTGGTGCCCATTCAGTACTGTAAAGAGTCTTAGTGGCAAACAAAGGACCCTCAAAAAACAAAACAAAACAAAACAAAGCACCCTCACTAAAACAGAAAAGGGGCTTTTATGTCAACATAGATAAGGAGATTATTAAATAAGCTTATTTATAAAAAGCAAGGCAATAAAATTCACAGCAGCGCTATTGAAAAGGGACTGTAAGGAAGGAATTGCGGGGACTGTACCCTTGAATGGACAGCAGGTCGGGACTGTTTTTAAGAAAACAGGTAACTCCTTGGGTCGCTGGGAGGGTGGTGGCATCTATCACTCCAACTCTGAAGCAGCTTATCAGTCCTTTCTTGTCCTTAGCATGTCCCACATCCCCCACCGCCCTATTTCCGTTCATCTCCACTTTCTTCTCCCTCAAAGGATGATCATTCTCCCTATCTGACAGCGAAAACCGATGCCACCGGGCTCGAACCATCTCACTCTCCATAAGCCCCACTTCTGTTGATATATATGTCCTCCATCCTTGCCTCAAGTGTCAGAAAAAACCACCTCTCCGTGCTACTGTCCACCGTCCTCTCTCTCGCCTCAGAACTTGCTTTTGTGAATTTTCTAGACTGGCAGAGGGCACGTTCTGAATGCACAGAGAATTTTCCAGAGATGATATTTTGAAAGAGCACGTGCTCCCTTCCCCTAGTGTTCTGTGAACCCGCTTATTCTCTGTCCATTCCTCGGAAATGGGAGACAGAACGTTCTCTTGCCTTGTGAGTGCTCTTTCTGCCTAGCTCTGCTGTTAGAGACATAGGATAAAGGCACAACATCATAAATAGAACTTTTATTCCCTACTTATTGCGTGCAATTTGTTACTTGCCATATGGACAAGCAACCACTGCTATGTGTTGTGGGTGTTGAGTATCTCTGCAAGTCTGGGCAGAATTTTGCTAAATCGTGAATAGCGTCTGCACCAGGGTGGGCACTGTATGGCGTTCAATGTTTTGAATGACTAAATTCAAAAAGCTTAAAGACTTTGCTTTTTTTCTATTGCAGATTTATGTGGATGAAGTGCCCCTGCCCTTTCCAGGCCACACGCTTATTGCTATTGCCTCAGCTGTCGTGCTCGGGGGATTAATTTTTATAGGATTTGTGTTACAAATACGTGACATTCACCCCTTGGATTGGTGCGGAAAGCTGATTACAAAGCGCATCATGGCCCTACCATATTTCAGCGCCAATCAAGTGCACACTGAGTAGTGGACAAATGATAATCATAATGTTCACTTTATTTCCTAGTTTTATTAGACAATGCCTAGAACAATATATTTAAGTGTTACTATAAAAAATGAGATAAAATAATATAGAATTGCCATAATAACACGATTGCTCTTTGTCAATATGTTTACTTTTCCATTCTCTTATTTTGAATATGTAGAACATGTCTTAGGTCAGCACTTACATAGAGGATTTTCTTTGAGGTTTTTAGGAAAATATCAAATGATAACCGGCTCAGTGTAGAAAGGGCTTGCGGTAATTTTTGGCTTTTTTTGATGGGATCCCATTCTGGGGGATCAGAAGCCTGTGTGTTGCTCTTTGCAGACAGGAGTGTGAGTGGAATGTGAGCAGGCCCGGGACAGCTAGATGGCCACAGAGGCTACTCTGCAGGCTTTCAGAGCCTCGTGGGAATTAAAGGTGAATCAGTTGGGTTTCTAGAGGCAACATCAAAACCAAATGGTGGTACCTGGCCAGAGGACAATGTGACCCCATCCTGGGGCTGAGTAGAACACGGCGGCGGGGTGAGATAGTGACTCACGACCTTACAAGAAGCATGTAGCATTCCAAGAGATGTGAGTGCTCTGTGTGCTCTCTCAGAGCACCTGTTCCCCCCTGGTCAGAAGACAGCCAGAACGTTCGGGGACCAGAGTTATGGCCTCCAGGGAACGCTCAGGAGCACCTGCACACTGCTTAGCCAGCTCAGGGAAAGGGGAGGCATCTGATCCGGAAGAACCCAGCTCCGAGAGCTGTACACGGTGACTGTACCCCATGAACTTTCTTTTGAGGGGGTGGTGAGCAAAGGGGTACAAGAATCAGACTCAGGAGCCAAGCATCCGGGTTCGTCTCTTCCTAGGTGTGTGAGTTGGGCACTTTACTTAACATCTCCACACCTGAGTTTCTCCACCTGTTCGGTGGGGGTGCTCTTCATTGTGAGGGGCAAGTGAATTCATCCATGTTAGGTACCTAGAAGAGTGCCTGGCTTTATGCATACATAAGTGACAGGCGGTTTTGTTGTAAGGTTGAAAGTCATAGATAGAAACTGATTGTAATCAAGGAGGAAAGCTATTGAGAGGAGACTACAGAAAGGCCAGATAATCTACACATAGCAAAATCTACACAGTCAGTTCTTATCATGGATGGGAATGAGATCCACTCTGGGGACCTTGGAAACAAATGCCAACTCTTCAAATCATCACTTGAACCAGGGGTCCAGAGATAAAACATTGTCCAGTGGTTGAAAGTGTAAGCTCCAGTCAACAACCTTTTTTTTTTTTCTTTTACTCAACTTCTAAAATTTCCAGAAGAGTTGTGATGATCATGCAGCTCATTCCTCTATAACCCACACTCAGTTGCCTCTAATGCTAACACCTTACAGCCTGGGTTTTATCTAGCTCCATCACTTACCAGCTATGTGATGGGAAAGTCATCTACCTGGCGCAGCTTCTCTGCCCCCCTTTAGCTACTCAGCCTTCAGCTTGCACGTCCAGGCCACGCATCCTCTGTCTTCCTGCACAAAGATGCTCCCGCTGAGGCCAGCCAGCTTTCCACACACAGCCACACATTCATCACCTCCCTCCCCCACAAAATGGTCATCCAAAGTTCTACCTAAATACAGGATCCAGAGGTCATGTCGTAGAGTCGCTGTTCTTGGAGGCATCTCTAGGTGCTGTCTGTTTCTCTCAGTTTCTTCCCAAGAAGGAAAAACACTGGGGATAGTTATTACACTTCAGCAGAAAACAGGAAGTTGGAAGACAGTGTGACCCTTGCTTCTGTAACTAACACCCTGTTAGTTGATTTAGATTGATCTGATGTTGGATTGATCGTTCCACTACACATCCCACGTGCTTCCCTGCCCTGAGTAGCTCCTCAGGTTGGTAGGATTCTTTGTCTAGGAGAACAGACTGACTTTATTCCTGAACGAGCTCAGCCCTTGATAAACAGCCCTTTAGTAATCTGTCATCTACTTCGATGTAAGCATTTCCCATTCATCCTTGCCCCTGGGTGTGGCAGTAGATGTTTGTAGCCCAGGATCTTCCCAAAGTAATCTTGGTCCTCACTGTGTCATAGAATTTTTTTTTAAAGATTTATTTATGCATACAAGAACTGGGGTACAGGCCAGAGGTGCACGGGGTTGAGAGGATTCACCAGAGACAGAGTGGGGAACAGAACAGGTGCATCTGCTGAAATACACTGCTGAGGGGAGCAGCGGGGAGACAGGAGAGGTCTGCCTGCCCTGTGGGTAGCTCCCTGGCCGGGGATTGAACTCGTGCTGCAGTGGCTGCGGACAGCTTCATAGTGCTGCGCCTTAACCCCTTGCGCCAGCAGGGAAGCCCCATGTTATAGCATTTTTATTTTTCCTTGAAAATATCAATTACACTCCATTTAGCCTGTTTTCCTAAGACATAAGGAAACAAAAAAAAAAAATGGCTACATGGCAGCCTTGGTTTGTACTTCAGTAAAATCATTATTGCATTCACTGGTAGAAGCATTTCTACGCTGATTAGAAAGGCCATTTAATCTTAGAGCCCAAAATAGACAACACAGGAAGTAAAAATGTTGGCAGTGGTGTAGTAAGTGAACTCTTAAAAAGAACCATTTACTTTACAAACCTTGTTTCCCAAATTACTATGCCCTTGCTGCAGGAAACAACCCTACATGTCGGCAGTTTCTGACATGGCAGATACATTTCACCAGCTAGAGAAATCAGTGTTGTGCCCGGGCATCGTGGCCCATCTCATTTCCAGCCACACCAGGGGTCTAATTCTAACTGCAGCCTCACCCACCCTCAGCCAGTCCTACGATACAGAGTCACAGTAAGTTTAGACCCCAGAGCAGGAACACATGGGTTGGAACTCTGTCTTTGCCACTTTCTAGGGGCTGCTTCTTGGAGAAGTTGTTTAACTTTTTGGTCAATTGAGTGATTGACGTTTTGGGTCAATAGAGTGATAATTGTGCTACTCGCCTCCTTGGATTGCTTGCGTCTGATGGACTGACTGCATGTGAAGGACTTAGCACGGATCCTGGCACGTGGAAAGTGCTGTTCGTGTTAGCCGCGTTCACGGAAGGTCGAAGGCCATTAAAAAAATTCAGATTCTTCCCTTACTGATCTGTTCTTAATGACAAGCGAGGGGAGGGAGAATTCGGGGTGTGTCCATCTGAAGTCTTTCTCCACTGGGTCAGGTGCTTCTGGCCTTCAGTGGCCCCTATCAGGGTGCAGACTTGACCAGATTTGCATTTGTCAAGCCAATCCCTCCGAGATCCAGCTACCAGCCCCACTGAGTGCAGAATCACTATGAAAACAAATTGAGAAGACTCACATATTATTTTGTTCAATCTTTGGTAAAACATTCTCAAAAACCTTGATCCATAAAATTTTTCCCAGAGTTGTGATGACAAAGTCAACATATTTCTGTAATTTGCAATATATCTCTTCTAATTATGATTAACACGCTTTACGTTGACTCAGAATCTCCCATTCCACCAAGAGTGGGGCATAGGAGTGATGATGAGATTTAGCTTCCAAGGAGGCACAGCAGGAAGTGGCAAAGGTTTTTTTGAAGGAAGAGTTTAGATGATCCTTGGTGGGCTGAGCATATTAGTTTTTGTAGAATTACAACGCTCAGATCTCAGCTCTGAGTGGCTTAGGACAAGAAACGTGTTTTTTTCTCACTGGTCTGTGGATTGGCTATGGTGGTTCTGCTCCAGACAGGGCTGTCCCACCTGTCCGTCATTCTGGAACACAGGATAAAGTGTGTGGGAGCCCGCCAGGCTGCTCTTCTCACAGCATAGACCAGACACAAGAGACTTGGCCAAGCCATCTGACTATCAAACACCCACAGGGATGCACACTGTATCTGCTCATGTTCCATTAGCCAGATCAAGTCTCATGGCAGAGCCTAACACCAGGAGGATGGTGATACACAATATTCTCCTTCTAAAAGGTTAAGTTTTAGGATCCTACTCACCTGGTTGCTTCAGTTTTCTATTGCTGTGTAACCAGCTCCACAATTCAGTGACTCAAAACTGAATTTACTGCCTGTGGTGCAGTCTGGGCTAGGCTCAGGTAAGTGGTTCTGCTGGTCTCGCCAGCGGTCACCCGTGCTATGCCTTCAGCTGGCTGGTGGGCTAGGGGCTGGGTTCTGCTGGGCACCTGATGTCTGAGCTTCTCTTGGTCGCCTCAGGGCCTCTCCATTTTCAAGAGACCTTTCCACATGGCCTCTCTCTGTGAGGTGAACCCCCTCGATGGCAGTTCAGGACTCCCCAAACAGAAAAATGGAAGCTGCCACACTCGGGCACAATGTCACCCATATTCTGTTGGTTAGAGCAAGTCCCCATCCTAGGCCAGATTCAAGAGCAGAGAAGGCATGATCGTGCATGTTGCGAGATGAGGTGCACTGCATGTCAGCAATGCAAGATGTCCAGAAACTCCCTTCATCAGCAAGTCTAGGCTCCTTTATATGTTGGCGCTGGAACGTCCAAGATGACTTTTTAACTCACTTGGCTGACTCCTCAGCTAAGTTGTGGAAAACTTGAAAAAGTACAGAAAAAAATGAAGGAGAGGGGAACAAATCCTATTGCTCCTGCCTGCAGACACCTGCTTTCAACTGTTAATACATGCAGCGCGTGCATATTTGTATGGCTATCACTTCCAAGGTATTCTTCTAGAAACCTTTTTCTTCCCTCAACACTCAACATTTTTCCTTGTGTACCTCTAGTCTGCAGTGTCTTCCCAGTGCGTAGTAACTCATACTGCCAATGAGTAAAAACTTAAGTGCCTCCAGCTGCTTGAACCACAAGCACCACCCCAATACACTCCTGAAGGGCATGGGTGGAAATTTCCCTGCTATATTGAATTATGTACACCTGAAAGCAGGGATGCTGGGTCAAAGAGAAATCACATTCTTCATTTCACTGACAATCTCCAAATGATTTTTTCTAGAATATCCACTCCAGTCTACATTTCCATGAAAATTACAAGAGCTTCCACATTCACCCTCCCCAGCACTCAGCAGCACACATAACTTTTCATTTTGCCAGTCTAGTTAGCATAACGTATCTGTCATGTTAAAATGTATCACCCCAACTACCTCGTCAAATACTTGTTAGTCATTCACACTTCACTCTCTGTTACCTACTGTATACTTTGCCCAATTTTCTGTTGAATATAATTTTTTTCCTCAGTGATTCGCTTGAACCCCTTAAATATTGAGTTGTCACTATTTTCATCATCATCAACAGTAATTGACATAATCAGCAATAGAAATTTGCATCACAACCAACACATGCATATTATATATAATCATTAATATGTTCAAACATAAAATGATATATGAATATCTAATTAGCTATAGTTATGTGATTATATTAATAATAGATAATTAAATGTTAAATGTACATAAGTATATTATTGTTAGTATTAATATATATGTAAATATATCTATTCCTAGCCAATATGGATTATGTGTATATTTGTATTTTTAATAACTATTTTCTTTACATAATGTAAACAAAGGATTGATGAATACATTCCCTAATATTTGTTGTGATCACTGCTATCTACTCTATTTCACTTTTTATGCTGATTGCAATGGACTAAATTCAAATTTTTACCCAATAATGGTCTATAAATCACAGTCTAAAATCAAAAGTCTGCAAGGTAATCCCTGATCTGTAAAAGATTTACAAACATCACCCAGTCTCTCGTGTCTTTGTTAATTTTGCCCATGATTATTGTTTATTCAAATTTTTCAGTTTTGGTGTAACCAAGTTTATCCATTATTTGCATCTTGGTTAGAAAATCCTCTCCACTTCTGGATCACAGATACTCTCCTTTTAGGGGCCGTTCCCCACCCCCACTTAATGAGAGGCGGAGCTGAGTGGCCAGGTGAAGCTGTTTGACAGGCTGGTGGGCTCAAAAGGAGACACTTGGGGAAGAGCGTGCTTGCTTTCTCGGCTTTAGACTTGCACCCGGGACTTGGAGGAGAGACATTTAGGGGCACTAGGAAGAGATGCAGGTAAAAGACGCCTTGATTTGTGCTATGATTTTGCTCCTATGCTCCCCGCTTTCTAGGACCTGCTTCAGAACCCCTTTCCTGTGGTTCCCCACCAGAAGGTACCTTCGACTTGTGGCAAGCTTTTCCACCTCAGCAGCCCCGCTTTGGGCCAACCCTGTCTGGCTGGGCATTTGCTTACAAGAGGATGGTAATTTGGGGTGATTTAGTGGGAGAATTCTGATTAGAAATATCCTTTCTTCTCTTTCTCTATGCTCACTAGTTCTGCTAAAGTTCTTTCACGCTCCAAGAGAGCTTTACCTTTGAGCACACACTTGACTGGACCTCTTTCGAGTGTGCAAATTTGGGGGTACTGGAGTACCCCTGAGTCTGTGTAAACACTCCTACAGTTTCTGCAATAAAGTTATAATTTTACCTTTTGAATTTAGGATTTCAGTCTGAGACTCGCCTTTTTAATTTAATGTAAGTGGAGGGTTGAATTTTATTTTTTATCTATAGAGCGAGCTAAATTTGCCCAATACCATTGACTAAACAATGTTTTTAAAGATTTATTTATTTATGCATGCAAGAACTGGGATGTAGGCCAGAGATGCGGGAGGTGAGAGGATGCACCAGAGACAGAGCGGGGAGCAGAATGGGCAGATCCACTGAAATCCACTGCTGAGGGGAGCAGCAGGTGAGACAGGAGAGGTCTGCTGCCCATATGTGGGTTAGTTCCAGGGTATTGAACTCAGGCCACAGCAGTGAAAGTGCTGAGACTTAACCCCTGAGCCACCAGGGAGGCCCTAAACAATTATTTTTTGACCATTCACTACCATGCCTGATTTATCACATAGCCAATTCCCACATAGCATGGATTTATCTGTTTCTTGGTCTATGTTGGTTTTGCATTAATACTCTATTGATTGGTCCCTTTTTAGTGTGATTTATATCAAAGACAAAAATCAGATAAGTAAGGAGATCGACTTTCTTCAGACAACAGCAAGCGCATCCACATCTAAAGACAGAGTAACTCAGCAGGGTGGTTTTGCCTTAGATTTATATAAGGAAGAGTAAACAAGTCGCAGAGGGGTGATGTATAGTTAGGGTTGTTTTTCGAGCAGATATCTCAGTCACGTGAACAGGAAATGTTTTTCTCTGTGGTTAGCTAGTTTCAGTGGACAAACAACTTTAATCTTAGCAAATCAATCATGAGACAAAGAGTGGAAAGTTGGAGGTTCTGTGTCTGGACTTGCCAGCAGGGTCAGGCAAAAGGGGAAAGTCTGTGTTTGGCCTTGTCAGTGTCCCCTGTTGCTCAAGACAAACGTCATTTGTTTTAGGTGTTAGAGTAGTTTCTGTGGAGTTTGTGGTCAAGGTTCAGTGAAATTGTCCAGAGAGTCAGCGGTTTCTTGTTGGCACCCTGGGCAAGCACTAGCAGGACCATCTGTGGAGCTCTGGTGGTGGCCTGAAGCTGAGGAGGGGCTCTGGAGATAAGGCATTTAGCTAGCAGGAAACTTAGAAAAGAAAGTAGAAAATCAATGAGGCTATCTTAAAGATAAAATCAGGACTCCGTGCCAGCATGAACCCATCTGTTGGATCCAGGAAGCTGGTGTGGAGGGGCCCGGTGATGGAGTCTGGGCTGTGGTGGTCACGCGGTGCATGTCTTGGTTAGCATCTCGAATGTTCTTGCTAGTGATGTAGAGGTCAGAGAGTTTGGGGGGAACAACTATGCAATAACCAGGGGGCCTGAATGTTTGGTAAGTGAGGAATAGAGAAGGAAATAAGTCAGTGGACAAAAAGGAAAAGGAAAGACACGGCTCAAGGAATCCGAAACTGCTGGACAATAGAAAAATAAATGGACGAGGAGGAGAAGGAATGTGGGGCAGATTAGGCGGGGAAGTCTGGGCACCTGTGTGCTGTGTTGTGGGTGGAAACTGACCCCCTTGTGATGTCCTCTGCTTGTCGCAAAAATCATGAGAAAGAAGTTTGTGTCATTATCTGCTTCTGGGGGTCCCCAAAAAAGAGGTTAAGTCTCCTGTTGGGGTGAATTTCCAGAACTTCAAAATAAGACGTCTGTTTTCTTTTTTTTTTTTTTTTTTAAATAGAGGCATTTTTTTTATTTTATTTATTTATTTGTTTGTTTTTGTTTATACATGCACTGGGTACAGTCAGAAGCTCGGGAGGGTGAGAGAATTCACCAGAGCCAGAGCGGGGAGCAGAGCAGGCAGAAGGACCGAAGTACACTGCTGAGGGGAGCAGCGGGCGGCAGGAGAGGTCTGCGCGCCATGTGGGATCCTCCTCCGGTGGCCGGGGAGCACCTGGGGATCGAACCGGCACCACAGAGGCTGCGGCAGCTTCGCAACCCAGCGCTCAACCGCTGCGCCACCGGGGAGGCCCAAGACGTCTGTTTTCAATTGTAAAACATTAACCCACATTTGTATTTCTTTTTTTTTTAAGATTTGTTTTTATTTATTTATGCACACAAGAACTGGGGTCTAGGTCAGAGATGCAGGGAGGTGAGAGGCATCACCAAAGACAGAGTGGGGAGCAGAACAGGTGGATCCACTGAAATCCACTGCTGAGGGGAGCAGCGAGGAGACAGGAGAGGTCTGCTGCGCCCTGTGGGTCACCTCCCAGGCCAGGATTGAACTCATAAGCAGTGGCTGACAGTAGCTTGATAGTGCTGAGACTTTAACCCTTTAACCGTTGTGCCACCAGGGAGGCCCCACGTTTGTATTTGTTATAGTTTTGCAGCAGTATGAGCGTTTGGAAGACTGTTGAGCAGGTCCTCAAATGATCATTTCGTTCAACTTGATTCCTTCTGTTAAAAACAACAAGCCCCCCTAGGTACTTGTGCTGAGCCCACCAAACCTTAATACCTAACCTGACTGGTTTCAGCTCCTCTGCTGTCTCAACATCACCCAAGAATGTAGTATTAACCGGTCAACAGAGAATTTTCTGGTCAGCACCAAGAAAGTAACTTTTTTCCCATTCTGTGAAGGAAGATAAGATAACCTGCCATACCTACCTAAGCCTGAAATAAGTCCCTCTTCCCTCATCTTGTCCTCTTTCTGCATGTAAGTCTCATTTTATACAACCTTTCAAAGCACCTTTCTACTGGTTAGATGAGACGCTAGCCGTAGGAATTAAAATTTAGCTATTTAACAGTTATAGGTTGATAAGAAAATAATTCCTAGTATACAGTGAATGAAATGATATTGCTTGAGTATCTGCTTTCATTATCTGCACTTAACATTAGCGCTTCTAAGAACTCATGGGCAATGCAAGGGGAAGAGTCACTGCCTAAGTGTCCTTCCACCTGAGTTTAAGAGTTGCCCTTCGGGGCCTCCCCGGTGGCGCAGCGGTTTGGCGCTGGGTTGCGAAGCTGCCCACGGCCTCTGCAGCGCCAGTTCGATCCCCAGCTGCTCCCCGGCCACCAGAGGAGGGTCCCACATGGCGCGCAGACCTCTCCTGTCTCCCGCTGCTCCCCTCAGCAGTGTACTTCATCAGTCTGCCTGCTCTGCTCCCCGCTCTGGCTCTGGTGAATCCTCTCACCCTCCTGCGCTTCTGACTGTACCCAGTGCATGTACAAACAAAACAAACAAACAAACAAATAAATAACATGCCTCTATTAAAAAAAAAATAAAATAAAAAGTTGTCCTTCGGTTGTGGCTTTTCCATGCTAGTATGGATTTCAGCGTGAAAAGCATTTCTCCAGTTGATACTAAGCTTTTGGTTGGTGATTGTTGGTTGTGAGCAACAAGGCTAATGCCCACAAGGAAGTGGTTCTATCATTGAGAAAGAGACCAGATTAATCTATCCAAGCATTCTAATTTGGAAAAATGGATGTACATTCCAAATTAATGGTATCCAGATCGAGTCATCTTTTCGTCATCTGCAATTTTGTATGTCTCTCTGGTCATGTATTAAGGAGAAGATGGTGGGAAGGGATTCTAAGTGCTCCCCAGTAGTTTTCTGCGCCAGATAAGCCACAAGGGGTATTCTCACTTCTTTGTAGGTCCTCTAGAAAAGAGGCCTGTTGGATGTTTTCAGACCATAAAATGGTATCTTTGGTGCCCACTAGCAGTCGTACCAGGTGATGTAAGTCAGGGAGCCCAGAAGAATAAGCATCAAGGACCAGCCAGATTTGATTTCTTTTTTTTTTAAGATTTATTTTTATTTATTTATACAAGCACTGGGTACAGTCAGAAGCGTGGGAGGGTGAGAGAATTCACCAGAGCCAGAGCGGGGAGCAGAGCAGGCAGAAGGACCGAAGGACACTGCTGAGGGGAGCAGCGGGCGGCAGGAGAGGTCTGTGCAGGGAGCAGCCGGGGATCGAACCCACCTGGCAGCTTCGCAACCCAGCACTCAACCGCTGCACCACCAGGGAAGCCCTAGGTGTTCTCTATTCTCCCAGAGTCCTGAGATTCTTGGCCAAGTCGCAGATGAATCAGAGAGTAAGGCTTCAGGGGCACGCACTTGTTCATGTGGGCACGCAGGTGGCCGGCCTTCCATCACAGGTAAGGCAGGAACAATGATGCCGTTTGGATGGGAGTTGAGGAGCAGCGGAGTTTCAAGGAGGCGGGGCGGGGTAAAGAGCAGGTAGGGCTTAAAAGGTTAAAGGTGATTTGCAGAATAAGGAGGGATAGTGGTGGGGGAAGACTGGATGGGCCTTCATGGAAGGTTGTGGGTGATGAAAGTGCCAGGAGGCTTCGCTGGAGGGGAGGGGGAGCAGGAGTCGAGTCCTGAAGAGAGAGACAGTCCTTCGGAGGCTGTGCGTGTAAGATCAGAGACAGGTTCTTGTTTCACTGTCTCCTCTTACCCAGCAAAATAAGCTAACCATAGGAGAGAAGCAATCTTGAGGGCACCTGCGAGACCAACAAATTTCAGGAGATCTCAAGTGCCCCAAAGGGAACTTTTAGTTCTAAATTGTCTTTCGTGAAGCCTGCCATTTCAAAGCAATAATTAGTTGAATTGTCACTATAGTGATAAAGCATAACGAGCAGAGGAGTCTAAAGGGGGTTAAGAAGTGGGTTAGACAAAAGGTGGCGACAAAACCAAGCCAAAAGTGCCTGCAAACCAAGGGTCAAAGTCAAACCCTTACCAGCATCAAAACATCAAAGTCAAACAAGATTTCCAGAGCACAGAGATCACGGGCTGGACTCACAGTGGATGCCCCTATCTCCCATCAGGGAAGGACACTACAGACGCAAGAAGCCTCAGTACCTACGCGGAGACAGACAGGAAGAGCCCCCAGTTCCTGCCTCCTCTATCCTTCCCCGCAGACCTTGCAACTCTCTGTAATAATTGCACCCACTGTTTTCAGATGGCTGAGGTCCCCCATCCTACCTTAATTATTTCGGAGTTCTAGCACCTGCTTTGCCATCAATCTCACTTTGAATAATCACTTTTTCCTTGTTTCAAGGAACCACCCTACCAGTGGATCCTCCAGGATCCTGTTTTGCATGCTGAAATATTTGAGTATTAGGAACAGCCATATATTTCCTGTTCCCGGCTATCTTATTAAATCATCTAATTAGTACTGGTTTCTTTGGGTTTTATTTTCATACAATGTCACATTTTATTCTCATCATTTCCAATACCTACTTTTGTTTTGTTTTTTTCATGTCTTAATATATTGATAGGTTTTTTTTTTTTTAAATCGGGGGAAAACATTTTTAAAGCAGATGAAAATGAAACTTCATGGTATACTTCTGATTTGAAAAGTAATAACTCAGGAGCAGAGGGCACCAACTCAAATGCCCCCAGGCCAGGTTTGTCATCGAACCCAGCCAAGTTGGCTGGAAGTGCCCCTTGTGGAAACTGCATTACAGGCTTTACATTTTTTCTTTTTGGTGTTTGGAACTAATTCAGAATTTTTTAATACAATGTGTGGGCCAGATATAATAGTATCACTTTATGGTCTCTGCTATAGAATTTTGCCACTGAGTATGCATAATTTTTTTCATTATCTTACCAGGTCAATGTTAATGGCTATTGGTTCTGCAGCAGCTGCTGCTGTGTTGTATAAACCATTTATTCAAGTGTTTGTTGGAAATCCAAATGTGCTAGAAACGAAAATTAAAAGTTGACCAAATGATACTGACCATAGAGAATGGAAACAATACCTTCTTTTTTTTTAAGATTTATTTATGCATATAAGAGCTGGGGTACAGGCCAGAGATGAGGGGGTGAGAGGATTCACCAGAGACAGAGTGGGGAACAGAACAAGCAGACGGCCTGAAATAGGCTGCTGAGGGGAGCAGTGGGCGAGACAAGAGAGTTCTGCAGCGCCATGTGGGTAGCTCCCTGGCCAGCCAGGATCCAACTTGTGCTGCAGAGACTCCGGATTGCTTAATCCCTTGCGCCGCCAGGGAGACCCAAGAAACAATAGCTTCTAATTAACTCCACCATCAGGCAACATGCTTGCCTGGTTCATAGTTCAATATTAAATACATATATATAATATATCTCAATCGTTATTCGTTAGAGGGAAAATGCCCTTGGTAAAGACTTCGGGTTACATTGGTTCAATTCTTAGTGTCAGTTAAATTTTCTAACGTTCTTGGCAAAAGAAAAGCAAATTGAACATAAATAGGTCGGTGAATTAACTAATTGGAATTAAGGAACTTCAAAAGGGATATCAATCACACATTCTAGAGATTTTCATTTTGTTTGTCAAATTTTGGGAACCTGATTTTCTTGCCGACATGTGAGGGAAAAAAATCAAGCTGTCTGCTGGCTTACCTAAAACGTAGTTGCCTGTCTTGGCAGTAAGGCATGTACTGATTCTTCTAAGTTATCATCAGAAATTTGAAGACTACGGGGCAGTCTGCATGAGGACGCAGGCCCAGGGAACCCCAACACCCCCAGGGAGCCCCGACACCGCCGCCAGCCGCAGGCCCTCTCCAGGCTGGTTTCTGCTGGGCGGCCCCTGCAGTTGTCCTCGGGCACGGGAGCGGCGTGGCCAGGTTTCCCAATCTTTTCAGAGCAGCCAGAAACCAAGAAGATTTCCCAATTTTTAAACTCTGCGGGCAAACTGAACAGGTCATTGAACTGGATTTGACCTCCAGTCATCGAGAACCTCTAATCCGAGAATAAAGCGTTTCCCCTGGCGAGGGGCCTACGTGTTCAGTGTGCAGAAATCAAGAGCCTGTCGAGGACCAGAACCTGGACTGACTCAGCGGCCCCACAGCACTAAGGTGCGCCCGGGTGAGCACGGCGATGGAAGCAGTGGGAAGGTCACCCTCAGCTCCATGCTTCATCTCCTCCTCTGTCTGGAAAGCGCATAGATGGTCTCAACTCAACTGTTTTAATTTATTTTTTTTAAGATTTATTTATTTATGCAAGCACTGGGTATAGTCAGAAGCGCGGGAGGGTGAGAGAATTCACCAGAGCCAGAGCGGGGAGCAGAGCAGGCAGACTGATGAAGTACACTGCTGAGGGGAGCAGCGGGCGCAGCAGGAGAGGTCTGCGCGCCACGTGGGACCCTCGCAGGCGGCCGGGGATGGAACCGGCGCTGAAAAGGCTGCGGGCAGCTTTGCAACCCAGCGCTCAACCGCTGCGCCACTGGGGAGGCCCTCAACTGTTTTTAAAAATGCAGCTCGGTGCCAAGTACTCGCACATACGGTTTGTGAAATGAGCTGACGCTCTTGTCGTGTTTGTTCTATTTAATGTTTTTAAACTCATGAAGTGCATGCCCTTACGGATTTGCAAAGGCTGCCCCCCAACCAGCGGGAACGTGCTGCTCCCTGGGCGCGCAGCAGGTGGAGGTGTGGGCAGGCCACGTGGCCCAGGTGGGGGGCGCAGCAGGACACGGTGTTTGGAGACGCTTGACGCCAGAGCCCCGAGGAGTCAAGTCTTTTGAAGTGCCTATGAAATGAACTTCAGAGTATCTGCATTTTGACTAACTGCTTAGATTAAACGTTCTGAGGGCGGGCGCTGCGATCCAGGAGGGTCCTCAGCATGTTCCCCACGCGCAGCGCGGCCTGTAGAGCGCGGCTCGCAGCTCGGGACAGCCGCCCCGTCTCAGGCCGCCTTCTGGAGTTTCGCATGCAAGGTAAGTGGTGCCCGGGCGCCCACTCTTTTGCTAATTAGACCTGAGTGGGGGTGTTAGTCAGGAATCAAGGCGGAGACGGCGAGGGGAGGTGGAAGAATGAAAAAAACCTGTAAAGAACAGCGTGGACACTTCACAATTTATTCCCTCAAATTTTATTAGTTTATCCGTCCTTCTGCAGATCTGTATAACTTTGGGGATACATGTCACACCTCCATGTGTGCAGTCATTCACACCCCCACACACCCCAAAACTCCCAGGCCAGTCCCTCCTTCCGGCCCCTCCCCACAACTCCTTCTGGTAACCGGTGTTTTTCACGCGGTCTAAACAGTCTGCTGTGCTTCGTCAACTTGTGTCCTTTGGTTATTTATATTCCACAAATAAGTGAAACCATCTAGTATCCATCTTTCACTTTCTAACTTACTTCGTTTAGCATAATCACCCCAAGATCCATCCACTTTGTCCTAAAAGGCACAATATCATCTTTTTCAACAGCTGAGTAGTGTCGCATGGAACACCACCACACTGACAAACGGGAGTCGTGGAGCAGGCTGCACAATGCAGGATGCTGCTGAAGAGCAAGATCCTGGCCCTTTTATTGACACACGTAATTGGTTGTAAAGAGATTAAGGAGATTAAAGAAAGGGGAAGGGTGTAGAAGATTAGGGATTGTGAGTCTGCCCTCCAGGCACTTCTAATCTACTTGATGATACACCCTAATCCCCAGCCATGGTTCTGATCTTATCAACAAGGTGCTCCACTGATCAGCTTCTGGGGTCCCTTGTCATACATCTGTCCTCGGCCCCCCGGGCATTCCCGGTCATACCTCGTGATGTATAAATCGGGAGTATGTGTTATGCATCGTTCCTCGGCCCCCTGGGCATTCCGGACATATCTCCTGATGCACATGTTATGCATGGGTCCTCAGCCCCCTGGGCACTCTGGTCATACCTTGTGATGCATAACCTTCCCAGTGTGATCCAGCTTTGTGCTCTTGTTTGATTTGAAGGGCTTAAGGGTTGGGCTCCTGGTTCCTAACTGGATGGACAACTTTGACCTTGTTTAGGTGACAAAATGGCGGCCGAATAGGCTGTCTAGGAGTAGCAGACCCACAGAGTAGTATTCCATTCCATCCATCTTCTACAATTTCTTCATCCAGGCTTCGGTCATTGGACACTTGGTTGGTTCTGTGACTTGGACACTGTCCAGTTTGACCTAGAACAGCTTTTATCATGTCACACAAATTACCTTGTGAACCTTTGAAGCTTGTGTTCTATAAGTTGTCTGTTCTATCAGTCTGTTGTAAAGACAGGAGAAAAACGATACTGAAATATCATCCATGCCCATTAGCCTATAATTTTTACCTCCAACTTTCTATTGTATTGCTTAGAAATGTGCGTGGGGGTTCTAGCTTTAAAACTGGTACAAGTAGAATACCAGTAAGAAATAGCACACTTGTCATTTAGATCCATATTCTGTGAAAATGTAAATCTGTTGCTAAACTGTTTTGTAGGGTGACTCTTTTAAGTAAAGATTTGACATGCCCTTCATACATCATGTTAACAGCGGTAACAAACTATGGCTTACGAAAAAGATGATACTCAGCATTCCTGAATGTGTTATAATATAGTCTTATGAAAATGGATTTAGATCAACTGTATTTGTTATTTGAAGAAGTGTTATAGGACAGCCCCGATACAAAACGGGGTGCCTGACTGTGGGTCCTCACCCGCGCGCTTAAAAGGACTTATCCATGCTCTACTGCAGGCACACACGAAAGGTTCATAAAAGGTTTATTCACAAGGGAAGGTCAAATGAGGAAATGTACAGCTCAGGGAGAAAAATGGGAGACAAAGTTTTAAATGCGTCCTACCCAATCCGCCGATCAGGAATCCCAAATGGCGCCCTGAGAGCTGGCCCCGAGCCAGGAGCGGTGAAGCCAGGAGGTGAGTGACAGAGCAAGAGCCCCCAAGGCCCACGTGTCTGGTTTTTATACCAACCCTGGCTGCTTAACTCCACCCTCCGGTCCCAGCCACCCTCCCTTTGGTGGTTACGGGACTTGTCTTTACCAATGTCTTGATCACTTTGGTCTGGAGTGGGGGTGGGGTTCACAAAGCCTGTATGGGATTAGCTCAGAACATCCTTTCCCCCTAACAGAAGGAAAACTATAAATCTTTTTGATGAGACAGCTTGCTGTGATAGAATATTGGATTTGGGGTCCAGCACCCCCTGGTCAAGCTCCATCTACTCTATTGCCAGATATGAGCATCTTGGGGCAAGTCATAGGCCCTCTCAACTACATTTCCTTATCAGTAAAATGAGAGGCTTGGATTTCATTACTTATGGGTGCACTCAAACCACTTAGGGTTAGATAGATTTTCATTCTAAGAGTGTTTCCTAGATGTCATGTGGTTAACTGATGACAACTGTAAATACAACGCCACTTTAATGTAGTTCCTTCCCATTGAGATGTTTAAAGCCCTTTGTGATAGAATTTTGAGGCTTTCAATTGCAAAAGCAAAAATATAAAACAATATTAAAATTGATTTCCTAGTGACTTTTTTAAAAATCTTAACATGCTGTTATCACAATAGCAATATTTTGTTTTTGCACCATATCATCTGAATTATAATTGTGGGCCTTAAAAAAGATATATTCCTGCCCTTATCCCTGAAACCTGCATATTAGATTGTGAAAACAACTAAATTTGGTGGGAAAAACATTTTTAAAATCTTAATAGCATAAAAATTGTATGACAGTAGGGAATTATAAGGCCAAAATAAAGAAAAACCAGATACACAGGTATAATTGGCTCCTTTTAAGGATTTATTTATTCATGCATACAAGAATTGGGGTGTAGGCCAGAGGTGTGGGGGCTGAGAGGATTCACCAGAGACAGAGTGGGGAGCATAAGAGGCAGATCGACTGAAATCCACTGCTGAGGGGCGCAGAGGACAAGACAAGAGAGGTCTGCTTTGCCATGTGGGTCAGCTCCCTGGCCAGGGATCAAACTCACGTCTGAGTGGCTGGTGATAGCTTGATAGCGCTGTCTTTAACCCTAGCGCCACCAGGGAGGCCCTGGCTCCTTTTTACTGTTGAATAATGTACCAGGTATGGCTGTGCCATTGTTTAACCATTCACCCCAAAAGGCAGGAGGATTGTTTCCATTTGAGGAGACTATTATAAAGAAAATGCTGATTAAAGGGGGGGCGGAGCAACATGGCGGCGAGGAGACGCTGCGAGTAAGATCTCCCATTAAAAAAAGTTAATAGGGAGGAAAAGCGGCAGGTCCAGTGAGAACTGAGACAGGGAAGATAAACGGACGACTCCAGCAAACTGCCCGAAGAAGAAAGTTGCCATAAAAGAGGACGAGAAGGGAGGGAAGCGCAGAACCCTGCTCCCCTCCCCCGCCCACAGAGGCGGCACTCTCCGACCGGCAGAGACGAGGGAAACAACAAACCAAAACGCCCAACAAGAAAAACGGATGCAGCAAGTGGGACTGTGAGTGGAAAGGAACTATTTCAGCCACCACACCCCGTGAACGGGAGCTGAGGCGAACCCTGCAGGATCCGCCGCGGAGGTGAGCTCCAGGCGCCAGTAAAGAGAGCCCCGCCCACCAGGAGGAGCCCAGCACCAGCACACAGCCCCGGCCGCCCGGTAAGCTTGCGCGAAAGCGGCGCTCGGATTGCAGCTGCCCAGGGCCCTGCGCCTGCGACCTAGGCTTGCGGGGAGACAGCGGAGGCCCTCCCTGAGTGAGCAGGAACAAGGTGCCCAGGCAGGGGAGCGGGATTCAAAAGGCGCCATTCCCGCGCCACTGATCTGGGCTATAGCCCGCGTCCTGGAACTGAGGGCTTTGGAACTGAGACCCGGGCGGAGGCCCTCCCTGAGTGAGCAGGAACAAGGTGCCCAGGCAGGGGAGCGGGATTCAAAAGGCGCCATTCCCGCGCCACTGATCTGGGCTATAGCCCGCGTCCTGGAACTGAGGGCTTTGGAACTGAGACCCGGGCGGAGGCCCTCCCTGAGTGAGCAGGAACAAGGCGCCCAGGCAGAGGAGCGGGATTCAAAAGGCGCCATTCCCACGCCACTGATCTGGGCTACAGCCCGCGTCCTGGAACTGAGGGCTTTGGAACTGAGACCCGGGCGGAGGCCCTCCCTGAGTGAGCAGGAACAAGGCGCCCAGGCAGGGGAGCGGGATTCAAAAGGCGCCATTCCCGCGCCACTGATCTGGGCTACAGCCCGCGTCCTGGAACTGAGGGCTTTGGAACTGAGACCCGGGGCACGAAATTAGGGGCGTGGGTTCCCCACGACGGTGGGGCACAAGGCAGACACAGCACCCCAAAGCCGTTGAGGTGTACCCTACCATCCCCGCTCTGCTCCCTGTCCCACGGGGTGGAAAATCAGCTCCCCAAGGGCTCTAGGAGAGATCTCTGGTGCCACCTAGCGACTTGACCCCAGCACAGGCTACTGAAGGAGCTAGTGGCCAGCTGGGGAGTTAGCCCACACCGGGCCCCTTCTGAACAAGTAGTCTGAGCCCACAGGGAGAGCGAGCACCCACAGCCGGGGCAGACCAGGCGCGCAGAATAGTGTGCCTGAGACCAGAAGCGCAGGGAGTGTGTCCCACATCACCATTTTAGAACAGGGACATTTCTTCAGTAAAGACTACCTGCAGAAGGCTTCCTCAGGAGCCAGAGGTGAGCGGGGGAAGTTCGCCCACGCCAGACCCCTCTGGCCTGCAGTCCAAGCCCAGAGGGGAGCAGGAACCCACCGCCGGGGCAGACCAGGCGCACAGGGGAGTGTGTCCCCACATCGGCATTTTAGAACAGGGACCTTTCTCCAGTAAAGGCTGCTTGAAACTGACAGATGACTCCTGGAAGAACCAGAGGGGAACAGAGAAGCCCACCCAAGATGCCGGCAAGTCCCAACAACACAGTGTCCCAACGCATACGGCAAATTAGAAAACAGACAGTAGGGAGGAGAAGAACCACACGCAACCTAGCAACTCTCCAGAGAAAAAGCACACCACAAAAAGAAGCCAGCCCCAGATTGCAACGACAATAACTTGGAAGAATTTCTGAGCCTTCCAGAAAGAGAATTTAAAATTGCCGTGATTAAAAAACTGACAGAAGTCATAAAGGAAAACAATGATAAGGGAAAAATAATCAACGATCAGAAGAATGCAATTGAGTCCCTAGAGAGGGAAAACAATGGTCAGAAGAAAGAAATTGAGTCCCTAAAGAGGGAAGTAAAAGAAATGCAGGAGATCAAAGAATTAATGGAAGAACTAAAGAATTCTGGGAAAAGCAATGAAAGCAGAATAGATGAATGGAAGAACGAATAAGTAATCTTGAAGACACAGAAATAAAAAGAACCAAAACAGAGAAGGAAAGAGAAGTACGAAGGAAAAAGAACGAAGAAAGACTTCGGGAACTATCGGACTCCATGAGGAAAGGAAATATAAGAGTTATAGGAATACCAGAAGGAGAGGAGAGAGATGTAGGAACAGAGAAAATATTCGAAGAGAACTTCCCAAATGTGAAGAAGGAGCTGAAAATTGATATACAAGAAGCAAGAAGAACACCAAACTTCCACGACGAAAGGAAAAATACAGCAAGACACATAATAGTAAAGCTCCCAAGAATCCAGGACAAGGAAAAAATAATGAAGCTGGCAAGAGGGAAGAAACAGATAACATTCAAAGGAAACCAATCAGGCTGACATCAGACTTCTCCGAAGAAACACTACGGGCAAGGAGAGAGTGGAGGGACATAGTCAACAGACTCCAAGAAAACAGATGCCAACCAAGAATACTCTATCCCGCAAAGCTCTCCTTCCTCTTTGAAGAAAGAATATGGACCTTCCCAGACAAACAGAAACTCCGGAATTTCATTGCAACTAAACCCCCACTCCAAAAAATACTACAAGGAGTTCTAAAGCCAGAACCTCAGAGCGACGAATAACAATGAAAGAAGGCAAAAAAAAAAAAAAAAGTTATTAAAAGAATAAATAAATAAAATCAAAGGAAAGACAAACACAATGGCAAATACAGATGTTAACATATCAATATTAACTCTAAATGTAAATGGACTAAACTCTTCAATAAAAAGACACAGAGTTGCAGCCTGGATTAAGAAACAAAACCCAACCTTTTGCTGTCTCCAGGAAACACATTTAGCTACAAAAGATAAAAATAGGCTCAAAGTTAAAGGATGGAAAACAATCCTACAAGCAAATGGACCAAAAAAGAAAGCAGGAACAGCTATACTTATATCAGATAAAACAGATTTCAAACTCAAAAAGATAAAAAGAGACCCCAATGGTCACTACATTATGATCAAGGGGACAATACTTCAAGAAGAAATAACACTCATTAACATATACTCACCAAACGAAGGAGCACCAAAATATATCAGACAACTGTTGTCCTCTCTGAAAACAGACATCAGAGAAACACATACGTAGTGGGAGACTTCAACACACCACTATCAACAATGGATAGATCAACAAGACAAAAAATAAGTA
This sequence comes from Talpa occidentalis, assembly GCF_014898055.3. Taxonomy (NCBI): domain Eukaryota; kingdom Metazoa; phylum Chordata; class Mammalia; order Eulipotyphla; family Talpidae; genus Talpa; species Talpa occidentalis. Next base: position 100,592,346 of record NW_023601104.1, read on the forward strand.
AAGAAACCAAAGCTCTAAATAAAGACCTAGAGCAATTGGGCTTAACAGACATCTATAGAACACTAAACCCCAAAAAAACGGAGTACACATTTTTCTCAAGCGCACACGGATCATTCTCCAGGATCGATCACATACTGGGGCACAAGACAAACATCAACAGATACACCAAGATTGAAATCATATCAACCATCTTTTCTGACCATGAAGGCATCAAACTAGAAATAAACCATAAAAAGAAGGCAAGGAACTTTCCTACCTCATGGAGATTAAAAACCACACTACTGGAAGACCATTGGACTAATGAGGAGATCAAAGAAGAAATTAAAAAATTTTTTGAATTGAACGACAAGGAGGACACCAATATCCTAAATGTATGGGATGCAGCAAAAGCAGTAATAAGAGGAAAATATATAGCAATAGAAGCTCACATCAAGAAACAAGAAAGAACGCAAAGAAACAACCTAATCTCGAAGCTCAAAGATCTAGAAAAAGAACAACAAGAAAACCCCAAAACCAGTAGAAGAAAAGAAATAATAAAAACCAAAGCAGAAATAAATGAAATTGAAACTAAAAAACAATCCAAAAGATCAATGAAACCAAGAGCTGGTTCTTTGAAAAATCAATAAAATAGACAAACCCTAGCCAGGCTCACAAAGGAAAAAGGGAGAAAGCACAAATAAACAGGATCATCAATGAAAGAGGAGAAATCACAACGGACACAGCAGAAATCAAAAGAATAATCAGTAACTACTATGAACAGTTATATGGAAACAAGTTTAACAATCTAGAGGAGATGGACAAATTCCTACAACTCTACAATCACCCAAAGCTAGATAAAGAAGAAATAGAACACCTAAACAGACCAATTACAATTAGCGAAATTGAAATGGTAATCAAAAACCTCCCCAAAAACAAAAGCCCAGGACCTGATGGATTTACAAATGAATTCTACCAAACATTCAGAGACGAATTAGTGCCTATCCTTCACAAACTCTTCCAAAAAATTGAGAAGGAAGGGACAATACCAAACACGTTCTATGAAGCCAACATTACACTAATACCAAAACCGAACAAGGACAACACAAAAAAGGAAAACTACAGGCCAATCTCCCTAATGAACACTGATGCAAAAATCCTCAATAAAATTTTAGCTATCAGAATCCAACAATGTATCCATAAGATAATTCACCACGACCAAGTTGGATTCATTCCAGGGGCACAAGGATGGTTTAACATCCGAAAATCAATCAACGTTATCCAACACATCAACAAAAAGAAATATAAAAACCATATGATAATATCAATAGATGCTGAGAAAGCTTTCGACAAAGTGCAACACCCATTCATGATAAAAGCCCTTGAAGTTCTTGGGATACAAGGAACATACCTCAACATCATAAAGGCCATCTATGACAAGCCAACAGCCAGTATCATTCTCAATGGTGAAAAGCTGAAAGCAATTCCATTAAGATCTGGAACAAGACAAGGATGTCCACTCTCACCATTGCTTTTCAATATAATACTGGAAGTCCTAGCCAGGGCAATAAGACAAGAGAAAGACATCCAAGGAATCCAAATAGGAAAAGAAGAAGTCAAACTATCACTATTTGCAGACGATATGATATTATACATAGAGAACCCCAAAAACTCCACAGAAAAGCTAATTCAACTCATCAATCAGTTCAGTAAAGTGGCAGGATACAAAATCAACACGCAAAAGTCAGTAGCCTTCCTATACACAAACAATAAATCTGAAGAAGAAGAAATCGAAAAGACCATCCCTTTTGTTATTGAAACAAAAAAAATCAAATATTTGGGAATAAATCTAACAAAAGAGGTAAAGGACCTATACAAAGAAAACTATAAAACACTGTTAAAAGAAATAGAAGAAGACACAAAGAAATGGAGAGACATCCCCTGCTCATGGATTGGAAGAATAAACATTATTAAAATGGCCATCCTTCCAAAAGCAATATACAGATTCAATGCTATTCCAATCAAAATTTCAATGTCATTCTTCAAAGAAATAGAAAAATTATTGATGAAATTCATATGGAATCACAAAAACCCCGAATAGCCAAAGCTCTCCTGAAAAAAAAAGAAGGGAATGGAGGCATCAGACTCCCAGACCTCAAACTATACTACAAAGCCACAATCATCAAAACTGCATGGTATTGGAACAAGAACAGACATACAGACCAATGGAATCGAATAGAAAATCCAGAAATAAACCCACAGATTTATGGTCAACTAATCTTTGACAAAGGAGCAAAGACTATGCATTGGAGCAAAGAAAGTTTGTTCAATAAATGGTGCTGGGAAAACTGGGTCGCTACATGCAAAAGAATGAAGCTTGACCACCACCTCACACCATACACAAAAATCAACTCAAAATGGATTAAAGAACTAGACATAAGACCTGAAACCATAAAATATATAGAAGGAAATATAGGCGAAACACTACGTGATTTGCACATCAAAGACATCTTTACAGACACATCACCCAAAGCAGTGATAGTGAAGGCAAAGATAAACAGCTGGGACTATATCAAATTAAAGAGCTTTTGCACAGCAAAAGAGACAATAACAAAAACAAAGAGAAACCCCACCAACTGGGAGAACATTTTTGCACCCAACACTAATGATAAAGGACTGATCACAAAAATCTGCAAAGAGCTGATGAGACTCAACAACAACAAAGAAAATAATCCAGTCAAAAATGGGCAGAAGAGCTTAAAAGAAACTTCTCTGAAGAGGAAATGCAAATGGCCAACAGGCATATGAAAAAATGTTCAACATCACTTGTCATCAGGGAAATGCAAATCAAAACTACCATGAGATACCATCTTACACCAGTGAGAATGGCACATATTAAAAAACTAGCAACAACAAATGTTGGCGAGGGTGTGGAGAAAAAGGAACTCTTCTGCACTGTTGGTGGGAGTGCAAACTGGTCCAACCTCTGTGGAAAGCTGTGTGGAGATTTCTGGACCTACTAAACATAGAGCTTCCATATGACCCAGCAATTCCACTCCTAGGTATTTACCCAAAGGACACAGAAACATCAATTCCAAAGAACACCTGCACCCCTATGTTTATAGCAGCACTGTTTACAATAGCTAAGCTTTGGAAACAACCCAAATGCCCAAAAATAGATGACTGGATCAAGAAGATGTGGTACATATATACCATGGAATATTACTCAGCATTCAAAAAAGATAAACACATGCAATTTGCTGCAACATGGATGGCGCTGGAAGGGATCATGCTCAGCGAAATAAGCCAAAAAGAAAAAGAAAAATACCGGATGGTCTCACTCATAGCAGAATCTAGAAAACTTAAATAATGGACCAGGAAAATGAAAAACTATAAGAAAGTGAAAATCAAAATCAACAAAAAACTATGAACCAGAGACACTTTTAGGGGGGCGGGGGCGGGAGGGGAGGGATTGGGGTCAGAATGGGGGGCGGCAATTGTATGGGGAATATAACAATAAAATTTATAAAAAAAAAAAAAAAAAAAAAAGAAAATGCTATAAACATCTGTCTATGGCTTTTTGTGTAAATATGTTTCCAGTTCTCCAGGATAAACACGCAGGAGTGTAATTGCTGGCTCATATTTCGTTTCCTTTTTTAAAGAAACTGGCAAACTATTTTCCACCTGCATTATATGAAGATCCTGTTTCTCTGCATCATCCTGAGTATTTGGTGTTGAAATTGTTTTTAATTTGAGCCGTTGTGGGTAAAGTGCTATCTCATTGTGGATTTAATTTCTATTTCCCTTATGCTGAACATCCTTTCACGCATTTGCCATCTTTACATCGTCTCGTTGGGGAGGGGGGCAACTATTTACATCATTGGTCATATAATTGTCACATATAATTTAGACATAAAAACTGCATGTTTTTTTCTAAGATTTATTTCATTTATCCAAGAACTGAGGTACAGGCCAGATGCACGGGAGGGTGAAGAGGAATCACCAGAGACAGAGCAGGGAACAGAACAGGCAGACTGATGAAACACACTGCTGAGGGGAGCAGCTGGCGAGACAGGAGAGGTCTGCTTCGCCATGTGGGTTGCTCCGAGGCCGGCCAGGATCGAACTAGCACTGCAGAGGCTACGGACAGCTTCACAGCGCTGTGCTCAACACCCTGCGCCACAAGGGAGGCCCCAAAACTTCTAATGTTGTGTTGTGAGCATTCTTTGTTTTCTAGAAAAAAATTTCATCAGGTATGTGGTTTGCAAATAAATTCTCCCAGCTTGTAGTTTATCTTTTCATCTGTTAACGTCTGTCACAGAACACAGAAAGTTTCTAATTCTGATGGAGTCTAATGTATTGATATTTCCTTTTATGGATTTTTCCTTTTATGAATTCTTTACAAGTACAATTCTTTTTCCTCCTGTTAGATTCCCCAAGAATGTCTGTGTTTTTCACTAAATGTTTTATAGTTTTGGGTCTCCCTGGTGGTGCAAGGGGTTAAGCACAACCCTGTGAAGCAATCCACAGCCTCTGTAGGGCAAGTTCAATCCCAGGCCAGCCAGGAAGCTACCCACATGGCGTGGCAGACCTCTCCTGACCCCCTGCTGCTCCCCTCAGCAGTGTATTTCAGTCAATCTGCCTGTTCTGCTCCCTGCTCTGTCTCTGGTGAATCCTCTCACCCCACGCATCTCTGGCCTAGATCCCGGTTCTTGTATGCATAAATAAACAAATCTTTTTTAAAAAGTTTTATAGTTTTACATTTTACATTTAAATCTATTCTAATTTTTTAAAGGTGTAAGGTTTATGTCATTTCCCTTTTTTGTGTTTTTACCTATGGCTGCTCCACTGCGCCAGCACTATTTGTTTAAAAGTCTATCTGGCTTCCATTGAATTGTTTTTGCACTTTTGTAAAAAAAAAAAAAAAAAATCAATGGTACATATTTTGCGGGTTTTTTTATGGATTCTCTTTTCTGTTCTGTTGATCACTATGTCTGTCCTTTCACCAATACCACAGTCTTTATAACCGTGGCTGACAATTGGCTCCCCAAAAGATAACGTCCACATCCTACAAACATCACCTGTGAAGGTTGTACAGCAATGTAGGTGATTAAATTAAGGATCTCAAGAGACCCTCTGAACCTGAAGATTTCATTTTGAGATTTTTAATTACAAATTCATAGGCTTGGGCCTCCCTGGTGGCACAGGGGTTAAAGACAGCGCTATCAAGCTATCCACAGTCTCTGCAGCACAAGTTTGATCCCCAGCAGGCCAGGGGGCTGCCCCACATGGCACAGCAGATCTCTCTTGCCTTGCCTGCTGCTCCCCTCAGCAGTGTACTTCAGTAGATCTGCCTGTTCTGCTCCCCACTGTCGCTGGTGAATCCTCTCTCTCTCTCTCTCTCTCTCTCTCTCTCTCTCTCTCTCTCTCACACACACACACACACACACACACACACACACACACACACCGCCCCCGCACCTCTGGCTTACGACCCAGTTCTTGTATGCATAAATAAATCAATCTTTAAAAAACAAATTCATAGGGTTTAATAATTATAGAGCTATTCAAGTGAGATATTTCATTCTGGGTAAATGCAATAGTTTGTGCTTTTTAAGGACTGGGTGATTTCATCCAAGTTGGCAGATTTGTGCGTGTAGAGTTCATAATCGCTTATTATCCTTTTGATGCCTGCAGGACCTGCAATGATCTATCATTGCGTTCCCAATAGTGATCATTTGTGTTGCCTTTTTGTCTATGCAAGTAGTTTTAGAAGTTTGTCGATTTTATGGTCTTTTCAAAGAACCAGCTCCTTTTCCCGCTGATTATCATCTTTGCTTTCAGTGTCACTGATTTCTGCTCTAATCTTTACTATTTCCTCTTTCTTGGATGCTGGAAGTTTATTTTGTTCTTTTTTCCCTAGGTCGTGAGTTGAGAGATTGATATGAGATTTTCTCTTCCCTAAAGTATGCTGTGTTATAAATTTCTCCTCAGCATTTGTCTTAGCTGTGTGCTGCAAATGATGTAGCATTATGATATAGCATATATTGTAAATTATATAGTATTATATTAGAGAAAAGTTGTATTTTAATTTGTTTCATTATTCTATCTTATTAAAATAATGTGTTTTCACTTTTATGCAGTTCAATTTTTTGAAATTTCCCTCGGAACTTCCTGTTTAGCACATGGGTTATTTATAAATGTGTTGTCTAGTTTCCAAGTGTTGCAGACTTTCCTGTTACCTTCCCGTTATTGAATTCCAGTTTTATTCCATTGTGGTTGGAGAACACACCCTGTGTGATTTCAATTCTTTTACATTTGTTGAGGTGTGTTCATGGTCCAGAATGTGGTCTGTCTTGGTCTAGCAGTTTCACCACTATCTTCCCTGGGTTTTCAATGTAAAGCAGACAACACTACAAAATGATAAATGTGTAATGGATAAAGGGAAATAGGTGCAGATACTGCATAATAAATTGGCCCCACAGCATATTTTAAAAGTTTCTGGTTATGCATGTAAGTGAAGGTACACATGTTCAGCAAGAAAGCTTTATGTTCACAGCATAGCAGGAATCCGTATCTTATTTCATCCTTACAACCTTAAAAGTTACTATCATTCTTACATTACAGAGGAAACAGGCACCAAAAGGTTAAGAAATTTGCTAATATCACACAGCGACCAAGAGATGGAACCTGCACTCACACCCTGACACCCACACCCATGACCTCTATGACAACTATCTTAAGCTTTTGCAGTTCCCCTCATTGAACTCCACTAGGAATTTTCTGATATCACCATTTGTGCATTGCATATGAATAAAGTGATTAAGTTACTACTACTAGAATTAGGTTTGTGTCAATTTGGTCAGTTATTCAATCACACACTAAATAGGTGTTGCTGTGAGGGTATTTTATAGAAAGGATTTATATCTCAGTTAGTGAGAGAGATTATCTTCAGTAATCTAGGTGGGGCTCATCCTCCCCGTGGAATGATCTTCAGACCAAAACTGAGCTTTCCCCTGAGGAAGAAGAAAGTCTGTCTGTGGATGGCAGTGTCAGTGCCTGTCCAAGTTTCCACTCTGCCGCAGAACTGCCTTTACGTATCTCAAACATCCAGACTCCACTTACAAGCAAATTTCTTGGGATCTCTCTCTCTCTTTCTCTCTCTGCTTATATGTTAACGGCTATTTCTGTGAAGATTGTATTTAAAAAATTCATTTAAACTAATTTTAATTTTAACATAAATGCAATTTAAAATCTTTTCCCCTACAGTAAATAATTTGTTTAATAACTTTAAAAGGCTACTACTAGAAAAAGTATTTATCCATAGATTATTTCATGTTTGGTTTAGAGAAAAAAAAAAAAACTTGAGAATACGTGTAATGATGTGTTACAGCATAAAAGCAGACAAAATCTATTTTCATTTTCATGCTCTGATGATGGAAATGGTTTTACATTTTCTTTTTTATAAAAAACTTTTTACATGGGGCCTCCCCGGTGGCGCAGCGGTTGAGCACTGGGTTGCGAAGCTGCCCGCAGCCTCTGTGGCGCCGGTTCGATCCCCGGCTGCTCCCCGGCCACTGGAGGAGGGTCCCACATGGCGCGCAGACCTCTCCTGCGGCCCGCTGCTCCCTCAGCAGTGTACTTCGCTCCTTCTGCCTGCTCTGCTCCCCGCTCTGGCTCTGGTGAATTCTCTCACCCTCCCGCGCTTCTGACTGTACCCAGTGCATGTATAAACCAAACAAACAAACAAATAAATAAATAAATAAAGCATGCCTCTATAAAAAAAAAATAAATAAATAAAAAACTTTTTACAGATTTCCAGTTTGTTTATAAAGGATGAAAATTTCAGGCTGCTCTTTGTGTATTTAACATAGGGAGAAAGATTCCAACTTCTGGTTTTTTTTTTTTTTAAGATTTATTTATTTATACAAGAACTGGGGTATGCACGGGAGGGAGAGAGGATTCACCAGAGAACGAGCGGGAAGCAGAACAGGCAGACTGAGGAAATGCACTGCTGAGGGGAGCAGTGGGGAGACAGGAGAGGTCTGCCGTGCCATGTGGGTATCTCCCTGGCTGGCGCGGGATGGAACCCACACTGCAGAGGCTGCGGACAGCTTCACACTGCGGTGCTCAACCACCTGCGCCACCAGGGGAGGCCCCCAACTTCTGATTTTACAGTGGAAAATCCTGTAACCTGGGAAACCCCCTGTCCCCTCCTGCGCAAAAGTAGAACATTACTATTTGGTAAGTTATTGGGGGGGGGGGCGGTCTGAGAATACTCCATTTCTCCCTATAGAAATAGCAGACCTCAGAACCTACCAAATCATACCAAATAGGAATGTTCTGCTTTCTGATAGTGGGGAAAGCCTGCAACGCAGCTTCATTGCAGGTTCCACCTGAAATTCTTACCATCTGAAGCAGCAGAAGCTGCCTAAATGGCAACCACACGTGGCTACTGAATACGGAACTGTGGCAATTGGGACTGAGGAGCTGAATTTTAAACGACTTACTTTTAATAAAAATTTCAATTAAAATAATGACACTTGACTCGGTTTTGGGGGGGGGGAAATTAAGTATGTTTGAAGTAACTTGAATATGTGAATCTAACTGTGAAATGAAGAACTAAACGCTGACCAGGTATTTCCCATGAAAAATTCAACACCCACATCCACACCAAGCGCAAGACAGACGCCGCGTCGTGAACTCGGCCCGACACACGGCGCGAGGCGCGGTGTGGAGATTCCCGCCGCCCCCCGCACTCTGCAAGCGGCTCCCGGAGAATCCACAATCACCCGCGAGTCTCGCCTTCCCCTTCCCGGGGCGGGGACGGCCCGACCCCCGGCGGGCGGGGAGGCGGGAGGCGCGCCGCGGCGGCGGCCCGGCCGGCGCGACGGGAGGGGAGGGCCGCCCCCTGAAGCCGGCGGCGCCCGGCCCCGCGCCCGCACTTCTGCACGCGACACGGAGGCCGGCGCGCGGCTCTGGCGAAGGAAGGGGCGGGCGCGGCGGGCCGGCCCCGGGCCCCGAGCGCGGACCCGCCCCGAGCGGCCGCCTCGCCCCCGCGCGCCCGGCGGCTCCCGCAGCCCCGGCCGGGCCCTTCCCCGCGCAGGTTCACGTCCCCGCGCAGGGCGCGCTCGCGTGGCGACGACCCCCCCCCGCCCCCGGGCGGCCCAGCGCGGACTCCACGGAGGCGGCGCGCCGCGGGCGGACCCCGGGCCCAGCGGGCCGCGCGGGACTCGGAGCCCGGGAGGCGCGGCGGGGCGGGCGGGGCGGACGGGGGCGGACGGAGCGGCCCCCGCCCCTCACCCCTCACGCGCCCGGCCGCCGGGCTGATGACGCGTGCAGGGCGCGACGGACGCACACGGCGCGCCGCGCTCGCATGACGGTGCGTGCAGGGCCGCGAGGGAGCCCTGGGCCGTCACCGGCGCGACCAGCGTTCCGCCTCCTCCGCTTCCTCCGCTCCCGCCACCTCGGCAGCCGCCTCCGTCCAAGGCCCACGCCGCAGCGGGGCGCCCGGCCGCGCCCCTGTCTCTTTAAATGGTAGGGCCAACGGGCCGCCCCTGTAGCTGCGGCCTGGGTGGCCCCGCGCGCCGCTGTTGAGGGGCGAGCCAAGATGGCGGCGGCTTGGGCTCTGTGAGGAAGACGGAAGAGGCGGCGGCGGCCGCGAAGGAACCGCGGCTTTCCGCAGCCCGGCGCGCTCGGGCGCCTCGGGGCTCTCGCGGTCTCCGAGCGGGCGTAGCGGCCGCCGCAGAAGCGGCCCCTGTCGGCGGCGGAAGCAGGGGGCGCAGCGGCGCCGCCGGCCGCGGCGGCGGGGCCAGGTACAAGGAAGGAAAACATGGCGGCGGCGGCCTGAGGCGGCGCGGGAAGCGGCCTGCGAGGGCATGGCGGGCGCGGCGGCCGGGCAGTGAGCGGCGCCCCGAGCTCCTCCCGGGCCGATCGAGCGGCTGCGGAGCGCTGCGCGCCCCCCGGGCGGCCCAGCTCGCCGGGCCCGGACAATAGCGCCGCGGAGCCGGCCGCGGGAAAGGCGGGGCCCCCTCGGGCCGGGCGCGGGCCATGCGGGCGGCGGCGCGGCCCCGCGGCGCCCCGCGGCAGCAGTGAGGCCGGGGCGCCCTCCGCGCGCGGCCCGCCCCGCCTCGGCGCCCGCCTCCCCCGGACCCGCTCCCTGGGCGACGCCGGCGGGTCGGCCGCGGCCCGCGGGCGCCACGATGACCGACACCCGGCGGCGGGTGAAGGTGTACACGCTCAACGAGGACCGGCAGTGGGACGACCGCGGCACCGGGCACGTGTCGTCGGGCTACGTGGAGCGGCTCAAGGGCATGTCCCTGCTCGTCCGGGCCGAGAGCGACGGTGAGCGGCGCCCTGCGGCGGGGCGGGCGCGGGAGGCGCGGGCCGCGCGCGGGTGACCTTGAGGCGGCCCCGGCCCGAGCGGGAGCGGGCGCGAGGCTCTCCCGCCGCGGGGAAAGTGGGGCGCGGCTTCCCTCTCGGAGGCCGCCGGGGGCGCGTCCCCTCGCGGGCGGCGGGCGTCGTGGGCGCGTCCTCGGGGTCCCGCGCGCCGGCCTCGCGCCCGGAAGCGGGCGGAGAGCAAGGTGTGCGGGAAGACGGGCTCGGTGTTGGGGAGAGTGCCTGTCTTGGAGGCCTGCCCGCCCCCCCGGAGGCGTGTCCCGAGTCTCCCTGAAAGTGCTCGGGCCGCGGTAAAAGCGTTTCGGATGCCCCCTGAGCGCGAGCGCGGCGTGCGCCCCTCTGCCCTGGCGCGTTAGTCTGTCCGTCTGCGGTCGCGGCCTCAGTTCGCTGTGGGGGTTCCTGTGTGGGAATAACTGACGACGAACTCACTTCAAGGACTTGCGCGCTCTACCCTGAACTCCAGTTCCGCGAAAAGCAGACAAGACTCGCCCTGCCGTGGTTGAGGACGCTGGGGCTATCGATTTTCAGTTTGAATCGAAAAAGGGTGCTTTGGAGGACGTGTTGTGTCGCCAAGGCGCCGAAAACTGGAGAGAGAGTGTTTCCTCTTGGAGACATAGAAAGGGTTTGGGGTCGTTGGGTATGTTTTCCTCAGGTCTGTTATTTGCCTCATAAGCTACAAGTCCGGGGTCAGGTGTTAGTGGACTTGGTCTGTGGCTGTCCCAGTAACCACCCCAGCCTCTCCGTGTGTGGATGTTGGACAGAGGTTTTTAAATAGTGAATTGGGAAAGAGTGGACTTTGAACGAGAGGTTTCTTTTGAGTTGAAACCATCTGTTGATTCGAAAACTCGTTAATTTAAGATCTATAACTTTTTCACATCTTACGTTAAACGGGCACTTATATCAGGTTCTTTATTTAAAGTATTTTTCAGCATCAAGTCACTTTATCGTTACATAATAAGGGAATCTTGTTGGCTTTTCCCCCCATTTTTACTTTTACCGCTTTGAAAATAGCCCTGACCTCTTTCCCCCGCGCTCTGGAAGGTTTGGAGCCCTGCAGGAAAGCAGGTGGGATGGCTGTAACAAAATGGCTTTCATTTTTAGTTAATAGGGAAGAGAGCTGAAGTCAATTAACTGATATCCCCTGGTCAAATTTAAGTTATAAAGAACACTAAATCCAGAGAGTGAACTTAGAAAGATAATGTGATACTTGTGAAATATAGTAAATAAACTTCAGTTTGATGATCAATGTTTTTTCTTATGGGAAAAATTCGAATAGGAATAATAGTCAGCATTTATTGAGTGCCTACTGTGTGCCAGAGATTTTACTTGTGTTCTCTGGTCTACTGCTGCCGTGTTTTACAGATGGGGGAACTGGCTCAGAAGCCAAATAAGGTGCGAGCACACAAGGAGGGTGGTAAGAGAGGTCAGTGTTCACATTGGGGTGGGGCACAGGGTCTGGGTTCCTGTGCAAAGTCTCATGGCTTGAAACTAATTTTTATTAACTGTTTACAGCGTGTTGTAAACTCCAGTACTGCTGTCCACTTGGAATTTGGTTGCATTATACTTAGATTCGGGGTTTCATTCAAAGAAAATGAAAACAATTTGTTGCCTCATTTTGCTCCAAGCTGCACATGGGAGTTTTGTATTGACTTGCTAGTTTGGGGATACCCATTAGTGTGTGCATCCCCCATTCTCCATTAGAAGATAATTTAGAATATTCTTTTTATTGTGATAAGCAAAATGGAAACTCCTCCTTCCCATAAGATGAGTCATTTATCCAATAGAAGCGTAAAATCGACCTTTTTTCATACATGAGCTGGACCATTTGTATGTAAGGTCTTTTATTCAGATCTTTCAAAATCAAAGAATTGGCTGTATAAAATGCTAACGTAACTCATAGCTTCCCCCCAAATCGTTAGATTTTCATACTAATTTTTAAAACAAGTGTTTGTTTCCTAACACTTGAAATATGTTACAGTCTGTGAAATTAATGCTCTTGTGATGTGTTAATTACCCACCTTAGAAACTGTAGTCTGTCGTTTTCCATCTTAGCTAATTTATTGAGAAACTGCCCAGTGTTAGGTAGGGTGATAGGGGCTTTTGCCTACATGTGAAGTAGGTGTTGTGTTTTTTTTGTTGTTTTTAATAGGAACCTCAGAAAGCTTGAGTAGCCTGTCCAAACCCATTCCCCTGTTAAGATAGTGCCTTTGATTTCCAGTCGCCCGGGATGCATTCTACTCTAGAAACTGCTCATAAAAAAAGGTTTATGGATTCCGCGTAGGTCTAGAAAGGTTAGGTAGTTTTAATTTTGTCTGCATGGGGCTGATGTTTGGGTCATGGAGACTCAAGCTGTCCTAATGCTGTCTCAGCTACTGACTCTATTCTTGCAGAAGAGCTTATACACTTATCTGAAAATCAGGAGGGTAATTTCTCCATGGAAGTATTTGTGCCCTCCCTGTCCTGTTGGGGCATATTTCAGTATGCCCTTCCTCTTTGAATCCCAGTAGCTGGGCAATTTGTCGCCAACCTTGCCATGGAGGGAGGGAGATGTCCCATCAAGCTACCGAAAACATCTTCAGTAGTTTTTTTTTTTTTTTTTTTTTTTTAAGAATTATTTATGCATACAAGAGTTGGGGTGTAGGCCAGAGGTGGGAGGGCGAGAGGATTTACCAGAGACAGAGTGGGGAGCAGAACAGGTAGACTGACTGAAATACACTGCTGAGGGGCACAGTGGTGAGTTGGGAGAGGTCTGCTGCTCCATGCGGGTAGCTCCCTGCCAGGGCATGGAACTCATGCTGCAGTGGCTGCAGATAGCTTCATGCTGCTGAGACTTAACCCCTTGCGCCACCAGGGAAGTGCATGGGCAAAATATGCTGTAGAAAAATACCCTTTTCTTTCATGAAAATAGATTGCATCATTCTTGAGTTTTGTAGAAGCCATGTACCTACAAAGTTCCATCTTCAAAATAAGATTACTTTCACTGTACTTTCTTTCAGGTTGTGCTGTACCTGTTTACTTGCTGGGATGAGGATGTCGTCCCTTGCTCTCACTTTATGTTCAGCTCATTCTGCTTTTCTCCATCACGGTTTTTAGCACTTCTGCCCTACCTGCTGAGTTCAGAGTTGTTAAGGAAATTGTAATTTCTCCACACACTTAAGGCTGTCTGAATGTAAGACTATATCCAGGCTCTTTATTCTGGATTACTTGCCAACCATCAAGAATAGAGCTCCCGTTTGGTTTTTATCTTGTTTTATAAAGTATTTTTATATTTTAAAAGTTTATCATCTGATTTACCTATTTTAGAATTTAAAATGTTAAATTCTTCATGAGGTAGGAGGAAATGAGACAAATGTTTTGTTCAAGGTAGCACTGCTAGCTAATGGTAAATACTGAATCCTAGACTTCCGCTTATTGATAGAACTTGGTCGTAGGTATATGCCCTACCACACCCCTACTACAGTTAGACAAGAATGTCTTGTTTGTTTTGGTTTGTGTGCTTTGGTGAGTGATACAGAGCACTAGCTTTTTTTTTTTTTTCTATTCTTTATAAATCAATGAAAATAGTACAGACTATTGCATATAGTAAGCACTCCAGATATAAACTACCAAGAAGAGCTCAATGTGGGCCTCCCCGGTGGCACAGCAGGCTGAGCGCCGCGCTGTGAAGCTGTCGGCAGCCTCTGTAGTGCGGGTTCAACTCCTGACCTGCCAGGGAGAAACCCACATGGCATGGCAGCTCTCTCCTGCCTCGCCCGCTGCTCCCCTCAGCAGTGTATTTCATCAGTCTGCCTGTTCTGCCCCCGGCTCTGTCTCTGGTGAATCCTCTTCCTCTCACCCTCTGCGCCTCTGACCTGTACCCCAGTTCTTGTATAAATAAGTAAAATCTTTAAAAAAAAAAAAGAGAGACCAATGTCCGTGCTGAGAGAAATACTTCACTTTGAAAAGATGAAACACTTTATTCTTGTGTAGGCCTACTTTGTAGAAAATAGGCCCTTGTTAACCTAACCCTCATTTATCATCTGTTGCATGTGGTGGCTTCTGGAAGTTTGAGGGCCTTTAGCTACAGTGGGTATAGCCTGTGGAGACAATACGGTGAAGTCTTGCTGCAAGTGCAGACCTTTTCATGTACAGCTCCTTGTTGCTTCCCGGCTGCCGTCGTCCCCCTTCCTCCCACCTTCATTGCTGTTTTAAAATGCCGCTGTGTGATCTGTGAATCACAAAATCCACAAAAATCCGTGGGGAGGGGCTTCGGACACAAACCAGCTACAGATTTAATGCATGCGCTAGCCACTTGCCCTGATGAGATTTTGAACTTCCATTGTCTCATTTTTGGATGCTGGTGTCTTTCTACGAACGAAGCACAGTGCCTCAGCCCCCGTTTTAGCTTCGGACTTTGCTCTGGGCCAGTGTGTGGGGAAGCCTAAACTGTTGACCCGACAGCAGCAGAGCTGGAGTTACCATTCTAAGTTTATTAACCCCAGATACTCTTATATTACCAAAATCTAATGGTTAGTTGGTTGATAATGAAACAAGAACTGTGAAGTTATAGAAACTATCACTTCTTCAGTGAAAGGAATCGATACTTTCTAAGCAAGTTAATTTCTCAGCCAAGTAAAACTGTACCAGAAGAAAATCGAAACAATTTTCGTGGAACATTTCCTAATTATATGCAGTAAGTTCTAACTTAATACCATCAGTAGATTCTTGGAAACAGTGAATTTTAGTGAAATGAAGTACTTTGAAAGTAGGCCTGCTCTACTAGAGTATTTTTCTTAAGCAGTGTAAGGAACTTTTTTTCATTGCTTAACCTTTGATTTATCATGTGTTTCTGGACCATCATTATCAATCTTAATTTTTCTACTCAACAGTATAGTGATGCCAGTGAATGATCATACCCTAAAATAACAAGTCTGCTCACACCCTAAAATAGCAGGCATTGAATGCTGGTTATGTACTGGATATTGGGGTAGGCGCTTATGTATATACTTTTTTTAGTAAACACTCAGGGTGACCCTGTTCTAGCCATGAGTCTTGGTGTATGATTCTTGGATTAGTTTTTCCTGGCCAGCATACAAACTTTTTTTTTTTTTTAAGTTTTTTTTTTGTTTGTTTGTTTGGTTTTGTTTTTTTTTAGTACAAGAGCTGGGGTACAGGCCAGAGGTGTGGGGGGTGAGAGGATTCACCAGAGCCAGAACAGGGAACAGAACAGGCAGACAGACCGAAATACACTGCTGAGGGGAGCAGCGGGCGAGACAGGAGAGGTCTGCAGTGCCATGTGGGCCTCTCCCTAGCCAGCCAGGAATTGAACCCATGCTGCAGAGGCTGCGGACAGCTTCACAGTGCTGCGCTCAACCCACTGTGCCACCGGGGAGGCCCCAAACTTTTATTTTTTTTTAATATAAAATCTTTATTTAAAAACAATTGCATGAATTCAGTGTATGGGTGTTTAATTATCAAAAAAGCTGTCTGCTGACTGGATCCAGGCAGTTTTGTGTTCTCCAGTTTAAACTTTACAAGATGATACCTCACTCTGCACTGCCAAGTAGCCTCACCCCTCTTGGAGGTGTTTTGTTTTGATAGGGGTGTGTTGGGGGTTGACAATAAACTTGTATATTTCATTTTACAGCAGGAAACAAGGTCATGAAATGGGGAGCGAACTTTAAGGACCTGATTTATACTTGCACTATTTGTTTTAATATCATCTTTTCTTGCTGTTAGTGTGGGGCAGTTTCTACCTGCATTTGCTTGGCAGGAGTGACATTTCCAGTCCTGTACTATTGTTCCTCCTATTTCTGAATGTGCTGACCTCCTTTTTTATTAATTTGGATGTATTTGTGTCTGGAGACACAGATTTACCACAATTAAAAGAAGCATAGTACTCCATTATTTTTCTCACAGTGCACTATTGATGGCATAGAATAGCATTGGTCAAATGTTTTTCCTTCGTATACTGTTATACTTTCTTGAGTATAAAAGCTTTTGTCTGTATAGGTTGTGTTGGTATTTATATCATCAATTTAAAAATAGTACATTAAAAAGCTCTTCTAAAACAAGAATTTAGTGAGAAGAGTATTGTTTTTTTACACTTTTACAACTTTAATGCCTCGTTTCATTTTTTGTAAGAAGGATTCTCATATGCTTTTGTGTCAATCTGCTACATTATCACAGTGTAGATAATGAGCGAAATAAATGTGAGAAAGGCAAATAACCTTTTAGTAATATTATGAAAATGTTGATTTTTCTAGACCTTTTCAAGTTCTCACCCTTTGAGACCAACTGGCATAGGGATGGTTTCTAGTTTTTTGCCATTTTAAGCCCTGCTGACGACATCCTCATCACTCGTGCTGTTGGCGCCTATGTGAAGATGTGGGATAATTTCCTACAAGACTTAGTGTTGTACCAAAGAACAGTGTGTATTTTAAAACTTGGTAGGTGATGGATGGTAAATGACCTCCAAAGCGATTATGCTGATTTGGGGTCTAGGTAATAGTAAATGAGAATTTTTGAAGAAATGTACATGCAAATATGGACTTGTAACTCTGTCACAGCTTCTTTGGAGTGAACTCAGAAGCAGTTGGCATTTATCTGGGGTGATCTCAGCAGTTTGACCCAGTTCTGAATGCTGGATTTTGTAATGAAAAATGGAGTTGCATGTATTGCTCTGGACCCCTTAGCTCGGTCCCTTTCTTTTGATTTCCTTTGTGTCTGCGTATTTCCTTTCCCATCCTCGAGTTGGAAGTGGAAAGTCCTTTCTCAAGTCTTGGTGTTGGGGTTCGCTAAGCAGGCTTACTGTTCTCTGGTCTCAGTGACAAAGCCCCTTTTTCAGGTGTGGGGGGGCAGTATCATGGGGAGCGTGGCAGTGCCTTCCTCTTGGGTAAGGGCATCTGTTTCATTGGAGAAGATGAATATGCTCCTCAGCTAGATCGGGCAGGGTGCCCTCACCCTCTTGCCTGGGTTCTTCAGTTCAGACATGTGGCCCTACCCATTATCAAAAGCATGCACTCTCCTTAGTAAGAACCTCCACACCCTCTTCCTGAATGTTGCTTGACATCTCCAACTACGGATCATCTTCCTGTTGTCTTTGCTGCCATGACAAATTTCTGTCATCTGACATGGAGCCCTACTTCCCCATCCATCCCCATTCACTACTAGGATCGGATTACTGGTCCGAGCATTGTGGTGACACTAACGGGTAGACATCAACTTGTTGGGGAAAGGGTTGTGTTCATACAGATTAACACCTGACCCTTTTCCAAGTTGGAGAAGTGCTCATAGCTTGATCCAGTAGAAACTAAGAGGTGGGGACAGGCAGCCTAATAGATGGACTGGGATAAAGCTAGAAATGTGTCTTTTAATTCTTATTTTACTTTTGCTTCAAACTATAAAAGCCTGTTTTCTCATGTTTCAGCCTGTACAGCCTTCCTGGGTCTCTTAGGAAACATGGTATTTGGGAATCAGAGCTGGACTTTCTAAAATGGAGTCTTAGATTGAGATTATGGGGTACGGTTAGAATGGGTTTCAAGAGAGAAATTCCCCACTAACATCCTGAGTAGCTCCAGGAGTGAGAGTGAGGGGTGGGGGGACTTGTCAACACATGGGAAGTTTCTAGTGTGTGCTTATTTTTGTTTTAGCCAGAGCTTTGAGAAAGGGACATACCAGCTTTCAGTTTGTGGGTTTTCTAATTACCTAGCTACTGGGAGTTTTTGAAACACATGCAAAAGGAACTGGTGCTAGAAAAATAATCGTTGCACTACTACTGGGGTTTGTTGTTTTAGCAGCTCCCAGGTCAGGTGTGTGTTTCTTGAAAGCATACCTTCCAAGAGCGCCAGCGCTCTGTGCCGTGTGTTTACCATTTCTCTTAAACTTTTTCTTAAAAGGTGAAGGGTACACAAATCATAAGTGTTCGCGCTAGTGAATTTTCACAGAATAACCAGCACACAGGTGAAGAACGTCTTCCTCTCCTTTTCGCCCCTTAATTGCTAGCCTGACTTCTAACTATAGGTGACTTTTGTCACTTCGAATTTATGTAGATGGAATTACATGCCACATGCTTTGGTCTCGGGCTTTTGTCTGTGTTTGTAGGATTCATGTGTTTTGTTGCTCGTACATATATTTGTTCCCGCATGAACTTTGCTATGCGTTATTCTCTTGTGTAAGTATTTACACTTCTAGCGACACATACCTTGCAGTTCGCCCCCATCCAGTGTATAATTCCGTGTTTTGTTTAATATAGTCACAGGATTATGCACCCATCGCCACGATCTAATTTCAGAGCATTTTGTTTTTCCTGAAAGAAATCATGTACCAACTAGCAGTCAGCGGCGGCCATCAGCACCCATCCTCTCGCCCTTCCTCCTGGCCCTAAACCACCGCCAATCTGTAAATGTTCCTCTATATTGGAACATTTCATGTAATTGCGGTGGTCTTTTGCGACTGGCGTCTTTCATTTATCATGTTTGTCAGGCTTATCTGTATTAAAGCAAGTATCAGAAATTGATTTCTTTGTATAGCTGAACAGTATTTCATTTATCCATTTATCATGGGGGGGGCATTTGGATTGTTTCCACTTTTTGCTATTAGGAATAACACTGCTATGAACATAGGTGAGCACATATCTGGGTGGGCATTTGTTTTCATTGCTTTGGGTATATAACTAGGTGTGGTAAACGATGAGAACCAGCCAGACTTTTCCAAAGCAGATGCCTATTTATGTATCCATAAGCATAGTGTGTGAGGGATCAGTTTCTCCACGTGGTTGCCAACACTTGTCATCTTTGGTTGTAGGCATCCTAGTCGGTGTAAATGGTGTCTTATATCGTGGTTTTGATTTGTATTTTTTTAATAACTGATGATGTTGAGCTTATGCATCTGTGGAGAAATGTCTGTTGCATTGCCCCTTTTAAAGTGTCTTTGAGTTTTAAGAGTTCTGGATACAAATCCCTTCTCAGATAAGGTCATTCCCAACTGCTTTCCTCCCATTGCATGGCTTGTCTTTTCACACTCCCGATGGTATTTGTAATGCAGACGTTCGAAATTTTAATCATGTTCAGTTGTCATTTATCAGTGATGTACAGTTTTTCTCTTTTGTGTAGGTTGTGCCTTTGTGCAGTTTAAGTCTTAAAGAAAAATTACTTCATTTGGTTCCATGCCATAGACTTGCATCTTCTGAAATATAAAATAATCCAGTAGTTTCATTGTTACCTTATTTATGCAGTTTTCTAGAGAATGGATTATTTTTTGAAACACGCTGTATTTCAAAGTAGAGTTTTTGAATGTATTTTTTCATAGAAACCATGTTTTGAATATAGCTGTATCAGACTTACCTTTAAAATGTAAGTTTAAGCCACACTACCCCTGATATTAGGATACAAGTTTTATTCCTGTAAACAAAACAGGGGAGACTTAATACTTTAAGGGACTATAGATTTTTAATTCTCTGCTGCTTTTCCTTGTTATGTTTCAGTTTTGTGAGATAGATCAGATTCTGTTATAATACATACATTAAAGATCATTCTCCCAGTCATACAGTATATCGGAGTTAAACCCAGATCACTGACTTCACACTGTGCTGTTTCAACTACTGTGTGCTGCTGCTGATGGTTCTGTCTCTTGTTAAAAGTTAGCACACATAATGTAGGCCTTTAAGATTACACGTTACTATATTTAAACTTGTATTATATTTTAGATAATTTTCTTGATTGTAGTCTTTATGTGCATCAAATAGAAAAGGAAGTATGTGATGTGTAAGGGAATATAATTTTGTTGCTTTGTGATGACATAATGGAATATCTTTTACTTTTCTGTTTCCTAGGTTCTCTACTTTTAGAGTCCAAAATAAATCCAAATACTGCGTACCAGAAACAACAGGTAACATTTTGAAGATGTTGTGTTTTGTCTTGCTTGCCATTGTCTTAGTGATAAAATGGAATTTTATCATCTAGTTTCTAACTGTAAAATTCATAACATTACAAATGATGGTTCCAAAATAGGACTCTTCCAGTTTTTATAGTGTATAAAGCAATCATGTTTAATTTTAAAAAGAAACTTGCTCCAACTTAAGTTAATGTTCCAGTTAGTCTAGCAACTGAGTTTCCTTGTTTCTGCATAAAGGGGAGGACAACCCAGCCATTGATGCCGTGGTCAGCTCACGCACAGCTGAAATAGAGAAACTCCTTCCTCTGCTGTGTAGCTCCTGGTGCAGGGGTGGGGGTGGGGGGATTGTATCCCTATACAGTAGCTCAGTGTGGATAAAAATTTGATTTCATACACAGCCTGAACAGAACTTTACTATAATGTTAAAGTTTTCAAGGCGCCTTTCTATGTGAGTACATTTCCTTGTACCCTTCTGATATGCAGCTTGTCAAACTTGGAAATCTGTCAGATGGGTGATTTAGAGCATCTATGGCGGGCCTCCCTGGTGGCCGACCCATTAAGTCTCAGTGCTATCACTGCGATGGCCCACCAACCTAGTTCGATCCCAGGCCAGGGAGCTAACTCACACACAGCACATCAGACCTCTCCTGTCTCGCCTACTCTGCTCCCCATTCTGTTTCTGGTGAATCCTTTCACCCACCCCCGCACCTCTGGCTACACCCCACCCAGTTCTTTTATGCAAAAATAAAATCTTTTTTTTTTTTTTTTTTTTTTTTTTTAATGCATATATGTCTAGCTGTGCCCTGACTTTAAGGCTCCAAAGGAGTCTGAATATACATTATAGCACAGCAGTTACCAGCAGTTGTATGAGATCTGAGATATTAACTAATCTGATTCTGGTTTTATATATAATGATCTTATTACCAGTTTTCATAGAACAATGTATTATATCCATTTTGAAAATAAGGAAACTGAGACTCGGGGATGTTACTCAACGGAGGAATTTCTGGCATGTTGATCTTACAATGTTAATGTAAATTGTTTTGAACTTGACCAGCTACTCGGTTGCTGTAGAACAGACTACCTGGCTGGGATCTAGGATCTCTAGAGCCCTTCAACATAGTAAAATGGGGTCTTTGAACTCCTTTTTAAAAATCTGAGTAGGAATTGTGGACTTGTTCGATAAACTCATCAAAGATCGTTTGTTTACTTCTCAGCAGCATCGTTTTAGTTCTTGGAGAGACGACTAATCTCAGGATTGACAGTTACATAAATGACTAAACCATTAATGCACACTTTAGTGGACATATTTTTAAACAGGGACTTCACTTGTGTGTAAGAGGTTTTTGGCAGTGAAAGTACCCTGAAGATAGCCTAGTCATGTTTCTTCCTCAACACGGGAATTATCATCCCGGTAGGTGCTTGGCCGATCTTTACTTGGATCCTAATCAGATTAAAGCAATTTCTATTCCTGGTTCTTTTCTTTGGAGCAGCTTGAAAAAATCCTGCATGGTATCAGTTATACCTATACTACAAGGTTCCTTTTTATAATGTGACTATATAAGAGGACCCTTTCATTGCTATAAAACAATGGATATGTTTATTTATAGTCCTAAATTTTTAAAACATACCTTATACCCAATACATATCTTTTTGTTATACCATACAGTGGAAATGCAGACTCTCGTACTATAGGGAATATAAAGTGGTTTCAATATTGTTAGTGTCTTGCTTAGATTACATTTAAGAACCACTGTTAAACTATTTATTAAATTATTTATTTAACTTTGAAAAGAAAGGTGTGTAAATAGGGGTAGAGGAGTGTTGGATGGTAGTTAATGTCTTACTGGTTGAACCACAGCACTTTGGTGAAAGTTTAAAAAAATCCCTGCTCCAAGTAAGTACTCACATATCAGATACTTAGTGAATTTCAGGGCTTCGTCACTGTTCATGGGCCCCAGATAAAGAAAACCCACTGTTGCAGTGGAGAGGAGAGGAAGGAGAACTGTATGTATTCATCCCAGCCTGACATGTCCTAGTCAATGCTGAGACTTTAGTCTTTGGGCTTTCTGACTAGAGCATATAGTGTGACTTAATGTGCAGGTATGGGGTTTATCAAGTGTTTAGTTTGGGTTTTTAGTATGTTTAGGTTATGCCCTCCCTGTGTAGTGCTTTTCCTGTTTTGGTTAAACTTGTAGAAGAAAATGATGTTTTCATTTTATAGGTGGAAGAAGTACAGAAAGGTTTTAGTGATTACCAAAATATTATTAATGTTGTCAAAAGAAAAATGAGGGCTGTTCTCAATTCCTGTTGCTTTATTCATTTTTCTTAAACTTTTAAGTATTTTGCAATAATGTATGCTAATCATTCAGACTTCTTTTTTTCTCTCAAGGACACTTTGATTGTGTGGTCTGAAGCAGAAAATTATGACTTGGCTCTTAGCTTTCAAGAAAAAGCTGGATGTGATGAAATTTGGGAGAAAATATGTCAGGTAATTTTAAGAGTTAGAAACTCATTGTGTGCTCTCTTTAAATACTTTGGTTTTTGCTGTGCTTCCAACTAATGCCCGGGATTTTAAATAAGTGCACAAGCATTTCTTATGGATTGCTTAAATTCACTGCTCTCTGTGAAAAACCTGATGTATAGGAAAGTGCAATTTGTTTATACCCATCTCTCCAGGCCTTTAGTGAACTCCAGAGTATTATATCCAGCTGCCCTTTTTTTTGAGAGCTGCCCAGTGGATACTCACCTGAAATTTAATAGTCTGGAACCTGACAGTCTCATGTAGGCTTGTTCATTTTTTCATTTCCTTCATCTTGGTAAATGCTGTCCCAGTGCTTAAGCCAGGCACTAAAGGGTCCTGCTTATTTTTCCTTCGTCCCTTTCATTTTTAACACTTTAACAGTTTACCAAGCCTCCAACTGCAGATAATTTTTAAAATGCAAATCTGATCATACTGCTCTTGGTTCAGTAACTTTCTGTGACTCTTAACCTTCTCTTCTACCTTATTTTGCCTGTTCTTTATTAAATCTGGAATTTCCTAGTGACTAGTACCTCATTCTAGTGACATAATCTCCACAATGTTTTGTGTACATGCATTTTTTTTTTTAAATGGTCATGCTTATTTTTTTTTTTTTTTTTTTAAGATTTATTTATTTATTTATTTATTCATACAAGCACTGGGTACAGTCAGAAGCGCGGGAGGGTGAGAGAATTCACCAGAGCCAGAGCGGGGAGCAGAGCAGGCAGAAGGACCAAAGTACACTGCTGAGGGGAGCAGTGGGCAGCAGGAGAGGTCTGCATGCCATGTGGGACCCTCACCCGGCGGTCGGGGATCGAACCGGCGCTGCAGAGGCTGCGGGCAGCCTTGCATCCCAGCTTTCAACCGCTGCGCCACTGGGGAGGCCCTACATGCATTTTTTGTGTGCACTTTTTTTTTTAAAAGAAGTTAAGAACACTGTCTCTTGCTACAGGCTCATTTAAAGCAACCCTTCCTGGGATGATTTCTCTTTTCTCTGCATTTATTTTATTTGGAGACTAACCTTCAACAGATTGTTTAATTCATTGATTCTCTAAGTGTGGTTCACAGGCCAGGAACATGACCTGGGAAAGTTCCGGGTGTGTTAAAAAGTACCTTCTCAGGCAGATCTTCCTGCCCTTTGCTCTTCTGAGGTGAAACCCCTACCCCTACCCCCAGGACACTTAGGCATTAACTCCGTCCTGAACTCAAATCTGTTACTGTTGCGCCTGACTTTCCTCGAATATTGCCTCCTCTTTACTACTTCTCCTTAGTCTCTGTGATACCATAAAATGTTCAGTTTTCTTCACTTGGGGCTTAGCTAGTCAGTAATACTTGTGTGCTTGCTCTGTAATAGCTGGCTTAGCTATCACTGACTATTTTGTTGTTCTCTTACAGTCCGTCCCCCTTCAGCTTTTTTTTTTTTTTTTTTTTTTTTTTTCCTTGTGGGACTGCTGCGCCACCAGGGGAGGCCCCCCCCCTTCAGCTTTTATGTATTTGCTCTCTGAGATCTTACATGTCTTTCTATGCCTTGAGTCCTGTTCATCATTTTTTTAAATCTAGAAATTGCTAAAAAATCTTGAAATTTTCTCATACTTCCCTTGGCAGCAGTTTTATGTCTGGGTACCTCTCTTTCCTTTTCATATTTTTTGTGGCCTTCACATTTTCATTCTCCTGTCTGTCCAGACTGACCTAAGAAGTATCCTTCCTCTTAAGGAAAGCTCTCTTGTAGCTTTATTAGTCTGCCTTTCTTTTATTTTCATTCTTAACATTTCTTCTTTACTGAAAGTCAGACCAGATCATTTTTATCAAATCATGACAATTCCACCTGGATTCTCTGAGGGCTGAGATTCCAGAACTTCTGAATCTCTTCTTAGCCTTCGTATTTGCAGATTAACTCGAGAAGATAGCATTTTCATTACAGTAAGGGCTCTTTTCATTTGGTTCTTTGATTAAATGATACTATTTTTTCTGTAAATGAAGCCACAGCTTGAGTATTCGGAATCTAAAGCTTTGAGAACTTATGTCATTAATAAAGAGAGCCAACTCAAGACCATGCCAGGTGCAAGCTGTGCGTGTGCCGAGTGCCTTTCAGTGGTGCTGCCCGCTGGGTTAAGGTCAGGACCGTATCACCTTGCAGCATTTCTGAAGGCATTCCAGACCTTTCCCCCTTTCTCACGTCCACGAGCTAACCGTTCTGAGCAATTTAAGTTTCTTGGCTTGTTGGGCTGCTTTAGTGGTCAGTGTTTCAAATTGCATAGCCAAGACAGCAAAACTTGTTTCATTTCAAAATATGCCCTTGAACTTTTATCAAAATATTCCTTTACTTTAAAATATATTTAATTTTGCAAACTTCTGAGTTTATCATTGGAACCCCTTCTGACATAAAGTTGAAGTTTACAGCAAACTCTAGGGCTTCTGAGAGGTAAGGAAAATCACAGGTTTGGGTATATAAAAAGGAAACCACCCATGGTTCTGTAACAACTTTTAGCAGATATTCTTGAGGGATAGCACTGCTAAATACAAGTTGGAATTACTGGGGCCTCCCTGATGGCGCAGGGGTTAAAGTCTCAGCACTATCAACCTGTCACCAGCCGCTGCAGCGTGAGCTTGATCCCCGGCCAGGGAGCTGACCCACACAGCGCAGCAGACCTCTCCTGTCTCCCCCGCTGCTCCCCTCAGCGGTATATTTCAGAGGATCTACCTGTTCTGCTCCCCACTCTGTCTCCGGTGAATCCTCTCGTCCCCCACACCTCTGGTCTACACCCCAGTTCTTGTATGCATAAATAAATAAAAATAATCTTAAAAAAATTGTAATTACTTTTATGTGGTTTCTTTTTTTGACTATGCACTTGTTTCCTACCCAGTTTTTCTTAATCATTATTTTTGAGCACTATCTAGCATTTATAGCAAATCAGTGACCTGCTTTTCCAGTGGCAGTTTGTAATGCTGTTTAGACCTTGGTTTCTAGAATTAATTGACATTAAATGTTTTCCTTGCTGTTAATGGTTATATATATTTTTGACGATCACAGCAATATGATATTGTTTGAATTTTACTTAAACTTTGAAGAATTTGGTGGTGGCTCTCCTAGGGCACAATACTTGGTCTCTTTCAGAGACTTGCCCTGGTTTGTTGGAAAACAGGGCCACACTGTAAGATGTGAAGGGGATGTTCTAGCATCAGGCTTCTCCATTGTGGGTCTGCATGACACTCTTGTCATCATAGTTTAGTGTATCCTAGAAAGTGTCTGCTACTGGTAAACCTCAAATTTAGAGGAAGCTCATTCCCTCTCTGAGCTTGGAACCTCTGCTTTTAAAATAAAATGGAAGGGGCCTTTCCCAGTGGCACAGCGGTTGAGCTCTAGGTTGTGAAGCTGCCTACAGCCTCTGCAGCGCCGGTTCAATCCCCGGCTGCCCGGCGAGGGTCCCACATGGCTCGCAGACCTCTCCTGCCGCCCGCTGCTCCCCTCAGCAGTGTACTTCGTCAGTCTGCCTGCTCTTCTGTCCCTTCTGGCTGTGGTGAATTCTCTCACCCTCCCACACCTCTGACTGTACCCAGTGCTTGTATGAATGAATGAATAAATCTTTTAAAAAAAGAAGAAAAGAAAAGAAATGTGAGGATCCCAAAAATTTTTGTTAGACTCCTTCATAAATAAATAAATAAATAAATAAATAAATAAATGAGTTAATAAATAAATAAAATGGAAGTACGTTATTTGCGGGAATGTATCTTAGAAAGGTAAGCAATTGTGTCAAGTGTGAAGAGTCTTAAACTTGAATATTATCACTTACAGTTTCTTAATAGCATCTCATTCATCTAAATATTATTTAGATTTGCTTGATTCTGTTTTATCAACTGTCATAAATCTTATTTAATAGGTTCAAGGAAAGGACCCTTCAGTGGACATCACCCAGGACCTTGTCGATGAATCTGAAGAGGAGCGTTTTGATGATATGTCATCACCAGGTTTAGAATTGCCATCTTGTGAATTAAGTCGCCTTGAGGAAATTGCAGAACTTGTGGCATCATCTTTACCTTCCCCACTTCGTCGTGAAAAACTTGCACTAGCACTGGAAAATGAGGGTTATATTAAAAAGCTCTTAGAGCTTTTTCATGTGTGCGAGGATTTGGAGAATATTGAAGGACTGCACCACTTGTATGAAATAATCAAAGGCATCTTCCTCTTGAATCGAACTGCTCTTTTTGAAGTTATGTTCTCTGAGGAATGTATAATGGACGTCATTGGATGCTTAGAGTATGACCCTGCTTTATCGCAACCGCGAAAACACAGGGAATTTCTAACAAAAACAGCTAAGTTTAAAGAAGTGATTCCCATATCAGATCCTGAGCTGAAACAAAAAATTCATCAAACATACAGAGTTCAGTATATACAAGATATGGTTCTACCTACCCCTTCAGTCTTCGAAGAAAATATGTTGTCAACACTTCACTCCTTTATCTTTTTCAACAAGGTAGAAATTGTTGGTATGTTACAGGTGAGTTAGATTTTTCTTTTTTTCCCTACTAAAAAAGATAGCCACATGATACCATTTAACCCATTAATTGCCTTTAGCAGAAAGTTTTCTTTCAAATACCTAAATTGAGTTTTGATTTTGTATAAAGGCATGCATTTTCGTGATATACAAGAGATTACAATATATAAAACTATCACACCAGAGGCTGTATTTGGGTTAGGGAAGATGTGATGAAGTCTAACTTGAAGAAACTATAAAGGAAAGATCATAATGAAGTAACTGGATGTCGAAATTTAGAGATATTAATCTGTCGGTTTTGCATAGAATAGAATAAATTTAGAAGAATAAAAAATTAGGGACGCCAAGAAATATGTCATTAGAGAATTTATAAAAATCTACATAGTATTACAGTATGTACGGAAGATCCACTGTCAAAAGCCAGGGGACTATGGCAGATGCTGGCAGATTACAGCTGCATGTCTCTCCTGAGACCAAAAGACATACTGTTAAAATGGATGAGAGTGTGGGGAAGTCTGCCTGACACCTTCTGGCTGTGTGGTGACTCTTTACATCCTAAAGCCTCAGTTTCCATGTTAGTACCTACCCTCTAAGGTCATTTGAAGATGAAATAAGATGATGTATATAAAAGCACTGAGCATGGTATAAGGCTCTTGAGCATTATTTTAAAGTGTGTTAATAATTGCTTATTAAACTCCACCTTTTCTTTTTATAGTATGCCCAGTCTCTCAGGTCTAATGTTACAGGGTTGCTTGCATTGGACTTGCATAGGTTACAGTTACTAACTTCTGCCCAAAACACAGAATCAACCTCTTGTGAGCTGGCCAGTAATCTATGTAACAGCCACAAAGTTAGATAATCTTTCTCTATATTACCCCATAGTGTATGAGTCTAATCTAACTGAAATGAAAGTTTACGTAGTGCAAATAAATATCTGTGAGTTACATCCCTCCCATTTTTGTTTCTTTGTTACCCATGGTATTTTAGGAATAACAGATATGTGACATGACTTGAAAATAGAAGACCTTACCTCAGATTTACAAATAATATTTGAAACCTGGATTTGATAAAAGAAAGGAGGCAAATAAATGTCAATAAAAACTGCTTGGTAGCACATGTGACAAATAAGCAGTAGGTTTAAGTTTTGTGTCTGTTCCTTTGTAGAAAATGACTATTTTCAGTGTCCTTGCCTTTGTCATCATCAAAATGGAAGTATAGATTCAGATAGAAAATTCAGTTTTACCAAAACTGCTTTCCTGGAGCTAATAATAATAATTCCTGTTCATGCTGACAAATTTGATGTTTTCCATTCATTTAAGACAGACATGTAAACAAATAATATAGGCAGTATAGTCTGGTGAGTACAGTAGTAATCCTCAGTATAATATAGTGTGTTGTAATTAATAATGGAGGAAGACAGGCTCTGTGCTAGTTCCCGTTTGTTTCTGATAACAGGGCCCAGGCTTTGCTTAGCAGTAGAGCCTCTATTCTGGTCCAGTTTTGAGTCCTAGTTACCTTGGATAGTCCTGAACACTCCTGGTCATTTTCTTCAGTTCCTTAAGGTTCTTGCTTTGTTATGCAGGGATTTGTCACTTCTGTGTTTTCTTTGTCTTCATACCCACAAATGCCAGTTTTACTCATTATGAAAATTTTCAAGTTGTTAATTCTTTGTTGCCCTACAGTATGCTCTGTAAAATGCTGGTTGCCCATGCAGTAGTTCTGTCTTTCTCTCGATGGAGAGCACTTACATCCAAAGTGCTACTAGTAAAAGTAAAGTTAGGAATAACCAAATGAGTTTTGTATCATAGAAAATGTTACCTGAGCACTTAGAACTGCAAATGTGGAGTTTATGATCTAGATGGAGATTCTATGCTGACATGACTATAAGTATGTGTGAGGTACTGTTAAATTGACAACTGAGGAATTATTAATTATAGTAACTAAAGAATTAAAATGTAGCAAAATCTTAATTTTAAATGGTGGGGGGGATGAACAGCCAATCAGGAAGGCTCTGCACCCTGCTATTTTAATCTGTCTCAATTGGAAATAGTAGGTATGGTAAATAATAGATGTTTCTTTAAAAGCACTGGATTTAGCTTTTTAAATAAGTGAATTTTCTGAATTTTTAAAATGTGTATGAAGTTTTAGCTTCAGCTGTAGGTTTTGAAACTAGAAAAATGAATTGACAACAAACTATGGTCCATACCAGATTTTGTAAATAAAGTTTTATTTGAATACCGCTATACTCATTCATTTACATATTATCTGTTTTTGCTTTGTACTGTATATGACCCACAAACATTTACAATGTGGCCTTTAAATATGCTCAGGAAACGGCGCTTTGCCACAAAAAGAATATTCTTTCTGTATAAATCCCCAGTTTATCCTTTAGTAGTTTGGTGTTTTCTCTTAAGAAACATTATTGCCAATATTGTCTTTTCTTTTTCCAATTATTGCAATTTATATCTTATATTTTAGCACCTTGAATTATATTTTAATGTACTTTTACTATTAACATCATTAAATTTATTCTTTGCACAGGAAGATGAGAAATTTCTGACAGATTTGTTTGCACAATTAACAGATGAAGCAACAGATGAGGAAAAAAGACAAGAGTTGGTAAGTAACTTGGTATTATGAAGGGCATGATGCTAAAACAAACCTTTTATAGTCACTGACCCTTTTTCCTAATTTTAGGTTAACTTTTTAAAAGAATTCTGTGCGTTTTCCCAAACGCTACAACCTCAAAACAGAGATGCTTTTTTCAAGACATTGTCAAACATGGGCATATTACCAGCTTTAGAAGTCATCCTTGTAAGTTGGTTTCTTCTTAAATTTAATTACTGTTTTTTTTTTTTTTTAATTCACAGTGGTAATGTATTTTTTATATTTTACCTGTAACGTGCATCTACTTGATTATAGGCAATATTTAATGTTAGTTGTGTAAAAATTAATAATTTTACTAGAAACTACAGATTAAACTGAAAGGAATTTTCTGTATTTTTAATAATAATTTTTAACTTTGCAGCCTAATATAAGTTGAAATGCTAAAGCAGAAGGTAAATGGGAATAAAAGAAAATAAAACTATCTTTGGAAAAACTTTTACATGTAACAGAATTTCCTCTACTTTTAATTGTACTGTTCTCTTACAATTTGTTGCAAAGTTTTATATTTACATGATTGTAAGTTCCATATTTTATAAGTATAGGAGGACTGAGTCCTTTTTATCTGCAGGGCATGGATGATACACAGGTGCGAAGCGCTGCTACTGATATATTCTCATACTTGGTTGAATATAATCCATCCATGGTACGAGAGTTTGTCATGCAGGAGGCACAACAGAATGATGATGTAAGTAAGAAGTTAACAGAGCAAAAAATAAACAACAAGGTAAATATTATTTGCACTAATAGTAAGTATTTATACATGGGGAGCTATAACTGTATTTATTATTCATTTTTTAAGATTTAGTTAATGTTTGAGAAAAATATGGCCATAATATCACATGGCTTAGTCTACCCCTAAATTGGCTCCTGTTTTCAGTTTATAAAGTGTGTCTTAAAGCAGTTACCTGTTAATGCTCAACTTAAATTACTTTCTAAGTTCTAGAGGTCAAGTTTCTTAATTCTGAAGTTAACGTGTTGTCTTATTAAATCATTTAAGTAGTAGTTTTGTGTATGTGGAGTTATTGCTAACTTCCCTAGGAAAATAATTGACTTTGTTATGGGGTAGAGTCTCAAAATTATCAAGAATGAAGAAATGAATCATAATTCCTTAGAAAGTATTTAGGGTGCTCTTTTGACTACCTAACCATAGGGAACAGGCTTATCAACTTTTACATTAACTGAGAGGATATCTTGGTAATATTAAGTATTAATGTATATCCAATATATAGCCCCAAAGTATATAATACATGGCAGCCCTAAATGTGTGTGCTGTTGTTTTCAGAAAATTAAACCAATGAGTCTGATTTTATTCTCTTTTCTCCTTAAAATCTTGGAAGTTAATTTTTACTTAAGAATAAGCTGGTAATGAACTTGTTAAGGAAGGCTGAGAAGGGACATCCTTTAAAAGGGAAAAATATGCAGAATTCCAGCCTGTCATATTTTTATAAAATGAGAAAGTAGCCTTTTTAAAAAGTTACTGTGGTTCAGAATTAAGAGGAATGCTTACTAATGTACATTTAAGTGGGGTTTTTTGTTTTTTGTTTTTTATTATAGTGCCAGGGTACATGTAGAAAAGTGCCGTTTTGACCTACTGAATTTCATATCATACTCTTCTTTGGTACTGTATCTTGAGAACCAAAAGAGCTGTTATTAAAAATAAATGCTATTTATTTGGCCCATAGGCAAAAGCAGGGATTTTCTTAATCCCTCTCAATTTTTATTTACTCCTTGGGCCATGAACACTGGTGAGAATAGCATCAGGGGAAACTAGCAGTCAATTTTCTGTGATAGTGTACTCCATGTAATACGCTTGTTCTCCTATGTGCTTTTTGAATACCATAATCTAGTTTTCTCCAGTTTCAACATTCATCTAATTTTTCTTAGTTATTTTAAATGAAAACGTTGTCACCTCCATAAATGGAGAACAAATGCAGATATTATTTGCATAAGTAGAAGGATCCTATAAAAATATAATGAAAGTAGAATAATGCTATACATACTAACTAGTCTTACCGTGAAAGCTGTGAACTAAGGCCCATTAGCTTTCTTTAGCAGTGAGATTTTGTTAACAGGAGGTACAAAGATCTGGTAGAACCAAATAATAACTGGTTTGGCTTAATCAGAGGGATTTAAAAATAACAGAAAAAATTGTTTCTGTTATTTGATGTAGTGTGCCTATACTACACTTTCGGGAAACATTGCTTTTTATATCCTGTTGGACCAGGCAGGCAGGCAGTCATTTCATTTCGTTTGCCATTAGAAAGACAGAGTTAGGTATAATGCTATAGAATATGTCATAGTATGTGCTTTTCCATTGTCTCCCATAGTAAGTATTTCTGATTTGTGTATTTTTCTCACCAGGATATTTTGCTCATCAACCTCATTATAGAACATATGATTTGTGATACAGACCCTGAACTTGGAGGAGCAGTCCAACTTATGGGCCTGCTTCGAACATTAGTTGACCCAGAGAACATGTTAGCTACTGCCAACGTAAGCCCACAGTGTTTTTCTCTTTTTTCATACTGCTATGTTATTTATTGCTGGAAGGACCCAATGCAGTTAAAGTTCATGGAGTGTTTTTGATTCTTTAGAAAACAGAAAAGACTGAATTTCTGGGTTTCTTCTATAAGCACTGTATGCACGTCCTCACTGCTCCCTTACTGGCAAATACAACAGAAGACAAACCTAGCAAAGGTAAGATAATGCAGGTTCTTGAATTCTGAAACTGACGGTGTTGAGTAATGATCTTTAACAAATCATTTGGTTAACACAGAGGGCTAATAATTTTTTTTAATTTAAGTAACATTGCATTGTAGCATAACAATATAACATAAGCTTCAGATGTGTAATTGTTTTTAAGAGGTGTAAAATTGGTAAAATATCTTTTACAGGTGTTTATGTTATAATAGATTAAAAGATATACAATGTTTGATTTCAGAAGTTTAAATTGTTAAAAAAACAATTTCATTAAAATATTTGTAAAACAGTATTTGTATTTAGTATGCAGGTACATGGATGGACTAAATAGGGCAAGGAAATAGCTATGAAAAAAAGTCACTGTTATGAGTACTCCAGGTATACAGATGGAGCCAAGCTTGTGTACAATACTAAGCTGTTTTTAGTTGCTCTGAGAGGGTTATTCCTTTGTTAGGATTTTTTTAATTTCTGAATTTTTGTTTTGTGTGTGTAATTTTTAAGGTAGTTTTAGGTTCTTGTGCAAAATTCTTAGCTGAAACTTCGAGCATACTTATTTCATCATATCAATATAGCATATTTAACTTACTATTTAGAAGATAAATGTTAAATTTATTACCTTTTCTGTGACTTTAGAATCAAGTCTTGGAAGCACGTAATGTTTCATTTTTCCCTATATAATATATTCATGTTGCTCTAAGCTTGAGACTTCCTTCTAAACATGATCGTTCAATTCTCCAAACTTATTGATAACTCATTGGGTGGAAGCCAACATTGCTGTAATCTTTAGGGGCTAAGTGGGGGGAATGGAAACAAAAGTAAAGTACTTCTAGAAGGCATGCTGCCTGATGAGGAGGAAAGGTAAGTCAACAAATATAATTCATTGTTGACTCATGTGTAGGGAAGGGCACCTGTGTAACACAGAAGAAGCATAGGAGCAAAGAGAAATTCCACTGAAGACCAGATATGACTGGAAGTACCTCACATGTTACATGTATCTCTGTTGAGAAGTGTGTGAAGACACGTCACAACATTCTTAGACTTTGAAATAAAGCATATCTTACAGACTTGTATCCCTTCTCTGCCTTACTAAAACTTTCAGAACTTGGGTCTTGGGAAATTAATTCCTCACAGAATTAAGTTAAGTAAGAAAAAATATAAAGCACAGTTCTTAGTACAAGGCAGGCAATCATCAATATTCCTTAACTTTATTTTTTTTTTTTTTTTAAATGTGTTTTGTTTTTTTTTTTTTTTATAGAGGCATGCTTTATTTATTTGTTTGCTGGTTTGTTTGTTTGTTTTGTTTATACATGCACTGGGTACAGTCAGAAGCGCGGGAGGGTGAGAGAATTCACCAGAGCCAGAGCGGGGAGCAGACCAGGCAGAAGGACCGAAGTACACTGCTGAGGGGAGCAGCGGGCGGCAGGAGAGGTCTGCGCGCCATGTGGGACCCTCCTCTGGTGGCCGGGGAGCAGCCGGGGATCGAACCGGCGCCGCAGAGGCCGCGGGCAGCTTCGCAACCCAGCGCTCAACCGCTGCGCCACCGGGGAGGCCCAATATTCCTTAACTTTAAAATACTTGGGTTAAAAAAGGAAATTTACTTGATTGAGATTAGGATTCTTATATTTGGGGGAGGAAAGCATGTTAATTGTTAAAAGTAATTTTGTGTTGTTTATTTTAGATGATTTTCAGACTGCCCAGTTGTTGGCACTTGTATTGGAATTGTTAACATTTTGTGTGGAGCACCATACCTACCACATAAAGAACTACATTATTAATAAGGACATCCTGCGGAGAGTGCTGGTTCTTATGGCCTCAAAGCATGCGTTCTTGGCATTATGTAAGTGTCGCTTCTGGTAGAACTCTTTACTGTATTTTTTTATATTGTTGGTATCTCTAGTTCTTACTGCTTGAGAAGAAAAGATCACTGATTTCAGGTCAAGATGCCTAGGTACTAATACTAAACTGCAGGGATTATATATAGTGCTCCACATTCCGAGCAGGTGATTTTCTTGAATTTTTCTCATTAATATACACAAAAGGATTCGACTATCTTCCAAATATATTAAGGTATTATAGTCCATTATTTAAATACCTCTGATAATTTTACCTAGTGTAGTTTTTGGATTTTTACTATAATTAAAACTTAGACATCCCTCTTGCAGCTTGAAAAATGTATAGCTAATGGCACTGAGTTTCCAAGACCCCATTCTGTGTTAGAGAATTCCTGGCACATTAATTTCACAAATATTTTTCCCTCCAGATTTATTGAGATATATTTCATGCACATGCGCGTGCACACACACACACAGAGCATTGTCTTTCCTTAGATGTTGCAGAGTAGGGGTGGCAAACTCCTGCTATGACCAAATCTAGCCTGTGATCTATTCTTATACAACCTGCCATCTGAAAAATGGGTTTTCATGTTTTTGAAGGTTTGTTTTTTTAAAGGTGGAAAAAAAATGCAGAGATCATATGCAACCCACAAAGCCTAAAACCTTTAATGGAGAAGTTTGTGAACTCTTTTAGAATAAAACTCTGTTCTTATGACCCTCACAATTGGAAATAGGTTAATACATATTCTTGATTATGTAGCAGCCTGCTTTCTTTGGTAAGTTGTCAAACCAATTTTAAGATACCCTAGAGGCTTAGTAAGAGATTTTTGCTGGTAACTTTGCCTTTTGGTTTTTATAGGTAAGTGTGGTTCTTTCATTATTGTTTAATTGCCCACGAATTAGAGGCCTGAATATAATACATCATTTTGCTATCTTTTACTTCATTGCAAATGGTTTTTCTTAATTGATTTAAAGTTCTTAAATTATTTCTAAAAGACTGCTGAAGAGGATGCTTTTGATGTTGATTTTGATTAACTGTTAGAAATAGGTTTCCTTCTA
The DNA here is from genome assembly GCF_014898055.3 of Talpa occidentalis. Taxonomy (NCBI): domain Eukaryota; kingdom Metazoa; phylum Chordata; class Mammalia; order Eulipotyphla; family Talpidae; genus Talpa; species Talpa occidentalis. Next base: position 100,627,865 of record NW_023601104.1, read on the forward strand.
TCAAACTTTTCTATCAAGTTAGTGTATATATTGTGTTGTGTGCTGAGGATTCTTGTGGTCAGTATATATTTTCATTTTCTAACTTCCAGATATTTAATATAATTACTGCTTATCTCCAGGGCCTTTTATATTACCCAATTAGTCTTTTTCAGCCAAAGGGAATAGGTCGTTTCTCTGGGGTTAATTTAGATTGGTAAGGACACACAAAAAAAAATTCATTGTTTTTGGTTCTATATTACTGTATATATCCATGAGCTTTAGCAGATGCAAAAGAAGAGTTTTTAAACACCTATTCGCTTACATACCTATCACAGCCAAAATTAGCTGACAGACCAAATTTAGAGGGGGTTCATAACACTTTGAATTGTTCTTTATGTCAACATAGGCTTTGTTTGAGCATGGCAGAGGGAGTTTGAGCAGATGGGAGAGGATGGCACAACAGAAAACAAATAAGTTAAGCCATCAGTTTTATTTCAATTAATTAAATACCTACTACCATATTTTATTGATTTTAAGAGATGCATTTATTTATTATCTTTTAAGTCAAGGTGAGTCTTGCAATTAGTGACAAGTTATTTTGACTGGTAACTGTTTTTCCCTTATAATCAGCTGAATCTCATATTTGATGGAATATTAAACCTGGTACTAGGAAAATGATGATTAACAGCTGGACACAACTATCAAGGGAATCAGTTCATTAGGCAGATATAATCATCTAAAAATCAAAATACATCATAAACAATGTATAGACGCATTTGGAAGCTTAGTGGGCAATATGAATGAGACAGATTAGGAAAATTCATTTAGGGGTAAAAGTAAATTGTGTTTTGGTCATTGGAGAGTGATACGTTCTTGATTGAATCTGCAGTTAAGAAGTGCAAATGTGAGGGCTTTCCTGGTGGCACAAGGGGTTAAGTGTTAGTATGAAGCTATGGACAGCCACTGCAGTATTAGTTCAACCCCCAGCCCGGGAGATGGCGCAGCAGACCTCTCCTGTCTCGCCTTCTCCCTACTCTGTCTCTGGTGAATCCTTTCACCCCTCCCCACACACACATACCTCTGGCCTGTACCCCAGTTCTTGTATGCATAAGTAAATAAAAAAATCTTTTTTTTTTTTTTAAATGCAAATGTGAAAAAGGGTAGTGGATTAGTATAGATAGAACACAAGTCTAGTGGGAGAGTGGCACGAAAAGACCGACCTTTTTCTTCAATTTAGTTCTTTATCCCATTGTTTTGTTTGTATCATAAAGGAAATTTCTCATGATTCAGTGGGAACCCTGGAAAAAGACAGTTGCAAGTTACTGAAGGTTTGTATTTTAGAAAATTAAGTATGCTAGCAAAATCTTGGTCACATTTTATTACTGTTCCACAAATGATTCTCAGTGTCGCTGAAGGAAATGCCATCATTTGAACAAGGTGTTTATTAGGACTGGCCTTACAGTACACAGTATGAGCTTTTATCTAGATTTCTAAAAGAATTGAATGTAAATTTGAGGCAATTTAAGATATTTTTAGTTCTGAGAAAAGTGCATTGGAGTGAAATATTAGGTAGAGCTTTTTGTGTTTTTTTTTTTTTTTTAAGATGGTTTATAAATTTAGTGCCCACTTATAAGGACAGAAGTTAATGAGTGGTTAGATGTAAACAATTTGGGGGCTTAGGGAACTTTTAATTTTTGTATCTGCTTCTTAATAGTACACCTGTCATATTAAAGACAGCTAACCAAGTCTTTAAGTGAGACCCCAATCCTTTCAAAATTTAGTCTTAGAGTCTCCCTGGTGGCGCTGGGGGTTTAAGCACACCACTATGAAGTTATCCTCAGCCTCTGCAGCACGAGTTCAATTCCCGGCTGGCCAGGAAGATACCCACATGGCACAGCAGACCTCGTCTGTCTGGCCCGCTGCTCCCCTCCGCAGTGTATTTCATTCAGTCTGCCTGTTCTCCCCACTCTGTTTCTGGTGAATCCTCTCACTCCCTGCACTTCTGGCCTGTACCCCACCCCAGTTCTTGTATGCATAAATAAATAAATCTTAAAAAAAATTAGTCTTAGCATATATATGAAGAGATACAGACTACTAGTTTTATCAGTCTATTTGCTTGGCTTACTCATTATTTTTAGATCTTACATTGTAGGCTTTTAGCTCATACTTTTATGTTGTCTTTTGTTTGACATGGAAATCTGTAAGAGGAATGAAGTAAAGAAAAAAATTGGTTGTAGATGCTTTTATTCAGCTATCATTAAGTAAAATAAAGTCTCAACCTTGTATGAAATCTCATGTTGTATAAGAAATCATCTTCTAGAGATGATTGAAATCAAGCACAAGAGAGCTGCTGTGTTAATGAAGGCTAGAGAAGTGAGTGGAAGCAGAGTACCCTTTCACATTAAAAATGCTGTGGTTGTGCCAATTTGTTCTATTTCAAAAGCTTTCTCTAATCTCCTTTGAGCAACTTGACTTCATAGAACACTCTCACTGGTAAATTTCTGAAAGCAGCTTTATTCAAACAATGAAGTGTAGTAGTTAGTGGTTGGATTATTCGTAAGGCAGATTCTTTTGAGGGGAGGGCTTGAGTGGAAATAACAGCTCTTGATACAAATAAACGAGGGCAAATGGAAACAAGCAGCAAAACAAAAGCAGCAGTAGAACCATATTCTGTATGGGCAGTTTTTGGATAGAACTGCTCTTGAAGGGAATAGCTGATGCCATGTGCATACCCTGGTCTTAGTGAATTCTAGGAAGGGAGTTTGTTTTACTTAACATAGGAACCGCATGCATTCTTCAGGGTGCAGCTAGTGTGTTATGTGGTAGGACACACATCTCCACACAGCCTGCAGAGTTGGAATACCAAATTTTTAAAATATAGCTCTTGCCTTAATTACTTAATATTTTAAAATTTGGCCTTGCATGTGAGCTTTAAAGTATTTTTATTCTAACAAATGGAACGCTAAAGTTCCTTTGTCACAAGACCTTAAAAAAAAACTAAAATTGTGGTTTTGGGAAATTAAACCCCTGTTGGACTTGGAGTTTTACATAGAAAGATGCCTCTTATTGTTGAAAATGTCTTTATTTCATCATGCTTATGTATTTGAAAATATTGAGTAGTTTAAAAAAAATGCAATTACTATTCTATAAACTATTTTGAAACTCCCTGCCCAGAGTGTCCCTTTAGAAAGAGACACTCTTAACTAAGTTGGATTGTTAAGGCAGTTTATAATCAGCTGTAGCTAATTGGGCATTCACTTGTGGACCTCTTTTCTGCCAACTAAAGAAAAATTGAGTTGCTTTACTCCTCTGCCTTCCCACCCAGAAACCGTGTCAGCATGGTTGCCTGGCTACCTGCTCATGAAGGACTTGATTAATAACAAATTGGCAATTTAACGAGCCACTTCTATGATCTCCAAAGAAACCAAAATACAAACACAATATTTAATCTTGCCAACCGAAGACGATGTGACTGCATGAAGTGAGTATGCTTTTTTGAACTGTTTACAATAACTGGGGCATTAACTTACTGATAATTCTATTTAGGTAAAGAGGGCTTTGTTGAAGTCTAGTTGTCTGAGTATATTTGGATCTTGATGAATGGTGACTTAAGCAACTCCCCATACCTCAAGATATAAATATACCTTTTAATCTGTAAGTTAAAGCCTAATTAATTGTAAAAAAAAAAAAAAAAAAAAAAAACTAGGAAAAAAATTTTAAAAAGCATACTCGCTGCAGTAAGCAAAGAGGACCACATTTTTTTTTTAAATCCTCTAAATTTATTTCTAAACAATGGGAAGGCAAATTCTGGGTCACGCAGATTGGGTTTATAGCTTTTCTACAAACCCACCACAAATAAACCAGTGTAAACCCATGAACTCTAATGCATAATAAGAGTGTCCAAAAATAATGATCAAATTATACAGTGAATTGCCCTAATAAAACAATGGTTTTTCTATTGTTTTTAAGGAGTTACATATAAGAATGTTTAGACTTTTCCTCATCTTAAGTAGTATGATAGGTTATATTCATTTATTAGCCCTATTTTAGCTTGTATTTCAAATGCACAGTACATTTTGGTCTTTCACTTATTTTCAATATTTTTCTGGCTCTGTAAGGCTTGTTATTTGTGATTTACACACATTACATCTTTCTGATAACCCTTTTATAATCCTTATCTTTAGGTCCATACTTCTGGAAACACTTATCACTGAATGAAGAATATGTATTTGTTAAACAAGCTTTTTTTTTTTTTAAGTCTAGAATATGTAAGTGGTGTGTAATTTGAACAACAATGCTTCTGTGTTTCAGGTGCTCTTCGTTTTAAGAGAAAGATTATTGGATTAAAGGATGAGTTTTACAACCGCTACATAATGAAAAGTTTTTTGTTTGAGCCAGTAGTGAAAGCATTTCTCAACAACGGATCCCGCTACAATCTGATGAATTCTGCAATAATAGAGATGTTTGAATTTATTAGAGTGGTATGTTCTGTATTTATTCAGTTAGAATTTTTTCATTTAGAAAAATACGACTTACTGATATTTTGACATGAGATTATAAAACTGTAGTTTTGAAAAGCAACCCAGGGGCTCCCCTGGTGGCGCAGCAGTTGAACACTGGGCTGCGAAGCTGCCCGCAGCCTCTGCAGCGCCAGTTTGTTCCCCGGCCACCAGCGAGGGTCCCACATGGTGTGGCAGACCTCTCCTGCCGTGCCCGCTGCTCCCCTCGGCAGTGTATTTCAGTCTGCCTATTCCATTCCCCGCTCTGGCTCTGGTGAATTCTCTTACCCTCTCACGTTTCTGACTGTACCCAGTGCTTGTGTGTGTGTATGTATGAATGAATGAATGGATAAATAAATAAATCTTTTTTTAAAAAAAGGCAAACCAGAAGTTTACGAGGGATTCAGTACCTGTGAATCCTTTATAAAATAATTTGAAAACTGGGACCTCCCTGTTGCCACAAGGGGTTAAGCCTCAGCACTGTGAGGCTATCTACAACCACTGCAGCACAAGTTCGATCCCCTGCCAGCGAGCTGACCCACGTGGTGCAGGAGACCTCTCCTTTCTCCCTGCTGCTCCCTTCAGCAGTGTATTTTAGTCCGCCTGTTCTGTTCCCCCCTCTCTCTGGTGAACCCTCTCCCCGTACCTCTGGCCTGTACCCCAGTTCTTATATGCATAAATAAATCTTAAAAAAATAATTTGAGGGCCTTCCTGGTGGCACAAGGGGTTAAATCTCAGCACTATGAAGCTATCCGCAGCCACTGCAGCACGAGTTCGATCCCTTGCCAGGGAGCTGACCTACATGGTGCCGCAGACCTCTCCTGTCTCGCCCGCGGGTGTATTTCAGTCAGTCAGTCTGTTCTGTTCCCCACTCTGTCTCCCAGCTCTTATATGCATAAATAAATAAATCTTAAAAAAAAAAAATTTGAACACTGATTTAATTCTGTCCATGTAGTCATTTTATGAAAGTAAAAGTATAGTTTCAAGTATTCCTATATCTAATTTTGAGGTTTGCCTGAATTTTTCTTAATTTTCTCATATTCTAAAGAGCAGTTTTATAACCCCTTACTCTTTAAAAAGTGAGTGGTTGGTGACTCAAACATTTTGTGTATTCAGCATTATCTTTGGCACTTCTTGGTAAAATATATGACCATTTTAACCATTTATAAGCATACAATTCATTGGTATTATATACGTTCATTCTGTTGTGCAACCATCACCACCACCATCCATTTCTAGCACTTTTCCGTGAAGTGATTTTAAAATATACGTGCCCAGATTCTACCTCAGACTTACTGAATCAGAATCCCTTCATGGAGAGCTGGGCATTCATTTTGAAAAGGACATCAGTGATTCTGAAGTCCACCGAAAGTCTGAACTGTTGAAGTAATCAGTAGGTGTTACGTCTTCTTTCACTGTTTAACTTCATAGACTTCCTAATCTTATCAACTATTCAGGCCGATCTTTAATCTTGGTAAATAAAGTTACATTTTTCCTTTTTTATTGCAATTTTCTACAGGAAGATATAAAATCATTAACTGCTCACGTAATTGAAAATTACTGGAAAGCACTGGAAGACGTAGATTATGTACAGACATTTAAAGGATTAAAACTGAGATTTGAACAACAAAGAGAGAGACAAGATAATCCAAAACTTGATAGGTAAATTACGACATACTTGAATCTGCTTCTTTCAGTGACAAGTTGTGTGGTGGTGGGTCCAGTTAGTTTGGTATTACTTGGCTTTTCAGAGGGAGGTGGGGAATAGGTAGATAGCAAGCAGAAGTTCCCTACGATCGTTACTTTGAACGTTTTCCTGAAGGCCTAGGTAGACGTATTAGTAAGACAGGCAGACCCTTCTTCAGGCATAGTAACACACTACATAATAAAGAATAAAAACCAAACTCACTGGCAGTGAGTTTTCATGTGTCCAGAGTAAGTCAGAATAGTACGTACATGCTTTGAATTATTCAAGGTCACAAGTTACTCTAAGAAATCTGGCGCGGCATCACATAGTTAAAGTATATTTTAAAATCTTTAAGTTATGGTTTAACACCTGATATGAAATAGTACAATTTTGCTAGTAGGCTGTTTGATTCCACTAGCTCACCCTAAATAAAGCCGGAGTGTATTTTGGGTGGTATGTTTGGTTAAAATGTTTTTCACCAGTCTGTGTATATAAGTCTGTTATATAATATTAACCTGTTAAGACTGTATCTTATCCAGAGCTATTAGATAAAATAGCTTAGAGACTAAAGAAGTCTTTCTATGAGTCTGTTTACTTTGCTTTCTTCTTTTTACTCAGTATGCGCTCCATTTTGAGGAACCATAGATACCGGCGAGATGCCAGAACACTAGAAGATGAAGAGGAGATGTGGTTTAACACGGATGAAGATGACGTGGAAGATGGAGAAGCCGTGGTGTCGCCCTCTGACAAAACTAAAAATGATGATGATATCATGGATCCAATAAGTAAATTCATGGAAAGGAAGAAATGTATGTTGAACAAATAGGCAAAGGAAGGCTTTCTCACTGTTAATTCTTTTATTTCTTCATAACATGAGTAGTATTGACTTTGAGTGTGCCATGACATAGACTGCAGAGATCCTTGCTTTATAAAGATTGAATTAATAGCTCTGTTAAGGAGGTAAAAACTAAATTTTCCCCTTAGGGAAACATTCAGGCAGGGTAATGAAGGCTTTATTCCTTCTCAGTAGTAAAATCCAGTAGTAACAGTGTCTAGTATTTTGCTAAGCTTTGTTCATAAATTGTTTCTCCTTGGCAAAGAATTAAGCTAAGTTATTTGTGTTTTAGTGCACCTCATTTAGGAGGATTAAAAGTTGAGTGTGTATGATAACTATTGACAATATTCTCATTTTTAGTAAAAGAAAATGAAGAAAAGGAGGTGCTTCTGAAAACGAATCTTTCTGGTCGGCAGAGCCCAAGTTTCAAGCTTTCTCTCTCTAGCGGAACAAAGACTAACCTCACCAGCCAGTCACCTACAGCAAATCTGCCTGGTTCTCCAGGATCACCTGGGTCCCCAGGATCCCCAGGTTCTCCTGGATCCGTCCCTAAAAATACATCTCAGACGGCAGCTATTACTACAAAGGTACCCTCATCTCATTTAGACAAAATTTTTGAGTCTCATTTATCTTGCATATTCTCCTATTACAGCTGAGTGGAGAGAGGGACAACTCTCTGAGTGGAGTGAGTTATCGGTGGGAAGATTATCCAAAAGTTTGAGGCTTTAAACTTGCTTAAATAAAAGGGCCATCTCCAAGTAGGACAGGAGCATTCTTGCAGCACCTCTCAATTTCCAGGAATTCTTAGGATGAGGTTTAGTGGCCACTGCTTTCTAGAGAAGGGATAGCTATCTACTACCTAGTGATTCCTGCCTGCGCACACAGCACTCTGAGTCAGGGTAGACTTCCCATGCAGCCATGTCAGGATATTTGCCATGAAATAAGTTTTTCAATTTTTTTTTTTAAAGATTTATAAAGAGCTAGGGTATAGGCCAGAGGTTGGGGGGGGGTGGTGAGAGGAGTCTCCAGAGACAGAGTAGGGAGCAGAACAGGTGGATCTACTGAAATACACTGCTGAGAGGAGCAGTGGGCAAGACAGGAGAGTTCTGCTTCGCCACATGTGGGTTAGTTCCCTGGCCAGGGATCAGTCTCAGGCTGTCACCATGAAAGCACTGAGACTTAAACCCCTGGGCCACCAGGGAGGCCCTCCTGGTGGTCTTATGACCAACACCAAAGTCTGAATATATTATTTTGGTCATTTATATTTTAGAGCTACATTTACAGAGATTTGAAAGTAATTTCAGTTATTCTTTATCAACTTTACCAGTTAATAACCAGATAAACTTAGTGGGAATACAGAAAATCAAAATTTCTGGATACTGCTCAAATGTCTAAATACTATTAACTTCTGTCAGGCAAGGCTTATATTAGAGAATCATCTAGGCCCTCCCTGGTGGCGCAGGAGTTGGAGATAGCACTGTCAAGCTATTGCCGGCCACTGCAGCACAAGTTCGGTCCCTGGCCGGCCAGGGAGCAACCCACATGGCGCAGCAGATCTCTCCTGTCTCACCTGCTATTCTCTCAGCAGTGTATTTCAGTAGGTCTACCTATTCTCTCTGGTGAATCCTCTCACACCCCTGCACCTCTGGACTACACCCAGTTCTTGTATTATGCATAAATAAATAAAAATAAATCTTTTTTAAAAAGAATTGTCTACCACTAACATTTCATATAAGCATCAAAAAAAATTTTTTTTTTTTTTTGGAATTTATTTTTTAAGATTTAATTATGCATACAAGAACTGGGGTACAGGCCAGAGGTGTAGGGGGTGAGAGGATTCACTAGAGACAAAGTGGGAAACAGAACAGGCGGACGGGCCCAAATACACTGCTGAGGGGAGCAGCGGGCGAGACAGGAGAGGTCTGCTGCACCATATGGGTTGCTCCCTGGCCAGCTGGGGATCGAACTCTTGCTGCAGAGGCTGTGGATAGCTTCATAATGCTGTGCTTAACCTCTTGCGCCACCAGGGAGGCTCAGGATCAAAATTTTAAAAACAAATACAGAGAAACAGATTAAAACCAGTTATTGTGGGCCTCCCTGGTGGCGCAGGCAGTTGAGCGCCACACTGTGAGCGCCGGCCGGCGAGAATACCACATGGCAAAGCAGACCTCTCCTCTCCCGCCCGCTGCTCCCCTCAGCAGTGGATTTCGTCAGTCTGCCTGTTCTGTTCCCTGCTCTGTCTCTGGTGAATCCTCTCACCCTCCCGTGCATCTGTCCTGTATCCCGGTTCTTATATGCATGAATGAATGAATCTTTTTTTGAAAAAAAAAAAAAGAAAGAAAGAACAAAAGAACAGGACAGAATAACTTTGCTAACAAACAATGTTTATCTTCTATAGTTTTCATTTTGATGGTATTTAAACTTTAAGAAAATTTTAACACAAGTAACAAAACAGTTTAAATTGAGTAAATGATGTTCATTAGGTGATTTGTTAGGGTTATAAACTAAGACTTTTTGTTTTATGGAAAGTACAGAGAATAATGAATATCCGTTGCACACAATTAAATATTCAGGTGGAGAGGTCTGCTCCAGTTAAAATATGCTTAGCCTTTACCCAGACTTAAAACCTAAGTTTTTTTAAAACCTTGGTTTTTGTTCGCTTTATTTCTGAACAGGGAGGACTTGTGGGTCTGGTAGATTATCCTGATGATGACGAAGATGATGACGAAGACGAAGACAAGGAAGACACGCTACCATTGTCAAAGAAAGCAAAATTTGAGTCGTCATAATGGCAACTGTCTGTGATCAGTACCTGTTGAACAAACTGGTTCTCTGCCCCTCCCCTCTACAGAATCCACAACAAAGCAGCGGTCTCTGTGAGTGACTGACGCGGCTCAGCCTTGCACGCTTGACTCTGCTCATCAAGTGCCAATTCAATGGAGCAGGAGGAGGGGATATTACACATTTAGGGGAAAGACTTAAGCCTTTGAGCTCTCCAGCTTGGACCACACATTGCCCTTTTCTCAGGGAAGGAAATGGAAACAAAAAGCCAACAGGGCAGGGGTTTTGTAAGTGGACCTCTGGGTTGTCTGATCAGTTGCTACAATCAGAACATGCTTTCTTGGACCATGCTTGAGACTCAGAAGAATCGGCTCTTCTGCCATAATTCTTCACTAGTTACTAAGAATGCCAGCAGTTTCTTTGATAAAAGAGACCTGCCTTTAAAATCACACATTCTGAACATTTTAGTCAAGCTACAACAGGTTTGGGAAACCTCTGTGGGGGAGGGGCGAATATAAAGTTTCCTCTTTTTTATCTGTTCCCTTTGCCCTTCAAACTGCAGATTTTTTTTTAAGTAGGGTTTTGCCCCTACTTGATTAAAGATTGAGTGGAATTCTAGATGTGGTCATTTGTGTCATAATTTTTTTTTGTTTCTTTTTGGTTTTGATTTTTTTTTCCTCCCCTGAGTGTGTGCTTAGTTGTTGAGTATATATATTTGGGACCATTAAAACTCTTTTTGATGTAATATAACCTACGTTGTGCTGGTACCTGTTTTACCATGTGTAATTTTTGTTCTACATCACAATTCTTAATTTGTTTAGAGTTTTATGAAAGATGGAATAGTTTTTATTGACAAAAGCAAAGTAATCTTACAACTATGTGCATACAAGAGCAATACTATTTTGTGACTAAATATTTTATATTAAAATTTACATCAGCAACTGTCTGGAGAATTCAGGGAAATGAGTGGAATTTAAAATTGCAACAGTTTTGTTAAACCTAGAAACGTGAAATTAGTATTCCAAAGAGATTCTGAAATTTCATATCTTGGGAAAATGACGGTACATTCAATCAAATTGAGGATGGATGATTTAAAATTAACATTTGACTTTTGAATAATAAAAAGAAAAGTGAAGAGTAAGAGAAATTGTATTAGTTGTATGTTTCTTTCTTTTCTTTTTTGAAACTACTCCCTTTGGAATACCAGTTAAAGATGTAAATGGTTCCTAAACAACGCCAGCCCAGGGCCATCAGATACCACCTTGTTAAAACTGCACTTTTAATAGGATCTTTTTGTCTTAGGTCTGCTAAAATTCATTTAGGGAAATGAAAATAATCCCATTTGTCCCTCATTTTTTTAAAGTGACGACTTTTCAAATAAAGTGTATTTTACCCAGTGTAGAGACGTGCAGATCACAAGTTTATTGTGCAAATAAAGAGAACCTGATGGCATCTAACAGGGATATCTATGGTATCTAAGATGAACATCTTCCCTTTGTTACCCTGAAGTCTAGTGTGAAATACTATGCCTTAAACATATGGTTGCAACTTTCCTTTCTGATTGACTCTTAAAACACTCTTGGTGATTTGAGGGTTCTTGGTGGAGGAAAGGAGCACCCCGCCTTCATCAGTGATAGTCCAGTGCAGAGAAAGAAAAATAGTGACTCTTAGCCTTGACATTAAGAGATGCCTTCTCGTTGGTGGATTATTGCATTTCCTCAATGTTACTAAATATATTTACTGAGGATTTTTTTTTAAAGATTTATTTATGCATACAGGAGCTGGGGTACAGGCCAGAAATGTGGGGGGGTGAGAGGATTCCCCAGAGACAGAGCGGGGAACAGAACAGGCAGACTGACTGAAATACACTGCTGAGGGGAGCAGCGGGGAGACAGGAGAGGTCTGCTGCGCCTTGTGGGTTGCTCCCCGGCGGGGGATCAAACTCATGCTGCAGAGGCTGCGGACTGCTTCATGGTGCGGTGCTTAACCCCCTGCGCCACCAGGGAGGCCCTGAGGCGCAAACTTTGTAAGTACTGTAACAGGAGAAATGAGGTAAAAAAATAGTAAGTTGCTGGAAATACGACACTCGAATGAACAGTTCAATTGGAAAGTCTACTCAGGCATACGGTATTTTGATCACTGACATGAATGAGCCAATTTCCAACTTGATGACTTTGTTGTTCATTTTGTAATATTTAAAATGAGAAATTATTACTACTCTGAGTGATTAACCATCAACTTCTAAAATGGATGTATAATTACTATGGGAAACACCCTGAAATGCTTACTCTGGTTTTTTTTGATAGGGAAAAACTGATCACTTTTCACTCTGTCTGGTTATACTCAGAGTTCAGGTGCTGCATCTAATTTTCTCCAGAACTCATTTGCAAATAAATTTGAAAAGGTAAGACCCAGGACTTGGGGGATGACTCCTTCATTTGCGTTAGCAGTGGTCTTTGTCGCATGCCTTCGAGCCAGAGGAGTTGGAGAGGAAGGTCTGTCTCTGCGTGGGAAACTGCTGGTTAAAAGACCTCCAGCATTTACCGTAACTAGCTTCAAAAGCTGTTGTCAAAACCCTTTTTGGAAGAAAACTTACAAACTTTAGATGAAGTTATATCAGGTTTTTCTGCAATAATCACTTCGAGAAAGGAGTATAGGGATGTGTAGGGGTGAATTGTATTTCGCCATTGTTCTAGGATACCGAGAGCAATAAGGAGGGAGGCGCAGTCGTCTGTGTCATGAGACCCGGTGCTAAACCTGATTTCTCACTCCCGCCTTACCTTGGCTCTTGAGAAGGGGAAACCTGAATAGAAACTGTGAAGACCTCCTCCTTAAATAGAGAACTGTCTTCACTGCTGGAGTCGGATCTCTTGGTCTTTAAAATAGCTCTTGAGACACAGCTCATTGGCTTTTTTATTCTAGGTTAAGTCCTGTGGGCTCCGGGAGTAGTGATTTCTTCCACGTGACTCTAAATGGGTCTTTTGAACACCCCTCTGCTTTCTGATGCCACCATTCCAGAGCAACCGCTCTGGTGGTAGGGCACTCCCTGCCTGAAACCCAACGACCCGAGATTACATGACACTTAGGCTGCGTCCGCTACTGGCCATTTTCTAATACTTTTGGTGGCTATGACACCTTGTGCTTTAGCCTTCCTGACCCATGTTTTAGCAGCTCCCTTCTCCACCTCTTGAAGTCTGGGGTTCCGTTGCGCTTCATCCTGGGCGTTCATCTTCACATGCCTGCAGGCCACATTTTTTGATAAAAAATCTGTCGTGCCCCTTTGCCTGCTCTTCCTGCCTTGCCTGCTGAAGAACTCATTCAACCTTCAGGAACATTCTAATACTCTGTTCTCTTGAAGGAAAGGGACTTTATCTTTGATCTTTTCCTCCCCAGTTTTCTATCAAGAGCATAACTGGCCCGTTCATGGAGAGCCAAAATGTTTACTGAATAAGTGAAGGAAACACTTCACACTGCAACGGAAAGGCTTCGCTAACTCACCTAACAGTACACCATCAAGAGTTTGATTCCAGAGACCTCCCTGTGGCATAAGGGGTTAAGCCTCAGCACTATGAAGCAATCCGCAGCTACTTCAGCACTAGTTCGACCCCTGGCCAGGGAGGTGACCCACATGGCGCAGCAGACCTCTCCTGTCTCCCCACTGCTCCCCTTGGCAGAGTATTTCAGTCCATCTACGTATTCTGTTCCCCGCTCTGTCTCTGGTGAATCCTCTCACCCTCCTGCACCTCTGGTTTATTTACCCCGGTTCTTGTATGCATGAATGAATAAATCTTTTTTTAAAAAAGAAGTGGGGGTGGAGGTGGGTGAGAGGATTCACCAGAGACAGAGTGGGGAACAGAACAGGCAGACGAACTGAAACCCACTGCTGAGGGGAGCGGGGGGCGAGACAGGAGAGGTCTGCTGCACCTTATCTCCCCAGCAGGCTGGGATCGAACCCGCGCTGCACAGGCTGCGGACAGCTTAACAGCGCTGCGCTCAACCATCTACGCCACCAGGGAGGCCCTGCACCCCAGTTCTTGTATGCATAAATAAATCTTTTTTTTTAAATTGATTCGACTATAAAATTCCCTCTGTGGATAGAAACAGAGGGGACTCAAGATCTCTCTTATCCTTGGCACATTTGGGCCTTAGGGTAATTTATGAACTTAAGATACTCCCTTGTTAGTACCACCACCACTACTACTACTACTAACCGGAGTCATTTCAGTAACTCCCAACACTCCACTTAAGCCTTTCTGGGCTCCAGTACCGATAACGAACTGATCTTTTGATCACAGGTATTCTCACGTGAGCGCAGACACCTTTTGTCGTTGGACCTAGCCGTGACTATGGATTTCACAGACCACTCATCTATTGGTCTGATGTTTATTTTTTTTTTAGAAGATTTATTTATGCATACAGAGCTGAGGTGTAGGCCAGCGGTGTGGGGTGGGGGGCAGTGAGTGGATTCACCAGAAACAGTGGGGAGCAGAACAGGAAGATCTAGTGAAACTGCTGAGGGGAGCAGCAAGGAGACAGGAGCGGTCTGCTGCACCCTGTGGGTAGCTCCCTAGTCAGGGATCGAACTGGTACTGCAGTGGCTGCTGAGACTTAACCCCTGCACCCCCAGGGAGGCCCTGATTTAATGTATAATGTAATGGATTTGGGCTGTGAGTTCCTAGAAGGTAGAGCCAGATTCACGGGATTCTCTTTGCATAACTATTAGTACAGCAGCACAGGTGGTGGTAAGGTATGCACAGATCAATAGATTGGCCAGACTGATTCAGTGGTACTCTCTCAGGAATAAAAAAAGACATGGATTTTACCACTGAAAGATCAAGAGCCCAGGAAATGTGATCACTCAAAACTAACACTTGATTCTACGATTAAATGTCCTCATGTTGTAATGTGTTTCAGCTCTTCTGCAGGGAAAAGGCAAATCAATGCTATTGTGATTCTGAAATTGCTACATCAGTTTTTCCAAATCCATTTTTTTTAAAAGATTTATGTATTTATTTATACAAGCACTGGGTGCAGTCAGAAGCGTGGGAGGGTGAGAGAATTCACCAGAGCCAGAGCGGGGAGCAGAGCAGGCAGACTGACAAAGTACACTGGTGAGGGAGCAGCGGGCGGCTCAACCGCTGCGCCAACGGGGAGGCCCCCAAATCCATTTTTTAAAGCCCTACTCTAGAGGAAGGTGAGGAAATAATGACATGCTTTTTGTTAACCAGCCTCCAGGATGCTTCTAGCGGCTCACACTGAGTTAGGAGTGCCACGAAACTCAACACCCATGAAAATTTGCCTTTGGAATCCTTGAGCGACTTGCAGAAAGGATAGAGAGTGACTTCTTTTTGGTGAAAACCAATCCCATTGCCGTCCCAAGGAAGACCAAGAGCCCACTTTGAAGAGAAGACAGAATAAATGAGAGGCTGAATGAGAACATACTAGTGCATCTAGGACGTCTCACCAGACTTCTCAGCAGAAAAGCAGAGTGGAATGACATGTTTAAAATACTCACAGATAAAAACTGCCTGCTAAGAATACCTGGTCCTGCAAAACTTCGCTTCGGATATGCGAGAAAAATAAGAACTTTTCCAGACAGAAGCTGAAAAAATTTTCAACGAGGCATCCCTTACAAAAAAACATTGAAGGGGGCCTCCCTTGTGGCACAGGAGTTACGTTTCAGCTCTGTGAGGCGATCCGCAGCCACCGCGGCGTGAGTTGGAGGCCGGGCCAGGGAGCTACCCACAGGGCGCGGCAGACCTCTCCTGTCTCCCCGCTGCTCCCCTCGGCAGTGGGTTTCAGTCAGTTGCCTGTTTTGTCCCCCACTCTGTCTCTGGTGAATCCTCTCACTCCCTACCCCTGTGGCCTGTTCTTGTATGCATAGATTGATAAATCTTAAAAAAGAAAAATATGTTTGTTTGAGCTTCCTGGTTTTCAATGTAATCTTTCGACTTCAGCTTTGGTAACTATAGTGAATTGTTTTCTGTTCTCTGAAAAAAAATTCTTTTTCTTTGAAATAGTTTGTTGAAACATCTCCCAACGTGGCATTCTGCCATGCGTGAAGAACAGGTGGGAACACTCTCTTGTGCATTAAATCCCAAAGCACCCCATGTTCATTATTTTATTCCTGAATTTGACAATATTATTTTTTTGAGAATGTTCCGAAATGTTAGATCTGTGATGGAATATAAAATTATCAGAGAATATAATTTCTGCTCCATGTGTTTATATTTTATTATTTTATACTGATTTATGTGGAAATATATTCTTAAAGGGCTGTATTTAAATTAAACCTTTAAAATTCAAAGGGAGGCACAAAGTTAAATTCCACTGAGAACTGACCACTTAAAGAGCCTATGTGACAAACCCCGCAGGAATATTCGACATATATTTTTCAAGATCAAGTTTTTGTGTTTTTTTTACGATTTTCTTTATTTATGTATACAAGAAGGGGGGTGTAGACCAGAAGTGGGGTGTGTGTATGAGGGGATTCACCAGAGGCAGTGGGGAGCAGCACAGGGGGATCTACTGAATACACTGCTGAGGGGCGCAGTGGGCAAGACGGGTCTGCTGTGCCCTGTGGGTTGTTGGCTCCCTAGCCGGGGATCGAACTCATGTTGCCGTGGCTGGCCGTAGCTTGACAGTGCTGTGTCTTCAACCCCTGGGCTACCAGGGAGGCGCATCAAAAGGAATAAAATACTTGGGAATTAACCAAAGGGGTGAAAAAAGACTTGAAAACAACAAAATATTCTTGAAAGAAATTAAAGAAGACATAGTAAGAGGGAACACGTAACACATCCAAGTGATGTGTTAAAAATATTCATATTGGGGCCTCCCTGGCGGCGCAAGCCCTTGAGCGCAGCGCTGTGAAGCCGTCCGCGGCCTCTGCAGCGCGGGTTCAATCCCCGCCGCGGGGGAGGGTCCCGCATGGTGCCGCAGACCCCTCCTGTCTCCCCGCTGCTCCCCTCAGCGGTGTCCTTCTGTCCTTCTGCCTGTTCTGCTCCCCGCTCTGGCTCTGGTGACTCCTCGCACCCTCCCGCGCATCTGGCCTGTACCCAGCTCTTACATAAAAAGAAATAAATCTTTAAAAAAAATTTAAAAATATATATTAATATTGGGCCTCCCTGGTGGCGCAACGGGTTAAGCACCTCACTGTGAAGCTGCCCGCAGCCTCTGCAGCGCCGGTTCGATCCCCAGCTGCCGGGCGAGGGTCCCGCATGGCGCGCAGACCTCTCCTGCCGCCCGCTGCTCCCCTCAGCAGTGTCCTTCGGTCCTTCTGCCTGCTCTGCTCCCCGCTCTGGCTCTGGTGGATCCTCTCGCCCCCCTGTGCCCCTGGCCTGCACCCCGGTTCTTATAAATCTTTAAAAAAAAAAAAAAAAAAGCGCGTCTGGAAGTGCCCTGCACAGACGCATGGAGTCGCCCGACCCCGAGCCACGCGTCCCGGGTTCCCGGCCGGCGCCTTCCCCGCGCGGCCGCCCAGGCCCCGCCACGCCCCGCCCGGAGCCCGCAGCCTCTCCCGGCGGGGAAGCCGCCGCCGCGGGGCGCGTGTCCCCGGCCTTTCGGGGCGAGAGGACGCGGCTCTCAGCGGGGCCCCCCTGTTTCTCTCGCCCGCCCGGGGCGCCGCGGGGGAGCCCGCGAGTTTCTGGGGCCCGGGAAGCCGCCGGCGCGGGGTGTCAGCCCGGCCTCCCCCTCCCCGCCCGCCGCCCCGGCGCCCGGGGAGCCCCAACGCCCGCTCAGCTCGGGGCCCCGGGGCGCGCGGGCTGCACCTGCCGGGTCTCGGGGGCTCCGGGCGCCCCGGGCGCCCCAGCGCGGCGGCGGCCGGGCGGGCGGGGGCGCAGGTCGCCCGGAGGCGCGCGGAGAGCCACGTGCCGGGGCGCGCGGGGGCGGGGCGCGCGGGGGGCGAGGGGCCGCGGGAGGGGGCGCGCGGGGGGCGGGGGGCCGCGGGAAGGGGGGGAGCGGGGGGCGGGGGCCGCGGGAGGGGGCGCGCGGGGAGCGGGGGGCCGCGGGAGGGGGCGCGCGGGGAGCGGGGGGCGGGGGCCGCGGGAGGGGGCGCGCGGGGAGCGGGGGGCCGCGGGAGGGGGCGCCGCGGGGCTCGGGCCGCCGGGGGCCTCGGGGCGGGGCCGCGCGCCGATCCGCCCCGAGCGCCGCCCCTCGGGCCCGGGCGGGGCGCCGGCTCCCCGCCGCCGGGAGGCCGGGCCCCGCCTTTGTCTGGGCGCCGCCGCGGCCGCCGGGGCCGCTTTGTGCCGCGCGGGGCGCCGGGCGGGCGGGCGCGGAGCCGGCGGGGCGCGGGCGGGATGGACGCGACGGTGTCGGAGCTCCTGGAGCTCTTCCTGCAGAGCCCGCTGGTGGCCTGGGTGAGCCCCGCCCCGCGCCCCGCGCCCCGCGCCCCGCGCCCCCGCGCCCCCCGCGCCCCGCGCCCCTCCGGGCCGGGCGCTGCACCTGCTCCCGGGGCGGCGGGCGGGACTCGGGGGGCCGCGCCCCGGCCCTCCCGCCGCGGCTGCACCCCGAGACGGGCGCCGGGGGCGGGGCGGGGGGGCGCGCGGGCGGGGGCGCGGCGCTCCCCGGCGTCCCGGGACGGGGGCACGGGCAGGCTCGCCCAGGGGCCGCGGGGCGGCGAGGGGGCCCCCGCGCCCCGGACCCCCCGCGCGGGCCGCCCGGGGACGCGGCCGGCCGGGTGACCCCGCGCCTCCCCCGCAGGTGAGAACTTTCGGGCCCCTCGGCGGCGGCGGCCCCGCGGACAAGCTGGCCGCCTTCATGGACCTGGCGGACGGCGTCGTCCTGAACCAGATCATGCTGCAGATGTGAGTCGGGGGGCCCGGGGCGCTGCACGCGGGGTCGTGGCACGTGGGCCGGGCCGGGCCGGGCGTCTCCTGCCGCCCTGGGCCGGGCGTGGGGTTCCCCGAGGAGGGCCTGGGGTCGCGGGCTGCTCGGAGCTTCCGAGTCAGGAAGAGAAAAGCCGCCTTGGGGCGAGGCGGCGTCCGGGCAGGAAGCTGGGGGGCCCCGGGCACCTGTGGGCGCCCTCGGGTCTCTCCAGCCCCTTCCTCCGTCCTCACCCCCCGGGCGCTCCAGGCGGCTGGTTGGGAGCTTTCCCAGGAAGCGGATCCAAACCCACCCCCTCGGGGAGTGGGGGCAGGCGGGGCGGGCGCCCCGGGCCCTCTGTCTGGGGAGCCGAGCAGGGCCCGGGGCCGCTGCAGCTGCTCGCGGGTGACCACATCCTCCCGCGCGTGTCCCCACAGCCCGCCTGCGCCTCCGGGCCGCCGGAGCCGCCCGGGGGAGCTTCACGGGCACCTGCAGCAGTGCGCGTCCTGGGGCTCCGGGCCAGCCCCCCTGAGCTCACCTGCCCCGGCCCAGGCCGCTTGCCACCCGCGAGCCCGAACCCCCGGCCTAAGGAGGCGCTTCCTCTGGGGCGGGGAGGAGCAGCAGCCCTTGGCTCGGGCCTAGTCAGAAAGTGGTTCAAACAGACGCCCCTCCGCGGGGCTGCTGCAGAATCCCCCAGAACGCAGCTCCTTGTGGTCCCCCGAAGTCCTGCGGCGCGGCGCTGTGGGGGGACGCTGGGTCTTCATCTCGTTGCCGGCACCCGCCTGCCCCAGCCCGGTGCTGGATCAGCTTCTCCCTGGACACACCTGCCTCCGGTCCGGGCCTGGGGGAACCAGGTTCCCGGGGCGCACGAGGGCACAGTCCGTTCTGGCCACCCCCCCCCATTCTGTTAGACCCCAGGATTCCTGGACTCCTCTGACCGGGGAGCCGTCCACCTGTCCTCTCCCAAGCCCAGGACTGTTTAATTAAAAAGCCCAGCAGCGTCCCAGCCTTTCATGCAGCGCTTCCACCCAGGCAGAGGGGAACAAAAGCTTGGGGCTCTTTCTCTTTCTCCCCTGACCTTTGGAATTCCTCGGGCCTTTGCCACTTGCCTGTAAATCAGGGGAGCCTGGTGGCTGCTCCTGTGAGAAATGCCAGCTCATGCCGCTCGCCTTGGCCAGGGGCTGAGCCGTCCCAGGGCCCCTCTCCTCCCCGTGGCAATTTGTTATTTTCTCCGGGTGACAGGCCAAGGTCGTCCTGCCCAAGTGGAACCAGATAAGTTTGCAGCTCTAAGGCCTCCAGCTGGGCTTCTGTGTCCTTCTGGGGGGTCAGAGGAAGTGGCTCCCCGGGGGGCTTTCCAGGTGGAAGAGGAAGGAGCCAGGTGCTGGAGCAGCCTGGCTGGGGGTAGAGTCAGGTGGTGGTTGCCTGTGTGTGTTTGGGGAGCGGGGAGCTGCCTCTTCATGGGGGCAGAGGATCTGCAGGTGGTGGGAATGTTCTAGAACTTGACAGGGAGGTTTCATTTTTCAAAACCCATTCAGCTGTAACTTCAAATCTATCATTTCACTCTAGAAATGACCTCAATTAGGAGAATTCAAAAAAAAGAGCTCCCGGGCCTCCCCGGTGGCGCAGGCGGTTGAGCGCGCCGCGCTGTGAAGCTGTGGGCAGCCTCTGCAGCGCAGGTTCGATTCCGGTCGGTCGGCTAGGGGGAGTCCCACGTGGGGGGGCAGACCTCTCCTGGGCCTCTGGTACCAGCCCCCGTCTGCAGTGGCAAGTGGAGAAGCTCCCTGAAGAGAGGGTTGTGCGGACAGGACGGGCCTCTCACTTGCCTGGTGTCTGTTTGGGGTGTGCCCCCTCAGCCAGAAGGGACTGGAGGCACCCCAGTAGGTGTTTCTCCCCCCCAGTCTAACAGTCTCCCCCATTCTTAATCTCCTGGGTTTCTGTGTGAACCTTAGCCCTCTCCCCTTCCCTCGGTCTAGGGGCTCCCGGACCCAAGCCCCGGCTCCCCCAACACTGAGTTCAGCCCGTTTTCACTGGTGCGCACTGGAGAGATGGCAGGCCGACTAGGGTCCTGGGAGATCGCGCCGTCCGCCTTATCTCGAGAAGTTCTGTGTGCTGTGGGCCTCTCTGATAAATTCCCCCCAACTGGTTGAACCTGAGAAAATTGCAGGGAGCAGAAAGCTGGCCAGGCGTGCAGATAAAAGGCGCGTTACCTGACACTTCAGCGCCATATGGAAACTGGCTGGCGGTCACGTGACTATACCTGGGCCATTGTCTGGCACCTGAGGAAGGCTGCAGGGCCCGTCTGTCCCGCTGACATCAGTGCCTGGCAGCAGTAAAGCCCAGTGGGCTCAGCTTTCCGGGGAGGCCCAGGTCTAGAATTCCCGAATGAAAGTGAGGCCTTGAGTGGCGTGCATGAGGCTGCCTGGGGAAATGTGCTGGGAAGTCCTCTGTGCACCCCGGGTCTCCGCGTGTCTGCTGGTAGGGACTCGGGGAAAACAAGGTCTCTGAGTCACTCTGGACACATGTCGCCGTCTGGCAGGGCGGTCATGGCAGCGCGATGACTCTGGCATCAGGCGGACGAGTTCAGATCCTCTCTCTGCCACTTACTGGCCCTGTTACCTCGGGCAAGTTACTTAAACTCTCTAAGCCTCAATTTCCTGATCTGTAATAAGGGGATGGGTTTTTTAATAGACTTGGAGGATTAAACCAGATTACGCCTGTGGAAAACGCCCAACCGACGTCAGTCATCAGCATCGTTGGAGGGAGCCGGGCGCTGGGCGTCCGTGTGCTGGCGTCGTCCATCTGTGAGCGTGGACACTTTCTGACTGGCTGTGACAACTGTGGGGTGCAGCCGGGGACGTGGGGAGGGAGCCGAGAGCTGTGCGCACTTACGGCTCCCTGAAAACCCAGAGCTGTTTGCTTCGTCCAGGCCCCCTCCTAGCCCCTGCACTGCTGCAAAATCCTGGAAAGCCTAGTCACTATCCAGCAGGGGAGCTCCGAGCTTCTGAAGTCGGTTGAAGGGCAGTTTCTCCGCAGCGTGTGCGGGAGGAATTGTTTCCATTCTGCACGTGTCAGAGTTGAGGATAATAAGGGCGAATAATTGTTAGTTGAATGGGAGTGTGTGGACACAGAATGTTTGGAGCCAGAAAGATTTTATTTGGCAACTTCGGTGGTTGCCTTTTTTGATCGCGGCCCGTTTTTTTGATTGTGACGGTTTTTTTAAGGATTTATTTGTTCGTTGCATAGAAGAATTGGGGTGTAGGCCAGAGACAGAGCGGGGAACAGAACAGGCAGACTGACTGAAACCCACTGCTGAGGGGAGCAGCGGGGAGCCAGGGGAGGTCTGCCGCGCCGTGTGGGGAGCTCCCTGGCCAGGGATTGAACTCAGGCCGTAGAGGTGATAGCACCGAGACTTAACCCCTGTATCACCAGGGACACTCTTTCTGGGTGTCATAGAGATGAGAGAAATATATATCACTGTAGTCTGATGGTGTAGAGGTGGCTATGCTGATATTCTGGGGCCTTCCGGATGTTGCTGATGGTCTCCATGATACTGTATGTTCCTAATGTGGTTTTCTACGAACGGCACCCCATGCTGCAGCTTTTGAACGTCTTTCTTTATCGACTTCTGGTACTATAGACACCCCCTTTATCTGTGTTAGTACGTAGTTTCTGGATTCAGTTTTAACTTTAAGAAGTCTTTGGAACAGGATTGAAAACTTGGGGACTGGCCTGCTTGGCATAAGCCGAAATTATAACTTTTGCTTTAAAAGTTCTAGGAAGGGTTGAGCGCCTGCTGTCTAGTTAGACACTTTTATGGGAAGGAAGCCCGAGGGGCCCCACACTTTGGGCTTGGGTCTCTGAGTTGGGACAAGCCACCAGATGCCCGTCCCTGTGTGTCTGCTGTGCCAGCAGCCTGCTGCGGGACTGGAGCTTTTGTGTTCCGGGGCTAATTGTGAAGAAGGTCCTTGTGAATGACGGCTCGGGGGGGACACAGTTGTACTTGGTCATAACGATGTCCTCTTCCTGGAGTACTGGGCCAAGCAGAGCCCAAGCTGGCCAGTGCAGACCTGGCCTTTTAGGGCTGGGAGGGTCCTGTGGTCCTTTTGCAGAAGAGCACACTGGAGTCCAGAAAGCCTGGGCCAGTACCGGAACCCCTGTCTCCTGTCCAGCTTCCTGGAGAGGTGGGGAGCCCATGGTGCGGGCCACAGCGGGGCAGCCCGTCCTTCACACACTTGGCTTTTGCTTCAATTTGTTTCCGAACAACCTGTCTTTACTATGAGAGCCTTAGCGACAGAAAGGAGCGTAGTAAATGGTGAGGCTCTCGGGAGTATCGTTCCTGCTGGCTTATTGCTGCCCCGAACTGGGGAGGAGCAGAGGCAGGGCCTTCGGAGGCTCCCCTGCTGTCTCTGGGATGCCCAGGACCGGGCGCTGGGTGTGTGCTGGGCCTTGGCACGTGCAGGGAGTCCCCCGGCTGTGCCCAGGCCCCCTGGCTCCCGGCGGCCCTGGGGTGGTCCCACCTGGCTGAGCGGGAGCTGGGGCTGTGACCACAACAACGACGCGGAACAAGCCTTGCTTGTTCTCTAAGTTCTGCTGCTTGAAGACGCGCATGGGCCACTTACTGAAAGTGCTGCTCGTCTGTTAAGGTGGCTGTAGTGCGGGGAGAGAACTGCGTCTTTCAGATAAATTGTTTTGTTGTGCGGCTTGGTGCGATCTGTAGCTTAAAAATGCCTTTGCAGTTTAGCCACCGAATGCCGCCTCTGTTCCTAAATTAATTTCCACTGAACTCTTAACCTTTATTTTCTCAGGGATGAATGGCTCCAAGAGCAACATGTAACGTGCAGATGGCTTGGCCAGGCTCCATTACCGTGTGGGGACAATAAGAAATGTTGGCACGTGACAACTGAAAAGGGTCCTCTGGTCGTGCCAAAGTACCTGTGCGCCTGTTGAGGGGTGGATGCAGGGTGACTGTGTTATAGAGCAACCCCGATATTAAACGGGTTCCTGGCTGTGGGTCCTCACCCGCGCGCTTTAACGGGACTTATGAATACTCTACTACAGACACACGCCAAAGGGTTAATAAAAGGTTTATTTACAAGAGAAAAGGAAATAAGGAAAATGGACAACTCAGGGAGAAAATAGGGAAATAAAGTCTTTCATGCGTCCTCCCCGATCCGCCGACCTGGAAACCCAAAGTCACTCTCAGAGCTGGCCGGACGCTGCGAGCTGGCCGAGAGCCAAAATGGGGGACCCCCAAAGCCCACGTGTCTGCCTTTTGTATCCACCTGGCTGCTGAACCCCACCCTCAGGTCCCAGCCCCCTTCCCTTGGGTGGGGATGGGATGTGGAGTTCCCAGTGTCTTTGGCTTTGGCCTGGGGTGGGGGTGGAGTCCACAAAGCCTATATGGAATTTGCTTTGGGACAGCCTTTTCCCCCTAACAACTGGAGAAAATTCATGGCCGATTATTGAATGTAAAGCATAGAGGGGTTTGCAGACACAACGCAACGGAGGGACTCTGCGTCGTCATCCAATATTTATTTAATGGTTGACTTTTAAATAACGTGTGTTTCCAAAAATGAGAATTGTCCTAGTACATTTGCAGTGGTCTCTCATTTGGCAGTTGTGCGTTCTTCGTTGGCTTTGGATGAGCCAGCGCTGGGATTGCATTCCGCTCCCCAGGCTCACCCCTGCGCTCTCCCTCCGGGAACTTCGTGACTGTCTCCCCTCCTCCAGCCCTGGCGGCTCAGCACCCCAGGGCTCAGCTGACAGATGAAACCCTGCAGGCAGGTCCTCATTTGAATTCCTTCACGAGACAGGGAAGGAGAGCTTTGATGTGAAAAGCATCATTGTGCACGAGGAGGTGGGATTTGAGCTAAATCCGTCTGTTCTCTTCAAGTGGGAAACAGTTTTTGGCAGAGAATTTCAAAAAATGTCCTGATGAGTGACATTATGCATCACTTCATTCAGATTGCGAGTTTCATCTCAGCCGGTCCTGACTTTTGCCTGAGATTGGAAAATAAATGATACTTTGGGGGTTTCCCACATGAATTATTTGTGTCTTTACTCGTAGCATTTTTTCGAGGGTGCATTGTGCGCCCTGTGGTGTCAGACTGATGATGTCGGGTTGTCAGGATTGCATTGTGCCCCTGGAATGTAAATTGCAGGCAGGACCAGCAATTTGGTGACAGGAGGGGGGTGCTGCGAAATGGAACCTTTTCATCTTGCTTGTTTATTACACCAGCGAGTGCACCTTCCCTCTCCACTCTCTAGCTTGACATTTCACATGCTTTGGTTTGTTCAGCTTTTCATCCTGGCATGTTTTGGGGGGAGGTTAGTGATCTCTTTATATAATGTAACTTTCGGGGTCTGCTGTGACATGGTGGTGGTTGGCAGGTGCTGCTAACAGTAGGAATGGACTTAGCACTGATCATGGGCTTGGGGGCGTGGCGGGGGAGCAGGAGGTGCGGTGGCTGAATTAGGATTTGACTTCACCCACACTGGGCCCAGCCTCATGGGAGTCTGGACTCAGAGAACTAAAGGCTCCATCACAGCTGGGGGAGGAGGTGGGCAGGTTCGGGGAGATGTAATTTTCACTGTGGTGTTTCTTCCCCTAGAGACCCCAGGCCGACAAACCAGCGCATCAACAAGCATGTGAACAATGACGTGAACCTTCGCATTCAGAACCTGACCATCTTGGTGAGAAACATTAAGACCTACTACCAGGTAAGGACAGATCTCGGCTCCCCAGGAGCGGGGCTCTGCGTCTGGCCGGTGGCCCTCGGATGATTTCACCACAGGGAGCCCAGAGGGAGTGGTCAGGGCCTCTGCCTGCTGGTGCTTGGCGTGTGCTCACTTGAGTCTGTTTTGGGGGCACCAGAGAACGGTCAGATGTTGGGTGGCTTTGTCCTGCGGCTGTTCTTGGGCTGGAGCAAGGCATGGTGTAGTGCCTTGGGGCCCCGGAGAGGTGCCTCGATTTGCAATTGGGGCCCCAAGCCTGCATTCCGTTGGAGACTTGCTGGACGGGCTCCTGGAAGAGGGGCGTCCTGTGGGGGTGCTGCCTGCAGCTCAGTGCCTCTGTCCACGTGTCGTGCCAGGACAGGGACATAGCAGGTTCTCTCTGATCCGAGCAGACGGTGAAGGAGAGTCCTAGAGCCCTCGGCGGCTCTCTCAGGCTTTTATTGAGCTTTTACATATAGTGCAGTAACCAGGTACACGCCAGGCAGGGGTGCCCCGGGGGCCAGGAGGCTGGCAGGCCTCCCAGCCCCTGGCGAACCTTCACTCTTTACTGGGCTGGCTCTCCTCCTGCCTTTTTCTCTCACCTGCCTCTGCTTCTCCGGGCGAATATATCAATACTGCTGCCAGGGCCCACAGAAGTAAACAACACAACTGTCGGCAATGTGACAAATGCAGGCAGGGCAATCCTAAGGGCAGGAGGGCAGAAAAGCCTGACAACCATTTACCCTACACTAGGCCAATCTTAGGCACCACAGAAGGGCTGTCTCTGGGCTGAGAACATCGTCAGAGGGCCCCTGCCTGCAGGCGGGAGCATGGGGGCCGCGGGTGGCATGAGGACTGGCCATGCCTCAGAGCGGGGCGGGCCCGCAGGCCTGCAGGGAAGGCCTGCTAAATCCGCGTGCCAGCCTTGGGGGTTCTGCCGAGAGCCCGCGTGGTCGTGATCTTTGTCGGCCCCGCTCTGATGGGAAATGCACTGAAGCTGGGCGCCTCAAAGTGCGGCTCGGAGTCCTGGTTTTCAGGCTTTTTCTTAGCAGTGACACTGTTTCAGTGAACGTGTGCATTTCCTGAGACCCCTGGTGGAGGCCCAGTGACTGACTGGCTTGGTGGTGGAGGGACCCTCTTGTCCTCTGCTCCCTCCAGATCTGGGTTCCCAGGACCCCAGGGAACACCGCTGGAGAACCGCTGCTCTTCCTCTCATGCCGGGCATTCACCTTGGCCAGACTCTGTCTCAGCGCCCTGGGTTTAATCTTGGTTCTGGGATTCGGGGCATCTCCAGGGTCCCGAGCTCCCTGCAGGTGGACGGAAGCCCTGGGGGTGGCCGCCATGGCCCGCGCTCTGCCTCGGGGCGGTCTCCTGGGGGCAGTGCCCGATGGGCTGCCGGCGGCGTCTGCGCTTTGCCGCCGGGCTGCGTGCAGGACCAGCTTCTGCCCAGGGCCGCGGTCTCTGCTCCTGTCCTGATTCCACAGGCATTTGGGAGAGGATGGGACAGGGAGGAGACACGGCCGGGTTTTCTGAGATGGCGGCTTCCATCCTCCTGCTGTTGGGGTCAGGTTGCTTGGGAGGGTTTTAGGGTTGGGGGTGCTTTGCCCGCGTGCTCGTTCAGTGAGCGGCCCGTGGATGGTTGGTGGCCCACACCGGGAGCTCTTGAAGCAGAGCCTCTGGGAGGCTGAGAGCAAGCCCCAGCCCGTGAGTGACCAGTGCCCACTGCACCGAGGACCGGGGTCCGCGGGAGGCTGCGAGGGCTGGATCGTGGGGCTGTGACTTTGTTTCCTTGTCCCGGCCGGACAAGCTGTAGGCACCTGGTTTCTGCAAGGGCTTCCCTCGCAACAGCTACAGGCCCGGAAGCGGGTGAGGGTGGCATTGCTGCCCACTGGGGTCTGAGCGTGGAGGGGCTGCTGGTGGCTGTGCAGCGGGTGCTCGGCCCTGTCTGTAGGCACCTTGTGTGCTAACCAGCGGGTGTGTGCCCAGGACCAGGGGGAGCGGGTGGTGCTGACGGGTCAGACACAAGTTGCCCAATCCAGTCTGCGGGGGGGGGTGGGGGGGTGGGAAGGCTTCTTGGAGGAGGTGACACCTGAGTGGGGCTTTGGTGAGCAACTGAATTTCCAAATGTGAGGGCCGTGGGGAGGAGCAGAGGTGGAGGCTGAGCGCTGTGCTCCGTCTGCCCGGGTAGCGTCTCCACGCCTGCTGGGATGCGGGTCTGCGTCACCAGGGTACAGACGAGTCAAGGCCAGGAGGCGAGAACACCAGCCCGAGAGTGGCAGGAATCACAGGGGCCGCGCAGGGCCAGGGCAGGCAGCACTAACGCCAGCAGGGGTGGCTGAGAGCTGGTGTCCTCTGAGGCCGCGGTGAGGTCCGGGGCGGGGATCTGCAGCTCGGCGTGAGCAGCCCGGGGCACCGGCTTGGGTCGCTTGACCTCACACGTGCCCGCCTGTCCTGCGGGCTGTGGGCCAGTGGGGACCCGCACCTCTGATGGCTCCTGTCTAGGCCGGGCAGCAGGGCCTCACCATCCCCTTTGGACTGTCGCCTTGGGGCTGGTTTGCTGCTCTTGGGGCGCTCGGTATCGTTCCAGAAGGTGGGAAGCCTTGTGGGGAGGAAAGGCGGACCCCCAGGCCGAAGGGGAGCTACCCCTTGTTTCTGCTGCACTGTCAGCCCTTGAGGGCGGGGCAGGCCCCACAAGCACCGGCGGCCTTGGCCCCCACCCCGCCCCCCATCGGTGTCCCCAGAGGCCCAGCCGCTCCGGCCCCGTCGCGGGGCCAGTGGGCCGCCTCCGGTAGGTGTGGGCCACGTTCCGCTGTGTATTTTTTCCTTCCGATTTATTGTCACGTCCAGTTAAGTTCTCGCCTCCTTACTCAGCGCTCTTTCCGTGCAGCTTGGGAAACAAACATGCAGCGAGAAAAGAAAGAAACACCCTCGTCCCAGCGCCCAGAGACAATCCCTTAAATGCGTTCCGTGCTTCCTTCCGGGTGTTGCGTGCACAGTTTTTGTTTGGCGCCCTGTGGTGCTGCCCTGCATACAGCCGCACATCCTGCCTTTTTGCCTCCCACCTGACGTTGTGGCGTGAACACAATTGTTGTTATTGTAAAGAGACACTCAAGAGAGTTCTCCAAGAGAAGGGCCACGGGGCAGCGAGGCCGCTGGCCTTTCTTACTTGGATGGGGGTGACTGCCCCCCACCCAGTGAGTGGGACTCCCTCTTACTCAAGGCTTTCCATAGACAGGGTTTGGCTGGTCCCCCCGACCGGCCCCCGTGGGGCAGGCTCAGCTGGGAAGGACAGAGACCTTCTTGGATAGCGGGGCTCAGCTCACCAGGAGCTCACGTTTTGCCTCCAAAAACCCATGGAGTCGAAGGCTCCTTGACCTTTTCCGGGCAGAGGGCGGGCAGTGGGCACACACCTGGCCAGGTCGAGTCTGACACCACGTACCTAAGCCAGACACGTGGGGTTCCTCCCCGAGCTGCTGCAGGGACTCTTCTGGAATCGGCATTTTCAAGTTTCCGGTGCGTGGGCTGGAGCAGGGGTGGTTCTCAGTGTCCGCCCCAGCCCAGCAGCAGCTCCGGCCTCCAGAGACCATGTCAGAATCAGCTCGTGTCCCCCGGCCCCAAATTGGCTGGTGAGAGGCTGGGGCTCCTCCAGCCCTCCAGGTGATCCTGATGGGGGAACCCCCAGAACGTAACTCGTGATGTCTGCAATGGACCTTCAGCCAGGCACAGAGCCCCATCCTTACCAGGGCACCCCTCCCCACCACTGCTGCATCCGTCACACAGGTCATCTGCCCTGCGACCGGAAGGCCGGGCCTGGCAGCCTTCCAGAACGAGGGTGCAAGGATGAGAAGGTGACCAGAGGCCGGGTGCAGAGGGCGGGGTGTCAGTGAGTGGACAGGTCTCGGGGAGAAAGCGTGTGGACCACACACTGATCAACTCGAGGTTGGGGCACCAGCTCCGGGACAAGCACCCCCAAGGGGGACATCTGCTGAGAGAGGCTGGACCAGAGCTGCAAGCTGCCTGGGGCTGCCCTGCCGGTCCGTGCTGCCTGCGCAACGCCAGCTCTCGGTCACCCGAGTCTTGCTTGGAACGAGACGTTGGGTTTCTTCAGTGCTTCATCTTTACCCAGTGCCTCACCTTCCACATGCAGAGCCTGGAGTATCTGCACTAAGTGCATTTTCCTTTGCTGGTGGGGCTCATAGAGCAGAAACACACACACACATGCCCGCTGCCCCCGGCAGCGAATAGCTGGTGCTGTTTATTCTTGGGGCTCGCGCATGGCGCCCCCCGGCTGCTGCTCCCCGTGAAGGCCTGCTTGCCCTGTGACCTTCCTGAGGCTTCTCTAGCTTGAGCTGCTGGGAAGTCCTTCAGGCGGCCGCCTGGGTGAGGCCAGTGTGTGCCGTGGGGATGCCTGTCTGCTGTCCAGTGCACAGGCCGTGTCCTCAGAAATCAGGGCCCTTCGGGGGCTGCCCGCGGGGCCTCTGTGAGGTGGGGAGTTGGCCTAGTTTCCTTGAGTGTCTCTCAGCCTTCTCCCCGCCCTGGCTGTGCCCTCTGCTGGGTCTCCCCTTCTCTGGGCTCCTGAGCTTCCCTCTGTCAAGAGCAAAGACCCCTCTGGGTCTGAAATTTCCAGTCCAGTGATGATCTGAGAAGACTGAGAATTAGAGTTTAAGATCAATGGGAGAAAGATTTTTTTTTTTTCAAGATTTATTTATTTGTGCATACCGGAGCTGGGGTACAGGCCAGAGGTGTGGGGGGGTGAGAGGACTCACCAGAGACAGAGCGGGGAACAGAACAGGCGGACTGACGAAATCCACTGCTGCGGGGAGACAGGAGGGGTCTGCTGCACCATGTGGGCAGCTCCCTGGCCGGGGATTGAACTCGTGCCGCAGTGGCTGAGAATAGCTTCATAGTGGCCCAGTGTTGGGCGTTTCTAAGTGTGACTCATCGCGCCCTCAGAGGCTGCTTCTGGCTCAGTGCTGAGCACCCCCACGTCTCTAAATAATTCCCCTTCACTCTATGCATTTGCGTGTCCTCAAGGCATCTCCCCTCCGGCTCTACCACTGTGGTTGATGCTTATTTTTGTCTCAAAATTATAAATAATCCCAACACAAACAGACGAGTATGTAAATCTTTCAGCAGATGTTTTTATTTCCTTAGGATAAATTCCTAGCGCGCAGTTCCTGGGTCGAAGGGCAGGAATACTTGGAGGACTCTCGCCTTCATGGCCAAGGAGGCCTTTGCAGGCTCCTGTTTTCCTTTGCTGAGCTGCCCGGCCGCGCAGCGTGGAGAGGTTGGTGCGAGGCCGAGTCCGCCGGTGCTGCAGGTCTGTGTCTTCGCCACGTGGCTGGAGTTCCAGGTTATTCCTGCTCCGCCTCCTTGCCTTGGAGAATCGCGGGGGCTGACGTGGAAGCTCAGGCAGACCAGCTTGCAGGCTTGTTGTGTTGAGAGAACAAGGCGGGGAGCCCCCTGCACCCCATCTCCCCTGTCAGTAGTGGGAACCCCGTGTCTGCCAGCGGCCTTGATCCAGGAGCCTCCCGGCTTCCCTGTGAACGCCGCTGTCAGCCAGGGCTCAGAGAGAACCTTCCAGACTGTTGGGAAGTGAGCCCGAGGGAGGCGGGTGTCGGTGTGGACCCCGCCTTTTCGCTTTCCTTCCTCTGGCTTCCTGTCCCCCGTCCCCTCTGCTGTGGAGAGTGACCTGTGGGAGGAGGAAGCTGGTGACCCAGAGGAAGGGCGTGACTCTGGGGGGTCACCCAGATCTCTTTCAGTTCTGAAGCTGGGCAGGGAGCTCAACTGGCGGGGAAGGGGGCCTGGGGGCGTCCTGGGGTGCGCCTGCAGAGCGTAGACAGAACAGCCTGAGCACAGGCCTCCAGCGGCTGGAGCTTGGGGTGTCTGGGAGTGGTGGTAGGCGGCGCTGGACAGGCGGGTGGGCGCGCCCATGAGCTTGGACTTCACCCTGAAGGACGAAGGGGGGAGTTTGAAAAGGGAAAGTTAAAACAAGGAAACTGACACCCGCGTGGCGTCAGGACAGGGTGGGGAGTCGCGCTCCTGGGGGCCTGCACCTCACAGGCCGGTGCGGGGGGGGGGGGGGGGGCTTGCGAGAGACACTCGTGGCATATTGGTGGGTGGCGGCGGCTGGCTGGGTGCCCCCCAGGAACTGGCAGCTGAGGGAGGGTCAGGAGGGTAAGCCGAGCTCCGCGGCAGGCCTGCCCCTGCCAGCCTCCAGGGCCGGGGCTCCCGGTCAGCGGGCCGCACCCGGAGGGACCTGCAGGAGAGCCGGGACTTTGACTCGGGGCCCGGAGAGCTCCCCTTCCCCTCTCTTAACAAGAAGGCGCTGCTGCTGCCCCGCGACCCTCCCTGCCTGCTGGCCCTGGCCGCGCTCCTGGGGCCACGCTTCTGCAGGACCCGAGGCCCCCCAGCTGCTCTGCGCCTCTTTCTCCTGGTTGTTTCCACCTGGAGGAAGCACGTGGAGGGGAGCAGCCGAGGAAGGCCCGGGGCCCTGGGGCGGCTCTGGGCGGGGCGGAAAGGTTGGGGAAAGGAGGATGGGAGGAGGCGGCCTTGACGGGGCGCCCGCTGGGCCCCAGGCACTGGCTGGCAGCTTCTGGCCTTATCACGGTCAGGAAGAAATTGCCGCCCCATTTTACAGTTTAGGGGCGAGGCTCAGAGAGTAAGATAAGGAGCTGGCCCCAGAGAACTGCCAGTTTACCTGGTCACCGGCTGCCCAGGGCAGTGTCTGTCTCAAATTCGAGTTCTCTATGCCGCTGGGCAGGGCCACGGCCCGCCGCGGGCAGACTGGCAGCAGTGGGCAGTGGGCGGAGCCGTCCGCAGCTGCACCCCCGCAGCAGGCCGGGGATCCTGGGCCAGAGGCCTCATGCGTGGGCCAGGCCCGGAGGGCGCTGCCCAGGTCTCTGCGTGGGCACTCCCTTGTTAACCAGATTTCACACCAGCCGGGGACAGTGGAAGGGACTGGATTGCTTCAGGCACCTCTGAAACCCGCTCTTCCGGGCTGGGGGTGGGGAGCACAGAGGAGCAGCTGGAGGCAGACCTGGTCCCCAACCCCCAGCGCAGCAGGAAGCAGAGAATGGGGCTAATTGGGGCGGGGAGGGGTGAAAGGTGGGTCTGATGTAATTAGTGGAGCTGGCATTCAGCCAGGCCTGCGGGCTGAAGGGGAGGGCAGGGCCGGGCGGGGGAGAGAGTAGATTCTTCTGGTCTCTCTGGGCTCCTCCCAGCTGTTGACTTGCTGGGGTTTCCCTTCCACCCCTGGAACTGTCTCACTCTCCTGGGGACGCCAGCAGCTCTTGCTCCAGGGTCTCACCTTCTGCTCCCAGGTGCTCGGGTCGATGAGCCTGGCACGCAGCCCAAAGCCCCTCACACAGGTGGCCCAGAGCCCCTCTCACATCCTGACATTTACAAATCTGGGCGCCTCTGGGCGCCTCTCCTCCCTCGGATGGCATTTCTCTGCAGCGACGTTCTGAGGTGTCTTCAAGTCCCGCTGTCCATTTACTTTTCCATCTTTTGCTCAAGTTTTCTCTGAACTCAGGGCCACGCTGGAAGGCTGAGCACTTGAGTGCGGGAAGCGCGGCTGTGAGCTAACAGCGCTGCTGGGCAGCTGGCGCAAGGTCCGAATTTGTGCTTCTAGCAGAATTACAGCAAAAGTCAGAACCGTGACGCCTCCAATGCCCAGAGTCCGCTCCCAACGTGAGGCCAGGTCTCAAAGGACAGGCTTCACTTCAGACTCGGGCCGCTCCCCGATAAGCATGTGACGGGAATAGGTTTTTCCTGGGGAGAATCCACATCACGGTGTGAGCGGACAGTTCTTTTTCTTTTTTAAGGTGTGTTTATGCATACAAGAGCTGGGGTGCAGGCCAGAGGTGTGGGGGTGGGGGTGTGTGTGACAGGATTCACCAGAGACAGAGTGGGGAGCAGAACAGGCAGACTGACTGAAAGACCAGCGGGCGAGGCAGGAGAGGTCTGCCGCACCATGTGGGTTCCTCCCTGGCTGGGGATTGAACTCCTGCTGCAGTGGCTGCGGAGAGCTTCATGGTGCTGAGACTTAACCCCTTGCGCCACCAGGGAGGCCCTAAGCATATAGTTCTGCTGGCAGCAGAGGCAGAGGGATCCCAACCACAAGACTTGCCAGGAATGCCCCTTTTGGTATCAGCTTGTGGGGCAGGGCAGGGCAGGGCTGCTTCTGGGCAGAGCCTCTGGTGGCAAATTCCAGACCTGGAGAAGCCTCCAGCGACCAGGGCGTGCGGTCCTGATGCCCCTGATGGAGCTTCTGACCCAGCCCCTGGGGTGGTGCTGCTCTCGGGCGTGAACGAGGGTTTGGGCCTGTGCACTCAGCTCTGTCCTCACCACGCGCCTGTGTCTCCATCTCTTCACGAACAAGTGGCTGCGTCTTAACTGGAAGCTGAAGTCACTTCGCAGTGGCCCCACCTCTGGACCTGCGGGGCCTCGGTGGTGCGGCTGCAGCTGGCCCGGCTGTGCTGCTTCGGAAGGTGCTCCTGGGCCTCGTTTTCAGTCAGGCCTTGTCCTCCCATTCAGAGCCGAGCATCTGGGCTTGAGCCTCAGGGGTGGTGGGTGTCGAGGGTCAGCAGCACAGCTTACCTCCTAGTACCCCAATACCAAGAAGCGGGGAGCCCTGATTGCTGCCAGCTCCTTTTGTGAGAGAAAGAAGAGAAGTGGATTTCTCGAGTTTTTGAAAAGGGAAAATGTCCCTCCTTGGCCTTGGGTTTTGGTGTTAAATGCCAAGCTCAGGGTGTTTGATGTTATAACTGGTTTGTCAGAAGGCGCCTGAGCAGAACTTGCCCGGGCAGGCTGTGCCCTCGCCCCGCGGCGGCCTGGCCCCCGCCCAGGGCTAATCACCATTCTCGTTACTCAGCTGTTCCTTTTGGAAAGGCAGTTTCCTGCCGCTTTGCTCCGGTGTTCAGGGCCTCGGACCTTCATGAGACGATTTCAGTCTTTATTTTTCTAGCAGCGAAGGGAAGAGCTGAGCGGTGCGGGGAGGAAAAATGTTTGTCTACACTGGTGGGTTCAGCCCGGACCCCGGTGCTGTGGAGGCCACACCCCGAACCCCCCATTCTGGCTTTGTTGGCGATATTTGTGGGGGGAGGCGGGCGTTTCAGAAAGGTGAAGAACGGCCAGCTTGCTCCCCAAGGGTTCCCTTGGTCTGGGTGTGAGCAGGCTGAGGGGACAGGGTGGTGTTTTCTATAGAGCCTCCCTCTCTGAGAAGAGTTGGCTGCAGTGCGGCTTGGGGGCGAAGCCTCCCTGGCTTGTCAGCTGCCCGCTGGCCCTGGTGTGGGCTGTGCGGGGAGCAGCTGGTTGGCATTCTCGGTGGGGGGTAGGCGCGCAGCCTTGCCCATTGGAAGTGCCAAAGCCAGCTCCGCTCTGTGGGGTGGCTTCTCAGAAGGCCTGGAAGGTGGAGCACAGACTAGGAGGTGGGAGGGCAGGGTCATGGGGCGCTCCCCCACTTTGTCTGGGGCCCTGAATGCTTTCAAGGGTCTGACCTTCACCTATAAACTACAGGTGGTGCTGAGCGTGCCACAGGCTGTGGTGAGACACAGATGAACCATGCAGTTCAGATCCCCGCTCCCGTGACTTCGCAGGGACTGCACTGGAGTCTGTGCAGCAGCGGGAGGGGCCCAGGACTCGGGCACAGGAGACACAGCGCTGTGCCAGGAAAGGTGGTGCAGGCTGTGCAGAGGCCAGGGCGTGGGCTCCGTGGCTCACCGTGCACAGGGGCGGCCGTGGGCGAGTGGCTTCCTTTGGATCTTATCTGGAAAGCCAGGATATTAATAGTCCTGCTTTGAGGACTGTCCAGGGGTTGGCTCAGGGCAGTGTGTGGGTACCGGGGGACGGTCTGGCAGAGGTGGTTCCAGGTTGCTTTGCTCACCAGCGAGCAGTCTTGATCCAGTGGGTGTGCACACGTTTTTCTCTGTATGATCTTTCTGTCCTAAGCTGTGAGCTGACAGTGTCCCGAGTGTCTTACGTGTTATTTCTCGGGTGTCTGGCGATTTTATCTCCCACCAGCAAGGAAGCTCCTTGAAATGGGCACCGATCTGTCTCCTGTCAGGGCCCCGCAGTGGAGACTCCAGGATCGAGTGTTTGTGGCAAGGTGCCAGACAGCAGAAGCCATGACTCAGTGAGGTAGTTCTGGGGATCTCTCATTCCCTTTGGGGAGCATGTCAGGGTCTGGGTCTGGGCTGAAATGCCCCTGTGAGGATCCCGATGGGTCCGTCTGCGGAGGACAGGGCTCTGCCTTGAGGGCCTCACAGGCATCAGCAGCTCAGGACCCGGCTGTTCAGAAAGTCTCTGAGGCAAAGCAGGGTGGAGAGGCCGTGCTGTGGGGTGGGGCCCGGTGGAGAGGCCGTGCTGTGGGGTGGGGCCCTGGAGCTTTGAATCCCGCTCTTTCAGGGGTCCCCCGCTGCTTTCACACCGACCTGCAGGCTTTTCATGTGGCGTCTGCTTTGTTGATGGCCATGCCATATGTCAGGTGCCGCCTGCATCCCTGGGGGTGGAAATTAAATTGATTGTTTTCAACTTTGTCTGGGCAGCCTGGCTCTCCTGAGCTTTCTCACGTTTAGGCTTAACTTGAAAGGTGACAAATAAGTGCTCACCAGAGAGGCTCCTTTTCCTCCTGGATTGTGGAGTTGTGGCTACTTCAGGGGCAGAAGCTCGGAAATGGTTTTGATGCTTTTTGTGCTCGGTTGGTCTTCAAGCCTCCATGCCCGCGGTCCTCGCCCGCTGCCCGTTTTTGGGGTGATTTTGTGACGCTGGAAGCGTAGAGCATGGAGCTTACAAAGAAGGGTCTTCCAGATCCGCTGAGCTCAGTGGCCGCTGTGCCCGTCCCGAGCTCGAGACGCCAAAGAAAGAGGAGCTGGTGGCTTCTGATGCCTCGAGGCCTCCTGGGCACTGAATCCAGAGCAGCTCGTCCAGACACCCCGGAGAGCAGAAGGGGGCCGAGGGGCGTGTCACCTTTGGGGGGGCAGGTGCTTGGACCTGGTGTCTCTCATCACCTGCCGTTCCCCTGCTTTCCTCTTCGGGGAGGTGATCTCTCCGCTGCCTGTCCCTTGCGGGCATCCCGGGGAGCACCCTGGGGCTTCAGGACCCCGTCCGCCTCCATCCCACACTCAGCTGCCTTTTGCCCACGCTCAGGCTCCTGTTTTCCTGTACACATTGGAAGCCCCGACACTGGTGTGGCCTGGGGCAAACACTGGACCCCTCCAAGCCTGCCTGTCCTTTTTTCTGCTGGCAGCAATAACAGCCGGACGCCACGCGCTGCGACGTGACCGTGCAGGCGAAGGAGTGTGCGGGACGTGCCCCCAGGCCGCCGGGGTGGAGCACGGTTGCCCTCTGGCCTGCGCCCTGGTCTCTACACTCAGACCTGCCTTGTGCTTTGTCCTGCCCACGGCCTGCCCCTGTGAAGCCTCTGCAGATCCTCTGACCCTAGTCTAATTCTTTCCATGATCACCCCGTCACCTGCTGTCTCTGCCGCACCCCGTCTGCGGGCTTTCTTGGGGACGGAGCTCCGGCCGCCGTGGCCTGGCTGTTTGAGTCTCGGTGCACAGTAATTCATGGCTGAAGATTTCCTCTGCCTTCCCGGGCTGTGGTGGCGCGAACTGTCTGAGAGAGCTGGCCAGGCCCTGCCTCCTGGCCGGGGGCTGGGCAGCCTGGAGCGCTCCCCGGGCCGGCGCGGAGCTCTCGGAATGTCCCTGCCTTCACCGCATCGCCTGTGTTGAGACTCCGGGCCTCTGTCGGCCAGGAGGCTCCAGAGGTGGGATGCTGCATGGATTTCTAAAGGCAGAGCCACCTTGACAAGCCTTTCAGTCTCGTCCTTTTGCACTGCAGCAGCCTGTCTACGCCCGGCAGAGGGACCAAGGCAGCCTTCCTCCGCCCCTGCCCGTGGAGAGGGCCTTGCTCCTCTGGCCCCCGCGGGGCGCCCTTCCCTGCTCTGGGAGGTTGAAGTCAGGACCTCAAGGTCCGTGTCCATAACCATCTCCACCTCCAGATTTCCTGGGCTGTGCTTTTTGGGGGGAGGGGGAGAAGCACGTGGTAGGAAGGAGGGATCAGATGCCAGAGTTCATCGGTCATGTTAACTCCCTGGTCTCTTTGAATTCCTCCTCCACACTCACGAGGGGAGAGCGTCAGCCCTTAGAGGGGGCCGGGTCTGCACAAGCAAGGTCAAGTGGGAGCAGCTTGGAAGTGTGGGTGGCTGCCCCCCGATAGGCAGGCCCTGGAGGGTTGGACGCAGCCAGATGGAGCCAGGAGGTGAACTTACTTGACTTTGAAGTTCAAGTGCGTGTTCAGACTTGGTTAGAAGGAGCTTAGAAAGTGTGAGGGGAGCAGGCCCAGTGGCCCCGTTGGTTGGCGTGGCGCTTATGAGAGTGTGTGAGGGACAACTAGAACGAGGTAAATAGACCAAAAAATTATTTTAAAAAGGAATATCATGGGCCCTCCCCAGGGGGTGCAGCGGTTGAGCGCTGGGCTGTGAGGCTGCCTGCAGCCTCTGCAGCGCTGGTTCGTTCCCCAGCCACCGGCGAGGGTCCCACCAAAAAAAAAAAAAAGGAATATTATGTGCTCAGGAAATTTAACTCTTAGTCTTTCAGGATGCTGCCTGATCATACAGTCACCTTTGATTGGAACCTTGTCCAGGCAGAGGACAGTCATCTCCCTGTGGGCCTCAGTTTTCCCCGGGTATGATGCTGGTCTGGCATCCACACCCGTGTTCCTGGCAGCACTGTTTACGAAAACTGAACCCCAAGGGCCCATCAGTGAGTGACTAGAAAAACAAAATGCACTATGCCCCGCAGTGGAATATTACTCAGCCCTAAAGAGGAAGGTAATTCTGACCTAGGCCATAACGTGAATGAATCCTGAGGATATTATGTTAAATGACATGAACCAATCACAAGGACCAACTCTGTATGGGTCCCCTCACATGGGGCTCCCAGAGGAGTCAGAATCATAGAGACAGAACGGTAGGTGTCAGGGGCTGGGGGGTGTGAGGGGGACAAATAGGGGTTATTGTTTGACGGGCACAGCGTCTTGGTATTGTAAGATCAATCTAGAGATTGGTACAACATTGAGATTGTAAGTAATGTAACAGGGGGGTCCCCAGGAAAGGAGGAGGTTCCAGGTTCCCTGCCCCACCCAAGGGAGGGTGGAGCTGAGCAGGGAGAGAAGCTGCAGAGGAGACGGAGGAAGGAAGGAAGCAGGATGGAGCCAGAAGGAGACCTGGGTGGGGCACATGGGGCCGAGAGACGCGTGAAGAAACTGCACTTGCCTTTTGGTCGTGGACGGGGTGACACAGATGTGGGTGAGACCCGTGGGGAGGTGACAGTGGCAGCTTTTATCTTGATGTTGATGTTGCTCTTTTCCTCCCAGACTCGGCTGTTGTTTCTGACCCTCTTCTGTGGGTCCCGCTGGAAGGTGCTTTAGACTGTGGCAGCTTTGGGGCCTTGCTCTGGGCCAGTCCTGCTTGGGTGGACTTTTACCCACGAGGGGGCGGGTGACTCTGGGTGCTTGATTTAGAAACTAGATCCTGTGTCTTTCCTGTCTTGTTTCCTAGTTGTATTCAAGTTCCTTCCCATTAAAGTCTCATATGTTCGGTGCTGGTGCGGCGGATGGCAGAGCCCATTTAGAGCAGGCAGGTTTGTGGGTCTGGGCTGCCCCCCTCCCTGCCCTGTAACAGTTACTTCTGAACTATACCCTTAAAGGTGGTTAAGAAGGTCGAGGCCTCCCCTGGTGGCACACGGTTGAGCGCTGTGCTGTGAAGCTGCCTGCGGCCTCTGCAGCAACGGTTGGATCCCGGCTGGCCAGTGAGGGTCCCACATGGCGCGCAGACCTCTCCTGCCGCCCGCTGCTCCCCTCAGCAGTGTACTTGGGTCCTTCTGCCTGCTCTGCTCCCCGCTCTGGCTCTGGCGAATCCTCTCACCCTCCCGAGCATCTGGCCTGTACCCCGGTTCTTGTATAAATAAATAAATAAATCTATTTTAAAAATTTTAAAAATTAAAAAAGAAAAACCCATGGTTAAGGTGATCAGCATCCGTGTATAACATGTGGCCTCATGATGTGTGCATTTTACAAAGGATTATGTTGCTTTGCAGTAAGTGCAGTAAACACGGCTGGGGCAGTGCCTCCATGGAGCTGCTGGTGAGCTGACAGAGCTGGGCCGCGTCCCGGTCCAGTGTGAAGCCCAGCACCCAGTTGCTAATGACTGGCCTGGCTTGAGGCTTCCAGAACTCTCCAGGTTGTGACTGCTGCTGTCTTAGCTGCTGGATATTGGAGGCACTGGCGTTAGGGGGTGCTTCTGGGGGCCCTCACGTGTCTTCCCTTCTTCACCTTCACAGGTGGCATTTTTTCCATCTCAAAACCCAGGGAAAACTCGGGGCACCTTGTCACAAAGCCCAAGGCCTTACAACAGTGAATGCAAAGCCTGGGGGCTGGGCCCCGTCCTTCTGCCTGTTACTCCTCACTCAGCAGGGAGCACGCTGGGGTGTTGGCTGAGGTGGGTGGGTCCCGCCCTCTCTAATTTGGTGATGAGGTGGAGCTGCTGGAAGCAGGAGGGGTAGGAGGTTTTTACGGAGCATGTGGCTGTGTGTGCCTGGTGCCAGCCTCAGAGAGTTTTTGAAGGGATGGAGTGGGCACGAAATAGGAGTGTACGTGGTGTGAGTCACAGAGGGCTTGTGTCCCCTGCCCCAACCACGCTCAGCAGCTCCAGGCCCCCGGGGCTCCCTGAGCAGCATCCACTAGCCTTTTCTTCCCCCTCCCCCTTTTCTTGTTTGTTTTTTGTTTTTAAGATTTATTTATATTTATTTATGCAAACAAGAGCTGGGGTGTAGGCTAGAGGTGCTGGGGGGGTGAGAGGATTCCCCAGAGACAGAGTGGGGAGCAGAACAGGGGATCTACTGAAATGCACTGCTGAGGGGAGCAGCGGGGAGACGGGAGAGGTCTGCTGTGCCCTGTGGGTAGCTCCCTGGCCGGGGATCGAACTCAGGCTGCAGAGGCTGTTGATAGCGTGACTGTGCTGAGACTTTAATCCCTGCACCCCGGGGGAGGCCCCTTCTTGTGTGTTTTAAATGAAAAGTCTTTCACATGGAGTCAGCGTAGGGCTTTTCCTACATCGAAGCCATTAATCTTCCCTCTCTGCAGCCGGGGTAGTCCGGTGGCTGATGGATAGTTGTAGGATAGGAAGCCTTCTTAGAAGTTCTGCTTAAATCAGACCGGAATTAAACTGTCAGACCAAAGCCTCCCTTTTCCCTTGAAGCCTTGGGTCGAGGTCAGTGACTTCAGCTTTGAACTTGGAGCGACTTTCCCTGAAGGAGCCGGAAGGGGAGGGCGAGGGTGGCCCCAGCGGTCAGGGTGTGCTGTCCCCCGCCCTCCTTCAGTGGGGAGGGCCATGCAGCCGCCTCTGCCCTCTCACCTCACCTGCCTCTGCCTGTCCTGTGGGGGCCCCGCTGCATTTGGTTGATGCTGCTGGGGCCTTAGAGGCCAGTGAGGCCTTAAACGATGCCTTCATATGAGCTGATCGGACCCTGGTCCTGGTGGAGGTCAGGCTTGCTCCCGTGGGCCTCGGTTCCCCTCGATCTGGGCTGGTCTGGCACCCGCACTCACATCCTACCTCGGGCTGGTGGACAGTTAGTTGCTGCGGGGAGAGGCCCTTCTCCAGCCGCCCACCCCAGGAGACCACTGCCCCCAGTGGGGAGCAGGAGCCCGGATGGTTGCTTTGTGCTTCCAGCCAAAGGGAGGCGTGGAAATAAAACTGAACGTGACGAGAGAGACGCAACTCCTCAGCCTCCGTCCTGCCGCCTCGGCAAGTTCAAGTGGCTCAGAGCTCGTGAGCGTCCCGTCCCGCGGCCCCTCCCTGGGAGGGAATCTGTGGCTTTCATGGGGACAGCTGTGGGCTATTAATACCAGAGAGGACGTCCTTGGGGCCGCGGGGCAGGCCTGAGGCCGCTCCCCACCGCTTCTGCAGCCAGCGCCGTGGGGACAGATCTCCAGAGCGCCCTCTTCATTTGGTTGAGATGTCACGTGTTGGAATATTGGGATCCTTTTTTAGTCCTTTTCTTGCCATGTGTGTTTTGTTTACCGCTCACTTAGCTGAGCGGGAGGGTGGGTGGGCCTAAGTAGCACGCCCGGTCACGGTCTGGCCTTGGAGGGCTCTGCAGCTCCTGTAGCCCAGGAAGGCGGGATCTTGAGCAGGAGTCATGGCAGCGGGAAGAATACCTTAGCCTGGGGCAGTCCAGAGCCAGCGCCCCTTGGGCCTACCTTGACCTCTCAGTGCCTAAGGCCCGGCGGTCGAGGGCTCCACAGCCCAGGCCCTCACTGTCCCAGGAGGCGGGCTGGGCGGGAATGGGGATGTGGTGGGGGGCTTCGCAGCTGCCGCACAGTTTGAGCAGCGTTGGGGCTCAGTTTCCAACCCCTCCTCCCCGCCTGCCGGGACATCCCTGGGGCTTGATGAATGTGCGAGTTGTGAAGGCTCAGGTGATCTCAATGAGGGGTCATTTCAGAACAAGTCCTGACAGGGTGCTGCTGGGAGAATGGCACCTGGAAGGTACAGACCACAAAGTCAGGAGATGATCCAGGCCATCAGCAGGGCCTCTAGATGCTCATCTGGTCAACATGGGGTCTCTGCACTTGGCTGGCTCCTCCAGGGCCCCCACGGAAGGGCCAGGAAACCCACACCTGTGTTAGAGACCTGGGCGGCCTTTGGTTGCCACCTGGTGTCATTGTCTTGTTCTGAGGCTCAGCCACCCAGAGAGGAAGTTCCAGAGATCACATGCGGCTGCTCCTGTTGGACCCCTTCCCCGCCGGAGGCCTGGATGCTCCTGCGCTCCAGCCCCCACTCAGCTGCAGGTGTTAGGGGGAAAAGGATGTCTGGCTGCGTCTCAGCAGGCCCGCCCTCCTCGAGCACCCGCTGTGTGCCCGGCGCCCTTCCGGATGGGCCCGAGGGGCTCGGTAACATAACTCAGCCGAGGAAACCCCTTCACCAGATCAGCCCCCCAACTGTCTGAGGGCAGCTCCACGACCAGGCCTGTGGCCTCTGCCTCCCCACGTGTCTGGGACCCCGAGCTGCACGTCCTTTTCTTTCTTTTTTTTTTTTTTTTTTAGTTTATTTTTTTTAAAAGAGGCATGAATTTTTATTTATTTATTTATTTGTTTGTTTTGTTTGTACATGCACTGGTACAAGTCAGAAGCGCGGGAGGGTGAGAGAATTCACCAGGGCCAGAGCGGGGAGCAGAGCAGGCAGAAGGACCGAAGGACACTGCTGAGGGGAGCAGCGGGCATGGCAGGAGAGGTCTGCGCGCCATGCGGGACCCTCCTCCGGTGGCCGGGGAGCAGCCGGGGATTGAACCCGCGCTGCAGAGGCTGCGGGCAGCTTCGCAACCCAGCGCTCAACCGCTGCGCCACCGGGGAGGCCCTGCACGTCCTATTCTAACACGAGTCCTTGTGTGACGGGCCACGCACTTTTGGCGTGAACTGTTGCCCGACGCTGATGCAGGTCGGACCAGATCCCCCTAATTCTTTGCTCCTCGGCTCCCTCATTGAGAAAATGGAATCTCCGCGGCTGGGCTGAGGCGAATAGTCAATACGTCGGAAATCCTCGGCGCGGTGCCTGGACACGCCTTCTCTGGCTGAGGCGCCATAGTGGGTTCCAAGCCCCTGGCGAGGGTTGGGACGCCAGCCTGGCTCCCTGGGTCATGTGGGCGCGGGGCCTGAGGCAGAGGGTGCCAGCCTGGCCTTTGAAGCCATGCCCCCCGAGGGTGTGGGTGCGGGCATCATGGAAACTGCGGTGTGGACAGCAGGCCGCGGGGTAGAAAACACTGAGAGTGGCCTCTGGGCCGGAAATTCTGGAGCCGGGGCAAGGGGTGAGCATGCCGGGGCGGGGGGTGGGGGGGGACGGGGGTGGGCGCCGTGCACAGATGCCGCGGCTCGGTGGCTTGGCGTGTGTGCCAGCTGCGTTGACATTTAATTGTAGGTTCGTAGAGAGCGGGGATTCAGTCATCAGGCTGTGGAGAAGGTGTGCGGTGGGTGCATCAGGGGCCATTACCCTGTTTTGCAGATGAGAATGGGAGGCCCCGGGTGCCGAGTGGCTTGCTCGCGCCGCACACCCCTCGTGGGCGTCACACTCCAGACTGCGCTGGAGCCCGGGCCTTTGCCCCCACGCGGCGTTTTCCTCTGTGCTGAGTGGCCTCGGGAATAAAAATGCCCGTGGCTAGTTTGCTAGCCGAGGAAGAGGGTGGACATGTGCCCTGAGCAGTGGGCCCTGCCCCCCAGTTAGGACACACGGACCTTCAAACCCCAGGCTTCCTGGCGCCCCTGTTTGGCGCCCCTGGTCCACCTGGCAAGGGCACCAGCCTCTGGCTTCAAAGCCTGGCCCAGGGGTGTGCCGAGGCCCACCTCCAAATCCAGGCTGGCTTCCCTGTGAGCCAAGAAGGGGGAACCCGCCCGGGGGACTGGGCAAGTTGCTCGTTCCCACCTGTTGACTCCCTTTCTCGTTGAGACTGAGGGAGACTCTCACGTCCACGGTGCTGCCCCGGCACCAGGGTCAGAACTGGAGGTCACGGGATGATGAGGAGAGCGGCCGAGTACAGCCATGGGTGGGGGGCGTTTCTGGTGTTGAGAGTCCTGGTTTCAGTGGTACAGAACTCGGGGTGGGGTGGGAAGGCCTGGCGGGCCCCGACTGGTTGGACGGTGTTCGCAGTGGGGGCTTTTCCAGGGGTGCTGGAACTGCCCGGTCCTGTCGGTGAGTCCTGGCCGCCCGGCTGCACTTTGGTCCTGGGGTCCTGATGCTTTGGGGCGCTGCAGAATTGATCGCCAAAGCAACACCAGCCTCAGCCACTGTGCTCCTTAGGGACTTTGTGTCATCACAGAAATGGGGGATTTGTGGGTGCCGCGATCACCGGGCACCACACTGTGGGGGATTGATGAGATCACGTTGCCCGGCTTTATGGGAGACGGTACTTTGGAAGAAAACAAGACAGACAGTTGCTGCATTTAGAGAGGAGGGTCCGTCTTGTCCTGTGATGCTGGATGGAGGCGACCTGCGCGCCCCCCACCCCCGCGCTATGACTTCAGGGGGCAGGTGCAGCGCTGTCCTCTCCTGGGCTTCTCGGGTGATGGAGGACGCGCGGCAGACCGGGACCCACCTGAGGCTGCCTGTGACCAGGTGCGCGCACTCTGGCTCCTGGGCTCGCCAGCTGGCCCTCGGAGCAGCCACAGGTGGGGGAGGGTAGCTGGTGGGGCCTGAGGTGTGCAGTAGGGCTCAGCGGGCCCCCCTTGCCTGGGGGTCCGTGCACTGCTCACCGCCCAGCAGGGAGAATCGGGGTCTTCCCAGCTGAGAAATTCGGTCACTCTCCTGGCTTGGGTTCTGGTGCGCGGCTCCCAGGTGTGCAGTTGCCCTTTCTCGGGGCGTGAGGGATGGCGCCTCCCTGCAGGTTGCTTGCGGGGAAAGTGCATGCAGATCCGTGTGGCCTGTCTCCCTGCGCCTCCTGCGCCTCCTGCAGCCGCAGGCACATGCCTCGCGTCCCCCTCCCCGCAGGGACGGACTCCGGGACCTCGC
The DNA here is from genome assembly GCF_014898055.3 of Talpa occidentalis. Taxonomy (NCBI): domain Eukaryota; kingdom Metazoa; phylum Chordata; class Mammalia; order Eulipotyphla; family Talpidae; genus Talpa; species Talpa occidentalis. The sequence goes on from NW_023601104.1 coordinate 100,672,714, forward strand.
TGCGCTGACAGGGCTTGTAACCTGTGTCTCTTCTCAGTGCCTCATCTCCCCAGAACGGCCCTGTTCCCAGGGGTGTCTGGTTTCCCCCGCCATTCATCCAACCCCACACCGTCCTTAAGCAGCAAAAACTGGTTTTGCAAAGTAAACCGAGACTCTGCGGCGTCCTGGGCAAGTGAGGATGGGGCAGGCGACTTAATAAGTTACCAGCAGGCCTCTGCGGCGCCTAATGACCCGGCCGTCCTCTGCCTCCCGCCCCCTTTTCCTCGGCTCCTTAACACTCCAGTGGGCAGGCAGAATGGGGGAGGGCCTTCCCCTTCCAGCAGACAAAGCCCGTCTTGCCTTGGGCCCCTCCTGGCCAGACCCCCAGCTGGAGGAGGGCAGGCCTGGGCTTTGAGCTGGCTCCTCTGGGAGATGAGCCTCCTGCCCAGCTGACCCTCTGGGCACAGGGTCCTGGCAGAGCCTGGGCAGCGGGGTGAATCTTTTGTTCTTGCCCCGACTCTGCAGCTGATGGTGGGACCCGTGGGCTTCCGTGAGGCTCCCGTGGGCTGTTGAAAACGTGCTTGCTTTGGCAGGAGCTTGCGTTTGGCAGGAAGGCCCGGGGCTGGGTAGCCTCTCCCTGACCCTGAGACTGGCGAGTGTCTGAGGAGCACAGGGCAGGAGGACAGAGCAGCTCCCCGTGCCCCAGCTTGGTAAAGAGGCTGGTAAGATAATGCCGTGTCCCCCCCGTGGGCAGCCCTTGGGGCTCCCCGCGCTGAAGGCGTTCTCAGCGTAGGAGACCTTAGCACGCGGCGGCCAAGGCCAAGCTGGGGCTCGGCAGCTTTGTAAGGGCATTGCTTCGAGGGGTCCCTCAGAGCCTGCTATTCCACAGAGAAGGCCAGTTGGAAGGATGACTTGTCCCCACTGTCGCCGTGCTGGGGGCCCCACGATATTTAGTGTCCTTAGGAGCCCTCTAGTCCGGGGGGAGGCAGACAGGTCTCACCCCTCGGTGCAGGTAGGAGGACTGTGGCTGCCAGCGTCCAGCGCTGAGAGCCGCGGAGGCCCGGCCCACACCCGGGAAGGATGCTGGGATCCAGCGGCTTGCCTGCAGCGGGGGGGCTGGGGTGGGGGGGGGACACAGGAGCTTTCCCTGCAGTAGTTGTCATCCCTGCTCTCACAGATGAGGAAACTGAGGCCCACGGAAGTTGAGACTCGCCTCTGTGCGTGACGGTGGGTGTCAGATTAGAATCCAAAGCCCGGAATCCCAGCCGACCTTGACCCCAGGCTGCGAGAGGGGCCGGACACGCAGCTGTGCGCCATGAGGGGGAAGTAGCAGGCGGGCCGACCCGACCCGGTGGGCCCTTGAGAAAATGCACCAGATTTTGGCCAGACCTGGGGAGGAAGCAGGGAGGCGGCTTGGACTGGAGGGAGGAGAGAGCGGGGTCTGGCGGGAGAGGCCCGTGTGGACTGGCCGGGGGACAGGCCTGCTCCTCCCTGGACCTGCCTTCGCACCTGAGCAGAAGGCGTGGGATACACCTGCCCCCGGCTCTCTCTTTCCATGCCGGGTTTTAAAGCACTTTCCTTCAGTGGCGGGACAAATGTGTGACGTCACTGCACAGCTATAAGGTCAGGAACAGGACCCAGGGCAGGTTCTCTGATCCAGCAGACCGGGTAAAGGAGGAGTCAGAGTCCTCAGTGGTTTTGCAGGTTTTTATTGGGGTTCAGCGGGTACGTGGCAGGCAGGGGTGCTGGGGGGCCGGGAGGCTGGCAGGCCTCCCAGCCCCCAGCAGGTCTTCACCCTATTGCTCTCCGGCCTTCTCTCGGCTTCTCTTTCGGCTTCTCGGCTTCTGCTTCGGCTTCTTCTGGCGTCCCCGTGACGCCGCCCTTAAAAGCACAGTCTTAGCGCAGGTGGACCCACTCCAGGTGCCGCCGTCAGGCATGCATTCAGGATCACAGGGCTCCCTCATCTATCCTGATGGCGGGAGGGCAGAAAAGCCGGATTTTTTACCTTACCCTACAATAGCGAACAGGAGAAGATAAAATCCCAAACCCCAAAGAGCCCTCCAGGGCTTGCCCGCTGCCTGGCGCATGTGCTGCTCCGCCCCCAGCATCCAGCTGCTGGTGTTTCTAGGGGCTGCTCTCCACGTGCCCCCTGGGGGCCTGCCTTGGGTCTGGTGGGTCACAGGCCCCTTCAGAAGACGGGCTGGGGCTTGGGAGAGGCGGGCCCTCCGGGGAGAACGCCTGCGCCTGTGGGTCCTTCCCGTGAGGCTCTTCTCTGGGGTCATGGCGTGAAGCAGATGAGACGCTGTAGGGCAGGACCGGGCACTGTGCCGGTTTTCTGATCCCATGCAGACCGGGTAAAGGAGGAGTCAGAGTCCTCAGTGGGTTTTTGCAGGTCTTTTATTGGGGTTCACCAGGCATATGGCAGGCAGGGGTGCTGGCTGGGGGGCCGGGAGGCTGGCAGGCCTCCCAGCCCCCAGCAAGTCTTTACTCTATCTGGGCTCTCTGGCGTTCGTTCTGCTGCTTCTCGGCTTCTCTTTCGGCTTCGGCTTCTACTGCTGCTGCTGCTGCTGGCGTCCCCGTGACGCCGCCCTTAAAAAAGCACAGTCTTAGCTCAGCTGAATCCCATCTACCTAGGCCCACACCCTATTCCAGGTGCCCGCCATCAGGCATGCACTCAGGACAAGGATCCATCATCTATCCTGATGGCGGAAGGGCAGAGAAGCCTGACATTTTCTTTACCCTACAGACGCTTTCCAGGCAGGGAGCAGCCGCTCTCCCCAGGTGAGCACAGGGCGGGTGTAGACAAGTCCAGAGTCATGTCCCGGTTTTTAGCTCATGTTCTGTCCGGGAGGGGACGTCAGTTTGGCGCTGCAGCGGCAGCTTGGCCAGCCGTGTCACTGTCCCCGGCGTGTCCTTGGCCGGTGGTTCCAGCAGTGTGGGGACAAACCTGCTCGGGGCATGGTCATCGGACGGTCCCTGGCGTCCCGGCAGGTCTCACCGCAGGGATCCACGCCCCCTCTCTCACGCCCACTCCTAGCCTGCTCTCCCCCCACCCCCCGCGGCCTCCAGAAACAGCGAGCTTCGCTTTAAGAGGCACGTGGGGAAGAATTTCCCCGAGCATGTAGCTGTGGTTGTGCAGGAGAAGGCCAGTGCTCTGCTGGGGCGCGTCCGGGTGGAGGCGCAGGGCGAGGCGATGCCGGGGATGGCCCTGGCGCGGTTTCATGGCCAGGGGAGGAGAGCCGGCCCGCCCCTTCCTTGCTCTCTGTCAAGTGCAGCGGCGGGTGTGCGGGGCCTCCTCTGTTGCTGGCTCCCCTTCGGCTGGCATTTGAAATCTTGCACATTCAAGCACAAGAATGTCTGAAAGCGATCGGGGTTTTCCTGGAAAATGCTTTGTCTTGCACCTACTGCTTGGGGCGCTGCCGGCAACCTGGCCCGCCTGGGCGGGGAGGCCTGGGGCTCATCCTCCAGCACTTTGTTCTCGGGGCTCGCCCCCCACCTCCTGTTGGCACTGGGGCGCTGCTTTATGGCTTATCAGTGTGACCCGATCTCGAGCCTGCTGCCAAGGCGCTCGGATGCCCTCGTCTAAATAGGGGCAGGAGTTTTGTTCTCACCACACACTTGCTGAGCGTCTCCCTGGGACACGACGAGTGGGAGGCGTGTGTGGTGTGGGGAGGAGCCCTGTCATTCTGAGGATCCTGCACCCGAAGCTGGGGTCCCACCCCACAGCACGGTGGGCCGGCACAGAACCCCAACATCTCGCCCTGTTTGGGGAGCCCGTCCTTAACGCCTGTGTTCGACCCCACGCCCCTGCCTTCGCCCACCCTTTCTTATCCTGCTGTCGGGCTGGACCCTTTCTCGGTAGATAACGCTTGAGAGCGGAGCCGGGGGGCAGGATTTTCGCGCTGGTTTCAAGCAGGCCCTGCTGGTGTTCGAGGGACTCAGGCTCGGGGGGGGGGGGCCGCCCCAGCGTGGGTGCCGGACCTGGCCCTGGAGCCACAGAGGAGAGGAGGTGCTGGAAGGGCGAGGACGGAACTCTCCTGCCGGAGTCCACTTGGCGCCGTTGGCCGCCTGCTCTCCGGGGCCGCTGCTGCGAAGAGGCGCTGGCATGGGGTGGCAGGTGCTGGGGTGGGAAAACACTGGCCCGGCGAGACCCGCCAGGCCTCACGGCTCTGGCTCCGGGGGTGAGGGCATTCCTGTGGGCTGGTGACAAAGGCTGCTCCGCAGACTGGCCTGGGGGTGTCGGTGGCCCTGAGCGTGACCCTGTTGAGGCGTCCTCCTGGATGTAACCCCTGGCCCCCGTGTCATCCTCGCCCTGGCAGCCTTTGCCCTCCGGCAGGAGGAGCCAAGTTGAGTGGGAGGCCGCTTGAGTCAGGCTTAGAGTCAGGTTGCCAGGGGCAGGACGTGGCTCTTCCACACAGACGTTGTGGTGCAGGAAGGGGAAGTTGGGAAGATCTGTGCTCGGGGCCCTCGACTATGTCGCAAGTGTCGTGTTTCTGTGCCGCCCAGTCTGGTCAGGCTCCTTGGAAAACCGGCGCGAACACCTGAGCTCAGCGCCCCTGCCCTCGGGCCCAGCTGCCTTCGTGCCTAGGTGTGCAACGGACAGAAACCCCTGTGCTGGACGCAGGGGGCTGCTTCCAGAGCATTCTGTTCACAACAGTGGAGACCTGGAAAGGGCCCAGATGCCGCCAGGGGTGGGTGAATGGGCCGGGAGACCCCGCGGTGGACTGTTACGCAGCTGTCCAGGCACATCAGCTACAACGCGCGGCCGTGCGCATGCGTTCGGCAGCGTCACAGACCTGATGTTTATCGTGTAACGTGGTGTGTCTGACCGTGTAAAAGCGTTTGCTCCCAAGGTGAGTACCAGCCCAGCTGCTTTTCTTGCGAGGCTAAGAGAACACATGAACGCAGCCTGCAGGAATAGACAGACACAGCGCTTCGTTTCAGGCCGACTGTTTCTGGGACTGGAGGAGGTGGGGGGGTGCCATGGGGGTGCCATCTGGCTAGATGGAGGCTATTGTCAAGGCCCTGGGCTTGGGGCGGCGGGTGTGCAGGTCACATCGTAAGCAGTAACTCATCGTAAGCAGTTGCGCCGAGAGTGCTGATCAATAATTAACCCAGTTCTGTGTGTCTCAGGCCCAGCTCCCCCCACACCGCACCCCCAGGTTAGTTTTAGCCAAGGCTGGGGTGGCCCAGATTGCTGGGGCCGGGCTCCAGCCCGCTTTCCCCTGGCTGCCCTCTGGCCCTGGCCTCCCGTCAGCCGCCTGCCGCAGCAGAGACCTCCTGGCTCGGCCACTCGTTTCCCGCCCGTGTCACACACCAGCGCCTGGCTCTGGCGGCCTCGCCCTGGCCCCTTCCACACGCGTGCGTCCGCCCGACGAGATGGTGTTCCCAGGCAGCCAGGGGTCTTGTTTCATCTGCTCATGTTCGGCAGAGGACTCCCCAGCTCCTGTTCACTCACCCTTCCTTCGTGACAGCCCCAGCCTCCCCTCCAGCGGGCCTTGGCCTCGTGGCTGCTTCTGGGAAGACTTTGGGGGGGCCTGCCTGCTCCCCCTCCCCGGGCCCTGACGCGGGGCAGCGGCATGGGCTCTCCTGCCCACCCGTCTTCTAGTAATTGAGCTGTGCGTCTCGAGGTTTCAGGTTCACAGGTGACGGCACACTCGGGGATACAGCATGGGCCCCCCATTGTCACTACCACCACCCCAGGCTCTGCACTGGAGGGACATGGTGGTTGCATCAGGCGTTTTGTGCACTAGAAAAGTCGGCAGGGCTTGGAATCCTCGGGACCAGCTGCCTGAGGCAGGAGATCCGGGCCCCAGGGAGCTGGCTTTGGGTCCTGTGTCCACCCATCCACAGAGGACCCAGCCGAGACACAGCTGAGGTTGGGGAGGTAGCCCCGAAGACCCCACCCACCCACCTCCCACCGCGCCAGGGGTGCGGGCTCAGGGCGAGAAGTGGGTGGTGTTTAAGGATAGTGCTCCTCGGGCATCAGCCTGATTGCTTGGGGTCCTCCCTGGCCTCTGGGCCTGTGGGGACCCCTCCATGCTGTGGACTGCCCAGATTGCAAGGTTTCGATTCCAGCCCCCGCCTGGTCATCGCTGGTGACCTGGGTTTGGCCTCGCCATGTACATCTCAATTTATCTCCGTGTAAAGTGGGCACAGCCCAAGCCCTGAGCACAGCTCATGTACGGGCTGCAGCGTGCCCTTCACACCTGCCCCCTCGCGCCTGAGCGCTCACACACAGTAGGTGCTCAGCTAATGGACACCATTGGGTCTTTCTTCTTCTTCTTCTTGGCTGGCGCTGGGAGGGTCCCCCTGCCAGGGTGGCGGGAGGGGCACAGATGTCCTCCTGCCGGGTTTGGGCTCGGGGACGGCTGGTGAGTGTGGGCTCTCAGCTCGCCCTGTGTGGGCCGGAGCAGCGGCTGCCCTGTGCCGGGTGCTGGGGCGCGTCTCGTGTCCGCCTCCTGTCCTGCCTCCGAATGGCCTTGGTTCTGGTGGACCTGACGCCGCTTTCTGCTTTTTCCTGCCATCAGAGCCCCTCACGGTAGGAGCTTGCTGGAAGCAGCTTTTCTGACCCTGCCCCTGAAGATCCACATTCATCAGCTTTGACAAGTGCCGAGAAGCCCCTCCTGTGCCAGGCCCTGGGGCTCTGGGGGCCGGGACAGCAGTCCGGGCCCCCACAGCCCAGTGGAGAGACGTGGAAGGCGGAGTTGGTTTAGCAGAGGAAGCTCAGAGGTCCTGTAACTAGAGACTCGCTGCTGACAGGAGGCTTCTTGATCCCGTCCCCGGCATGTTAGGCCCATAGTGCTGCAGCGCTTACCACGCTGGCTCACGAGAGAGCGGGCACCGCGTCTTAGCTCCTGGCCTAGACAGATGCCACCTGTGATCCCGGCACTCTCCTCCGAGCCTCAGACTCCCGGACACGGCGCGTCCCACAGCCCCCCCAGCGTCCTGCGCCCGGCGCCCGCCCTCCCTGTAAGGGCACGGTGCCCCCCGGGGCTTCGCCGCAGGAGCTGCGGGGCGGGTGGACGTGACTCAGAGGCCAGACTGGGGACCCCGGCCCTCGTCTCCCGCGGGCTCACGCGCTCTCTCCATGGTCATGTCCTCCGCGGCCCCCGAGCACCGGGCGGCTCTGCTCTCCTCCACTGCCGGCCGCCCTGCCCCTCTTGCTTCTCTCGGGCTTAGCGTCTCCAGCACAGACACGTGCCTTTCCGTCTTGCCGCCTCCTCCCTGGCTTACCTCAGCGTCCCAGCTCGCGGGAGTGCTTGGGGGTTACCCGGGCCTTGCGTGGGCGCACAGCGGCCAGTGGGCAGTACCGCCTGCCGGTGAGGGTTAAATGAGATCCCGCACCCAGGCCCCCAGGCAGGGGAAAGTGCTCCCTGGGGAGGGCGTGTTCGGGGCGACCTCTGTTCCCGGCAGCCGCCCCGCCGTGCCCCGCCTCCGCCGCGTGGTCAGCCGGGCAGCAGCTGGCGAGCACCTGCTGTGGGCAGCGGCCAGGGTGGGGCTGGCGGCAGGTGAGCGTGCACCTGTCCCCCGAGATTCTGAGGTTCCCCTTCACCTCGGAGGCCAAGTGTGCGGGCCGGGGCTAGGGGAGGGCAGGGGACTAGACAAGAAGGGATTATTTCCAGTTGGGGTGATGGGGAGGTGGTGGCAATGGGCGTTGGGTGGGGGGGTGATTGTAGCAGGTGTTGGGGCAGGTCAGGCCACCCCTGCCCCCCACTGTGGACAGCTGCCCTTGCTGTGATACCATCTGTTGAGATTTTCACTTCCTGCTGAGATATTAGTCGTTGCAAACTTGTCATTTCTTAACCTTCCTCCACCCCAGTTTTCAACGTGTCCTCCATCGCCTGCTCCCCTCCCCCGTTTCCTGCTAGAGACTAAACTCTCGGTGGTAGAATAAAAGAACCCGCCAGAGTTTCTTGCTCTCTAGATGAGTCTGGTCATTTGGTGGAAACTCCAAGGGGCAGGCCCAGCCCTAGGCCCCACCCTGGGTGCCCTCCTGCTCCCTGTAGGTTTTGTTGAGCTTGCCTGTCCCTTCACGGTTCCACGGTTCCTCCATTAGATCAAGTGGGTCTTATCTTTGTAACTCCCCTGCCCCCGCCCTCCCGCACCTCCCCAGCACACCCTGACACCCTGCATTGGTGTCCAGGAGATACTGGTGCAAATAGGAAGGTGCACACCCAGCCACCAGCCTCCTGCCCTGGGGCGATGATCTGGAGACCTGGCTGACTCTGCCTGGCTGGCCACCACCTGCTGGGGGCTCCCCGCACACTCTGCGCCTGCTTGTACCCCAGGAGTGACAGAGCTGGTGCCTCTCTGGCCCGCCATGGGAGAGGGCTGCCTGTGGGTGCCCTGTGACCTGGGGTGAGGGCTGGGGTGGAGTGGAGCAGAGTGGGTCCCGGTGGATGGGGGTGTAGATGCCACATTCCCCCCAACGCAGCTACTTGCTAGGAAGCGGGGAGGCCCTGCCTCTCCCAAGGAGCACTGTGCGCATGCCCAGGGCAGAGGATGCCGGGAAGACCAGCCTCCACCGCCCCACCTGCCTGGAGGGTGTGGGGAAGTAGTTGGGGGCCCACAGACCTGGGGGTGTTAGCGCCTTCTCCAGCACCCGCCCTCTGCGGACACCCCCCGCCCCTGCGGTCTGCCAGCAGGCTGTGCACACTCCCTGGCCTGCCCCCCAGCAGCCTGTTGACTTTCCCAAGAAAGGAACTCTGCAGTGCTGAGTCACAGTCGTGTGGCCCTCGCTGCCGTGAAATGTGGCTCCTCGCATCCACCCCAGGGCAGGCGCTGAGGGTGAGGACAGGGCCACCCCTCCTGGGACTCGCCCTCTGAGTCCTCCCTAACCCTGCCCCGCTGAGGCCCCACCCCAGTCCCTCCCCCAGCAGGGTCGGCCTCAGTGGACTCTGTCAGATGCACATGAGCTCCTTGGTGTTCCGGGCCCAAGCGCAGGCAGCCCGGGTGTCCCGACCCGATGTGAAGTGGCTCCCTGCGGTTTTCTCCTCCCGGCCTCCCTCGGTTTCCTGCTCTCTGAGGAGTGTCTAAGGCGCTTCTGAATCGAAAGTGCTGAGTGCCGGGCTGTGTGCACGGGGTTGGCCCGGCTCCCTCCCGCACCTGTGGTTGCTCTTTGTCCCTGGAGCCCAGCTTCGGCTGCCTGCGGCCAGGCCTCTATTCGCCACGTGAAGTGGGTCCTGAAGTGCCTTGGCGGGGTGCCCTGCCTGAGCTTCGGGGGATAGGGGCTGCCCCACGGCTGCCCACCAACGGTCTTGGCTCAGTAGGGGACTTCCTAGCATCAGATAAGCCGACTCCGCCCCCAGAGCAGCCCCAGACTGCACAGCAGCCCTCAAGGGAGGGTGCAGCGCTCTGGGCACCCTGCGCTGTGCTCAGCCCCCCTCCTGTTGGGGTTCCCCAAGCGCCTCCAGGATGTGTCCCGCTGGCCATGCTGTGCTCCCTGCCCCAGCACCTCGTCTCCTTTGCCAGACTCCCCCCATTGCGAAGGAGCCAGGGTCCTTACAGGCTGCCCTGGTCCTATTGCAGGAGAGCAGTGGCTCAGAGAGGGCCGTGGCCTGCCTGAGGTCGCAGGGCAGCCGCTCGGCCGTCTCCTCTGCTCTGGGGGTGTCGGGTTTCCAGGTGCCCCTTCCCACTGGTCTCCTTGGGCAGCTCAAAGGAAATATTTGTTTTCCTCTCCGTGAACAGAGAATGGAGTCATGCTTGTTGCTGTGAACAAGGCCAGGAGGACAGGCGGTGGGGAGTCTTGGGGAGGGCCCTCTCTGGTCATGCGGCTGCCTCATTAGGGGAGCCGGGGCTCCCGGGCTTGCGCAGATCTGCGCTGGCTTTGGCCCTGGGGACCCCAGGATTAATTGAAATGAGGTGGAACAGATGGATTGAATCTCTCCGCAGCTTTATGTGACAGCCTCTTGACATAAAAACACTTCATTACCCACTCGTTTTGCCAGTGCTCCTGCCCCAGGCCCGGGCGCAGGGGGAGCGGGGGGAGCTGGGAGCCCCGTCCAGATGGAACTACAAGCTCGTGGCCCATGGGCCTGGGCTTTGAACAGGCGGCCGAGGATAAATCATCAGGCTAACATCCCCTTTCAGCAGCTAAATTAGGAGGTCGTGTTCCTGGCCTTCACATCCCAGAGAGTGGGCTGTGGCGCTTGCTTTTGGGGTCAAGTCCCTGCTGCTCTCAGATGGTAACAATGTGGGAGGCGTGATTGTTGGGGCGGGCAGGAACCACGGACTATAAACACCCCAGCCTGGAAGGCCTGAGGCAGGCATCCCTGCAGAACTTGGCCCGGTTAGGGCCACAGAGGAGTGGGCGAGGCCTGCGGGCAGCTCAGCAGACCAGAAGCTCCGACTCCCATCCATACCCCGATCCCACCAGGCAGCCCCATGAGCAGCGCTGGGCGAAGACCCCTGAGATTGGGAATTTCAGCCATTCTTGCCTTGACCACCTCACCTGGGCATGGGGAGGAGTGACAGGACCTCCTGGTGTGTGTTTGCCATGCCAGGTTGTCGGGCGGTTTTTTGGAAAGATTTATTTATTTATACAAGACCTGGGGTACAGGCCAGAGGTGTGGGAAGGTGAGAGAATTCACCAGAGACAGAGCGGGGAGCAGAACAGGCAGACAACCAAAAACACTCCTCAGGGGAGCAGGGCGAGACAGGGGAGGTCTGCTGTGCCATGTGGGTCTCTCCCTTGCGGGGCTGGGAATCGAACCCGCGCTGCACTCAACCCGCTGTGCCACCAGGGAGGCGTAGGCGGTTTGTATATGGGGCCAAGAGGTTGTTGAGGGCATTTGGAAATCTCTCTTGCCCACATCCAGCTGGGAGGCTTTGCGGGGTGTCCCAGGAGCAGTGCTGGCTGAGGCTGGAGACAAACTCCAGGAGGTGGCAGAGCACCCCAATCTCCTTTGTCTCTCTGAGGAGCTGTGGGGCTGTGTCTTGCCACCTCCTGGGGTGCCGGGGTGGGTGCTAGGACCGTTTCTGGGAGACCTGCCAGGCCTGAAGTCCCTTCTGTGGCTTAGGACTTAAGATGACCCTTGTCTTGCTTCGCTTGCTTACACAGCTCTCACATTAGGGGTCTTCCAGGCAGAGGGCGGGTGTGCGCCACCCAGCACTGGGGATCGAGGTGCTCTTAACTTTGGTTAACATCTACAGGCTCTGAACTCTTAAGGCATATGGGGCCGATACTGCCAAGTTTTAAGGCGTCTAGGAAGGAACTCAGCAGAGGAAACAGCTGTCCTGTGGTGTGGAGCAGAGACTTGATTCCCAAGGGGGCAGAGGGAGAGACTCCTCCAAGAAAGAGATGCTTTTGAAAACCTTACTCAATTTAAAATTCGAGGCGTTTTCTGCTGCCTCTGAGTAGGGGTTGATTGGCAAGTCAAAGTGTAAAAGTGCCCCAGAAGTGGGCAGATGGGGCATCAGGCGTTCAGGAGAAAGAAAATTTTATGTTTAAGGGCATCAAGGGTGGCTGCCTGGAGGAGGGGGCGTTCTCGCTGCATTTTGGAAGACGAGTAGGGTGGTGGTCTATAATCTCTGTCAGAGCTGGCGATGCGTGAGGAAGCGAGCTGAGGTGACAGGGTAAACGGAGGTCTGATGTGCTGTTCCCTGCCCCTCCCCCATCTCTACCTCTCCCTGCCTCAGAACCCTGGGACTTGAAAGCATTCTTCAGGGCCCAGCCCAGAAGCTGCCTTCTCTGGGAATCCTTCCTAGGCTCGCGTAGGCAGGGTTGGACTGTCCACCTCCCTGCTGTCCCAGCCAGGCCCAGGGCTCTCTGCTCACAGCTGGGTGCTCGGCCTGTGTTTTGAATATCTGAGCCTCAGACCTGAAAGCACTGCTGGGTGTCACGCCTGCTTCGCAGTCCTGACTTGGGCGCAGCCCCAGCCGTCTTCGTCTTCGCTTCTCCACGTGCTAAGCGGTTTTTGCTGTCTCGGCGTGCCCTGTCTCCTTGGCAACCGTGAGCGTCTTCATCTTCCAGCCTCTGCTGGGAGTTTGTCTTAACTTTTCTGGCATTTTCCTTCAGTGACTTGCACTGACAGCTCCTACTCAGGCTCCCAAGGAGCGGCATTGCATGGACCTGAGGCAAAAGTTCGCCTTTAGCAAGTTTTTTTTTTTTTCCTTCCTGGCAAAAGGTCAAGCCAGCAAATTCAGTTTCATCTGCAGCAAGAAAAAGATTTCTTCCTGCTTTTGTGAAATCATTGTCTTGATCCAACAAACCCAGGGTTTCCAGTGGAAACTGAAGATAACATCTCTCTCTCTCTCTCTCTCTCTCTCACACACACGTGCAAACACTTCCTTGTTTGCACCCTCGGGGAAGATGACCTTTCTGTTTGTGCAGGCAGAGGTCCAGAGAGGCCCTGGGGCCTTATTCTGTGAGGACCTCCTTGCCTCTGGTGGTGCTTTCTGGGATCCCTGAGTGTCTTCAAGGGTCTGGTCTCTGGGCGCCCACCCTTCCCTCAGGCCTCCTGCCTCAGCTGCCCCCGCCCAGCGCGTCCCCTGCTGGCCACCTGGCGTGTCCTGGCCGGCAGCTCCTCTTCCAGAGCAGCAGAGCTGCATGCTTCTTGATTGGGGGGTGGGGGGTTGTTTGGGAGAGAGGGGTTAAAAATGGTTGTGCACATCACGTCTCTTCTTGGATACGTGACTTTGCCACAGATGAGAGGGTAACTTGTTTTAAAATGGACATTTTTCAGTGCTCCATTCACCACAGTTCAGGATCTGGTAAACAGGTTACCGAGAAGCTGCACCAGGAGGATTAAAACTTCTGATTGAAAGTGATTTGATCACATCGCTGAATCTCTAGAAAATGCTGGGAAACCTGCTCTTTCTCATCACTCCAATACAGTTGTCTGGGTACATTTCCTCCTCTTCCCCCACCCCCGAAATGAACCACACTTGGGTGTCCTTTTATTCATTCTTAAGCACGTCTTGTCTTCCTGCCCGTGCTCCAGTATCCACTGCACCTGGAGCGTGAGGCTGCCCTTCCCTCCGCACCACCCGTGCGCTCGGATTTGTATTTTGAGGTCTCGTTGGGAGCGTTTTCAGCTTCCAGCCAGCCAGTCCATATGCTGCTGCTCATGGTCCCCCCTTCTGCTGTTGACAGTTTGACTGTGAAACGTGCAGCTTACTGAGAGTTTGGGGTCCACACCCTTGTTCTCAGAAGTGAGTTCAGGGATCGTTTTAAGGGGCCTGCCCCGAGTCCCTCGGTGGCCAATTCATGGGCGAAGCCCACGCTCATTGGAATCCAGCGCAGGCTCATTGGAATCCAGGTTGAGCGGGAGAGAGACTGGCTGAAGGGGAGCTGCACGCGCGTCCCCGAAGGCCCTGCCAGCTTAGTGGAGGCGACTGGACAAAACGCAGAAGATGAGCTTCACAGGCAGCTGACCCCTGAACTGTGCGGGCCACTGGCCCTCGTCCTCCTTGTAAACAGATTGTGCAAACCTGCAGGATCTGCGCTGGGCGAATTCTTTTCTCTTCCATGTTTGTTTCTTACAATGTGTTTTTTCTTCTGCTGAATTTATGAGAATAGACATGACAGAAAAAAGTGTTCACCGACTGTTGCGACTCTTTGGGGTGGCCTGCGCAAAGGCCGGGGGACGGGAGAGGGGCACGAGGGCGTGGGGTGAGCCCCTGGAACCAGCCTGGGGATGGCATCTTGGGATCCGTGAAGCCAGGGCCCGGGCAGCGGCCTTCTTCCCTGTGGGGCGACTAAGAGGCCCCAGTGTCCACCCGGCTGGCCGCTCCCTCTGCAGTGGTCAGGAGCGTGCTGCGCATGGCCAGGTGCCCCTGGAGCCTGCTTGTCGCCCTCTCCGTGGTCCGCGCCCCGCGCCGTCACCAGTGGGGCTGTGGACGGCAGGGGCTCCCACCCTGTCCTGGGTTTTCCGGCCTGGAGCCTACGAGGGCTCTAACGGGACGACGGAGTTTTCCTTCCACCGGGCTTCCTGGCTCTGCTCTAGAACTGCGCGCTCGGCGGCCTTGAGAACCCACGCCGCAGACCTTGAGACCGGCCGCCCGGACTCCCCCGGTCACCCACCTGGAAACTGGGACCCCCAGGGCTGCTGGCCGGACTTGCTGACACAGATGCAGCCCCCGGGACCCGCCAGCTGGGGTGACAGACGCTTCCTGGACCGTGTCCTCTGGCTGCCCCGCCTCCCGGTGTGGGGCGCCTTCCACCCCGCCGCTCTGGGGGGAGGTTCTTGTCGATAAGATCTTGTCTTCGGGGTTTGCAGCCATGTGTGTCGGGGTTCTCTCCCCTTTGCGCGGAGGCCTTTCCTGCCCCAATGCTGACACCCGAGTACTCCGACCCGCTGCAGACAGATTTTTTTGCAGCTCTTTTGGTTTGTTTAGAGCCGTTGCCAGCGGGATCCTTCTGGGGTGCGGTTAGTGCTGTTCGTGAGTGAAAAGGCAAATCTGGATCTGAGAGCAAAGCTGCAGGGGAGGAGGGGACGGGGCTTCAGAGCCCCCCTGCGTCCAGGTTTCCCACCCCGTCTCTGCCCTCCAGAACACAGGCCCTGGAGTCACTGCAGCTTTTGCTTCTGCTTTTGCAAAAGACCAAATGGCAAGGGGTGGGGGCTGCTCAGGCCACCCCGCGGGCTTGTGCGCTCCAGGCTTGTTGGGACACACCTCACACAGCCCCAGGGTGACCAGGCGCCCACCAGCAGGCTGGTGCTAGCTGCGCCTCCACAGGGGCTTTCTGTTCCGAGTGCCAGGCAGGAGGTCCCCTCATCTGCAGCCTCCTCACGTCCCCTCTAGACTGAGGGCCTGGCCTGCTGCCCCGGAGGCCCCGCTACCTTGAGATTCGACTTTCCTCTGGGAGGGCCGAGCCCTGAGGCGACTGGCAGCTGTGTAAGGAGCAGCCACCAGCCCACGCGCAGCAAGTGTGAGCAAGGAAGCGAATTTTTTATTTTAATGAAGATTTAAAACCTACTCCCATTCAGTTTCCAGGAACCCTTAGTGCGTCTGGAACGACTTGCGTGTGCAGGCCTGCTTTTTAAGGTCAGGTCCATCCAGTGAAAAATGAGCACCTGAATGGATGTGCTGGGTCAGCCACATCTGGGTTTCAGAGCTGGGTGTGAAGGCAGAGTGGGGGGGAAGCTCCTTCATGATGCCATGTCGCTTATGTGGTGAAATGATAGCTGGGTGCACTGGCTTCATGGAAGTGTATGTAGTGTTGTTGCTTTTTTTTTTGCATAGAAGAGCTGGGGTGTAGGCCAGAGGTGTGGGGGGTGAGAGGACTCACCAGAGACAGAGCGGGGAGCAGAACAGGTGGATCCACTGAAACCCACCGCTGAGGGTTGCAGCGGGGAGACAGGAGAGGCCTGCTGCATCATGGGGTAGCTCCCTGGCCAGGGATCGAACTCATCCTGCAGTGGTGATAGCACTGAGACTTAACCCCTAGGGCTCCAGGGAGGGCCTCATTAAAGTATATTATTAGACTGTTTCCACCTGTTTCTTTTTACGTCCACTAAGGTAGCTACTAGAAAATCGGAGCTTTTCCTGCCTCGCCTTCCCTTTCTCCTGGAGAGCTGTGGCCACACTCCTGCCGCCGAGCCTGCTTTTGCTGGAAACGTGATGGATGGTCCTTTAGGGGGATGCTTAATGGCTCAGAAGTGTCCTGAGCCATCGAATTAGGTCTTAGGAGAACTGTGGTGTTTTGAAAGGAACAACTTAAGAGAAAAGCCCTGCTCATAAAACAGACACAGTACTTCATCGCACATGACACGTGTCTCCTGTGGGAAATGCGAGAGTCCTGAACTGATGAAATTAAACATCCTGTTTCGGAAGGAGAATTACATGGGTTTTCTGGCAATAATTTCTAGCATTGTTTCTAGTAATCTCTTGCTTAGAATTATCATTAGTACAAAAATGCTGCTTTGCATGATTGCAGAGGCTTTCCATATGGTCCCACATTCCCCTTTATGAAACTTGTGCACCCTGAGAAAGGGGCTGAGTCGCCCAGATGCCTCACTGCTGGCCCAGACCCCGGGAGACTTGTGAAGGTCAGTGGCTGGCTGGGCAGCGGGGCCCTGGGGTTAGTGCTGAGGCAGGTTTGGGACCTGAAGAAGGGCTCGTCTGGCTGGGAGGCCTTCCCTTTGCTGAATGGTGGGTTTTGCTGATTTTCCTGGTGGTGTGTGTTCTGGCCTGGGCAGCCCTGAGGAATCCATGGCTGAGGCCGCCATTGAGAACCAGTGTGTGGGGTTGACTCTTCCTGAACTCTGAGAGAGGGCGGAGGCTGTGTTGCAGCTCAGAGTTAATTCCCACACTCACATACGTTCCGCCCACTGAGATGCATTTGAGAAACATTTGCCATCTCTCTTAGGGTGACATGCCCGCACTGGACAGAGACCTAATCCAACATGCAACAGAGAGGTGGCTGGGGTGTTTGGGGCCAGGTATACCTCATGGCTTGGCATCTTCTTCCCCCAGTTTCTGGTGTGGACAGGAGCCTTAGAAAGCCTTTGGTGTGCACAGGAAGGAGGCTGGTAGCTTTCCTGGGCTACCCTTCTGAGCTGGTGGCTCTGGGGAGGCCTGCGGTGTGCAGACCTGTGGGGTTAGCCCATCTTGTGATGCCTTTGCCTCTCGGCTCTAGTGCTGAATACAGAGTCCTCACTTGGGCCATCGGGTGACCCCTGAAAAAAGATGGGTGCCAATGGAAATTTAAAAAAGGGCGTCAGGGGCCTCCCCTGGTGGCGCAGCGGTTGAGCGCTGGTTTGCAAGGCTGCCCGCAGCCTCTGCAGCACCAGTTTGATCCCCGGCCACCGGCGAGGGTCCCACAAAAAAAAAAAAAAAAAAAAAAAGCATCAGTGGGGCGCTGCTGGTGAGGAATTTCTATAGTGGCCACTTTGTAAGACCAGAAATACGTAAGCAACTTCCCTCCTTGGTTGTCTTCCATAAAATGTAATTTTTATCTTCTGATTTGTGGAAAAATGAGACCCGTCCAGGCAGGGAAGACCCGCGTGCCTGAGAAGGGCTCCAGGACTTGGTGGTGGGGCTGATCGGCACCTCCCAGAGTCGGTGACAGACGCCCGACAGGGCCCTGACGCCTGGCTGGTGCCTGGGCTGGTTTCAAAGCCCCTGGTGTGAGGGCCAGAAGGCAGCTCGTTCCTGCGGCCACCTCGGCGACGGTGCGATCAGCCGTGATTTATCCCTCTCCCCGGGAAGTCGCCGCTGGCCGTGAGAGCCGTCTCCTCAGTCACAGCGTGGCCCAAAGACCCGCCATGCCGCGGGCCCTGAATCATCAGGCTCGAAAGACTCCGTGGCATCTCTTTAATCTTTATTCTGCTTGTTTTTTTTAATCGCACAGCCAGCCATACAATAGAAATAATCAAGAACATCCTTTTCAGAGAAACTCCTGGTCCTGCGTATCCGTGCATTTCCCGCATCTGTTTATTCCCGGGGTCAGCGCGTGGACGGGACGTGAGGTTTGTTTGGTGGTGATGACCCAGGCAGTGCAGACAGCCTCCGACTTACGTCTCTTTCCGTCCTAAAGGCCCCTGCTGTGGCACGGTGTCTTCAGCGCTCCCTTGGGTGGCCGTGTGCTCATCCAGTGCCTGGTTAAGCTGAAACTTGCTGAATCATTATTTTTGTTTCCTGTTCTTAAGGTGTCTTTCCCCCTTTGTTTCTGTAGGAAGTTCTCCAGCAGCTGATCGTCATGAATTTGCCCAATGTTTTGCAGATTGGCAAGGACCCGCTGTCTGGTAAGTACCCCCCCCCAACCCCCACGTCCCGCGGCGCCTGGGCAGTGCCCGCAGCTGTGGGCACCGAGCTCTGACTGCCAGCTTGGAGCCGGCCCAGTGAGAACACGTGGTTACCTTGGGGAGATTTGAAAGGGTGGGTTTATTACCCAAAGGCATCAGACCAAGAGCGAGTGTCTCCCCACCCTCCGGGCCAGAGCAGAGGCGGGCAGACGAGGCCCCGGCGTCCCCGGGCACCAAGGAGCCCGCGTCAATGGCGTCTCTCCTCGGTGAATGCGGCATCAGTGACTCTGTGTGTGGTACCTGTTGGCAGGAAAGTCAGACTCTCACGTGGAAGCTCACATCTGTCTCCTGCTGGGACCTGGGACGCTGTGCCCCCCGGGGCAGGCCTCGGGGTTGGCCCTTGGGACTCTCCTCCCCTCTCCTGCTGGCCTTCGGGGCCTGAGTCCTGGTCTCGGACACTTGGTGTGACTTGCAAAGACCAAATGAGTTGTCCTGCTGGACATTTTCCAGAAAGTTGGGGCTTAATTCTGATGCCAAACTCAAGGGCTGAGCTCACCGGGCAAGGGGCCTCACCCCCTCCAGCTCCGGGCCCCTCCCTGCACGGCGTTTCTGGGTCTGGGGCCTCCTGGCAAGGGCAAGGGCTCCCTAAAGGGAGGCGGTCACGAGGTGTCTCCTCAACGCTCTCCCGGGGCCTGGCCGCCCTTGATCTTGTCTGCAGCTGCGGAGGCTGATGTTGCCTTGAGACGCAAGGGCGCGTGTCCCAGTGACCAGCCGAGGCCATCTCGGGAGGAGCGGCTCCCGTTCGGTGCTGTGCCCGGACAGCAGCAGCTTCTGGGGCGCCGGGCCAGGTGTGCTGCGTGGACGCACCGGGCTCCCGCGGGAGGGGAGGCAGCTGGCCAGCGAGCGCCCGTGTCTGCGAGGGCCAGCAGGACGAGATGCCCTTGACCTCCCCTGTCTTCACACGCCGGCCCTTGACCACCCGCAGCCCTGACCTGGTTTGCAGAGTCCACCCTCCTGGCGGCTCTTGGCAGCGATCACCCCCCTGCCTGGACTCTGTGCACCAGTAACAGGGACTGTTGGGTTCACCACCACCACCCCCCACCCCGGCCCTCCTTTTGGGGCGTGTGTTTCCTGGCTTGATGTCACTGTTCCCCCAGTAGAGCGTGTCAGATGCTCCAGGGCCAGCCGCAGCCCTGCGCCCCGCGGGCAGTCAGGATCCCCGTGATTTCTATGGTAACTTCTGGAAAGCGGGGGTCTGCTTTGCTGAGCAGCTGTATTGTCTGTCCTGACTATTTGGGGGGCTGGTGTTAAGGGGGGAGAGGAGAGATGCCTGAGTGGCTGGGGCTTCGGGCTTTGTTCTGTTCCCTCTGCTCTGGAGGCGGCTGTGAGCACGCAGAGGGCCGGGGAGGGGGGAGCTCCCGGAGCCCTGACTCCACCGCGTGCGGGTGTCACGCGTGCGTTCAGAAGTCGAGGTGACCTGGGTATTTATCTGAGGAATGTGCCGCCGCTGCTTGAGAAGGTGTCTGCTCCCCGCTGCTCCTCGAAGCACAGTGTACGGCGGGAGGTGGGGGGGGCGGTGGATAGAGGAGACGCACGTGTGTGCAGGGGGTGTGTGCAGGGGGTGTGTGCAGGGGGTGTGCTCCGCTTGGCGGTGCTGGAGGTGAGCGCTTGCCCATTGTGACAACATGAGGCCTGAGGGAGTGATGCTAAGTGAGATAAGTCAGAAGAAGAAAGACAGAAACCGATAATTTTAGTCATTTGTGAAAAACTACCAAAGCAAACAAATAAGCCCCTAAACTGACTATAGAATGGGGGTGCCTGAGGGGAGGGGGGAGGGGTGGCACTGGCAGAGGAGTCCGTGCGTGGACTTCGTTGGGGGTGGTGGGTGTGGTGTGAGACACACAGTTGTCCAGGGGAGAAGCTGGAGTGTTGCGCCCCATGGAGTGTTGTGAACCTGTATTACTTAAAAAAAAAAGTAGATCTGGGGCTCCCTGGGGGCGCAGGGGTAAAGTCTCAGCACTGTGGAGTTATCAGCAGCCTCTGCAGGACGAGTTCTATGCCCGGCCAGGGAGCTACCCGCAGGGCGCGGCAGACCTCTCCTGTCTTCCCGCTGCTCCCCTCAGCAGTGGGTTTCAGTAGATCTGCCTGTTCTGCTCCCCACTCTGTCTCTGTTGGATCCTCTCACCCCCCACACCTCTGGCCTGTACCCCAGCTCTTGTATGCATAAATAAATAACTCTTTTTTTAAAAAAGGATATCTGAAAATGTGCTTTTGGGAGTTGTAGTTGTGTTGCCCCCACCCAGGTGAGAGTGGAGACTCCTGGTTTAAGGGACAAGCTCTCAGGCACTCCTCCCATAGGCAGGGGGCCCCCCATCTCAGGCACAGCCTGCCAGCCCTGGCCCGTGCTCTGCCTCCTCACCTGCCACGGCAGCGGCAAGTGGCTCGGCTGAACCCAAAATACACCCTTTCCCCCCACCCAACCACCCCCCGCCTCATCATCTGTCCTTGTCCTGCGTCTCTCTCCCCCCGCCCATGTCAGTGTCCCCCATCCGGCTGCATCTGGAGACGCCCCTTGTTGGTCAGGCACCCCACGGCCGAGGGCTCCAGCCTCTTTCTGAACCGCGTGGGGTGCGAGACTGCCTAGGGAGAGGACAGGTCCCCACGTCTGGTACCAAACAGAGACATCAGCAGAGGTGTAGATGCTGATTTTTTTGTAAACAGCTTTACGGAGGGGTGATTTCCAGGCCGTGAGGTGCTCCCACCCTCAGCCTGCAGCGCGTGATTTGCCCCCATAAATGTACAGAACCGTGCGGCCGCCGCAGTAGCTTCAGAACCTACGACTGTGCCCTGTGACGCGAGCGTCCCCGGCGCCCAGTGGGGTGCGCTGGGAGAGGGCGGGAGAGTCCATCCAGCCCCGAGACCCCCAGGCCAGGCCCCCATGGCCGCGGCTGCAACAGGCTGCCCCGAGAGCGGAGGGGGTGGGGGGGCTGCCTCGCCCCCAGGTCGGCCCGAGGGATGAGCCTTGGGCCGGTGCGTGGAGGTCTGGCAGGGGTCCCGGAGCCTTGGAGACCGGGGCGGGGGGCGCGCCACCAGCATGAAGTCGCCCACACGCGCGCCAGAGGCGGGGAGCCTTAGTTATGGGAGTGTTTTTCTCTTTTTAAGTTTTAAAAATAGATGTGCGGAGCATTTGGGTTTCTTTCTAAATAAAGAACAAAGCCGGTTTCTTCTCTGTGCCTGCCTGGAAGGCTGGGGGCGGCTTTTCTTCTTTTTCGCTAACTGCGCACACCTCTCGGGAGCTCGCCCTGGTGCTCCCCGTGGCCGATGCTGACGCTGCGCTGTTAGTTAAAACGTGTCACGGTTTGGGGAGATCTTTTGGTTTCGGCCAGTGCACCAGGGTGGACGCAGGTGCCAGGGACAGGACAGACCCCGGCAGGGGAGCTAGTCCCGCCCCCCGCGCCCAGCTCACAGACAGGGACCCTGAAAGATCCCGGGACTCCCCCTTCCTCTGACCTAGAAAAGGAGGTGCCGCGGCTCGAACTGCCGGGAGAGCGTGTGCCTCTAACTCTCCTCCTGGGCCACGGGACCGTGTGTTCTTCTGCCCCGGGTGGGATCCGGGTCAGCTCAGCGAATGGAGAAAGCACGCCGTGCGCTTTAAATCGCTTCCCGATCTCTCCCGGGGTCTGCCCCTTCCGGCCCAGAGCCCGCAGGCTCAGATTTCCTGTTTTGTGCCTCGAATCTCGGGATTTCCTCTCTGACTGTCCGTGGTTTTCAACTGTCTCCCCTGGTCACCCCCTCCCTGGGAAAGCACTGGGGACTCTGGGTCTTGGGCAGACTACGCCCCGCTTTCCTGTGTAGTGCTTGGAGGAAAGGTCTTCCCTTGGCCGGGCCTTTTGGACGCCCAGGACTGGGTGCTGCGGGATCCTGCCCGTCTGTCTGGTCTCACGCATGCTGGCCCGGCGGGGACCCGGGTTCCACCTGTGGACACCAGAGCGCGTCTCCCCCGCGTCCTCCCTGGCTCCTGCCACGCCACGCTTGCCTGGACGGCAGACCACCGCCTGGGGACCGGCTGCTGCTCCGGCTCTCCCCTGCAGGCTGGTCTCACCCCGGCAGCAGGGCCTCGTAGTCTGTCACTCTTCTGCTCCAGCCCTGCTGGCACTAGGGCTGCGCGCTGGCTGTTCCCTCTGCCCAGAATGATTTCCCTAGATATTCAAGCACAGCTCCTTCAAGGTTTGCTCAAATGCCGCCTTAGTGCAGCCCCCCGACCTCCCTGAGGACAGTGGACGCCCTGCTCTGCCAGTTTTCATAACTTGTATCACCTGATAGACTATATATTTTTTCATGTCTCTTGCATGGCTTATTTCTCCCGCTCTAGGATGTAACTTCCCATGAGAGCCGGAATCTTTGGGGTTTTGTTGTTGTTGATAACGTCGCAGTCTCTAGAACAGGGTCTAGCACCTGGTCGCCGCTTTCTGTCTCCTCTGCCCACTTCCCCACTCCTTGCTGGTCAGTGGTCGGGGCCGAATCAGAGTGGTTCCCACCCACCATCACACGTATGGCTCCCCCAGGCTGGAGGGGAGGTCCTGAAAACTGCCCTCACCCCACCATCTTGCCGGTGAAGCATCCATTAAACATATGGTTTATCAAAGAGAAAAACCCACCAGAAGTTGTCTGAGCGCCAGGGCATCACGGCCGCTGCGTCTGTGAAAGAATGGGCCAGAACTGGGCCAGCGCCAGGCCCCCTTCAGGCTCTGGTTTCTTAGCAGCAGGCCTGTCTCTGTCTCTCTCTCTCTCTGTCTCTCTCTCTCTCTCTCTCTCACACACACACACACACACACACACACACACACACACACAATTTGTCTGACAGGGTGTTAGCAAATTAATTTTTGTGATGCGCCCTAGCAGACCCATGATGGAAGGGAGCAGTGATTTTCTCCTGAGGTTTGCACGTCCAAGCCTGGAATCGTTTTCAAATGTGTAAGTTGCTGACCCCACCTCGGTTGTTGAGAAGGAAGAGAGGAGCCACAGGTACTGAGACTCAGCCCAGCGAGGGCTGGAAACCCCCTCAGAGGTGCACAGCTGGGGCCCGTAGGAAAGATACATTTATCACCATAAACTGCACAGAGGGTCCTTTGTGTGGACCACCGGCTTCCACTGTTACCTGCCCCACTGTTTCCTGGATTCCTTTTTTTTTTTTTTTTGTGGGACCCTCGCCGGCGGCTGGGGAACGAACCAGCGCTGCAGAGGCTGCGGGCAGCCTCACAACCCAGCGCTCAACTGCTGCGCCACCAGGGGAGGCCTTGTTTCCTGTATTCTAAATCCCAGGCCAGATTCCTGGGTCCCGGAGGGCCGGACCCCACATCCACTCTGCACAGTCCAGTCTGTGGAGACAGCTGGAGCCTTTGAGAATGGTTGGGATTTTGTTGATTGCTATTCAGTGGCCTGGCCCTCTGCCCTCAGTTTCTCCCTTTATGCTGGTTACGGGAGGGGCCTCCAGGGCACCTGTGAGTGTCCTCAGACACTTACATGGAGGACATGCCCAGGCCTGTCCTCCAGCTCTCATGCCCACGATGCTGGGCCTGGGGATGAACAGGCTGTCTCTGTTCACGCAGCCCCCACTCTGTGGTGGGCCAGGGAGGGCCGGAAAGCAACGTGCATGTGTCTGTTGCAGGGTGTGAGCGAGCTTCCCACAGAGTGCAGAGCTGGGAATGAGTTCTGCCGAGGCAGGTCAGGAAGACTTCCTGGAGGAGGCAGTATGTGGACCGGCCCTCGACAGAACATCAGAGGGGAGGAGTCCTGGTGGGACAGGCTCTGAGGAGTGGAAACATGTGGGGTCATGAGCAAAGCCCAGGGCTTGGGGAGACTGTCTTCTGCATCAGCTGGAATTCAAGTTTCAAGGCCAGAGGGAAGCAGAACTCCAAACGCCTTCAAATGTAATATTTAACCCTCTGTTTATTTGTTCTCTCGTCAAGGGCGCCCTTGTAGTGCTTTTTGTGGAAATGTTCCCCATAGCGTGCCATGTACGGCTTTGCCTTTTTTTTTTTTTTTTTTTTTTTAAATATAGAGGCATGTCTTATTTATTTATTTGTTTGTTTGTTTATTCATACAAGCTCTGGGTACAGTCAGAAGCGCAGGAGGGTGAGAGAATTCACCAGAGCCAGAGCGGGGAGCAGAGCAGGCAGAAGGACCGAAGGACACTGCTGAGGGGAGCAGCGGGCGGCAGGAGAGGTCTGCGCGCCATGTGGGACCCTCCTCCGGTGGCCGGGGAGCAGCCGGGGATCGAACCGGCGCCGCAGAGGCCGCGGGCAGCTTCGCAACCCAGCGCTCAACCGCTGCGCCACCGGGGAGGCCCCGGCTTTGCCTTTTGATGGCTCTCTGGGATGCTGTGAGGGCTGGTGCTCCTCTCTTCCGCCCCCCAGCCCTCCAGGGCAGCCGGAAGAGGGTGGAATCTGGTTCAGTGGGAGTGCTCTTCCTGCCGCTGGCCACGTTGTTTTTAAGAAGCCAAGGGGCCATCCTTGGTACGCCCTCCCCCGTACCCCCTTGGGGGTGGACAGCCTCCCGCCCAGGGTCAGTGTGTGAGTCCTGTGTCCTCCCCAACCCTCACTTGAGTTCTCCTGGACCCTCTGATCTCGTTTATATGCTCATAAACAAGAAATACATCCGTTTTTAAGTTTGCATTGGCAAATACCCACGGCCTTTTAAATAAGGCGGGAGGAAGGCAAGGAAACCCACCTGTGGGCCCTCGCCCCTGTCACGTTGCCTGTTGCAGCTTGAAGGAGCAGGCTGAGAAAAGCTTCCGCTCCTCTGAGTGGCTTCCATCCTGCCCCCTTGCTCTGGGCTGCTTGCTGGGTTCAGAAATGGGTTTTCCAGGTCACCCAGAATGTGTGTGCCTCGGGGGGCGGAGGGGGCTGCTGGGCGCTGGAGCTGAAAGCCAGCACTTTGCTGTTCGAGGACCGTGAAGGGCTTGGTTAACGCTCGGCGCCGGCCGTGTTAAGCACAGCCAGATGCCGGCCTTGCCGACAGCCCGGGGATCTGCCTGGAGACCAGACTTTGTTTGGTAAACTTCTTAGCGATGGTCTGTACACAGAGAAAATGCTCCCTGGCTCCAGCCCGCCATGGCGTCTTCCGGCAGGAGCAGCCTCTGCGGCCGCGGCCGTCCGAGGAGGAGGGAGCAGATGTTACTTGTCCAAGGTCTTTGTGCTCCCCCATCCTAGCTGCGCTTTGGCTTTCCTGCCTGGGGGTTGGGGGGGCCCTTCTCAGATACCTCCTGCTGGGGTCACCGCTTGGCCTCCACCCCAGGGCAGACTCCGGGACTCAGTTGCGTTCCCGCGGCGGGGCCTCCCTTTCTCATACTCAGTTTGGCGCTCGGAAGGGGCCGGGCTCCCGACGCCCGGGAGTGGGCTGGGCCGGCGGGCCCGGGACTTGGGTATGGTGGGCGTGCTGTGTGGGGGGCTGTGTGAGGGGCTGGGTGGGCTGTTTCACGTTGTTCGGGCCCACCTGGGCGTGGCCGCCTTGCTGTCCGGCAGAGCTGCTTGTCTGTGCACGGTGGCGTTGGGAGGTTTGGGGTGGAGGGGCCACCTGCAATGATGTAGAGGTGCTGGGCCGAGGGGACCGTGGTCAGGGTGCAGTCTGGAGACCCACGCGCCCTTGTGCCCACAGACCTGTAAATTAAGCTCAAGTCCACATTTGATGAATGTTTGTCGAATGACAAAGTGAACAGATGGGGCGTGCCTGGCTCTGCTGATGCCTTGTGGGGCCACACGTGCAGCGTTCCGGGTAGAGAGCTCGGGGAGGGTTTCCCAGGACTGGCTCCCCGGACTGTGTGGTGGCGCCTGCTTTGGCCTCTGCGGCCATGGGGTCCCAGTGTGCCCACCCATGAGGAGCTTCCTGTCCCCACTGTCCTCGGCGGTGCCCATGGAACCTGAGGTGTCCCTGATACTCGGCTCACTTAGTGTGAGCAGAACCCCAGGGGGGCCCACCAAGCTGTGCCCACGTGGTGAGTCTTAGGGCGTCATCACACCAGGGAGACATGTGCACCTCGGCGCCATTGTCACATTGGCAAGACGCCCCATCGTCGCCCTCAGAGGAATGACTGGCTTTGGAATAACAAACTGGGAGAGCACGGTGAGCGGGAGGCTCTAGCCTGAAACTCGGAGGAGAGCAGCGTGTCGGGTGATGAAGAGCATCTCTGTCTGTTTCTCTCTCCTGCCCAACGAGAAGGGGAGCAAACTGTTCTCTTTGTTCTTGGACGGAGACGTGCTGATGGTTGGCATCGCTCGCGGGGCCCACGCAGATGGAGACCTACTCTGGGCACAGGTGATGGCAGCTCTGGGGCTGGAGGTGCGGCAGGTCGGGGAAGGCCGACCCAGCCCCACGTCGGAGCCGTGACCCCACCTGCCTGAGCCCCTTGTTGGTTGGAGAAGGGGGGTTATACTGTGCTTTTGGGGTTTCTTTGGGATTAAATCAGATGATGGCATGTTGTGTTCAGGTGCCCGCAGGGGGCCTTGGGCTGCAGGAGCGAGGGGTGGGGTGGTATTAACTACCAAGCTGAGTCTGCATTTCCCTCTACTCCCACCCGGCCGCCAGCGGGTCCCGGGACCCTGAGGCTGTGGAGCCACCAGAGGTGGCTGTTTTTCTCCCCTCCCTTCCCTGCAGGTAAATCCCTCAAACGACCTCAGCCAGGCAGTGTGTGCTGCCCCGCCTTTGCCCCCTGTGTCCCCAGGCGATCATGTGTTAGTGACAGGACTGACTTTCTATATCCGGGGACCAAGAAGTGGGGACATTCAGATTTCTGCGTTTTAGAGAATCCAAGAGCAGAGCCCCAAGAGGCCCTAGAGTCACCCACCGGCATGGGGAGGCCCCTTGTCTCACGTGCCAGCTTCCTTTGCGTGGCCATGGCTGTCAGTGCTGGTGCAGAAGGGTCCTGAGGCCTCGCTGCAGGCTCTGTGGGAAGGAGCTGGGACTCGCTCCCCGTGTCTGTCACTCGTGAGATTAGGAAGCCGGGCCCTTGTCCAGTCCCGATGGAATCCAACCCCCACATTTTCACCATCGATGTACCCCACCCACCTTCCAGCATGTGTCACCACAGAGAGTTGTTTCTGTTTTAGGTGAGACTGTGAACTCTGCACCTGTCAGCGCAGCTCCCATCAGCCCAATGCCTGAGGCCATTGCCGCGGGGGAGGCTGGCCGGGGTGGCTGTCAGGGCTCCGGGAAGCAGGGAGTGAGGTTTCTGTGACTCAGCCCTTAGCTGGGCTTAGCTTGGGATTCCCCCTGGGGTTATGGGGTTGGGGGTAGACACGGGGTATCTGATGATTTTGACCCTCCCCCAGCTAATTGCTGGCTGGTGACTCTCTGTACAGAAATCCCCCTCGCTTCATACCCACCCCCACCTGCCCATCCCGCAGCTCTCACTCTGGAAACAACCACAAACTGTTTGTAATCGAACAGACACCACGTTCTCTTCCCTGTGGGCCTCGGCACAGGCTGTCCTCTGCGCCCGGACGCTCTCACCGGCCTCCCCCTGCATCTCTCCTCGCGCTCTCAGAAGCCTTAGGGGATGCTCCCTGCAAATCTTAGGGGATGCTTCCTGCAAATCGGATGTCCCTCCTCCAGGTTCCCATCCTGATCAACTTGCTGGGTTTGCCCGAATACCAAGAGATGTGCGCTCGCCTGTGGTCCCAGCCTCTCTGGTCCCGGTGGTCAGGTCGTGGATCCATCCTCTGTGCCCGGTGACGGACACACAGATTAACAAATGTGTCAGGTCCAGTCAGGGGAATCCTGCTGTTTAAAAAGATGAAAATTCTATCTTTGGGGACAAAATGATGGACCTTGAGGTGATTTTGTGAAAAGTGAAATAAACGCAAAAGCAAAAGGTGGTGACATGATGGTCTCCACTCATTTCTGGAGTGTAAAGCACCAGAGAAGACAAGCTGGCAGAACAACAAGAATAATCCTTAGGTTTTATGAAAAATACGCTGGTTTCCAGAGGGGTGGGTGCAGGAAGGCAGGCGCTCCTAGGCAGGTGGGAAGCTGTGCCCCAAAGTTCATAGTTCTAGCAACTGGTGGCAAATCAGTAACACTTGAGAAAAATTAATTCCTGGTGTCCTTGGGCTGAGCTCAGAGGACCCTGTTCTTAGCACGAAGAAGTTTCTGGGAGGACGTCATCGCTGGGGTTTCTTGCCAGCTGAACTGTGTCACCGAGCCAGCCTCGCTGGCAGGGGCCCCGCAGAGAGGCTTCGGATATGTTTTGAAACTATTCAAAACCCAGTCTGGTAGGTTTATGAAAATGGCTGTTCTTCTTACTCCTGACATCCCGAGAGAAACTGGGAATCAGCTTCCAGTGAGAAATGAGGAGCTGTTGCTTTTCTCTCTTTTGCACGGTTTCGTTAGAATCTTTGTAGGGATAAAAAATCATGAGCTGCATTTGCTATAGCAGGTGTCGTCATTCACCGAGCCCGGTGAGAGGGAGCGCAGCGCGGGTGCAGCGGGGTGAGGGGGGCCGCATTTCCCAGGGCCCTGTCGTCATCCGGCAGTTTCGTTTAAGGCATTTTTTCTCATGAAAAAGATTGTTTGGATCCCCACCCTATCACCCCCAAGGCCTCGCTCCCAGTCCCAAACCAGCCTAACAGTGCTCCGTGCTAGTGTTTTCTTGCTGACGGACGGACGGGTGCGTGGGGATGAACGGTGCGTGAGTGCCCGGTGCAGTTGTCCTGCGTGACCCCGCGTGATGCAGGGGCTGGGCAGCCGGGCCCTTTGCTCTTCCCAGAGCAGCCTCGGGGGCTTCTTGTGAGCAGGCTTCTGGGCTCTTCCTCGCTATCGGATCACCGGCGGATGCTTTTGCCACGACCGGCTCTTGTTCCCACTTGTAATTTGCTCTTTTCTTCTGCGGTGGGCAGGGAAAATGGACTGTGAGCGCCTAAATGATTCTAGAGTATGACATAATTGGGTCCTCGGGGGCCTCTCTCTGAACAGCGCACACAAAGGCTTTCTAGGTTCAACTGAATGAGGGTTGATCGACCGTGAGGGCTGATCTGAGGCCCTGAAACGCTGTCTTCCTGTGTCGCTCCGTGCTGGTGACAGCTCTGGGGCATGATCTGGGACAGGCGAAGCCTGCAGGGGGGTGGCAGCAGCGGGGAAGGGCCGATACCTGGCTGAGGGGACAGAGGCGCGCGGCCGAGTGGGCTGGCTGGGAGCTCTGTGCCTGGGAGAGCCAGGCAGGCTGCGGAGGCTCATAACAGTCAGGGGGCCCTGCCGTTCCAGGCAAAACCAAAATTAAGTGGCTGATCGATAGCAGCTCCGCACTATGGAGCAGCGAGTCACTGCGGTGATGTTGTTATGCCTGGATTGGGCCTCTGGGGCGCAGTTGAAGGCCTCTGTGGAGAAGGTCGTGGCCAGCCACGGATGATGACCTTCCCTCACTGGCAAAGAGAAGGGTCTCGCTGCGTCGATTGGTAGGAGCGGGGGCTCAGATGCTCCCCAAGGACCTCGTGATCCCGCCACCCACACATCCCACCCTCTTCAGACTGGGGGTGCCCCAGTTCTGACATTCAGCCGTTAGTGGCGTCTCCTCTCTGGAAAGGCCGTTTCTCAATGGAGAGGCGTTAGGACGAGGTGCCTGGTACCCAGCACACGCCCACACCCGGGGCCAGGGGTGAACCACAGCACCAGTCCTCGGACGCGACTTGGTATCTTATCCCGGGGCCGTCGGTGACACTTCGGGTCGTGCCAGCAGCGTGAGAGCGGGTGCTGGCGAGTGTTTCGAGAAAGCAGTGCTGCTCCCAGCACACCCTCCGCCCCCAGGCAGAGCACGAGGCGGGAATGCAGGCAACGTTGAATTTTTCACCTGAAAGTAACCCTGCGCGTCACCCAGGACGGCAGCTTCCATTTCATAGATGTGGACACCGCGGCTGAGAGGCGGGGGTGGGGTGGGGGGCCTTGTTGGCTCACCCGCTCCCGTGAGCTCGCAGACAGGCGTCCGGGTCTCTGCTTTTGTGGGACCCGCGCTGCGCCTTCTGCCTTCCGACCCCAATCAGGAGGGAGTGTGCGGCGTTGGGGGGATTGGCGGGGCAGGAAGGGCCCAGTCGGGACCCAGGGAGTCCAGCTCTGGTTAAGTGATTGAACTGATAAACAGGTGAAGACGCGTCCGGCTTCAGGCAGGACAGAGACTGTCTGCTTTTTTTGGCCCATCTGATTGGCAAAGCTAAGCACAAGTGGGAAGGCAGCGTTGGTCTGGGGTGAGAAAGTGGAGCTGGGACAGGCTGGTAGTGAGAGGGCATGGGGCTCATGGCTTCCTGCCCGGCGCTTTGGCGAGGGGGACACGCCCAAGACGAGTTCATCCTAGAGAAGTAAATAGGAGGTGCGGGAGGAATTCACCGCGAAGACGCTTTTTGTGGCACCATTTAGATTAAAATAGTAAGTGAGCTGCTCCGAGGGCACGGGCTGAATTCCAGTGCACCAAGTACGAATGGGCCCATCGAGAAGGATGTGCACATGTTGTCTGGGGTTTGCTTTCGAATAATCCAGCGGAATCAAGAAGATGTGGTCCATAGACAGCATGGACTATTACTCAGCAGTCAAAAAAGATAAACCCGTGCCATTTGCAGCAACATGGATGGCGCTGGAAGGGATCAGGCTCAGCAAAATAAGCCAGAAAGAAAAAGAAAAATACCAGATGGTCTCACTCATAGCAGGAATCTAGAAAACCTAAATAAGGGACCAGGAAAAAGACTAATTATAATAAAGTAGAAATCAACAAGCAACTATAAACTGGAGACACACTATGGAGTTGGGGGGGCGGATTGTAAGGGGACTATAGCCAAGATGAAAATGCATACATTGTGCAAAAATGAAAAATGATGTAAAAAATATATAAAATTAAAAAAAAAAAAGAAAAATCCAGCTGAACGGCGAAACTGAGAGTGGGGGGCAGGGGGCGTGGGGCGGGCCAGGCGTTGACAGCGTGGAGCTGAGTGGTGAGTAGGGGGCTTGGCGCCCCGTACCCCGCGTCTGTGTGAGGTTTCACATGCTGGAAAGAAGTTGGATACGGCCTCGTTTTCGAGTCGACAGTGATACTGATCATCTCCCATATTTTGCTTATCACACCCTAAAAAGAGGTGCCAACGTTGCAGTTCATTGACTGTCACGGAAGGTATTTCCGGTGCGTGTGAATGGAACACGGCCACAAATAGTTTTGTACAAAATTGTCACTTGGTTTAAAAAACAAATACGCCCGCATGGAGAAAACAGATGGAGCGCGAACACCTAAGCGGTGCTGCTGGGTAGAGAGTATTTTTTTTAGATTCTCTGATTTTCTCCCTTCCCAACAGCAGACATGAATCACAGTGAAGCTGCATTAACAGTTGAGCTTAATCCAGTGTGTTCTCTCTTGATTTAGGGAAGAGTATGGAGGAGATTAAGAAGGTGCTGCTGCTGGTGCTGGGCTGTGCGGTGCAGGTAGAGATGGGGGGGCCAGGTTTGGATCTGGGGGGATAGAACAGCCCCTCAGGTTGGGTAAGACGGGTGCTGCTCTCAGCCCCGCATGGCAGAAGGGCACTGCGCTCCCGGAGAGCGTGACCACCATCTAAGGTACCTTTCTGGTACCTGGGCACCTTGGGCACCAGGCTGGGAGGGGCGTTCTCTGAGGCCAAAGTACCATTAGCAAGTTGTCCCCAGTAGAGGGACATCTGGGGCAAAGATCCATGAGGTGCTCCCCCTGGGTCAAGTTTGACCAGTCACCTATTTTTTATTTTTGTAAATAAAGTTTTTTTGGAACATGATCTTTTTTTTTTTTCCCTCCATATTACCTGTGACTTTTCTGCGGAGCTGAGACCAAATGAACCCCCCAAATCTAAAATTTTTATTGTCTGCCCTTTATGGATGGAGTTTGTTCCATGCCCAGCCCCACCCTTCACCACCACCACCACCAGCCTGGCCTAAACCAGGTGTTCTCCATCCTCACCTGTTTTAGAATCACCTGGAGAGTGCGGTTAAGTGCACATTTCTGTCTTATTGCCTATGTTTGATGTAGCTGGTCTAAGCAGCTTCTAGAGAAACCTTAGTATAGGTCTGGTCGGAGGGCAAGGATTTTCTTGGTTATAAAGGAGACCAGCAGGGCTGGGGCAGGGTGGTCCACTCACTCAGCTGTGTTTGTGGCCCTGGTGGTCCATGGGTGCCCTCACTTGCAAAACTCCCCATTAACACTGTACCCCTCCGCAGTGTGAGAGGAAAGAGGAGTTTATTGAAAGAATCAAGCAGCTGGACATCGAGACCCAAGCAGGGATCGTGGCGCACATCCAGGAGGTAGGTGTGGGGCTCAGCTGTGGACACTGCTGCCTGGGAACCAGGCGACAGGCTTGCTCCACCCGGGAGAAGTTTGAAGAATACGTCACCCATTAACGATTTGCTAATTTTAGGTTGCAGACAAATTGATCCTATTTGGAAAGGTAGCCCTCAGCCAGCTAAAATAAAATTGGGGGGTGGGGGGTAAAAAAAAAATTAAAAAAAAAAAACCACCTCAATCAAGTCTTTTGCCTTCTCTTCTTGCCTAATATGGACTCAGACTATTTTTAAGAGCTGCCGAGTGGTTTAGGCTCAGAATTTGATTTACAAGCCTGAAAATGTATTCTGGCAAATGTCACTGGGCCTCGGTGGCTGATCTTTCTAGAGATTCTCTGCCTGTCAGGGACGGGGCAGAGAGCTAGCTGCCACCACTCAGGAGTCAAAACCCCAGGAGGGCCTTCTCTAGAAACCTGACCCCTGTGGTGGGGTCGGTGCGCTGAGGGCAGCCCCTCTGCCATGACCTTGGCAGAGGTGGCGTCAGCTGAGAAGGTGGTCTCCCTGGAAACCGAGTCTGTGGGGGCGACCCCCACCTGCATCCTCCCTCCAGAATAGCCGTGTGTGTTTTTATTAGCAGATATGCCTCACCCTCCCGTCTGATTGGACAGGTGAGATAAATGCATGATAAAGACACGCGCAGGGGAGTAGCAGCAGAGGCGGCTGAGCACCCAGACAGGCTGCTGCTGGGCTTGGTACCCTTGGGTGGGGTGGGGAGTCGTGAGCTGGGGTTGGAAGCAGGAGCGGAGGCAGACTGGAGGCGGCATCAGGGAGAAGGCAGGCATAGTAAATGTTCCCAGGAAGCGGGGTCAGACTGGCCACTTGTTAATTAGGCCCGGAGCTAGTCAAATTCAGTGTTGGGCTGTGGGGACTGGGCTCTGGAAGTAGTTCCCTGAAATATCCTGGTGCCCGGACCTCCCAGAAGACCCACTGACCCTCAGGGGAGGAACCTCTCACTGGAAGTTCCACCTGGAAACACCAGGTGGTCCTACGTGGCCTATGGGAATGAGATGCAGGCTTACCTGAGGCGTGCTTTACATTACAGAATGTTTCCCAAAAAATAACACAACTGTTTTATGTACCCAACATTTTGGCATAAGATTTTAACCTTTTGTCATGGTCACTTTAGATTTTATTATAAATAAGTCCTTGCTCTCCTGTCCACCACCGTCCTTACTTTTTTTCATGTTTTTTATAAAGATTTATTCATATAAGAACTGAGGTCTAGGCCAGAGGTGCAGGTGGTGAGAGGATTCACCAGAGACAGAGTGGGGAGCAGAACAGGCAGACTGACTGAAATCCACTGCTGAGGGGGGCAGCTCCCTGGCCGGGGATCAGACTCCTGCCACAGTGGCTGGCGATAGCTTGATAGCGCTGAGGCTTTAACCCCTGCACCACCGGGGAGTCCCTTTTTGTCATGTTTTAAATTGATCTTCCTTCAGTTAAAATACTGGAGGACAGTCTAGTCAGGGAAAAGCTTCTCAAAAGGAGCGCTCAGTGTCCTCGCTGAACCAGCGTTCAAACAGCAGAAGTGGTTGCTGTCACCTGCGCTGGAATGAAGACTTTGCACTTGGGACCCACAGAACATTTGTCCAAGAGGAGTTAACAGTGTCAATGCAATGAGTGAGCTTGGGGGGAGGGGCCTGCCCAGCCGTTCCAGGACATGCCCTTGTTCCTCCAGGTGACCCACAACCAGGAGAACGTGTTTGACCTGCAGTGGTTGGAGCTCCCGGATGTGGCCCCGGAGGAGCTGGAAGCCCTGTCGAGGAACATGGTGTTCCACCTCCGAAGGCTCATAGATGAGCGGGATGAGTGCACAGAGGTGCGTCTGCAGGCGCTCCACCTGCCTTCGGGGGCTGAGGGCAGGCTGGGGAGGGACCCTCATGACACAGACGGTTCTTCCTGTCTCCTCCCAAGCCCCTGTGTCCCCCCGATCCTCCCTGTCCGGCTGCAGGGGTGGGTGTGAGCCATTTTCCCTGGAGCAGATGCGCCAGCTGAGATGGGAGGAGACGTCCAACCGCGGGGCCAGCTTGGAGCCCTGTGCTGGTGCACATGCGCTCTCTGGTCTCAGGAAAGAGTCCGTTATATCCATTTTCCCTGCTTCCATCCAGGTCCTCCGTCTTCCTTGACATCTCTTTTCTTCTGCTCTCGTCTTTCATCCCCTTCCCCCCAAGTTCGGGTGCCAGCGCTCTGCTGGGCACAGGCGCGTCAGGTGAGACCCCGCCTGCTTCCCCTCTCTGTGCCTCTAGCTGATCGTGGACCTCACTCAGGAACGGGACTACCTGCAGGCGCAGCACCCGCCCAGCCCCCTCAAGTCCTCCAGCGCCGAGTCCACCCCTAGCCCCACCAGCAGTTTGTCCAGCGAGGACAAGCAGCACCTGGCCGTGGAGCTGGCGGACACCAAGGCCAGGCTGCGCCGCGTCAGGCAAGAGCTGTAAGTCTGCAGGGACTCTGGCTGCTGTTTCTGCCTTTCCTAGTGTGGGTCTCTCCACCGCAGCAAACAGGAGAGTCCCGGGTCAGGTGGGCTCCATGCTGGGCTCAGTCGCTGCCCGAGCTGGGTGACTGACCGGGAACCAGTCCCCGCTCCCCGGGCCAGTGTGTGTGCCCTGCGGGGCTCCTGCCGTGAGAAGCCACAGGTCGTCTGCACAAGCAGTGGGCCGGCCTCACGCTGGATGTCTTCCTGGCTGGCGGGAGGCTGTAGCCCCCCCATCGGGTGACCCTGCTCCCCGTTTCCTGCCGCTGGCACATGTCACTTTGCTGTCACCCGGAGCTGCCTGCCTCCACCTCCCCACCGCATCCTGGCCGTGAACTGGCGCGACTGTCTCCTCACCCTCGCGGGCAACCCGTGTCTGCTTGATGTAGTTCGAGGGCAGACGCTAGAAAGGGAGCAGAATTTTGAGTCAACCATTTTTGCAAGCCCCACATGCAGTATTTCTCTCCTTGCCCCCCCAGAGCCCCGCTCTCTACTTTCCCGTTGTGGTCTCAGTGTTGGGGCCCCCAGACGCTTGTTCTGGAAACCCTCTTACTGTGCTTCCTGCTAATCACCCCCCAGGGAGGAGAAGACAGAGCAGCTCGTGGACACCAGGCATGAGGTGGACCAGCTA
Source organism: Talpa occidentalis (assembly GCF_014898055.3). Classification (NCBI taxonomy): domain Eukaryota; kingdom Metazoa; phylum Chordata; class Mammalia; order Eulipotyphla; family Talpidae; genus Talpa; species Talpa occidentalis. The sequence goes on from NW_023601104.1 coordinate 100,707,818, forward strand.
GTGCTGGAGCTGCAGAAAGTCAAGCAGGAGGTGAGCTGGAAGGCATGTGGGCGTGGATGTGTGTGCGTGTGCCTATGTGTTGGGGGTGGCATGGCTGGAGACTCCCCAGTAACTGTGGCTTAGAGCTGTGGAATTGCAACATCGGGCGCTCCCAGCAAAGGCCTCTGTCTCCTCGGAGCCGAGCTGTCTGTGAGCCGGTTGTCCCAGAGCTGCATGGGGATGACTCTGTCTGAGTAGCACTGGGGGGCCCCATGGGATGCCTGCACAAGTGCCACTCAGGCCACCAGGCGTGGGATTTCCCAAGGGTGTCCTGGAAACTGCAGGGGCTTGGCCCTCCTTCCCTCCCCGGAGGGGAGCCCTAAGCTTGGTCCCCTGCTTTCACCGCCTCCCAGAACATCCAGCTGGGGGTGGACGCCAGGTCGGCCCGTGCCTACCGCGATGAGCTGGATTCCCTGCGGGAGAAGGCGAGCCGCGTGGAGAGGCTGGAGATGGAGCTGGTGCGCTGCAGGGAGAAGCTGCACGACGTGGACTTCTACAAGGCCCGCATGGAGGTGAGCGCTGAGGAGCGGGTGCTCCTCTGAGGTTCTGCTTTCTGTGTGGGCACGTTTGTTGTCAGCCCCCGTCCTGGAGTCTGCTCCCGCTCACAGGTACGTGAGGGGTCATGACCCACCTGGGGTCTTGGATGCTCTGACCACTCACCCCCGCGTCCCTGAGTCAGCAGCCAGGTCTGGGATTCTCTTCTGAGAATGTGGGCATTTGCCCCCCGGGGCCGGTCCTGGGGGCTGGAGGTAGTTGCAATGCATTGGGTGAGCTGAAGGCCGCATGTACCGAGCCAGCGTGTTTGATGGGAAGAATCACCAGCTCTCCTTGCTGCCAGCAGGCTGTCGAGGGGGCTGAATACAGATCTGGGGAGCACATGTTGCCCCCTTCCTGCGGGGGCCTCGTGCTGCTGGCGGTGAGCTGGGGTGAGGACAAAGACCTCGCCACACCCTCATGCCTGTGACAGGACCTGGACTGGGGGAGGCTGTGGCCTGGGGTCCTGTTTGTCCCTCCAGCCTCCCGGAGTGTTGGTGACAACACGATGGCTCCTACTGCTGCAGGGAAGGCGCCCTGGGTGCTGTGGGAAGCAGCCTGGTCAGGGCGGGGCCGGGGGTGGGGGATGACACTCAGCTCAGCGTTGTCCTGGAAATGGCCCCCAGCCTGCTACTCAGGAAAGGCGTAAGGCCCGGCGCTGGCGGGTGCTTGGGTGTGGGCGCCCGTGCTTTCCACCGCCAACTGGAAATGCCCCGGTTGGGAGGATTGTTACGGCCAGCTTTTCCCAGACCGCAGCCTCAGGGCCCTCCTGCACGTTGGGGACCTTTGCTGTTCCCGCCTGTCACCCCTCACCCTGTCCCGTACGGGCCTGGGCTTCAGCTCCGTGTTCATTCTTGGCCTTGTCTAAGCAGGCGGCGGGTGAGGCAGACAAGGTGACAGGCCCGTGAGCCAGGAGCAAGAGACACGACATGTTTCCTGCGCGCAGGAAGCTTCCCACCTCTTCGAGGGGTTTCCCACCGGGTCCCCCTCTTTTCCATATTCTCACACTCATGCCTCTGTATCGTGACCGCAGTATTGCCCGTACTGAGCAGTAATTTTCAGTTTTGCACTAATTTTATTCCTCACCAGAGAAAGGGTGTCTGCACGAGATGTTTACTCAGGGGAGGCTGCGACCCCTGTGGGTTTGCCGGAATTGTCGGCTGATGAATTGGGCCTGGCCCACGAGTCCAGGCCGAGACAGGCTGAGTGGGGCGCTTCCTGATGGCCAGGGTATCGGGGCTCACGCAGATCGCAGTGGGGAACCAGAGTGTTTGTGCCCTCACCCTTAGATAGGAACAGCTACGCCAGCCCTACAGGGACTTGGGTCGCCGCTGCCAGCTGTCTGAAGCCGGTCTGCGAGAGGTGTGGCTGTGCTTCAGAAGATTCTGGCGGCCATGTTGGTACCGGACTGGAAGGTGTGTCGGGAAGCCAGGAGGACCTCAGCCCCTCAGCCTGGCTGGGCCCACACGCCATCGGCCTGGCTGCCGGTCCCTGCTGCAGGGCCAGGAGCCACGGAGTCCTAAAGCGCCTACTGTGTGCCAGCCCTCATTGCGTGCAGCAGCCCTGCCGGGCAGAGGATGAGTCAGGAGGTAGAGTGAAGGTCATGGGTTTGCCCGGCCTCCCCTGCGGCCCCGGTCTGTCTGGTGAGCAAGGAGATCTCGCTTTGTTCTGCTGCATCCCCAGATCCTGCAGAGTAGGCGCCCCCAGGACAGGGGTTTGGTTTGCTTTGTTCACAGATAAATCCCCAGCCTGTAGAACAGGGCCTGGCCCAATACCTGGAGCTGTTGGGTAAACGCTTGTTGCAGAATCGGATCTGGGGTTTCCTTTGGGCCGCGTCACTGGGCTGGCCGCTGCTGTACCGAGCGGAGGCCCCGCTGTCTCAGATGCCTGCAGAGGCCGTGGCCAGGAGCACACGCCGCCTCCTCCCAGCTGCCCACCTGAGCACTCAGGGGTGTGATGCAGCTCAGAGACCTCAAGACAGGTCCTTTTGGGACGAGAGCCAGGCGGTTGGACCTGCAGACATTGAGATGGGAGGGCCTTGAGCCCAGGCCGGTCAGGCCCTCTGGCGCTGAAGGGGCTCCAGGTGTGGCAAGGGCGGCTCTCCTCCATGCACAGGTCACTTTGCATTTTTGTGTTTCACCAAATGCACACATTTTTGTGAAAAACAGATTTTCTGGGGTATGGCAATGCATGTTTCCAAGGGATTCACTGATTCCGGGACTATCCTGAAAATAAGTTTCTAAGCAAACGTGCCCAGTGCCACTCGGATAGGAGTACAGTTGAGGCTGGCCTCACGTGATATCACCTTAGGTTAAAAAAGATCCAAGTGTGGCACGTATGCATGCGAGAAGCAAAATAGAGGCTGGGTAGTGCGCCTCCCCGGGGGCCTACGGTGAGGTTTCAGTGCTATCACCGCTGCGTCCTGTGTTCGATCCCAGGCAGGTGACCATCCAGGGGATCCCTATGAACCAGGGAGACCTGTTTCCACCTGGGACTTTGAGTTTCTCAACAGCTTGTAGGGAGCTTAGATCAAATTCAGAACATAGAGGACACACCCGATGTGTGGTTGACGGTTCAGGCCTCCAGTCCTGGAGTCAGGGCTTCCGCGACGACCAAGGGACTGTGGGAGCCAGGGGTGTTCTCGAGAGTGCGGAGGGGTTTACCTGCCGAGTCGAATGGCCCAGAGTCTCCTTTCTGGGGGCACTGCTGGGCGCGACACCTTCGGAATCCTTGGACACCTTAGGAATCCTTGGACACCTTAGGAATCCTTGGACACCTTAGGAATCCTTGGACACCTTAGGAATCCCAAGCTCCAGGCAGGAACCATCTGTCTCTCTCCCCTTTTTTCACCCTGCCCCCTGCTGCAGGGTTTGGTACTTGCTGGGTCAGGGGACACCCCTGGAAGCGTTGCTGCTTGGTGGGTGCTGGACTAAAGTGCCCTCGAGGTGTGAAGTGGGTGATGATGGCAGCCGCCTGCTTCCAGGGCCTGAGGCACCACGCACAGAATCGGTCACGGGCCTTGAGCTTTGACTCATGAGATCCCACTCAGCCCTCGTTCCCTGCCCACTGTGGAAGGCAGAGGTCCGCGCCGGAGGGACCTGTGCTCGCGTCAGGTCTCGCTGCCTGGTCGCTGCTGCCCTGTGGCTGGGCGCATCAGCAGCAACAATTCTCGCACCTCGTGGGGCGCTGCTGCCAGGCCTGGGCTGGGACCGGTGAGCGTGGCCCCTCAGCTGTTCACCGGCTGCGTCGGGGCTTTAAATAGCCTCCCAGTTCAGCTGGGGTCGGGGCCTCGGTGTGGGGGCTGGGGGTGGGACAGGCTGGCTTGGCCGCTGCCAGAGGTGTGGACGCTGCTGCTCCCTTGGCTCCAGGAGCTTGGGCACGGCTTTGTGCCGATCTGGTTTCTCGCTTCTGAGTTCGCGGGGTGGGCCCACAAGCTGAGATCTTGCTCTTGCCTAATACGTGTTGGAGGGTGACACCACCAGAAAATTAAGATACGCTTGAATCGTTGTTGAAAGCTTCCTTATTGCCTGCTGTGTTCTACTCCTGGATACTCTGGTTCCCCCCGCCCGTCCGAAGTCTCCGAGTCCTTGGGGCTCGCTCTGCAGGCCGCCCCACAACCCCTGCTCATGGTGTGGTTCAGCCAGTGAGTGTTACTGAATCCTTAACCTGAAGCCCACGAGAGCATAAGTGGACAGTCCTGCTCCGAGAAGTTCACAGTCTGGGGGAACAGCACAGGCCAGCTCCCCACTGCCTCCCAGTGTGTCCAGGGCACACTCACAGCCCAAGTACCTGGTCTGTAGGCAGGCTGGAGTGGCTGTGCAGAGCCTCAGGGGGCAGCTCTGTTTTTTTTTTTTTTTTTTTTTTTAAGATTTTATTTTGCATAGAACGGGGGTACAGGCAAGAGGTGCCCGGGGTAAGAACATTCACCGGAGACAGAGCGGGGAACAGAACAGGCAGACTGACTGAAATCCACGGCTGAGGGGAGCAGCGGGGAGTCAGGAGAGGTCTGCTGCGCCATGTGGGTAGCTCCCTGGCCAGGGATTGAACTCAGGCCATTGCAGTGGACCTTTGTGGTGTTAGCCCTGAGACTTAATCCCTAGGCCACCAGGGAGGTCCTCCAGCTGGGTTCTGAAGGCTGAATAGGAGTTGGTTGTGAGGGACAGCCTGCACTGGGGGAGCTCAGGGCCTGGGGGGTCCTGGGAGTGCTGGGGGTGGAATGGCTGCAGTGCTGGCTGAGGGCAGTTGAGGGCAGCTCTAAAAGAGAGAGGGTCAGCGCCTCCCTGGTGGCACAGCGGGTTGAGTGCTGCGCTATGAAGCTGTCCCCAGCCTCTGCCGTGCGGGTTTGATTCCCGGCCGGCCGGGGAGATTCCCACATGGCAAGGCAGACCTCTGCTGTCTCGCCCGCTGCTCCCCTCAGCAGTGTACTTCGGTCCTTCTGCCTGTTCTGCTCCCCGCTCTGTCTCTGGTGAATCCTCTCACCCTCCCACACCTCTGGCCTGTACCCCAGCTCTTGTATAAATAAAAAATAAAAAATCTTAAAAATAAAAGAGAGAGGGTCGGGCTGTCTCGCTCCCATCAGTAAATAGTGATCTGGCCTCCCCCACAAAAGCCCCTCATGACGACTGAGGACTGTGGAGAAGACATGGGGTCTGGAGTTCGAGCACCTCGGTCACCACGGAGTGAGAAAGTCCATTTGGCCCAGCCTGCTGGGGTTGGTACTGACCAGTGGTGATGACACATCCCTGGACACAGCCTTGTCTCTAGTGTGAGGGGGGCTGGAAGTTTAGGCCCTGGCTTTTCCCCTCGTGGGCTTTAGGCTTCGGCTCCTTCCTTAACTTGCCCGAGGCAGCCCCTTCACCTGAGGGAAGAGGCTGTGAAGAGTGAGTGGGGCGGGGCCAGGCTCACCTGGGTCTCTTCTCTCCTGGGGACAGGCAGAGAGGGGCCCCCAGGCAAATCGGGACTCCCAGTGACCTGCTGTCGCTTTGATCAGAGCCGTGTCCACTGACTGGAAGTCACGTGGTTCCCCTACCAGGATCGTGGGGTTCTGGCTCGTGCGGGGAGCACGGCCACCTGCTGGATAAGCAGGAGCTGCTGGCCCTGCTCCCCGTTGTTAGACCCGTGAGGGGTAAACTCTGCCGACCAGGAGGAGCAAACACGTCCCCCGTGTGCACATTTGTAACCAGGGAAGTGTTCAGGGCAGACTTAGCCCCCCAGGCCCCTAAGATGCCGAGGGGGGCTGGAAGGACTCCAGGAGAAGAGCAACCACGAAGCTCCCCAGTGAGGGGCAGCAGTGATGAGGTGGGCGCTCCGATACCCCCTGGTGTGTGGGGTGGGCCGTATGCCTGCCCACCAGGGGTCCCCTCAGGGCGCACGGTTGTCTGTGACTCCACTGACTCCCCGAGAACTTCCCTTTCCGGGGCGTGGTACAAAGTGCTCAGACAGGAGCTGCGTTGAGTAGTCGCGCATGTCAGCACCCTCCGCCACGGTGTGGACGCTGCGTGGGGACAAATAGACTCAGCCCTTGAACCCCCCGGGGGCTCCCTGGGGCCCACGTGTCTGACCAGGCGCCCTCACACCACGGCCGGCCTGAAGGAGACACTGGGGGAGTGTTTCCTTGATTCATGATTTTTTCTTTTAGTAGAGAAAGTCCACTCTGCCCGGCCTGCTGGAGGAGGTGCCGGTCAGTGGCCGTGGCATTTCCCTGGACTCAGCCTTAGCTGGGGCGTTCGTCCTGCTCCGGATGCCTGGCCGGATCGGGCCTTGGGCTCGGTGCTCGTGAACCGGGGCCTTCATCCCAGGGTTCTCGTGTGTGTTTGCTGACCAGGAGCTGAGAGAAGATAATATCATCCTAATCGAAACGAAGGCCATGCTGGAGGAGCAGCTGACCGCGGCCCGGGCCCGGGGTGACAAAGTCCACGAGCTGGAGAAGGAGAACCTGCAGCTGAAATCGAAGCTTCACGACCTGGAATTGGTATTGCAAGCCGCTGTCTCCGCATTGCGACCGGTTGGGGAAAGTTTGGGGCTCATGCTGTGTCCTTCCACGAGGTTGCAGTGCTGGGTTGGGGGCTGCCACCGCAGCGAATGCTTGGCTATGGGGTGTACCCTGCTGAGCTCTGGGCTCGGCGGCACCACCTAACGCCTGTGAGCCAGAGCTCGGCCGCTGTGCTGTTCTCTTGGAGGGTGAGGCACACGCGTCCTGCAGGCAGGGGCTCCGCTGTTGTCGTGCTGTGGGCCCAGCAGGGATGCGTGTGCGAATCTCCCCACAGTGTCTAAGGTGTGCCAGGCCCGCCTGGGAGCCGTGAGGCTGCCCGTCACTTAGTCGTTGCTGGAAAGCAAGTGTCGCTTTGCTCAGACAGCAGATCAGAGACCGGAGGTCTTTGCGTCATCTCATGGCAGGCCAGGGCGTCTTTTTGCTCTCAGCTGGCGATGGATGTGCACAGCTGTGTTACGTGACATGAGCAGGTGCACGGAACCTCTTTGTCCGTGGGAGGCAAGCGTGGAGGGACAGAGGGTCCCCCCTCTTATCCTCACCCCTGCCCTCTTCGGGCACTAGGACCGGGACACAGACAAGAAGCGAATTGAGGAGCTGCTGGAGGAGAACATGGTCCTGGAGATCGCACAGAAGCAGAGCATGAACGAGTCGGCGCACCTGGGCTGGGAGCTGGAGCAGCTGTCCAAGAACGCAGACCTGTCTGACGGTAGGTGGCTGCCTCCTCCCCCAGGGAGCTGAGCCCTGGGCTCTGAACCCTCGGTGTCCGCCCATCCTGCCACCCCGGGAAGGAGGATTTCCTTCCAGGGTCGCTGGGACTGTTTGATCTTTATTCTCCCCATGGAGAGCAGGAGGGAGTGGCGGTCTCGATGTCAGGATGTGAAATGCAGAATCAGTGGCACCAGGTCTCTCCGTTGCCATCTGAACAGTCCCTGGGGCTTCCAGCTGACAGGCCAGAGCACATCTCGGGCCTCTCCGTGACTGACGGCAGCCGTGGCAGGTGGAGACGGCCCCTGCGGCCCCTCCTCCCGCTCGAGCGCCCCCAGTGCCCCAGTTCCCCTCTTTTGCATAATTGGACAAGATGGATGCCGCCGCTCGGTCTCCCTGGGTAGGGGCTGCTGAATCGCTGCTCTCAGGGGACCCGGGTGTCTTCCTCTCTGGGGCCCGTGCCCAGCCCCCAGACGAGGTGTCGGCCAGGGGAGAGGCTGCGGCAGCCGGCAGCTCTGGCAGGAAGCCTCCCCGCCGGCAAACAATAGCCAGTTCCTGCGCTGGAAATAGCACACGTGCACCTGTGAGGCGTCCCCTTCCCTGAGCCTGGCAGCGCCCGTGGGGCTGGGCTGCGTGCAGGGGGCACTTTCCAGCTCCCACGACTGTGCCGGGATAAGAGAAAGGTCTTTGGAAGCAGTTAAATACCCCTTCTCTCCCAGGGTCCTGCTGGCGCCCAACCTAAACTCAGCTGACCGAGCTCCCCGTCCCGTGGGAAGCCAGTGTGCTCTGTGCTCTGGCGCCTGGACCTGCTGGGATCGCTCAGGCCGCGGCTCTGGCGCGAGGGTCCACCGGGGAGCACGGCTGCCCCCTGGCGGGGCAGGGCAGGCCTGCGGGCTGCCCGGGAGGCTGGCGGCTGGGCGGGAAGCGTCCGCTGCTCAGTAGACTTGAGGAGCCCCTCCAGCTCAGTGGCCCCCCACTGGTGCTTGGTGGCGTGGCCACCTCCTCGTGCTTGCTGGGGAGCTGGTGAAGGTGGGTGTGAAATGATGGTGTTCGTGTGGGGAAAAGCCTGCCTGTGCTGTTGCACGTACTGGCTAGTGGCTTCTTGAGCCAGAAAGACCTGACTTTAAAATCCAGGCTCCTCGTCTGGCTAGGAGGTGAACTCATTTCTTTCTTCCCAGCGGTCACGGGAGTGATTGCCTTTGTTGAAAACAGCCATCTGTGTGGTGTAACACAGTGTCTGGTGAATGTGTGTTAAATCACCACCATTAACCCAGACCAGAAAACTGGACAACCATCCTGAGCTTCCAGAGGTCAGGGTGAATTAGCTGGGTACTGCGGCTGGGACTAAGTGACCTCTTTTCAACCCCAGTTTCTTACCTTCCAAATAGGGTGATGACGATGCCCGTGGGAGGGGCGGGGAAGTCCTTAGGGTCATGCCCATTTCCAGCTTGATGTGCTTGCTGTGAAAGCACCCCTAAACCCTGAGCCCCTGAGTGATGAGCAGGAAGCAGTGGGGTGCAGCCTCTAAGCAGTACTGTATGACGGGGCTCCCAGAGCAAGTTCGTGGCATGTGGAGCTGGTGTGGGTCAAAGCTGCCATGGCCCCGGCCTTCAGGGACTTACCATGTGCATTCCCCCGCCCCAGGCCTCATACCTGCCGGTGGCCAGGTGAGCTGAGCTCCATCCCCAGCGCAGGTCTGTGCTCCATTCTCTGTTTTATTCCAACTGTTTTCAGAGCAGACGATCTGCCTTCTATCTTTAGCTTGTATTTCCAGCTCGCTCAGAATTTTTTTTTAATTTTTTTTAAAGATTTATTTATACAAGAACTGGGGTACAGTCAGAGGCGAGCCAGGGTGAGAGAATTCACCAGAGACAGAGAAGGGAGCAGAACAGGCAGACAGACCGAAATACACTGCTGAGGGGAGCAGCGGGCGGCAGGAGAGGTCTGCCGCGCCATGTGGGTGTCTCCCTGGCCAGCCGGGAATCGAACCCGCACTGCAGAGACTATGGACAACAGGCCAGGGAGGCCCCTCACTTGGAATTTTTAAAGCCATTTACATACTATCTCATTTTGTAAATGTAGTAAAATTGCAAAGTGAAATCTCTCCTAAGCACCTTAGGGTGCCTATGGCAGGTACTCAGGTGTGCGCCCACCTAGCCACCTTCCATCATGCCTCTCCTGAGGAGCTGCGCAGTCTCCCTCTGCTCTCAGAACTGGCACAAAACATGGCCTGTTTGCTCCCTGTTCGTCTCTAAACCCCTTGAGCTGTACTGTCAGGTTGGCTGCTTGGGGAACAAATGGTGCCTGGAGTCGCACGCAGTCCTTAGCATCTGCCTTGGCTTCTCCACTGCAGACCGCTTTCTTCTTAAGCTTTGAGTTGTTCTTATATGAGACCCCAGCAGAGGGTCCCCAAGGCCTGCGGGACCCTCAATGCCAGGACAGCACCGTGGGAGATGGGATGGGGCAGCGGCCGGACGCAGAGGCGCCTGGGGCCTGGGCTCTGACCAGCCACTGTTCTTCAGCCTCCAGGAAGTCGTTTGTGTGCGAGCTGAACGAGTGCGCCTCCAGCCGCATCCTGAAGCTGGAGAAGGAGAACCAGAGCCTCCAGAGCACCATCCAGGGGCTGCGGGACGCGTCCCTGGCTCTGGAGGGGAGCAGCCTCAAGTGCGGGGAGCTAGAGAAGGAGAACCAGCAGCTCAGCAAGAAGGTAACCTGCGGGGCGCAGGCGGCGCGCCCTCCTGGCCCAGGTGCCACATACAAGCAAGGGGTGGCGGGAGCACTCAGGTGCGGGTGAGGGAGCACCCCAGAAGCATCACAGACCGCAGTGTAGTTGCAGGCCATCACTATAGAGGAGCAAGGGAGTCATCCGGGGGAGCCTTCTGCACTGGGGGTGCCTCTAGGGTGTCCAAATGGGGTTAACGAGGAAGCCAGTTGGTGTTGTCAGAGTTCTGAGTCCGTGTGCGTTAAGTGTCCGACTTCATGCGGAGAGAAGTGCATGTTAGAGGCATAAGGGGGGAGCCTGGGGAGTGGGAACAGTAGTGTGGGGCCATGAGTGTGGCCCTTGACAGCTGCTTTCGGGCTGGTGGTAAAACAGGAGTGGCCGGGCACTCCCTCGCGGCTCGCGGGTGTGGTGGGCGAGAGGTACGTGGCAGCGCCGGGCTGCCGGTGGAGGCAGCTGCGTGTCTCCCAGTGGCACAGTAGAACCCAGACGCCCGGGAGAACAGACAGGCTCACAGACCTGTCTTCGTGCTAGTTTCGGGGACCCCTGTTCACACAGGGGCTGTGCTCTCAGGCCAAGAGGTGCCATTGAGTTGCAGTTGCCGTGGTGCCCTTGCTGGCTGCAGGCTGGGGCACAGCGCCCCTGATACGCGTCGTCAGCAAGGCTGCCCACAGGCTCTCAGCCCTCGGCTGCCGCCCCAGCTGGGGCCGGGCAGCGCACTCTTGCGGGCTGGCACCGCGCAAGGCTGGAGCTTCGGGGGCCCGGGGGCCGGCCTGACCTGCTCGTGAGTCCTGCCAGTGTGGTTTGCTGTGGCCGCCCTGGTGGCGGGTTGACCTGGGATGCGGCAGGAAACCTGGCTCTGCTCTGACTCAGTGATACTGTCTCTGCGCCACCCCCTCCTGCGAAATGGTCTCGAGCCCCCGCAGGGAGGGCCCTCAGCGCGGTGACTCACTCTTGACGCCTTTGAAGCATTGTGGGCCTTGCAGCATTTCAGCTGCCACATGCTTTGTCCTTCCTTCGTGGGACAGGAGGGCACACCCCGTCCAGGCCGTCTTGTCAGAGTGGCGTGGGGAAAGCACGTTTGGTTGGTTCTGTCCGGGCTGCTCTGTGCACGCCAGCCAGCGCAGGAAGAGTCTGTGCGCATGGCCCTCCGGCCTCCGCCGAGATGAGACAGAATTGACCTTTAGAGAGACGAGACCCTCGGGCTGGCAGGCCCCTGCGGGTCTGCGGCAGAAAGCCTGTGATGTCATCGTGCTGATGGTGCGGGCCCGGCTCCCGCAGGCCTCAGAAGTGATGGCTCAGCCTCACCCCCGGCCAGTCTGCCCCCACCCCCCCCGCACACACAGGACAGTGGGTGCTGCCGACCTGAGTATCTCCTCTGACCCCTTCTCATAGGTCCCACCCTCCTGCTTCCTCTCTGCGCGGTTCCCTGTGGGACACCAGCCCACTCTTGCCGCAGCGCTTGGGAGGCCAGGGCTTGGTGGGAGGGGCGTCTCAGCTCCCAGACCAGCGCTGTCCTGTGTCCAGGGCCCGGAGCCAGGCCGGAGGCAGGAGGGCCTCTCCCCATCCTGCTTAGCCTGCCCCAGGCCTGGCTGCAGTCCGCCCTGGCCAGCAGGCCCCCCACAGAGCTGGGCCCGTCAGAGGTGCCTCCTGGCATTGGCCGGGTGAGCACCTCATCACCCAGCTCAGCTGTCTTGAGTTCCTTTCTCTGTCCTCAGCTCACCCGCTGTCCTCTCCTCCTCCCTTCGTGTCGTGTCAGCCACCGGCTGGCCTTTCTTAGTCACTAGGTGAACCCCAAGCCCTGCTGAACCCCACTCTGACCCAGACCCCAACACTGACTTTCCTTGGGGCAAGTCCAGGCGACATAGCCGTTTTGGGATGAGTTCTGGGAAGGAGGACAAGGGTCAGCCAGGACACGAGGCGGGTGGGGAGGCCCTGACAGCCTGTGCCAGCCTCACGCTAGCCTCATCCCAAGCCCGGTCCAGTCAGCGAGGTTGCTTAGCTCTGAAATCTCTGGAAACCGTAGTCGCCTGAAGCTAATGTCCTTCCCTCTAACTGGAGACCCTTCCATGGGCCTCATAGAAGCTGCCTCCCTCCCGAGCCTGTAACTTGGTGTCGATATTGTAAGAGCTCATCCCTTGAGCCGAGAAGTAAAGAGACATTATCTTCAGAAGAGGAGGAGCTTTGGGAGCTTTTGGGGGCCTGTCATGAGAACGAAGAGCAGCCTATGGGCAGGTTTCTGGCACCACCCGCTGAGCCCAGAGCTGCCCCCAGCCCAGCCCAGAGGGTCACCCCCAGGACACCAAGCTCCTTCAGGGATGAACCGAGTCCAGGGCTCCAACTCGGAGCCCCGGACAGTACAGGAACCACAAAAGGAGACAGGTGGGGGGTGGCATCCAGCATGGGTGGGACGTGGGGAAACCACATCCTCAGAACAGTCAGAACACAAAGGTTGGCACCACAGTCCTTCCTCCGGGAGAGACGGCACAAGAATAAAGTAGTAACAGGTTGGGGGTGAGCCTTGGCCCAGGAAACGGGTTGGCAGCCCATCGCAGGCCCTGACCTAGGCAAGGGGTCACCCGTCTAGGTGTCCCAGCTCTGCTTCACCCTCGCGGTAAGGACTTGGGATTTGTGTCTCACCAGCAGCGCAGGCATGGCCAGCACGGACGGGATCCTGGTGCCCCGCTGAGCGCTGGGCAGCGAGGCCGAGAAAAGGGAGGATGAGAAAGCTGCTCTTGCTTTTGAGAAAGACCCAGACACTTGGCACTTACAGTGCATTTTCCCATCAGGCCCTGTGTGGATGGGGCTCACCCCTCCTGGGGTCCCCGGGTCAGGTAGGGGGGCTGGCAGTGTGACTGAAGATCCAAGCCTGAGCCCTGCCCGGCCCAGCTCTCCCCACTGGTGGGGGAAGACGCTCGCCTGCTGCGTTTCCTGGAGGCTTGAGATAGGGCCCAGACCTGTGGGGCAGGACTGCATGGGGTACCCCCACCCCAGAAGTGGAGGTTGCCTGGAGAGGCGGTCCTCCCATCCTTCCAGGAGCTTTGTCACCCTGTCAGGCCCGACCAGCCGAATTTGAGCAGATGCCCCGTCCTGGGTGCAGGCCGGGATCCCTGGGAATCTCCAGGTCCTGCCCCTCCAAAGATTCAAAGTGGCAGCCTGACAGGATCTTGCAAAGCTTTGAGGACCATCTGATCAGTTGTCCTGAACCAGTAGCGCCCGGGTCACTTAGGACCAACCAAAATGCAGAGTCCTGGGCCGACTGGAAGTGGGGCTGGGGGAGCTGGGGGGAGGGAGATCACGCCCAGCAGGCAGGTCAGCTGAGACCATGCAGCTGCTGCCTGCTGCCTGTGCGTTGAGATTTCACCCTAACAACCCGAGATACCAGCCCCAGGGGTCACATCACTGGTAGGGAAGGACCAAACTCAGGCCTGTCCCTCTGACACCGCAGTCAGTGCCCCGTTCCCTGCACTGGCAGGAAGGGTCAGCAGAGGCCTTGCGGTGGGCCCTGCCCTCGCCCTCTGCCGCCAGAACCCGCGTTCCTGAGTTCCTGGTGTTGGCAGGATCAGGCATGAGAAGCCCCACACTAGGTGGGCTGTGCCTCAGGAAGCGCAGATGCTGGTGATTCCAGCAGAAGAGCCTTTGGTGGTGGGGGCAGGGAGGGCGGTCATCGGGCAGGTGTCCAGACGGGAGGCAGTGCGGGCTGGCCTGGGCAGGGAGTGGGGACGAGGGCGGGAGCAGCCTGGGTGGGGAGGTCAGGGCGTGGGGATGGGCTTACTTGGATGGTGAAGGAGTGTCAGGGGGCCATGCTGAGCAGCTGGGTGAATGGACCGTCAAGGAGGAGACGGTCAGGAGGTGGGTGAAGTCCCCGGGGGTGTCAAGCAGGGATGGCCGGTGCCACCCCCGTCCCACTCCCGCTCACCCCCTCACCCTGGGTCTGTGGTCTGACACTTAGGACAGCGGACGGGGCCGGAGATGGAGACTGAACCCTCCCGGGAGGCTTGAACTCCTGGCAGTATGTGGCGAGGAAAGGTGGGCTGGGAGGGAGGTGGACCAAAGGGTGCCCTTGACCTCCCTCCCTTTAATCCGTGGGCTGAGAATTGGTGGTCGAGGGTGTGGACGGTCACAGCAGAGCAATGCCAAGACATTTCTCCTTGAGAAAAGACCTGTTCAAGTTTCCTGTGGGACTGGCAGTGTTCTGATTGGTTAAAACGCCCCTCACTGGGTGAAACTGACTTACACGGGACTGGCCTTGGACTCTGCAGATTGAGAAGCTACAGAGCCAGCTGGAGAGAGAGAAGCAGAGCAACCAGGACTTGGAGACCCTCAGCGAGGAGCTGATCAGAGAGAAGGAGCAGCTGCAGGGGGACATGGAGACACTGAAGGCTGACCGAGCCAGGCAGGTAGGCGCCTGCAGCAGAGGCTTCTGGAACCTCTCCCGTGAGAGTCCGGGCCTGCAGCCATTCCTGGCGATGTATCTGAGGCACGTGGGTTACCACATCCCTCACTTAGCTGCCACTGACACTAGCCCTTCTCAGCAGGTGGGGCGGGCAGGGAGTGAGTGCAGTTTGCCTCCCAGAGACATTGGCATTTGTGATTGTCACAACCTGGGGGAGAAGGGCAAGGAGCGGTCCCGGCATGTGGTGGGTAGAGGCCAGGGGCGCTGCTGACCACCCTGCAAACCCCAGAACAGCCCCCACATGACAGAGTGATCCGAGTCCAGACACCTGTAGAGGCACGCGGGCCTCTGGCCACCCTCCAGACCACCTGGCTTTGCGGTGCGTGAAGTCCAGGATCAGTCCCTTGCTGCTCAGTGGCTCAGTGATGCCACCCAGGAGCCAGGCTTCTCGCTCCCTGCAGTGCCGGGCTCAGCGGGGGCTGCTGCACATTCCCTGGAAGGGCAGGAAGTAGGCGGCCAGCGAAGGGGTGGAGCGAAGCCTCCCTAGGATTTTGCCAACAAAATTTGCGAGCTTGGCCAGACTGGTCTTTGGCCAGACCCGCTGCATGACCACCCCCGGCTGCGAGGGAGGCCGATGTGTCCAGCATTTGAGTTTGTTGGCTTCTGTAGCGGACCTGGGATGGTGCTGGGTGTGGTGCAGAGACAGCCGTCCCCTGTGCCCATGTGGCTCGGAGTCTAGAAGCCAGTGACAGCCCTGACAGTGACTGTGTGTGTGGCGATTTCAGCTGTGAGCTTTAAGGGATTAAACATGGTGCCAGGGAGAGAATCCTGCTGGGCATGGGATGCTGTGGAGTTGAGGTGCGGGGCGTCCTTGAGGAGCTGACTCTCATGCAGAGCCCGGGAGGACGAGAAGCAGCCAGTGCTTCTTCTAGCAGGAAAGGGCTGGAGATAGCAAACGGGAGGGACGGGAAGGGAAGGTCACAGGTGGGCAGGTCCAGGTCGCAGGGGTCCTGCGGGCAGTCTTGGGGGGCGAGGTGGTCTCTCTACACCACCTGCTTGTCCATCATCCTGCTGCTCTGTGGATGTTTTGACTCGAGCAGTTTAAGGAGTGACTGCACGCCCTTCACTGAGTGTCCACGTGAAGCCTCTGGGCAATGCGGGCACAGCGTTAGGGTGCACAGCAGATGGTCTTTCAAGGCCTACGCTTTAGTCCCTGTTTGGATCCAAATTCCTGAAACGCGTGCCCTAATCCGTGTCATTCTGCGGTGTCTTCCTACAGATCAAGGACCTTGAGCAAGAAAAGGACCATCTCAACCAAACAGTGTGGTCCCTGCGGGAGAGGTCACACGTCAGCAGCGAGGCCCGCACCAAAGACATCGAGAAGGAGAACAAGGCCCTCCACCGGACGGTGACGGAGACCAGCAGCCAGCTCAGCAAGCTGGAATTCGAGAAGCAGCAGCTGCACAGGGACCTGGAACAGGTGAAGGAGAAGGTGGAGCGGGTGGAGGCGCTAGAGAAGGAGCGGCACCGGCTGGAGAAGGAGAACCACGAGCTGACCAGGAAGGTGGCCTCCCTGGCGACGGCCGCCGAGAAGGTGGACGCCCTGGAGTGCGAGAGCCAGGGCCTGGCGCTGGAGAACCGCAAGCTGCGCAAGTCCCTGGACACCCTCCAGAACGTGTCGGTGCAGCTCGAGGGCCTGGAGCGTGACAACAAGCAGCTGGACGCGGAGAACCTGGAGCTGCGCAGGACGGTGGAGGCCATGCGCTTCACCGGCGCCAAGATGGCGCAGATCGAGCGGGAGAACCAGGAGCTGGAGCGGGAGAAGGAGGAGCTGAGGAAGAACGTGGAGCTGCTGAAGGCGCTGAGCAAGAAGTCGGAGCGCCTGGAGCTCAGCTACCAGAGCGTGAGCGCCGAGAACCTCCGGCTGCAGCAGAGCCTGGAGAGCAGGGGCCAGAAGTCGCAGGCCCTGGAGCGAGAGCTCGGGGAGCTGGAGGCGGAAAACCAGGCCCTGCAGCGGGACCTGGAGGCCCTCCGGCTCTCCACCAAGCAGCTGGAGAGGTCGGAGAAGGACAAGAAGGCCCTGGAGCAGGAGGTGGCCCAGCTGGAGAAGGACAAGAAGCTGCTGGAGAAGGAGACCAGGCGGCTGTGGCAGCAGGTGGAGCTCAAGGACGCGGTCCTGGACGACAGCACGGCCAAGCTCTCGGCCGCCGAGAAGGAGAGCCGCGCCCTGGACAAGGAGCTGGCCCGCTGCAGGGACGCCGCCAGCAAGCTGAAGGAACTGGAGAAGGACAACAGGGACCTCACCAAGCAGGTCACCATGCACACGAGGACGCTGACGACCCTGAGGGAGGTGAGCCGGGGGCAGGCGGCCCCTGGAGGGGTTGGGGACCCGCGTGTCTGCGTGGACGCCGGATGCCGGAGTCGACTGGGGCTGGGTGAGCCTTAAGTGTCTTCCCTGGTGCTGAACAGAGTGACACCGAGAGGCACCGGGAACCCAGTGGGTGTCACCCCTTAGGGTCTTACCCAGAGGCAGCTGCTGCTGTCCTGGCTTATTCTATTTCATCACTTACCCGTGTGTGTGTCTGTGCAAACATGTGGTCCCCTGCTTTCTACCCTAACCCCGCTTTTTACTGATGATGCCTTTTGTTATTACAGTAGTTTTCAAAACTACAATTTCTTTTTTTTTTTTTTAAGATGTATTTATTTATGCAGACAAGAGCTGGGGTACAGGCCAGAGACGCAGGGGGTGGGAGGACTCACCAGAGACAGAGTGGGAAGCAGAACAGGCAGATTGACTGAAATCCACTGCTGAGGGGAGCAGCGGGGAGACAGGAGAGGTCTGCTGCTCCATGTGGGTTGCTCCCTGGCCAGGGATTGAACTCATGCTGCAGAGGCTGCGGACGGCTTCATAGTGTGGTGCTCAACCTCTTGCACCACCAGGGAGGCCCCAAAGCTACAATTTCTAATGACTGCCAAGTAGCAACACTATAAAGCGATGTGATTTTTTTTTTTTTTTTTTTTTTTTTTTTGACATTTGGGTGGTTCCAAGTTTTTTCCTGCCGTTTGAAGTAGCACTGGCCATCCTAGCACACACATGCTTTCATGAATAGCTGTTTTCTTAGGAGATAGTTCTAGGCATGGAATTCCTGGATGAAAGGATCTGGACATTTCCAAGTTTCTTGCTAAAGAGGTGTCCTCCGTTTTCCCTGGTGTCTTCCTGGGGTGCTGGCCACGCCTGGGCATGGAGTGGCTGCTCCAGGGAGCCCCTCGGGGTCTGAGTGGCCCCCCTTGGAGGCTGAGTCTCTCCTGTGTAGACTCGTGGAGGGGTGGGGGCTGGCACTGAGATTCAGGCTCCTGCTCCTCCTCATGGCTCGGCCGTCCCGTCCCGGGGTGGTCCTGCCCTGCCTGTGGCAGTAGATGAGGGAGCGGGAGAAGGATCACGCTTCATGGGACAGAACTCATCCCGCGGCTGCACCTTGCTGCAAGGGAGGCTGGGGAGCCCTGTGTGCCAGTGTAGAAAAGAAAAGCAGTTTGGGGGCACACAGGGTGGTCTCCGCTAAAAAGGAGCATGGCTCTGGGAGCAGGCAGTCTGCGCGCTGTGGGGCCGAGGGCAGATACGCCTGGCACACAGCCCCTTTCTCTGTCAGCAGTTCAGGCCTTGACCCACGAGAGCCAGGTGTCTGCCCGGGAGCCCGTCCTCTGCTGTGACTCAGTGGTCTCGGCTGCTGTGCCCTTAGGGCCGCCGCAGCAGGAGGTTGGTGGTTGCTGCGTTGGAGCCGTCTGAAGGGCACATGCCGGCCCTTCTAGCCTCCTCCATAGCCTGTTAGTCCCACCTGCTCACTTGGCTGGACAGTGGGGGCGGGGTGTACAGGTGGAATGTCAGTGAGCCCCGCTCTGCCCCAGCCTGTCTGGGCCTCGGGATTTGGAGGACAGGACACTCACACGTGCCCCAGCCTGGCGGGAACCAGCAGCTGCCTGCAGGGTCACCAAGAGGCGAGGAAGTTAGGGGACCCGTCTAAATGAGAGCGACACCCACCTGTGAAAAGTAAACCATAACTGGGGCAAAATCTTTCTCTTTTTACTTTTTTGAGCCTGTTCCAAATCCTCTGCAGTCAGCGTTTAATCACATGACTGCGGGGGAAAAGCAGCCTCGTTGGCAGAAATCAGACCCTCTCCTCTGAGGCCGGCGTGAGTGGCGCCGCGGGCACGGTCTGCATGTGTGTGGAGCGTGTTAGGGCATCGTGGACATGCAGCCGGCTGGGCTCTGGTCTCGGCCCGGGGGCCGGGAAAGCGTGTTCATCCATCCGTTGAGAAGCGCATCCTGGGTAGCCCCACCTGCTCCGTCCTAGAGCCCTGGGTCCGCCTGGACCAGGGGATCATCGCTCAGCCTGTGAAAGGGCCTGTGCCCGGCCCCCCCACGCCTCCCTGGACCCCCCTCCCATGCTTGTCCCCTCGCTATCCTTGCAGGACCTGGTGCTGGAGAAGCTGAAGAGCCAGCAGCTGTCCAGTGAGCTGGACAAACTGAGCCAGGAGCTGGAGAAGGCCGGCGTGCCCAAGGAGCTGCTGCTGCGGGATGACAACAGCGGTGACACGTGAGGGCACCCCCCACCCCACCCTGGTGTGGTCCCTGCCCCAGGACCCGTCCTTCGTGGTTCCTTCCCACCCCATGTCTTCCTGGAGGTTCTTAGGGAGCGCGGAAGGAGACTTCTGTTCAACAAACAGGCTTCTTAAGGCTATTTTAGTGCAATTTTTATTTCACGGCAGAACTGAGGGGACAGTAGATTCCACACAAACCCACATGCGCAGCCCCCTGCCCCGCTGCCAGCAGCCCCCAGCAAAGGGGTGTGCTTGTGAAGTCAGTGTACCCGGGATTCACTCTCGTGGTGAAGAGTCTGTGGGTTTGGCCAGATGCACAGTGCCACGTGTCCAGCGTGAGGCTTCACACAGAACAGTCACTGCCCTAGAATCCCCTGCATTCCGTGCAGTCACCCTCTTCACTCGCCACCCGGCCCCTTCGGTTTTTAAATTTTATTTATATATACAGGACTGGGGTGTAGGCGAGAGGTGTGGGGCATGAGAGGACTCCCCAGAGACAGAGCGGGGAGCAGAACAGGCAGATCCACTGAAACCCACTGCTGAGGGGAGCAGCAGGCGAGACAGGAGAGGCCTGCTGCGCCATGTGGGGAGCTCCCTGGCTGGGGATTGAACTCACCCCATAGTGGCTGGTAATAGCTTGATGGCACTGACTTTAACCACTGCGCCACCAGCGAGGCCCAATATAACCCTTTTTGGTGACGAGGCCACACAGACTTGGCACTGTCTGGCTCTGTGACCTTGGGCAAGCTGCTTAGCGGTCCTGAGACTTGGTTTCCCCATTTGTGAAAGGGGCATAATAACACCCCCCCTAGATGATGGCTGTAAACACGCAGAGTGGAAGGTGCCTCTGGGGTGTCTGCGTGTGGTCCAGGAAGGACTCCAGACGGGCAGGCTTTGGACCTGCAGGTCTGCTGAGCCAGATGCTACAGGGCAGTGGAGGAAACCGCTTCCTGGGGAGGAAGGTGCCCGCAGCCAGGTTTGGGCGCCTGTAGGGGTACATAATGCCCACATCTTTTTTTCCTCCCCCAGAAAATACAAGCTTTTGGAAGGCAGAAATGAATCAGCATTAAAAACAACACTAGCCATGAAAGAAGACAAGATTGCGTTTCTGGAAGCGCAGATGGAAGAGAGAACCAGCCTGAATCACCAGCTGCAGAACGAGCTCCAGGTGGTAAGGGCCGGCTCTTTAGGGCAAGTGGCGGGTCCCTCCAGGTGCACGCCCCACCCTTGGCAGCCCCTCACCAGGTAGCAGCGGGCGGGGCGCTTTCCTGAGCAGGCGCGGCTGGGCCCCTGGGCATCGAGGCGGCACAGATGTGGAGCGTGGATCAGTGCTGGGGCGGGGAGCGGGGCAGTGAGGGGGAGGTGGCTCAGAGCGGCACTGTGTTTGCAGCGACACCGGGGGGACCCCCACGTGAAGCTGGGGTCATCGGGCTCCAAGCCGGCCCAAAGTCTCACGGCCCCTCACACGGGACAGACACGGGCGCACAGGGCCTTGTGAGGACACGCACACGTGTGCTCTGGGCGCGCACATGTTCCAGACACACACACATGTGGACACAGGTCCCCACACCGGTGCTCTGCCTGGTCTCAGTCCTGGGCACAGCTCTTGGCTGCGTGACTGGATGAGGAACCCAGAGCAGCGTGGGCCTGGAGCCGGAAGGGGCTTTCTCATGTCCTGTGCTCCAGCTTCCAGGCTGGCTCCGTGTTATAGGTAGAGGAGGCCCAGGGGAGGGCGAGGACGTGCCATCACGTGGCAGGACTGGGTCCCCGGCCACTGCCCTTTGTCCTCTGGAAGAAGGGGGTGTCACGTAGGAGGGAGGTTACATGCATCCCCCCAAAAAAGGAAAGCAGTGTCTGCTCACGTGCCAGTGCCCGTGAGGGGTGGGTGAGCTGAGAGATGGGTTGGGTGGGGGCCGCCCTCTGGCCGCTGGTATGGGCAGGGATCCTGGTCTCCTGCCCCAAGTCTGCTTTTGTGTCCCGTACCGGCAGCTGCAGAAGGAGCGCGAGGCCTTCAGACAGAGCCAGGAAGAAGGGAAAACCCTGCAGAACTCCTTGAGTCATCCCGGGGCAGCGCTGGTGCCGGGCCCCCAGGGGACGGAGACCTGGGAGGCCAGCCACAAGGAAGCCACGATGGAGCTGCTGCGCTTCAAGGACCGGGCCATCGAGCTGGAACGGAACGTGAGTGGGCTGCGAACGTGGTCGCGCAGAGGGCGGCCCCCCAGGCTGGTCCTTGTCAGGTGCCATCATTGTGAAGCAGGCAGGGTGTCCATCTGTTGACATCCCTTTGGTGTATAACATTTCACCTGCTCCCATGGGACACCCTGCCCGCCCCACCTGGCCTCTCGCTTCACTGTACCCGCAGGAGTGGGTACTTGATGCTCTGTGCAGGGGTTGGCAGCAGGCCTGTCACCTGCTTTTGTAATTGAGTTTTTGGTTGTTTGTTGTTTGTTTGTTTTTTTTTAAGATTTATTTATGCATACAAGAATTGGGGTACAGCCCAGAGGTATGGGGTGTGAGAGGACTCACCAGAGACAGAACGGGGAGCAGAACAGGCAGATCTACTGAAATCCACTGCTGAGGGGAGCAGCGGGGAGACAGGAGAGGTCTCCTGTGCCATGAGGGTCACCTCCCTGTCCGGCAGGGGAATTGAACTTGTGCTGCAGTGGCTGGCAATGGCTTGACAGCTCTGCCTTTAACCCCTGCGCCACCAGGGAGGCCGTGTCATTGACTTTTATTGGAACACAGATGCCCTCAGTTTGCCTGTGATGTGGGGCTGCCTCCCGTCTGTGGTAGCGGAGGGATAGGCTGGCAAACCCCAAAACATTTACTCTCTGGCTCTCAACAGGAGGTTTCCCCTTCCTGATTATATTGGATTCTCCCAAACAACCTTAGAAGTAGTGGCGATTCCCGTCATTTGACAGAAGGGAAAACTAGTCAGAGTTTGAGGGACTTGGCCTGGCCCAGGTGTGGCCTCGCGCTCCGGCTTTCTCCGCCCCGCATGACATGAACTGTCTCCTCTTCCTGCCCACGCGGAGCAGGGGGAGGCTGTGGCCGCAGCTCACACATGCACCCTCAGGGCATCCGGCCGAAAAAAGCCGTAAAGCGGCAAGGACCCACGGCTGTAACTCCGCTCCGGGGCCAGGCATCACTGGGCTCCAACCGGCAGCGCCTTTGTGTGTATTCCCTCCTGTCTCACAAGCACATGCCCGGACCCCAGCTCTTCGCCCCAGTGCCGTTGAATTGTCTCCCCTAAAAAGGAAAATGTGACTTCTCCCACCTGGTGTGAACCCTGACATCGGCCCCCAAAGCATCCGCTCTGGAGGGTCCTGGAGCACCACAGCCAGTGTTTCCCGAGCCGGTACCTGATGGGCCTTGTGCTTCCGCCCCCAGAACGCCGCCCTGCAGACTGAGAAGCAACTGCTCAAGGAGCAGCTGCAGCACCTGGAGACCCAGAACGTGGCCTTCAGCACGCAGATCCTGACGCTGCAGAAGCAGAGCGCCTTCCTGCAGGAGCATACGGCCACGCTGCAGACCCAGACGGCCCAGCTGCAGGTGAGGGCGGGGCACCCCGACTCCCAGGAGGCGGCAGGGCCAAGCATGGCAGAGTGTGGGGCTTGGGTGGATGTTATGTTTAGCAGGTTTATTGCAAACACTGGTTCCTACCCTTCGGGTCTGAAGGTGCTTTAGATCCCTGAGCCTGCGGCTACTGGGCTGAAAATGTCGTGCTCTGCTCTTACCTGCTGTCTTGTCTGACTGCCGAAGTCAGTTGCTAGAGCTGTTCTTAGGAGCGACTTGGAAAAGATGCTCTGGCATCAAGTCAGTTTGGCTCAGTAGGAGTTGATTTATATTGATGATGCACAGGCTGTGGGAAAAGGAATTCCCATGAATGCAGTTTCTGAGACAAGTTTGACAATATTAACTTAGGAGCCAGAGACAATAAACAGGAAACGTTGACAAAGTGCTCAGGGTTTGTTCTTTCTTTTTTTTTTTTTTTTAAAGATTTATTTATTTGTGCATACAAGAGCTGGGGTACAGGCCAGAGATGCGCAGGGTGAGAGGACTCACCAGGGACAGAGTGGGGAACAGAGCAGGCAGCCTGACTGAAATCCACTGCTGAGGGGAGCAGCAGGGAGACAGGAGAGGTCTGCGCGCCATGTGGGTTGCTCCCTGGCTGGGGGGATCGAACTCGTGCTGCAGAGGCTGCGGATGGCTTCACAGTGCAGTGCTTCACCCCTTGCACCACCAGGGAGGCCTGGGGGTTTGTTCTTTTAAAATAAGAACATGGGATATTGCTTTGTATTTTTGTTGTAGAAACATCTCGGGTGCTAAGTCAGGGTAATGGCAGCCTCAGAATGACCCGGGGATTCCCTTCTCTCTGGGTTTCTGATCTGGAGTGCTACGTGGGTGTTCTGCACCTGTCGATGGGTTACGTTGTTTGGTGATGATTCAGGAATGCACTCTCCTTTCGGATTTTCTGTCTCTTTGTTTTAAAGAATAGGTTTTTAAAAATTGTTAACGCAGGTACCCAGGGAGCTTAATAATTTACACAAAAAGCAGACGTTGTGAGGCCTCAGGACCACAGCACCTTCTTATCAGGGTCTTTCGGGCTTGGCCCCTTCCCAGAGCAGTTCCTTACTCTGCCCAGCTAGGTTTTCCTGCCCAGGGGGGTCGCTGTTCCGTGGGGCCCGCCTCCGTCCTCGAGCGGGGCTCCCTGGCCTGCCACGGTGGTGAGGCGCCGTCGCCCGCTCTTCCTCCAGGTGGAAAACTCTACCCTGAGCTCCCAGAGCGCCTCGCTCACCGCACAGTACACGCTGCTGCAGAGCCAGCAGACTGCCAAGGAGACGGAGAACGAGAACCTGCAGAAGCAGCAGGAGCGGCTGGCGGCGGCCTACGAGGCCCTGCTTCAGGACCACGAGCACCTGGGCACGCTGCACGAGCGCCAGTCCACCGAGTACGAGGCCCTGATCCGCCAGCACGGCTGCCTGAAGACGCTGCATCGGAACCTGGAGCTAGAGCACAAGGAGCTGGGGGACAGGTGCGGCCAGGCGGGGCTCCCGTCCACCCCACGCCCCATTTTCTGGGCTGCTTCTGTTCTCTGGGGCCCCTGAACTTGCCCAAAGGGAAGTAAATCAGAGGTCACGCTCGGGGATTTGGAATTTGTGCAGCTGGAGACTGAGCGGCGGGAGGGCCCCCGAGGGGGAAGGGTGCCGGGGCGCACTGTCCCTGCCTCCGGGACACCTCGGCGTTTGGGCCTCACTTCCCTAAGGAGCCTCCCCGCCCCTTCACGCCAGGCCTAACGAGGGTGCTCCCCGCTCCCTGGCGCGTGCCGCGCTCTGGCTTCCCGGGCCTTGTCTGTCTGGGCCGGGTCTGGGCTGCTTGCTTTCCTTTTTCTGACCTTTGATTTGGGAACTGGAGTACAGAGACGGCAGACGGCTCGGGGAAGCCCGTGGCCCGGCGCGCAGGCTTCCGCTGCTGGTGCTCACGCCTCTGCCGGCCTCTCCCATCGCCCCTTCCCACCCTCCCCTCCACACTTGTTTTTAGTTTTTTAAGTAAAATTTGCATACATTGAAATGCACACATCCCACTTCGTGTCCTTGACAAATCGGGGTCCAGGGTGTCGTAGGCTTCGTGGTGTTCAGTCAGCCAGGCCTCGGGGGCTGGGCCCCAGCAGATCCCAGGTGGCTCCAGGCCAGACCCAGAGACTGGGCAGACGTGTGAAGTGCTTGGGGCGCTAGCGCAGGAGAGAGGTGCACAGAGTGTGTCTAAGGAGAGGCTCCCGACCACGCGGGGCGCCGAGGAGGAAGTCCCTGCTGACACCGTCCCCTTTCTCCGCGTCAGCGAGGAGGACGGGCCACTATAGCGGGGACCTGGCGGGAACATGGAGACATGCCAGGGTGGAGGGGACCCCAGAGGCAGCTCTCCCCGCTGCCAGGCTCCTGTCCCATGCTGTCCTGCCTCTCCCTGCCCCTTTGCCCTGTCCTGCTCAGCTCTGCAGCGGGCACCAGGGAACCCCGTTCTCTCTGGGAGGCTTCTCGGTCTTCCGGTGTTACGTGTGGGCACCATGGGCCCGTGGCAAGCTCCCAGCAGGTGTGTTCCCCTCTGCCAGGCACGAAGCCATGCTGAAGCACAAGGCAGAGCTGGACGAGCTAGAGAAGGCCCTGCACTCCGAGCGGGAAGCGCTGCAGCAAGAGCAGAGGAGCAGCGCCGTGGCCGCGGGCGAGAACCAGAGGCTGCGGGGTGAGCTGGACAGGTGAGCCTGCGGCGGGCCCAGAGGCGGCCCCGTGGGTCCCGGTAACCGGAGCTCTCACAAGCCCTGCCGTGCTGGCCGCTGGCTGTGATCAGGGCGAAGGGGACTCATGGGTTGCTGGGGTGGGCGGATGCAGGTGACAGCTCCCCTGGTTCCCCCTGTGTGACACCCTTGTGTCCGGTGCAAGCACACCTATAACCCGCGCCGCAGAACCATCTCATAAGGGAGATGCACCCCATCCTCATCATTTCTGGACCCCTATCTGTGGATTCCCCTACATGCTGAAATTGATTTGTAACCCTAGATCAATACTCGTGACATTCTCGTGGTCATGGGTGATGGATGCTTCGGTCTCCCGGGCACATCTCCAGCTGATGCTGAATATTATTCTGTGGTATCGTCAAGCTGTGATCAGTCAACTTAAAAAAAAAAAAAAAAGCTACAGTCACGATGACAAAGAAAAAGGCCTGAGGCCCAGAGAAGGGGGTTTGGTCCAAGGTTGCCCAGCTGGGTGCCCTCTTCAGCCCTCTGCCCTGGGCTCTCCACCCGCAGGGTCACCTTCCTGCACCACCAGCTGAAGGGGGAGTATGAGGAGCTGCATGCCCACAACAAGGAGCTGAAGACCTCGCTGAACAACGCACAGCTGGAGCTGAACCGCTGGCAGGCCCGCTTTGACGACCTGAAGGAGCAGCACCAGACCATGGACATCTCGCTGACCAAGCTGGACAACCACTGTGAGGTGAAGCCTCGGGACACCAGCGAGTCCCCTGGGCTGACAGCCTTGGGCTCAGCAGGGTTATGACGGGTCTTCATGAGCATCTGCCTGGGAGGCTGTGTGGGAAGGTGGTGCGGAGGCACCTGGAAGGGGCACAGCCCACGATCGGTGGGGATGTCTTAGAAAATACCTTTGCTTTCTCAGGCAGTGGGGAGGGGCTGGGTACCGTTTTATTTCGGTCCTCTGGACTGTCTTTCCATCTCTTCTAGAGGAATGGTATCAATTTGCCCCTGTTCTTGGGTTTGTCTGACTGGGGCTCCAGATCCTGGGGCTCTGGGGATGGGCTTAGTCGGGAATCCCCCAGTTCCCAGATGGGCAGAGCCATCCCTGCCATTTAAATGATCTTAAATGGCCAAACCTCAGATGAAATTGTAAACAGATCCCAGAGCAAGTACAGTGGGCAGAGGAGCCCAGCCAGGCCCCACCCCAGCACCCCAGCCTCAAGACCCAGGAAAGCGGGCACCCCTGGGACATAGCCCCTTGGCTTCTGTGTGCCAGTTAACTGCCTTGCAGGGCATCACGGTTGAGGAAACGGGCTCAGGATGCCGCTGAGCTGCTTGAAGACCCCTCTGGGCTGTGGAGGGGGACTGAGACCCAGGCAGAGTAGAAGCCTGGCCCCCACGGCCTGCCCTGTGTGGGAGGAGACTTCAGGCCGACCCTGCAGTGTGGGTTGGAACCCAGATTGTGTGAAGCCAGAGTTGGTGATTTTTCTGGTGCACCAGCCGTGACAGTGAGAGCAGGCGCTGGCAACCTCAGCCCCTCATATCAGATCTGCCCACTCCCTGTTTCTGTGCAGCTGTAAACTTTATATGAATGGCTTTTACACTTTTTTAAAAGATTTATTTATTTATACAAGACCTGGGGTACAGACCAGATGTGCAGGAGGGTGAGAGGATTCACCAGAGACAGAGCGGGGAGCAGAACAGGCAGACTGACGAAATACACTGCTGAGTGGAGCAGCGGGTGAGGCAGGAGAGGTCTGCCGCACCATGTGGGTATCTCCCTGGCCAGCCGGGAATTGAACCAGCACTGCAGAGGCTGTGGACAGCTTCATAGCGTGGCACTCAACCCGCTGCGCCACCAGGGAGGCCTGCTTTTACACTTTCTAATGGTTGGGGGAAATCAAAAGAATTTGTGGCAAGTGAAAATAATAGGAAATTTACCCTTTGGTAAGTAACAGCTTATAGAAATGCAGCCATACCTGGGCGTATGTCTATCACCTGTGCATTTGCGTATCACCTGTGGCTGCTTTCCTGCTGCACCTGCAGGCATGAGCAGTTACAGCAGAGATGGTCTGGCTTGGGAAGCCTGACATGTTCACTCTCTGGCTCTTTCCAAAAGGTGTGCCCGCCCCTTCTAGAGGAGATCTGTCCAATAGAAGCTGGATGCCAGCCCTGCAGTAACTCCAATTTTCCCAGGAGTCCCATTAAAGAGGCCTCTTACGTGGCCAGGGGCTGGGGGACTGACACGTGGTCATAGAGGGAACTTGGTCCTTCCATGTCATTGACCCGATGGTCCCTCCAAGCTTTCACTCGCACAGATTATCCTGAGATGAATGTCTGTGCCCGAAGCCTGGCCCTTCTCTTGGAAACTAGGTTCCCAGCAGGGGACTCCTGGGGCCTGAGCCCTTGTTGACCTGTGTTTTAGCTGCTCTCCCGCCTCAAGGGGAATTTGGAGGAAGAAAACCATCACCTCCTGAGCCAGATCCAGCTGTTGAGCCAGCAGAACCAGATGCTTCTGGAGCAGAACATGGAGAACAAGGAGCAGTACCATGAGGAGCAGAAGCAGTACATGTAAGGGCGCCTGTTCCTCCACCATGGTGGGGGATGCTGCCCACAAAGGGGTCCCGGCTTCCCCTGCCGCCCACCACGACCTGTGGCGTTCTGGGTGGAGAACAGCGTGGACCGCCGGTGTCCTGAGGGCCGTGTCTTTGTTCCAGCACCTGCTTCTCTGGCTGCCGGGGGGGGGGGGGGGGCTGTAGGTTTCTGCAGGCAGTGATGGTTGCCATGAGTTTGCTTTACAAAGGCACGCCCACCGCCCAGAGCTGCTTAATCTGCTTTTGGATTTACATCCACTCCTAAAGGTGGGCAGGTGCTGTTGGAGCATCTCAGGGGAAGAACTGAACCTGAAGACCGAGCAGGGGTGCCCTGTCTCATGTTCCCGAGACTGCCTGGCTCCTGGGATGCTGCGCTTGTCCTCCCTTGGGCGGTGTCTCATGTGCCGGCTCTGGCCTAGGCCCCTCGGGGTGCACAGACCAGTCTCAATAGCTGGGGCCTGTCGGAGGCAGGAGGGTGAGCAGAGCTATGTCCACACGAGACAGATGTTGAGCAGCACGGAGGTGGGGGAGGCAGGAGGGGTGTGACACAGGACAGGGAGAAGGCCAGCCCGGGCGGGGGCGTGCAGGTGGAGGGCAGCCGTGTCTACGTGCAGGGCACAGGCAGGGCAGTCAGGAGCAATGGCCGGAGAAGGAAGCGGGGCTCGGCGGTGCAGGCTTCCGTGCCCAGCTAGCGAGTTTGGATTCCCTGGGAAGTGTTTGATGGGTGGTGACCTAGCAGGGCCTAGAAAACAGCCAGAAATAGAGGTCAAGAGCCCTGGTGCTAGAAGCCTCAAGGTTCCGAGGTGGAGTAATCCAAGATGCTTTGTGCATCCGGGTGTTTTCACTCCTCCATGTGGTGGGGAGCGGGGGCTGCCCTTCCCCGTGATAGGGATGGTGGCCATGTGGGGGCCAGCAGAGGCACTCTCCACGGGGCGGGGTGCCAGCAAGCCCCCACATGCCATCCCAGCCCCTTGTAGAGATGCACCTTCATTCACTGCTGCAGCCTCCTCTGTTCATCTTCAGGCACCCGTCACCTGCTAAAGGATGGGGTCCATTGAAAACCATTGCCCTTTGGGGTAGAAATGAGCATTGCCTGAAGTTGACCCTTTATAACGCAGCTAGTGAAAGTTCGCAGCAGGTGCTAACTTGAGGGGCCCGAGCCCAGGACCCAGGGGATGATCTCTTGATGGGCTTGCATTAGAAGGTGTCTGCAGAGACCCCGGAGCAGCCTCCAAGGGGAGCTGCCCCTGGGGGCGCGCGGGGCTGCTGCATCTGTGGGGCTAACCCCAGCCATGTCGGTGCTCAAAGCACAAGGCCAAGCTGCAGGCTGAGGACAGCGTAATGACTAGACCTAGAGCCCAGGGCACGGTGGGTGGCCAGCGGCCAGTGCGTGGTGAAGCCTTCACGTTGCTTGAGGTGCTCCCTTTATGGTGAAACCTTGGAACAGCCCTCAGTTTGGGGGTGACTTTGGCAGCTTCACCATGAAGGAGACTGAGAAGTTACCTCTGGTCCAGGGGTGTCCTTTTCAAAGAGGAAACCAGGGGTCCAAACAGTGACAAACACAGAGGTGACAGGAGCAGGCCAGCAGCGGTGAGCCTGGGGGCAGTGAGGTGTGGGGTGCATCACTGCCGCCCTCGGTGCCGAGATAAAAGCACACCCCCCTTTTAGGAAGACCATGGTCTTGTCCCCTAAGGCTGGCAGGGTTGAGAGGTTCTCTTTGATCCTTCCTATATATTTGAAATGATGAGCTGGTTTCCAGCATTTCAGAATCAGCAGATTTCGTTTCATAAACTGGGTTTTTGGATCCTTAGAAAACCAACGGGGAAGATCCCCCCACGGGGCCTGCGTTCATTCCCGCACAGCAGTGCGCTCCAACCTTGCCGCAGTCCCCACCACTCCCTCTGGTCTTTCTAGGCTGGCTTTGCTGCTTATCAAAAGCTTCCTGAACGCTTTTGAGTTTGTCCCTACAGAGGGGTTAACCAGAAACCTGGCATTGCAGCGGGTGTAGGTCACTAGTCTGACTTAGCTGAGCTGACTTTTTCCACCCTGACGTCCATGTAACTCCTTGAGGCAGACTTTTTCCCCTCTGCAGAGGTGAGCACCCCCAGGAGCTAGCCTTGTGTCTGACCCCATGTGCCCACTGTTCTGGCTGACCTGGCCGGAAAGTCCTTGGGGTTTCTGAGCTTGAACTCCAGGAGGTTAGCGGTTGCTCCCTGGGGTGCACTTACAGCCAGATGCTAGGGGCTCTGGCAAGTCTTCCCAGGCCTTTGGGCTTCCAGGACCTGCTTGGAATGACTCGTTATCACGTTCCCAGGGCAGCCATCATGATGTCTGAGTCCCAGACACACACTGGACGCCCTGGGGCAGGTCCCAGGCTGGAGCTATGAGTCAGTCCTTGTTTTATTGAAAACGGGATGGATAATTTTTCTCTGCCCCTCTATTCACAGAGACAAATTAAACGCTTTGCGAAGACACAAGGAAAAACTGGAAGAAAAAATCATGGATCAGTACAAGTTCTATGATCCTGCTCCAAAGAAGTGAGTTGAATAACATTGTCATGACTTAACGCCGCCCTGGAAGCTGTCCTCTTTCCTGAGGGAGCAGAAGCTGGCTGCCTGGAGCAGGCCCGTGTGGGGGGCTGGGGATTCCCATGGGGTGGGGGCCTCTAGGGGCAGGGTTTTGACTTGCTCTCAGCCCTACCCTCTGCTCCGGCTCCTCTGTGAGGGAGGTAGATACTGGCTGGCCTGGAGTATCACAGACGTGATTTAGCCACAAGCCCTATGGGGGCCAGAGGCGCCCTGAACACAGCACGGGAGGGTGGTCTTGTCAGAGTTCATCTGGGATTGAACAGGTCAGAGAAGGCCACGGTGTGCTTGTGTGGGGCTGGGTAGGACCCCTGGGCCAGCCGCTCGAGGTCTTCCAACCCAGGAGCCTTTTGACCTGACACGGTCTCCTCCGGCTTCTCCAACCGCGGGCAGCTCCCCAGACACACTGCCAGGTGTGGGCTGGCTCGCCCCAAGGAGCTGGCCCTTGGCGCGTCCTGTGCCTCCAACGGGAGGCAGGTCCCCATCCCTGCTTAGGCCTCTGTTGAAATCCCAGAACCACAGAATTGCAGAACCTCTGTCTAAATCGCCCACCAGGCAGAGGCCAAGGCCCAGGTGAGGAAGGGGAGCGGCTGGAGTAAACGCCGTGCTGTCAGCGCCACGCGGGCTCAGAGGGCCGTGCAGCCCTCCTCCTGCTCCCCTGGATTCCTGCCGCGAGCTGCCGCTCAGTCGCTCCTTAAATTCGCTGGTGTTGGCTCTGACGGCTGCTCTTCCCCTGCGCCCACTCCTCAGTGCCAGGCGTCGTCAGAGGATGTCAGTGTAGCTGACAATGAGTGGGGGTGGGGGGTGGCTCCACTCATGCATTTGGGCAGAAAGATTGTCCCGGAGCCGGCCGAGAGCAGCGCGGCGCCACTCCGTCCGTCCCACAGCCCGTCCAGAGCCCGAGGCCCGGCTCCCGGCACTGTGTTCCGGGCGGCTGTTGAAGGCCTCTGCCCTAAGGCATACTCCCTCATGCCCCCCAGAATCACATCCCACCCTCCGAGCCTCGGACGCCGTGTCCCTGGTGGTAGGGAGGCCGTCCTTCTGAGCCCCGAATGAATGGACAGCGCTGCCGGCTGCGATGGGAATCCCGGCCCCATGAGGGAACCAGCCCCTGCCGCAGGGCAGTGGGCCTACTTGGGGTCTTCTCAAATTCCTCTTCTAACCAGGAAAAACCACTGGATTGGAGCCAAAGCCTTAGTCAAACTCATCAAACCAAAGAAAGAGGGTTCCAGAGAACGTTTGAAGGCAACCACAGACAGCCCTCCCTCGCAGCCGGAGGCCCCAGACCCGGCCTCCCCACCTGCTCAGCCTCTCCGCTCTCAGCCAGAGAACCCCGAGACCTCATCTTGCCCAAACGGCACAGAAGAGCAGGACACCCACAACGGGCCTGTGGGGAAAGGTAGGTGAGGCCGACCGCCCGTGTGGGGTCAGGCAGGGTTGAGGTGGTCTCAAGGACTCCCCTGGGGGCAGAGCCAGAGGGGAGGAGGTGCACACGCAAGGGCAGGTGTGTCGGGGGGAGTGCAGGTCACCCGCACGGCTGCCTCCTTGGGCTCATTAATGAGCAAGGGGAAGCATAGATCCTCCACAGGGTTGCGGCCGTTCTGTCCTGTCACCATGTTGTTTTAAGAGAAGCCTCTCATGTGGAAGGGGGACTGGAGCGTGCAAAGCCTGTGTACACTCAGAGACGAGCCTGGGGTGTCGGCTTCAGGTGCCCTCACGTGTGTCCAGTGAGCTGTTGTGGTGGGGGGTCCCGGGGCACCTGACACATTGTCTGTGCATACAGGGTCTTCAACCAGCCCTCATGTGGCTTTTTTATCATTTTCTCGGGTGGAAAGGCAGGTGAGGTGTTCTCCTCCTGCCTAATCCGGCCTGGAGTCCTGCCAGCCCCGGGGAGGGTCTGGTGTGGAGTTTGCGGAGATCTGCAGGGGGTATAGTCGTGCGGGTGGCGCCTTATTGGCTCTGGCCTCGGGCATCCGCTGCACGTCACTTCACCACCGCCAGGGAGGAGACCGCAGCAGCCGAGGACGCAGAGCCTCGCCGCTGAGAGGTTTTACTTTACTCCTGTTGACGGAGCTCTCTTGAAAGACGTAGACATCTGTGCACACACAAAGGGAAAATAGCAGCCAAATAAATGGCCTGTGGCAGTGACAGTTTTGTCACAGCCGCCAGCTGGGCAGCAGGGACTGAGGCCATGGAGGTCACACCTGCTTTCAGAGACGTGAAGGTCCGGGAACTGGGGGCCTGTGCGTTTTAGACTCGGTTAAACAGCAGTGACCTTAAACACGTACATTTCCAAAGTTACTTTGAAATTGCGTCCGGTGGATTATGCCAAACTCGCCCCCCAGGAGCGCTTAAGTGTTTAAGAAGAACTTCCTGCACATCAGGGCTGTGCCTGAGGCTTGTGTGTTCGTGGGGCCCCATGTTGCCCACAACTGGTCACCCCAAGTGCACACGCCTGGGTAGGGGGGTGACATTTCAAATCCTGCCGTGTCACTTGAAACCCAAAAAGAGACGTGACCCCACACACCGTGTGGGGACTGGCATTCCAGGTCGTCAGGCTCTTGCAGGTGGAGTATGGACGTTATTGCTTGCTGCTGTCAGGAGGGGTTCTGGGCTTCAGCTTCCACGTTGGCGATGGTTTTAATTTTTCAATGTCTGTCACCTCAACTTGTTTAAGCTGATTCAGGAACTGTCACCAGCCTGCGCTAGGGAGACGTTCAGAGGAAGAAAGTTTCTGCCTGTCCAGACAGTTGAGCTGCGCCCTGAGTGAGCACATCAGCGGGAGGTCTTCATACCGGGGCCCACTCCGGCCCTCTCCCTGGACTCGGCCCCTTGTACTTCGTTTATGGGCTGCATTTGTCTCATTTGGCCCTAAGTATCCCGTAAGGTCGGCGTGGCCAGCATTCCTTTTCAAAGCTGAGAAAAGGAGCCTTTCCTGAGCATTTCCCACTCGGGCCACTGCCCCAGATGGAGCTCCCGGTGCCCCGGCGGGGAGTGGGCTGGAGCCCCGTCGTCGGGACCCCGTGGAGCCAGCGCCAGCCAGCAGGTGGCATTGGGGGGCCAGGCATAACTGAGGTGCTGGCGTGGACTTTAATTCTAAATCAGAAATTCTTAGATGAGTTACCGTGAGTGCGGCCACGTTGAGGAAGTTAGATGAGCTGTCTGCTCTGATGAGACTCTCACTTAAAGGCCATGGAGTGTCGGGCTGGAACTAGAAGAGTCTTAGGAAATCTCAAAGGAAACAATGACTCTTAGTGTTGAGGGCTTTTTGGTATGAAAAAGTTGTTTTTGTTTTTGTTTTTAAAGATTTATTTATTTATGCATACAAGAGCTGGGGTACAGGCGTGAGATGCGGGGGGGGGCGCGGTGAGAGGACTCACCAGAGACAGAGCGGGGAGCAGAACAGGCAGACGGACTGAAATCCACTGCTGAGGGGAGCAGCGGGCGAGACAGGAGAGGTCTGCCTCGCCACGTGGGTAGCTCCCTGGCCGGCCGGGGATGGAACTTGTGCTGCAGAGGCTGCGGATTGCTTCATAGTGCGGTGCTTAACCCCTTGCGCCACCAGGATGGCCCAGTTTTTGTTTTGTTTTTTTTAAAATACATCCTGCCAGCAGAGGTTATCTCAGATGTACAGAAATGATTGGGGGATTCTTCAAGCAGGCTTTCTGACTCAGCGGGCCGGAAACATCACTGTTTCCGAGCCCTTGGAAGAGGCATTGGAGCTGAGCTGTCAGGGAGCCTGTCAGTAAAATGGATGAGTGAGAAACGCCGGGTCCTCATCAATATAAGTTTTATTTAATTATTTAGCACACTGACATTGAGAAATAGCCTGAGCCACCGTCTCCCTGAACAATGTCTCATTCTCCGCGCATGCTGAGTAGCTGGAGCCTGGGCACCGCCGCGCCCTGCGCTCGTTACGGGCCGGGGTGCCAGGGACTCGGCCCCGCGCGGGGCTGGGTGGCGGGTGCTGCTCGCCTCCCCCGGGCGCTCGAGGTCTGCTGCCTAAGTGCCTGTAGCTCATGTAGACTCATTT
This sequence comes from Talpa occidentalis, assembly GCF_014898055.3. NCBI lineage: Eukaryota > Metazoa > Chordata > Mammalia > Eulipotyphla > Talpidae > Talpa > Talpa occidentalis. The sequence continues at coordinate 100,742,255 of NW_023601104.1, forward strand.
AAGTCATTTGTTGGTGTTCATTCCATTCATTCGTTTGTTTGTTTTTTTTTCCTTCCTCTTTTGGGTTATCCGGGTGATAACATTTTAGCGACTCAGCGCAAAAAGAGTCCCTTTTTGAGAAGCAAAAGCAAGGACAAGGACAAGTCTCCGACAGCCCACCCAGCTCTCTCTAAACGCCTGCGGTTCTGGTCTTCCTCTGACATCCCATCCTCTCCTAACGAGCCTCTCCCTCTCTCAGAAATCGGAGATTTCTAATCCTTTTCCTCTGTCATGTCTTCATCGCGTACCCGTTCCCGCCACCGTTCCTGAAATTCAAACAAACCAAAAAAAAAAAAAAAAAGGCAAAACCAGTACCTAAAGGCCCGATGACCTTAGCGGACCCTCCTCCCGACCCCGTTGCAAAGCCGAGCTTAAAGTAGCCAGTGTGGACTCTGATTCCCAAAGAGAAGACGCGCGGCCTCGCCCTCCGGACGGGCCCTCCCGCGCAGCACCGTGGCAGGGGAGCCGGGGCCGGCGTGTCCGTGCTGAGTAAGTGCAGGGCCGGGGCCGCCCCGCGCCCGCCGCAGGCCCGCCCGGGAGCCCCTGCTCTGTTGCTCTGTGTCCTGCCCAGCGCGGCCTCTGCCGCCGGAGCGCTCTTGTGTTGACGCAGCTCAGTTTAAACCCGCTGCCTTTGTCTCTGTCCAGTGCCGAGTCGTTGGCTTTCGCTCGCGAGCCCCCCTCTTGACGCCTTCTCTGTTTGGAAGGATGTGTCGCTCCGTTCAAGCGTTTTCAATAATGGGATGGACGCTGCTGAGCCCGAGTCCAGGCCGGAGCGAAGCTACCGCTGTCGTGGTCTGACATCTCGGACACTGAAACTCAGCCAGCCGGGGACAGGAAGAATGTCCTGGCGGGCGCGCGGGTCCACGTGGCCTTTAGCTACTGCCGTTTCCACCCCCCTCGTCCTCGTCCCGCCCGACCACGCCCCGCCTCCCCGCTGTGTGCTTGGCCTGCCGTGGCGGTTGCCACTGAGCTCCATCAGAGAAGGGAAAATGATTATCGGTTCTGCCAGTGGAAAACCAGTGTCGCCCTAAAAATTAGTAATAGCCGCTAAGATGTGGCATCGGCGGGTGTGGCGCCGACCCCGGCCGAGCCTCGCCGCAGCCCCCCCCACCCCTGCATGCTGTGGGCGCCTGCTGTCCCCTGCCATCCTGTTAGTGTCGGTCCATCTGCTCCTCCTCACCTCACCTGCCGGAGTCTGTCCCCGGGCATCCCACCAGACTTGAATCTTGCTTCTCATCAAGGTTCTTTCCCAATCCAAATTTTCCCTTGATTTCAAGTTGTAAGATTTGGGCGCCTCCCAGGGCACTGTGCGTCCCGTCCAGGGTGCCGAATTTTGGCCACAGACCTGGCTCTGGGTCCTCAGGCGTCGGGACCGGGACTTTGTGCCCAGCGTGTCCCAATGCTCAGGCCCGCCCGCCACGGCGTTGTTAGGCTGTGCTTGAGGAAGGTTTGCTTTTTGTTTTTCATTCAATGTTGATGATGGCCACGTCCGTGGTAAACCATCCTGCGATTGCTGAAAAAGACAGGATGCCAGGCCAAGAGCCTCTCTCCCTGCAGAGATTGAGGCCCCTTAAATCATTGTGAGGACGCTGCTTCTCAAATCACAAGTGAGCCGGGTGGCAGGACGCACACCCTGGACATTCAGCCCCGGTGGCAGGTCCTGAGCAGGCCTCTGCCAGGAAACAGGACTTTGAGTGACAGGCATGGTACCTAGCAGGTATGTCTATCGTTACTGTGTTGGACTTTTTACCAACGTTTTGTTTTTTTGTTTTTTAAAGATTTATTTATTTATTCATACAAGCACTGGGTACAGTGAGGAGCGCAGGAGGGTGAGAGAATTCACCAGAGCCAGAGCAGGGAACAGAACAGGCAGACTGACGAAATACACTGCTGAGGGGAGCAGCGGGCGCGGCAGGAGAGGTCTGCACACCATGTGGGACTCTCGCCCGTGGCTGGGGATCGAACCGGCGCTGCAGAGGCTGCAGGCAGCTTCGCAGCCCAGCGCTCCACAACTGCTGTGCCACCAGGGGAGGCCCTACCAACATTTTGTTTTGCTTCTGGAGCTCCTTTTTCTCCCAGCCAGTATTAGAGCCAGGGCCAGCCCTTAGGGGCCTCCACCCAGGCTTGCAGCCCGGCCCCTCCTGTGTCCGCCCCAGCCGGAGGCGCGGCTGCCCAGCTTTACCCTGTGCTCCGTGTGCCCTGCTGCCCTGCCGCCAGGCCTCGGTGTGGTCTGTCAGCCTAACCCGGGATTTTGCAGCCCGATTTCTCCATGTCCTTCTCTGCCCCAGGCCCTGGGGACCTAAAGCCAAAGCAGGGGTCCCCGCACGGAGGCAGCCTCGACCGCACGGAGGCCTCAGCAGAGCCTGCTGCGAAGCCCTGGCCCCCCGACCTGGGCCCCCGGACCTGCGCCACCTCAGCCATCACTGTACCCCCTTCCAGCTCCACCCCCATCTCCCGGCACCCAGGCCGCGCCAGAGGTGAGTGGGGGGCCCTCCATCAAGAAGGACCAACATCTGGGGCCCAGGGTCTTTCCTAAAGACGCAGGCTCTCTGAGGAGGGGTCTCCTCTCGGCTAGAGGGCTGGTGGGCCGGGTGTTCGAGCTGTAGATGGGCTGTGGCATTGCACAGACCCGCTTCAGACATCGCTCTGCCTGCCTGCCTCTCCGGGCATGTCACCGGCCAGAGGTCTGACCTGACACCACTCGTGGGAAGCACCAGGGAGCTCCAGGGGACTGAGAACCAAAATCTGGGCCTAATATAGAGAACTGTCCCACCCCACCCCCTTGCAAGTCAGAAGCTTATTCTCCACAGAGAACAAGTGAGCGGGACTGTGAACTGGAGTGTCGGTAATGCGGGGAAGGAGAGGGTAGGCAGGCCAGGGCAGGGGTCCTGAACTGAAAACCAAGGGACTTATAGGGGTTTACAAACCCAAGGCCCCCAGGATGCAGGCACGAGTTGCAGTGTTCTTCCAGTTACCCGGTGAGCTCCAGAAATTCCAACTCAGCCCTCAGTGCAGTTCTGCCAGGGGAAGCCCGTGGAAGTTCAGGGGCCCTGGGGAGCCCTCAGCCACCAGAGACCAAAACCAAATCGCGAGGCAGTGGAGTAAACACACGTGGGGCGCAGAGGCGGAGTCTGAACACACTCAGGCTTGGCCCGCTGGAGTAGACCTCGCCATCCAGCAAGCCGCACACATTTTTGGGGTTCCCCAGCGCGTGTGAAAGTTCTGTTCACCCTGTGCCGCAGCCCAGTGTGTGCAGCAGCATTACGTCTCAAAAAGACAGCACAGGCGTCTTCCTTAAATGTCCCAGCCACGCAAAGTGAGCAGGTGCCCTGGGGACACGGCGCGGGGTGCTGCCCACGCGGGGCTGCACAGACCTTCCGTCTAAAAGCGCAGCCCCCGTGAGCTAAGGCGGAGACGTGCCTTGGTCAGCAAATGGGATGCTGCCACACCCAGGAAACACCCGAGATGGTCTCCCCTAAGAGGCAGTGAAATTTAACATCTGCAAATAGAAAGGAAAAGGCAAAGCTCACAGGGCAGAGACTTTCTGCTTCTAATATAGAGAGAGGGATGTAGTGGCTTCTGAGGTGTGAGACACTGGCGAGAACTGGAGAGGTGATTTTTTTCGTCATACCCCCCACTTCACTCTGGAGATGTGGGTGTCTGACCTTGGTGACCGGCAAAGGGAGGCCATCCCCTGCCCTCGGGGCTCCCGGGCCGGCTCAGTGACATGCATTGGCAGGACATGGCCCTGGGGATAGGATGTGCTGAGCAGACACCAGACACCCAGCCGTCCTGCTCCGCTCCTGGCCAGGCGTGGGAAGGGCCAGCTGCTTACGGTTGGACAGCAGGGGCTGCCCGGGTGCTGCCTCGAACGTGCAGTCTCTGAGCCAGTGTGGCCCGGGCGTCCATCATCAGCATCTCCCGAGGCTTGGGGTGCAGAAGCCCTCCCCGGGCTTGGTGGAGAGCTGGGAACTCCATTTCCCCTCATGCTCCTAGTGGTCAGTGTGCTCAGGGCCGGCCTCCAGGCCAAGCACAGACTGCCTCAGCTTGGACCCCGTGCCTGAGGCAGAACCGAAGCCCAGGACCTTCCCCAGCCACTCCTCCACCGGCAGAGCCTGCAGAAGGGCCAGCACTGCCCACTGCTTCGCCCCCATCCCAGTTCTGGGGCTCTGGTCCATTGCTCGTGGGTGTGGCCTTCCTTCAAGACAGGAAACCCTCTCACCCTCGTCACCAAGGTCTGTCGGGGGAACTGGCAGACTCGAGGCAGCGAACAGCTTCCTGTCCTCAGGGAAGGGCAGCCGGCTGGTGGCCCGTGGGCACAGCTCCGGTTCTCATCAGGAGCTGCTCATGCAGGGTTTGGTCTCCAGGGAGTCACCGGCTGCCCGCAGGTGGCGCGTCCTTTTCCTTCCTCCCACCTCCTGAAGACCATGTGGCCCCTGTCAGGAACTGCTTTCAGGGCCCCCTGCTTTGGGGGCGACTGGCCTTGCAGGTTGGAAGGGGCTCCCTGGTGGTAAACATCCTGCCCCTTTCGCTCTGTAATTGTCATCAGGCCCAAGCTCTGCTTTAGCCGCGTGTGGCCGTCACAGGCGAAGCGGGTTTAAAGGTCAGTGAGACGCAGTATGTGGGCTGGAGAAATAGGGGGGTGGGGAATAGAAGCAGCACATCCACATGCCCCCTCCCTCACCCTGGGTAGGAGGTGGCATCTAGCAAAGGAGCTGGTCTCCCTGTGGCTGTCGGTTGCCCCGGACTCATCAGCCTTCCTCGCCCCGCAGGCTACAATTCCGACGACAGCCTGTGCGGACAGTCGCTGGAGCTGGAGCTCGCCAACCACCGGCAGTTCGGTGAGTCGCCCGCGGCCTCCTCCTGGGGCCTGAGGCCTGCACCAGCAGTGCCTTTCCTTCTAGCTCGCCCTGTGCGGCCATCCAGCCGCAAAATAGCTGAAAGTGGAGTCGGTCGAAGTGAATCAGGGGACCCAGAGCTCCCTTGTCACCTTCCTGGAGATCTGAGCATGGGGTTTCCCTGCTCACGCGTCCAGTGATGCGAACCCACCTGGAAAGCGCCCAGAGGGTTTCCAGGCAATTCTGGTGACTCGCACAGGGAACGTTGTCTTCAGGAAGGCCCCTCTCTGTCCTCACTTGGACTTTAGGCATCCAGAAGGGCTCATTGTATTTAGTCTTAGAAGTTGTTGGAAGCACAAGCCAGTTAGCAGTTGTAAATTTCTGACAAAAACGGGGAATTAGGACAGCCTTCCCCCAAATAAAAAACTGCTTTGGGCTTCAATAATTTTTAAAAAACAAAAATCCTAGGGTCTCCCTGGTGGCACAAGCGGTTGAGCACAGCGCTGTGAAGCTGTCTGCAGCCTCTGCAGCGCTGGTTCCATCCCCGGCCGCAGGCGAGGGTCCCACAGGGCACGCAGACCTCTGCTGTCTCACCTGCTGCTCCCCTCAGCAGTGCATTTTGTCAGCCTGCCAGTTCTGCTCCCCGCTCTGTCTCTGGTGAATCCTCTCACCCTCCCACACATCTGGCCTGTACCCCGGTTCTTGTATAAATAAATAAATCTTAAAAAAAAAATCCTAGAAGAATGCGAAGGTCATTCTTTCCACAGATGCAAACTCGGTTTCCATGGCTTCAGCCTGATTCCGAAGTGGCAGTCGTCACTGTCCCCTGCCCCACCGTCTAGACACCTCTGGTGCTGCATTTGTACCCCCAGCAGTGCAGATGCAGTTGACACGGGGAGGCCCCTGCTGCGGTGGGAGTTTGAATCCGGGAGCCTCTGTCTTCACCTGAGCAGGACAACAGGACTGGAGCTTACGGGGGTTTCTTTGCCCACGTTCTAATGCCTGGAGTTGGGGTGGGGGGCGTGCATCTGGCCTGTCTCTGGCTCCTCAGAGCTTGAATAAACAAAAGTTTGAATAAACAAGTCAGTTGGACCTGCTTCCAGGTCCAACTGTTTTTGTTTTTTTTTTATTTCTTTTTTTTTTTTTTTTTTATTTTTTGTTTTGTTTTGTTTTTTTTTAAATATTAAATTTTATTTTTATATTCCCCCATACAATTGCAAACGCCCCATTCTGACCCCAATCCTTCCCCTCCCGCCCCCCACCCCCCAAAAAGTGTCTCTGGTTCATAGTTTTTTGTTGATTTTGATTTTCACTTTCTTATATTCATTTTCCTGGTCCCTTATTTAAGTTTTCTAGATTCCTGCTATGAGTGAGACCATCCGGTATTTTTCTTTTTCTTTTTGGCTTATTTCGCTGAGCATGATCCCTTCCAGTGCCATCCATGTTGCTGCAAATTGCATGTGTTTATCTTTTTTGAATGCTGAGTAATATTCCATGGTATATATGTACCACATCTTCTTGATCCAGTCATCTATTTTTGGGCATTTGGGTTGTTTCCAAAGCTTAGCTATTGTAAACAGTGCTGCTATAAACATAGGGGTGCAGGTGCTCTTTGGAATGGATGTTTCTGTGTCCTTTGGGTAAATACCTAGAAGTGGAATTGCTGGATCCTATGGAAGCTCTATGTTTAGTAGGTCCAGAAATCTCCACACAGCTCTCCATAGTGGTTGGACCAGTTTGCACTCCCACCAACAGTGCACAAGAGTTCCTTTTTCTCCACATCCTCGCCAACATTTGTTGTCAGGTCCAACTGTTTTGTATCACAATCCCCTTCCAGTGAAACATATGTCCCTTTTTTTTTTTTTTTAAGATTTATTTATTCATGCATACAAGAATCAGGGTACAGGCCAGAGGTGCGGGAGGGTGAGAGGATTCACCGGAGACAGTGCGGGGAACAGAACAGGCA